>NC_083386.1:10552000-11796000 GCF_031755915.1 Ziziphus jujuba
GATATGTTGATTTAAATGGATTTTGAGGATTGGAGAAAAATATTGTTTTAAAGAATTATGTTTCAAAAATATTTATGCCATTGGAAAATTGTATATTTGAGTTGATGGAAATGAAAATTGATGGATTTGAAAATTTTATAATTGTATCGATGGATTTTGTGATATGAGAAAAATTATATATATTATCGAAGTATTCATGCTGGTGATATTAAAAGAAAAATGTGAGTTGTGAATTTGAAAAGTAGTATAATTCCCACGGTAAATTTTGGAAAAAATTGCATATTTTTAATAATAAATTTGGTTATCTGTTTTAGACGCACTCATACAGTACTAGTGTTTTGTACTGTATATGTGGATGAGTGTGCAAGTTATAATGTCTCCCGTGAGTTGCCATCAGACCGAGGGTAGGCAAGTTTGATATTGGCCATAAGCCACCCCCTTCATGGCCGGGATGACGGTTTAAGCAGCGGCGCTGTTGGGACGCCGAAGCGATCATATGCAAGTTTCTCTCTTTAACCTCCTGCCAGATGGTGCCGGGACGCTGGATATCATAGGGCATCACTGGTATATAGTGTGGTGCGTCAAGTATTATTTTTCTGATATAAATTTCAAATCCTAAAGTTTTAAAGTCGTAATTGAATTAAATGTATTTAATGTTGTTTTTATTATTCATTTCATTGGAGATTTTAATACAAATTTTATGGAATTTTATTCTGTTTTTAATTACCTATTTATATTAATGTTTTAACAATGCATTTTATCTTGATTTTACTATTTACATTGATTTGATGATTTTAAAGAGATCTTACTATGTCTTTACCATTTATTTTAAATGGAGGTTTTAATTATTCCTTGTTCAATTAATTAATTCATTATAACTATTTTAATTATTTCCTAAATTGTCTTAATGTAAGTTTCATTAATATTTTTGTATTATTTGTTTATGACATTATCAATCATTTAGTAATTGTTACAAAATTATTTTTATTTCTATTCCTGTTTTATTTTCATTATAAATTTTGGATGCTTGATTTATTATATTTTATTTTATTTGATATTTAGTTAACTAATTGTTTCCTTGGTTTTCGGAGAATACAAATAACGGGTTTTATGAAAATGTTTTAAAAGGGGAACTTTTCCAACGGAGTGAATGGTGAGGGTTTTGAGAGAAAATATTATTTTCAATTAATTATTATTTATTAATTTATTCTTAATTAATCAAATATACTATAATTAACTTTGTTTTATAGCTGCATAGTAGATAGCATCACTCACTGAGATGATTAGCATTTCATATTTTTAAATTCCGTTCCCCTAGGTACAAGGATTGGGAGACGTTGATCATCCAGGGCGAGCCCAACGTCTCAGTTCATTGCCGAAATTCCAAGAAGCATTTCCTCCCTTTTTCCTCTTCATCTTGTATTGCTTCCTTATCTGACATTGAATAAATTTTATGTTTATTTGTATAATGCTCTGTATACTGTATTGGACATTTAGTTATTAATTATGCACTGATTTACTGTTATTCATTTGGAGTGCTGCAAATTTGTAGAATTAAATTATAGTAATGTGGGAGGAATCATGGGATGTATATAGAAGTGTGTTTTCAGTGCAGGAAATTTGTGGTAAGTCCAACCCTTAGGGGAAGTTCTGCCGGATTTTCTATTGGAGGGTCCAGTAGAGTTTCTCTGTGATCAGGGCTTGTCTAGGATTCCGATGAGAAATTTTGGACGGGTCCTGACAGAAAAACCCATCGAAAATTTTACAAAAAATTCAATGGCATCTCCCATATAAATTGAACTTTCCCAAGTGATTTTTGCATAGAAAGCAAGCTCCTATGTGAGATCCCACATCGGTTGGAAAGGGAAACGAAACACTCCATATAAGTGGATGTGGATACCTTTCCCTTGAGGGGCCTTTTAAAACCTTGAGGGTTGGGTTATAAGAGAATTCCCCAGGCCTAAAGAGTACAATATCTCATGCGGGTGGTATGGGCTGTCACAGATGGTATCAGAGCCAGACCCGGATCGGTGTGCCAGCGAGGACGCTGGGCCCCAAGGGGAGAGGATTGTGAGATCCCACATCTGTTGGAAAAGGGAACGAAACACTCCATATAAGTGGGTGTGGATACCTTTCCCTTGAGAGGCCTTTTAAAACTTTGAGGGCTGGGTTGTAAGAGAATTCTCTAGGCCCAAAGAGGACAATATCTCATGCGAGCGCTCTAGGTTGTCACATCCTACATATATAGTTACCTTATTCCTCCTCCTTGTTATAGTTTTCCACAAATTTGCAGCACTTTTATAGATAAAAAAGACAACAACACAATAAATACATAATTAATAAAAACAACACCTATGTCCATCATTAGCATAAGAAGATTCTAAGATTGTTCAAAATATATAAATATTACAAATAAAAGAGAATTATATTAGTAATAGTAAAATAATGACAAGATGAGGAGTAGGAAAAAATACATAATACAGCTGGAGGAGAAATGCAATCAAATAGTTTCCATAGCTCATACAATCAATTCATGATCTACTTAGACTTAGGGGAATGAATCTACAAGATAAGAAAAACTAGTGAGATGCTAAATATCTCAATAAGTGGTATCTTTCTAATATTAAGAGTAATATTGTAACACCTCGTCCCGAAGTATATCAAAATTTTTCTCACATTGACTGGGTTTGACCACCATTGACCAAGTGGGTCTCATTTTAACTTTTTGAACTAGATGGAATTCTATGATGATCAAGGCACCATTGCGAAGTACGCATTAACACAAGTTCGTAGACTAGTATTACATTGAAACAAAGCTAAGGTTTGAAAGTTATGGGCAAAACAAGATACGGTCCAAATTGTCTGAGGGTGCCAGGTTTGACTTTTAATTTTATAAAATTTTACATTGACTCATGTATGGTTGTAAAGTACTCATCGATACAAGTTCATAGACTATTGGCATGCCTAATTTGGACATTTGATTAGAAAGTAGTAGACTTGAAGTTTTTCAGGGACAGCGTTTAATGTGTATCGATCTGTATACATGTGCACAGTGCCCAATAACACTGTGCCACATGTCACATTTTTGGGCCAATCCAAGAGTGCATAGTGCCATCCATGAGCATTTTGATTGGGCAAGAAGGGCAGAGAGAAGGGAGAGAAGGAAGAGAAAGAAGGAGAAAAAGGAAAGAGAGGGAGGAATCGGCGTTAGGCTGTTCACCCTTTTCTGGCCACCACTATGCAACACACACCAGCCCACCATGAAACCAACCTAAAAACCAGCCGGCCACCCAAAAACCACAGCTAGATTGCCAGCGATGTGCCCGAATCAAGGCGTTTACCAGCGATGGCCCCGTTTCCTTCTGCCACTGATTTCTCCCAAACTAGCCACCCATTTTTTACATCGCTGATTCCATTAGCTTATCCATCCTTCAATCTACCTCCCCACAAAAAATCACAGCCAGTGGTGATGGTTTCCGATGACCATGTCGCCTCGTTGGAAAACTTGGTTCCGACGAGTTTTTGATGACATTTTCCACCCTTTCCCACTAATTTCACATCCCTGAATCTAAATCCAAGGTTCTTTTCGCTCAATTCTTGATGGATTATAAGATTTGTGGACATCAGTTCCGACACTTTTCTAGCGAGATTCCAACCACCACAGGTCCGATCTCTTGGAGGTAAAACTTGATTTGTAATTCTCATATCGTAAGCTTCATTTCGGTATATTATTTGTAAATATTGGTTAACATTTATGTTAGTTCCCCCGGGTAACTGTGCATAAAATACCCAATTAAAATATTAATTTAATTGATTTTGTATGGCATTGATATTTTAGAAACATGTGTGAGACATGGGATCGACCTCGTTGAGGATCTTGATTGATAACCGTGCTTGAGGTGAGTTTATCCAACTTCAAATTTATTTTCAAGTGTCAAATTATTTATATTTTACATTAATTAAATATTTGGATTTGATATTTTATGTGTTGGAGATTTAATAAAATTGCAATCTAAATTTATATTGCCAATTTATGATAATTTTTAATATATGTGTTGTTGCCAAAAATATATATCGGAATTTAAAGGAATTATGGTTTTGAATTCTTATTAGTTATTATTATGTTTATTATTGAATTTATGATACATAATAAATGTGTTTATATGAATTTAATTGCATATGAATTTTAATATTATTTTTGGTACAACTTGATTTTAAAGATTTGAAGAAAAATATTTGTTTGAAGTTATTACGTTTCAAAAATATATTTATGCATTTAAATGTTATGGATTTGATTTTACAGCATTGATAAATTGGCATATTTTATCTATGGATTTATGAAGATTTGAGGGAATATTGTTTTAAATTTTTTATGCTCAAACAATGTATTTATGCATTTGATTATTTGTGGATTTGATTTAGTTATGGTGAAATTGATGGATTTATGATTATGGTTTAAAGGTAATGTAGATTAATGGATTTGAAAAGTGATATTTATGAGATTTCAAGATTTGGAAAATATATGATTTTACTGGTTTTTAGATGCACATACAATACTAGTGTTCTGTATTATATATGTGGATATGATTAGCATGCAGGTTTATAGAGTTGTACTGTGGCTGCCATCGCAACGAGAGTAGGCAGGGTATAATGTGCAGTGAGCATCAGCCACCCCTCTCCATTGCCAGGATGGCTGATAGCAACGGCGCTGTGGAATGCCAAGCAGTCGTACGTCGGTTTCCCTCGTTAACCCCCCCTTAAGACGATGCTTGAGATGCTGGATACTATTGGGCATCACTGGTATATAGTTTGGTGCATTAAATCGTTTTGTCGACATGATTTTCAAAACTAAATATTTTAAAATCATATTTAAATTTAAAATATATTTAATGGTGTTTTTATCATTTATTGCAATTGATGTTTTAAAAATGCATTTTACCATGATTTTGTTATTTAAACTGATTTGACTATTTAAAATGTTTTAAAAATGCATATTCTTACATTTTATGTCAAATAGATGTTTTAAATTGATTCAAATATTCCTTTTATTATCAAATTGATTTATTCTACTTATTTTAAACTGATTGTTAAAATGCATTTATTCATGTTTTTATTATTATTTCAATGTGGGATTTTAACATGAAATTTATTGTATTTAATTGCCTATGCAAATTGAGGTTTTTTTTAAAACTAATTAAAATAATTCTTTTACTATTTATTATTTCATTGAATTAATTAATAAATTTGATAAATTATATATTGAGTTTAGTTTTGTTTGGTTAATTTGCTTTTGTACTAAATTCTTCTGATACAAATTCTATTATTTATTTGTGACTTTATTTTATCTTATGATATTTTATTATATTTTTCATTAAACTATCCTCAAAGTTATGTTGTAAGATTTAAATTATTGTATTTTATTTATTTAACATTTCCTTAATTTTTGGGGTATACAAATTATTTTCAACTAATTAATATTTATTTATTTATTTTTAATTAATCAAGTGTATTATTTTACTATGATTATTATTACTATTATTGTATAGTAGATAGGGTCACTCACTGAGATGATTAGTATTTCGCATTTCTAAATCCATTCCCCTAGGCTCGGGTTTGGTAGATGTGACCATCCTTGGGTGAGCTTGACTTTTAAAGTTATTTCTTTTCTTTCCTATCTTGTAAATTTTTTCTTCTTATTTTTCTTTTTATCTTTTATTGTAAATTTCATACTTAGTTGTAACTTTAAAATGTTCTGTATGCTACATCGAGTATTTATTTATTTAATATTACACTGATTCCCTTTTTATTATTATGAAGTGCTGCAAACTTGTGGAAACAAATTGTACTATGGTAGCAAAAATAAGAAGATATTGTTATAAGTGTGTTTTTTATGCAAGAAATTTTATGGTAAGTCCAATCCTTAGGGAAGATGCTACTGAATTTTCCATTGGAGGGTTCCGTAGAGTTTCCCTGGGATCAGGATTTATCTAGGGTTCAGGTGATAGATCGTAAACGGGTCCTGACGGAGTGGTATTAGAGCTTTAAGTTTTAGTATCCTTAAGGGATTGTGCATCATTGTGCCTCCCATCCGCATTTATTCTTTTGTTTTAAACATATTAAATCGTCATTCCCTTGCCTAGGAGATAATTCTTTGCTCGAGTTGTAATAACTCAAACCCCTTGAGATGCCAATTAAAGATCGCCACTCCTGCAGAAGAGTTCCCATGGTTTAGTCAAATGGTCAAGGGTTGTCTCTTCTGTATTGAAGATCAAGTGATGGAAGCAAATCTTATTCTGTTGGACCTTTTAGGCTTAAAGTAATCATAGACATGTAATCATAGACATGGATTGGTTAGATGTGAATCGTACCTTTGTGGATTGCTACAATAAAGAAGTAAGGTTTATGTGATTTGGCCTACCCAAAGTGGTGTTTTGTGGAAACTTTAAGAGATTTTTGACAAGGTTAATTTCTACATTCACAGCCAAGAAGCTATTAAAGAACGGTTATTAAGGATATCTAGCCCATGTGATTGATACTTGAGTATATGGTGAAAGGTTAGAAGACGTCCTTGTAGTGATAGACCGTTCGAAGGTGTTTCCCAACAAGTTACTTGGGTTACCACTGGAAAAGGGGATTGACTTTGCCATCGAATTGGCTTTGGGCACCTACCTATTTCTTTATCGCCATGCCATATGGGTCTAATAGAATTGAGGGAGCTAAAGTTCAACTGTAAGATTTGGTAGATAATGGATTCATTAGACCAAGTGTATCACCAAACTCCAAGGTGCCAAGAAGTTTTTCAAGATTAACTTAAGGTCTGGGTTTCATCAATTGAGAATCCGAGAGTCGGACATCCTTGAAGTCAAGAAAGAAATCCTAAAGGAGGCACACAGTTCGATGTATGCGATGCAACCCAAAAGTACTAAAATGTACTGCACACTCATTAAGTACTACTGGTGAATTAACATGAAGAGGGAAGTTGCACATTTCATATCAAAGTGTTTAATCTTTCGACAAGTGAAGGTGAAAAGACAGAAACCTTCAGGGCAACTTCAACCCTTGCCTGTTCTCGTATGGAAGTGGGAAGATCTCAATACGGATTTCATGTTCAAACTTACTCCCATAGAGAGAAGGTACAATGGGGTTTAATCGACTTACCATGTCAACACACTTTCTACTTGTATGAGAGCCGTTCTCACTAAAGAAATTAGCCGAGTTGTTCGTGAGGCACATCGTGAGTCTACATGGAATGCTGATCATCATCACATCTAATAAAGATCTACACTTTACTTTATGACTGTGGTGAAAGTTAGCAGATGCACTTGGAGCAAGGCTCAACTACCATATCGCCTTTCACCAGTGGACCGATGGACAAGCGGAGCGCAATATTCAGACTTTGGAAGATATGTTAAGATCATGTATCATGCAATTTGGAGGAAGCTAGGACGAGCAATTGCCATTGGTAGAGTTAATTTATAATAACAGGTACCAAGCAAGCATCGAAATGTCCCCAGTTGAGGCCCTATATGGGAGACAATGTCAAACCCCACTGTGGTGGAATGAATTAGGCGAGGAGAAGCTCTTGACGGCAAACAATGTGATTGGTCCGACTACCTACGGATGACTATGGATAAAGCAAAAGTCATCCAAGAAATAATGAAGGCTGCTGATGATCAACAGAAGAGTTAAATAGACGTGCATAGAAAAGATCTTGAATTTAAAGTCGAAGATTAGGTTTTCTTGAAGTCATCACCGATGAAAGGAGTCGTACGCTTGGGCCGACGAGGGAAGCTAAGTCCTCATTACCATAGGTGCCTATGAGATTATCAAGAGAATTGGTTTTGTGGCATACAGGTTAGCATCATTGGAAAAGATAGCACGAGTACACAACATGTTTCACATTTCGATACTCCGAAAGTACATAGCAGACCCATCACACATGCTTGAGGCTTCCAACATCGAGTTAAGATAAGACCTATCATATACGAAGCATCCAGTTCAGATCTTAGATCACAAGGAGTGCATATTGATCAATAAGACCATTTCTCAAATCAACATATTGTGGTGAAATCACCTAGTCGAGGAGGTGATGTGGGAGCCTAAGGCACAAATGCTCAACCAGTACCCCTACATGTTTCAATGATGCAAAATTTCAAGGATGAAATTTTTATAAAGGGGGAGATTTTAACACTCCATCTCAAAGTACACTAAAATTTTTCTCGCATTGACCAGGTTTGATCGTCATTGACCAAGTGGGTCTCGTTTTGAATTTTTGACCTAGATGGAATTCTATGTTGATCGAGGCACCATTGTGAATTATGCATCAACACAAGTCTATAGACTAATAATAGCATGTGAAAAACAAAGTTGCAGTTTAAAAGTTATAGGTAAAACAAGATGCAGTCTGAACTGTCTGAGAGTGCCAATTTTACATTTTATTTTTATAAAGTTTTGCTTTCACTCATGTATGGTTGTAAAGTACTCATCAATACGAGTTCATAGACTCGTGACATGCCTAATTTGGACATTTTTTTAGAAAGTAACAGACCTACAAATTTTTTCCGAGACAACATTTAATGTGCATCGATCTGTATACATGTGCATAGTGCCCAATAACACTGTGCCACATGTCACATTTTTAGACCAACCCATGAGTACACAATGGCACCCATGGGCATTTTGATTGGGTGAGAAGGGGAGAAGGAAGGGCAGAATGAAGAGTGAGAAAGAGAAAGAGGAGAGAGAAGGAGAAACCAACCTTACATCGTTCATCCTTTTCAAGCCACCACCATGCAACACACACTGGCCCACCGTGAAGCCAACCTGAAAACTAACCGGCCACCCAAAAACCATAGCTATATCACCAACGACGCTCCCAGATCAAGGCATTTTCTGGTGATGGCCCTGTTTCCTTCCACCACCGATTTCTCCTAAACTAGCCACCCACTTTTAACACCACCGGTTCCATTGGCTTATCCATCCTCCAATCTACCTTTCCACCAAAAATGAAGGCCATTGGCCACCAGACGCACCATCGGTTGTAACAATTTTCAGTGACCAAGGTGGCTCCTCGAAAAACTTGGTTCCGATGAGTTTCTGATGACACCTTCCACCCTTTCCCACTAATTTGACCTCCCTTAATCAAAATTCGAGGTCCTTTTCCCTCAATTCTTGACAACTCATGAGATTTGTGAACATTAAGCCTAAGATATTTCTGATGAGATTTTCGGCCACCACAAATCCGATCTCCAGGAGATAAGACTTGATTTATAATCCTCGCATTGTAAGCTTTGTTTCGGTATATCATTTGTAAAATTTGTTTAACGTTTGTGTTAGCTCCCCCGGGTAACCTTGCATAAAATACCCGATTAAAATATTAATTTAATAAGTTTTGTGTGGCATTGATATTTTAGAAGTACGTATGAGTCGTAGGACCGACCCCGTTGAGGATCTTGATTAATAAGCATGCTTGAAGTGAGTGATCTACCTTCAAATTTATCTTCAGCCATTAAATTATATATATTTTGTGTGAATTAAATATTTGGATTTGATATTTTATGTGTTGGAGATTTAATAAAATTGCTATCTAAATTTATATTGCCAATTTATGATAATTTTTAATATATGTGTTGTTGCCAAAAATATATGTGCGAATTTAAAGGAATTATGGTTTTAAATTCTTATTAATTATTATTATGTTTCATATTGAATTTATGATACATAATAAATGTGTTTATATGAATTTAATTGCTTATGAGTTTTATATGAATTTTATTATTATTTTTTGTACAACTTGATTTTAACGATTTGAAGAAAAATATTTGCTTACATTTATTATGTTTCAAAAATATACCTATGCATTTAAATGTTATGGATTTGATTTATGGCATTGAAAAATTGGTATATTTGCATCGATGGATTTATGATATGGAATTCTATATAGATTGGATTTTTAAGATTTGAGGGAATATTGTTTTAAAATTTTAATGCTCAAAGAACGTATTTATGCATTTGATTATTTTTTTATTTGATTTAGTCATGGTGAAATTATTGGATTTACATTGATGGATTTAAAGTGATGGATTTATGATGATGGTTTAAAGTTGATGTGGATTAATGGATTTGAAAAATGGCATTTATGAGATTTCAAGATTTGAAAAATATATGATTTTATTCGTTTTTAGGTACACCATACAGTACTGGTGTTCTGTACTGTATATGTGAATATGATTAGCACGTAGGTTTATAGGGTCATCCTATGGTTGCCATCGGATCGAGGGTAGGCAAGGTATAATATGCAGTGAGCATCAGCCACCCCCTTCCATGGCCAGTATGACTAATAGCAACGGTACTGTGAGACATCAAGCGACCGTATGCTGGTTTCTCTCTTTAACCTCCCCGTCAGCCCGTGCTCGGAACATTGGATACCATCGGGCATTACTGGTGTATAGTTTGGTGCATTAAGCGGTTTTCTCGACATGATTTTCAAAATGAAATATTTTAAAATCATATTTAAATTTAAAATGTATTTAATTGTGTTTTTATCATTTATTTGAATTGATGTTTTAAAAGTACATTTTATCGTGATTTTATTATTTAAATTGATTTGACGATTTAAAATGGATTTTATAATATTCTTACATTTTATTTTAAATAGATGTTTTAAATTGATTTAAATATTCCTTTTATTATCTAATTGATTTATTCTATTTATTTTAAACTAATTATTAAAATGCATTTATTCATGTTTTTATTATTGTTTCAATGTGGGATTTTAACATCAAATTTATTGTATTTTATTGCCTATGCAAATTGAGGTTTTTTTTTTAAAAACTAATTAAAATAATTCTTTTACTATTTATTATTTCATTGAATTAATTAATAAATTTGATAAATTATATATTGAGTTTAATTTTGTTTGGTTAATTTGCTTTTGTACTAAATTCTTCTAATACAAATTCTATTATTTATTTGTGACTTTATTTTCTCTTATGATATTTTACTATAAATTCACTTATTTGTTATTAAATTATCCTCAATGTTATATTGTAAGATTTAAATTATTGTATTTTATTTATTTAATATTTCCTTAATTTTTTGGGTATATATTGGGTTTTGTGAAAATATTTTAGAAGGTGAATCTTTCCAACTGAGTGGATTGTGAGGATTTTAAGGGAAAACATTATTTTCAACTAATTATTATTTATTTATTTATTATTAATTAATCTAGTGTATAATATCATTATGATTATTATTACTATTATTGTATAGTAGATTGGGTTACTCACTAAGATGATTAGCATATCACATTTTTAAATTTGTTCCCCTAAGCTCAGGTTTTGTATATGTGACCTTCCGAGGTGAGCTTGACTTCTTACTTCGTTGCCATCTTCCAAGGAGTTCCTTCTTTATTTTCCTTCCTATCTTGTAATTTTTTTTCTTCTTTTTCTTTTTATCTTTTTTTGTATTAAATTCCATACTTAGTTGTAACTTTAAAATGCTCTATATGCTACATTGAGTATTTATTTATTTAATATTACACTGATTCCCTATTTATTATTATGAGGTGCTGCACACTTATGGAAACAAATTATAGCAAGGTAGGAGGAATAAGGAAATAAAGAATAAGTGTATTTTACGTGCAAAGAATTTTATGGTAAGTCCAACCCTTAGGAGAGATACTGCCAGTTTTTCCATTGAGGGTCCAAGAGGATTTTCCTAAGATCATGGCTTTTCTAAGATTCTGGTAAGAGATTTTAGATGGATCCTGACAAATGCTAATAATAAAAATAAATAATGAAAGAAATAATAATAACAATAACAACAACAACAACAATACTAATAATAGTAATAGTGCAAGGAAATCAAATATGAAAACAATTTTTCCCTCAAAACCCTCGTTAGTCTACTCATTTTGAAATTCAATATTAAAAAAAAAAAAAAAAACACTTTCACATAACACATCATTTTGTTTCACAAATTATAAAAATAACTTATTAGAGGATAAGATAAAAAAAAAATAGCATTTAGATAACTATCCCAACAAAATAATCATTTAGATAAATAAATAATTAAATAAATCATATAATCCAAAAACAAAATATGTAACACATAAGTAAAATGAATAAATAAATAAGTGCTTGTAAACCATTTAAAAACGTATAATATATAAGGAAATAATCAATTTATTAAATAAAATAATTAAAATACTTAAATAAAATAAATAAACCAATAAATAATTTAAAATAAAATGAGTTAAGATCAAATAATTCAACAATGAATAAAATAATATGACATTTAAATAAATTATATAAGCCAAAAATAAAATAAAACAAATGAGTGATTAATTAAACAATTAAAACTACAATTTAAATAAATTCATTAAAAATATTTAAAAACACATGTAATATCATGCATATATGTGATACACCATACTATAAACTAGTGATGTTAGAGAGATATTTTGTGCTCCAAACACCATTTGACAAGAGGGAAGGAGAAGAGAACCTATAATCGGACCCCTTGGCATCGCATAGTTATTGACACCGACAACTTGTCATCCTACAGTTAATAAGAGAGCGATTAATGCTAACATGCAAATATCTACTCACTCTCTCTCATCTTGGCTTTCACAGGATGATTAAATATACCTGCACACTACTAAACGATAACAGTAGCAAGAATACTAGTACTCTATAATACATTTAAAGTTATAACAACCATGAAATATAATAATATAGCAAAAGATCATACCAGAAAATCATAAAATACCAAAATCATCCCCCAGCGGTGTAAATACTTCAATTCCATAAACAAATAGAACAAATTATATATGAATCACCAATTTTCCATAATTCCACTTTTATAAACCAACATTGAAAGTTTTCTAACAAAACCAAATAATTTTAAAATACCATACCTTCAAAACTATCTCCATTGATGTAAATTTTTCAAACCATAAATAATAACTTTAAATTATTAATAAACATCATAACTCATAAATAACTTTAAATTTTTCTTCTCATGAACATGTGCATATGTTGCTTGACCATATAACATGGATTCATATGGTTGATTTTATTTTTATCTTTTATTTTTGGATGTAGGAATAGATTGCATTATAATGCTTAACACAATCACGTATCGGAATGAACAACAAAGAGGAAAGAATTGGCTAGGAAAGTGGTAATCATCACTGAATGACAAAAAAAACGAAAAAAAAAATCCGCTTTCTCAAAAGAATTATATCGACACAGCTGTAATGTTAATGCAATATAAGTAATAATTTCATAAGAAAATAAAAATTTGAATGTATTTTTATAACAAAATAACTATCCAACTTATCTAAGAGAAAACTAATATAACGATGCGAAAGTGCTATCCATATCACCCGAGCAACACATGATTAAAATTATAGTTTTCCACCATTATTTAAATACTGTATCATTCCTCAGCTTTTAATATTAAAACTTAATAAGGTTAAGCCGGTTAATAAGTCAATTCACATACTCATGCAGGAGCTCATGGGTTTAAAATATCAAGAGAGAGAGAAATTTTTATAAACGATCAAAAATGTCATATGCTTTTTAGAGTTTCTTGTTGGAACCCTAGGATAGCCTCAACTAAGAGAAAACCCATCAAAAATTCTACAAAAAATTCAATAGCATTTCCTATATAAATTGAACTTTCCCAAGTGATTTTTGCACAAAAAACATGTAACACCCCGTCCTAAATCGTACCGGAATCCGTGCACGTTGACCGAGGTTGACCGTTAACCGTTGACCGAAGAGGTCAAAAGTTGACTTTTTGACTCGGTGAGAATTTCGAGTTGACCAGGGTACCGTGGCAAAGTGCACGATGCCCTGAGTTCGTAGACTGGTAGCACGTCGAAAACGGAGCTATGGTTTGAAAGTTATGGACGAAACAAGTTGCGGTCCAAACTGTCCAAGGGGTGCCGGAGTTGACTTTTTGTTTATGGGGAAATGAGCTTTGACTCGTGCATGGTTGTGAAGTGCTCGTCGATACGAGTTCACAAACTAGCGGCACGCTCAAAACAGACATCCGGTTAAAAAGTTATGGACATTTGAAGTTTACCGGATACCGTAATATTTTAATGTTTTGGGTCGGTGAACAGTGAAATGCCACGTGTCAGCTTCTGATTGGTCCACGTGGCATGAACAGTGTCACACCGGGGTTTTTATTTGATAAAAATCTCGGGGAAGAGAGAGAAAGAGAGAGAGGAGAGAGAAAGAGAGAGAGAGAGACCGCCGGCCACCGGAGTTTTTCCACTGTTCCGGTCGAGTTACTGTGCACGCGCCGGCCAGCAAGCTTGCCCTCCCCATTTCCGGCGAAACCTCCAAGTTTCAAGGCGAACGGCCGCCGGACTCGCCCGTATCGGACCTCCGAAGATCGGCGGCGAGTTTTTCCCCTCCACCGCCGGCCACCGTAAATCGACCCATTTCTGGCCATTTTCCGGCCACACGCGCCTTACACCCTTGATCCTCTCCTCAAGTCCGGCCGACCCACCAAAAATCACGGCCATCGGACCACCGACACGCCGGGATCGGAGCGTTTTCTGGCGATGGGCCGGAAAACTTCAAACGGTGATTTCTCCACCGTCCGACCTCCGTTTTGCTCACCGCCCGTCCCGTTGGGTTGCTCTCCTCACGATCTACAAGTCTGCAAAATTTCACGACCAACGGCCACCGCACGCGCCGCCGCTGGCGACAGTTGCCGGTGACCGCGGTGGCTCGCCGGAAAGTACTGTTCCGGTGAGTACCCAGTTTTCCGGCCAGCTCCAGTCAACTGTGTTCGACCTCCTGAACCCGAATCCGGCTTCTATTTCCACCAATTCGCGATGGTTTGGGAGAATTGCGGAGCCGAAACCCGAAAAGCTTTCCGGCGAGATTCCGACCCCGTCGGGTCCGATCACCGGAAAGTAAGACCGAATCCGTGATCCTCATCACGCGAGCTTCGATTCGGTATATAACTCGTAACCCTTTAGATATCGTTTGGTGTTCGCTCCCCGGGTATCCATTTGGGAATTACCCGAATAAAATATTAATATTTTTGGTTTGTGCACTGTGGTTGTTTAGGTGCACGCACGAATAGCGGAGTTGATCCCGATGAGGATCTTAGTTGATTTACGTGCTCCAGGTGAGTGACCCACCTTCAAAAAAATTATTTTGGGCAATTAATTATATTTAATTGGTATTTAAATTATGCTCATGTGGTGTGGTTTATTTATGGTTTTATTGTGGTTTAATTTATTTGTTATGCATGAGCAAAGTATGTTTCGGTATTAATTGTACGTGGTTTTCAATATTAATTTTTCGGGCATAATTGGGTTAAATATTTTACGAAAATATTTGGTTATATTTTATAAATTATGCCGCGGTATTTTTATGGTTGCATCTCGTATTTCGAGGAAATTGTGATTTGTTGGTTATCGCTGTTTCGTACCGGGTTGTTGAATAAAAATATGTGGGATGGTGTTTTGTGAAAATTTGGTATACTTCCCACGGTGGTTTTTGGAAAAACGGTACGGTTGGTTATTATTGTTTATTTTTAGACGCACTCATACAGTATTGGTGTTCTGGTGTATGGTGTATGGACACGTGGTAGCACGCGGTTATTATGTGATTTAGCGTGCGGTTATTACTTCACCCGTGAGTTGCCATTGGACCGTGGGCAGGCAAGGTTATTGTTGCACACAGCCGCCCCCCTCCTTGGCCGGGTGATGGTTTTTAGCAGTCGGTACTGTCGGGACGCCGAAGTGACCGTTGCAGGTTTCTCTCTTTAACCCCCCGCCAGTCGGTGCTCGGGACGCTGGGTATCGGAGGGCATCACCGGTATATGGTGTGGTGCGTCGGTGTAAATTTCAAATAATGTTTTAAACCCCAAAGGTGTTCAAAATTATTTACTATAATTTATTATATTTTAATTTTATATTTGGGGTATGTTTTCACTTATTTATTGTGTATCAAATGGTTTAATCCCTTGGTTTTTGGGGGGTATGTACATTGGGTTTTGCGAAAAGGTTTTAAAAAGGGAACATTTCAAACGGAGCGATTGGTGAGAGTTTTGAGGGAAATTATTATTTTCCAACAGTTATTATTATTATTATTTATTAATTGTTGGTATTTGTTCTATTCCTTAATTGCTATTACTATTATTTTTTATTATCACAAAAGGTGTTCAGTAGTTCGGGTTACTCACGGAGATGATTAGCATCTCACACTCTTAAATTCCGTTCCCTTAGGTGCAAGTGGTGGTAGACGTTCTTCCAGAGCGAACCAAGTTTTCCGCTGCTGTTGTGTTTCGAGAAATACATCTGTACTCTTTCATTTCAGTGTATTATTTCTTTCATCCTTACTGTATTTCTGTTGTTTAGCACTTCTTAAAGCTCTGTATACTATTGGGATATTTGTGTTTAATTATGCACTGGACTGTTGTTGCTTTTGAGAAGTGCTGAAATTTGTGGAATCAGTTTGTAGTTTGTGGGAGGAATAAGGGGATGTTTTTAGAAGTGTGTTTCCAGTGCAGGTAATTTGTGGTAAGTAAATCCCTTAGGGGAGGCTCTGTCGGATTTTCCATTGGAGGGTCCGGTAGGGTTTCCCTGGGATCAGGGCTGTCTAGGGTTCCGGGGAGAAATTCTGGACGGGTCCTGACAAAACAAGCTCCTAAATGTATAGTTACCTTATTCCTCCTCCTTGTTACAATTTTTGACAAACTTGCAGCACTTTAATATATAAAATAGATAACAACACAGTAAATACATAATTAATAAAAACGACACCTATGTCCATCATTAGCATAAGAAGATTCTAAGATTGTTTGAAATATATAGACATTACAAAATAAAAGAGAAATACATATATTAATAATAGTAAAATAGTGACAAGATGAGGAATAGGAAAAACTACATAGTACAGCTGGAGGAGAAATGCAATTGAATAGTTTGCAAAGCTCATACAATCGGTTCACTATCTACTTAGATCTAGAGGAACGGATCTGTAAAATCAAAAAAACTAATGAGATACTAATAATTTCAATAAGTAGTATCTTTCTAATATTAAGAGTAATATTAATACTACAAATAAATAATGAAAGAAATAACAGCAACAACAACAATAATAATAGTATAAGGAATAAAATAAATAATTTGAAAGCAGTTTTTCCTTCAAAACCGTCGTTAGTCCACTCATTTTGAAAATTTTCATTTAAAAAAAAAAAAAAAAAACACTTTCACATAACTCATCATTTTGTTTCCCAAATTATAAAAATAATTTATTAGAGGATAAGATAAAACAAAATAACATTTAGATAACTATCCCAACAAAATAATCATTTAGATAGATAAATAATTAAATAAATGATATAATACAAAAACAAAATCTGTAACACATAAGTAAAATGAATAAAATAAATAGATGCTTGTAAACCATTAAAAACACATAATATATCAGGAAATAATCAATTTATTAAATAAAATAATAAAATAAAATAATTAAAATACTTAAATAAAATAAATACACCAATAAATAATTTAAAATAAAATGAGTTAAAATCAAATAATTCAACAGTGAATAAAATAATATAACATTTAAATAAATCATATAAACCAAACAAAAAAAAAGTGATTAATTAAACAATTAAAACTATAATTTAAATAAATTCGTTAAAAATATTGAAAAACACATATAATATCATGCATGTATGTCATACGCCATACTATATATCAGTGATAGTAGATAGATATTTTGTATATCAAACGCCACTTGACGATAGAGAAGGAAAAGAGAACCTATAATTGACCCCTTGGTATCGCACAGTTATTGATGATGACAACTTGCCATCCTACAGCTAATGAGAGAGCGATTAATGCTGACATGCAAATACCTACTCACTCTCTCTCATCTTAGTTTTCACAAGATGACTAAATATACTTGCATGCTAATTAATGATAATAATAGCAAAAATACTGGTACTCTATAATGCATTTAAAATTATAATAACCATGAAATATCATAATAATGCAAAAGATTATATCGGAAAATTATAAAATTCCAAAATCATCACCTGGCGGTATAAATCCTTCAAATCCATAAATCAATAGATCAAATTATATATGAATCACCAATTTTCCATAATTCCATTTTTATAAATAAACATTGAAAGTTGTCTAACAAAACCAAAGAATTTAAAAATACCATACCTTCAAAACTATCTCCAATGATGTAAATTTTTCAAACCATAAATAATAATTTAAAATTATTAATAAACATGATAACTCATAAATATATCCATAAATAATTCATAAAAATATCCATGCTAATAAGTCATACTAGACTATATTTTTAAAATAAAAAAAATAAAAAAAGGACTCGTAGAACGTTGAAATTAAAAGTCTCCTCCTGCACTACTTGCTCACTTCTCTTAATTTTGTCTTCTCAATCGGCCCTGACCATGTGCATGTGATGCTTGGCCATATAACTTGGTTGATTTTGTTCTTATTTTTTATTTTGGATGTAGAAGTAGATTGCATTATAATGCCAAACAAGATCACGTATCGGAACGAACAACAAAGAGGAAAGAATTGGCTCGGAAAGTGGCAATCATGATTGAATGACCAAAAAAAGGAAAAAAAGTCCTCTTTCTCCAAAGATTTATATCGACACAGCTGTAATATTAATGCAATATAAGTAATAAATTCATAAGAAAAATAAAATTTGAATGTATTTTTATAATAAAATAACTAGCCAACTTATCTAAGAGAAAACTAGCATAACGATGTGAAAGTGCTATCCATATCACTCGAGCAATACATGATTAAAATTATATTTTTTTCGCCAGTATTTAAATATGACTATTGCTACTGTATCATTCATCAGCCTTTAATATTAAAATCAAATAAGGTTAAGCCGGTTAATAAGTCATTCACAAACACATTTCAGAGGTCAAGGGTTTAAAATATCGAGATGGAGAGAAATTGTTATAAATGATCAAAAATACCAGAGAATTTTCAGAGTTTCTTGTAGGATTCCTAGGATAATCCTAACTAAGGGAAAATACATCAAAAATTTTATTGAAAATTCAATAGTATCTTCCCTGTAAATTGGACTTCCCCAAGCAATTTCTGCACAAAAAACACATTTCTAAATATATAGCCACCTTATTTCTCCCCTTTATTACAATTTTCCACAAGTTTGCAACACTCTAAAATATAAAATAAACAACAATACAGTAAATACATGATTAATAAAAGCAACACCCCAAGTCCATAATTAGCAAAAGAGGATTCTAAAATTGTTCAAAATATATAAATATTACAAATAAAGAAAAATATATATTAAAATAACGACAAGATGAGGATTACATGATACAACTAGAGGAGAAATGCAGTTGGACAATTTGCACAACTCATACAGTCGGTCCACCACCTACTCAGACTTAGGAGAACAAATTTGGGGAGCGGATTTGAAAAATAAGAAAACTAATGAAATGCCAGTCATCTCAATAAGTGGTATCTATCTAATATTAAAAGTAATATTAATAATAAAAATAAATAAGGAAAAAAATAATAATAAAATAAATAAATAATAATGACAACAACAACAACAACAATAATAATAATAACAATAGTATAAGGAAATAAAATAAATATTTTGAAAACAGTTTTTCTCAATATCTTCACTAGTCCACTCATTTTGAAAAATTCCCCTGTTTAAAAAAATATTTTCTCAAAATTCATCATTTTGTATCTCAAATTATAAAAATATTTATTAGAGTATAAAACAAAACAAAATAGCATTTAGATAAATGTCCCAACAAAATAATAATTATGATAAATAAATAATTAAATAAATGATATAACCCAAAAATAAAGTATGTGACACGTAAGTAAAATCAATAAAATAAATCAGAGCTTTCGAACCATTTAAAAAGTATAATATATCATGAAGTAATCATTTTAAAAAATAAAATAAAATAATAAATTATTTAAAATATTTAAATTAAATAAATAAACCAATAAATAATTTAAAATAAAATGAGTTAAAATCAAATAGTTCAATAGTGAATAAAATTATATAACATTTAAATAAATGATATAAATCAGAAATAAAATAATAAATAAATAAATCAATACAACAAATAAGTGATTAATTAAACAATTAAAACTATAATTTAAAGAACTTCATTAAAAATATTTAAAAACACATATAATATCAAGCATATATGTGATACGCCATATTATATACTGAGTGATGTCAGATGGATAATGGTGCTCCAAACACCACTTGAGAATATAAAAGGAGAAAAGAACCTGTAATCGGACACCTTGGCATCCCACAGTTACCAACACTGATAACCTATCATCCTACAGCTAATGAGAGGGCGGTTAATGCTGACGTCCAATTACCTGCTCATCTTCTCTCACCTTAACTTTCAAATAATGGATAAATATATTGCACGCTAATCAATGATAACAGTAGCAAGAATACTAATATTATATAGTGCATCTAAAAAATAATAATTATGAAATATCATAATACTGTAAAAGGTCATACCGGGATGTCATAAAGTACCAAAATCATCACCTTGCGGTATAAATCCTTCAAATCCATAAATAGATAGAACAAATTATATATGAATTACCAATTTTCCATAATTCCATTTTTATAAACCAACATTGAAAATTGTCTAACAAAACCAAATAATTTAAAACTAACATACCTTCTAAACCATCTCTAGTGATGTAAATTTTTCAAACCATAAATAATAATTTTAAATTATTGAGAAAATATGATATTTCATAAAAATATCCATACTAATAATTAAATTCTCAAACCGCAAATAACCCAATAATTAATTAAATAAAACTCATATATGAATATATTAAAATGTAACACCCCTTACCAAAGTATACTGGAATTTTTCACATTTTGATCAAGTTTGATCGAAGTTGATTGAATGGGTCACACATTTGACATTTTCATCAGATGAAATTTTTCTTTAACCAGCCCACCATTATGAACTAACATTATCATAAGTTTGTAAACTAATAGCATGCTCAAATTAGAGTTGAGATTAGAAAGTTATGAGTAGCACAAAGCACGGTCCTACTAATCAAGCAAGCCCAAGGTTGACTTTTTATTTGTATGAATTATGGCTTTGACTTATGTACCATAGTGTAATGCCTATCGGTACATGTCCATACACTAGTAGTTTGCTTAATTTAAACCTATGGTTGAAAAGTTATAGATTTGTAAAGTTGTAGTTTTTTTTTTTTATTAACTTTACCTTTTAAAAAAAAAGAGAGTAAAATGTGGGATTAAGGGCATCAACTGATATGTGTCATGTATCAACATGAGAACAACTCTCATAAGTGCACAGTGGCACCAAGAGGGCCTTTATTGGGCCCTTGACTATGAAGGAGGGGACAGGGGAAGGGAAAGAGAGGAGAAAAAGAGAGAGAGAGAGGGACGATCGGCCACCCATGGAACACCAATCTCCAGCCACCTCTCTATCAAAAGTGCCACCCCACAGTGAAGCCTGCCTTGAACTCAATCAATAAACCAAAAATCTAGGCAAAATAGCTGACGATGCATAGGGATCGAGTAATTTTTAACAGCAAGTCTCTGTTGGCTTTCTTGACCAATTTTGCCCCTTTTCAACCACCATTCTTCCTCACCACCATTTAATGAGGAATAATACTAACTTTTACCAAAGTCAAATCCTGGAGGAAGTTCTAGAGCGGCTTGCAGGATCTGTGGTAAGCCGCATTATGGGCCATGTAAATGGGATGGCATATGCTTTTAGCACAAGCAATCACATATGAAGAAAAATTGTCCCTTTTTCATGATGGTATCATAGTATTGAGATCGGGTAAACAAGCTCAATAGGCCAGTGGTTACAGGGGCCAAGTTCAGAGGAAAGCCAAGTCGCAAGTGATTCATCTAGATTAGTGCAACAGCCTAAGGTACCTAGTTAAGGCAAATGACTGAAGACCATAGCCATTAAGTTTGGGATAGATGTTTTCTATGACACAGTAATAAGCCTTAGCTACACCCAATGATGCGAATCCGCCCGAACCCATACAACCAACAACCCGCTGAGGTGCCGATCCGTTACGGATGAAGGTGGGACCGATCACTAGAGCCCTAGTCAAGAAGTTCAAGGACAATCTTGCTGTCTTTATACAAGGAATAAGTCATAGTCAAGAGGGGTTGGTCATATCTAAAGAACCAAGGCTTGTTTTACTCATACAAGCAATAGAAGCCAAAACGGGCCCGGGTGGCGGTTTTGGTACATTTTGGAGTCCGGGAAGCATGAAATGGTTCCAATGCTTTATGGGTTCAATACATATGCCTAATAGGTCATGGAATCAAGTTAAATCAGCCTCAAATGCAATCAAAAGGGCTTGTACGGACAGCATCAACAATTTGGCCGAATTTGCTGTATTACTTGCTGGCTTTACTGTATTTTACTGTATTAGCCTTTTCTTATTTTTCCAAGCATGGGTAATGTGTGGGACTTCATATTCAGCTTATTTGGCATCCTAAAAAGCATCTAGAAGTTGATTTTGAGCTCAAAGAGGTCAAAGATTGATCAAAGTCAACTTGATCAAAAGGCTAGCATTTTTAGTTTCCTAATTTGTTTTTACTTTTTGTTTTAGGAAACTACCATTACTTTTTGGCTTTTATTTATTTATTTTCTGGACAAATAACTTTAGGAAGGTTTTTATTTTATTCTTTCCATTGTAAATTAATTAATTCCTAATTTAATATAAAGGAATTAATTAATCAAACTTAGATTAGGAAAGGAAGTATAGTTTCGGCCAACTAGGTTTCTTTATGTGTGGTGGCCGGTTTTCTTTATTTTTAGGGTTTTATTTTGTGGCTTTGTAGCCTATTTAAAGGATTATTTTTCAATATGAAGACAACTTTGATTTGATTAAGAAAATACTTGTGAGATTAATTATCTCTTTGTTCTTTGAGAACACCTAAAACACCATTAGAGAATTGGTTGATATAGCTTGACTTATCAATAGGTTTTCCATCCCCTATTGTGACGTCTACATTATACCAAGGTTTCTAACCATAGGTTGGTTAGGGGTTGAGGTCAATTCCATTAGAACTTGAACTTAATTAAGATCTAGGCTAATATAATACGGGTCTAGGAGCAGGTCGTCCTAGGTTCGTATCACCCAATGTGGTAATAAGTATCTTGAATTTTTTTTTATAATGATGCACCTTTTCTTATGGACACAAGGGGCCACACATTCCTTTATCTCATGAAAATTTGTTGTCCGAGTTGGGTTAATGCTAATTCCTTTAGGGTGTCAATTAGAAACATCTACTCCCGTAGTAAAGTCATCGTGGCCTAACCAAATGTTTAAAGGATGTCTTTTCTACATTGAAGACCAAGTGATCGAAGCAATCCGAACTGTATTGGATCTTTATGGGTCAGATGTAATCCTAAGTATGGATTGACTTGTTGCAAACAATGCCTTTGTGATTGGTATAAAAAATACATGACATTCAGGCGATCGGGTTTACTAGTTCTAAAAAAAGTGCAAAAGACCTCACCAGGTCTAGTATATGCCTTTCTTACTAGACATTTGCTCAGGAAAGGTTGCAAAGGGTGTATTATTCATGTGATTGATACTTGGATTGATGAGATAAGGTTGGAAGACCTACCCATAGTAGGAGACTTTCCAAACATATTCCCCTAAAAGTTACTAGTTTTACTATAGGAAAGGGAAATTAAATTTGTAATTGATTTGGTCCCCGACACTTTTCCTAGTTCTTTGCTATCATATAAAATGGCTCTAGTAAAGTTAAGGGAATTAAAGGTTCAGTTACAAGAATTAGTGGATAAGGGATTTATTAGGCTTAACGTATTTTCTTGAGGAGCATTAGTCCTATTTCTAAAGAAGAAAGATGGTAACCTAAGGTTATGCATTGACTATAAGCAGTTTAACAAAATTACTATCATGAACAAATATCCATTGCCAAGGATTGATGACCTATTTGACCAACTCTAGGGTGCAAAGATATTCTTTAAAATCAATTCAGGGTTTGGATATCATCAATTGAGAATCAGAAAATCTAATATATTCAAGACTGCCTTCAAAACTCGATACGGGCATTACGAGCTTCTAGTGACATCATTTGGACTTACGAATACTCCAACGACTTTATGGATTTGATGAATATTATACTCCATCCTTACTTAGATTTTTTTGTTATCTTGTTTGTAGATAATATCCTAGTTTAATAAAAAAGCAGGGAAGAGCATGTGAGCAATTTAAGAAGGGATTTGCAAACCCTAAAGCAGCATCAACTATATGCGAAGTTTAATATATATGAGTTTGGTTGGATAAAGTAGGATTTCTTAGGCATATAATGTCGGTGGATGGTATTTATAGAGACTTCGAGAGAGTAAAGGCCGTTTTAAATGGGAATGCACAACCACAATGACCAAAATATAGAATTTCCTTTGTTGGCAGGATACTATCACCATTTCGTTGGTTCTCAAAGATAATGAGACTACTCCATTATCTACTTGGAAGGAAGTTAAGTTTGAATGGACGGATAAATGTGAATGGAGCTTCTAAAAATTAAAGAAAAGGCTGATATCAACTCGTATTTTAAACTTACCAAAAGGAAATGAAGGTTTCAAAGTCTACTATGATGCATCCCATCAAGGTTTAGGCTGTATCCTAATGCAGAATTAGAGGTTAGTTACTTCTACTTCAAGGCAATAGAAGAAACATGAGTTGAATTGCCCTACTCATCATTTGGAGCTTGCTGCAATCGTCTTAACCTTGAAAACTTGGAGGCACTACCTGTATGGAGCAACATACCAAATCTACACCAACCATAAAATTCTCAAGTATATTTTACACAGAAAGATTTCAATATGAGTCAAATGAAGTGGATGGAGTTATTAAAAGACTACGATTGTGTGATCAATTTCCATCTAGGCAAGGCTAATGTGATAGTTAGTGCTTTAAGTAGGTAGGCTACTAGATCCCTAGCCTATGTATAGTGTATCCAACTTCCTCTAATGGTTAAGCTAAAGAAATTGGAAATGGATATCTACATACATCCTTCTAAGATACTCTTAGCAAGTTTCCGAATGTGGTCGATTTTGGTTAATCCCATTTAAGAAGTTCAAATGGAATACCCCAAGTTAAGAATAATCAAAAGTAAAATGGAAAAAGGGCTCAACCAAGACTCTTCTAGTCAGAAAGATGGAACCTTAGTATATAAGGGCAAGCTTTGCGTTCCCAACATACTAGAACTAAAAAGGAAAATTTTGGAGGAAGCCCATAGTTTAACATACACAATGCATCGAAGGAGTACTATGATGTATCAGATTTTAATAAAGTACTACTAGTGGATTGGTATGAAAAGAGATAACTCCAACCCTTACCCATCCTTGTATGGAAATGTGAGCACATCATTTTGGATTTTGTATTTAAACTTCCTCCCATAACAAAAAGGTGATGGTATTTAACTAATCATAAATCGCTTACTAAGTAAGCATATTTCATACCTATGCAAGAACGATTCACTCCGAAAAAAAGACTAAGTTATTTATGAACCATATGGTGAATCTAGTCTACAAGTGAGCATATCTGATAGAGATTCGCATTTCACCTTGAGACTATGGCAGAATTTGATAAACGCACTCAAAACAAAGCTAAATTTTAGCATCACCTTCCATCCGTAAATAGATGGATAGTCTAAGAGAACAATTAAGTCCTTGGAGAACATGCTAAAATCCTATATCATGAAGTTCAAAAGAAATGGGATAAGCATCTATCGTTGGTGAAATTTGCCTACAACAATAGTTACCTATTAAGCATGGAATGTCCCCATATAAGACATCGTATTGGAAACAGTGCAGGACCTTACTATGTTGAAGTGAGGTAGGCGAAGAGAAACTTATTAAATCTAAGGATTTGGTTTGGTTTGATTACTTGTAGATGACCATAGACAAGGTAAAAATCATCGAAGATAGACTTAAGGCAGCACAGGATCAATAAAAAAGCTATGTAGATGTTATGTGTATGTGCTTAGAAAGGATCTCGAATTTGAGGTCAGCGATTGGGTATTTCTAAACTAGAAAAGCTAAGCCCTTGCTACATAGGTCCGTATGAGATAATTAAGAGGATTGGTTCGATGGCGTATAGGTTGGCTTGGCCAAATGGCCTGGCATGATTTGTCATATGTACTAGAGGCATCAGACATCAAACAAAGAGAAGACTTATCTTATATGGAGTAATCAGCATAGATTTTGGACCCCAAAGAGCGAGTGCGTCATAATAAGACCATCCCTTTAGTTAAGGTCCTTTTAAGGAAGCAACGTGGGAACCTAAAAAAGCAAATGCTAACCTAATATCCTTACTTGTTTTAGTAAAATATGAAACTTTGTGGACAAAATTTTTATAACAGCGAAGATTGTAATACCCCATACTAAAGTGCATCGAAATTTCTTACATTTTGATCAAGTTTAATTGGAATTGACTAAGGTTAATGGAGTAGGTCACATCTGGTATTTTGATACGGATGAAATTTTATGGATGAAATTTTACTTTGACCAGGTCATCATTGCGAAATATGTTCATTGATATGAGTCTATAGACTAATGGCAATATGTCAATATTAGAACCACACCTGTGAATGCATAATGGCACCAGGGAGGGCCATTATTTATTAGGCCACATGGAAATGAAGGAGGGGATAAAAAGAGGAGAGAGAGGATAAAGAAGGAGGATCGACCACCCTTAAAACACCCATTTCCAACCACCTCTCTACTCAAGCATTGGCCTAGCATGAAGCTCGCCTTGAACCTGGCAACAACAATGTGCCAAGATCAAGCAATTTCTGATGATAGTGGCCATTGGCTTTCCTAGCAGATTTTGCCCTTTTCCTACCACCATTCTTCCTCACCATCATATAGCCTTTTTACCCACCCAAAAACTGACTAGGCCCTAAAATTTCATGGTTGGTGGACCATCGAAGCACGAGCTTGTCGATCACCCATTTTTGGCAAGTTTCCATCTAATCCACCATGCTTTTCCATTATTTTCAACCTCCCTAAACCCATATCTGAGGTCCATTTGGCTCAATGCAAGCTAATTTGTGAGATACAAGAGCATTAAATTGGCTAAGTCTTTTCGGTGAAATTCCAGCCATCATTGGTCGAATCTTCGACAAGTAAGACCCAATTCACGACCCTCGTACTCTAAGATTCATTTTGGTATATAGATTACTAGTTTTGCTTGAGATTTCCATTTAAACCCTTGGGTAAATTGTGTGTAAAATACCTAATAAAAATAATATTTTAATGGATGTTGTATTTTTGTTGATATTTTAGGCACTGTGTGAACCGAGAAATGGATCCATAAAGATCTAGAGTAATTCCACTTTTAGGTGAGTGGTACATTTTTTGAAACATATTTTTGATAATTAGTTAATTTTATGTTTTTATGAATTGTTGATAAATATTGTATTATTTAATTAAAAGAAAATTTTTATTTATGTTGTGTGTGGTAAACATATTTTATGATTATTTTTGTAAAAAGAGTTCGTTGAGATTTATGAAATAAAAACATATTTTATGATTATTTTTGTAAAAAGAGTTCGTTGAGATTTATGAAATAAACTTTGATGGAAAATTATATATTTCGGTAATAGTAATGGTTTTTATGAATACAACTTAAATCAATTAAATAATTTATATGGGTTTGGTATATTGTAATAACCTGACAAAAATTTATAAAAATGGACAAAAATTCATAAAAATGGCACTGTGGTAAAATCTATACATTTATACTATTATCAGATACACCATGCAGTATTATTGTTTTGTAATGTTACTATTATTTATTAGCATGTAGATATTGTTTAGCCATCCCACGGGAGCTAAGTGAGAGAGGGTCAATGGATTTCTTGCACTTTATCATTAGCTATCTTTCCTTTAACTGTAAGATTGTAGGTTGTTAACGTTGGTGCCCTGGGACACCAAGGGGTCCAATTGTAGGTATTTTTTTCCATCTCTATTTGTTAGGGATATGTCGGACGCCAAGTGCTACCTGACATCAATATATAGTATAATGCATCAAGCATACACATGATATATACTTTAAAATGTTTTTAATATGTTTATTTAATTTATGGTTGTAATTGTTTAAATAATCGATTATTAATTTATTTAATTATCTTAAATATAATATTTATTATATTATATTATTTTCATCTCATTTTTACTTATTTATTTTTAAAAGAATATTTTTGGGAAAAATTATTTAAATAATATTTTTTTTATTTTTTATTATATTATATTATTTTCCACAATAATATTTAAATATTTAGGGATCCAACTTATGGGTTTTATGATAGATATTTTTAAACAGACGAACTTTCAAATTGAGTGAATTAGTGAGGGTTTTAAGAGAAAATCATTTTTCTAAATATTTGCTTAAATTACCCTTCCTATTATTAATTCTTTAATTCCTACCTATTTATTTATTTACTTATTTATTTATTCATTCATTTTTTTTATTGTTATTACCATTATGTGCAACATAATTATTATTAATATTGCTGTTATGATTAGATAGGTACTATTTACTTGGATGATTAACATCTTATTAATTTTCTTTATTTTTCAAACTCGTTCCCTAAGGTCCTGATAGTTAACGGATCGACCACCAAGGTGTGCACCTTTTTAATTGCCTGCTTTTGTTGTTGTAATCAAGTAGAAATTTTCTTCTTTCTATATCTCTATATTATTACTGTTTCTCTTGTTTCCATATTATCTATGTTTCTTTAAATAAATTTTAGACTACTTTGATACTAAACTGTCGACTGGGTGTTTTGTATAAAACTATTTTGGTTTGTTAATTTAATTATTGTTGTATTGTGCCCCATTCAAATATGTTGTGCCGTAATAGTGTGGAATCCAGTGGTAAGGAGGAAGGAATAAGAGAGTTGCATATATTGAAGTGTGTTTTCTATACAAGGGAATTTTGGGGAAACTCCAATCCGAAAGGAGATGCTGTCAGTTTTTCCATAAAATTTTCAGTGGGGTTTTGTAACACTTTAACTCAAAAAAACATTCTAAATTTGAATTTTTGACCAAGTTTGACTAGAATTGACTAAATAGGACCCATAGTTGACTTTTTATGACGTGAATAATTTTGATTTGAACGAGGCACCATGGTGCTAAGTATACATCGCCTCAACTTCGTAGACTAGCAATATACCAAAATCGGAGCTGAGATTAAAAAGTTATATTCATAACAAAGTGTGGTTCGGACTTATTGACGAATCTAAGGTTGACTTTTTATTTATATTAGTTTGGATTGTAACATATATACCATGTGATAATGCTAGTTGATATGAGTCCGTAGAGTAGTGGCACTCTTAAAGTGGATTTGTGCTTAAAAAGATATAGATCCGTAAAGTTGCATTTATTTTTCAAAGCTAACCGCCACTCGATGCGGTCAGGTCCAGCCAACAAAGCCGACAGTAATGATTTCCATGGATTTGTGGTGGAATTTATGGTGATTTCCAAACAATGTTTCTGGTGTATATTAGGCATCCTATGGAATTTGTGGTGGATCTTACAGTAGAGCAACAATGGATAAATGTTATTACTGTAAGTGATTCATTTTTTTCTAAGTTTTATTTTTGAGTAAAATAAATAAAAAGCATATATTGATTATTAAATTAGGCTTTGAAAGTGTCTTTAACATAATATAATTAATTGAGTATTCTATGAAATTTTAAAAGGGTTTAGATGCTTATGTTTAATTTAAAATAATTTCATTTTTTGATTTATTGTTTTAACTATCGATTTACAATTCTTATAAACTTTAAATTATTGGGTTGGTTGTAGAATTAAAAAGATATTAGTTTAAACATTTTCTGTCTAAATGCTTCCGTGCTTTAATTTGGACTATAACCTATATTCGAATTGTGAAATTATTTATCACTAATTTTTGTTCTGGTAAAATAATCATATTAGTAAAACATGTCTATTTATGTGTGTGTGCTTTTATATATATATATATATATATGTATGTGTGCATATATATATATATATGTGTGTGTGTGTGTGTGTGTGTGCGCGCGTGTGAGTGCTTGTAATTAAGTTAATGTACATAATTTTGTAAGATTACTTCTTTGCCTATTTTTATTTAATTAGATGTTGATTTATAAATAAAGGAAACCCAATTCTGGTAATAATTATTTTTCTGTTTTGAAAGGACAGTTCTTGATTTATGGTTTGTAAATCGAAATGGGGAAAACCTTTATTTTTTATATCTATATATGTACATATTTGTAGATATGTTTATCTGTGTGTATATTTAAATATATGTGTATGATTTTGATAAGATTATTTATATATTTATATATTCATTTGATTATTAGTGTATTTACTTATTAATTTAATATTAAGATGATTTCAATGTGGTTTGCTTTCTTAAAATATTCCATTCGGGCCTTCCAAATTTATTTATGATTGGTTATTCATTTTTGGATAATAACTAGATAGCTAATATTATGATTGATTTTATAGACACTGTAACATTGTTCATTAATATCTTTGAATATTATTATTTCTCATATTTTTATGCTTATTTGTGTATTATTTAAATACTCATCTATTTATTTGTTTATTAATTTATTTATCCAATAATTATTTGAAACATTTAATTATGGTTTTTAAAATGAAATTATGAGGAATTAACATTTTCGTACCATATAGTACTAGTGTTCTATTCTATTGTATCTATGGATTAATGCATAGGTTATATTTGGTCATTCTTTGTGAATTGTGGTAAGAAAGGGCAGGTAGGTTGTCAGGACCCGTCCAAAATTCCTCACCGGAACCATAGACAAGCCCTGATCCCAGGAAAACCCAACCGAACCCTCCAATGGAAAATCCGGCAGAACCTCCCCTAAGTGTTGAACTTACCATAAATTCCTGCACTGAAAATACACTTCTAAATTCATCCCCTTATTCCTCCCACAATACTACAAGTTGATTCCACAAATTTATAGCACTCCAAATGAATAACAGTAATTCAGTGCATAATTAATAACTAAATGTCCAATACAGTATACAGAGCATTATACAAATAAATGTGGAATTAATACAATGTCAGATGAAACAATACAAGATGGAGAGGAAAAAGGAAGGAAGTGTTTCTTGGACTTTCGGCAATGAACTGAGACATCGGACTCGCCCCGAACGATCAACGTCTCCCAACCTGGACCTAGGAGAACGGAATTTAAAAATATGAGATGCTAATCATCTCAGTGAGTGACCCTATCTACTGAACACTTTTAATATTAATAATATGGAAATAAAGGAATTTAATTAATACCAACAATTAAATAAATAAATAAATAATAAACAATTAAAGTAATAATTTCACTCAAAATTCTCACTATTCACTCCGTTGGAAATGTTCCCTTTTTAAAACATTTTCACAAAACCCGTTGCTTGTATTTCCCGAAAACCAAGGGATCAATTAATTTAATAAACAATAGATAAATACCCCAAATATAAATAAAATGTAATAAAATATAATAAATAGTTTTTGAACACTTTGGGGTTTGAAATTTCTATCCGAAAATTTATACTTGACGCACCACACCATATACCAGTGATGCCCTCCAATACCCAGCGTCCCGAGCACCGAGTGGCGGGAAGATTAAAGAGAGAAACTTGCATATGGTACTTCGGCGTCCCGACAGTACCGCTGCTGAAACCGTCATCCCTACCATGGAGGGGCCGGCTATGTGCACTATATAAAACTTGCCTGCCCTCGGTCCAATGGCAACTCATGGGAGACATAATAACTTGCGCGCTAACCACATATACAACCAGAACACCAATACTGTATGAGTGCGTCTAAAATAATTATTAAATTAATTATTACCGTATCGATTTTCCAAAAATCACCGTGGGAAATATACCAGTTTTCAAATTCACCATCCCACATTTTCCTTTAACATTTCCGGTATGAAACCATTGATAGCAATATACAAATAATTTTTCTCGAATCACAAAATCCATCAAATAATATTCCACGGGCATAATTATCAAATTTAAAACCACCAATTTAAACCAATCATGCCCAAAAATAATATTAAAATCCAAACATAATTAATTAATAAAAATACTTTGCTCATGTGTAATAAATACAATTAAATCACAATAATAATTAAATTTCCACCACATGAGCATAATTCCAGATATCAATTTAACACCAAATAAATATAATTAATCGCCCAAAATAGTTTTCAAGGTGGGTCACTCACCTGGAGCATGCAATTAACCTAAGATCCTCCATGGGATCAATTCCACGACGCACACGTGCTCCTAGAACAACAACATTACACATCTCAAATAAATTAATATTTTATTCGAATAAATAATACCCGGTACCCGGGGGGTCTAACACAAACGTTAACCAAAATTGACAAATTATATGTCTATGGAAGGCTTGTGAGATGAGGATCACATTACCGACCTCCATTGAGCTCAATTCAACCGGAGGTGGCCGGAATTTGGCCGGAAAGCTTCGGCTGAGTTTAAACTTGAGGGATCTCTCAAACGGTGGGGATTTTGGGCAATCTAACCCCGGAAATGGACTCAGAGGGGTCAAAATGGTGGTATAGAGGTATGGGTCGAGCTGGGTTGGCTGAAAACGGCGAGAATCGCCGAAAAAACTTAACCCGCTGCCACCGACTTCACCGACCCGATCTGGGCGCGTCTGGCAGGGTCTGGCTGGGAAACTTGGAGGTCGGGGTCACCGGGAACTGGGCTTCACCGGTGGCCCACGCGTGTGGCCGTCCGGTGGCCGGAAACGAAGAAACGGCGACGGCCCGAGAGGAAGAAGGAAAGGAAAGGAAGAAGAAGGAGGCTTCGGGTGGGGTTGGGTGTTTTCTCATGTGGGGGAAAAGAAAAAAAGAAAAAAGAAAAGAAAAAGAAAGAAAAAGAAATAAAAAGAAAATAAATTAAAAATAATTAAATAATATTAAAAATAATATTATTATATAAAATAACAGTAATAAAATAATATGGTATTAAGCATGGTTGACATGTGGCATCTCAACATGGTGACACATGGTCACATTTATTAAGTCACACGTGGCACATTGTTACACGTTTAAAAATAATATTAAAATAATACAGTATTTGAAAAACTCTACAGGTCCATAACTTTCAAACCACATGTCCAAATCAGACGCGCCACTAGTCTACGGACTCGTATCGACGAGTAATTCACAACCATGCATGAGTCAAAGCTCAACTTTGCATGAATAAAAAGTCAACTCCGGCATCCCTTGGACAGTTTGGACCTCAACTTGTTTTGCTCATAACTTTCAAACCGTAGCTCCGTTTTCGACGTGCTACTAGTCTACGAACTCGTGCCAACGTGTACTTCATAACGGTACCTCAGTCAACCTAGAATTCCATCCAAGTCAAAAATTCAACGTTTGACCCCTTCAGTCAACGGTCAACGGTCACCCTTGGTCAAATTTGAGAAAATTCTGGTGTACTTCGGGACGGGGTGTTACATAGGTATTTTTTAGTAATAGCATCAGCCACCCTCTCCATGGCAGAAGGAAAACATGTTTAACATTCCTATAGGCACTAAGGTAAGCGAGAGTAGGCAAGTATTTCTAAGATGATTGACATTAGCCACCCAACCTTGGCTACATGATGGAATATTATTTAGCATCGGTGCCATTGAGATGCTAATGGAGCCACTTGTAGGTTCTCTTCTCCCTTTTTCATCTATCAAGTGGTGTTTGGGATACCAATCATCACTTGACAACACTGGTATATCATATGGTGCATCATATGTCCTTTCGATGTACACACACACACATATATATTATGTTATGTTATAGTGTATCACATTGTACTAGAGCAACGACCTGACTTGGCTCATGAGTAGCTTAGTATTGTATTTCTGTTGCTTACAAGACCAGTGGGTTGGATGGCCATTATAGGTAACCATTCTTGGTTATATTGGTAGTAATATATCTCTAGACAGTTGATATCATGGGACCATGCATTAATATACTATGTGATACTTTGTGTGTATCTCTGCTATGAATGTGCCAGTTATGTAATGTATTTATCAATTTTTGTTCTATTTTACATACTTATTATTAAAATTTTTATTGTTGTTGTTGTTGTCAACTATACAATTATTGTATTTGGTCAAATTAATGACTTAATGGACTTAGGGATACTATAAACTTTGGGCAGATGTTTTAGCCTTCGAGCATATATGTTAGCCTTCAAACAATTATTGCAGCTTTTAAATAGGTATTGTAGTATTGGGATAGGTGTATTAACCTCCCATAGGTATTGCAACTTTAGGGCTGGGGTATTAGCCTTCGGCATGTATTCGGCCTTCGGGCAAGTATTATATTCTTCAGGCAAATGTGTTAGTCTTCAAGCATATGTGTTAGTCTCTGGGTGAGTACTACATCCTTCAAGCAAGGTATCCAAATTTTTCAAGCGGTTTTGTACAAATATGTAGAATATATATATACATATACATATATATATATATATATATATATCTATATATATATATATATATAATTACATTGGTTCTACATAGCGGTTATGTTATGGGCGTTACTATTAAAACCTTAATTGTTCAATTTAAAATGTTGTTCCATTAGCTGCATTTTCTTAGGTGTAATTTATTTTATTGAAAGTTGTTTATAATTTACCAATTATTAATGGTACAATTTGTATTAGCGCATATTCTAGATGTTGAAAGGTAGTATGAATGATTTAGGGGCTAGGACCAAAGTTGTATTATTGTTATTATTACTATTATTACTAGTACTTCTACTACTACTGCTACTACTATTACTTTTCTATCTATATTTATGTATTTGGTATGTTCACAGAGTGTTGTAAAAATGTGAGATTGTAGTAAATGGAACGCGTGGGTAGTCCATGAGTCATAAAAATATGTATTTTCAATGCTGAGTAAGAACTTAGGAAGAGTCAAGATCATCCTAGGGTACAAGTAGTAAGCTCCGGAAGGGGTTCTGATACATATCAAGTATTAAAGGTTTATTAATTTTTACTTATACTTGTATTTCTACACTATTTTTATAGAAGTCTTGCAAATTTGTGAAAACTTATAGTAAAGTAGAAAGAATAAATATATGTATATTTTTCAAAATGTATTTTCTATGCAATAAATATTTAATAGAGTCCAGTTTATAGGAGAAATATTGCTGGATTTTTCATAGGATTATTAATGTGGTTCATCCTAGCTGGTGCCATTTTGAGGGTTTTAATAGGTAACTTTGAGAAGATCCTAATAGGTTTCTATTAATCAAGGCTAGCATAAAGTTCTAGTACAAAATCCTAAGGGAGTCCTAACTTCAAATCTTTAAATTAGCATTCAAAAAATTCAATAATTAAGATAATGAAATAAATATAAATTAACTTAACAAATAATCTGATGGAAATCCATAATAATATATTTACCAAGTCAAATATCTCAAATTTCAAATTGGCCTATCAACGGGTAAAAATAAAATAAATATATTTTCTTTTAAACATATTAATTCATCTAATAAAAATACCACAAATAAACATAATCAAACATAGGTATATATATAAATATACACAACTATCAATCTAAACACCGCACAAGATTAGAAATCCAATATATATTATAACCAAGAAATATAATTTGAAAAATATATCATTCACCTAGTAATAGGAATCATTCCATTTCCTTCATGGGATCCATTCCACAATTTACATGAGTGTCTAAAATATTACCAAAAATACAATATATATTAATTCTTATCATTTATTTTATATACAACTCATCTTAGGAAAATACACAAACTTCAGCCTAAATTAACAATTTACATAGTAAAACGAAGTTTGAAATACGGTGATCGCAAATCCAAACTCACTTCTCAGAAACTCAGCCGGCGTTGGCTTGAATTTAGCCAAAAATATTCAACCAAACTTGATCTTTTTATATCTCTCAATCTAGCTCGGATTGAGCTTAAAGGACCTTGGATTTGTGTTCAAGATGGTTGAAAATGGTGGAAATGGGTGCTCACGCGGGTAGAAACTCGCTGGAAAATGGAAAACTGACAACTACCACTGTAACTGAAAAATATGTCAATCTTGCTGAGTCATAGGTGATCTAGCTGTGAAATTTTGTAATCTGGTCGGTCTTTGGGTGGGTAATGTGATGGTACAGTGATAAGCCAAAATGGTGGCCGAAAACTGGTGTTTTTGGTGGAAAATATGGCTGTCGTCGTTGTCGAAAAACTTGCCCCCTTGCTAGTTTATCAACAGCGCTCTTGCATCAAAAACTACATACCAGCTGAACCTGGAGTGGGTAACGCAATGGGGCAAGCAGTGAGGGAAACCTATGGCCAAGATGGATTGTTCAGCTCTCTGTCTCCCTTTCCTTCTCTAATTGGTCCGAGTGGACCAATAAATGGCCACCAAATGGCCATTGTTCATCACACGTGCCAACTTGTCAACCATCAAAATGCTGACACATGGCATGTGTCTGTTGATATTTTTAAATCTCCCATTTTTTGTGTTTTTTAATAAAAAAAGCAATTCAGAAAAATAATCATAGTTCTAAATTAAATATGCTGCTAGTATATAAACTTATATCAAGTTAATATCATAACTTATACAAATAAATAGTCAACTTTCAATCTCACTTGGTCAATCTTGATCATATTTTGTTCTGATCATAACTTTTCAACTCTAATCCAAATGTCATACCACTAACTTATGAGCTCCTGGTGGTGTGTATTTCACAAGGTATCCTAATCAACACAAAATTCCAGTTGTACAAAAAAATCAATTATGATATTTACTCAATCAAACTGGTCAATTTCAGTCAAATTTTTTTAAAATGGAAAAAAAATCCAATACAGTTTTAGTCAAAATGTTAAAAAATAAAAAGATTATTAAAGAAATATTATTTATTACCATCGGATGGGCTTTATGCGTTTAACATGACTTTACGGTTGACTTTTAGAGATTAAATTTTTAGTTTTAAAAAATAAATGCAACTTACTTATATTTGATAAATCCAACTTACTTATATTTCATAAATCCAACATAAATCCCACTAGTAACAAATTAATAGAAAGACTCTTGATATTAAAGTCTTGAGGCTGAGGACAGCTTAACAACAATAATTAAAAAGTAAATAAATAAATAAATAAATAATTATACAAATGTCCTCATGAAACATTATTTAAAAAATCAAAGAATAAAGGTGCTAACCTCATGGTTAACGGAAAATTTACAATATGGTATAGTTTGGGAGCACATATGCAAAAAATGAAAGAATAAACATGGTACATAAATCTAAAAGCCTATATATTTGCCCCAAAAAAAAAAAATTCTAAAACCTATATAGTTAGGCACGTAGTACTTATTACGACAGTTTATCTTTTACAATTATAATTTAGAATATAGTTCGCTGAAATTAAAAAAAAAAAAAATTTATACATAAGTTATACTATCAAGTGGTTTACAAAAAAAAAATAATAATAATAATAAACAATAGTAATAATAATAATAAGAAAATATTAAAAAATGAGTCTAGAAACTTATGGAAAGTTGTTTCTCGCTACGCACAGACGTGCTACGGCCTATGATGCATCCACCATGTATCTGCCGCTAATAGTTGGTGTAGAAGGTATTGCACCCAATATTATTTATTACTATTTCATTGATGGGTCATCAAATGTAAGTTAATGGCTCTATGTGTTTAATAGGCTACTTTCACGGTTGACTTTTGGAGATTAGACTTTTAGTTTTAAAAAATAAAAATTAAAAATTAAATGCAACTAACTTATATTTGATAATTCACATAAATTCCACTAATGACAAATTAATAGAAAGACGCTTGATATTAAAGTCTTGTGGCTGTGAGGGCAGCTGAGCAACAATAATTAAAAATAAATAAATATATAAATAATTATACAAATGTCCTCTGAAACATTATTTAAAATATCAAAGAATAAAGCTGTTAATCTCATAGCTAATGGAAAATTTACAATATGGTACAGTTTGGGAGCACATATGCCAAAAAATAAAAGAATAAAAATGGTACCTAAATCTAAAAACCTATACATTTACCCCAAAAAAAAAAAAAAAATCTAAAACCTATATAGTTAGGCACGTAGTACTTATTACGACAGTATATTTTTTATAATTGTAACTTAGAACATAGTTTGCCGAAATAAAAAAAAGTAAAATTGTATATAAGTTATACTATCAAGTATTTTACGTAAAAAACGAAATAATGAAATTAAAGATTAAAAAATGAGTCTAGAAACTTCTAGAAAGTTGTTGCTCGCTATGCACAGACGTGCTACGGCCGGTGATGCTTCCAGCATGTTTCTGCCGCTAATAGTTGGTGTAGAAGGTACTGCATCATCACCCAAAATGTTTTGATTCCGTTGACCATTTCCACGTTCCATGGGCTCAGCATCATGACTTAGCTAGTAGCACTAGTACTGCCGAGGTAATATGCTGCTTATTTCTTGAATTGTGCAGGGGGCGTGTCATGGAGAAGAAATCTAGTGCTAATAAAGATTGCAGCAGACATGCACGCATCCAAACTATATGATTATTATTAATTTATTCTTTTAGTTAATTTGCAATTAATATGATTAATATTTACAGAAAGAAAAAATATATATATATACATATATATATATATATATATATTACATATATGATGATGATTATCGTATAACCAAATGATACAAAAATAAAGAAAATTAAAACTAAAATCCTTGGTGGAGAGTTCATAGTCAATATTCAAGTGTTATAAAGTACTATATATATTCATTAATAGATTGGGCTTTTACCCTCCTCATATTTTTCCAAATTTAAATAAAAACTATAAAATTTTGGGTAAATTACAAATTTTACCTGGTCATTATTTTTTCATCTTGGCGTGTTCAATAAATTTAAAGGACTATACATATACTGTTGTTAAAATTTTAGTTCAACAACAAGAATCCGAAAAATGTTCATGAATAACTCTGCTTTATAAAAATAAATAAATAAATAAAAAACAGTGTCACAAACTTTTATTCGCATAAAGCATTTTCAGAAGTGACAAGTAAGGCAATCGCAAGTGGTGTTTTTTGTGTACATATTAATTGCAACAACAAGCATTTGTTTTATATTTATATTAGTCAGACTTAAATAAATTATTTAATGTAAAAACTAGCATAAAATTTTTGTTTTTCAGATTTTAATTGTATTAAAAATTAAAATTTAAAATTACATATATTAATAATTGGATTTTGATAAGTTAGTTCATTTATTTTAGATAAAAATTTAATATATTATTAAATTTATATTTAATTATTTTTTAAATTTTATATTATAATTTTTAATGTGATCAAATGGTTATTATGGATTTTAATTTAAAAAAAAAAGTAAATTTTATTTGATATTGATGTGATATATATATATATATATATTAAACATGTTTGTCATGAGTGTTGAATTTGATATTTGTAACTTTGACTTCGTAGTAAAATCATTGAGAATATTCCGTTAGATCTAGGATTCAAAAATCAATTTAGAAAAATTCCCCTTCCCAAGTTGTTGGGAGAAAAAAAACTACAAATGGCTCTTATTATTATTAAAATAAAAAAATAAAAAATAAAAGTAAAAGTAAAAAAAGACTCATTGAGCGTTGAAATTAGAAGTCTCCTCCTCCTCCATTAATAATTTGCTCACTTCTCTTCTCTTAATTTGTTCATCTCGCCCTGAAAAATGTGCATGTGTAGCTTGACCATATAACATGGATTCATATCACGTTCTCTACACATTATTTTCTTATAATACACAAGCTGTTTTTTTATTTATTTATTTTTTTTTATTAATCAGTTTTTCTTTAGGGAAAAAAAAAAAATTAGTTCGCGGCAGATCAGTAGTATAGTAGACTAAGTCATCAATACTTAAAGTGTGTATAAATATATATATATATATATATATAATTAATTGCCTTGAATTTGAATGAGTTCATTTAATTCCTTATAGAACATAGCAGAAAGATTTGATACAAGATTTTATGCTTTATGAATGATTTTATTTTTATTTTTTTGGATCTAGAAATAGAAGTAATATTAAACACAGTCATGTGATCAAAATGAACAATATAGAGGAAAGAACCAGGAAAGTGGTATTAATGATTGAATGACAAAAAAAAAATAAAAATAAAAATTACACTTTCTCAAAACAAAATTATATTAATTTGACACAGCTGTAATATTAATGCAATATAGTTAAAAAATTTCATAGATAAAAATTTGAATGCATTTTGTGTAATTAAATAATTACCTAAGTAATCTAACAGAGAACTACCATAATGATGCGGAAAGTAATATTAATGCAATATAATTAAATAATTTCATAAATAAAAACTTGAATGTCTTTTATATAATTAAATAATTACCTAAGTTATCTAAATCTTAATAATAAATAAAAATTTGTCAGTTTATATAGCTCGCTGGTGACAAATATTGGCTTTGTCACATTTAATGATTGGATGATTTAATTAGTAATAAACCTTTACTTTGTCACATGTCTTTTAACTCATTGCCCATTAAATTTTGGAGGCAAAATTTTTTTGAACTTGTTTGGTGCCAATGGTGACAAACATTTTACATTTGTAACTAATTTACTAAAATTATATTAACATTATATTACTCATCTTATGGCGACAAAGGTATTGTGTCATAGATAATCTTGGCACTACTGCGACAAAATAAGCAATATCACAAAAAACACTCACACTATAGTTAAAAAAAATTTTAAAAAATTTCTACTAAAAACAATGTTGTTTTGCCAATTATAACACCCCGACTTGAGAAAACACTCTGAATTTGCATTTTTCACCAAATTTGATTAAGGTTAACCAAATGGGCCTCACGCTTGATTTTCTGCTATAAGAATAATTTCACTTTTACTGAGGCACCATGGCAAAGTATGTGTCAATCCAAGTTCATAGACCAATAGTATGCTAAAATCAGAGCTGATATTAGAATTTCATGATCATAACAAGATACATTTCGGACAAATAAAGCGAGCCTGAGATTGACTTTTTATGTGTATGGATTTTGATTTTGACTTATGTACCATTTGATAGTATTCATCGATACAAGTCCATAGACTAGTGGTATACTTAATTTAGATCTACGGTTGAAAAGTTATAGATCTATAAATTTGTACTTGTTTTTCTATGATTGACATTACCAGATAGTTTTTACCGAAAAATGTATAAAGGAATATTTCAAAAGATCTCTTACAAATGCCATGTGTTAGGGCCTAAGAGGGCCACGTGTCACCTTAAATTTCTTTTTCTTTTTCTCTCTCTCTTTCCTCCCTCTCCCATGGATGAAAGACGCCTCTCTCTTTCGCGCAATGCATGTGTAGACTGGCCAAACTTGGGCATGCTTCTACCATCTGGCACTGACATGGATCGTCCACAATGGAGGTCAAGGCAAGGTGACTCTGGCAGCCAAATCTCTTTCCATTTAGCCTGTGGATGGGCCAAGATCGGCATTTAAACATCGGCGACCATGTTGCTCAATTTGCCATTTTAATAGTCTCTGGCCATAAAATCAGTCCCTCCCTTTAATTTCAACCCCTTGATTCGAGTATGGGCTTCATTTTTCCAAATTCGAAGCCATTTAAGAGATACAATGGTTTGATGTTTGCTCGAAAATTTCCATCCATTTTTTGGCTACCAGTAGTGAGTTTGGATTGTTTAAGCTAAGTATCTTTGGTTTTTGTCTTTCATTTTATATATAGTTTACTAATTATAGTTGAGTATTTAAAATTTTATCATTTTGGAGCTAATTTTGAAATTACTGTAAAAGATTGGTCTGTATTGGAAGTTCTTCCTAGGAAAATTATTGTACATAGATTTCCAATAACTAATAGGTGTTAATAAAATACTCAATTTCATAAAATTGGGCATAAATAGGAGAAACCTCAAACTTTTAGGCAATAGGCCATTCTGGGTACACTACTAGAATCGCATTGATAAATGACGTAATAAATACGTCGCAAAAAATAAACAACGACGTATTCTAATGAATCGCCTAACATCCAGTTGCGAAATGTAAAGACATTTAGCGACCCATTATCAGAGTCGCTTATCCTTGAGTTTTTAGCGACTTAAGTAGACATTTAGCAACTCATTATGAGAGTCGCCTATACATCAATTTTTAGCGACACATGTTACTTTTAGCAACACATTACGTGAGTCACCGATATTAGAGTTTTTAGTGACAACCACCGACTTTTAGCGATTCATTATCAGAGTTGCCTATATTTCCATTTTTAGGGACAATATACACTTTTAGCGACGCATTATTTGAGTCACCGAATTAGAGTTTTTAGCAACATAGATCAACTTTTAGGGACTCTTTATGAGAGTCTCCTTATTTGGATTTTTAGTGACACTTAATTATTTTAGCGACGCATTATATAAGTCACCTATATATGAGTTTTTAATGATGCATATAAACTTTTAGCGATTCATTATTTCGATCCACTTAGAGCGATGTATTTTCTAGCAACTATTTCCTAGAGTCACTAAATAAAGATATTACAAGCGACTTATAAGTAGAGTCGCCTTTTTAGCGACCATGGAGAATTTTAGCGACGTAGTTTTCATTACTTATAGCGACTCTTTATTTATCTTTAGAAAAGTCGCTAAAAATGATATTAGCGATTCTGTTTTAAGCATCGCTAGATTTGTTAGTCGCTAAAGATAGGCAAGTAAAGGTCGCCAAAAATGTTAGGCGACCTTGTTTCTTGTTGATGTGTCACCCATTCATTTTTTAATTTTTAATTTTGTAAATATTATTAAAATAATAAAAATATAAAAATAATTAAAATACAAAAAAACTAAAACTAGCTTCATCCAGAATAATTATAATACAAAAATTTAAAATACATATTTTTTCATAACAAATTAATTATCAAATAAATTAAATATTAACTAATTGACATATTTTTACATAATTTGTAAACTATTGTATTTTTTCATAACAAATTTAATATTAATTAAACTTTCGTGAATGCATACTCATTGAGATGGAAGTTGACGTCCTCTTGTACACCCTCATATTGCATATGTAAAAATTAAAAAAGTTATTAACACTTATGCAAAATAAATAAAATATTAATCATTATTAAATTTATAATTTAGTAAATGAAAATTTAAAGAATATTACCATCGTTCTTAAAATTTGGCGAGGCACATTTCTCCTAATTAAAAGTGGAAAACACATAATGAAGCGGATCAAAAAAATAATTAAATGAATAATTATAAATATTACTTAAAACATAAGTTAATAAATATACGTACCAATTTATTTAGAAAATATTGTTTATCCATATCCCCTTACAATCATTACAAGCATAGCTACTCTCACATTCATCCTCACTATCATTTTCATTGATACTTAGCAACTATATGACAAATGGATTATGAGCCATTGTAGTATCTCCAAGAACATCTTCTTCAACAAAAGTATGATGTTATGGTGAAGTTAAAACAACATACCATCTCGCATCAAGTTGATCTTCAACATAAAATACTTGTTGAACTTAGCAAAAAAATGTCAAGCAATATCACAAACAAAATTTCTACCAAAGCAAGATTAATAAAACCCCGAATCTAACCTGCGGTTAAAACAAGAAAAAAAAAACACACACACACAACCCACCACATGTCTCCGCCAACCATAAAGAAAAAAGAAACTCACCTAAATCATGGAAACGAAGAAAGAAGAAACCCAGAAAATCACACAACACAGAGAAATCCAGCTTCCCTGCCGACAACAACATGGGCAAATGAAAAATGAAATCCAAAATATCCCACTCTTCAAGTCTTTCTTAGATTGCTTCCAAATCTAATATCTATTAGATAGTGTACTTGATGCAGTTTTAAAAAATAAAAAAAAAAAGGATTCAAAGGCTCGCGTAAAAATTTTAAAACGGGCCAAAAAATTTTAAAAAATGGCAAAAATACGCATTTTCTCTCAATTTCATTTTTTTTTCTTTGATTAATTTTTTAGTTTTCATCTACAAATAAAAACTAAAAATATTTCATAAAAATACGAAGCAAAATATCAAAGATTGCTGTTTATTTTTCTGTTTTTCAAGTACACCTTTATTCTTTATAAAAATTGCATGTCTTTTAAAATTTTTGTTTTTTTTTTTTAATTGAGAGAACAGGCGACGCATTCTCTTTAAGAAGGGTCGCCTGTTCTCGAATTGTAGGATCAAGCGACGCATTGTGGTCAAAAAGCGTCACCTGTTCCAATTTTTATACTTTCTTTGTAATCTTTAAATAAATTTTTAATTGTTCATCTGCAAATATATTCATGTAACAATCCAATGAACATAAATTACATTGATCTAAAACAGAAAATAGTTTTGTTAATGCTTTTCTCAATTATTCACATATATGTGTATAGACGAGACACAAAATATATCAAGACCTAATTTGAGATAGGGTACCGAATATAGAATTCTAATTCAACAAGCATTTATTAACCAATTTATCTACATAAGTACGTTAAATGAGCTTAACTTTCATGTATTTATGGTCAATGATAGCTTATTTGTTTTTAAAAATTGAAAGTCTATTAAATTGCTTTTTCTTAAAAATAAAAAATAAAAAAATGGAGGAACTGGCGATGCAATTCCATTAAAATGCATCGCCTATTACATGTTTTATTATTATTTTTTTTGAATCTTTAATTAGTTTTATTGATTGCTCATCTACAAATTAAAAAAGAAGCATATTTGCAAAATTAAAAAAATTACTAAAAACAACTTTCAAATACAAAAAAAGTTAAAAATTGGCTGAGTGAAAAGGCGACGCAGTTGTTGCAAATGCATCTCCTTTTCATCTATTTGGCGACTCTTTGTTAAAAGAATGCGTCGCCTAAAACTATATTAAGCTAGTTCTTGTTATATTATTACATCCAAGTCATTTGGCCTGATGGTGTGGTGATTCCTTCAGGGTGTAAGAGGTTCTGAGTTCAATTTTTTTTTTTTTTGGTTCTTTTAGTCAATCTAATTTTTTTTCAACTGCAAATAACCAGTGAAAATATTATAGCAATATAACTGAGATTTCTTTTTTTTTTTTTAAGATTTTGGTAACAGACAACGCACAGGCTCCATTGTGCGTTGCCTTTTTTTTCTTTTCTTTTAATCAATCTAATTTTATTTCAACTACAAATAACAAGTGAAAATATTAGAATAACATAACTGAGCTCTTTTTTTTTCTTAGATTTTGGTAACAAGCGACGCACAATAAAAATTGTGCGTCACCTATTCTCTTTTTTTTTTTTTTTTGTTCTTTTAGTCAATCTAATTTTATTTCAAATACAAAAAACCAGTGAAAATATCAAAGAAACATAACTGAGCTATTTTTTTTTTTTTTTTTGTTAACAGGCGATGCGCAATGAAGATTGTGCATCGCCTGCTCCCCTTTTTTTTTTTTTTTTCTTTTTGATTCTTTTAGTCAATCTGATTTTATTTCAACTACAAATAACCAGTGAAAATATTAGAGTAACATAACTGAGCTTGTTTTTTTTTTTTTTTATTCTTTTAGTCAATCTAATTTTATTTCAACTACAAATAACCAGTAAAAATATTAAAGCAACATAACTGAACTCTTCTTTTTGTTTTTTTTTTTTAGATATTAGTAAATAGTGACGCACAATGTGCATCGCCTATTACTAATAGAAGACGCACAATGTGGGTCGTCTATTACTAACTGGAGACGCACAATGTGCGTCGCCTATTACTAGAGTCGCCTATTACTAACTAGAGACTCATAATGTGCATCGTCTATTCCTAATTGGAGACGCACAATGTACATCACCTATTACCAAAATCTTAAAAAAAAAAAAAAATAGCTCAGTTATGTTGCTTTAATATTTTCACTGGTTATTTGTAGTTGAAATAAAATTAGATTAACTAAAAGAACCAAAGAAAAAAAAAGGGGAGAACAGGCGACGCACAATGAAGATTGTGCATCACCTATTATCAAAATCTTTAAAAAAAAAAAAAAGAGAAAACCAACTCATTTATGTTACTCTAATATTTTCAATAGTTATTTGTAGTTGAAATAAAATTAGATTGACTAAAAGAACCAAAAAAAAAAAAAAAGAGGAGAACAAGCGATGCACAATCTTCATTGTGTGTCGCCTGTTACCAAAATCTTTAAAAAAAGAAAACCAGCTTAGTTATATTGCTTTAATATTTTCACTGGTTATTTGTAGTTGAAATAAATTTAGATTAATTAAAAGAACAAAAAAAATATAAAAAAAGAACAGGCGACGCATAAAGGAGACTGTGGGTCGTCTGTTATCTATATTTAAAAAAAAAAAACAGCTCATTTATATTGCTCTAATATTTTCACTGGTTATTTGAAGTTGAAATAACATTACATTGATTAAAAGAACCAAAAAAAACAAAAAAAAAAAAAAAGAGAATAGGCGATGCATAAAGAAGACTGTGCGTCACATGTTATGTTGCTTAAATATTTTCACTGGTTATTTGAAGTTTTCAAGAAAATCAGGTTGATATTCGAAAAAAAAAAAAAAAAGAAGGGGGAATAGGTGACTCGGAATGATTTTTGTGCATCATCTGTTACCAACATGTTAAAAAAAATACTATTTAAGAGATTTGCAAGAATAAATTGTACATAAAGAATTATATAATTGAGCAACAACCTCGTATAATTAAATTTTGTTATTATACAAACATAGATAAGTTGATGGTTAATCATTTTTCATAAGTCTAGCATTTAAACAATATAATTCAGATGAAATATACGCACAGTATTAAAAGTGACTCTGTTCAGCCGCATATTCAACGACTCTTCATCGATGTGTCGTGTGCTGTTGTTTTTAACGACCATTTGACATCGACTGTTTTGGGATGCGTCGTTAATTTATTAAATTTATACTGATGCATTAACCTTAGAATCGTAGTTTTATTTTTTCAGAAGTGTTCGTTTCGTAGTGTTGCTAGATATCAATTTTCACGTAGTGATATTATATAACTAGATTTATCAGAGTTCAACTTTGAGAACCCCGAGAAATAAAAGTAAATTTTAAAATATTTAATGCATTCCGGTACCTTTGGGAATGCAAGTGATATCTAAAATATATTCTTGGCGTATGTTAGGCACCTGACAAGGCTTGCGATGGACCCTGCAACAAAGCAAAGGTCACAATTTACCCAAGATCTCTTACTGGAACCCCTAGATAAATCTTGACTAAGGAAACTCTACCAAACTTTCTTATGGAAAATTCGGTAACATCTTCTCTAAGGGTTAGACATACTTCAAAATTTTTGTATAGAAAACACACTTTTATAAAGTACCACCTTATTCTTCCCACCTTACTACAAAGATTTCTATAAAGGCAGCATTTCAAAAATAAAGTAATATAGGGAACAGACACAATATTAAATAAATAATAATCATTCAATATAGTATACAGAGCATACTAAGGTTTACAACAATTACGGTGATAGAAAGATAAGAAATAAATATTACAAGAAAGGACAGAAAAGGAAAAGGGTTTCTTGGAATTCAGCAACGAACAAAGATATCAAGCTCGCCTCTAAACAGTCAATGCCTACTAACTTGGATCTAGGGGAATGAATTTAAAAAATAAAATAAAAATAATGAAATACTAATCATCTTAGTAAGTAACACAACTACTACAGAAATTATAATAATATAATAATATAAGGTGACGGTGATTAATAATAAATAATAAACAAATAAATAAATAAGTAGCTAAGATAATAAATAAGTAAAATTAGGAATTTTCTCTGAAAACTCTCATAATTTCACTCAATCTGAAAAGTTCCCTTTTTAATAACCATTTGCAAAAAACCCATCATTTTTATATTCCCAAAAAAAAAAGAAAATAATTCAATAATTTCAAAGTTAAAATTTAAAATTAACATTACAAATAATATGGTAACAAATTATTAAATTAAATAAAATATCATAAGGAAAAACAAAGTCATAAATAAAATTTGTATTAGAAAATTTTAGTATAAAAACAAAATTTACATAATATATAAAGTTTTGATTAAATAAAATTAATTAAATAATAAAGGTAATATTTTAATTAATTTAAAATATCAATTTGAAATAAATAATAAAAATATAATAAAATACATCTTAAAATATTCCACTATGAAAAACATGTTAAGAAATCAACTTGATGCACCATATTATATACCAAATGGCGCTAAACGGTATCCGACATCCCAAGTGCCACTTTGACAGGGAGTTTATAAAGAAAAACCGATAAACGGTCACCTTAGCATCCCAAGGAGTAAATGCTAATAACAGTCATCCTGACCATGGAAGGGGGCAGTCGATGCTCACGGTGCAAAATACTTACCAACTCTCAGAGCCATTACTCCCAAAGGATAATTATACATAATTATGCACTAATCAACAAATATAATATAAAACATCAGTACTATATGCTGCATCTAAGACCATAAAATCAGAAATATTATAAATATTGAAAATCTCATAAAATGCCACGGAATTTAATATATCTTTCTAAACCCATAAAAAAGTCAACATGCTCTTTTAAACCATCATCATAAATCCAAAAATTTAAATAATTCAATTTTTATCATAATAAATCCACATCCATAAATATTAAATGCACAAATATATTTTTGAGCACAATAATTTAATACAATTTTTTTCTCAAATCCTTAAAATTAATTTATGCAAAAACCACACTAAATCACATAAAATTCACATATAATTAAATTTACATAAATACATTATATTATGCATAAAAAATTTAACAATAAAATTTAAAAATAATTTAACAATAATTTAAAACCATAATAAAAATTTCATGCAACACATATATTTAAATCTATATTAAAGCAAATTTTTCTTAAATGCTAAAACATATAATAGTTTCAGAAATTTAAATAACATAATATATATATATATATATATTTTTAACAACCCCAAAATAGTTTTTGAAAAAGGATCACTCATCTCAAACTTATTAATCTCTCGAGATCCTCCACATGATCGGTCCCACAAGTCACACAAGTGCCTAAAATATCAAAAACACACAACAACGATTAAAATAATATTTTAATTGGATATAATATACACGGCTTACTTAGGGGAGCCAATACAAATGGTATTCAAATTACACAAATTATTTATCAAAATGAAGCTTACAAAATGAGGATTAGATTGAGTCTTACCTCTTGGAGATCGGACTGGTGATGGTTGGGATCTAACCAGGAAGCTTAGGAATTAACCATCCCTGGATCTCCCAATCCGTTGAGAATGGTTGGTGGACACATTAGAAACTCGCAGGAACCAAGGATTCCAACAACCTACCGCCATCGCCGATAAACTTTATTGGTGCTGGAGCATCCGACAACCATTGGCCATGAAATTTGGTAGGTTGGTCAGCCTGAAGGTGGGTAACATGGTGGTGTGAGCATTGTAGCAAGAGGGTGGCTAGATTGAGAGAAATCGGCTGAAATAGGTAGTGCAGTAGTTGGAAAAACATCGATCCTGGCATGTGGCTGACCTATCTGTTGTGAAACTTGGCCATCGATTAGTCTTAAGGTGACCACACAATGGTCTGATGCATGTGTATACCAGTGGTGGCCAGAGCATGGTCGCGTTAGGTTGATTCTCTCTCCTCTCTCCTCTTTCTCTCTCCTTTATCTCCCTCTCTTTCGTCCTTCTCTCTCCTCTCTCACATCCTTCCACCAATCAGAACCACCTATGGGTACCACTGTGCATCCACAGGATTGGTTAAATTTTTGACACATGGTACAGTGTCAGTGGGCACTGTGCATATATTTTTCACATATATAGATTGGAACATGACACATACTTTACAACAGTGTCTTAATCAACGTGAAACTCCATCCACAACAAAAAGTCAACATGGGCTCCACTCGATCAAGCGCAATCAACTCAATCAACGAGTGAAAAATTTTGATGTACATCTAGACGAGGTGTTACAAAAAAGATGAATAAATGTCATGTCAGTGTTGTACTCGAGGGAACTTGCAATGGACCCTGGAACAGAGCAAGGATGAACAAATATCAATGCTGTAAATGACATATTTTCTAAATAAATATATATGTGTGTGTGTGTGTGTGTGTGTGTGTGTGTGTGTGTGTGTGTGTGTGTGTGTGTGTGTGCGTGTGTATATATTTATTTAATATTAAATTTGGATTTAATTGTATTATTTAACAAATTATTATTAATTGGGTACTTTATTTAAAAGTCCAAAGGGGTTTAGATGCTTATGTTTAATTAAATTTATTTCATTCATTAATTTGTTTTAAAAGTTTATCTACTTCTTTTTTAAGGGCTTTAGCACTTTAAATTTTTATTATAAACTATATTTGAGTTGTGGAATTGTTTAGCATAAATTTTAGTTTTGATAAAACAATCATAATCTTATTACGTGTCTATATGTATGGGTATATATAAATAAATATATATAGGTGTGAGTGTTCATAATTAAGTAAATGTGAATGATGTTGCAAGATTATTTATTTATTTGTACATTTATTTATTAACTTAAATGTTGTTTATAAAGAATTAAGAATTATAAAAGTATTTAATATTAAGATAATTATAACGTGATCTATTTTTCCTTAAAAAAAATTTATTTGGGTTTTCAAAAAAATTTTTATTGGTTATTATTTTTTGGTAATATTTAAATAGTTAGAATTATGTTTGAATTTATGAAGATTGTAAGATTATTCATTATATTTAAACCTTATTATTGTTTTTCTTATTTTTGTTTGTTTATCATTTATTTATTAATCCATCTATATTATTTATTATTTATTTTTTTATTCATTTACTTAAAACATTTAATTATAGTTTTACAATGTAATTATAAAGAGTTGATGTTTTCATAATTGTGTAATTATATGTTACTAAACCTTTTTTTTTATTAAAAAAATAAAAATAAAAAAAAGGGTCTCAATCTCAAATCCATGATTTCCTTTCTATACACAATCTTCCTCGCTCAACTACTATATATATAACCCTTTTCTCTTTGCATGCTATTGCAATATGAATAATTCATAGAAGAAGCAGCAAGAAATAGAAAAGAAAAGAGCTAAAAAAAAATAAAAAAAAAAAAAAAAAAACGTACACACACACACACATATAGGAAAATGGACCAATATTCCTCTCTGCTTCCTCTTATAACCCTTTTCTCTTTGCATGCTATTGCAATATGAATAATTCATAGAAGAAGCAGCAAAAAATAGAAAAGAAAAGAGCTTAAAAAAAAAAAAAAAAAAACACACACACACACACACACAGAGGAAAATGGACCAATATTCCTCTCTGCTTCGTCTGTTTCTAGTAGTGTCATTGTGTAGTGGTGGTCTGAACTGGTAAGCAAATGCAAGGCCACGTACTGACAAGATAACAAGCCAAATAATTAACAAAATCTACTTCAAAACAACAAACACTTCCGTCTGTTTGAATGTTCTAAATAAATTCAGATCCCAGAGTTACCACCGCGGCCAGTTTCAAAGGGCTCGTTATCGTCACCATGAACTAAGTGAAAGCGAACTTAACAGCGACTTTGAATATGATCAAGTATCTTGCTGCCCAAGCAACAGATCCGAGGCTGAAGGAACATTACGGTTATTATGTAGAGTTTTATGATGATTGTCTGAGTACTCTTGAGACTGCCTTTCACTATTTGAAAACTGGATATCTACGAGGTGTCAGTGTTCAAAATAAAGGTGTGTATGTGTGCATTAATCACTGTGATGAAGAATTGGTAAGCCCTCCGGCAGATCCTTCTCAACTCTCCAGTAAAAATCTTTATATGAAAAATCTTATAGATATTTAGTGTTATGATATCTGATATGTTGTGACAAACCGTGTAGAGTGAATAGATAATAATTTTTTTTTTTTTTAAAAAAGATTTTGATTTTGATGGGATGGAAATTCTTAGAGATAGTTTGGTAGCATTTATGCTTTTTGATTTTCTATTTTTTTATTTGAGAAATCAAATATATATGAATTTGTAAATTGCGATACAAATGGTTAGATTTTATGAACACCATCTATAAATATTATACAAATAAATTAAGTGACAGTTTTCTCCTTTTTTCTTTTATTATTATTATTTTTTTTTGGTATGAGGTGGCAGAGTTGAACTCTTCTAGTTTTAACAAAATAGAATATTTCAGTGGAAGGTAAATTTATAACCAACAAAAATTAAAAAAAAAAATGATTGAAGAAAAAATAATAATAAAAAAAAGAGACAGGTAATTGAAGAGACAGATTTTTTTTTTTTTTTTTTTGGGGGAATAAAGAAGGGGAGTTATAAATTAGGAATGTGAAGTACAACACTCAACCTGAAGAATATTGTTAAGCCACCGTGGGCCAACTTCAAGCCAGGTTGTCAACTCATTCAAACTAGTAGCATAATTCGCAATAGAATGGGCTGCAGTATCAGTTTCTCTAGGATCAAAAGAACAGACTAGAGAGCCATTATTGGACAGCAACATTTTAATATTGTCAACTAAAAAACAGAAAGGACCCAACTGTTGCCCAATACGTCCCTCATTCACTAAACGGACGGCTCTGAGGCAATCACTAACAATTTCCCCGCAGGTAAAACCTGCCTCCAAACAGAAATGGATTGCTTCATAGATTGCAAGAAGTTCTGCATGGAGTGCCGTCCATGAGCCTGTGAAAGGTTTAGCCAGAGCTCCCGTCAGTTCACCCGCTGCATTCCTAACAACAACTCCAATTCCCATCCTCTGATTGTCTGTTTTAATATAAGCATCTACATTTATTTTCAGGTTATCCCCCTGTGGAGGTGACCATTGATGTCTTACTCTGCTATATGTGGTTGCTGCAGAGCTCCCTCGTGCTTCTTTATACAGTGCAGCCGAGCTACTGTATCCAACGTGGAAGAAATTGATTTGAAGCAATTTCCATGCAATATGGGGTTCCTGTTGTTCCATAAACACCAACAAGTCCATGCAAAAACCTCACATTGATAGGTAGACAAAAGATCAAAAAAAGAGTAGCATAAACCAGCAAAAGAATCATACAGTTTTCCTCTAGGCTGTGTATAGAAATCAAAATTTTTCCATAAATCAACATGCCTTGGGCAACCCCATAATGCATGCAAAGCCGTTTCTGCAGCAGTTTCACAGGTGAAACAGGTACTATTATCAGCTACATGTCTAGAGGTTAATGAATTGAAACATGGAATTGCCTCATGGCAAGCACGCCAAAGAAACACCTTCACTTTATTGGGCACTTCCAGTTTCCACAGAGACAGGTAATTGATGAGTAATTAATTGGTTGCCAAAAAGCAGAAACTGCCATACTTTACGAATAGAATAAGGGTAAAGTAGTTATAATATCCCACATTATCACAAAAAGTTCATCTTCACTTTATTGGGCACTTCCAGTTTCCACAGAGACAGGTAATTGATGAGTAATTAATTGGTTGCCAAAAAGCAGAAACTGTCATACTTTACGAACAGAATAAGGGTAAAGTAGTTATAATATCCCACATTATCACAAAAAGTTTGAGTAGTAGTACGAAACCTTAAGAAAAGGTGCTCTACTAGTTGATTCAAGGAGGATCCATCTTCCTTTTCTGGCCCTTTTTATGTTTTGTTTATTTTCAATCCCTTATCTGGTAAGTCCAAATCTTCTATCTCAAATTTTGTCCCCCTCTCTTTGACAATTGCCAAATTATTTAAAAGACAATCTCGTACATTTAATTTCCCATCTCAAAACTCTTAACTCATATATATATGTTACGTAATTGGGAGAAAAACAAATAGCAACGGAAACAAAGAAAGCGAAGAACAAACACACAGTTTACGTGGAAACCCTTGACGGGAAAAACCACGGGCAGAGAGAAGCAAATTCAATATCGAAAGATTTGTACAAGGTGAGCCAAATTTTGAGATACCCTAAAAACCCCCCCCAATAACGGCCGAACAAAAATACAGATATATATATAGTACAGAAGAAACCCTAAAATTGAACAGGTCCATACCGCGGGGGCGCTGCCACCACAGAGCCCCAATTTTTTCTCTAAAATTTAGTTTCATCAAATGGGTCGCACCGCGAGCTTTTCGGGTCGGGTCAACAAGAATTCGGGTCACAAACTCTAACAATCTCCACCTTGACACGAATTCCATATAAGGAATGAAAAACATACAAAACTCCAATCTTCGATAAAAGTTGCCATCCTCTTCCACAAAAGCCCCTAAAGGCAAAGCTCAACAACAAACACCAACCAAGTCCAAGCAATGCTCAAACTTGGCTACTGGAAGTGCCTTGGTCATCATGTCAGCAGGATTATCATGAGTACTCACCTTACTGACAACAATATCTCCACGAGCAATAACATCACGTACAAAATGATACCGAACATCTATATGTTTTGTCCTCTCGTGAAACATCTGATCCTTAGTGAGATAGATAGCACTCTGACTATCACAATTGATGACCGTACTCTCCTGCTCAGAGCTCAACTCACCTATCAACGCCCTTAACCAAATAGCTTCTTTCACCGCTTCAGCTATAGCCATATATTCAGCTTCTGTAGTTGATAGTGCAACTGTTGCTTGCAAAACAGACTTCCAACTGATAGAAGTATCTCCAAGAGTAAATACATAACCAGTAGTGGACCTCCTTCTATCAAGGTCCCCAGCAAAATCTGCATCAACATATCCACGTACACCCTCCTTACTTCCACCAAACTCTAAACAAGTGTTAGTAGTGCCTCTCAAGTACCTTAGAATCCACTTGACAGCTTGCCAGTGTTGTTTGCCAGGATTAGCCATATACCGGCTCACAACACTAACAGCATGTGCAATGTCAGGACGGGTACACACCATAGCATACATCAAACTACCAACAGCACTAGAATAAGGAACATGTGACATATACTCAATATCTCTATCCGACTGTGGTGACATATCAGCAGACAATCTAAAATGAGTAGCTAATGGAGTACTTACAGGTTTAGCGTTCTTCATTCCAAAACGCTCCAGAACTTTCTCAACAAAAGATCTTTGAGTCAAGAAAAGTTTACCTGCAGATCTATCTCTCTCAATCTCCATACCAAGAATCTTCTTTACCGCTCCCAAATCTTTCATCTCAAATTCACCACTCAATTCTGCTTTCAATCTGTTGATATCGGATTTCTTCTTGGCCACTATCAGCATATCATCAACATAAAGCAACAAATAGATAAATGAGCCATCTTCCAACTTCCTAAAATACACACAGCTATCATATTGGCTTCTAGAATAGCCATGGCTAAACATAAACCCATCAAACCGCTTGTACCACTGGCGAGGGGATTGCTTCAAACCATACAAGGACCTTTTCAACAAACACACATGATCCTCTTTTCCTTCAACCTCGAAACCTTCGGGTTGCTGCATATAAATTGTCTCCTCAAGCTCACCATGCAAGAAAGCGGTCTTCACATCTAGTTGCTCCAACTCTAAATCATGCATAGCAACTAGCGCTAACAAAGCACGAATAGAAGTATGTTTAACGACAGGGGAAAATATATCATTAAAATCAACTCCCTGTACCTGTGAATACCCCTTCGCTACTAAACGTGCTTTGTACCTCGCATCTTCAACACCAGGGATGCCTTCTTTCTTTTTGTAAACCCACTTGCATCCCACAATCTTCTTACCCTCTGGAGATAATGCTAACTCCCAAGTGTGGTTCCTATGAAGCGACTCCACCTCTTCCTGCATAGCAATTAACCACTTTGCAGAATCCTCACATGAAATGGCTTCATGATAGTTGCAAGGATCACTGGGACTCTCGATCTCCTGTGCTGCAACACAAGCAAAAGTGACATAGTCTGCTAAACTAGAGGGCTTCTTGATCTCCCTGCGAGGTCTATCCTTGGCAATCGAATGCTCCTGCACCTCCTCAATTCTCTCTTCTTCCACATGAGTGGGTGTCTCAAATGGGCCTGAAACTGAACCATTCTGTGAAGTACTTACTTCCTCCACCCTAAACTCCACCTGCTTTGGCACACTGTCTGAAACAACGAGCTCCTTTTTCGGATGCAGCATTGCCATCTCATCAAACACAACATCCCTGCTAATCACAACCTTAGATGACTTTGGATCAGGAAGCCAAACTCTATATCCTTTTACACCCTGCGGGTAACCAAGAAATATGCCCTTCTTCGATCTAGGCTCAAGCTTACCATCATTAACATGAACATAGGCAGGGCATCCAAATACCTTCAAATCTAGATAATTAGCAGGTTTTCCAGACCATACCTCTTCAGGAGTCTTGCAATCGATTGCTGCCGATGAAGAACGATTCACCAAGTAGCAAGCTGTAGCAGCTGCTTCTGTCCAAAAGTCCTGTGCTAACCCAGAATTCGACAGCATGCATCGGACTTTCTCCATAAGAGTTCTGTTCATCCGCTCAGCCACACCATTTTGCTACGGAGTTCCTCTAACTGTGAGATGTCTAACGATCCCTTCGTTTCTACAAAACTCATTGAAAACACCATCACAGAACTCCAATCCATTATCTGTACGAAGGCGCTTCACCCTTCTTTCCGTCTGCTTCTCTACCAAAGCTTTCCATTGCTTGAAGATAGCAAATACGTCATTCTTGTGCTTCAAAAAATATACCCAGACCTTCCTGGAGAAATCATCAATGAAGGTCAACATATATCTGCCACCACCCTTAGAAGCAGTACGTGCGGGTCCCCAAAGATCTGAATGAATGTAGTCTAGAGTACCTTTGGTTTTGTGAATTCCAGTACTGAAGCTAACTCTCTTCTGCTTCCCAAACACACAATGTTCACAAAACTCCAACTTCGAGATACTCCGATCGCCAAGCAAACTCCGTTTGCTCAACATCGCCAAACCTTTCTCACTCATATGGCCCAATCTCATATGCCACAAACGAGTAACATCCGAATCTGACATGGACACTGAAACAGCAGCCGACCCCATTACCACAGAACCCTGTAGCCTGTATAATGTACCAACCAGGCTAGCTTTCATCACCACCAAAGCACCCTTCAGAACCCTCAAAACTCCACCACCACCAGCAAAAGAACAACCAGACTTGTCCAAAGCAGATAAAGAAATTAAATTTTTAGACATATCTGGAACGTGACGTACCTCAGATAGTGTTCTAATAATTCCATCATGCATCTTCACCCTTACAGTTCCAATGCCGATGACACAGCAAGGATGATCATCTCCCATCAGCACAACACCTTTATCCACCGAAACATAAGAAGAGAACCAATCCCTATGGAGACAGATGTGAAACGAACAGGCTGAATCCAAAATCCATCCCTGCTTGCCCGAACTATCCTCAGTCACTGAATAAACATCTCCATCTTCAATTTCCTCATGTGCGACACTGGCTTCGGCATGTTCCTTACTCTTTTCATTATTTTTATTCTGAAGCTTACGACATTCAGTTTTGATGTGCCCCTTTTTCTTACAGTAGTGACAAATAAGGTTTCTGAACCTTGACTTCGATCTTGGCCGACTACCACCATTGTTATTTTGATCTCTAGATGATGTTCTACCTCTAACAATCAGACCCTCTCCTCCGAAACTCCCAAAATTATTGTTATCCGAACTGCTGGTCAACTCCTTATCAAACAACTCCTTAGAATATAAAGAAGCTTTCACATCCTCCAATTTTAGGGTTTTATTACTGTAAATCAAAGTCTCCCTAAAATTTTTATACGATGGAGGTAAGGAACGCAGTAGCATTAGGGCCTGATCTTCATCATCATATTTAATGTCCATGTTCGCCAGATCCAACAAAATAGTAGAAAAATCATCTATGTGTGTTTTAATAGATGTACCTTCAACCATAGAAAGGGTGTATAGACGGTGCTTCGCAATCAGTTTCGTTGTGAGATTCTTTGTGATGTACAAAGATTCCAACTTGTCCCATAAGTCCTTTGTTGTCTTCTGATCAAGGACCTCCCTCAAAACTTCATTGGACAAGCATAACTGAATGGTGGATAGGGCACGCTCATCAACCTCGGCTTTCTTTTCGGCATCCCACGAAGACGGCATCTGCTCCTTGCCAACCAACGCCTTGTGTAAACCGTTCTGTGTCAAAATCGCCTTCATCTTGACTTGCCACATGGAGAAACTCATGTTGCGCTCAAATTTCTCAATGTCGAACTTTGTTGCCATGATCGAAAGAAAAAGAAAAGAAAAAATTCCCAAATAGATCGACGCGGCTCTGATACCACTTGTTACGTAATTGGGAGAAAAACAAATAGCAACGGAAACAAAGAAAGCGAAGAACAAACACACAGTTTACGTGGAAACCCTTGACGGGAAAAACCACGGGCAGAGAGAAGCAAATTCAATATCGAAAGATTTGTACAAGGTGAGCCAAATTTCGAGATACCCTAAAAACCCCCCCCAATAACGGTCTCGGGCCTATCGGCCCGAGACCTCCGCTTCCACCACAGAGCCCCAATTTTTTCTCTAAAATTTAGTTTCACCAAATGGGTTGCACCGCGAGCTTTTCGGGTCGGGTCAACAAGAATTCGGGTCACAAACTCTAACAATATATATATATATATATTTTGGTAATACTCCAATCATATATAACGATCGTTCTGTCATGTCTACAAATATGGTTTAACCGGATGACATTATATACCTTCAAATTTCTTACTTAATATTTTATATGAATAATATTTTTTCATTTCAAAAGTTTTAAAGTTTTATTTAATGGTTATTTTGTTTTATCTTTTGGTTTTGAGTCCTGGTTTGAAAAATTTTCTAATTAATGACATATTTTATATATAATTAACTATATTTTTTAAAAAATTAACTCTTCCTTTAATTCAAGTCCTACGGAAAGCACCTATTAAAGAATAGGAAAAAATAAACACACCCAATTAAAATAACTTCTTACATAAAACAAAACAAATCTCATTCATAAATCAAAATATAAACAAATAAATCTGAAAAAAAAAAGAAAGAAAAATAAAAATCTCAATCTTAAATCTATTTTTTCCTTTCTAAACATAAAATTTTCCCTCTATATAATCCTTTTCTCTTTGGATGAAATTACAATAATTCATATAAAAAGCAGCCAAAAAAAAAAATGAAAGAGCTAAATAAAGAATGAGCAAAAATGGTCCAATATTTCTCACTGTTTCCTCTGTTTCTTGTAGTGTTGTCATGTAGTGCTGATATGAATTGGCATGCAAATGTAAGGCCAAGTACCGAAAAGATAACAAACCAACTGATCAACCAAATATGCTCCAAAACCACAAACACTTCCTTCCATAAACTCACTTCCAAAGAGCTAATTATAATTACTATGAACATCGTGAAAACTAACTTGATGGCGACTCAAAATCTAATCAAGTCTCTTATCGGCGAGAAATGTAATAATGGTGTGGCTAATATTGAGCTTGGCTTGCCCCATGTGAAAACTGGAGATTCAATTTGGGTTGGTGTTGAAAATAATGCTGTGTATATTCGATTGTGATGAAGCATGGGTAGGCCCACCACTGACTGACCCTGCTTCTCTTCCCAGTAGAAATCAGTAAATGAAAAATCTCATAGAGATCAGTGCTGCGATCTCTTTTATGGTGTGACAAAACAATTCCGGATTTTATAATTACAAAAAAATGTTTTGATTTTGATGGTATCTAAATTCTTTGTTTTCGATTTTCAGTATCATTTTTTTTTTTTTGGGAAGAAATCAAAGATATATGATTTTGTAACAATAACAGGAAAAAAGTTTATCAATTTCAATTATTTTTTTTTTAAATATATTGACAAGACCTGTTTCGGAAACCTTCCGGATGGTCTCGTCTAGTGAAGTTTCACTGGACAATCTTTAAAGATATCCAATGGAATTCCACTTAAAAACATGGATAACGAACAACATGCATTAATAATAATATCTCAATATATATATATATATATATATAACTACAATAGCATAAAAATCCATAACCAGCCTATTGTACTACAGTCCATAATTACAAATGTATATAATAAGATCTTTACTGAGCTCAATATTTAGATCAAAGCATTCTAAAAGTGTTACCAAGTTTAGAAGTACAAATAAATAATAAATACGTCCAGAAGGATAAGGATAAAATAAAGAAAATATAGATATTACTATTGTCATGGAAAGAACAAAGTGAAAAGAGTGCACGAGGTAGACTACTATTAACTGTCTGGACCTAGGAGAAGGAATTTAAAACAAATAAAACGTGAGATAAAGAAATCTCAGTCAATGGCATAGTATAATATGGGAAAGTAAAAATTTATTTCCATAAAACTTTCTCTCAAGAGCTCTCGTTCCACTCGTTTGAAAAGTTTTCCGTTTAAAAATCATTTTATAAAATCCAAATTTGTACCCCAATTCAATATCATAAAATCAATGCTCAAATGTTAAAGTGAATGATTATTATAATATTATAAAATATCTTAATCAAGATATAAATATTGAGCATAAAAATATTGTAAATATAATTTCACAAAATAATTATGAAAGTACAATAATATCACAATTTTAAAAAACCGACAATATTATTAAAACATATACAATGTACCATACAATGTACCAAAATCGTAAACCGTGGGATACACCCACCTCACGACTCTTAATATATGAAGGGTATCATGGAAAATAGTAAACTATTGGGATATACCCAACCTCACGGTACATGATAATAATAAACCATTGGATAAACCCAGCCTCACAGCCCGTGGCAATAATAAACCGTTGGAATGAACCTAACCTTACGACACCGTGGCAAAACTCGTGCGCTATACTGTAATAATGATCCGGAACACTGGTACTATATGGTACATCAATTAAAAATAGACAATACAGTATCCGTAAAAACAATATTATGAAATCATACTTTTCCAAATACTGTATCATAAATTATAATTTAATACTCAAACTCAACCTTTGTTTAAATATTTCAAAATTTTCAAATCAGCATTTCATGCTAAAACCAGAAACATCACAATGAAATATATATCACCATAAACCAATTTTAAGCACATAAAATTGTAAAATACTTAAACATGCTTAAAATCATAAATTTTTAATCTACTTTCTCAAATCAATTAATTTCCAAAATGATTTCAAACCTCAATTCAAATATCAGGATATTTAAATAACATGATTCATAAGTTCACTATGAACTCATCAGAGTTATAAACCATTTGAAATCTGATAAAGATCCACATAAAATAATAACACATATATACAAATATTGATATTCATATAAGCGTAAAGTAATCATTTAAATCAAATGATACATACATAAAATAATTGAACCATATATATTATAATACTTGCCCAAACATTTTAAAAATATAATCACTCACTGTACTACAGATGCCCATTTTTACTCCCCGGTAGGATCGCCTCCAGGCTCAACACGAGTGTCTATAATATAATAAAATATTTCTCAAGCTCCAATAACTAAACCAAAGATATTTGTAAACACCAAATGTCTTAAATTTATCTGTACAACTATAAAATTAACTAAATTGGACACTGACCAATCCAATTATACTAAGAACTTTTAGGATTTGATATCCAAAATTGAGATTTTTCATCCAAAGGCTAATCTTTCAAAATTAAACCTTCTAATGGATCCTAATAATACCTAATTTCACTAATCCAACTTTAATTTTATCCAGTTTGGATCAAATTTTATCCATACACAGTCCAAATTATCTGGTATTTAACTAATTGACCCAAAAATATAAAAATTATCAAACAACCTCCAAAATCCACAAACTTTATATCAATGGAAAGACCAAAAGATAAGGAATGCAATGATATACTCACCTCGGTCTAAAAGTGTCACCAGTCACCATAAAACTTGTTGCAATACTCGATCAAACTCCACGTTGATGTATCTCTCAAACGGTGAGGAATCTTAGCAAAGGGACTACGGAAATAAGTTCAGAGGGTCCAAAAATGATGGGACAGGTGTGTGGGTTAGCCTGAAATGGCCAGAAAAGTCCAAACGGCTGCCTTCAATTTCAAACGTCCGATCCCGGCATATTGGCTGGTGGTTTGGCCTGAAATGTCAGGACCCGTCCAGAATTCCTTCCCCGGAACCCTAGATAGCCCTGATCCCAGGGAAACGCTACCGGACCCTCCAACGGAAAATCCGACAGAGCCTCCCCTAAGGGATTTACTTACCACAAACTACCTGCACTGAAAACACACTTCTATAAACATCCCCTTATTCCTCCCACAACTACAAATTGTTCCACAAATTTCAGCACTTCAAAAATAAAACAACAGCAGCAACCCAGTGCATAAAAACAACGACACGTCCAATACAGTATACAGAGCATTATACGACAAATGTGGAATTTATAAAAATAACAGATAAAGAAGCAATACAGGATAGAGAGGAAAAAGGGAAGAAAAACTTCTTGAACCTTCGGCAACGAACTGAGACGTTGGGCTCGCCCCGGACCATCAACGTCTCCAACCTGGACCTAGGGGAACGGAATTTAAAAGTGTGAGATGCTAATCATCTCAGTGAGTGACCCTATCTACTAAACACCTTTAATAATAATAATATAAAAATAAGGAAATTTAATTAACCAGTACCGAACAATTAAATAAATAAATAAATAAACAATTGAAGTAATACTTTCTCTCAAAACCCTCACTAGTCACTCCGTTGGAAAAGTTCCCCTTTTAAAACATTTTCACAAAACCCGATGTACGTACTTCCCAAAAACCAAGGAACCAAACGAATTAATAAACAACAAATAAACAAATAAATACCCCAAATATAAATAAACTGCAATAAATTATAATAAATCATTTTAGAACACCTTTGGGGTTTTAAACTTTAATTGCAATTTACACCGACAATTACACCTGACGCACCACACCATATACCGGTGATGCCCTCCGATACCCAGCGTCCCGAGCACCGACTGGCGGGAGGTTAAAGAGAGAAACCTGCAGTGGTCACTTCGGCGTCCCGACAGTACCGACTGCTAAAAACCATCGCCCGGCCAAGGAGGGGGGCGGCTGTGCACAACAATAACCTTGCCTGCCCACGGTCCAATGGCAACTCACGGGTGAAGTAATAACCGTGCGCTAAACCAGATAATAACCGCGCACTACCACGTGTCCATACACCATACACCAGAACACCAATACTGTATGAGTGCGTCTAAAAATAAACAATAATAACCAACCGTACCGTTTTACAAAATTACCGTGGGAAGTATACCAAATTTTCACAAAACACCATCCCACATATTTTTATTCAACAACCCGGTACGAAAACATCGATAACAGATAAAACCATACCTTTTCTCGTAATACGAGATTCAACAATTGAAATACCGCGGGCATAATTTATAAAATTAAACCAAATATTTTCGTAAAATATTTAACCCAATTATGCCCGGAAATTATTACTTAAAATCATGTACAATTAATACCGAAATCCACTTCGCTCATGCATAGTAATAAATTAAACCACAATAAAATAATAATCGGGAATTTCTTAATGATCCCAAAATTTCCATTTATTACCAATGGGTAAATATATATAAAATAATATTTTTTCCCGATTATATTTAAAGTACACCACATAAGCAGAAATTACAAATATCAAATTAATACCACATAAATACAATTAATTATCCCAAAAATATTTTTAAAGGTGGGTCACTCACCTGGAGCACGCAATTAACCCATGATCCACCACGGGATCAATTCTACGACTCACCGGTGCTCCTAGAACAAAATTCACAGACAATCAAATAAATTAATATTTTAATCGGGTAAATAATACCCGGTACCCGGGGAGCTTAAACGCAAACGTTAACCAAAATAGGCGAATGATATACCGAATCGAAGCTTGTGGGACGAGGATCACCAATCCGGTCTCCGTCGACCCCAATTCCACCGGAATTTGGCCGGAAAGGTTCGGCCGGTGTTCACTTCTCCATATCTCGCAAACCGCTTCGAATTTTTGAGATTGGAGGCCATTTTTGGATTCAGAGGACCCAAAATAGGGGGATAGGAGGCTCAATTGGGAGTGGGCTGGCCGGAAAACACAAGAAAAGAGGAGAGAGAAAATTCGGCGGCCGACGGCTTCTCCGGCCCGATCGGCGCGCGTCCGGCGGCGGTTGGCCGTGAAACTTGGCGGCCGAGCTCGCCTCCTCCTTCCGCACGTCACTGGCCGACGCGTGTACTGTGTAGGTGGCCGGAAAAAGAAAACACGGGGGAGAGAGAGGGACGGCCGGTGGGGAGAAAAAAAATACTGTGCGTGTTTGTATTTCGGGGAAGAAGAAGGGAAAAAAGAAAAGAAAAGGAAAAGAAAAAAAGAAAAACAGGTGTTTTCCCACGTGGGGAAAAGAAAAGAAAAAGAAAAAGAAAAAGAAAAATAAAAATAATTAAACAATATTAATAATAATATTATTATTTAAAATAATAATAAAAATAATTTGATTTTACACATGGTTGACATGTGGCATTTCACCATGGTGACACATGGCCACCTTCATTGAGTCACACGTGGCACCTCGTTATGCGTGTAAAAATAATATTAAAATAATACAGTATTTGAAAAACTTTACAGGTCCATAACTTTCAAACCACATGTCCAAATCGGACGTGCCGCTAGTCTACGGACTCGTATCGACGAGCACTTCGCAACCATGCATGAGTCAACACTCAACCTTGCATGAATAAAAAGTCAACTCTGACACCCCTTGGACAGTTTGGACCTCAACTTGTTTTGCTCAAAACTTTCAAACCGTAGCTCTGTTTTCAACGTGCTACCAGTCTACGAACTCGTGCCAACGTGTACTCCGTAACGGTACCTCAGTCAACCTAGAATTCCAACCGGGTCAAAAAGTCAACTTTTGACCCTTTCAGTCAACGGTCAACGGTCAACCTCGGTCAACGTGCAAAAATTTCCGACATGGTTCGGGACGGGGTGTTACATGAAATTTGGCTGGCAAGGTCATCTCAAGATGGATAATAAGGGTGGATGGCACGTGCATCAAGGTGGTGACCGAAATTGGGCAAAACAGCGATAACCCGATTGGGCGTTAAACGGGTTTGTGGTGACCTGATTCGGATCCGTGGATCTGGATAGAAATTTCTTGGGTTTGAGGAACAAAATGGATATTTGGGAACTTGTTTCCTGCTAGGCACGCTTTCCAACATTTATATAGAGCCTTAGATCACTAATAGATGCAAATCTAGAACTAACTTGGATACTAATATAAAACTAATATTTGAAATTTTACAGAACCATAATTTTTTATCCATAACTTAAAATTTGGTGTATCGCTAGTCTATGAACTCATATCGAAGCGCTCTATACAATAATATATCAGTCAAACCAAAAATTTTAACCCCAGAAAAAATCAACCTTGAATCCATGTATTATCTACTTGGTCAAACTTGTATCACAGATGTACTTTGGTACAGATTGTTACATATATGACTAGTTTCTGTAAGCTTGTAATTGGGTGAGAAACTTAATTACATAGTATTGAAATCGAAAAAAAAAAAAAATATATATATATATATATAAACATTGTCATACAAAGATTTTGTGAACCCGATGTATAAATATAGTATACATATATATATATATATATAAATTGGTTAAATGACAAGTTTTTCCTTTTTGGTTTTTTTGGGTTTGTATAAAGTGGCAGAGTTGAACTCTTGTAATTCCACAGAATAAAATATTGCAGTTGGAGGTCACTTTATAAACCAAAAAAAAAAAAAAAAAAAAAAAAAGAGGAAGGTAATTGGTGAATAAATAAAATCCTGCCACATTTAACAAATAAAATCCTGGCAAAATCGTTGTAAAACCCCAACTGTTACAATAAGTTCATCTTTCACCGGCTCTATTTTGTTCATTTTCAATCCCTTATCTTGAGCTTTTTAAGTCCAAATCTTCTATCGCCTACCGCGTCCCCTCCTTGTCTAAATCACCATGACACTTAAAATTCAAACCTCGTGCCATTTCATTTCTCATCTCGATTAAAAAGTTCTCAAATCATATTTAATTTAAGGTATCGATTCATTCTGTAGCACCGACATACGTGGTACCCGGATGACATTTTATACTTTTCACTTCTCATACTTAATTATGAACCAAAAAAAAAAAAAAAAATCCCAGAAAGCATGTTTTACAGTCAATTTCAGGAGTCTAATTGATATTTTGTAAAGCTATATGGGGCTACAAGATAAAAGATACAAAAGATTATTCATTTCCTTAAAAATAAATAAAAATTCACTTGAATTTTTATTTATAATGAAAAACATATTTTCAGATCACACTTTCAATTGTTTTTTAGCCTTGAGGGAGAAACTTAATTTGCCACTTACTATCTCCAAACGGATACAGTACACATTTAGATGTGTTTCAAGTATACATAAAACTAAGCTCTATTTCATATCTAGCTAAAAAAATAAATAAATAAAATACTAAACTTGATCAACTTCTTTGCTCTTAATTTCCTTTTCAGCCCCATTTTTCTCTAGTGCTAGTATTGGTCCACATCCATTAGGCTCACACAATTCCTTTTCAACACTCTCAGTTGTAGTAGTAGTCATCGTCCTTCTAAACCTCTTATAAATATCTCCCTGATAAAACTTCCTGGTCCTTACAACTAAAACCAACGAAACAAGCGCACCGATAAAGATCACCCCCGTAATAGTTACAAACAACTTAAAGCAATCCCCACCAATACAATTCAATGCCTGTCCAGCTTTTCCTTTCAAACCCAAAGCTGCCATCTGCTTTTTAGCTTCTTTACCATATAAGTGCCCAGCCAACCTAACATTCAGCAAATACAACCCTATTGGGCTAGCAACCCCACCAAAGTCGTACAAAGTCGAGTAATATTTCATCCCAAATAGCTCTGAAATCAAGGTGAAAATCAATGGCCAAAACACACCAAAACAGAAACCAATCAGAACCGAAGCCACGTAGAGACCATTTGGGACATTGAAAGCTACGAGAACGTGACCAACACAGGATAACAAAAGGATTAGAGTTAAGAATAGTGGACGTGGCAATTTGTACTTGGTGATGAACATCCCCGAGCCTATCCCAATCGTTATTTGTCCACAATAGTTCCAAATGCTTGCAAGGGAAACAAAAGTGCTTATCCTATTCAATGAGTATCCCAATGAGGCACCAATTTGACCCAAGTTGTCCATCATTGTCATTGTTCCTCCTAACCCACATATTGTGGCAGATAACAAAGTTATCATTTCAACGCTGAAAAGCGCTTGCAAAATCGTGAAGTCCTCTCCTATCTCCGGCGGTTTAAACGCGGTTTTCCAACAAGAAACCCCATCTTCTCCTTCTACTTTGCTTTCGATAGGAGGGTTTTGGATTTTGGTCACTATTTTCACAGGAGAGTAAGAAGCTTGATAGGCCAACGAACTAATCTTTTTCCAGACTTTATATTCTTCCGCGACCACTACGACCAGCGGTAGAAAGAGCAAGAAGAGCACCGCAGCCGCGCTTCCGGCTCACTGGCTCTGCGAGAAGGTGAACTTCTCAACAATGATAATCACCAACAAAAACCCGGCAAGCACGAGCGAGATGTAGAGGAACTTGAAGAAAACCTTCACATCTTTTCCAGAACGGTTATTGCTTTTTATGATACGAATCGTCCGTATGAAAGCGAAGGAAAGAGCAGTAGGACGCCAGGAGACGAAGAGAAGGCAAGACTTGGTTTCTTCACCATAGAAAGCATGGTAGAGCTGAGTGATCACCGCAGCACTGAGACCCGTGTAGCCTTTCACGAGCCCCAAAACGACGCCGCGGCTTTCGGGGAAGTTCTTTACGCAGGTGACGTGAGCTCCGGTGTTGGTGAATGTGTGGGAATTGGCTCCGATTCCGAGGTACAGACACATCTGCCATACCTGGGGCTTCTTGATCTTCTCCGTCACGGCCAGCCAGATCATGAAGTGGCCGAAGAAATTCAGAACTGCTCCAAGAAATTCAGAACCCCTCCCACCGACAAGACAACCCACAGCGGCGTGACCTCGTTGATCAGGCCGGAAAGTATGCCGATGTTGGCTCCTAAGTCTTTGGTAAAGCTTATGAGGTTGAGTGTCGTTTGGTCGTATCCGAGGACGAACTTCATGTCGTTTGAGTAGAGTCCGAACATATAGCTTGCTCCGGCTGTGACCATGAGGAGAAATGATGCGAATACCATCAGCCGTCGCCCCGTGAGCACCTGAACGACAAGGCCCTTCATGTTGTTGCCTAAGCAATATTCTGTAGTACTAAGCAATAATTTCTAGAATCCAAATTATATTGAAAAATATGTATCAATGTAACTCATGATGATGAGTGCAAAATTTTGATCCATTAGCTAACAGATTTAGGAAAACAAACCATTAAAAACCATATAAACAATTGCCTAAGTGAATACTGATTATAAAATATTGAACATATCTTATCTTTACTGCATCAAGTTCTCCAGTAATAAGTTTATCTTTTATTGCATCAAGTTATCCAATAATGAAACCATATATTTTAATTAAAATTTGTCACATGAAATAGGATCATCATCACTATTCATAACAAATAACAAAATTTTATTTTTAATTTGTTTTGCACAAACATTTAGACATTTGTTTTGGAATTTTTATTCTGTAAATTCGGTTAGTTTTGCACCATTTGTTGTTTTCTCATTTTCCATCCAAAATTTTTTAAGTAAGAGACTAAAGTGCAAGCCAGTATAATTATAGAACTTAAAATGCAAAAAGCATTAGAAAAAGGAAAAAAAATAATTTCAGAAGGAAATTATTCTTCAAAATTAACAACTATTTAAAAGTATGCTAAATTATATTATTTTCTAGAGAAGTATGGCAAAAAATTGAATAGTTCCTAAAATTTATGAATATTTTTTAAACGAAAAACAGAAATAAAATTTTTTAAAAATTATATATAAACCAAATTCCAAAAATTTTATTCTTAAAACCATTTATCACCTACTCATTTTTTTTTATACTTCCTTCATTTATTTATTACAACGAGATTTATTTTTTATTTCAACAAAAGATTATAACAACTTTAAAATTTTAAAATTAGTTTTTTAATTTATATTCTCTTAAAATAATTTCAAAGCTTTGATATCCAATTCAAATTTTTATACTTGGTTTTGTATGACAAGTGTAATTTATTTTCTTTTTACTTTCTTTTTTATTTATAGTAAAATAATTTTTTTATTACAACAATAAATTATAAAATTTTTATATCTAGTGTGTTAAATTATATTCTCATAAATAAATTTCAAAATTTTAAATATTCAGTCCAAAAAATATTATTCAATTAATTTTTTTTAAACATAGTTATGCATGAAAATATAATTGTTTTAAATTTCATAAGTCGTAAGAGTTTAAAATTTTTAAATTATCTTTGTTGAAAAAAATCTTTCAACATTTTTAAAAATATTTTCATATTTTTTTAATTTTATAAATAAAATTTATTATATTTTAAAATAATTATAAAACTAAAATATTTTATATTAAAAATTATTTGTTACACGTCGAATTTGCATTATCCCTTCTAAACAACATGAAGGCTGCAAAGAAAACCAAACTTATGAGATAAAAATGCAAACGGGAAAAAAAAAATCAGGATTAAGTGTGCAAAACATGTTAAAAATAAAAGGACCACTAGAAAAATAATAATAATAATAATAATACTTCCTATTTTTCGTTTTCTTTTGACAATATTTATTATAGCTTCAAAAATCATTATCAAACTGACACTTTCAGAGTCTTATATTGTGTCTTGTCCACTACAGTCGTTCATCAATCCACATATGGAAGTTAATGTTGAATAGGGTTGATAAATTTTATTTTTAGTACCACGAGTAGTTGTGTTTCATCCAAAAAATTTATTAAAAAGAAAGAAAAAAGAAAAAAGAAACCTAGAAAAAAAAGTAGTTGTGTTTCATCCAAAAAATTTATTAAAAAAAAAGAAAAAAGAAAAAAGAAACCTAATTCTTTGTTTGAAAAAAAAAAAAAAAAGAAACTAAATTATTTGTGGTATATAGTAGAAAAAATAAAAAAGTAAATAATGATTCATAAAAAGAGACCGGCCGGATTCACGGGGTGCAATTTTCTCTTTCCTAAAATTTGGATGAAAAAACAATGTTAAATTTCACAAACTTCCAATCCTAAACGCTGGCCCACCTTACATTATTCCATGAAGTAGTCTACAAGAATCGTTGAACTTTCCACAGTGATAAATAATGTGATGATTCTTTGGATTTTGTCAGCCTATTATTTGCTCACTCTTTGCTTTTGTTCAAATAAAAATAATTAAAAATAAATAAATAAAAATAAAAGTTTTTGTTTGTTGGTGTGTTGGACTTGTCAGGACTTTGGCATTCCCATTGAGCTCATTTCAGTATTTGGCTGCCTTTGCTCACACGGGTCCAAAGGAGAGGACCCCATTCCAAAGGACAATGATTATACCAAAACTCCTCCTCTTAGCTTGACCTTTTTTTTTTTTTTTTTTTTTTATTTTCTCTTCCATCATTCAGTCTCTTTGAGAAGAGGAAAAAAATATCAGACCCATTTCTGCTTTGTAGTGGCGATGACTTAGACCTCCCATACTTCTAGGTCTTCATCAATCTCACCACTTTCTTTATCTCTTTGAAACTCTCACTTTTTTCTCTCTAATCTACTATGTGTAGTGGGTTTAAATTTCTTGGATTGGAGGATCTGAGTCAGACCCATTTGGGTTTCTTTTACTTTTTTATAATATTTTAATTCTCCGGCGACTCTGAAACGGAAAAAAAAAAAAAAAAAGGAATCGAATTTACTTCGGGGTCTTTTAGTATTTCGATTATTGTTCCCTATATGCGGTGATTTGGAGGATTTGCGGCCGAATAACCCATTTCTGTTTTTCAGGTTTGAATCTGCTTACTCTGCTCCCTTTCTTTTTCAAATTTTATTTATTTATTTGGAATTGAAGTTTCTGTAGGAGATTTAGACCTACCCATCTACCATTTCCTGCTTCTGTTGTCAGTTCTGGTTTTTGTTTGCTTTTGATTCGGTTCTAGCACTTGGAATTGTGTGAATCGAGGGAAGTAATTCACATATATATATATATATATATATATTTGAAGCTCTGTATTGAAATTCTTCGTGAGGGTCATATGTTGTTGTTTGAATTGCTAGGATGTCTGAATCCTGCTGCTCAGCTTTGTTTCTAGCTCTACCAGACGATGTATTTTCCATTATCACTCGGATCCTCTCGCCGAGAGACATTTGCAGTCTAGCTCTGTGTTGCCGTAGTTTATCTGCCCTTGTTGCCTCTGAAAAGGTCTGGTTTGCCCAATGTGAAATGGTTGGAATTGTGTCCCATGGAGAGCTCATTGAGTGGCGCGAGGCCGTGTCATCTTACAAGGCTCTTTGCCGCTTTCTCTACTGTGTTCAGCCGTTGATGGGAATCTGGGTTCATCAGAACCCTGAGCTTGGGAATGTTGTCTATGTCATGCCCGGTTTTGTTTCTGTTGTTGGGTGCCGCATATTACCTCAGGAGCTTGGCCCATCAGGTATTGAGGAGGACCCTATTCTTTGGGCTCCTGTATTTGAGGTTTTGGGTGATTGTGATGGTTCTACAGCATTTTTCTTACATGGAAGGGAGAAGGGAAAAAGCTATTTGTATCCCGGTTCTGTCAAGCCTGCCGATAGGACCTGCAATGTGCTATTGCTTGAGGTTGAGCCTAGACTGCGCAAAGATGGGGGTAAGTTGTTGTATAGCAAGAGCTTTGTTCAACCAGACAAGGAGCAATCAAGAAAGATTAGCAGGTCGAATGGTAGATCGTCAAGGTCACAAAGGAACTTGCAGAATGAGGCCACTGTGTCCTTCAGTCGATTGGCTTTCAGTGATAGAAGAAAGTTGCTCGAGATTGTCACAAGCCAAGTTCGTTTGGAAGTGCCTCAAACAGCAAATGGGCCACTTTTTCCTCCTATGAGGGCTGATGGAGAGAACTATCATAAGGATATGATGCGGTTATGTGAACGAAGATCCATACTTGTTCAAATGCATAAGACTGGTGGAGATCTCATTGATTGGAATACGGACACTCAGTTGTCATCTGATCCTACACAGCTGGAATTGAGTGAGATCAGAAGAAGTTTTGATAGATCAAGTGGTTTTCATTTTTCTAACAATGAAGATGATGGACGTACACAATGCAAAAGTAGAAAAACTATTGGTAGGTATTTTAGGGATAGCATTAGTCAGATCCTGGGGAAGTCTACCTCAATCAATGGTAACCATGCAACTTCAAAGAATAGTTCTTCGAGCAGTGATAATAAGTATGCACAGCTTCATGAGTTTCTGAGATCAGGTGATACAATAGGACTGACACTACAACCCTCCAATGTTAGGTTATCGTCTTATCGAGCATGGCCAAATATGCATGACAGCCGGTTTGCCCTTTACAAGTTGCCCATGCGAGTTCCAACTGCTGAGCAAGAGTTTGCTGGTTTATGGGGAGGAACTTTTGGCTGGCCTCCTGGCAGGCCTACCGAAGAAAAGCCTGGAAAGGCTTTGTTCTTTCTTTTGCTTTCATATGAGAAATCTGAGGGGCAGAGAAATCTCATTGCAACCAAAATATTGGAAGGCACCCATTATGTTCTACATCCTAATGGTTCAGCAATGTTTATGGTGAATATCGACGAGCCTTCACCAGATTCATTTCCATGGGATAAAGATGGAGATTCCCTTCCTGTGAACATTAGGCATGCTTTTCTTGGGGAGGGTATTGCAAATGGGTATGGCTTCAGATATCCAGGCTCAAAACCCGGTTCTCTCTTTGTATTTGAAAATGGGAACCTTGCCTTCATCTGGAAGGAGTCAAAGGCTGTCCTAACCCTGCAAAGACTTAACTTGCAAGAGCTTTTGAGGAAAGGAGAAGAAGTTGCTGCTCTACCTCCAATTGCCAACTTTTCATATTTGACCAAGTCATACTCAAATGTTTTTGCTGGCATCCCAAATACCTCAAATTGTTTGTCTTCAGCAAGGTTTGCCGTAGTCCCTTAAAAGAAACTCTTATATATTTTCTCATCTCCTCCCCTCCCCCTTAAATAAATAGAATCATCTCTGTCTTACATTATTCATTGAGCTATCAAAGTTGTCATTTTAAAAATATATGTTTTAGCTAAACATGTTTCATTATTTATGGTGGTTAACCCTTGGTGGGATTGAATGAAAGGCTAATAATTTTGTAAACAGCTATAAGAGTTTGAGATGTGAAAGTTCGATGCAACCTTAAATGCTTCATGTTTTTATTTGCTACTGCTATTTCGTGGTTTAAGATTAACATTGTACGGAGGCTTCTATATGGTATTAATTTCCCAAAAATCTCAATTTCTTTTCTTTACAAATGTGCTTTGTTAGGGCATCCAATGGACAAGTTGGCCAAAGTTTTTTGTTTTGTTAATATAAAGTTGGTGGTTCAGGATTTTGTAGGCTGTCTTAGGCTTTTCATTTTGAGATGGGGGTTGGTTTTCTTGGTAATTTTGATGAGCGTTTTCATTAAAGCTTGGGCTGAGCATTAGTTTTACAATCAAATTCTTTTTAATTTGAATGTTATTTTCTTCAAACATACTCGGTATTATATTTCAATTATCTATTGGTTGCGTAGACAACCTTCCTATTTCTTCAATGTGCACATTAGGCTCGTTTGGTTCGTAGTTAAAGTTTTGAGGGAAATAGTTGTTCGAGAATTAGTTAGGAGGGAATCAGTTACTCAAACATAGTGTGAATTAAAGTTGAAGATTCACTTTCTTTTTCTGTTTTTTTTTTGGGGAAAATGGGTCAGTTCCTACAAACCTTGAGGGTGCATTGGATTACTCTCATAATTTAAATATTAATTTTTAAATTTACACTTCAAATAGAAATTGAAGAAATTAAATTAAAAGGGGAATGCTACCACCTTGGAGTTGGACTGCTAAAGCGCAGAGTATTGATTGCTATGTGTGATACAGATGCAATTTTTTTTTTTTTTAATATATATATATATATATATGTAGTCCACTTGTCATGGCCGTTGATGCGCAAATTACAGTGGGCATGTCCTCTTACCATTGATAGGGCTGGTAATAGTGCGTCATGTCTTCCTCTGCCCTTCATAATAAAGTCATCTGTGTCTTACATTATTCATTGGGCTACCAAAGTTGTCATTGTAAAAATATCTAAATGTGTCAATAAATGGTGTTTAGCCCTTTGTGGGATTGAATGAAAAGCTAATAATTTTGTGTAGGTCTATAAAGAGTTTAAGATATGAAAGTTCGATTCAACGTCAAATGATTGTTGCTGTTTTTATTTACTGCTGGTGTGTTGTTGTTACAAACATAAGCAACTTTAAGAACAATTTCATAGTTTAAGATTAACAGTAAGGAGGCTTCAATAGGCTTCCATGTGGTTATTTGAAAATGTACTTTTATTAGGGCGGTGAGTGGACAAGTTGAGCTGGGTTCAGTATTTTGGCCCGCGTTAGGCTTTTTCATTTTGACATCGGTGTTAGTTTGCTTGTAAATGTGTTGATGAATTTTTCATTCAAGTTAATTAAAGGCTAAAGCATAGCTTTTACAATCAAATTCTTTTGAATTTGAATGTTATTTTCCTCTTAATGTACTCTTATTTGATCTCACTTATCTATTGGTTGCTTGGAAAATTATCCTATTTCTATATTAGGCACGTTTGGTTCGTTGTAAATTTTCCAGAGAAACGGTTTCAGGATTAGTTTACAGGGAGGTTTCTCAATCTAATATTTGGTTGCTAATAGAAAAGTATTTTAAAATTAATTTATTGTCGACACACAAATTACACCTATTTTTAGTACAATAATAATATAATACTTGGGGCACCAAATGGTTTACTAATTTGTTTATCAAATAATGCTATAATTATACTTAGACATCACGTTTTTTTTAAATCTTCATTCTTAGACATCACGTTTTTTTAAAATCTTCATTAATTTTTTTTTAGTATTCTATATTTAACTGTATAAATTTATTTGTCAGTTTTTATAAATTAAAAGGTTAAAAAAGTTAATATCAATATGGGTAAACATTAATAGATGGATTGATCTTCCAAAAATGTGATCTAATTAATTATAATTAGGACAAACTCAAAATAAAAATGTGATCTAATTAAGTATAATTAGGATAAAATTGTAATAGTAAATTTAAATGCTAAATATATGATAAAGATGGTGTGTCGTTATCTACAGCCAATGAGAGTTCAAGAGGTATTGTCTTTTGATTTCTTTCAGTTCATAATTTTATATCACAATCTGAATTAATTATTGGGGCACAGAAGGGCTATAGGACCAAATTGTCCGTGTTTAAAATCCACTCAAAAGAAAAACACCACGGTTCCAAAGGGAAAACAATTAAACTTAGTTATTTAAATATTAATCACTTGTAAATGTACACTTCAAATAATAGGAATTGAAGAAAATAATCGAATAAAGTAAATTAAAATAAAATAAAAAATTATATGATGATTATTTTCTATATAAAAAAATTATAGTGGATTTTATTATTCATCCAAAACCTTTAATCATTACAACTGATAGTGTTACTATGGTCGGTCTAGACCTAAAAAGTCCAATTACCAAAAAAGGAAAAAAAAAAAAAAAGACCTACCAATCAATGCTACCAGCCTAACACCTTGGACTGCTAAAGCCAAGACTAATCGTTGCTGTTTTTAATACAATGGCAATGTATTTATTTATTTTACCGGTGACAGATATAAAATATATTATATGAGATGAAAAAAATATATTTGAACACTAGATGAATCAACGAATTAACATAACTTTTTAGATAGATGAATCAACGAATTAACATAACTTTTTCTTTTCGAATTTTCTATATTTGTTTTACTTATTATTATCATTATTATTTTTATTTTTTTATCAATCTTGTTTTGAGAATCGAGATATTTTGACTTTTTACATTACAGAACATGAGAGCAAATCTTTCTATCATGAACAAATCCTTCTATTTTTGAATTTGAAGAGTTTGGAATGAATCAAATCTTGGTCATGATACTATTAAATATAATACATAATGTGATTCTGATATTAGTATCTTTTTCAGAATATGAATATTCGTGTTTTGGTACCTTAGACAGCCAAGCTCCGGATGGGTTGCTACACTCTATTAGGCTTGAGTGGTCTTCCCTGGCTGGCAAATGGCAATCAAATGTAGTTATTATATCCTCACTAACCTTGTGCCATAATTTCATGTGGTTGTAACTTCTTTTTTAAATGTAATAAACGGATTTACAAATAAAAGATTATTGTCCTCGATAATCCATAAGTCTTGATTTATATCGTGGATAATAATTTTTATTTTTATAATTTATATATCACTATATATATATATTTTTGGACAAATTTACTTTAAAATTCATCTAATTTATGACTTGAATCGTTGTATAATGGGCATAAATATGGATATTCAACCATAAAAATCATCCACTTCATTATATATATTATTATGTTTTTATGGTGTAAATATTTACATAGTGAAATTTTTATATACAATTTATTATCGTGAATATAATAAACATTTATTTTGTTATGCTTTTAGCTCCATCAAAGTCATATAGGTGTTTGGGACAATCCAAATGGTAATAATCAATTAAAACTCAAGACCATTATTATCATGGTGTTTTTTTTTTTTTAAAAAAAAAAGAATTTTTATAAAATAAGTTAACATATTAGGGTAAAATTTTATGCCACATCCAAGCATTGAGAGAAAATAAATGATAATGATAGTTGATGATAATACTATACCAAAGTTTCATTTGGTAGTAAAATCTCCTTTCTCAATTTATAATGATAATAATTTCAGTTGGATCAAATATTTATTACCGATGTCATTATTCCATTGTTTAAATTTCAAAGCAAATTTCTGTCTTAAGTTGATTGCAAATTGAATCCTATCATTCGTCAAAGAAAGAAAGAAAAAAAAAAAGAAAAGGAAAAAAACTTGAATCCTGTCGATTCTAATTTCGCATTTGGTTGAATACTTTTTTTGGCCAAGCATATGCGAATAAAGGTAATTAATTAGAGGTCAAGTTATAACGCACATAGTATTTTTACATTTCTTCTTGTTAAAAATTATAAGAAATAAAAAAATAAAATAAAAAATAAAAAAGATAGATAAACAGGCATTGTCATACAACAGCCCAAAAAAAAAAGGCCGAAGCCATTATTGTATTTGTTTCCACCGTTTTGTGATATTCTGAGAGTCTCTTTTGTCCAGTCCTGAAAGCTTTATAATTCACCGACACTCTTTTTCAGTCTCAATAGCTTTCAGATCCGACGACAAACGGCCAATATTATTTCCGACCATCAGCGTCTCAGTTCCGGCCACCGTGACGTTTTCTTGATCCTCTCTGAACTTCCTGTAAATATCAATATTATGGTACTTCCTAGTCCTCATCACCAAAAAGAGAGAAATGATTGTCCCGAACAATGTCACACCACTAATTATAATGAAAGAGAGCTTGAGGCACTCTCCGCCATTACGATTCAATTCTTCACTAGCTTTCCTTTTCTTTCCCAAAGCTTCAAGCTGTTTCATGGCTTCCTTATCATCGAAATGCCCAGTGATTCTCACATTCAGCAAATACTGTTAAATAAATTAATTAAATGTGGACTTTGTATAATCAATTTCTCACTTACAGGGCCCATTTATGCCATTAATGGGACTGGCTTATTTTATTATTTATAGTAGGGCCCTTGGTCACACACTCTCTATAAGACTTCAGTTGGCCCATTGGACTGGAGGACCAACTCTCATTATAAGCCCGTTGACTTGCACAGACTATAAAAAAGGATCTAGAGCAAGCAAACAACATATACTGTATTTTATTATTGAGATTAGGATTATCAGAGATCTGAGAGTGGTTTGAGAGTAGTGTGTCCATAGGCACTACTTTACATTGTTTTCTGTTTTTGTAGATAGTAGATTGAAATTTATCAATGACTGCCTTCGGAGGTTAGTATTTTATACTTGATTGGAATTTATTATGCGTATTAAGATCCTTAAAATTCTAACAATTAGTATCAAAGAATGGTTAATACGTATAATAAATTTCATGTGATTATTCGGATTATTACTGTATGTTCAGCCATTGAATAATCTATACATGTTTTTTGTTTATTTTTCATTCTTCTCCGATTCGAATACATGTGTAGATTAAGAGAATCAAAATTACATATCTTGTGAATATATAAGATTCATGCCCGATTGTGTTTGTGATGTTTATATATTTACTGGAATCTATGTGATAATACTTTCGATTATGTATGCATATCTATATATAACCCGATTGCTATTTCTTCATTAAAAAAAAAAAAAAAAAATCAAACCCTTAAAATCTGAATAATGGTTATTGATGGTATTTGAAAACTGGGCTATGTTTTATTGGTGTTTATGGATTGCATGTAGTAGTTTAGACTAATCAATTTGGTTCAAAACCTTGTAAAAATCTGTTAATTTTGAACCTTCCATGGCCAAATATAAACCTTGCTTGGGTGTTTATTTTGAGTTGATTTTAAATAAAATTGATTTGTGGGAAACGTTGCCCAAGGGAAGACGAAACTATCGCCGCCGGTATTCCCGGAAACGGAGTCTGGAAAGGCGAGATAGAGCCAGGTAAGAAATCGGGTCAGACCCGACCCGGCTAGCTGAGGAAGAAGGCGCGAACGACATGCCATTTTGGGCTGACTGCTGATGTCATCTGCTGACGTCAGCACGACACGTCGTTTGCTGATGTCAACAGATGACGTCAGCAAGCCCAAAAAAAAAAACTTATTTATTTTTATTCTCATTTATTTTTTTTTATTTTTTTTATTGATTTATTTGTTGTTTATTTATTAATTAATTTAATGATCCAATTGTTCAATTTATTTATTTATTGTTCATTTATTTGTTTAATTATCACATTCCAATTTTATTAAATTAAATTAAATATTTGTGATTGGAAAATTGGATTGTGTGAGCTTACCCAAAGAGGCTTTGTGCCTAATTGGTATAGTAGTGTGGGATTTTAGGTGCTCACCTGTCGTGAGACTTATTTTGTCTGTATTATGTGTACCAATATAATGTGTGTTGGCATAGTGGATGGGTTATCTTTTATTTACCTATATCATGAAATTGCCAATTTGTTAATTATCTCCCACTTATTAACCAGGGTCTATACAGGTAACTAGGCTACCCTGTCGGTGGTTTTAGTTGCTTTGTATGACGCTTGGAATGGCAGTAGAAGTTGATTGAATACCATGAATCGCAGGTTCTAGGTTACCCTGTCAGTGATTCAGTTCAATGCATTTGATTGTGGTTATTTGGTTGACTGTCCCTAGCCCGCGTAAGGGTATCTTTAGTACTACAAAGACTCTAAGCGATATTTATGTTTGTGATTTTGTATTGAGGGGCAAGAAAATAGTAATTAAATTGTCTTATATTTTTGAATGTCTTGTTGTTTACTATTTTTACAGCTAGTAGCACCCCAAACTTTCTGCCCATGACTACCATGATGAAATTAGATGGGACAAATTATCAGAAATGGAAGAAAACTTTAATTATGAATTTGACATTTATGAAATTGGATTTGCCTTTGGAGATAGATTCACCCAAGATACCAACTAATGATAGTAGTGCAGTAATTAGGAAATTTTATGAGGCTTGGAAGCATCCTAATAAGTGCTGTAAAATGATGATGGAGAATTACATAAATGAAGCTATATATGCTAGTATTCCTAAGGTTGATATAGCAAAAGAACTTCTCGAGGAGATAGGAAAGAAGTTTATCAAGTTTGATATGAATGAGAAGCATCATTATTTGAACCTATTGAATAATACCAAGTATGATGGTATTAAAGGAGTAAGGGACCATATTATACTACTTTCCTCCTATTATAATAAGCTGAAGGACCTTAAGATGGACATTGGAGAAGAGTTCTTGACCTATTCTATAATGAGGAGTCTTCCATCACAGTTTGATAATATAAGGTCGAGTTTGAATATTAAGAAAGAAGGTTGTAGCTTGGAGGAATTGACTGTTATCCTTGTCAAGGAAGAGGATGATATTAAATTAAATTAAGTAAGTCTAGGTCTGTTGCTATGGTTTCACATCAGGTAGATAAGTCCAAGAAGTTTTTCCAAAAGAAGGGACAAGGATTCAAGCCAGGACAAAATTTCAAGCCTGGGCAGGGTTTTAACCCCAATAGGAAGAATTTTTCTGGTATGAAGCCTAAAGGGCTAAGGGATGGTGCTTTTCAGATTAGAGAAAGGAAAGAGTACTTCAATGGAAGGTGTGGATACTGCAATAAAGTTGGACACAAGAAGATAGACTGTTGGACCTTAAAGGGAAAGCAAGAGAAGAAAAGTAATATTTTAATGATTGAGACCAATATTATTGGTGTGCCTATGAATTTTTGGTGGTTAGATACTGGAGCAACAATTCATGTTACTAATTCATTGCAGGTGATAAGCCGAAGGGGCCCAACCAATCTTGAGCAGCATGTTTATATGGGAGATAGATCAAGAGTGAAGGTGGACATTGTGGGAACAATCAAGTTGAAGCTTGCCACTGGATATGCTTTGGAGTTGCAAGAAGTTTATTATGAACCTTCAATAAGAAGAAACTTGTTATCTATTTCTGTTTTGGATAGTCAAGGTTATAGTTTTTTGTTTGGAAATAACAAAGTTGAATTATTTAAGGATGGTAAAGTTGTTGGTTTTCGAACTTTACGTGGCAATTTATATAAGCTTGATTTATTTAATAATGGTCTTAATTTCTCTGTTAATTTTATTGTTGCTCCTATTGTTACTTCCAAACGCCCAAGAGTTAATGACAATTCCTCAATGTTATGGCATAAACGTTTGGGACATATTTCTAAGCACAGAATGGAAAGGTTAGTGAAAGATGGGATACTTCCTAATCTTGATTTCTCTGATCTGTTGACTTGTGTTGAATGTGTGAAAAGGAAGTGAACTGCCAAGGTAAGAAAGGATAAGTTAGCTAGGTGTGGAGATGTTTTGGAGTTAATCCACACTGACATATGTGGACCTTTTACACCAACTGCTTTAGGTGATTATAGATATTTTATTACCTTCATTGATGATTACTCTCGTTATGGATATGTTGAGCTTATTCGTGAGAAGTCAGATTCTTTAGTTGCCTTTAAAAAGTTTAAGGTAAAGATGGAGCTTCAAAAGAATAAGAAAATAAAAGTTGTAATGTCTGATAGAGGTGGTGAGTTTTATGGTAGATATGATGAGACTGGAAGGAACCCAGGGCCTTTTGCTATTTATTTGCGTGAGTGTGGCATTGATGCGCAATATACGATGCCTGGTACACCTCAGCAAAATGGCATAATTGAGAGAAGGAATAGGACTTTGTTGGATATGATGCGGTCTATGTTGACAAATTCTAGTTTGCCAGATTATTTGTGGGGAGAGGCTTTAAGGACGGTGGCTTATATTTTGAATCAAGTTCCAAGTAAGTCTGTTCCTAAGACACCTTTTGAGCTATGGTCAGGAAGAAAGCCAAATTTGCACCATTTTCGAATATGGGGTTGCAAAGCTGAAGTAAGGATTTATAATCCCCAAATTAAGAAGTTGGATCCTAAAACCATTAGTGGATATTTTGTTGGCTATTATATAGGATCTAGGGGTTTAAGATTTTTTTATCCTTCTCACATCACCAGGATCGTGGAATCAGACAGGGCCATTTATTTTGAAGATGATTTTGGATTTGATGATAATAATGGAACAAGGGTGCCTCAATTTAGAGAAGAAAGTGTTTTCATTCCCAGTATAGTTGTTCCTAATAGAGATATTGTTGATCCAGTAGTTGATGAACTAGTAGTTGGTCAGAATGAACTCATTGTTGAGGAGCAGGATATTCCAGCTATTGCAGATGCTGATGTACTTTTGAGGAGGTCACAAAGGACTAGGAGATCAGCTATTCCTGGTGACTATGAGGTTTACTTGCAGGAGCATGAGTTTGACATACGTGATGATTTAGATCCAGTCACTTATGAGGAGGCCATAAGCAGTTCAAACTCAAATTTTTGGTTGGATGCAATAGAAGATGAAATAAAATCCATGGCATTAAATGGAGTTTAGGATTTGGTTGAGTTACCAGAGGGTAGCAAGCCTATTGGGTGCAAATGGGTCTTTAAGACTAAAAAGGACTCCAATGGTCAAGTGGAGAGGTATAAGGCTAGACTTGTAGCTAAAGGGTTTAGCCAGAAGGAAGGAATTGATTATATAGAGACTTTCTCTCCTGTATCCACAAAGGATTCTTTTAAAATCATTATGGCGATAGTGACACATTATGACTTGGAGTTGCACCAAATGGATGTCAGAACTGCTTTTCTGAATGGTGATTTGTATGAGGATGTGTATATGGTTCAACCAGTTGGCTTCCAGCAAACAGGGAATGGTAATTTGGTTTGTAAGCTTAAGAAGTCAATTTATGGTCTTAAGCAAGCTTCGAGACAATGATATCTCAAGTTTGATGAGGTTGTCATCGGAAATGGCTTTAAGGAGAATGTGGTTGATAGGTGCATATATATATGAAGGTCAGTGGGAGTAGTTTTATATTTCTGGTGTTGTATGTTGATGACATACTTTTGGCTACTAATGACACTGACCTATTGTCTAAGACAAAGCAGATGCTGTGCAACCATTTTAATATGAAAGATCTTAGTGAAGCTTCTTTTGTTTTGGGCATTAAGATTGTGCGAGATAGGACTAATTATGTGTTGCAGTTGTCTCAGAGAGCCTATATTGATAGAATCCTTAAGAGGTTTGATATGCACAACAGTTCTCCTGGAAGTATGCCAGCCACAAAGGGTGAAAGGTTTTCTAAGGATCAGTGTCCCAAAAATGATAGAGAAAGGATGGCAATGAAGAATGTTCGCTATTCTTCATCAGTGGGTAGTTTGATGTATGCTCAAGTTTGTACACGGCATGATATAGCTTTTGCTGTGGGTATGCTTGGTAGATTTATGAGCAATCCCAGTCCTATTCATTATCAGCAGTTAAAAAGGTCTTTATGTATCTTCAGAGTACTAAAGATCATATATTGACATATTGTCGCACCAACTTTCTTGAAGTAGTTGGTTATAGTGATGCAGACTATAAAGGTTGTGTGGATGATAAGAAAGCTACCACTGGTTATATATTTATCATGGCAGGAGGTAATGTATCTTGGCGGAGTGCCAAGTAGTCAGTGACAGCATCCTCGACTATGGAGGCAGAATATGTGACGTGTTATGAGGCTATCCGTCATGCAGTTGACTACGGAATTTTATCCGTAATTTAGGAGTAGTTGACTCCATTGAGAGGCCTATTATGATATATTGTGATAATACTGCAGCGGTGCCTTTCTCCAATAATTTAAAAGGTACTCCTGGTACGAAGTACATTGATGTGAAATATTTTGTGGTAAAGGAGAAAGTTGAAAAGGACCTCATTACTGTTGTTCACATGCCGATTTATAGCATGGTGGCAGATACACTGACCAAAGCTTTACCGGTAGGCATATTTGAGGAGCATGTGTCTCGTATGGGATTGTTAGGCAGTTGAGACTGCTGTGGGTCAGTGGGAGTTTATTATGTATTCTGCAGTAATATCCATATTGAGCATTATTTATTTCTTTGAGTATTTTTAATACATTGATATATGTGGATCATTATTTATTCATGAGATGATTTATTACACATATTATTGCTCCTAATATTTACAGGCCTGTTTAAGACTTTTAGTCCATGTATATATGTGTATATTGATCCACAGGTGGCATGGTGAGTCCCTACTACCTAGTTTGGGTATACTGTTGTATCCTGTCGATAAACGATGTGCTCGAATGAAATGGTATTGTATGTGTTTGGGATTGCACATGGTTAGATAAATCTCTACTACCTAAACTGAGTTTATGGCATGCAAAATGCTCAGTTGAAATGGTATCGCGTTTTGGGAGATTTACTGAGAGAATCTCTATTACCTAGTCTGGTGTATTGTTGTGTCCTGTTGGCATACTATATATTTAGATGAAATGGTATCATGGTTCAGGAGATTCTATAGTAAGTGAATTTGGATTATATATGTAATGATTATACAGTCCAAGTGGGAGAATGTTAAATAAATTAATTAAATGTGGACTTTGCATAATCAATTTCTCACTTACAGGGCCCATTTATGCTATTAATGGGACTGGCTTATTTTATTATTTGTAGTAGGACCCTTGGTCACACACTCTCTATAAGACTTCAGTTGGCCCATTGGACTGGAGGACCAACTCTCATTATAAGTCGATTGACTTGCACAGACTATAAAAAAGGGTATAGGGCAAGCAAACAACATATACTGTATTTTATTATTGAGATTAGGATTATCAAAGATCTGAGAGTGGTTTAAGAGTAGTGTGTCCATAGGCACTACTTAACATTGTTTTCTGTTTTTGCAGATAGTAGATTGAAGTTTATCAATGACTGCCTTCGGAGGTTAGTATTTTATACTTGATTGGAATTTATTATGCGTATTAAGATTCTTAAAATTCTAACAAATACAACCCAACTGGGCTTGCCATTAAACCGATGTTATACAGAGTTGAATAGTGTTTCAGCCCAAAAGTCTCGGAAACGATGGATAAAAATCAGAGGCCAATTAGCACCAAAACATAACCCTATAATAATTGAAGCAATATGCAGACCATGTTTGACATTGAAAGCTATGAGAACGTAACCGATGCAAGAAAACAGGAGTGTCAGAGTGAACATCAGAGGACAAGGGAATTTGAATTTGTTGATGAAGATTTCTGAGGAATTCCCTTGGATGATTCTCCTAGATAGATCCAAATGCTTGTGAGGGAGACAAAGGTTCTTATGCTCTGTAGAGAATAGCCTAAATAAGTTCCAATCTAACCCAAAATTGTCCATGAGTGTTAAAGTCCATCCTAGACCACAAATTGTGGTCAATAAAAGAGTTATCATTTCTACACTTAATACTGCTTGAGGAACTATGTCGTCTTCTCCGATCTTCGGCGGCTGGAATACATTTTTCCACCAATAAACTTTTTCCTTCTCCGAAATAGTTGTTGTCACTGTATAATTGTTTTTGTCTGGTAATTCTTCTTCGTTTTCCAAATGTCGTACTCTTCTGCGATGACGACGAAGAGAGGAAGAAAAAGCAAGAAAAGCACCGCGGTTACGATCACGCCGTTTTCCATCTTGGTGAAAGTGATTTTGCTTTCTACAATGATTATCATCAAGAGAAACACAGCTAGAGATAGCGAAATATAAAAGAATTTGTATAAAACTTTTCTTTCTTTGCCATTCTATTCAACTTTGATGATGCGGATGAGTCTAAGAAACAACAAAGCCAGAGCAGTTGGAAGCCAAGCAATGACCAAAGTGAAAGACTTGGCATCGTCGCCGTAGAAAACATGGCATAATTGAGAGATTAAAGCAGCACTTAAAGCAGTATAGCCACTCAAAAGTCCAATGAGAGTTCCACAGCTATTTGGGAAGTTTTTGACACAAGAAACAAGAGCTCTGGTGCTGATAAAAGTATGAGAGTTAGCTCCGATGAAGATTTAGATACACATGATCCAGACATGAGGTTTTGGAAATCTTTGCGCGACGGAGAGCCAAATCATGAAGTAGCCAAAGAAATTGAAAGCTGCTCCGATGGCCAAGACCACCCATGGAGGTGTATCTCATTGATGAGGCCGGAGAAGGTGCCAATGTAAGCTCCTAAGTCCTTGAAGAAGTTGATGAGGTTGAGTGCCGTTTGGTCGTACCCGAGGACGGATTTGATGTCGTTGAAGTAGAGGCCGAACATTTAGCTAGCACCAGCTATTGCCATGACCATCAGCCACTGGCCGGTTAGGACTTGAAGGGTTAAGCATTTAAGGTCTGTGAAACTGTGGATTCCATCTGCAGTTTCACCATTGTTTTGAAAACCCATTATCTGTTTTTGGTATTGGGTTTGTGAATCTCTTTAGTATGTAGAAGATTTGCTAATGCAGTATACGTGTATAGAGAGAGAAATATATACGCTCTTAAGATTCAAAAACTTTAGAGAAGGGAATGGGTTTTGCTTTGAATTTGATATTTGAGACAAAAGGACTAGAAAAATGATAAAAGAAATTTGGACTAGTGTGCTTCCGCTATTTAATAATCAATCAACATTATTATTTTTCTCTTTCTTGTTTTGATATTTAATGTAATTTCATATTAAAAATTTTCAATTATTTAAAATAATACCCTTTTACATTTAAAATAATTTTTTCCTTCTTATTTGATATTTCGAATCCATAATTTTTTACATATAGATATAGATGTAAGATATTTACTAATTAAGTTCAATCCATTTGACTTCATAATAAAGTTGCTATACAATTAATAAATAATATTCAATGACTTGGCTAAATTGTGTTTGCCTTGGCTAAATTGTGTTAAAGATGATATATATATATATATATATATAATAAATATAATAATGATTCACCTGACCTCCTAATATAGTTTAAATTTTTTGGGAGAGTTGCAATTTAATGATATTACAGAGAAATATCTTTGCAAGCTGAGGTTTTGTTTCAAAATTTAACAATTCCATTTAAAAAATCAAAACCCATATATAAAGATTGATAGGTTAAACACACTATACGACGTATTAATATAACTACACTTGCATTAAATAGGTATAGTTTATTTTTCTTTTTCAGTTTAATGTAACATTAATCTGTTGCCTTTTATAGTTGTCCTGTCGCTGGCTATATCAAATATACAATTAAACCAGATAGGAAAAAAAGAAAAGAAAAGAAAAGAAAAAGGATATATATATATATATATATATATATGCGTGTGTGTGCGTGTGTGTGTGTGTGTGTGTGTGTAGTTAATTTACCATTGTGGGTGTCACCGCACGTATTCAAGTTTTGAGAATATTTGATATGTCAGCTAGATCTGTGTATTCATTTATGTTACCCAAGTTTTGTCATTATATACATAGTACTGTCCTCTCCCCTACCATATCATGTAATCCTGATTAATATATATATATATTATTATTATTATAGTAGAACCCGTTATAACCATATTGTTAGGATTAAATTAATTTAATAATTATGAAAAATTATAATTTAATGAAGTTATAATTAAAAATATTTTAACTTTAATAAGAAAGTATTGATGTCGGCAGGTTATTATATAGTAGTAAATTTATAGATATTATGACAATATTAAAAAAATAATTCATTATCCTAATCAATTTTGCCTTAATATTTTATGTCATACAAATTTTAGATATCAAAGTACCATATATTTTTTGTAATTTATATATAAGTATTATTATTATTTAGATGCAAAATTCCTTAATCAGGGATCTAACAAATTCATAACTTATTACAATGCAGAATTTTTTTTTTTTATAACTTATTCAAATTGGGATCAAAATATTTTATAAATTAAATGGAGATAATTCCAATATAGTATATTATTATAAAGAGATTTTACTGTATAGATTGACAAAAAAAAAAAAGAATTATTAGCTACAGCAAATAATTAGTAATCAGTAATACACAACAAATATATATATATATTTTTTTTGGGTCAACAGATGATAAAAGAACTATCTATTTATGTTTATGTGAGTAGAAGAACTATTTATGGCTATCTTGTTTCTTCCTTCATTAAATGAAGTTCTTGTGTTTTGTGTATATTATATATTTGTGTAGAGTATGCAAATATAAATTTTACATTGGCCAAAAATGGATATTCTAATGAGTATATAAAAATTAACAGGATTTATTAATCATTCAAAACCTTTACAATCAACATAATACTTCTCAGTTACGGGTAGTAATATGGTCTAGAAGGATAACGGGGATGTGATTTACCATAACTTTATTATTATTATTATTATTTGGTTTCATTTTACTTTAAAAATAATATAAGTAAACCAAATAAATGTACCAAAATAATTCCTTAATATAGGACCTAAGGAATTCATAATTTATTATAATGTAGAATTTATTTTTATTTATAATTGGCTGAAACTTAGATCAAAATTTTTTATAATTATATAGAGGTTATTTCAATATATAATATTATTATAAATAAGTTTTATCGTATAATATTGACAAAAAAAAAGATTATTAGCTACAACAAATAATAGTAATTAGTGATATTACTTTTATGTGAGTGGAAAAACTATCAATGGCTATCTTATTTCTTTGCTCATTAAATGAAACTTGTGTTTTGTGTCCATTATATATATATATATATATATATATATATATATATATATATGTGAGTGGAAAAACTATCAATGGCTATCTTATTTCTTTGTTCATTAAATGAAACTTGTGTTTTGTGTCCATTATATATATATATATATATATGTGTGTGTATGTGTGCGCGCACATGTATGTGTAGAACGTGCAAATAAAAATCCAATATTAATAAAAAAAATGTATAATCTAAAGGATATATAAAAAATTAGCAGATTTATTAATCATTTAAAATCTTTACAATCAACATAATATTACTCAGCGAAATAATAATAATAATAAAATCTGCTGATTGGTTGGCAAAGTTTCATAGATGTTGAGTGACCCTCGAAGCTGGAATCAATCATATGTAGCTGTTGATTTCTTGACCATTTTGTGCCACAATTTCATATGGTCGTCATTTCTTGTTTGTTGAATGAAATCTATTTGTTGATTGCACTACTTAATGGTTTGCAGCACAATTAATGAAATCTAACATACAAAATTAATAAAGTCAACTTTTTCTCCCAATTTTAGGTAACAAGTTGAGAACAATATTTGCCTCCGTGCCACTGTGGAGGAGGCATCCCTCTTTATTTTCATGTGGCTCATTATTACGGGTCAATTTAAATTTTATAACAAATCAAAATTAGTTTGTATAGCCCATATATTTTATAATCATATTTATTATTAATTATTAAAATTTATAGGATTTACTATATAATACATAGATAAATAAAATTTTGAATTTAAATAAGAAGGGCTACTTTCATACCGTTATGGAGATAAGTATTTTCCATAAGGTGAAATGCTGGAAATTGATAACAAACTGAATGGTATAAATGTATTTTTGTGGTTTAAGAGTACTGGAAACAAGTTCAAGTTGAACAAACGACAAAATTAGTCTTCGTCTTCGAGTAGAAATTGAGTACTATTATTGATTAAAATTTAATTCAATTGTCAATATATTGTTTCAAAATTTCATATAAATTACTATCAAGTTGATTACAACTTGAATTGCATCATGTTAATTGTACAAAGCATATTCGTATAAGGCAATTATTTTATACGTACAATTCAAGCAAAAAAAATAAATTATTTTATATGTACAAATACATGTATTCCCTAAACAATTATATATTTTTTCAGTGCAGGTGTAAATCATTATTTACAAGTCTCATATATATAATAACATTCCCAGAAAACAAAAAAAGAAAAAGAAAAAAAGGTCTCATATATATAATTAATTAAGGTCATAAGGTGTAAATAAATATACACATATATAGCTATATATATATATATATATGTAAGGCATATTTGTCACATTTCCTATGTGTTCTTGAAAGAGGAAGTAGATAAGCAAAACAGAAACAAACACTGTAATAATATTTTCATCAGCTGCTTTTGCCCACTCATGAAAGCTTTTATAACTCACCGGCCGGCCGGCCAACCTCATTTCCGACCACAAGCGTCTCATTTTCGGCCACGTTCTCTTGATCCTCTCTGAACTTCCTATCAATATCACTCTGGTAGTACTTCCTAGTCCTCATCACCAAAAACAGCGAAACGATTGTCCCGAACAAGGTCACACCAGTAATTATAATGAAAGAGAGCTTGAAACACTCTCCGCCATTACAATTCAATTCTTCACCAGCTTTCCTTTTCTTTCCCAAAGCTTCAAGCTGTTTCATGGCTTCCTTATCATAGAAACGCCCAGTGACTCTCACATTCAGCAAATACAACCCAATTGGGCTTGCCATGGAACCGATGTTATACAGAGTTGAATAGTGTTTCAGCCCGAAAATCTCAGAGATGATGGATAAAATCAGAGGCCAATGAGCACCAAAACAGAACCCTGTAATAATTGAAGCAATATAGAGACCATGTTTGACATTGAAAGCTATGAGAATGTAACCGATGCATGAAACCAGGAGGGTCAGAGTGAACATCAGAGGACGAGGGAATTTGAATTTGTTGATGAAGATTTCTGAGAGAATTCCCATGGATGATTCTCCTAGATAGATCCAAATGCTTGTGAGGGAGACAAAAGTTCTTATGCTGTGTAGAGAGTAGCCTAAAGAAGTTCCAATCTGACCCAAATTGTCCATGAGTGTTAAAGTCCCTCCTAGACCACAAATTGTGGTCAATAGAAGAGTTATCATTTCCACACTGAATATTGCTTGAAGAATTGTGTGGTCTTCTCCGATCTCCGGCGGCTGGAATACATTTTTCCACCAGTAAACTTTTTCCTTTTCCGGTATAGTCGTAGTCACTGCACCGGTGGTTTTGTTCGGATTTTGCGTTCTGGTACTATTACTGTTAGCCGCAGTAGCCGTTGGTTGATCATGTATAATTGTTTTTCTCTTGTTCGCTTTCCATACATCATACTCTTCTGCAACAACAACGAAAATTGGAAGAAAAAGCAAGAAAAGCACCACGGTTGCAATCCCTCCGTTTTCTATCTTGGTGAAAGTGATTTTGCTTTCTACTATGATTACCATCAAGAGAAACACAGCTAGAGAAAGGGAAATGTAAAAGAATTTGTATAAAACTTTTCTTTCTTTGCCATTCTGTTCAACTTTCATGATCCGAATCAGTCTAAGAAACATCAAAGCCAAAGCAGTTGGAAGCCAAGCGATGACCAAAGTGAAAGACTTGGTATCATCGCCGTAGAAAACATGGTATAGCTGCGAGATTAAAGCAGCACTTAAAGCAATGGAGCCACCCAAAACGCCCATGAGAGTTCCGCGGTTGTTCGGCAAGTTTTTGACGCAAGTAACAAGAGCTCCGGTGTTCATGAAGGTATGAGAGTTAGCTCCGATGAAGATGTAGATACACATGAGCGAGACATGAGGTTTTGGAAGCCTTTGCGTTATGGAGAGCCAAATCATGAAGTAGCCGAAGAAATTGAAAGCTGCTCCGATGGCCAACACCACCCATGGAGGTGTGATCTCATTGATGAGGCCGGAGAAGATGCCGATGTTAGCTCCTAAGTCCTTAAAGAAGCTGATGAGGTTGAGTGTCGTTTGGTCGTATCCGAGGACGGATTTGATGTCGTTGGAGTAGAGGCCGAACATGTAGCTCGCACCGGCTGTTGCCATCACGAGAAATGAGGCAAAGACCATCAACCACCGGCCGGTTAGGACTTGGTGGGTGAAGCTCTTGAGGTCTGTGAAACTGTGGATTCCAATTGCTGTCTCACCATTGTTTTGAAAACCCATTTTCTGTTTTTGGTATTGGATTTGTTAATCCCTTTTAACGAAGAAGATTTGCTCATGGAGTATATATCTAGAGAAAGAGGGATAGATATATGCTCTTAATACTCAACAACTGTGAAGGAAATGGGTTTTGAATTGAATTTAATACTTAGACGAAAGGACCAGAAAAATGACAAAAGAAATTTGGACTAGTATGCTTTCGCTATTTAATAATCAATCAATATTATGATTTTTTTTCTTTCCTGTTTTGATTTTTAATGTAATTTCTTAATAAAATTGCTAATGCAATTAATAAATCAAATGTTAATGGCTTGGCTAAATTGTGTTAAAGGTGATATGTATATATATATATATATAACAATGATTTACCTCCTAATATAATCTAAATCTTTTGTAACACTTGTAATTTAACGTTATTATAGAGAAATATCTTTGCAGATTGAGATTTAATTAGTTAAACGAATTTATATTTTTAGTATCAGATTTTTTTATTAGTTTTTGATAACATAAATTGTTAGAATTTAAAATTAAAAAATAATAAAATATAAATTTAATAACATATTAAAATTTTATTTAAAAATAATAAACATCTGATAAGTAATAAATTTGATGCTAAAAGTTGAAAAAATAAATCCTAATAATAATTCTAATATTAAAGATCTAATAAAAAGTCAAAATATCAAAAAACACATATAAAAGTATAACAGATAAAACACACTAGACTACATTAATGTAACTACACTATCATCAATTAGTAATAGCTTACTTTTCTTTTTCAGTTTATTGTAATATTCATGTGTAGCTTTTATAGTTTAATTGTTGTTGGGTTCAAAAAAAGAAAACGGATATATATATATATATATATATTTTAATTACCATTGTGGTTGTTACCATTTTTTATTTTTTATTTTTTTCCTGAAACATTGTGGTTGTCACCACTCCTACTCTAGTTTGAGTATATTTGATGTGTCAGCTAGATGTGTGTATGCATTTATGTTCTCCATTTTATTTTATTTTTTTTGGGTAAATGCATTTATGTTCTCCATGTTTTATCATTATATATTGCTATATGCCCTCCTCTATATCATGTAATCCTGACTAAAAAAATTTAATTATATTATATATTGGCCCAAAAAAAAAAAGAATTATTAGGTATTGCTCCTGACTAAAAAAATTAAGTATATTACTATATATTGATAAAAAAAAATTTATTAGCTACAACAAATAATTAGTAATTAGTGATGCACTACAACTTTTTTTTTTGGGGGGGCCAACAAGCGATGGAAGAACTGCCTATTTGTTTTTATGTCGGTGGAAGAACGATTAACGATTTATGACTATTTTTATTTCTTCTTTCATTAGATGAAATTCTTGTGTTACTGTGTGTATATATATATATATATATGCAAATTCTATAATTATGGAAAATATTGTAATGAAAACATTTCGTTTTTTGAAAACTATAACGAAAAAAAAATGTTAATATGACAAATATATAAACAAAATATTTTTGGACTGCAACATATGTTTTTCCAAAATAAGAGTATTAGAAGGAAATTACTATGAGAGGAAATTAATAGAAACCAAAATAGGAAATTACGCGCTTGACTATACAAGTTATATATATGATCACCACATGTATACTACGAGTAAAATTAAGCTGAGCCAATACCAATATGTTGGATATATATAATTAATATGATCGATAATATGTACGTGAATATATAGTTTACAAATTAATATATATATATATATATATAACATTTTTTTTTTTTTAGCATACAAATTTTAAATATTTGGACCGATAAACTCTACATAAACCAATAAATTATGGCAAAAAGATTGGTGTATATATATATATATATATAAAATTGGTATATCAGTTAGTATAAAACAAATAGGGAGGAAAAAAAGATGAAGTAAACTGCAAGACCGTTTTCATCAAAAAAGGAAAAAAAAAAAAAAAAGAATGAAAATTCAAGACCATCGACCATCTTTTTTAAATAAAAAAATAAACGAAATTAATAACTAGTAAGAGATGTACAAATTAGTTAGAATTTAAAATAGGAAATTAATCAATTACCACAAATAAAAGGTAAACATTGCGTAAGGAATCTTTTCCTCATAGAAAAGTAGGTCCGTTCAAATCCATTTGCGATTTGAAGAAGAGTCGTGCTTCGATCGTTCAACATCTTGAAATAACGGTTCATGTATGGACCAATCAATAATATCTGATATTATTAAAAGTGTGACAGCGAACGAAAAGCTACTGGCCATAGCTAGTGGCATTTAACTCTTTACCATTTGCGAGCTAAACGTATACCATACTCAATTTCAGCTATAAACAACCTATATTCAAACAATAACAACTAAATAATAATAATAATAATAATAAACCTATATAGTTCCAAAAACAAATCAAAAGAAATCGAAGCAGTATATTGAGCTGTTTTTATAAAATAGTAATTCCATTTGGTATGTGAATCTAAAAAGATTTACTTAAACCTACATGCAGAAGAGAACATTAAAATAACATTCACTTTTGTATTTGTAGGTTTGATAGAGTGGTAAAGTGAAAATCCTAGGTTTAAACCTTCATCTAAATAAAAAATTTTAAAATGGTAATTTAACACATATTAAATGCTAACTATAATAAATTATAAAAAAAAATGTTAAAAAGAAAATTAGGTTATAAAGGTTGTATATATTATTACCCTTTTTGGGTTTTGCATAAGGAAGCAAAAAGGCAGTTTTGTGCTTGAGCATGGCGATGACTTATGAGACATAATGCATGCTTGATCATGACGACTTTTCTTTTGTATGAGCATCTCCATAGCTAGACTAGCTATTTTCTACAACAAATCCATGACACAAGAAGTCCATATGACAACAGAAACTGAGCGTTTGCAATGTCATATCACCTTAAGTCTCTTTCACTTTACTGACTAGCTTTTTGTATTTGGAAATTCATAATCGGGTTCCAATCTATCACTATATATATATAAAAGAGTCGGATCTTTTTGGGGACTCTCCAATTTTGGATTTTACTTATCAAAAAAAAAAAAAAAAAACCTTTGGATTTTAGTGCAGAGAATTGGCTGCTTTTAATGAAAAACATGAGGAGGACGGGGTTCGGTTTTCCTGCTTACTCAAATATAATTGGCAATAAAGTCTTTAAAGAACTAGATGTTTGGTTGAATTTTCTTTTCATTAATATTGGATGTAATAAAGGGGCTAGAATCATTTATTCACCATAAAAGGGATTACAATCATTTGTTCAAATCACGTGGTATTACATCATTGACCGAACAGAACTTTGAAAAATATAAGGCAGAAGATTCATTCTCATAGTAAAGCCAATTTTAATTATTGAAATTGAGAGAGACGGGATTCAGAAGACTTTAAAGAGTAGACGAATTATCGTTATCTAGTAAGAATGCTAATAAGGCGTTTGCTTGGGTGGCATTACGTGCATATGACTGGGATTGGAGCTCAGTCGGATAAAAGTGACCCAGTCTCCAGATGGGTCAGATCTATTCTTTTCATTTGGGATAAAATATAAATATGTTCTCCTTTCATTTTTATTTTCCAAACACCGGATTGAAACTGTATTCTGTTCTGACCTGCTCAATCCTGCGTAACAAACACACCCTAAAAGTGGATAGATACTTCCACAACCTCTTATTTTTGTCTTAGCATAGCATATGACAAATTAGCTTATGTATCTTGACAATATTATGTGAATAGATTTATTAAAAAATTTCATGAACCACCCTGCCTTCTTTTTCTTTTCTTTTCTGTTTGTTTTTTTTTTTTTTTTTTTTTTCAAGAAACCATCCTAACTTTTGCGTGTTTCAATTTCTCTATAAACTTTCTTTGGATTAAGTTTCTTATTAACTATGACATTGAAACTGATTGATAAAATTTCTTATTAATCAGTTCCTCAGATTTTTTTGTTAAAGTTTGATGGAAGTGGCTAGCTGACTGACTGACTAACATTGAAATATATATACACCTCGTATGAATAATACATATCGAAATTATAACTTCCTTTTGGAACACAATTGAGCAAAAATACAAACATAGATTACAATAAATTGTTTCTATTTATATTTTATCAATTTTTATTCAAAAGTTATAATTCATCATATTCATACATACTAAAATACTATTGTCAATTGTCAGCGAAAAGAACCAAAAAAAAATTAAAAAAGTGCTATTGTGATTTTGTTAAATCGTTTAAGCAAAAAAGAAAAAAAGAAAAAAAAAAAAAACAACAACAACTAATGAATGAACTAGGATGCTAGTGGTTTTCATTGTTCTTTTTAGGTATGACTCGATGAATTATTTGGAAGGACGGATCTACCATGTTAGCTGCAGACTGTCCAATTATATTTTGCTATTTTATTAAATATGATATGTTATTTATATTATTTTTTTAAAATTAATATAATTAAAGTTATTTGTCATCAAATCAATTTTTTTATTTAATTCATTTATTAATATATTTAGTTTCTTTTTTTAAAAAATTATGTCATGAATTTTATTTAAATTTTAATTTAAACAATAAAAAACTTAAAAAGAAACATGATTATGTATTTCATAATATATATATATATATATATATAATTATATAAATATAGATATAAACTTTAAGATACATTATTATGTATTTCATATTCCATTCAATATATGTATACACATGTATATAATATGATAAATTGAGAGGAATATCTTTCATTTTAGTTCTTTTATTTTTGAAGATGAAAGAATTTCTTCTTTTTTATGCTTCTTTTTGTGTTGCCAATATATATATATATATATATATATATATATGCCCCCATACCAAATTTCCCAAAATGCTTATAAAAATAGAGCAGTAGTATATACAATGTTGTTATTTTCTTTAAAATAAGTTAATAATGATAAGAAATAATATTTGTATTTTTTTTTTGTTTGAGAAATAAAATAAATAAGATAATTCTTTTAAGTAAATTAAATATATTAAAGGAATTGATTTTTTTCAGATGAAATATTAAAGGAATTTAATTTGTTAATAAATAACTTATTACTTTAGAGTTTAATTATATTGAATTTTAAAAATGACATAAATAATGTGTTATATTTGATAAAATGACATAATATAATTAGATGGACTTAAGACTAAAATGGTAGACCTGTCCTACCAAATAATTTCTCGTGTAACTCTAATGTTGAACTAAACATTAAAATCTATTCCATCTTTGTTCTTATCCCAAAAAAATAAAAAATAAATAAATAAAAGAGAAAATAAAATGATAGTGTTTGGTTAGTAGAAGAATGGAAAGAAACAAGGAGTGAAATGGAGGGTGATATAAGATCAAAGATGGAATAGATTTTAATGTTTGGTTCAATATTAGAGTCTATCTATAATGAACGATGAAAACTAACTATTTTGACACAAATAGCCCTTAGTCTCATACTATACATATAACTAAATTAAATGCGTTATTATGCCTATAATTCATGGGAAAATTTGCTTAAGAAGGGGACAAAATTCATAAGGAGAATATTTTAACTGAGTCCCTTGAATTTTTCTTTGGATCAAAAAGCCTCTTGAACTCAATGAGGGTTGCGGTATGCAGTATTATTTTGTTTAATTAAATAATAAATTATTATTAATTTTTGTACAAAGTAAATTATACTAAATTACTATAAATAAGGACTAATTGCATTTTAATTTTTTAAAATTTTATATGTTGCAATTTAGGCTTTTAAGTTTTCAAAACTACAATGTTGAATCATTTATTATTTATCTGAAGTATGTTTAAGCCATTTATAAATTTTGCAGTTATGATTTTTAAATCTCAAATATAATTATAAAGATGAGACATTTATTTTGTTGAATTATGCAGAGATTGAATATAATTGATTATTTGTTAGTTGAAAAAAAATTAGCGATAATTGTATTAATATGCACTAAATTAAAAATAGAATGTTGAATATAACAGATTTTAAAACTAGAGGTTAAATCGCAACTATAATGAAATTAAAGGCACCCAAGCCAACTTATTTTTGTTTATTTTTTTATGGAAATAATTACTTTGAAATTGGGATAATTGAAAGAAAAAAACAGAAAAGAAAGGCATATTTCGTTTCCCAGGAGAGTTGGAGATTATAGCAGAAAAATTTGGGTGTATATTTTTTCCATTCTCACAAAAGCCGAGGAATTCCGTCGTGTAGCCCGAGTGACCAATAACGATGGCTGAGGAAATTACAGGAAAAGAGAAGGAAGAGAAGAATCAATCGGAAACCGAGGGTTTAGGTATGGAGAGTGGCACTTGTACGATGAGCAGGAAGGAGAAGAGAAAGGCCTTGAAGAAGATGAAGAGGAAGCAGATAAGGAAAGACATGGCCGTAAAAGAACGAGAGGAAGAAGAGGTCAAGCTTAACGATCCACAGGAGCAGATGAAGATCGAATTGATGGAGCGAGAAGAAGCCGAGAGGGCCGAGAGGGAGAGGAAGGAGTTCGAAGAGCGAGAGAAGGCTTGGCTCGAAGCCATGGAACTGAGAAAGAAGAAGATGATCGAAGAAGAAGAAGAAGAGGAGCGGCGAAGGAAGGCTTTCGATGAAGAGTTACGGAGGCAACAGGTATTCCTATGGTTTTCTTTGTCTGTAAAGGTTTGTTTGGTCGCTGAGAAAGTATGGACAAGTGAAACAGGTTCAAAACCTGCTGTTAATTTCAATATCCTTGGTTTTTATTATCTGTTTAATTAGATTATTTTCAATAATAATTTAAGGGGATTGGGTTTTGTATTTCTTGGGAGGAGAAACTGGATATTCAGGAACTGAAACCGTTGATTTCTTTTGTTATGAAATGGATGATAGGCTGAAAATGCAACCAATGGTGACGAGGATGATGATTGGGAGTATGTTGAAGAAGGGCCTGCTGAGATTATCTGGCAAGGAAATGAGATTATTGTCAAGAAGAAGAAGGTTAGGGTTCCAAAAAAGAGTAAAGACCAACAAAGCAGAAACGAGGTACGTAATATGAAGGGAACTTAAGAATTAATTACCATATAGATTACTTTCTGAAATGTTTTCTTTTGTGGTTTGGCTTAAGATTTGAGTAATGGATGCTATTGTTTGTCTCACAGGATGCTGATAGGCCTACATCAAATCCTCTTCCTCCACAATCTGAAGCTTTTGCAGATTATAAAAATGGCTTGGTATCTGCTCAGCACGCGATTGAGAATGTTGCTCAACAATTACCAAATTTTGGAACTGAACAGGTGTGCATCTTGCATCATCATTGTGTATTTGCGCGGCATTGTTTGTTATCAATTTCTGTCTTGTAACTCTTCTGGCACAGTGGAGTTTTATTGGTGCTGTTAATAGCCTATGCCTGTGAAAGTGGGATTTATTATCTATTTCAGACTTAAATAGTTTCTCTGTTGGTAGTTCTTGTATTTTATATTTAAATGTGCTAGTTGTTATTTATAAGGAGAGTACTCCAATTTTTGGCTTGTTATCTGACAGGATAAAGCTCATTGCCCTTTCCATTTGAAAACTGGTGCTTGTCGGTTTGGTCAGCGTTGCAGTAGAGTTCATTTCTACCCTGATAAAGCATGTACAATACTTATCAAGAACATGTACAATGGTCCAGGCCTTGCTTGGGAGCAGGATGAGGGGCTTGAGGTGTGTTAATGCTGCCTTATGTGATTCTTGTATCCTAATGAATAGCTTAAGAATTCTCTGAATGTCATTGAATCTCAGAAACGTTTTTCTTTTTATGATATGGTTACTTAATGAAAGAAAGCGGTTCCTAATGTTGTGGTAGTAGTCCGCTGAATAGGAGAATCTCATGTAAAGATGAACTCTTTTTTCTCTTTTCTTTCTTTGTGTGTGTGTGTGTGTGTGTGCGCTTTCCATTAAGTATCACATGCACCTTTCTTATTTGTTTTGATGCTCATATTCAGTTATTTAACCGTGCAAGGATTGAAATAGGTCTCCATTCGTTATCATTACTAGCCTGCTAAAATGGAATATTGTTGAAAAACTATGTTTTATGCAAAACTTCCTGCATAGGTTTATTTGGAATGCTCTGTTATTTTTTTCTATCTCACTCTTTTCAGGAGTGCTAATATGCAGATGTCACTTCGATATTCAAATTTAATGTTATATCAAGCTTTTCTGTTGTACTGGTTGCATTTTGATGTCATACCATATGTATATTCCATTTTAGGAATTTTTTTTGCTTGTGTTTTAGTTCTTTGGCTTGATTCGAATCATAGATTGATTTGCAAGAATCAATGCGATGGAGATTCATGGTTTTGGCCTTGGTCCTGTTGGCGTAAAAGATTAGCAATTGCGTATCCTTCTTGTTGGCACAAGGCTGGTTATCATCTGTCATACTTATTTTTATTTTCTATTAGGGGCTGGAAAAAAAAGAAAAGAGAATAAAAATTTGGCTATCATCCAATGTCTTCAATTGTTTGATTACCTAATTTGAGTAGTAGTTCATCTTATTATACTCATGTATGTTATATTTATATATATATATATATGTATATATCATGCCTTGCCTTTTAGAGTAAATCTAACAACTTGATAATGATTTTGTATATTTTCTGGTATACTTCTTATGTGGTGAAAGTTCCATTTATAATCTATTCATATGTTTGTTTATTTTTGTTCCAGTAAATTAGTTGTAATGTTAGTTCTAGTTAAGGTTTGTTGAATTAAGAAACTTTCAACTGTATATAAAATAACTACTCAGGTTTATTGTTCTGTAAGTTTTTATGCCTTAACCATGGTTAGTTTGTGGCGAAATTTACCTTTCCTGGGGTTTTTGGAGCTGTTTGGATGATGATGGTTATGACTTCCAAGGTTTGTGGTCATCATGGCAACTCTTATAAGTATGTGGACATACGCTTTCTTTTGACTTTAAACATAAAATAGATACAATATTCATGAAAATGTACAAAATTAGGCATTTTCAATTTCAATTCAAAATGTAAAAACAGAGATTCTTCTGTTGAATTTTAACTTTGTGTTATGTGATATCTTGTTGTAGCTTAATATTAGTTGGGATATTGAGTTCTTAACTTTTCCATCTTTCATTGAGTCATAAATATATTATGTATGTCAGTGAGAATGCTAATGTGAACTCTCCAAACCATGCCATATATATATATATATATTAAATATGCATGCTAATTTTTTATTTTATATGTTACTGCATATTAACATTATAAAGATGCTTCTCACTCTTACAATGGCATCTTAGGCAGCAATCCGAATGTTGTCCTGAGACCTGCTATTTTTCTCTTTGATCTTATTACAAATGATTTTTTCGAGAGTTGTATATCATTGTGGTCTGATTTCTTTCTCTCATTTTCAGTATACTGATGAGGAGATTGAACGCAGTTATGAAGAATTTTATGAGGATGTGCATACAGAGTTCTTGAAATTTGGGGAAATTGTGAATTTCAAGGTTTCTTACTGCTTCCTATTCCTTGTGATTGCCATTCTATGAGCTCGTCTTTATCATATTACCATACATGTATATATTCGTGCCACATAGATCATTAGATGCTTTCTTTAATAATTATGTTTTAGCTTAAGATTTTATGATAATCTTTAGCTAAATTATTTTGAAATTATTTTAGTAGGAATTAAGCTTTTTTAATTTTTTCATTGTTATTATTATTTATTTATTTATTTATTTATTTTTTGTATGGGGTTTTATTTTAGGAATGTAGGTAGTTTTTTTAGTTTTCTGTTGGATTTGGATAGTGGTGACATTCAGACAGCAGTTGTCAATAGTGTAAAAAGCAAGTTTGCAGACTGGCTTTGGTGAATATATGGTAACTCATTGGTGGGTATGTAACAGTTTGACTAGTGGAGAGTTCATTCTAAGTATTTTGGGGTCAGATTTGTGACCACAAGCAGTGATCAATACTGTGGCACCTGGAGGTGTTTTGGGGTGAAAATTCAAATATAGTAGGGCATTCGAAATTCAAATCCAGTAAAGGAAACCGATGCAACAAAAAAAACTAACTAAGAAAACGATAAATAATTATAGAAGTGAATCCTAAAATAAATTCCAAGCTAAACTTCTTATGAAAACTTAAGATGGTCCTAAAATGAATAAACTAAAGAATAACATAAAAATCCACATTCATAATTGTTAAGTAAAGCTTCTCATAATCTGCATAAGCATGTACCTATTATGTGATCGGAAATATTTGAACACAGAAAAGAACCTGGCTGTTGACATTATTTGCATAAACATGCGCATAAATATATATAGAGGAAGATATTCTACAGGGCAACAGATTCCATGGTATGCTGGGCAATACAGCATCTTGTAGCATGTTGCGTGATGTTGATTTTGATTTTACATGTTGTGGCATGTGGTTGCCCAGCATATCTTGGGCACTGTCGCCTAAGAGAATGGGACTGTATGCTGCTGTCTGTATTTTATGTGTGTTTGTAGAAGTGTAATTTTAACCCCCCAAAAAAAAAAGGAAAAAAAAAAAAAAGAAAAAAAAAAAGATACGTGATTTTAACTGCAAAAGGTAAGATATATCTTGTTTTATGAACTTTGATTCTGGAAGTATGAAGGAGATGAAAATAAGATGTTTCAGTATGCATTTTGTGTTAATCCTTTTATGGCTCTGCATTTTCAAGTATAGAATGATTAAATATTTTTGAAGAAGAGTATCTCAAGCATGTGCTATGACAGTGTCGTAGAGGCCTGAAGCTTGTGGCCTTACCCCACTCTACTTGTTCTCTGAATGCCATCTCAGGGTAATGAATCTAATCTGTATCAGGTGTGTAGAAATGGATCCTTCCACTTGCGGGGAAATGTGTACATCCAGTACAAATGTTTGGATTCAGCTGTGCTTGCATATCATTCTATCAATGGTCGTTACTTTGCTGGGAAGCAGGTATTTCATATTTTCATTAGTACTTATTTGGCTTTAGGTAATAAATTATAAATTATAAATTATAACTCTTAAATCTACTATTTATATATATATATATATATGTATTTTTTTTTTTAACATGTTTGCCTATTGTCAATGCATGTATGCAAGCACTAAGTCATATCTTTACCTACCTTTCATAAGCTTGTTTTTTCTGATAATCTTATTAGTTTATTTAATTTGCTTTGCTACCCATTTTCTCATGATGTTCCATGTTGTTGAAATGAAGTGAGCTTAAATAGTCTTATGGTTTACGCATGTATAAAATTTTGGCATTGTGGTTGTAAATCAAATCATAGGTACCCCTCTATTTCCTCTAGTCAGGGAGTTGTTTGTCGGTGCTTAGATGTTGTATGTTTGTATTATTCTGGCTTATGTTTTTGCTTGCTGTACAAAAACTTTTGTTTTCATCAATATTTGAAATCATTGCCTTAATTTAATTGAATTCAAAAGTTTATCACTTTGTGGGTGTTAGTAACTTAGCAACTGATGAACTTCTGATGCTTAGCTGTTCATTATGAATAGCTTTTTGTCTTTCTTCGAAACATCGCTTGTTACGTCAGTGTACAAGCTGATTTTTCTGAACACCTTTGAGACTCAAATATGATGATTGCTTGTCAGAAAAAAACTGCCAGAATGGAATTTGGAGGTAATGGAAAGGATTATTCTCTTGTCTAAAGCCATAAGTGAATGAGAAGCTGTCAAAGAAAGTTTCATTTGTAATTTAAAAGAAGAATACATTCCTTTTGGTGAGGTTTGAGAATATAGTTTCTGGAGACTTGTCAATTATTGTTGTTTATTCTGTAGAGGAGGGATAGTTGGAGATGCAGTCATATTATAGGATAAACTCGACCTTCAAAGCAGAACATGGTATTTTGCAGTTGTTGGCTGTTATCATGGATTGTGTTGATTAGGAAGTTGTTGATGCAATAATATTTTTATTGGACAGACTGGCAGGAGGAGCAAATTCTTGCAAAGATTTATTGTTGTTTTGATGGATTTGGCAGTTAATTGTTGGTTTGTGGAGAAGTTATTGGAGAGATTAGTGACTGGAGAGGTAATTCAAGATGTCATTAGGACTGGAGGTGCAGATTGGTGAGGGAGAGTCTCTATTCACTTTAGCTATTGTGATAGTCTTATTGCATTTGTTATGGCTGCTTTGTTTTGAATAATTGATGCTTCATGGATAGTTGCCTGTCTTCTGTTGTATTTTTTGTTTGTTATGGTTATGTATTTTATGTTTCATTTCTAGAAACCTTATATATTGTCTTGACTTTCGAGTGGGAGAATATTCGAGTAATTTTTATATGTTTGTTGGAAGTGCATTGTGTTATTACTTGCTGGATTAAGTATGAGGCTTGCTGCCTGCCCAGCCATTAATTTTAGTGGTGAAAATCTTAAGTTAAATATTGTAAATATTTTATTAGAAGTCTTAAACATTAATTGAAAATTGCTGTTCTTATCCCGTAGTGGGTCATGTGTCAGATTTTTGCTGTATAGCTGCAGGCCCTGTATATTGTTTTGTGGTCAATTTCAAAATTGAATAGCTAGATGTAGATACTTGATATAATATAAGATGTGCAGTGAAAAGGTGATCTGAATTAGTGATAATAAATTTTGCCTTTTGGATTATGTGAATTTATAATGTCAGCTTTCTTACTTTCCTAAGATCAATTTTTCTTTTCCATCTTTTCTGCTGATTTTTTATTGATCTAGTTGCATTTTGTGCCAGGTAATTTGTGAATTTGTCAATTTGACCAGATGGAAGGTTGCCATTTGTGGGGAGTATATGAAGTCAAGGTTCAAAGTATGTTCAGTCACTTCACTTCTCTCCTTTAGTTTGAGTGGGTTATGTGCTTTGTTTGTCACTGGATTCTATGTTGGCACTGTTAAATAATGTGTTCCTCTTTTGTTTTCAGTAATACATTTAAATAGACCTGAGTCATATTTCAATGTAATTCTTACAGACATGTTCCCATGGAACTGCTTGCAATTTCATTCACTGCTTCCGTAATCCTGGCGGGGACTATGAATGGGCTGATGGTGACAAACCACCACCAAAGTATTGGGTGCAAAGGATGGTTGCTTTATTTGGTTATTCTGAAGATTCTGTGTATGATAGAGAGAAGTCACAAGAAAATTTTGGCAAGATGTCGGCGGCAGAGGCAGGCAGGTCTGCTTTTACCATAGCAGTAGTTATTGCATGCAGTAGTTTGTAATTTGGAATTTGGTATGAATGGTCCGATTTGTAGTACTCTTGATTCTAGTTTCTTCTAAATCAAAATGGTAGATTCCATCGTATTACCTACACCTCTTTTTACCATTTTCATAATGTATGCAAAATTAGAATATCAGTTTCTTAAATTCTCTCACTCTTATGTTTGAGTTGTTGAGAAGTTGCAAAACCATTTTATTAATATATAAAACTGAGATTGTTAGTTGTGGTATGAGACAACTTGTACCACAGATTGATCCATTGGTAAGTATATATGCCTATATTAGAAGGAAAGAAAATTTGTTTTGTAAAAAGCTAGCTGATGGTAATATTGCATCATATACTGCCTCCTTGATTATGTAGTGCAAGCTCCTAAATTTTCCATGTGATCAAAGTGCCTACTTGTAAATTTGGTTCATGCTTATATAATCTACCATCTCAATTTTATTTTGATTTCTGTAATTGCATGTTCACAATAGGTCCTGTTTTTCATCTGTTATTTTAGTTTCAAGTTTACCTGGAGACGATATAATATGTTGCTGAACTTCATATTATATTTAATTTGACATTTCATCGTTGTGTTGTGTGAATTAGAAATAACTGTAGTTCTTGTTGAGATGGGAGATTTGATTTTAAGTCTTGTGATTTTGACTTATTTCTCCTTGCTGCCCACGCTCTTACTTTGTCTTGTTTTCTGATTCATTGCAGGTATCGTTCAAGAAGATCTAGATCCAGAGAGATGGATTCCACAAATTATGGTACTTCTCGTAGAAGAAATGACAATGAAAATTATGTTCGTTCGAACCGCCAGAGCTGCAAAAGTGATTATAAAGAGCAGAACAAAAATGACGGCTTATGCAAACAGAGTATGAACTCAAAAGATGATCATTATAGGAAGAGAAAAAACCATGATATGGATATTGATGGAGAAATGTTTGATAATGTTAGAGATACAGACAGAGATGAGTATCATGTTTGCGCAAGGAATAGTTCAAGATGGCAGGGCAGGAACAGCAAAAACAGATCTTTTGAAACTGATTCTGATGGAGGTTGGTCGGATGTGGATGAAGTTAGAGATAGAAACCGTGATCATGCTAGGCAAAGCCCAAAATATAGTAGGATAGCAAGATATCTTGATGATTATGGAGAACATGAGAACAGAAATGATGAAGTTGACAGTCATTCGGATGAGGGCAGGGGAGAGTCATACCATGACAGAACAAGAAAAAGTTCAAGACGCTGCAGAAAAGTTGAATATCCTGCTAGTTATGGGGACAAGGCGAATAGGGATCATGGTGCTGAAGGAGGCTGGTCACGTATGGACAGTGATGATGATGCTCATAGGCGCCGTAGTAAGAGGACCAGGGATGATGATGCTGATAGGCACCATAGTAAAAGGAGGAAAAGCTCAGTACAGTCCAGCAAAGTTTCCAAGTTCTCTGATGAACATGGGGACAGCAAAGACAGGATTCTTGGTACTGATTTTGGTGATGACTGGTTGGACAAGAGTACAGAAAGACATCATAGTCACACAAGGGGATTCCCAAAAGAAGGGTCAGATATCTCAGAAGATCAGGTGGAACCTACCAGAAGGATTAAAGCTGAGCGGCGTCATATGAGTGTAGAGATTAGCAAAGCAGATCCTTCTAATGAGAACTTTAGATCAGATTGGAGTTGTGAGCCCAGCAGTTCAGATCAATATGATATGAGAGACAGCCCACATGATCTTGATTTCAGACACAACTCTGAGGTAAAATTTGATAAACAAGATCGGTGGGAATCTGAACAATGTGCTGGTGATGTGTACTCTAAATCTAGAGGGAAGTTTACTAGTTTTAACGGTTCGGTTCATTACAGTGGAAGAGAGAGATCATATGATTGTGACTCAGAGCGCTACCATCATGATAAACTTGACCTTGAAGACCGCTGGAATTCTGAAGAAGTTGCTTCAAAAAAGTCTAGTAATTTGGATTCCTCTAGTAAGCGATCTTCCAAGATTGATAGAGCAAGAAGATCAAAAAGTAGAAGCCAATCAGGCCATAATAGATGCTCGGATAATGAGGGAGATTCATCCCAAGACAACAAAGATTCTGAAAAGAATTGTTAGAAGAATTGAACATATCATAAAAGACAACACAAAAGGCACTCATTTAGTGTCTCTGAAAGAGTCACATTGTGGAGTAGATCTGAACATGAAGAATGTACTTGAACTACTACTATCATTTTGCCTGCAATGATTATGGTAGCTTCCGTGCTCCATTGTAGACTTTCTTTATGGTTATTGTGACTATATTCGCTTTCATCTCTTCAATTTTTCAGTCAGTCTTATCTTATTTGGTGCTTAAAATGATTTAAACCTTAATATTGCTGGTAAATTTATGGTGGCAGGTGTCCCTTTCCCCCGTCTGGAATTCAATGGAAAGCTGGCTTTAAGGTTGATGCATTTTATTGTTATTGTTATTGTTATTATTGTTATATTTTCTCTTGTTTATGTTGAGGCATCTGCATTTCTTTGTATATCTTGCCTAAAGATTCGAATACTCGTCTTTGCTATGTCAGTTGCGATGCATTCCACAACCACTACCATTTTTGGCTACTTAAAAAATATAAGATTATATTTTTTTGAAAAATTACTCACGCCCTCAATTTCTTATTAAATGAAGGTATGTCGGTTATTTTGAAAATCAAATTAATCCCGTCTTTGTTAACTTACCATCTTTGCTAGAAATCGTTAAAAAGGTCATCTAGAATAAATAGTATTAAAAACCTTGAAAGTGTATTTATTATTATTATTATTTTTTTAATGATGAGATGATGACACAGTTATACTGTAATTTAAGAATTTTCGTGTCTTTATTTATTTACCTTCTACATATAATTGTTTCTGAAATTTATTTAATTGTTTGTTTGTTGCTTACTCTTTTTCAGCATAAAATGAACAAAACATAGTCAAAATTTATGAGTAAAAATATGAAAAAGCCTCGACTATGGAAATTAGAATATCTTCATAAACTCTGGAAAATTAGTGCCAAAACATACCATGCATATCCTCTATTGTTATAATCCAATTTACTGAACACAAAAATTATTCATTGTTCGTAATCTAATTTTTTTTTTTTTTATAAAAAATTTATATGCCAAATAAAATGGTTAAATCCAATCAATCAGAATCTTTTAGCGTTTGACAGCCTTTCATTTTATTATTATTATTTTTTGATTTAAAAAATTTTATTGAAACAATATTCATTTTATTGGCAATGGAAGTATAATAATGGCATAAAATTAATGAATTAAACGTTTCTGGTACCATATGGAAATTTACTTTACAAGAGTTTCTCGTTTCAAGTGGTGAATTTGAATAGAATATCTAAATTAGAAAATTTAGATAGAAGATGAAAATTGAGCACTTACAATAACAGACTAAGAAGTAGAATGTTTTAGTTTCTATGTATCGAATTTTTAATTATTGTCAACAACTTAATACTTTTAAACATAATCTAAATCCTACCCCACTTATCAAAATATCTAGATTTAAAATTAAACAAAAAACCAATAAAATAGAAGTTTAAGTGGATTAGACTAAGCATTCACTGATAAGTGACGAGGATTACACATTTTCGTACTTTTAATCACTATAGTTTCCACCAACCCTTCACCCAACTTACAGGGCTGGCTAGGACGATACGCCTAAGTGTGCAATGCTAAAAGACTCCCAATTGGTCAGGCCCCCTAAATATTTACTATCTTTTTTTCTTTGAATGGTATTATAATTTTCTAAAAAAATATAAATTAGAACCGTCATTATCTTTTTTTCTTCTAATAAATTTATAATTGTGGTGTGACTAACATTTATTTCTTGAATATATACAACACATAAATACATACTAAAACAACTTTTGTAGTAGCTTAATTACTTATTTTGAATTTAAAAACACTACAAGAGTAAATTTTAATTTAACTTTAAAAGTGTTAAAAAGTATTATTGTATATAATTTTGAAACCTTTTTATTTAATATAAATTATAGTTTTTGTTCATTTTATTTATTATTTATTTTAATTATTTATAGGAAAACTAGTATTTAATGTAGACGCCACAAAATTCCAGGGCTGGCCCTTCCAACTTACCGGCGGTTCACCCTCACCAGCAGGAAAAGTCGATGTAGTTACAATAGTTTCCGACTCCGGTGGCCCAACTTTGTTCGTTGCCGCCATCCTTTCAGCCTCAGCAGCGTCCATGGCCTCCTCTCTGAGCTTCCTATAAATATCACTTTTATAGAGCTTCCTAGTTCTCAATATCAAAACCAAAGAAATAAGCGTTCCACAAAAAGTCACAGCTGTAATTGTAATGAAAGACAATTTGAAACACTCCCCACCATGGCAATTCAACTGCTTCCTAGCGTCCCTTTTCAGTCCCAAAGTTCCCAAGTTTCCAGTTGTTTTATGGCCTCCTTATCATAAAAAAGCCCAGTGACTTCGCATTCAGCAAATACAAGCCGACTGGACTAGACACGTTACCGAAGTTATACAAAGTAGAGTAGTGTTTCAGGCCAAAAATCTCAGAAATTATTAAGAAAATCAATGGCCATTGTGCACCAAACAGAATGAACGAAGCCACATAGAAACCATGTTAAACATTGAAGGCGATGAGAATGTAACCAATGCATGAAAACAGGAGGGTAAGAGTGGATGAGAGGGCGAGGGATTTTGAATTTTGTGATGAAGATTCCTGAGAGAATTCCTATTATTACTTATCTGAAGTAGATCCAAATGCTTGTGAGGGAAACGAAGGTGACCATGCTTTGTAATGAGTAGCCTAAGGAAGTTCCAATCTGCCCCAAGTTAGTCAATCAGTGTTAGTGTTCCTCCAAGTCCACAAATGGCGGACAAGAAGAGAGATAACATTTCAATACTGAACACTGCCTGGAGAATTGTATAGCCGTCTCCAATCTCCGGTGGATTGAATATATTTTTCCAACAAGAAACTGATATTTTCTTTGCAACTTTCTCGAGTAGGATTGGTGCGGTTGGAGAACGTGTACTGAAATCAATTGAAGGTGTTGCCGGAGATGGTGTGGAAAGATTATGGGTTATAACAGCCAAGCAAGGTGCTGGATCCTACACGGCTTTTCTCTTGCTCTTCCATTGATCATGCTCCTTTGCAACAACAACAAAGAGTGGTAGAGAGCAAGAAAATCACTGCAGCTCCGTTACCACCATACTCAGTTCTGTGTGAAGGTAACATTATTGACTACTATGGTCATACTTAATAGATACACTACCAGAACTAGTGAAATAAAAAGGAGCTTACAAAAACTTTTCGCTCATTCTTCTGCTGTACGACTTGCATGATTCGAATTGTTCTAAGATAAGTGAAACACAAAGCTGTGGGAAACCAAGCGACAAACAAAGTGAAAGACTTTGTGTCATTTCCATAGACAGCACTTATACCAATATAAACTTGTAAAAAGGCCTAAGAGGACTCCTCTGCTGTTGGGAAGGTTCTTAACGCAAGTGACAAGACCTCCTGTGTTGATGGAGGTATGAGAGTTTGCTCCAGTGGCAATGTACAAGCACATTTGCCAGACTTGGGGCATGGAAATCTTTTGTGTGACAGCAAGCGATATCATGAAGTAGCCAAAAGAAGTTCAAAACCCCACCGATTGCCAATACCAGCCAAGGGGGTATGATCTCGTTGATCAAGACTGAGGGCATACCGATGTTAGCTCCCAAGTCCTTGAAGAAACTAGATTGAGAGTGGTTTGGTCATAGCCGAGGCATTGGAGTAGAGGTCCAACATGTAGCTTGCGCCAGCGGTTTCCATCATTAGAAATGAGGCGAAGACCACGAGCCATCAGCCGGTGAGAAATTGGAGGGTTACGCTCACCAGGTTAGCCAAATTTCTTATACCAATATCATTGCCACCATTACTTGGAACACTCATTTTTTGCCACTCAACAAAATTTTGGTTTGGAGTTCAAAAGTAAAAGAAAATGTGGGTCTTGGATGGTACTTATAATATAGTCCAACTGAAATAGTATGAAAAAACATCAAAGATATATAAAGAAACTATATCATGCATAATGAGTCAGGGAATTTTCGCAGTCCAGCTAGATTTCTGTCCTTTGTCACACAACATTAGCTTTTGTTAAATACAGAGGACCACACCATATCTTAGAGTTGGACTCTGGAAAGTTTAGGAATTGACAAGAAAATCAATTTTCCAAGAAATAGTGGGGTGGCTGGAATCAAGGAATGAAATAGAAAACAAGTTGGAACCAGTTAGATAGGGAACATTTTTTCTTTACAGTGCCTGCATTGGTGGATGGCTCTTGGCTTAGCATGTGATACTAACAGTGACAGAGGGAGAACCACCATCCCAGTGGAGGAGATTGGTTTTTGTAGCCTTTTGTGAGTTTGATATATGAGATGGTACACTTAACCTATAAATTACTCGAAGGGTCACGATTTCTTAAATGATTACAAATGTATTTCCATTATTGCATTTGTTTGACCCAGAAAATATTTAAAGTTAGAAATTCGATCGCACTCTTAACAATTTTCTTTTATTAAAAACTTTGGACAAATCTGGAATGTCATAGTCGCTTTCTTTAAAATTGGAAATCATATACATCATTGGGTTTGTTTGGCCATGTAATTTAAAAACTGTTTTTTGTTTTTAATTATAAAAGATATTGTTCTTAAACAAATTAAAAGTAGGGCAACAACTTGTTTGGAGCAATTTGGTCAGATAGTATTTATAATAATCTAAATATTTATTAATTTGGAGTAAATGCAAGTATTCTGATCACTTAAATCATTACCTTTACCAGAACAGAAGTTATAATTATTACATATATACTTTTTATTGGGTTGTTGATGACATAGCAGAAGAAGATATAATACTATAGCTTATATATGGTTCAGGATGGTATGCATTTGAATATTTTGCAATTGATAGAAGTAGATAGGTAAGTTAAAGAATAGGAAGTAATTGGCTTATAGAGAAACCCTAGACAAGTTGGCAGGCTCTTAAAAACGTCTCCCTCCAATAACTGGCTGATGAAATTTCACCAATAGTTTTCCGTAACTTCTCGTTTCATTCTTCCTGCTTTTATTCATTTTTGGTATAATGCTAGGCCTGAAGTTGGGATTATGCTTTTATTCACCTTTGTTCTTTATCTCATATTTTCAGGTTTTTTGGCATATTGCATTTGTCTTAACTTCTTCTTTACTGTTTTTCCTTCTTGGATAAATTACACAGCAGTATCCTATAGTTTTAAAAGAAGGGGGGGGGGGGGGGGGAACTTTGTTTTAAAATGTTGCAGTTTAATTAGACTTTCGAAATCATAACTGTTAAAGTTGATTCGTAGGTGGATGATATTATAAAATACATTAGTATCCTTTAGTTGGGAGGATTTTAAAATTTAGTATATATATATATATGTATGTGTGTATATATATATATATATGTATATATTTTCCTAGCATGAGGAACATTAACATTTGTCGTTTAAAGTTTTTTCTATAGCGCACATCATGTACAGTATTTTGCCTATTCGTATACTTGTCTACACTTTTTTGTACAACTGATTTTAGTGTGTTTTATATTAGTTGATTGTTACATGTGATTAATTCACTTCTGTCCCTAGGTTCTTGTTTATTTCTCCATGTTTGTATTTTATTTTTTTATCAGTAGAAAATACTGGGCTGAAGTTGGATGATGCTTTTATTAATGTTTGTACCACTTTTCTTCCTTTTTTTTTTTTTTTTTTTTGGGAATTCGGGCGAATATTTGTCGGCATTCATATGATCTTCTAGTTCTGCATAAGCCTTTTGTAATAGTCATTGTGTTGTTTCCAAAAATGATCTAAGATAGTATGAAAATGTGATGGTAAAAAAGGAATAAGTGGAAGCTATACAATAAAACATAATTCTCAAGTCACTTGTATTTGACAAAAAAATTATAGATGTGGTAAGGCAAGGAATTGTAGCATGTTGAGGAAAAATAAATAACTTCTATTATATTAATGACATTTACAACACAACTAGATAGACACACATACATAATAACATTTGGGACTCTTTAACACTTAAAACATACTTTAATGAATCTAACATGTACTGACACATGAAAGCTCTCTCTTTCTAGGAGCCTACTCTACTTAACTGAATAGCTCTTTCACTCACACCAACAGAGAGTCTCCTTGGAGCTCACTTGTGTAGCTCACCAAGCATGGAAGCCAAAGCTTCCTTTTATACTTTGACAAAGTTGGTTGTTTTGGCCTACTCAAAGCTTCTAGACTTCTCCTCTATGCCTTGCTCTCATTCTCAATTTTAGATTTTTTTTCACAAATTCCAATGCTTTACTTGCCAACCAAGTATATCAAATTAGAACCTTCTAAGTCAATATTGATCCTTCATAGCATGTGTATATGTAGCTACTAGTGTCCTAGCATCGCTATGTCAAAAAACATACTCAAAATTCTCTGTATATACACAATGTCTTTTTAACATACATTTTTGCTATTTATTCTAAGCTTAGTACCCTAGAATCTGCTCCTCACACTCGCTTATTTGCAAAATATTGAAATACTTAATTACTAACTTTCCAGTGTCGCTAGAGTATTCAAGCAGGTGAGCTTTTCTTCTGTTGATCTAGAGCCTTACTGGAAAACTGTTTTCAGCTATATCATGATCGGCACACAAATCCAACCCCAACGAATTGTACAATAATTTCCAATTGTACACTCAATTTTACCAAACACTTTTTTAATGTTTATTGCAAATTAAAAGCGCTATTATCAACATAATTTCTAAATAATTCATCAAACATTTAACTCCTCCTGTAAGTTACAGCAACAGCAAACTGGCCGACATTACTAATGTGAGGTGATATCTGCTCTTACTTAATTACTGAAATGTAAATTTTCAGCAACTTGCAATTCACGCTTAATTAATCATTTGTCATATATCTTATTATTCTCAATTACAAAAGCACTTGATATATTGTTCCACTAATTAATTTCGAAATTTGACGGTGACTCCATAATTTTTTAAATATTTTTAAAAATTTATTGAATATATATAGTTTATATTTTTAAATTTTTTTATTTTAACACACATTTTATTGAATAAATATGGGTTACATTTTATTAATTTTTCACACAAGCAAATTATAAAGATTTCCCTTCTATTCCGATATAGATATGAATGATTTATCAATTGAAATAATGTTACTTAACTATATATGGATCATGTAATAATACATGCTTTGAGAGGATGTATTATCTATATTAGGAGTTTGCTTCCAAAGGATGGAGTGACTTGCAATTCATACTACAACTTGCAATTCAATTGTAGTATGAACTTTTAGTTTACACAATTATAGTTTTTAAATCGAGTTGTCAATCGTAGAGTGTATACTATAAGCATATTATGCGTTCTAAGATGCATAAATACACATATAGAGACATATTTATATGTCTGGTTATAAATATACAAAAATATTATATTCCTAATCGTTTGTATCGTATACATCTAAAATATAAATAAAAGCATCATACATTAGTAACATAATTATGAATTTTTTTATGGAGTTAATATAAATCTCATAAAACTTTCTAAACATCTAAAATATAAATAAAAGCATCATGCATTACTAACATAAATTATGAATTTTTTTTATGAAGTCAATATAAATCTTATAAAACTTTCTAAACAATCAAATTTAATATAAATAAAAGCATCATGCATTAGTAACATGAATTATGAATTTTTTTTATGAAGTCAATATAAATCTTATAAAACTTTCTAAACATCTAAAATATAAATAAAAACATCATGCATTAGTAAAATAAATTATGAATTTCTTTATGGAGTCAATATAAATCTTATAAAACGTTCTAAACAACCAAATTTTCCTAGGTAATAAGTTGGTAAGAAAATTATTTTCCTTGGACATGTTTAGGTCATCTGATCTTACTGCTGTTAAAATACTTTTGTCTGCATAAATTATTCTTTTGCACACATTGTATTGAGTATTAATGGCTTTCCTGTGTGAAAATTGGTGCAGTTGATGTTAACCGATCATTTAGTCTAGAGTTCTACATACGAAACTTCGACCTGATGCTTTAGTGTTCCTGCAAGGACAACATCTCTAGCTACGATGGTTGGCTTAAATACGAAATTGATGAATGATTGTCATGCTCATGGTAAGTTTGTAGCAAGAGATACTATGGTTGACATCTTAATCTGAGATCTAAAGCTATAATCAATGATTTAGTTGGTGCAAATGAGATATAGTTTCTCATAAATGTGACTGCATTTGTTATATCCTGATGGACATAAAAACAATGTTTACTTTTTGCAACTGTTTTTTTTTTTTTTTTTTTTTTGGGGTCAATCTTACAAATGTTTAATTGTTATTATAACTCATCCAAGAATCTTATACCATTATTTTTCCGCAGCTGATAAAAAGTAAAAAAATATAATGTTGTCATGGCAACGCAGAGAAAGCAGCTTATGGTCCAATTAATAAAAGATGGGTTGGCTGTTTTTTTGTTTTTGTTTTTTATTTTGTCTTCCAAACCAACAATAAATTTTCATCCAAGAAAGAAAAGTGGAAAATTTTCAAAATATTCCCTTGAATTTTAAACATGTTACAATGCGACCTAGAATTTTTTTTCCAAGCATTTTACCCCTTAAATTGGAGCATAACGTGAAAATATTCAATTTGTAAAATTTTCTTTTTGCGGAAGTCCGAATTGACTTAATATTAGAATTAATTGTCTATATAAAACATATATGTGCCGGTTATATGGATTCTCTAAAGGCTGAAAAATATTTGGTTGGAATTTGCATATAAAAGGTAAAGTTTAATTTCGACAAATTTTTTAATTTTCAGAAGGGAGGTTATAAGTTTTTTAGATCAAAAGTTGGAATGAGATCTTCTCGCAAGGGAAATATATAATATTATTAGTTTCCAGATTTATTTGTTTATTTATTTTAAAGCAATAACCTAATAGGAAAGGAAGAAAAAAAAAATCCAATGGAAAAGCAGAAAGGCAAGAAATAAGAAAATAAGACAAGAACCAAATCGAAAAGGGAAAAAAAATTGAACAAGAAAAGGTTCTATTTCTGATAATGATTATGAGAACTACCTTGCTATTTTATATATGTTCCCTGAAAGCTGAAAAATATTTGGTTGATTCGCACAAACAACGGAAAGTTTAATTTCAAGAATATATATATATATATATATATATATATATATTTTTTAATTTTTAGACCGGGAAATTTTTTATTTTCATATCAAAGGTTGAGGACTTGTACTTTATAGCTATATTTTTATTTATTTTTTTAACCATTGCAACAATATCTAAATTAAATGGGAGGGCTTAATTTGGCTCTAAAACTGGATAAGTATATTATTAAAATATCCTTTTCTGATTTAATATACGAACGATACAATATTACATACTAATAATAATAAAAAAACCCAAAAACAAAAAAAAAAAAAAAAAAAAAAAAAAAAGAAAACCGGCTACCTTTTCAAAACTCAAAACAAACCAAGCAGAGGTTGTATTCACGTAAATAAGTTTGTGCTTCACCAGACAGATAAAACTTGAAAAAAAAGCAAAAAAGATGGAGGGTATGTGTCGGACTTTGTAGTAATCCTACCCTTCAATTCCGTTTTTCACTTGAAGCTTCTTGCAGAAGTAATTCCTCGTATGATCAATTTTCATTTTTTTGAGGGAAATCACAAATTTCATGCCTTCAGTAACACCCGATAAAAGAGATAGAGGATTTTGTAATAATCATACCCTTCAATTCCGTTTTTCACTTGAAGCTTCTCGCAGAAGGAATTCCTCATCCTAACAATTTCCAACTCTTTGAGGGAAGTCACAAATTCCAAGCCTTCTGGAATCATCTCTAATTCGGGAAGCCAAACAATTTTTAATTTCTTAAGCCTCGGCATCGCACCTTTCTCTACTATCCACTCTCTTAAATAGTGTAAGTCAGAGAGTTGAAGAGTGTCTAAGTTTGGAAATCCATGGGCAGAGCAAACCATTTTAGGACCAACATATGCATATACCAAGCATGAGAAACCTTAAATTTGGTAGCTTTTTCTCCAACACTGGCATTGGGTCCTGCTCCATCTTAGACCAAGATAGAATCAATTTGGTAAGGCTTTGTGGAAGATGTATTAATCCTTGTTGTTGTTGGAATTTCATCTTCCCTTTCAAAAATAATGTAGAGAGACTATGACATGAGGAAAGTGATTCCAGACTTGGAAAGCCAGCTTCAGTGCCGTGAGTGAATATTTGCAAGGATGTTAGACGGCCTGATTGAACGATTTGGGACCCCAACACCCTTCTCACATCATCGTCATTATAATTATAATAATCACCATCAAAGGATATCGATATGCTTCGAAGATTAGTCAACTTGTGTAGTGCATCATATGATCTAATCAACACATAAGCTGGTATATTCTTTAGAGTCTCAATATTTTTTAGTTTATCTATTCGAAAACTATTTTGATTGCTCAATTCAAGTGGTAGCAACAGGTGTCTCAAACGTATCAATCTTGATATCATGCCCACTGATCCTCTGATACGCAGGCAACTTTTAATATCTAGTATGTGCAGATTGCGCAGATTACCTATGGAGGATGACAGTGTGATGTCACTATCCTCAGCATTGAGACGCAAATATCTCAAGTGAATTAAATTACCCAAGCCTCCAACAACTATAATTTCCTCAGATGCACCAACAACTGGAATTTCCAACATTCTCAACATTCTAAAATTGCTGGAATTTAATGTCGATAAAGGAAGAATTCCACCAAAACACAAAAGAGAACGAAGATTAGAATGTACATGTTCCACCCAATTGGACTCCACCGAAGAAGAAGAAGAAGATTGAGGATTATTCTTGGAAACAAGCTTTTTTAAAAAAGTGATGCATGCCCAATGTGCTTTGTGATATTGAAGATGAACACCGGGATGAATGACAAGTCTTCGGGAATGACTACCACCCAAGTATTCAGATGAAGAAGCTGCAGAACCATCAATCCACATGCTGCTCTGCTGGATAACCTGAGCAAAGTTTTCCTCTCTGGCCTTGGATACACACAGGTCTCGCATAAGATCATGCATCCGACATGTCTTGACACCTGATATTCCAATATGGTCCCTTTTGTCCACCTGAACCATGCACCTACCGATCAGCTCTTCCAAATAGCCTTCCGCTACTTGTTCCGTTAATCTTTGTTTTGTATCTCCTGGTCCTGTCAATGTCGGTATAAATCCTTCTCCTATCCATAAACGTATCAATCTTCTTTTGGATATTTCGGAATCCTCTGGGAAGTTGCCCAAATATAGAAAACAGGGTTTCAAGTAGTAAGGCAGATCATAGTAGCTCAACGCTAATATCTCATTCACTCCTTCGTATTGTTGATGTGATTGCACTTTGTTCAAGTACGAATTTACGTCTCCCAACACCCTCTCCCATTCAACCAATGAACTTTTCGTACTCAACAAGCCTCCAAGTACGATCACTGCAAGAGGTAGTCCTCCACATTTTTTAGCCATCTGCATTCCCAACTCCTCAAATTGTGGTGGACAACCTCCGCTTGGAAATGCTTTTCGTTGTAGAAGCTCCAAACTCTCTTCCGATGTCAAAACACGAGGTTCAATTGGGGGGGTTGAAGGACTAGCAGACGTTGCTACTTCCCTATTGCGAGTGGTAAAAAGAAGCTTGCTTCCGTTCTTTCCTTGTGGGAAAGCACGTTTTATAGAATCCCAAGCTGCAATCGTCCATATGTCATCAAGTACCACCAGATACCTCTTCTCCTTGAGCTCTTTCTTAAGCAATTCAATTAAATCATGCTCTTTCAAAGCATTCAATTTTTCTATTGTATCTTTATCTTTTCCCAAAATTTGGGTCAAGATTTCAAGGAAAACATCTTTTGGGACAAATCTTTGAGATAAAAATACCCAAGTAGCAGAGTCAAAATGTTGTTAAACACTTTTAAACGCTTTCTTGGCAAGAGTGGTCTTACCCAAACCGCCCATGCCCAGTACAGAGACGATGCGGAGCTGATCTTCCTTCTTAGTCAGTTCAGCTGTTAAAACCCTGGTGCTTTGCTCCAAGGCTATAACATCCTTATCGTCTTCATTTGGGGATGATCTTCTCAAACTCTGCTGCAGCTCGGACATTGAACTAGTCGTCCCGGCCTCTCCAGCAGCAACAGATGCGATCCCATAAGTCTGCATACTTGAAAAGATGACTTTGATCCTCTCCCGGACGAAGCTGAGTTGGGCCCGAACTCTTTTATTATGAAAAGCTTTGATGTAAGAGGAGGAAACTTTATGGATGTAAGTCTCAATAACATCCTCTGCTTCAGAAGCTACATCCTTAACTTGTAGTACCAACTCTCGGAGGCGCGGGTCATGCTCTTGCTTGGAGTCTGCATCTCTTACGAAGCCTTTAAGGGATCTCAACTCATCTTGCAAGAGCACCACATCATTCCTCACGCTCCTCAAGGATGCAGCTTCTTGGATGAGAAATTCAGAAATTCTTTCTACTGTTTGGGATAATACGGACTCTGCTAATTTTGTTAACACCAATTCTGCCATTGTTGTGAAAGGCTTTTGGATTTCTTTTTTTTTTTTTTTTTGGTTTGTTTTTTGGGAGAGTTGTTTCTTGTTGAAGATGATGTATTAGGAAGATGACATTCACCGGGACGCGTGGGTGAATGACTTTCGGAGGTCTTTTTTTTTTTTTTTTTTTTAATGTGAATTTTATCAGCAAATGTGGGTGAGTAATGGTGGGTCCTACTATTATAAAAGTTTATGGGCGTACGTGTCATTTATTCAATTATTTCATTTTTAATTTGTAAAAGGTGATTCAAAAATGGCTCCATTACTATTAAATAAAAATTAAAATGGTGGGGGGACGTGATTGCCAGCTAATCACCTGACATATTATTATTATTTTTTTCCTAAATCATACAAATGTCCCCTTATAAAAGTAATAAGAGACGAACGAAGAGGGACTATACAGCAAATAATGCAAAGATGATGAGGATGTTGATCTAATTAAACAAAATAATAAAACAGGACAAAAGAGCCAGAATGGACAGAGAGCGACAATGCTGACCAAAAAGCAACAAAAAGGAACCGTAGATGAATATCAAGGGTTCAGATGATGAAGACAGGCTACCAACTCTAAGACTCTGATAAGACATGTGATGTTATTCGAATTCTAATAATAATTAAGCATGGCTTCCCAGAAATAGCACTACCATCTTTCTTTTCCTTGGCTGTCCGCTATGCCCACCCCAACCCAATGCCTCCATCCCAGCACGTCCTGGCATGCGTAGCACTACCATTTTCGTGTTCATAATGATCTGAAGCTGAGCTACTTCATAACATTCTAGAGTCAAAGATACGTAACATTTTAGAGTCAAAGAGAGTCAAAGATACATAACACTTTAGTGTCAAAGATAAAAGTTGGTCAAATGTTGCAAAGGTCGGTGGAGTTGCCGAACCACCAAGTTCAAGGGCGACTCTGCAGACTTTCTAGCTGGAACTCATATTTTGATGGTTAATTCATCCTTTCCTTTTTTTCTTTCTTTTTTTGCAATATAGTTCAGGGACGTATACATTTGAATATTTTGCAATTGATAGAAGTAGATAGGAAAGTTACAGAATAGGAAATAATTGGCAGATAGAGAAACCCAATGAATAGTTGGCAGGCTTCAAAAACTTCTCCCTCCAATAATTGGCTGATGAATTCTCACCAAATTTTGTTCATAACTTCTCGTTTCATTCTTCCTGCTTTTATTCATCTTCGGTATATAATACGAGGCCTGAAGATGGGATTATGCTTTTATTCAAGTTTTATGCATATTGCATTTGTCTTAATTTATTCTTTACTGTTTTTCCTTCTTGGATAAATTATGCTATAGTACTCTAAAAATAAAATAAATAAATAAATACTTTTGGGGAATTTGAACCATTGTCCTTTTTGAACGAGTTTTGACGATATATACCTACCACCGAATTGTGAACTTTTTTACTTTGCCTTTTAATATCCATTATGCCTTTAAAAAACTTTTAAAAGACCTGTATGTCTCTTCTCTCCCTCTTTTGCTTCTTCTTCTTCTTCTTTCAACTCCAAATGCCTTCACTTCCACGGCCTTCATGTTTGTGCTTCTGCAAATGCTACTGCTGCTGACTCTGGCAATGGCAATGGAGCCGTACTGGCTCTAGAAAAGAACCCATATGTCACTCCTTATGGAAGATAGTATTCCCTCTAGCTGCCATTGTTTGTCAAGTACTTCCCTTTTACTCTTTTTTTTTTTTTTTTTTCCCCTTCTTATGGAGAAAATAATGTTTTTTTCTCGTTAATTCTGCATTTTCGTATGAAAATGGAATATGGGATTTAGTATGGTGTTTTTAGTGAAATGGATCTAAATTATTTGAATTTCTTGAACTTTTTTTGGAGTTTTTGGTTATCAGAGAATTTGTAGATTAATTTTGTGTTTGGGTGTGATGGCTTGGTGTTACTACAGGGGTTTTGGTAATTACCGATGAAATCTATGCTAATTTTTTCAGTAAGGATAAATTGATTACCGGATATTGCATCGGTAATTACCGAAGGCTCGACAGTAATAAATTTTTTTTGACAATTTGAGAACTTTTTCCAAACTTTTAGAATTTTTTCTCTTTAGGATCATTGAAGTATGTATATTTTGTATATTGTTGGATTTAACACACATTAGGGGACTTGTGGGGGCTAGAAAATTGATGAAATGTGATAACCATAGGGGTTTCGGTAATTACCGATGAAACCTACGGTAATTTTTCCAGCAACTACAAATTGATTACTGTAGGTTTCATCGATAATTACCGAAAGCCCTATGGTAATTAAACTTTTGTGCCAATTCGAAAACTTTTTCAGAACTTTTGGGATTTTTTTCACCTTAGGATTATTGAAGAATGTATATTTTGTATATTGTTGCATTTAACACACATTAGGGGAGTTGTGGGGGCCAAAAAATTGATAATATGTGATTACCATAGGAATTTCGATAATTACCGATGAAACCTACGATAATATTTCAAGCAAGGACAAATTAATTACCGTAGATTTCATCGGTAATTACTGAAGGCCCTACGGTAATCGAATTTTTGTGCTAATTTGAGAACTTTTTCAGAACTTTTGAAATTTTTTCTCCTTAGGATATTTGAAGAATGTCTATTGCATGTTGTTGCATTTAACACACATTAGGGGACTTGTGGGGGCCAAAAAATTGATAAAATATGATAACCATGTTGTTGCCAATTCTTTTATTTTTCATTTCGAATCATTACAATTCAATATACCTACTTTGATAATGTGTATTTGCGCAAAGAATAAATGATTATTCCCACCATAATTCCATACACACATTAATATCATATTATCATGATAATGCCATCTTTATAATGGTAAATAACATACGAAAAACTCAAAACACAATACTATTTTACCAAAGTAATACCACCTTTGTTATCCTTTCCTCTATGAAAAAGCATCTTTCACCTCTCCTCTTGTAAGCATATGAAAGACTTAGGAAAAATTGTATTCACATTATAGCCTACAACTGATTCAGATTCCACTTCTGGGAGATCAAATGGAGCTCGACTAGTTTCTGCTAGACGAGAGATAAAGAACATAAACAATATAGGGAACAAGGGAATACCGAACCATATATGCTTTTAAGGTGAGGATCTTTTTAATTATCATCAAAATTGCATTGAAATTTTTCTTTCACAAATCATCCAAATTTACAATTATTTTTTAACAATGTATTGCACCATAGAACATGTTGAGTGCAACATTCTTTAATGATAAAAAATATAAAAAAGAACACCAGCTGCAGACCTACTCTCTCTCTCTTTCTCTTCTCTCTCTCAAGCTTTCTTCGGCTGCAGACCTGCTCGCTCACCAAGTAGACGTCGAATGCGGTGACTCTGAGGCTTGTATATCCAATCAGTTCGAAGGTTTCAAGATCCTAGAATTTCATAGTTCTGTCTGCTGAGCCTGGAAAAAGATTTGTATGTAAAAACATTACTAGTTGCTTTTTAAACATTTTAACAAGATTTAAATGATCCCCGAAAACCAATAATAATATAAGGGACTTATACAAACCATTTTGATATAGTTATAGAAATATCAACTTGAAAATCATTAACAAGGCAGCAAGCCTGTCATATATTTGCAACAAGTTCTACACCAAGGTGCTGACAAGTTTAATTAACTCAACTCATGAAAGCAACTTAGCTTCCGACCTCTACAACGGCAATTTTTTTCATGTGGTTTTTATATCACATACCATCACCTTCAACTCTAGAGGAGATAACCAGTCCATGTCAAACCTACCCTGAATATGTTTTTTTTTGGTATGAAATTAATAAGCCTATAGAAATAATAATAATAATAGAGCAGTATTGGTATCGGCAAGAGGGGAGCTATGAGTCACCTGGGCCACCAACTTTTTGGTTGGTTGATTCTTAAAACCATATAAAGAGAAATAAATTAACAAAGGAAATTACATATCATAGTGCTCCTCTGCCAAATTTCCATTTACTTTTCACACATATTATTTAAAACTCATCATCATTGTTATTAAAGCATAGCCATCCTATAATTAATTAGCCTTTGCATTATCTTTTTTTCATCCCTCTCTCTATCAACTCTCTGGTCTAACATTGTTGTTAGTGGCCATTCTGGTTTTAGGCTAAGGTAGCCTTGCCATTAATTTGACAAACTTTTAAGGTATTAGAGAGTGGACCTAACTCTGCATATGAAGCCAATTAAATAGATACAAAACAAGACACTTAAGTATCAACCAAAAAAAAAAAAAAAAAAAAGACACTTAGAACAGGAAATGACTAAGACAAACTGCAAGGCTTCTCCAGCAATTTGTTCTAGTCAATTAACTACAATTCAATACCAAACAAGTGGCATTCACCATCAACAAGCAAAAGTGGTCAACGGCCTCATGGTTGACCCATGAATAAATCCTCAATGATCACCATCTGTGTCTTCACCAGGTCAGCCATTGTTCTTTTAAACTCTGTATTGTAAGATGGAAGCGTGTTCTGTATCCTTTAATAGTGAGACTACGCTAGAATTCTTCTATACCCTTTAGCGGTGAGAATAGCTTGAATTCTTCTACATGGGACTTTCTGATAATGTAATACTTAAAAATTGGAGCTTTCATAAGAGCTATTAAATTCACTTTTTTAGTGGCTTGTTCATAAAGACTTCTTTGGTTGGCAGCTATTCTTCTATTATTCTGCAACCCCCTATAGTCCTTTAGTTGTGACACTAGAGGCATTTTCAGTTACTAGAGGCATTTTTAGTTGTGACACTTCAAAGATAATCAAAAGAAAATAGGAACACAAATCTACAGAAGTATTAGCATTAAATCCTTAACCAAAGAAAAGATTAGGTGTATTATCTGAACCACATCATCGTAGAGTTGAAGTGATTTCCAATGCCCAGTGACTGACTATTATTTACTCTGACAAAGGGGCTTATCCAATTTAACAGAGAGAACTAAGGTATGATTTCTCTGTTGCATGAATATATATTACTGGAGAAAAGAACAATCTACCACATTATAACTCTAGAAAGAATATCCTAAGCAATTAACGCCATACTTACCAGTTTTGGTCCTCAACATTGCTTTTCCATAGGAATTATAACTACGAGAAAACTGGCATGTAAATGCTTAAATGTGGCTAGCCAATAATCAATGCATTCAGAGGAGAAAGGAACATAAATTCTTCAAGAAAAGAAATCTCTTCAATGAAATGTGAAGCTATTGTAATCATCTATGTCATTTAAGTCCTTAAGTTACCTCAGCCCACAACATGTCAACAACTATTAGTGCAGCTAACAAAATAACAACTTTAGACTAGATTGAAACTAACGTACACTCCATGCCTACTTATTTTCTAGGGATAAATTGAAGTCAACTAATAACATGAAAAAAAATGTCTAATCAATGAATGTTAAAAAAGAAAAAGAAAAATATGCTACAAATACATTGACAATCATATTTGTAGGTAGATAGCTGCATACCTCAACGCCTCAACTTTAGATTACAGCTTTTGTTGGCTAATTTATGTCCAAGTTCACTCCTCAACTCCAATACAGAATCAGCTTTAATAGCCTACGCATAGAAGGACAAATCTAACATAAACAAATGTATAAACTTGACATGAGTGTACACTAAGAATTCAGTCATCAATTCACTTCTACCGAACACAACACCTCTATACGCTGGAGCAAATAAGCACAAGAACATATATAAAAATGTTACAATGACCCATGTTTGGAGGGAGAGAAGGATACATTGACTATACCAGGCAATCTCCAAATGCTCCAGCCACAAGAGCAATCTCATATGATTGATCGAGAGAATCATTCCTGCTTCTAGGATAAGCCGGTTAATCCTTGACTAATTACATCCTCCAAATTCAAAAAAAGCAAATGCAAAAGCCTTATACACCCAAATAAAGAGAGAATTTTGTAGCTTTACAACTTTAAAAAATAAAATAAAATAAAATAAAAAATCAATAAACCGATAAAAACAAATTACCCGCTTGAAAGAAGATGGATTCAAAGATCAAACCCTCATCGAAACAAAATTCAAATCTTTTAGACCACTACCAGCTCTTTCCTTGAAATAATAAAAAACAACAGTAGCTCCACTCCTCCGGATGTCAATAACCCTCTCCGCATTCTCACCAACTGAACAAGAACTCTCACTGCAATCTACTGCGGTCTTGTAGTGATCCGAAACCACCACTCTGCTGACCTTGGAAGAGATTTCCTGAACAAACCCAGACGGATCCATCAAGTCTAGAAGGTAAATATCGCTGATTACGGCCAGAGGGAGCTGATTGGAAGAGATGGGGTTGTAGACGGATGTTAGGGAAGAACATCACCAGAAGACAAGCAGCAGAGAAGAAGAGGTGAGCTGGTAAAGCTGTAAATGCTTTGTCTAGATGCAGAAAATATGATCGTAAAAAATAATAAATTGAGGATATACAATAAAACATCATTCTTAAGCACCTTGTATTTGACAAAAAAGGTTGTGAATGTGGTATAATAAGTAATTATAATGTGTATAGCTGCTAGTGTCCTAGCATCACTATGTGTCCAAAAACATATGGAAATTCTCTGTATATACACAATGTCTTTTACCATACATTTTTGCTATATTCTAAACTCAGTACCCTAGACTCTGCTCCTCACTCTGAAGTTTGTTTGTTTGTTATTTTTTATTTTTATTTTTTATTTTTTCCCCTTGGTATTTACTCGTATTACAGGCAAAATATTGAAATACTTCCTTTATATATAAACAAGTTGTGCTGGAATAATTGTTTGCACTTTCACCATTTTGCTAGAACTCTGTAGCAGTATTGTTGTGGTTCATGACTTTAGTGTACTTTTCGAAATTCGTAAATTACACTCTTTTAAGTACACCTAACTCAGCTCCGCCAGTCGTTTAAACCGTCGGATGAAAATCAAAGCAAAATGTCGTTTTTCCGACGTTGCTAGAGTATTAAAGTGGGTGAGCTTCATCCTCTTGTCAACACAATTCAGACTTTTGTTGCCGTAGAGTCTCACTAGATATATATCTACTTTCAGCTACATAACCCGGCACGCAAACCTCCCCCAACACATATTGTACAACAATATTCAATCGGACACAACAAATTCCCAAACACTTCTTTAATATATATATATATATATATATATCTATATATTTGCAATATATATGTGTCAAATATATATATATATATATACTAATCTGTTATTCTTAATATCAAATTATATATAAATGTTAAATGATCTACTTTCTATATTAGAAAAAAAAATATATTTTATGGTTCCAGGGCTAATAAATTGCTTTATGTTTTGTGTAACTAGACTTATAAGTTGTAATACCAATTTGACCAAGCACTATTAGCAGCTAACCTCTAAATTCCTGTTTGGGCCAATTATTTTTAGTTTTTAAGTCAATTATTTTTTAGTTTTTAGGTGATATTAAATAAATTTAAACTAAACGAGAGTTTCAATTGTGAATTTAAAAATCATTGCCTATTTGATAGTAAAATTAAAACTGAAAACCTTTGATACTGGAAAAAAAAAAAAAATTTAGATAGTCCAAATTAGGGCTCATTTTTAAAGTTGAAAGCAAAATAGATTTTTCATTGTTGCAAGAATTTTTAATTTAATTTATTTTATTTTAGGCAAGCCATTAAAAAGAAAGTTAAAAAGAGTAAAGGGAGAGTGAGACTTGAGAGATTCTCGGTTGCCAAACACCCCAATGTGGTGGGCAATGTCTCTTCTTCTAAGTTCCTCTCCACTCCACATTTCATTCTCAACTCCTCCTCCAACCTCCGTCGGTCACTTCCCTCCTCCACCACGCCCCACTCTCTCATAACATTCTTCTTCGGAACGACAACGTTTTAATCTCCACAGTGAAACCCCTTCAGTCCCTTCCTTGCTCAAAACATCCCATTCGCTGTTGCTCTTCCTCCTCCATGTCCTCCCAGGCATCCCCTTCAACCTCTCCGGTTCTCCCATTCTCTTCTCCATATTCTGTTCTCAAAAAGTAATTTCTGAATTACAGAGTTTCAATTGTGTATGTGGTAATTGGTTAGCGTTTTTATTTTGTGGTGAAATGGTCTGTAACAGTTCCAGGACAGCTTCTTGTATTCAAGAGCGTACTGTGTCAGTGAATACATTATTGCATGGAATGTGGATGTTGGAAATGATTGCTGCTGCTTATTTGCTAGTAAAGCCGCTGCTTTGTCATTTACTGATGATGGTATTCAAGGTTTGGACTCTGTCAAGAGCTTTTGTTCCAAATATGGTGGTTGAGTTCATTGGATTAATGTGGAATAAATGGGTTTTCTGCTAACAGGCCAGGATATGAAAGTTAAGCTTGAAGACCAAATTTGCAGTGCCAGTGACCACGCTATGGAGACCAAATTTCGTGGTGGTTATCTGACCTTCACTATGCAGGTATTTTTGTTTTTCTTGATCTGGGTGATAAATTTGTTCTCTATAGAATATGAATGTATTTCCTTCTTCCTAGTTTATGAATCTTCTTTGCATAGTTCTAGATATATATATAGAATTTTTATTAAGTACCTTTTCTCTATGTTTCTTTCTTCATTGGTTAGCTTATTTTGCACATTTGTGTGTTCTAAAGCTTGATACAGTACTGTGGCAATATTCTAACTTAGCTTCTGGGATAATTTGTGGCATGGTACCAAAGGTTAATTATCTGATTGGTATCTTGTCAGATCTGACAATAAATATGAATCACTTACAAACTAATACAGATCAAGAAAAACTTCTCTAATAATTATGCTTTAGTTTAGTGTTTTATGTTAGTTCTGAGTTTTATGTATTTTATGAATCACAGTTTTATTACCTTGGGGATTTTTATTAGGTTTTGCTTCTTTAGGGTTTTATAGTTGGTTTAGTGCTGACTATTATACGCGTAATTCTAATAATTGCCTCAAGGAAGAAAACTTAATCATCTATTACATAAAACAAAATTTCTGCCACTGGTTTTCTTTCAATTTCTCCCACTTGTCTCTTTCTCTTCTCTTTCTCTTTCCTGCTTCAGCATCACATGCATTAACAGACATGAATTCTCCCCTTATGGATTGACTCAGACGTTCATCTTGCATGTGAATTCCGAACAGAACCAGAAAATAGATTTCTAAGATTCAAGACATGATAACTTTGACAATGAAGCTTCAATATGAATTCATTTTAACAATCATTCTAAAAGGTTAAGCTGATAGAAAACAAGTGTAACAATGCATTTATCAAGCTTTAAAACACATCTCAACAAGGTGGGTAGTGGATGTATGTTTGGTAAAGCCAAACCATTCTAATGTGGTTCGTCATGATTTAATGGTTGCAATCCTTGTTATTTATTTTGAATTTTATTTGGGAAATACGCATGAATTCCTGACTTGAATGCTGGTAAATATTCCAAATGAATAATATACGTGATATGAGTTAATTCGATAGAATTGCATTATTAAAATTGAACAAGTAAGATGTTGATGGAATTGCATGTTAAATCATCACTTTGCATCAACATGTTAAATCGATAGAATTGCATTATTAAATCGATAGAATTCCAAAACATGTTGATGCAAAGGGAAATTTTTTCAATTTATTTAAGATGTGGAAATTGCTGATATGTAAGATGTGGAGATTGTGGGAATTTGCAGATAATAAGACACTAAAAAGTTTCCTCCAGATTCAGCTCAGCAACAAGATTTAATTATAGCTGTCCAAAATGATGATGGGTACAACTGGGGGTATGCTAAACCTTTCTGCCATTGGTTAATATTTCTGTTTAATCTGTCTCTTATGATCTTTTTATCACTCTTATGAAGGTATAATCCTGTTCTCTAGGGTGTCCCTAAAGGCAGCTATGCAAGTAACCCAACTGGTTCCTGCCGTATAATTGAGTTTAGAAAGATGGATCAGGTTTGATGTTTTGTCATTGTTAAGTTATCAATTTTCCAAAATGCTTAAACTAATTGGAATTAAATTTAAGCCGATTTATGTGTATCAAGATAATAATAGTAATAATTCACCCAAAAAAACAAAAAAGAAGAAGTTAACAATAGTAATAGAAATTGTAGTAAATGTGTCATCGCTTGATTGAGACATGTTAACGCTTGATGTGAGGCCCTGCTGTTACTACTAAATTACCACTTCTTCCAAAAGCTTATGCTCTCGGGAAGAGGGTCATCTATATGTTTATGTTCTGTTAAAACTCCCCTTCAATTAGCAAGACAAAAAATGGCTCTTACATGTACAGAACAATTAATCATTAGAAATGGGGTTAGTAGGACTGATCATAAGACTAGAAAGCAGACTTTTCTTTGGTCATCAAACAAGAAGAATAGGTTACGATTTTGAGTTACTACTATTTACAAAAGCTTAATCTATTAGGAAGTGAATCGAACTATGTATATCAGGTTAACTTTAGCAGTGTTGACAGTTTAATAGCCTTTATTGCTAAGGCAGTGCTAAAGATCTTGTGTCTAATCTTACGTTTTTCTCATTAGTATGTTTAGCTTAGACTGTTAAATGTTACTTGTGACATCTTAACTTTTTCTTTCTCTTACCAATAGAAAAATGTACTCTAGATATGGAATAAAGATATATTAGTTCTGGTAAGTTTTCACCTAAAAAAAATTAGTTCTGGTATGTCTATTAAGTGTTGCGTTGGATTTTTCTTAAATCGTTGGTATTCAATTTAAGTGTTGCTTTCAATGTTTTACTGTCCTCTTAAGAGATAATTTCCCATTTACCTGTTTCCTGATTTTATATTTACTGTTTTTGGTTGTCTCCTTATAGTTTTATTTAATATTAAGAAAATATATGTATTTGGTTCAAGCACTTAATCATATTGGTCTCCACGTTGTCAGATGTTGTCTACAACCATTTGCATGGAAGTGGGCCCTTAGATGAAAATTCTGTTCTTGACAAGGTTGTGATTTGTTTATTATTAATTTTGTCTGTCTACCTTTGCTTAACTCATAATTTGTTATTCCTGCAAAGTTTGCCCACTCCTCTCTTTTCCTTGGCGGATTGTTCCAGGTTACTATTTGAGAAGAAACACTGCTAGTTTTATTGAGAATAGCACATGTGTGAAGGGTTTAGCGTTTAATTATTGATGATCTTTTGCACTGGACGGTTGACCATAAGGTGATTGTTTAGGCTGTAAGATGGTAAAAAACAGCTTCGCATGCTAGTGCAAAAGATTTTTTGGTTCCTACTCAAGTTAGGGTTTATGATTTTGATCCATCAATATAGCTATAATTCTTGATTTTACAACATTTTCAATCGGTCATATGACTTTTTGGTTAGGTTGATGGGTTCTGTTTTGATCTTATGGGTCACATAATGAAAAGAACAATGGTAAGCAAGTCTGACCAATTTGGCATGGTGTGATCATAAACACAAATTGGCTAAGTAACTAATAATAATAATAATAATATGTCTATATGAGAGCAAAAATGTGCTGTGCAGCCTAAAAACAGAGAGGGATGGAGTTGATGGTTCAAGTGTCTACAGGTAAGTTGGTGTCATTGTGTGATTTTCAGTATTATCAAAGTAACAGTTTGGGTCTCCAGTTTTCTTTCTCTGCACGTTATATGTTAATAATATTTATTTACATATAATTTTCTAAAGATATGGTGAAGGATGGGATTTTGGTGAAGTTGCCAAGAATGGATGCGGAGTTAATGCATCACAGTTCAATCTTCCTGAGACTGGAATTCAGAGTTACTTCATTATTTCCATGATTGTGCTGGAAAGCAAGTTTATGCCAAAGAAATATAAATTGCATATATTTTATCAAGAACATTATCATCATCTGTTTAGAGTTAGGCAAAGGAAATGTTAGGCTATCACACCCTATAAAATAAACAGAAATAATTACGTACCTTGTAAGTTGTAAATGGATACATTTATTTGTATAGCTTTCTTATGGGAGCTTCTAAACTTTGTTGTTTTATAATTTTCATTAATAAGAAAGTTCAGTGACTTCCCTCCCTTCCAACCCCGCCCCCCCCCCCCCCCCCCCTCTTTCAATTGAATCAACTAATACAATTCTTCCAACAGAATGGTAAATACTTTATCTGGAAAAAATAAAATAAACAGCCAGTATAACTTTAGAAAACGCCTTCCTACTGTGACTAACTGAAAATAAAAGTAAATCCCTAAACTTTTTTTGAAGTTGAAGCCCATAAGGTGCCAAGGAGTGGAGATGATCCCAAAACATTCTGCATCTTGTTATAAATGAATCATCAGTGCCTACAATCATGTTGTGTTGTCTTGATGTATAATTATCTTGTCATTTCAGTTGCAGGTGCTTCACTATCTTCGTGACACATTTATTTGCATAAATAATTTGAAATTTTGATTCAGTTTCAACGATCGGATTCGGGTTGCAATACTTGGTGGATCTTCATTTGGCCATCCTCTTCAGCAAGGATTTGCGACTGCTCTATTTTTGCAGGTATTCAATAATTTAACATTTTGAAAGTTTGTTTAGATTTTAGTTGATTCAGTCTCTGCAGGGAAATTTTCTCACAGAATCTGTTAAATGTTATTTTCCTATGTTTAAATCTTAGTAAAACAAGACTTCCAATTCTATTAATGACCTAATGACTGATGTATACACAAATTAAGTTTTTGATGATGAAGCTGTAATTAAGTTTATTACTAGAACTGGTGCTGTTGGAGGAAATATTTTCTTTTTTCTTCTTATGCAGTATCTTTGATCAAATTTGATGTTAGCTAATTGCCAACGCAATTGTGTTTTAATGAATAGTGCATCCATAAAGTAGAATTGATGTTGCGATGAGGTTCTTTACCAGATTTGAGTGTGATTAGCAGAAAATTTTGCCTTTCTGGCACATTTTCTTTAATATATAGTTATTTTACTTCTACTTAGCATGCTTATTGATTATCTTTCTGCAGCTTAATGGTCACAACCAGGACACAGCTGCCAAAAAACTTATGCTTGCTGTGTCAAAAGATCACATCCAGGTTAAATGTCTTGTTAAATTGATGTATTTATGGTTTATACATGCATACTAATGGTCAAATTAGGAGATCTCTTAATATTCATGGCCTAAAGCTGCACAGCAGACTGAATCAATGAACATCTTTTGGTGCTTAGAACTTTAGGTCTTTAATCATCCAGTTGCATGATGTAATTTGTGAGTGATGAGTTCCCAACTCAGAGAACTGATATGAAGAAGGATCATGCAGACCAAGTTTATTAGTTCTTGTTCTATTTCTTTGTCCAGAATAAGTAGAAATTTGCAACACCTAAAATTTTAGTTAATTAAGTCTTTTGCTCTCTAGGTACCTTTATTCCAATATGCACTACATCCATTCTTAATTTCTTATCCAATATTTTGTATATTATTATGTATGTATTTATATGTTCTTTTTATTCCCTATTTGTGCATGCTAGTATGCTTGTACTATTGACCGCTTCCATAAATTTTTCATATCAACATAAATAAATTTCATGTTCATGCTCCTCTATGAGGAGCTATATCTGTCTGTCTCCTAATCTAACTAGTCTTTGATTTAGATAAGAACCAGGAACCTATATCTTCGCTCACATGAGACAAATGAACCCTAATGATGTCTTTTATTATTATATATTTGCTACTTATCAAGCAAATTACTCTTTATTCAGGTTGGGATGGCTGCAAATTTGAGGGACTTTGTTCTAACCGATTATGAAGGAAGGAGTTATACAATAATACCTGAGAATAAAGTCGGATGCAGTTGATATTAAAACTGAAAATAGATTGCCTTGACATTTGCATTATGATTTTACTCAGGTAAAAGGGTTGGAAGTATTAACTCATGATGGAGTACCAGTTTCATATGCTTCATGCCCTACTGAAACTGTAAGGATTGAATCCAAAATTGCTTGAGTTTTGTGCGGTATCATCACTTGATATGTACTCTGAATTTGATTCTGTAAACGAGTATGATGCGTGGGGAACTTGCTTATGCAGCATCATCTTTTATGTTCTGTGGTAAATCTCTGGATACCTTGTGTGCAAGCCCATAATCTTTATGAGTTCAGGTGAATCTTTCATCCTGAGTTCTTTGGAAAAATTAAGGATTCATTTATACTTTTTGGATCCCCTTTTCTTATAATAGATAGGAAAAGCAAAATCTTTGATTGTTAATCAAAGGGACGCACTCGTCTACAAAATGCTGACAAATCTTTTTATGGTGAACCCAAACAAACTTGAAAACATGAGTTATCTAACAACAACAGTCAATATGGATGAATGTAAGAGAGAGGGAATCTCAATGGCTTTGGGATCAAGGGTATTGGTATTTTTCAAGGCAGTTGGAGGTCTTACCGAAGGTATCCTCATAAAGAGAACAACCCCATAGTTTATTTAAGCAACTTAAGAAGGTTAATTCAATTAAGCTTTTGAATCTCTTGGCTATTCTGCATTCATGCATGTGGTTTTTTTTTTATTTTTTATTTTTTTATAATCATATATCTATATATATATATATATACACACACACACACCTTCCTTTTATTGTTTAACTTCGTTTCATATTAACCAATAAAAAATGAAAAATAAGCAAGGTGTATTCCTTTTATATAAAATTTTCACTTTCTTTATCCTTAAGTTGGTAATTACTTTAAACAACCAAAATAGCTGGTAATTGACAACATTATTCAAATAAGATATATATGTCACTTCATTTTACATGATAATTTTAAGTAATATGTACAATCGTACTATTTGATTTATACTCTTTATATGCTTTTTTGCTTGCACTTTTGTACCCTGCTACATTCCTGAAAAAGCAGAGGCACCTGCTTCTCTGGATACTTGTCAATTTAAAATTTAAATTCTACATCAAACATTATTACTACTGTGTATGCCTCTGATTTCCTCAAAAGTTTCTGTGTTTTGATGCTAATTTCTGTTATCACTCTTAATAGATTATCAGAACCATTGATACTTGTCAGTCTTGACATTTTGAACCTGACTCTAATGACGATAACGTTGCAAAACCATGTTATTGATATGGTAAAAACTTTTCAGGTTCATTACGTTTCTGCTCATAACAATGAAACCCTGTTTGATATTGTGAGCCTGAAGGTAAGATCAATATATTGTATATGTAAGTTTAAAAATGTTTCATCTTGTTTCAAACTTATTGTCTAACTCAGTCCTTTACTCATAGATTCCATTTGGAATATCTTTGGATGAAAGATGTAGGATAAATCATTTGGCAACAAGCATAATAGCGTTGTGATGGGTTTAACTACTTCTGTGTCTGTATATTATGGAATTCTTTTTGCTTCGTCTTTTTTTATGTTTTATGTTCTTTTGGTGTTTTGATTAAAGCAATTGCTGCTACATTAGCATTTAAAGTCAAATGTAGTTCATAGCTATAGAGAGCGTATAACATAGAAGATGTGTTTGTCTTTTAATCTCATTGATTAGTAGTAAGAGAATTCTTATCTTAAGCGCATGATTGGGCAATCTTTAATGAACTATGCTTCTCATGGACAAGATGGACTGTTTTTCATCAATTAGATCTCTGTTTTTAAAGCTCTGATGCTTTCCCCTACTTGTTAAAAAGAAGAAACCTTTATGCAACTTTGCGTACAGTGAAGTATTTTGCTGCATTGAAGTTGCAAAAGTGCTAGCATTACAAGTTCATCCTTAAACCAACTAGCCAGTTCAATTATCTTAGTTAATACAAGACCATGAGGGAGAAAAAAGAAAAAAGAAAAAGAAAAAAAGGTAACAAATACACTTGAATTATTTGATGGATACAGCAGAATAGTTTGTGTCATCCAACTCCATATGAGTAAATATATTTCAGGTTACTTCGATATGCATTATTTGTATGTAGAATGTCAAACTCTTATTCCATGTAGTCTAAATTAATAATTTTGTATCCAATATTATTCGCTTACCTCTGAATAATGTAATTTTCCAATTCCAGTAACAATCAACTCGTTATCTTTATTTACAGTTATCTTAAACTAGTATATGCTAATAAATTCATTTTTTGATTGTTTGTTTATGCATGTATTATGTTTGGGTTTGTGTGCAACAGTACGTGCTTGAGTGCTTGTGCCATGCAGACACAGAGTCAACCAGTATCTAAATAATTTCTGGCTCCAGGGAATATCGTTTTTCCATTCCGGTTTATTTTTAAGACATTAACCAACAAGGAAATAAAAAAAAAAAAAAAAAATCCAATGGAAAAGGAAATAGGCAAGAAATAAAGGAAATAAGACAAAACCAAATAGAAATAGGCAAGAAATAAAGGAAATAAGACAAAACCAAATAGATGGAAAGTTATTAAAAAAAAAAAAAAACAAAAAAAAAAATAAAAAAACAAAAACAAGCGACCTCAAAAAGGCTCTATTTCTGATGGTGTTTTAACTCCAGATTTAATATCTGTTAGCTTAATATTAACCTTTTCCCATTTTGTGCATCAAATAAATAAAATTTAAAAAAACGAAAAACAAAACAAAGTTCAAAATAAACTATTAAACGTAAAAAAAATGGTCAAAAAAATTAATATAAATCAGTTAATATAAATTAATATAAATGGTCGAAAAAATTAATATAAATTAATTTTTTGTTTGAAGCCTCTTGCATAATAAATATAATTTGATATTATTAGTTTCCAGATTTACTTTTTAGGATTTTTTTTTTTTCTAAAAACTAAGCAAAAAAAAAATAGAAAAATAAAATCCAATTAAAAAATGGCAAAAGGCAAGAAACAAAGAAAATTAGACAATAACCGGATAGAAAAGTAAAAAAATTGACCAAAAATAGTGTTTTCACTCCAGCGTCCCATATTTTGTCCCAAAAAAAAAAAAAAAAACTCCTGCTCCATATGTGATTAAAATATCCTCTTCTATTTTAATGTATATGTAAAATAAATAAACAAAAAACAGCCGTTAACTTTTCAAAACAAACCAGCAGAAATCATATTTAATAAATACGTAAAAGAGTTTTGAACATCACAAACAAAACTTTAAAAAAAAAATCGAAATAATCTATTGAAAAAAAAATATAAAATTAATTTTTAATATATGTACAATATAATATAATAACAATAAAAAACAAAAAAAGAAAAAAAGCAAATAAAACGTTCTATCTAATAAAAAAAAAATAAAAATGGATGAGATAGATGGGTATGTGTTTGGCTTTGTAGTGATCCTCCCATTCAGTATATAAATTAATCTTCAATATCCTCTTGAATATCTTTAAAAGAGATGGAGGGTATGTGTCAGACTTTGTAGTAATCTTGCCCTTCAATTCTGGTTTTCACTTGAAGCTTCTCACAGAAGGAATTCCTCATCCTACCAATTTCCAATTCTTTGAGGGAAGTCACAAATTCCAAGCCTTCTGGAATCATCTCTAATTCGGTAATATCTACAATTATTAATTTCTTGAGACTCGGCATCGCACCTTTCTCTACTATCCACTCTCTTAAATGGGGTAAGCCTGAGAGTTGAAGAGTGTCTAAGTTTGGAAATCCACGGGCAGAGCAAACCATTTTAGAACCAACATATGCTTTACTACCAAGCATAAGAAACCTTAAATTTGGTAGCTCATTCTCCAACACTGGCATTGGGTCCTGCTTCATCTTAGACCACGTTAGAGTCAATTTGGTAAGGCTTTGTGGAAGATGTATTAATCCTTGTTGTTGTTGGAATTTCATCTTCCCATTCAAAACTAATTTAGAGAGACTATGACATGACGAAAGTGATTCCAGACTTGGAAATCCAGCTTCCATGCTGTATATCAATATTTTCAAGGATGTTAGGCGGCCTGATCGAACGATTTGGGACCCCAACACCCTTCTCACATCACCTTCAACATCTTCAACATGACTATAAAAGACTATCGATATCTTTCGAAGATTAGTCAATTTGTGTAGTTCAAGGTATGATCTAGCCAACACAAAAGCTGGTATATGCTTTAGAGTCTCAATGTCTTTTAGTTTATCTATTCGAAAATCATTCTGATACTCAATGTAATAAGGAAGTAACAGATGTCTCAAACGGATCAATCTTGATATCATGCCCACTGATCCTCTGACACGCTGGCATCTCTTAATATCTAGTATGTGTAGATTTCGCAGATTACCTATGGAGGATGACAGTGTGATGTCATTATCCATGGCGTCGAGACGCAAATATCTCAAGTGAATTAAATTACCCAAGCCTCCAACAACTATAATTTCACCAGACGCACCAACAACTGGAATTTCCAACATTCTCAACATTCTAAAATTGCAGGAATTTAATGCCCATAAAGGAAGAATTCCACCAAAACACAAAAGAGAACGTAGATTAGAATGTACATGTTCCACCCAATTGGAGTCCACCGAAGAAGAAGAAGAAGATTGAGGATTATTCTTGGAAACAAGCTTTTTGAAAAAAGTGATGCATGCCCAATGTGCTTTGTGATATTGAAGATGAACACCGGGATGAATGACAAGTCTTCGGGAATGACTACCACCCAAGTATTCAGATGAAGAAGCTGCAGACCCATCAATCCACATGCTGCTCTGCTGGATAACCTGAGCAAAGTTTTCCTCTGTGGCCTTGGATATACACAGGTCTCGCATAAGATCATGCATCCGACATGTCTTGACACCTGATATTCCAGTATGGTCCTGTTTGTCCACCTGAACCATGCACCTACCGATCAGCTCTTCCAAATATCCTTCCGCTACTTGTTCTGATGATCTTTGTTTTGTATCTCCTGATCTTGTCAGTGTCGGTATAAATCCTTCTCCTATCCATAATCGGATCAATTTTTTTTTGGATATTTCAGAATCCTCCGGGAAGTTGCCCAAATATAGAAAACAGGATTTCAAGTAGTAAGGCAGATCATAGTAGCTCAACGCTAATATCTCATTCACTCCTTCGTATTGTTGATGTGATTGCACTTTGTTCAAGTACGAATTTACGTCTCCCAACACCCTCTCCCATTCAACCAATGAACTTTTTGTACTCAACAAGCCTCCAAGTACGATCACTGCAAGAGGTAGTCCTCCACATTTTTTAGCCATCTGCATTCCCAACTCCTCAAATTGTGGTGGACAACCTCCGCTTGGAAATGCTTTTCGTCGTAGAAGCTCGAAACTCTCTTCCGATGTCAAAACACGAGGTTCAATTGGGGGGCTTGAAGGACCAGCAGACGTTGCTACTTCCCTATTGCGAGTGGTAAAAAGAAGCTTGCTTCCGTTCTTTCCTTGTGGGAAAGCACGTTTTATAGAATCCCAAGCTGCAATCGTCCATATATCATCAAGTACCACCAGATACCTCTTCTCCTTGAGCTCTTCCTTAAGCAATTCAATTAAATCATGCTCTTTCAAAGCATTCAATTTCTCTATTGTATCTTTATCTTTTCCCAAAATTTGGGTCAAGATTTCAAGGAAAACATCTTTTGGGACAAATCTTTGAGATAAAAATACCCAAGTAGCAGAGTCAAAATGTTGTTTAACACTTTTAAACGCTTTCTTGGCAAGAGTGGTCTTACCCAAACCGCCCATGCCCAGTACAGAGACGATGCGGAGCTGATCTTCCTTCTTAGTCAGTTCAGCTGTTAAAACCCTGGTGCTTTGCTCCAAGGCTATAACATCGTTATCGTCTTCATTTGGGGATGATCTTCTCAAACTCTGCTGCAGCTCGGCCATTGAACTAGTCGTCCCGGCCTCTCCAGCAGCAACAGATGCGATCCCATAAGTCTGCATACTTGAAAAGATGACTTTGATCCTCTCCCGGACGAAGCTGAGTTGGGCCCGAACTCTTTTATTATGAAAAGCTTTGATGTAAGAGGAGGAAACTCTATGGATGTAAGTCTCAATAACATCCTCTGCTTCAGAAGCTACATCCTTGACTTGTAGTACCAACTCTCGGAGGCGCGGTTCATGCTCTTGCTTGGAGTCTGCATCTCTTACGAAGCCTTTAAGGGATCTCAACTCATCTTGCAAGAGCACCACATCATTCCTCACACTCCTCAAGGATGCAGCTTCTTGGGTGAGAAATTCAGAAATTCTTTGTACTGTTTGGGATAATACCGACACTGCTAATCTTGTTAACAGGTATTCTGCCATTGTTGTGAAAGACTTTTGGAGGTTTTTTTCTCTTTCTTTTTTTTTTTTTTTTTTTTTTTTTTTGAGAGTTGTTTCTTGTTGAAGATGATGTATTAGGAAGATGACATTCACCGGGACGCGTGGGTGAATGACTTTCGGAAGTCTTTTTTTTTTTTTTTTTTTAATGTGAATTTTATCAGCAAATGTGGATGTTTTGTTGGTTTGGGTTTGTTTCTTTGAGTTACTTCTTTTACTACTGGTTGTACAGTTGCTTAAGACCCAAATTTTGACTTTTAAGAATTGTATTGATTGCTTTTGCCCTATGATGGAAAATTTTATTCTGGGAAGTGGTACCGTGAATTTTCACATTGGAGCTTTTTTTTGACATTTTTGCTGCTGTTACCATCACCACCACCACCACTTCTTACTCTCTCTCTCTCTCTCTCTCTCTCTCTCTCTTCTCAATGCGGTTGAAGATGTAAAGAGGCTCTTATTGAAAATTCCACACCACTTCTTACTCTCTCTCTCTCTCTCTCTCTCTCTCTCTCTTCTCAATGCGGTTGAAGATGTAAAGAGGCTCTTATTGAAAATTCAGTGGCTATGCCCCTAATGACCAGCAAGCTATGAGATCTGAGGGCTCTTTAGAAAGCTTTCTTTTGTTACTGGCTGGCATTTTACTGTCTACAAAAGCAGTACTTTAAACCCTTTTGGTACTTCCTAGCATGATTGTTAAAATCCCGTTATTTGCAATGCTGTTAAACTTTTATTGATATATTATGTATATTTTCCCTCTTCCTTTAACGTTGAGAGAAACTTCATTCTTTGGGCATCAGTATTTTCTCTTGTGCTTCTTTACTCTAACCATTAACTGGATCCTTTTGATTAGTGATTCTGTAGCCTGCAGTATTGCTTTAATGAGTGAGACACTTTTAGTTATCTCATTAGACCTGAAGTATCCATAAAGATCTTTCTTAATTTGCATTTAAGGTGGTTGTTGAAATTGTTTCAGACTTTCTTTTAGTTTTCAGTGGCCTGAAGCATAGTGGGAGCACTGTAAATATAACAGAGAATTCAAGTTTGTGAGTAACATATAGTTGGTTTATATATATTTTTTTTCATGAGGCATTTTCTGCATTTGAGATATTTTAATGTGCTTCCTATGCTTGCAAGTGTTTTAAGACTTACTTCTTAGTTCAATTTGGTTTGTTTATTTATTTATTTTATTTTTGTTGCAGTTATGCAAATGTTCATGTAGAAATTAAAAATAAAGGGGAGGATGCTTTGAAGCCAGAAATATATGGCGATGTCATAATTATAGAGCGTAGGATTTCTGAAATAAAACTATAATTATAAAATAATCCAATTCAGTTCAATCTTACATTAAATATGAGACAACTAATTCAACATTCAGTCCAAAACTATATCAAATATAATACTATATCAAATATAATACTGTACTATTCAATCCTGTCCGATCCGAAGCTATCCTGATACCAAACACCCTCCAAATAAGACAGGTTCCTTTAATGTCTTTTTATAAAAGTAATAAGAGACGAAGGAAGAGGGACTATACAGCAAATAATGCAAAGATGACGAGGATGTTGATCTAATTAAACAAAATAAATAAAACAGGACAAAAGAGCCGACAATGCTGACCAAAAAGCAACAAAAAGGAGCCGTAGATGAATGTCAAGGGTTCAGATGATGAAGACAGGCTACCAACTCTACGATTCTGATAAGACATGTGATGTTATTCGAATTCTAATAACTATTAAGCATGGTTTCCCAGAAGAGTTGCTGCTAAGACAGGCTGCCATCTTTCTTTTCCTTGGCGGTCCCCTATGCCCACCCCAACCCAATGCCTCCATCCCAGCACGTCCACGTCCTGGCATGCGTAGCATACCATCTTTCTTCTGTTCATAGTTATCTAAAACAATAATAATCGTAATAAGAAAAGTTTCTTCAGTTCACATGAATTATGACCGATGGCCTCCGGTCTCCGGCTACTTAGAACATCGAGTCCAACAATATAAGAACATTACCCATTATATCATACTAAATGCCCATTACCCCACCAAAAAAAAAAAAAAAAAAAAACACAAATTATAAAAAAATGGATTAATAAAAAATTTATAAACATCAATCATTATTATATCATTAATATAAATGTTATAAAACTTTTCTTCAAACAATCAAATTTTCCTGGCTCGGAAATGGGAGGTTTTTGGGATGAGGTATCAAGCCGCGTAGGAAAATTTTCAATTTTGATATCAATAAGTCACTGTAGATATTTTTAAAATCTAATTAAGCAGTTTTATATGCAGTTGAAAACTTGTATTACTCCTACAATAAAGAAAAAAAGAAGAAAAAAAATCTAGCATATATGTATATATTTATTATAATTTGAGAGAGAAAAATTTTTCATTTAGATAAAGATTTGAACTTTAAAATTGAAAACATATTCTTGATAAACAGGAAAAAAAAAAAAAAAAAAAAAAAAGAAGAACAAACAAAAATAAGACATTATTGTTATTATTATTATTAATTTTTGAGAATCACCAAGAAGAATTTTAGGGAAGAAATCCTAGAAAATCCTTTGGTGCAATTCTATTGATAAGTTAAGAAAGCTTTACGAGCTATTACAAATGTCAAAATTGTAGATAAAGAAAAGACAGACTCTCTCTAGCCTAGACGAAGCTTGATTGGTATACAGCTTCCTGACTTACTCACCAGTTACCGCCACACAGGGTGTAACCTGACTTTGACACGTCAGCTTCTAATATCCTACCAGGCTGAACGCCACGTCAGCTTCTATAAACAGCTTTCAGATTTCTTCTGTGTCCGTGATCTGATTCTCCAATATCATTCCCTCCCACGGTGAGTGAGAGACCTCGACCACGAGCGAGGAAGATGAAGTAAGAGCAGCATCAGGAGGATGATATTCAAACTGTTTCATTGCATCTCCCGCTAAGCTATGGAGCATGTTGCCAAGAGTGAGATTTGGGAACTCCATGAAGAACGGGCTGTCTCTCTGAAAAACAAGTTTGCTACATTAAGATATGCGTCCATGGCCTTCTTGCAAGGTAAAAAGGTGGGCCATTTTATAAAAAAAACGATCAACCACTACCAGTATTGAATCAAATTTTCATTTGAGTATGAGGGAATCCCAAAATGAAATCAAGAGAAATATCTTCCCAAGTACTTGAAGGCATAGGAAGAGGAAGGTATGACCCTTAGCAGATAGGCACATTCCCACAGCGCTGGACAAATTGAGAGACCATCACACTTCAAATGGGGCCAATGTAATAGCGTTCTTCCACCAATGAAATGGTTTTATCTCTCCCCTTGTGGGCGGCTAAACCGCCACTGTGCAATTCCTTGATCAGTTTAAGCCCAAGACATCCTTTTGGGATGCATAGTTGTGTTCCTTTGAAAGTGGGTTATCATTATATATATATATATATATATATTATATTTGCTTTGTTCGCTTGCACAGTTTGTTCCCTAACTCCTATATTTGATACTGCATTCCTAGAAAAAGCAGAGGCACCCCTGCATCTCTGAATACTTGTCAATTAAAACAACGCCAGTACTACATAAATCCGAATTTCCCTTGAAACTTACAATGTTTTGCTACTAATTTCTGTTATTTGTCTAAGTACAAATGTTCAACAAATGTTTCATTTTATTTTCAGAACTACCATTAAGATCAATTTATGCAAGACATTTAACAAATGCTTCATTTTATTTTCAAACTTGTTTTCTAACCCTGTCCTTTACGTGTAGACTCCAACTGGAATTTCTTTGGATGAAAGATGCAGGATAAATCATTTTTCAACTAGTATAATTGCGTTGTCTCAGGTTTAACTACTTTTGTGTCGGTATATGACGAAATCGGGCTTTTGGTTTTGGTTTTCTTTTTCTTTCTTTATGTTTTATTTTCATTTTGTATTTGCATTGCAGGTGCTGTTCTGTTAGCGCTTAAAAAGTAAATGTTATTCATAGCCTATAGAAATAATAATAATAATAGCGCAGGGAAAGAGAGGGACCACACTAATAGACTAAACAAAAAAACTTTCCCATTCACTAACCCAGTAAATCAAAGGATATCTCAAGCTCAGATAAAAAGGCCTAGACCTCAAACATTTTACACGCCTGTTTCTACATTTTTCTTTCAAAGAGAAGGAAAAAACAAAAAAAAAAAAAAAAAAAAAACATACACACACACACACACCCACCTAGCTGTAGCTCCAGTGGCAAAAATCAGACTATGGCATAAGAACTTCATAAGAAAACTTCATAAAAGCCTAAGAACCATAAGTAACAAATAAATCAAGGTCATTACATTTAAACAAAATATATTGCTAAAATCAAAATTATGCAATAATATAAAAATTTATAATAAAAAAGTACTTTTTCCAAATAGAATTTCATTAAGTTCACAAAAATAATCACTTAAAAAAAGTTCATAAAATATTCAAAAGTCTATATTAAATATACTCCAGTCATTGCGATAAGGGTGGTCAACAAAGGCTTATAAAGCCCCTATCAAAGGGTCACTACAAAAGGATATCGAATTTGAAGAGTATTGGTATCAACAAGAGGGGAGCTATGAGTCACCTGGGCCGCCAACGTTTTGGTTGGTTGATTCTCAAAACCATATAAAGAGAAATAAATTAACAAAGCAAATTACATATCATAGTGCTCCTCTGCCAAATTTCCATTTAATTTTCACACATATTATTTAAAACTATCATCATTGTTATTAAAGCATAGCCATCCCATAATTAATTAGCCTTTGCATTATCTTTTTTTCATCCCTCTCTCTATCAACTCTCTGGTCTAACATTGTTGTTAGTGGCCATTCTGGTTTTAGGCTCTTTTAAGGTATTAGAAAGTGGACCTAACTCTGCATATGAAGCCAATTAAATAGATACAAAACAAGACACTTAAGTATCAACCAAAAAAAAAAAAAAAAAAGACACTTAGAACAGGAAATGACTAAGACTAACTGCAAGGCTTCTCCAGCAATTTGTTCTAGTCAATTAACTACAAGTCAATACCAAACAAGTGGCATTAGCCATCAACAAACAAAACTGGTCAACGGCCTCATGGTTGACCCATGAATAAATCCTCAATGATCACCATCTCTGTCTTCACCAGGTCGGCCACTGTTCTTTTAAACTCTATTTTGTAAGATGGAAGCGTGTTCTGTATCCTTTAAAGGTGAGACTACGCTAGAATTCTTCTATACCCTTTAGCGGTGAGAATATGCTTAAATTCTTCTACATGGGACGTTCTGATAATATAATACTTAAAAATTGGAGCTTTCATAAGAGCTATTAAATTCACTTCTTTAGTGGCTTGTTCATAAAGACTTCTTTGGTTGGCAGCTATTCTTATATTATATTGCAACCCCCTATAGTCCTTTAGTTGTGACACTACAGGCATTTTTAGTTACTAGAGGCATTTTAAGTTGTGACACTTCAAAGATAATCAAAAGAAAGTAGGAACACAAATCTATAGAACTATTGGCATTAAATCCTTAAGAAAGGAAAAGATTAGGTGTATTATCTGAACCACATCATCGTAGAGTTGAAGTGATTTCCAATGCCCAGTGACTGACTGTTATTTACTCTCACAAAGGGGCTTATCCAATTTAACAGAGAGAACTAAGGTATGATTTCTCTGTTGCATGAATATATATTACTGGAGAAAAGAACAATCTACCACATTATAACTCTAGAAAGAATATCCTAAGCAATTAACGCCATACTTACCAGTTTTGGTCCTCAACATTGCTTTTCCATAGGAATTATAACTACAAGAAAACTGGCATGTAAATGCTTAAATGTGGCTAGCCAATAATCAATGCATTCAAAGGAGAAAAGAACAGAAATTCTTCAAGAAAAGAAATCTCTCCAGTGACATGTGAAGCTATTGTAATCATCTATGTCATTTAAGTGTTTAAGTTGCCTCAGGCCCACAACATGTCAACAACTATTAGTGCAGCTAGCAAAATAACAACTTTAGACTAGATTGAAACTAACGTACACTCCAAGCCTACTTATTTTCTAGGGATAAATTGAAGTCAACTAATAACATAAAAAAAAAATATATATATATATATATATATATATATATATGTATATCTAATCAATGAATGTTAAAAAAGAAAAAGAAAAATATGCTACAAATACATTGACAATCATATTTGTAGGTAGATAGCTGCATACCTCAACACCTCAACTTTAAATTACAGCTTTTGTTGGCTAATTTATGTCCAAGTTCACTCCTCAACTCCAATACAGAATCAGCTTTCATAGCCTACGCATAGAAGGAGAAATCTTACATAAACAAATGTACAAACTTGACATGACTATACACTAAGAATTCAGTCATCAATTCACTTCTACCTAACACAACACCTCTATACGCTGGAGCAAATAAGTACAAGAACATATATAAAAATGCTACAATGACCCATGTTTGGAGGGAGAGAAGGATACATTGACTAATTAATCCCTGACTAATTACATCCTCCAAATTCAAAAAAAGCAAATGCAAAAGCCTTATACACCCAAATAAAGAGAGAATTTTGTAGCTTTACAGCTTTAAAAAATAAAATAAAATAAAATAAAAAATCAATAAACCGATAAAAACAAATTACGCGCTTGAACGAAGATGGATTCAAAGATCAAACCCTCATCGAAATAAAATTCAAATCTTTTAGACCACTACCAGCTCTTTCCTTGAAATAATCAAAAACAACAATAGCTCCACTCCTCTGGACGTCAATAACCCTCTCCACATTCTCACCAACTGAACAAGAACTCTCACTGCGATCTACTGCGGTCTTGTAATGATCCGAAACCACCACTCTGCTGACCTTGGAAGAGATTTCCTGAGCAAACCCAGACGGATCCATGAAGTCTAGAAGGTAAATATTGTTGATTACGGCCAGAGGGAGCTGATTGGAAGAGATGGGGTTGTAGACGGATGTTGGGGAAGAACATCACCAGAAGACAAGCAGCAGAGAAGAAGAGGTGCGCTACTAAAGCTGTAAAAGCTCTATCTGGATGCGGAATGTGGTAGGTGAGATACTGATTAGTGAGAGAAAGAAATTGCATGTGGTTTACAGAGTAAGGATAAAATTGGAATTAATGAAAAAAAATGGGTAGATGGAAAAAGTTTTATAGGACGGGGATATTTTTCATTAAGGTGTTTAAAATAAAGGGATAGGGACAAATTCCCCGATACTTTTTAGCCTTGTTATAAATTGTTGCAATATAGAATTTAGAATTTATAACTTGTTACAATCGATTTCTTTGTGAATGATTTTAAAATACATTTTTATATATTTTCCTAGCTTCAAGAACATTTATATTTGTCATTCTAAATTATATTTTTTAGCGCATTCTATATCATAATTGGCTTACTTTTCCATTTGTTCACACTTTTTTGTACGACTGATTTCAATATTTTTTATAATTATAGTTGAGGGTTACATGTGATTCATTCACTTTTGTCCTTAAGTTTCTTGCTTATTTCTCCTTCTTTCTATTTTTTTATCAGTAGAAAATACTGCGGTGAAGTTTATGTTTGTTTCCATTTTATTTATTTTAGAATTTTGAACGAATATTTATTCCCATTTATATGATCTTTTTAGTTTTGCATAATTATTTTGTAATGGTTATTATATTATTTCCAATGATCTAGATTGATGGAGAATATGATCGAAAAAAATAATAAATTGAAGATATACAATAAAACATCATTCTTAAACAACTTGTACTTGACAAAAAGGTTGTGAATGTGGTATAATAAGTGATTATAGTGTGTATAGCTGCTAGTGTCCTAGCATCACTATGTGTCCAGAAACATATGGAAATTCTCTGTATATACACAATGTCTTTTACCATACATTTTTGCTATATTCTAAACTCAGTACCCTAGACTCTGCTCCTCACTCTAAAGTTTGTTTGTTTGTTATTTTTTATTTTTATTTTTATTTTTTTCCCTCGGTATTTACTCGTATTACATGAAAAATATTGAAATACTTCCTTTATATATAAACAAGTTGTGCTGGAATAATGAATACTATGTTTTCACTTTCACCATTTTGCTAGAACTCTGTAGCGGTATTGCTGTGGTTCATGACTTTAGTGTACTTTTTGAAATTCGTAAATTACACTCTTTTAAGTACACCTAACTCAGCTCCGCCAGTCGTTTAAACCGTCGGATGAAAATCAAAGCCAAATATCGTTTTTCCGACATTGCTAGAGTAGTAAAGCGGGTGAGCTTCATCCTCTCGTCAACACAATTCAGACTTCTATTGCCGTAGAGTCTCACTGGATATATATCTGCTTTCACCTACATAACCCGGCACGCAAACCTCCCCCAACACATATTGTACAACAATATTCAATCAGACACAACAAATTCCCAAACACTTCTTTAATATATATATATATATATATCTATATATTTGCAATATATATGTGTCAAATATATATATATATATATATATTAATCTGTTATTCTTAATATGAAATTATATATAAATGTTAAATGATTTACTTTCTATACTAGAAAAAAATATATATATATTTTATGGTCCTAGGGCTAATAAATTGCTTTATGTTTTGTGTAACTAGACTTATAAGTTGTAATACCAATTTGACAAAGCACTATTAGCAGCTAACCTCTAAATTCCTGTTTGGGTCGGATAATTCATGGGTGGTACTGGTGCCAATTAAGTTGGTTCCTTCTAATATCAAAAAAAAAAAAAAAAAAAAAATGGTTCCTTTGCTGGCAGAAAAATGATTAATTGGAAACTTGAAATTACGCATGACACATTTAATATATATAGTAACAAAAGAAAAATGGATTAAATCTGATCAATCAACTGTTTTGTTTATCACCTTCCAGTTGAAAAAATAATCATTCCTCATTTAAATAATCAAGTCATAGCCTCACCATTTAAAACCTTCACACATGAAAGCAAAGATTTAACTAATGAAATTAGAAAAGTCATTGAACAAAATAATTACACAAATCAAAGTCTTATTACGGTAGGTAAACAACTAGATAAAATAGAGACTAAAATAGATAATTCATCTAAAGAAGAAATTAAACCCCAACCACTTATAAAATTTTCAGATATTACAAAAGTTCCAACCCTTCCTAATAAAACGAATCAACTTAGTCAACTCTTAAAAGAATTACAATTAAAAACTTCCAGTTCCAAAAATGAGGCCTCCTCTTCCAATCTTGCTACTCTTAACAATAAACATTCATCTGATACAGAATCCAATCAATCTTCATTAGATAATCATATTAATAGACTTACAAATCAAAAACCACGGTTTAATACCTTTAAACAATGGAATAATAAACCCTTACGTCCAGAATTTCAAGAATCAACTTCTAAAAATCAATTCTCTGTCAGTTCTGATAAATTATACGAATGAAATATAGATAGATTAAAAGAACAAGAAATATTAAACAAATTACACTACATGTCCATGGTTGCTAATAGTTATTTTATTAATCAAAACCTTTCCCAACATGAAATCATTGAATTATTAGTCACAGGTTTTACCGGAACTTTACACTACTAGTGGGAAAAACATTTAACAAATCAATCTAAATCAGAAATCATTTATGCTAATAAATTAGATGAAGAAGGATTCTCAATATTTGATTAATCAATTGGTCAAGGTGTCCCAGATAGTGTCAATACCTTGTTAGCCACAATAATCAGATATTTTATAGACACCCCTACAGCTATCACCGAAAGAATCCATAGTCAATTAACCAATTTACATTGTCATACTCTTAGTGATTTCGAATGGTATGTACAAACATTTACCATTAGAATCATGATGAGAGATGACAGTAATCAACCCTTTTGGAAAGAAAAATTTATTAATGGTTTACCCTAATTATTTGCTAGAAAAATCAGAAATGTCTTAAGTAATGATAGTAGTCAAATAGACTACGATTCATTAACATATGGAGATATAGTTTCAATAATAAAAAAAGAATGATTAAAAATGTGCACTGATATGAAAATAGCTAATCAACTAAATAGCAATAAAAGAAAAACAAAATACGAATTAGGAAACTTTTGTCAACAATATGGTCTATCTACAATAGCACCCTCTAGGAGAAACAAAATAAAAAAAAATCACATAGGAACATTTTTAGAAACAATAAATATTCCAATCATAACACTTATTACAAAACCAATAAATTTAATAAACCCAATTCTAATAAACTCTACAAATCAAATAAACACAAAAAAGATTCAAAAGCTAAAACTAAATTTTCAAAATTTAAATGTGAATGGTAAACTAAGAGCCAACTTTTTCAACTTTTATATCTCTTAATTAGCATACCTTTCCCACTTTTGGGTCTTGTGAGATTTAATTTATATATTTAATTCCATAAAAAATTATATACATGTGTTTTCGATTTTTTTTTAAATAAAATTTTATGATTTTAATGTGAATACATGTTTAACATTTATTATTATTATTACTAATGCCACTATTCCTTTATTATATTACAGTCAACCTTCTTTTTTTATCCATTAAATTTTTAGTTTTTAAGTTAATTATTTTTTCTTAAACTTTTTTAGGTGATATTAAATAAATTTAAACTGAACGAGAGTTTCAATTGTAAATTTAAAAATCATTGCCTATTTGATAGTAAAATTAAAATAGAAAACCTTTGATACTGGAAAAAAAAAAAATTTAGATAGTCCAAATTAGGGCTCATTTTTTAAGTTGAAAGCAAAATAGATTTTTCATTATTGCAAGAATTTTTAATTTAATTTATTTTATTTTAGGCAAGCCATTAAAAAGAAAGTTAAAAGAGTAAAGGGAGAGTGAGACCTGAGAGATTCTCGGTTGCCAAACACCCCAATGTGGTGGGCAATGTATCTTCTTCTTAGTTCCTCTCCACTCCACATTTCATCCTCAACTCCTCCTCCAACCTCCGTCGGTCACTTCCCTCCTCCACCACGCCCCACTCTCTCATAACATTCTTCTTCGGAACGACAACGTTTTAATCTCCACAGTGAAACCCCTTCACTCCCTTACTTGCTCAAAACATCCCATTCGCTGTTGCTCTTCCTCCTCCACGTCCTCCCAGGCATCCCCTTCAACCTCTCCGGTTCTCCCATTCTCTTCTCCATATTCTGTTCTCAAAAAGTAATTTCTGAATTACAGAGTTTCAATTGTGTATGTGGTAATTGGTTAGCGTTTTTATTTTGTGGTAAAATGGTCTGCAACAGTTCCAGGACAGCTTCTTGTATTCAAGAGCGTACTGTGTCAGTGAATACATTATTGCATGGAATGTGGATGTTGGAAATGATTGCTGCTGCTTATTTGCTAGTAAAGCCGCTGCTTTGTCATTTACTGATGATGGTATTCAAGGTTTGGACTCTGTCAAGAGCTTTTGTTCCAAATATGGTGGTTGAGTTCATTGGATTAATGTGGAATAAATGGGTTTTCTGCTAACAGGCCAGGATATGAAAGTTAAGCTTGAAGACGATGATTACTGGGTTCCAGCACAAGTAACACATATGGTTTATTTATAGGGATTATTGCTAATTTGTTTGAGTTATGTTAGTTTAATAATTACTCACTTGGGTTTTCTTATATATAATTGACCTCTTATTGATGGGTTGATATTGAATTTTTGTTAAGTTTACTCATTGGTTCAAAATTAATGTTCCTAGGTGATAGAAAAGTTTCTTTATATTAGGGATTACCGAGCTTTCAGAATGCCTCCTGGTTTGGATGTCAAACCTCTACTCAAGTGCCAATTAGCAATTTCTACTTTCTATTGTAAGCATATTTTGCAGCTGTTTCTTTATTAGTCATTTTGAATAATGCTTTGTTGAAATATATAAGGTCGTCTTTTATCACAGGTACGGTTCCTCTTTCTCATGACAACGTTATAATTTTGAATTCCAGATGCCTGGGTGAACTTTTTGCGTCTTGCTTTTAGCAGGCAATGATTTCTTACTCTTTGTGTTACAGCTGATGGGTCTGCAGTTGCCTGGTTTGTTGGATGAATTGTTCTCGTATAGTGGCCCAATGGTGCACTTTACTATCACTTTTCCTTTGGGCGCCTACTGCTCTCAAGTACATCTTATCTTTTAATAACATTTATTATTTATATATTGTAAGTTGATCTTTCTTTTCTTACTCTGACAGTTTATCTGTTCTCGTATAGTGGCCCCTTGGTGCACTTTACTCAAACAAAGCTGTGTCACTTTTTCTTTGGGCGCCTACTGCTCTAGTATATCATATCTTTTTATAACATTTATTATTTATATATTGTAACTTGATCTTTCACTTTAATAGTTTATCATTTATTATTTATATATTGTAACTTGATCTTTCACTTTAATAGTTTATCTGTCCTTGATAATGCTGTGCATTTGTTTATCAACTTATTTCTGCATTCAGCAGGAAGTACGGGCTTGCATTTATAAAGATGTGTCAGCAGATAATCCACAAGAAATTGTCTAGCTGGAGGGAGGATAATGGTGTTTGGAAAACTAAAGGACCAAAAGGTTAGGAAGGCTGCTATTTGTGTTTATGAAATATCTGTCTACCATTATAGCACCCAGAAAATCGAAAAATGCTATGCAAATGATCCATATACTAGAGGGTATGCTAGTTATATCCGGTAGCCCCACAGTTATCCAAACATAGCTAAGGTGTTTCTATATTCAAAAATTATATAGTGCTACCGTTAATTTATCCATTCATGTATTGCATGCAAGCATATTTTTAATTTCAATGCTTTAAAAGCTGTTTCTTTGTTAGATCGCAGACTCTCATCAGATGCCCAGCGGACATTGTTTGTAAATCCTGGTTCTGATACTTTGAAGCCTGAAGGATGGGATATATTGGCAGATCAGAAACCTGATGTACTTTCTTTCTTGGACATAAGTATATATGAGTTGCATGTAAGGGATTTCAGGTAACGACTCAGGCTTACTCTGTTTTAAGATTTAATGATGAATTATCTTCATTTATCAAAATGAATTTAAGAGTTGAGGTTAAAATTGTGTAGGGAATTTGATGCAGTTGATTAAAGATTTCTGGAGCCTTCGACTAGAAAGAGTCGAGCATTCATTTTCATATGTCATCATTACTAAACCCGCTTAATCACATTGTATTTTATTTTTATTTTTGTTCTTTCTTTTCTTTCTCATGTTGTTTATGTTCTCCTATTGCTGCATTAAGACTCTGATGGAAAGGATTGATATCAGTATCCAAGGAGATACAAAATGCCTCTTTTATACAAAATTGTCATGGATTCTACTTCAGCCTATATTCTGACAAAAGAAAGCGAATTTCAATTATTATTTTGACTATCTCGATTTGATTATTTGTTTTGGTGATATGTCGATTTCTATGTGTTTTTGTCTTCTCTTACATGCTGCATTGATCTGCAGTGCCAGTGACCACGTTATGGAGACCAAATTTCTCACTATCCAGGTATTCTCGTTTTTCTTGATCTGAGTGATAAATTTGTTCTCTATAGAATATGAACATATTTCTCTTCTCTTTCTCTTTTCTGCTTCGGTATCACATGTGCTACCAGACATGAATTCTTCCCTTATGGATTGACTCAGACGTTGGTCTTGCATGTGCACTTTCAAACAGAATCAGACAAATACACTTGAATTTTTGATGGATACAGCAGAATAGTTTGTGTCATCCAACTCCATATGAGTAAATATATTTTAGGTTACTTCAATATGCATTCTTTGCAGAATAGTTTGTGTCATCCAACTCCATATGAGTAAATATATTTTAGGTTACTTCAATATGCATTCTTTGTGTGTAGAATGTCAAACTCTTATTCCATGTACTATGAATTAATAATTTTGTGTTCAATATTACACTTACCTCCTAATAATATAATTTTCCGATTCCAGTGACAATCAACTCGTTATCTTTATTCATACTTATCTTAAATTAGTATATGCTAATAAATTCAGTTTTTGATTGTTTGTTTATGCATGTATTATGCTGTGTGCAACAGTATGTGCGTGAGTGCTTGTGTCTGTGTATGTATATATGCAGACACAGAGTCAACTGGTATCTAAATAATTTCTGTCTCCAGGGAATATCGTTTTTCCATTCCGGTGATGGGATGCTACGCTCAAAACACTTGATAGTGATTCATACAGCTGTGGTGATTGGTTCAACAGGTACACAATATTTTTATTTTCGTTCTACCTGTATGTTTAAATAAGCTCATTGGTATTCACTTGACTAGAAATAGATATTTCTATCCTATTTTATCTATCTTCGTTTTTCTTTTGTAATTGAGGATGAATCAATACAACCTCTACATAATCCATCTACCTCAAATTTGATTCTTAGTCTGGATTTCCAGACTTGATTTTACTTACAATTCCAACTATTGGGGAGTTGGACATCCTTCAGAAGAGAAGAATGGGATGAACTGGCCACTGTAACTGTTCTCTGGTATTTTCAGTCATTATTTGAAGCCATTTGGAATTTTTATTTTATTTTTTCTCTTGTAGGAAATTTGTAGTCTGTTGGTATATCATGTTTATTGATTATCTTTGGCTTTACTTTCTTTGCCAGACTTCAACCTGGTTTGGCTGATCAATTATTCAAGCCTAAGGAAAATCACATCCTTGCTGCCGTGAACAATTTCTCAAATTTGTTACGTATTAGCTACTCTTCACCTCTTTTCCACCTGAAGACAGCAAATGCCATCCAGGTGAAAAACATGATTTGGTTCTTAAGATTTTCAATACCCATGTTCCCTGATGAAATAACAGCATTTCCATAATTAATTTACCATTGGCAAATTGAGTCCAACAAGGAAAATGGGTTATCTTCATAAGCGATAAGCAAAAGCTTCATTCATTCAAGTTGTTTATTGTTATAGTTTACAAGCTTGTCTATATTGATTCTAAATGTAGTGCTCAGTGTCTATGATAATTTGGACTACTCAAAGAAGATAACTTAATACCAATTTGAATTCATAAACTGGTAAAGATTAACTTTAAGTCATCAAATTTTTAATTTGGCTGGAGCAGGGTTTTTAGCACTGTTGTTCTGGTAGATAAGTGTGCAGCAGTAAGGACGACCTTCCAATCTAGTAGTAGCTATTTTATTGTGCAGCTTGAGGAAATATGTCATGTTAAATCAGAATTAGATGTTCTACTTACAAATGGAAATAGGGGAATGTATTGTAATTCCTTGTCATCAAAGTGGTGTATCCAAACCTGTTGAGATTCTGAAACAAAACGCTTGTGTTGCTTTGAATTTGAAATGCCCATATTTATAAACAATCTTTAGCTTTTTTTTTCAGAATTCCTGAAAGCAATCGCAATTTTCCATTATATTGCTAGTTCATTAGGGATCACTAAAAATATTGAACTATAAAAAATTTAGGGCTAAATTACCCCAACAATAATCTTCTGTTACAGCTGAAACTCTTGGTTCTTCCACCTCGTGCATTCTTTTTTATATTTCTTTCCTATTTTGTTTCTCAAACATTTTTTCCCCCCCTTTCAGAAAACTTTATCGGACAACTTTACCATTTTTGTTTTGTATTGTTTATATTTTATTATTATTACTTTTTTTTTTTCCTTTCCTCCTTTGATCTTTATTTAAATTTGATTGCCAATAACTGAAAATATGGACTAGTGTATTTGTAGTTGAATTTGACATCAGAATGGTAACTGAGAAATGGTTTTAGAAAACAGAAGTATATCCTTTATTGTTAGGAACGGGTGCATTTTCACATTACTGGTTCCTCACTGGTCCCACGAGTTATAGTTATGAGCATTGACGATTGTCATGAAGGTGTCCCAGGGTTATCCCAACTGGGGCAATGTGATGAAACTAAATTCTATGCTTTTAATTATTTGATGCCGATACAGTACAAACAGTAGTATTGATATCCTTGTTCCTTGCAGCTACTCATACATTGTTGTTATCATCAATTCATGTCCAAGTGAGATTTCATTTTTCAGTCCTGCATTGAGGGCTAGCTAGAACTCTTCAACTGCATCCTATACAGGTAAATCACTTTAAAATTGTCTGTGTTGAGTGTTTGCTTTGAGGATGGAGCGACTTGCAATTCAGTTGTAGTATGAACTTTTAATTTACACAATTGTAGTTATCAAACCTAGTTGTCAACCGTAGAGTGTATATTATAAACATATTATGCGTCCTAAGATGCATAAACACACATAAAGACATATTCATATACTTGGTTGTAGATGTTCCAAAAATATTATATTTCTAGTCCATTATACCATATAAATCTAAAACATAAATAAAAGCATCTGTAACATAAATTATGAATTTCTTTATGTAAAAATCTTTGTAAATGATCAAAATTTCCTGGGTAACAAGCTGGTAAGAAAAGAAATTTCCTTATATGTTTTAGGTCATCTGATCTTAATACTGCTGAAATATTTGTTTTCATGAATTATTCTTTTGCACATGTTGTAAAGTGTGGATGGCTTTTCTGTATGAAAATCGGTGCAGCTGATTTTAACTGATCATGTACTCAAGAGTCCGATGTTTGAAACTTTGACAGGATGCTTCAGTAAACCTGCAACGACAACATTTGTGCTTGTCGAGCCTTGGAGAATTTGAGAGGGTTGCTCTTTATCATGACTGGCTGTGAATATGATATTGATGAATGACTTTCATGGTCGCCTGTTTCATAGTAAGTTCCTAGCAAGAGATGCTATGGTTGACCCGTTAATGTGAAATGTAAAGCTATAATCATTGATTTTGATGGTGCAAATGAGAAATAGTCATAAATGTGACTGCATTTGTTGACTTGGTGGAGCATAAAAACAATGTTAGATTTACATAAACGTATACTTGTTACTTATAACCCATCCAAGAATCTTATCCGCATTAATTTTCAGGTGCTGATAAAAGGTAAAAATATGTTGTTGTTATGGGAAAGAAGAGTAGCAGGTTATGGTCCAATTAACAGAGTTGAGTTGGTTGTTTTTCATTGTCTTTCTGACAAACGATGAGATTTCATCCAAGAATATCAGAGAAACATGGAAAATATGACCTGGACTTCTTGAATTTTTAACAATGTTTCAATATGACCTAGACTTGTTTTTGAAGTATTTTACCTCTCTAAATGAGAGCATATATAATGGCAAATTAACCAATTTGTTATTTATTTATTTATTTATTTTGTGATGAAGTTTGAGGAAATTGGCTTAATATTAAAATTAATTGTTTATATAAAACATACGTTTCAATTATATTTTATATATGGGTATATATAAAATTCTATGTAAAGGGTGAAAAATATTTGGTTGATTTACGTAAACAAGGTAAAGTTTAATTTCAATAAAAGCTTTTAATTTTCGAAATGGGAGGCTTTAATTTTTAGATCAGAAAATATATATATTGTCTACTTGGCAAACTTCGAGACGAGTTCTTCGAGTTAGAGAATGTATATTTTGTGCAATAACTTAGATCCTTTAATATTATTAGTTTTCATATTTATTTATTTATTTATTTACTTTTAAGACAATAATCAACTAGGAAAGAAAAAAAAAAAATCCAATTGGAAAAGGAAATAGACAAGAAATAAAGAAAATAAGACACTAAATAGGAAGAAAAAGAAAAGTACCAAAACAAAGGTTCTGTTTCTAATAGTGATCGATTTTATGAGAACGACCTGGTGTTTTAACTCAACTTTAATATCTGTACTCTTCCCCCCCCCCCCCCCCCCCCCCCCCCCCCACAAAAAAAAAAGGGAAAAACTTTAATATCTGTACAGTATAATAATAGAGGGGTACTAACCTTTTCCCATTAAGTGCATCAAATAAATAAAACTTGAAAAAAAAAAAAAAAAGGGTTCTAAATGAACTATTAAACAAAAAATAAAATGGTCGAGAAAATAAATATAAATCAGTTAAAAGAGATGGAATATTTTGTGACTGATAACCAGAAGTAATCACTAAATAGCCAGATAGAAAAGTGAAAAAAAAAAGATCAAAAATAGTGTTTTCACTCCGGCCCCCATATTTTGTCAACAGAAAAAAAAAAAAAAAAACTTCCAAGTTCATATTTGATAAAAATATCCTCTTCTAATTTATTATATATATGTAAGTATAATATGATATAAATAAATATAAAAAAACAGGGGTTATTTTTTCCATACAAACCAGCAGAGGTCGTATTTAATAAAGCAATCACATAAATAAAACTTAAAACTTAAAAAAAAAAAAAATTTGAAATGATCTATTAAAATAAAAAATACATAAAATTAATTTTCAATATTCTTAAAAAAGATAAAAGGTATGTGTCGGACTTTGTAATAATCCTGCCCGGGAATTCCATTTTTCACCTGAAACTTCTCGCAGAAGGAATACCTCATGCCTACAATTTTCAATTTTTTGAGGGAAGTCAGAAATTCCAAGCCTTCTGGAATCATCTCTAAATTGGGAAGGTAATCAATTCTTAACGTCTTGAGACTCGGCATGGCACCTTTCTCTACTTTCCACTCTCTTAAATTGTCTAACTTAGAGATTTGAAGAGTGTCTAAGTTTGGAAATCCATGAGCAGAGCAAACCATTTTAGAACAAACATATGCATCCTTACCAAGCCAGAGAAACCTTAAATTTGGTAGCTTATTCTGCAACAATGGCATTGGGTCCTGCTCCATCATAGAAAACTTTAGAGCCAATTTGGGAAGGCTTTGTGGAAGATGTATTAATCCTTGTTGTTGTTGTAATTTCATCTTCCCACGCAAAATTAATTTGGAGAGACCATGACATGAGGAAAGTGATTCCAGACTTGGAAATCCAGCTCCGGTGCTGTATATATATAGTCGCAAGGATGTTAGTCGGCCTGATTGAACGATTTGGGACCTCAACACCTTTCTCACTTCATCTTCAACACTATCCTCGCTATCAAAGAACATCGATATGTTTCGAAGATTAGTCAATTTGTGTGGTGCATCATATGATCTAATCAACACAGAACCTTGTATATTCTTTAGGGTCACAATATCTTTTAGTTTATCTATTCGAAAACCACTTTGATTGCGCAGATCAAGTGGTAGTAACAGATATCTCAAACGTACCAACCTTGATATCTTTCCCACTGATCCTTTGACACTCGCATTATTCCCAAGATCTAGAGTGTACAAATTGCGCAGATTACCTATGGAGGATGGCAGACTTATTTCTCCATACTTATCGCCTGAGAGACTTAAATATGTCAAGCAAATTAAATTACCAATGCCTCCAGGAATTTTAGATCCCGATCTAAAACGAAGTTCCAGCACTCTCAACATTCTGAAATTGCTTGATTTTAATGTTGATAAAGAAAGAATGCCACCCAAACACAAAAGAGAACGAAGGTTGGGATGTACCTGCTGTTCCACCCACTTTGACTCCACCAAAGAAGAAGATGGATTATTATTGCAAACAAGCAGCTTTCTGAAAAAGGTGCTGCATGCCCAAGGTTTTTTGAAACAAAGATCTACACCAGGATGAATGACTAGTCTTCGGGAATGACTACCATCTAAATGCTCAAATGAAGAAGCTACAGAAACATCAGGAGACAAGTTGCACTCATGCTGCTGCTGGATAATTTGAGCGAAGCTTTCCTCTCTTGCCTTGGATATACACAAGTCTCGCATAAGACCATGCATGCTGCATGTTTTGACACCTGATATTCCAGTATGGTCCCTTTTCTCCACCTGAACCATGCACCTGTGGATCAGCTCTTCCATGTATCCTTCTGCTGCAGCTTCCAATGTTTGCTTCCGCTCTTCTCTTGTCCTCGTTGTCGGTTTGGGCCTGGGTATAAATCCTTCTCCTATCCATAATCGGACCAATTTCTTTTTGGGTATTTCAGAAAATTCTGGGAAGTTGCCCAGATATAGAAAACAGGGCTTCAAGTAGTAAGGAAGATCATAGTAGCTCAAGGCTAACATCTCATTCTCTCCTTCGTACTGTTGATGTGATTGCACTTTGTTCAAGTATGAATTTACGTCTTCCAACACCCTCTCCCATTCATCCAATGAACTTTTTGTACTCAACAAGCCTCCGAGTACGATCACTGCAAGAGGTAGTCCTCCACATTTTTGAGCCATCTGCATTCCCAACCTCTTAAATTCTGGTGGACAACCTCCTCTTGGAAATGCTTTTCGATGTAGAAGCTCCCAACTCTCTTCCAATGTCAAAACACGAGGTACAACTGGGGAGCTCGATGGATCGGCAGATGTTGCTACATCCCCATTGCGAGTGGTAAACACAAGCTTGCTTCCCTTCTTTCCTTGTGGGAAAGCACGTTTTATGGAATCCCAAGCTGCAATCGTCCATATGTCATCAAGTACCACCAGATACCTCTTCTCCTTGAGCTCTTCCTTAACTAAATTCATTAGAGCATGCTCTTTCGAAGCATTCCATTTCTCTATTTTATCTTTATCTTTTCCCGAAATTTGGTTCAAGATTTCAATGAAAACATCTTTTGGGACAAATCTTCGAGATAAAAATACCCAAGCAGCAGAGTCAAAATGTTGTTTAACACTTTTAAACACTTTCTTGGCAAGCGTGGTCTTACCCAAACCGCCCATGCCCACTACAGAGACAATGCGGAGCTGTTCTTCCTCCATGGTCAGTTCAGCTGTTAAAACCCTAGTGCTTTGCTCCAAGGCTATAACATCCTCATCTGCTTCATTTGGGGATGATCTTCTCAAACTCTGCTGCAGCTCTGCTATTGAACTACTCGTCCTACCCTCTCCAGCAGCAACAGATGTGATCCCATAAGTCTGCATGCTTGAAAAGATGACTTTGATCCTCTCCCGGACAAAGCTGATCTGGGCTCGAACTCTTTTATTATGGAAAGCTTTGAAGTAAGAGGAGGCAACTCTGTGGATGTAAGTCTCAACAACATCCTCTGCATCAGAAGCTACATTTTTGACTTTTAGTACCAAGCGTTGGAGGTGTTGGTCATGGTGTTGTTTGGCATCTGCACTTTTTATGAAGCCCTGAAGAGACTCTAATTCATCTTGCAAAAGCACCACATCATCCCTCACACTCTTCAAGGAAGCAGCTTCATGAATGAGATGCTCAGTGATTCTTTCTACTGTTTGGGACAAGACGGACTCTGCTAATTTTGTTAACGCGAACTCCGCCATAGTTGTGAAAAAGCTTTTTCAGGCTAATTAATTGATGAAGAGGATGTGGTATGTATTAGCAGCTTTGAGGGAGCACATTTAAATAAAGTCACCATAAGTATATATTCTTACCTTGAAGTTGCGTAGACTGCAAACTTATCTCGGATATATGCTTACCTGAATATATGCTTACGTTGAAACAACAAAATGAAACTTTATTAAAATTCGATTCGATCGTGTTCTAGTTTGTTTTAGGTTATATCTTCTATGACAGTAAAATATCTGCCGTGGGCTCTTAGACAGTACTCCTTTTAGGCAATTATGTCTTCCACCAAACTTCATCAATTGTGAGATTCCAAAAGTAAATTCTCGATATAAAATTTTCATATAAAATTTTCACTTTCTTTATCCTCAAGTTAGTAGTCGCTTCAAACAAGAAAATAGCTGGTAATGGACATTCACAATATTGCCCGAATGATATATATGCTTATTCTTCTTCTTCTTCTTCTTCTTTTTTTTTTTTTTAATTTATATGATACTTTTATGTTAGATTTGAATGTGCAATCTTACTATTTGACTAATACTCTTTATATGCTCCAATTGCTTTAAATTTTTGTACCCTACTATATTCCTGAAAAAGCAGAGGCACCCTGCATCTCTGAAATACTTGTACATCAAACATTACTGCTAACATATATATATATATATATATATACACACTCCTAAATTCCTTGAAAATTTCTATGTTTAAGTATATTATAAGAACCGTTGAAATCATAGACAGCCTTGACATTTTAAACCTGATTCTAATGATGATATAAATAAAATTGCAAAACCATGTGATTGATAAAGTAAAAACTTTTCAGGTTAATCATGTTTCTGCTCATGACAAAGAAGCCCTCTGTTTGACATTGTAAGCCTCAAGGTAAGATACTAAGATCAATATATTATCTATGTAAGTTTTTAAATTGTTTCACCTTATTTCAAACTTATTCTTTAACTCTTGACTTTTAGTCTCCAATTGGAATTTCTTTGGATGAAAGATGCAAGATAATCATTTGGCAACAAGTATAATAGCGTTGTTATGTTAGTATCAGAGGAAATCTCAAACTAGTATAAGATGAAATCTCACGCTTTTCTTTTTCGCTTTCTCTTTCTTTATGTTATATATATATATATATATATATATGTATGTATGTATATGTATATCTGGTGTTTGATTAAAGCATTTGCTGTCCCTTTAGCATTTAAAGTAATTGTAATTCATAGCTATATAGGGAGTGCGATGGCATAGCAGATCGATCTGTCTTTTTTTTATTAGTATGGTAAGAGAATTTTTATCAAGCAAATTATAGACAATAATGTTTTAACTCCAGCTCCATAATTGGATCAAGCAAGTGACAAAAATTTCCTCTCCTAATTTAACATGTACACAGTATAATATATATAATAATGAATTAAAAAAAAAGCCTACCTTGTCTAGATGAACCGGCAAATAAATGAAACCTTTTTTTTTTTTTAACGAAGCAAATTATTAGAGTAATGGCAATTTTGTGGTAAACATTTTTTTTTTTTTTGCTTACTATTTTTGTGGTCAATTGACTTCATCTATTAGTAAGACAAATTATATACACTACATGTTCAGTATGATGGTAGTTCCTAATTGTGATTATTCACCGTATATATAAAAATTAATAATAATAGTCAAATAAAATTGATTTAGTTGGTAACATATATGTACTAGAATAGAGAAGAGAAATTATTATAAATGATAAAAATAATAATAATAATAAATTTGAAAAACTTCTTTTTCTAGAGCTCCCGTGGAATTGGCTCCCAAGAAAATGTACAAACACATTTGCCAAGCTATAGGTTCTTCATGACAGAGAGCCAAGTCATGATAGCAAAAGAAGTTGAGGACTGCACCGATGAATTAATAAGACAATCCATGGAGGTATGTTACTTCGTTATATAAATATAAATGCATATAAAATGTAAAATAAATAAATAAAATGTATTTAAATGTAAATGCAATACCTTTAGTATGGAATAAATATATATAAAATAAAAAATATAAATGAATTACCTTTAGTATGGGATTATGTGCAGTATATTAAATTTATCATCCAGTGTTATGCCAGCAAAACTCCCTATCCCCATCCATGACATCAAATGCTTTTTGATAATCCAATAATTTATGATGCTTTTCTTTGTTTCTCCACATCTATTGAGAAAAATATGATTTTTTCTTTTTTTCTTTTTTTTTTGGCATATACATCCTTTTTTTTGGAGAATCAACTTTCCCAATTACTGATAACGTGGAAGTTCAAATCATTGACATGCATAGAACTTCATAGTTTGCATTACCAAAATCAAAGAAACAATCAATTTTTTTTTTTTTTCTCTTTCATATTGAACCAGTGATAAATTCAAATTTGAAATCATTGTTTGATAAAGTAATAGATTTTCCCATTAGGCGGTTTTGGTAAAGGCATTTGTTTACAGTTCTTTAAGTACTTCATTAGAATTAGAATGATATATTATTCAGTTATCAGTTTACAATAAATAATCAACTATTGCTGAAAAAAAAAATAATGAACTATAGATAAAAAAACATATAAAAAAAATTTATTAAGTACATAATATTTTTAATTTAATTATATTTAGGTACATGTACTCATTTGCAATTTTACATATTTTTGTCTTTGGATTGAAAAATCACTATTTAAAATAAAATAATAAAATAAAAAGAAGCAAACTCAAACTTATAGAACTTAATATTTAATACAAATTGAAGCCCACCTTGACGAAGGTTCTCCAATGCACCATCAATTTTAACGCCCAAACTTGGTTACACACCTCCGTTTCATGGCCCAGCACTCACGAGATTTGAATTTTTAATTTAAAGCAATTTCGTCTCATTTAATTTTTGACGCCATTCAACGTGCTAGCCATATTAAAAAATCATCTATTCTATATTAGAGATGCTTAAGTAAAAAAATCTGAAAGTATAACATATCGTAACAAATTTAACTCGTACATTAGAACATATATATCTATATATATATATATATACATTTATTATACTGTATTATGTCACATTATTTTAAATATGTACATACAAATTCTTTGCCACAAAAAAGGTACAAATTGCTATTCGATTTATTCTCAACTTTATCAAATTAAAAATCTCATTTAAAATAATCACTTATTTTTATATTTTTTCAATTATTTATAAAATAACATAGGTTAAAATGTATGAAATAATTCCTGTCAATGAAAAAAGAAAAAAAAAAAAAACAGTATTTTCTTGGACAAAAGGCCCTTATTACGACAGGAAGATAACACTTGGGGCCATTCATGCCATGGATTCTCAAATATGCCCAACTTCTCTTCTTCTTCAGTTTGGTAGGGAAATGCTCCTCTCATTTATATCGAATGTCTATACCATCAAACGAAAAATAAAAAATAAATAGAACTACAAAAATAAAAATAATTCCCTTCACAAGGAAAATGTGATCCATGCATCTTGAAACTGAAAATGGGAGGTTTCTCTTGTCTTATTTTCGGACTTTTATGAAAGCAACCAAAAACTCAATGCACAAACCAAAAACTCAATGCACAAGTTACAGTTTTCCTTAAAAGGAAAGAAAAATGAAAAACTTATAAGAATTTTCACCGATAGAACTTCCAAGTTCCAACTAATCAGGCAAGCTCAAACAAACGGACTCAAACATAAAGCGTTTTAGATGAAACTTTAGTACTATCTACCTTCACATTTTCTTTTATTTTATAAGAGAAACATTATCCACAATTATCAGTGAGGATTTGGGCAAATTGATTATTTTGTCCCTTTCTTGGAGATGACTATTGTTTAGTAAAAAATTTAGGATTAATTTTGCAAAAAATTGAAAAATAATTCAAAAAAAAAAAAACCTTTATTTTGCACTCATTTACGTATGTATCTCTATGGTTATAAAGCTATAATTTATCCCTTCTTAATTTTGATTCAATTTAACCCTAACAAAGCGTTTTAGATGAAACTTTAGTACTATCTACCTTCATATTTTTTTTTTTATTTTATAAGAGAAACATTATCCACAACTATCAGTGAGGATTTGGGCAAATAGATTCTTTTGTCCCTTTCTCGGAGATGACTATTGTTTAGTAAAAAAATTTAGGGTTAATTTGGCAAAAAATTAAAAAATAATAAAAAAAAAAACCCTTTATTTGCACTCATTTGCATATATGTCTCTATGGTTATAAAGCTATACTTTATCCCCTTCACATTTTAATGTTGATTCAATTTAACCCTAACAAACGTAATAACGAGTAATAGTAATTTTTTTTTCCTACAGCTTTATCTTGTTTTTCTTTATATGGAAGGTAGGAAATTCAAACTTGAACTTTGTCTAACATATAGTGGTAAAATTTAAACAAAATTGAAATGCGAAAAAAAAAAAATTGTAATTTCCAAAAGCAAAATACGCAGAAAAATGCCAAATAAAAAAAAAAGAAAAAGAGATAACTTTGAAATGTATAATTAAAAATGTAGTGCCTTCTTTTTCCAATATCATTGCAAGAAGTAGTGTACCAAGGCTGTTAAAGCTTCACCCACAATATGCCTCCCTGAGGTTTAGTACCATATACTAGATAGGTTTACCCGGTATCCGCAGAGGATTGCGGCCTTTATTTAGCTTAGGTTGGCTAACAAGATGAATTAAAGATAAAATAAATAAATAACTAAATTCAAAAATTGAGGAAAAGATAGAATAACAAATATATATATATATATATATATTCATAGAATTGTAATTGAGGAAGTTGCTATAAAAACAACTCAAACTCAAATATCAATTCTTTGTCTAAATTCTGAAACTCACCATCTTGTGCATGGCTGGCTTTATATCAATTCCATTAGTAAAAATATCAAAAAATTTATATCATATAGAAACAACAAATATAGATAATAATAGAGGTACTACTACTCTTCATGAGTTCTTTGTATTCTGTTAAACACATGTCCTAGCTAACCTTAATTAAGTATAAATGTTCAATTTCCTGATACAGTGTTTTAAGAAGATCCAATATTCATTCTCTATAATTTACAAATCAAAAGGAAAAAAACAAAGAAATCCACATCTTCTCTAGAAGCACACTTTATTACATGCTTTAATTTGACTTTTCTACATTGTACATGATTAGGGGTAATATGATGTAACCATTATGTGTAAGTTTTTCTCTTTCTCCTGCTCTATATCTGCTATGAAGAAGAAAGGTACTGCCGTATAACTAAATTCTGATGCATACTTTTTGGCTTACTTTTTATGAGACATCCTTTTAAAAGTTTTGTGAAGTTGTGAGGCAGACAAAATTTGACCATTCTCTCAACCATGCACAGAGTTTTCAAGTACAAAAATGGACTAAATCAGCTATATGTAAGTCCAGCGTAAACTCTCACTTGTGAAAAGGTCACAGTAGCTAAGCTTGATGGAGATACAGCTTCCTGACTTACTCACCAGTCGCCACGCGGGTTGTAACAGGATTTTGACACGTCAGCCTCTAATACTAGGCTGAATGCAGCGTTTTGTTTATATTGAAAAGGAAAGGACAAAACAAAAGTTTTAAACCCCAACGGTAAGAAAATGACAATGCAGATGACAATTTAAATGAAATTCAAATAACGAGCTTTCAGATTTCTTCTATGTCTATGATCTGATTCTCCAATATCATTCCCTCCCACGATGAGTGAGAGAGCTCGACCACGAGTGAGGAAGATGAAGTAGTAGCAGCATCAGGAGAATGATATTTCAAACTGTTTTGGTGCATCTCCTGCTAGGTTACATAGCATGTTGCCAGGAGTACGATTTGGGAACTCCATGAAGAACGGAATGTCTCCCTGGAAAACAAGTTTGCTACATTAAGATATGCATCCATGGCCTTCTTGCAAGGTAAAAAGGTGGGCCATTTTAGAAAAAAGGGTCAACTACTACCAGTATTTAATCAAATTTTCTTTGAGTGAGAGGGAATCCCAAAATGAAATCAAGAGAAATATCTCCCCAAATAGTTGAAGGCTTAGGAAGAGGAGTATAAAGTCCTGTATTTTGGGTATGACCCTTAGCAGATTGGCACACTCTCACAGCGCTGGACAAAATGAGAGACTACCACGCTTCAAATGAGGCCAATAGAATAGCGTTCTCCCACCAATGAAATGGTTTTATATCTCCCCGTGTGGGCAGCTAAACCACCACTGTGCAGTTCCTTGATCAATTTAAGCCCAAGAGATCCTTTTGGATGCATAATTGTGATCCTTTGAAAGTGGGTTATCATTTTATATGTTTATATATATATATATATATTTTCTTTGTTCGCTTGCACGTTTTGTTCCCTAACTCCTATATTTGACACTGCATTCCAAGAAAAAGCAGAGGCACCCCTGCATATCTGAATACTTGTCAATTTAAACAATGCTACTACCACATAAATCCTAATTTCCCTAGAAACTTACTATGTTTTGTTACTAATTTCTGTTAATTGTCTAAGTAGATATTATCAGAACTATCATTAAGATCAATTTATGCAAGACATTTAACAAATGTTTCATTTTAATTTCAAACTTGTTTCTAACCCTGTGCTTTATGTGTAGACTCCAACTGGAATTTCTTTGGATGAAAGATTCAGGATAAATCATTTGGCAACAGGTATAATTGCGTTGTCTCAGGTTTAACTACTTTTGTCAGTATATGATGAAATCGCGCTTTTGGTTTTGGTTTTCTTTTTCTTTCTTTATGTTTTATATTCTTTTTGTGTTTGCATTGCAGGTGCTGTTCTGTTAGCATCTATAAATTTAATGTTATTCATAGCTATAGGGAGTGCAATGGCATAGTAGATGAATTAGTAAATAGAAAAACTCTTGTACATGAAGAAATATGCTTTTGATGGACTGTTGTTTTATCTATTAGATATCTTTGCTTTTGAATAGTTCTTTTATACTAGCTCCTGCTGCATGTAAAATGGAAGAAACCTTTATGCAACTGTACACATTGTGAATAGTAGAATATTTTTGTGGCATCGGATTGGAAAAGTTCATCCTTATGGCAACTAGCCAGTTAGATTACCCTAGCTTATAGATGACTCAAAAAAAATAAAAAATAAAAAATAAAAGAAGTTATAGGAAACGTGCATCATGGTGGTGGACATTGCAGAATATCAAATTCTTATTTCATTTAGTATAAATTGGTTATTTTGTATTCAAAATTATTTACTTACCTCTGTTTGAGTAAAATAACTTTCTGAGTCCAGTAACAATCAACTGGTTAGTATTGTTTATGATTATCTTAAATTAGTATGCTAATGTATAATTCATTTGTTGATTTTTTATGATTGCATGTTTGGGTTTGTTGTGACTATGCATGAGTGCTTGTGTCTGGATGATCACCAACTTGGGTCAATATATCAATCCAAACATCCTTTAGGACAAAGTTTTGAGATATAAAAATCCAAGCACAAGAATCAAAATCTTCTTTATTGTATTATATACTTTCTTGGCAAGAGTTGTCTTACCTAAACCTCCCATGCCAACTATGGACACAGTTCAGAGTCGAGCTTCCTCCTTACTTAATTGCGCCTTCAAAGCCATTCTTGCCTCCGAGCTTATCACATCATCTTCCTCATTGAATGGATGTGATCTTCTCAAATTCCGCCGCAGCAGCTCTGCAATGGAGCCATTAATCCTCTCTCCATCAACAAACCAGATTCCATAAATTTGCATGCTTCTATATATGCCTTAGCCTTGCCCGAATAAACCAAGCCCGAGTGGTACTGCAAGACATATGTTTTGGGAGAGCCTTCATGTCAATTTGTTTCTATCAAGATCCAGATAATTAAGACAAGGCAAGCATGGCAAAAATGGTCCCACAAATCCATTCAAAAAATATATATATCCAGCTTCCAAAGTTTAATAATAACGAGCCTAATTTAGCAGGGATGATGCCGAAACGAAACCTGTTCTTTCCGAGTATAAGAGTGAGTGACTAGCTTTGTGGACAAATCAGGGAAGTTATGCCCAAATTTCTTATTTATCCACATCAAAAACTTGTAGGTCTGTCAAATGGCTAAAATCAGGTACTTCACCAGAGAAGTGGTTTGCTAATTGAGTTCTGAAAGGTCCTCAGAGAACTTGGCAGACCCTAAAGTCATTATTGTCCTTGAAACTTACTTCAGTCAACAATGGCAGTGAACTTACCAAACCAGGAAGCTCACCTGTGAAATTCTTATGGTGAAGATTCCTCGAACGCCAAAGTTGAACTGGGATTACTTCATTGAAGTAGTTTGAGGTCATATTCAGAATCTCGTGTTAAGATAATTTGACCAATAATAGTACCAGGCTATGGGCCCTATAAACCAAGAGAAACCAAAAATATAACTTTCAAACTTGGGAAGGTTTTCTAGAGTGGGAAAGAAAGATTCAATGGAGAAATTCTGAGGCGATGGATGAAACCTACTGTTATGATGTGAAGCTGAGCTACTTCATAACATTCTAGAGTCAATGATACGTAACATTTTTAGAGTCAAAGAGAGTCAAAGATACATAACACTTTAGAGTGAAAGATAAAAGTTGGTTAAATGTTGCAAAGGTCTGTCGAGTTGCTGAACCACCAAGTTCACGGGTGAGTCTGCAAACTTTCAAGCTGGAACTCATATTTTGATGGTTAATTCATCCTTTTCTTCTTTTTTTTTTTTTGTTTTTTGGTTTATTTATTTTTTTAATTAAAAAGGCATCTATAATAGTCTAAATTTTTATTTTTTGCTTAAAAAACAATAAGTGAGCATTTATACAACTCAATTCTCTGCCTCTCTCTGGGTCTCTCTCTCTCTTTTCTAGTATGGAGAACTCTATCCTTACACTTTCTTTTAGAAAAAAATAATTAAAAAAAAATTGAAACCGGTTTTGGGATCCAGCCCCTGCCACAATCGAGTTCGATATTAAATTGCAAACGCGTATAAATACATGAAAGTTGGAAATTATAGTTACTGCTAATGAAAAGTCTAATAATAAAAATGTTTGAAATTAAAGACATACTCAGCTAGCTAACAACTTCAATAACCATAACAAATATGTTAACAACTCTACTAACCATAACAGAATACCGTCCATCCACTGTTTGCCAGTACAATTATAGAAAGCTTGAAAAGTTTAAAACTCTTTCCTGGCAGATATTAGATACTTTTATTTTCTTTCACTTTTCACATATGCGTGAACAATTTTCTCATCTGCATAAACAAAACACAAACACTTAAAACTGTACAAGGAAAGTTTCTTTCAACCTACTTAAGAGTAAGAGGAAAGGATATACTTTTAAACTCATAGAAACCATGCATAAACTCAATTTCATTGCAAAAAATAAAAATATATATAAATGATAAATCTTGGGTTGTTGATGACATAGCAGAAGAAGATATAACACTATAGCTTAAATATAGTTCAGGGTGTTATACATTTAAATATTTTGCAATTGATAGAAGTAGATAGGAAAGTTATAGAATAGGAAGTAGTTGGCTGACAGAGAAACCCCAAACAATAGTTGGCAGGCTTAAAAAACTTCTCCTTCCAATAATTGGCCAATGAATTCTCACCAAATTTTGTCTATGACTTCTCGTTTCATTCTTCCTGCTCTTATTCATCTTTGGTATATAATACGTGGCCTGAAGATGGGATTATGCTTTTATTCAAGTTTGTTCTTTATCTCATATCTTCATGTTCTTTTGCATATTGCAATTTGTCTTAATTTATTCTGTACTATTTTTCCTTCTTGGATAAATATTGCAATATAGAATTTCATTTATCACTAGTTACAATCGGTTTTATACAATGATTTTAAAATACATTTTATATATTTTCTTAACATCAAGAACATTTATATTTGTCATTTAAAGTATATTTTTTAGCGCATTCACACACATATTTTACATATTCTTCCGCTTATCCACACTTTTTTGTACAACTGATTTCATTGTGTTTTATAATTAGTTGATGGTTACATATGATTGATTCATTTTTATCCTTAAGTTTCTTGCTTATTTCTCCTTGTTTCTATTTTTTATCAGTAGAAAATACTGCGGTGAAGTTATATGATATTTTTATTCATGTTTGTCTCCATTTTGTTTATTTGGGCAATCTGAATGAATATTTGTTCCCATTTATATGATCTTTTTAGTTTTACAGAATTGTTTTGTAACGGTCATTATATTATTTCCAAATGATCTAGATTGTTGGAAAATATAATCGTAAAAAGGAATAAATTGAAGATGTACAATAAAACATCGTTCTTAAACAACTTGTAATTGACAGAAAGGTTATGAATGTGGTATGATAAGGAATTGTAGTGTGTATAGCTGCTAGTGTCCTAGCATCACTATGTGTCCAAAAACATATAGAAATTCTCTGTATATACACAATGTCTTTTACCATACATTTTTGCTATATTCTAAACTCAGTACCCTAGACTCTGCTCCTCACTCTGAAGTTTGTTTGTTTGTTATTTTTTTATTTTTATTTTTTTTCCCTTGGTATTTACTCGTATTACTTGCAAAATATTGAAATACTTCCTTTATATATAAACGAGTTGTGGTGGAACAATGAATACTATGTTTGCACTTTCACCATTTTGCTAGAACTCTGTAGCAGTATTGTTGTGGTTCATGACTTTAGTGTACTTTTTGACATTCGTAAATTACACTCTTTAAGTGCACCTAACTCAGCTCCGCCACTCTTTTGAACCGTCAGATGAAAATCAAAGCAAAATACTGACTTTCCGATGTTGCCAGAGTATTAAAGCGGGTGAGCTTCATCCTCTTGTCAACACAGTTCAGACTTCTGTTGACCTAGAGTCTCACTGGATATATATCTGTTTTCAGTTACATATTGTACAACAATATTCAATTGGACACTGCAAATTACGAAACACTTTTTTAATACTTACTACAAATTTGAAGCGCTATTATCAACGTGATTTCTTAATAATTCTTCTCAAACATTTCACTCCTGGTAGCTATCTTATTTGTTTTGGTAATAGAAAACATTTAACATATATGTGTCAAATATACATATACACACACACACCAATATGTTATTCTTTAATATCAAATTATATATAAATGTTAAATGATTTACTTTCTATATTAAGAAAAAAATATATTTTATGGAACTCCCCTAGGGGAAATAAATTGCTTTATACTTTGTATAACTATACTAATAAGTTGTAATACCAATTGGACAAAGCACTACTTGCAGCTAAACTCCAAATTCCTGATTGGGTCGGATAGTTTATGGGTGGTACTAATGCCAATTAAGTTTGGTTCCTTTTAATATAAAAAAACAAAAATTCGTTCCTTTGCTGGCAGAAAAATGATTAATTGGAAATTTGAAATTATGTATGCATGATGCATTTAATTTATATATATATTGATCATTTACAACAATTTTTCACTAATTCAATATTTCAATCTTGATTTTTCAAATGTGCATGTAAATAGTAAATCAATTGAGCCAATTTCATTTCATTTTCAATTTATACATCACTTAATAAGCATGTTTGTCCCACTTCTGCATATTGTCTCCTATGCAACTGAGATTTAATTTATATATTTTTCTTCCATCAATATATATATATATATATATATATCCCATGTGTTTTAAATTTTTTTTAAGTGAGATTTTATGATTTTAATGTGAGTACATGTAATGTTAACTTCTATTATTATTAATGCCTTTACCCCTATTCTCATTTTTTTTTTCTATTAATTTTTTAGTTTGTAAGTTGATTATTTTTTCTTAAACTTTTCTAGGTGACATAAAATAAATTTAAACTAAGCTAGAGTTTCAATTGTGAATTTAAAAATCATTGTCTATTTGATAGTAAAATTAAAACTGAAAACCTTTCATACTGGAAAAAAAAATAAAGTTTAGAAATTAGGGCTCATTTTTTAAGTTGAACGCAAAATAGATTTTTCATTGTTGCAGGAATTTTTAATTTAATATAATTTATTTTAGCCAAGCCATTAAAAAGAAATTAAAAAAGTGAAAGGAGTAAAGGGAGAGTGAGAATTGAGAGATTCTCAGTTGCCAAACACCCCTGAGTGGTAGGCCAATGTCTGGCAATGTCTCTTCTTCTTAGTTCCTCTCCACTCCTTCACATTGCATCCTCAACTCTTCCCCCTACCTCCAACAGTCACTTCCCCCCTCCACCACGCCCCACTCTCTCATATCCTTCTCCTTCTTCTTCTTCTTCTTCTTATTCGGAACGACGACGTTTTATCTCCACGGTGAAACCCCTTTCACTCCCTTACTTTCCCAAAATATCCCATTAGCTGTTGCTCTCCCTCCTCCATGTCCTCCGAGGCATCCCCTTCGACCTCTCTGGTTCTCCCATTCGCTTCTCCAAAGTCTGTTCTCAAAAAGCAGTTTCTGAATTACAGCGTTTCAATTATATATGTGGTAATTGGTTAGCGTTTTTATTTTGTGGTAAAATGGTCTGTATCGGTTCCAGGACAGCTTGTTGTATTCAGGAGCGTACTGTGTCAGTGAATCCATTATTGCATGGAATGTGGATGTTGGAAATGATTGCTGCTGCTTATTTGCTGGTAAAGGCGCTGCTTTGTCATTTGCTGATGATGGTATTCAAGGTTTGGACTTTGTCAAGAGCTTTGGTTCCAAACATGGTGCCTGAGTTCATTGGATTAATGTGGAATAAATGGGTTTTCTGCTAACAGGCCAGGATGTGAAGTTAAGCTTGAAGATAACGCATATGGTTTATTTGTAGGGATTATTGCTAAATAACACATATGGTTTATTTGTAGGGATTATTGCTAATTTATTTGCGTTAGTTATGCTATTAATTATTTTGGTTTTCTTATATATGATTGACCTCTTATTGATGGGTTTACGTTAAATTTTTGTTAAGTTTGTTCATTGGTTCAAAATTGATGTTCCTAGGTGATAGAAAAGTTTCCTCGTATTTGGGATTACCAAGCTTTCACATTGCCTCCTAGTTTGGATGTCAAACCTCCAGTCAAGTGCCAATTATCAGTTTCTACTTTCTATCGTAAGCATATTTTGCAGCTGTTTCTTTATTACTCATTTTTGAATAATTCTCTGTTGAAAGAGATAAGGTCGTCTTTTACCACAAGTATGGTTCCTCTTTTCTTATGAAAACCTTATAATTTTGAATTCCAGATGTCCTGGATGAACTTTTTGTGTCTTGTTTTTAGCAGGCAATGATTTCTTCCTCTTTGTGTTACAGCAGATGTGTCTGCAGTTGCCTGGTTTTGGACGAATTGTTCTCGTATAATGGCCCCATTGGTGCACTTTACTCAAACAAATCTGTGTCGCTTTTCCTCTGGGCGCCTACTGCTCAAGTATATCATATCTTTTAATAACATTTATTATTTATATATTGTAACTTGATCTTGCTTTTCTTACTTGAACAGTTTATCTGTCCTTGATAATGCTGCGCATTTGTCTATCAACTTATTTCTGCATTCAACAGGAAGTACGGGCTTACATTTCTAAAGATGTGTCAGCAGATAATCCCCAAGAAATTGTCTAGCTGGAGGAGGATAATGGTGTTTGGAAAACTAAAGGGCAAAAAGGTTAGGAAGGCTGCTGTTATGGGTATGAAGTATCTGTCTACCATTATAGCACCCAGAAAATCGAAAAATGCTATGCAAGTGATCTGTATGCTAGAGGGTATGCTGGTTGTATCCTGTAGCCTCACAGTTATCCAAGCATAGCAAAGGTGTTTCTATAGTAAAAAATTATATAGTGCTACCATTAATTTATCCATTCATGTATTGCATGCAAGCATATTTTCATTTTCAAAGCTCCAAAAGCTGTTTCTTTGTTAGATCACAGACTCTCATCATGCCCAGGGGACGTTGTTTGAAAATCTTGGTTCTGACACTTTGAAGCTTGAAGGATGGGATGAATTGGCAGATCAGAAACCTGATGTACTTTCTTTCTTGGACATAAGTGTATATGAGTTGCATATAAGAGATTTCAAGTAATAACTCAGGCTTACTCTGTTTTTAGATTTAATGATGAATCATCTGCTTTTTATCAAAATGAATTTAAGAGTTGAGGTTAAAATAGTGTAGGGAATTTGATGCAGTTGATTAAAGATTTCTGGAGCCTTGGACTAAAAAGAGTTGAGCATACATTTTCATATGCCATCACTATTAAACCTGCTTAATCACAATCTATTTTATTTTTATTTTTGTTCTTTCTTTTCTTTCTCATGTTATTTATGTTCTCCTATTGCTGCATTAAGACTAATGGAAAGGATTGATATCAGTATCCAAAGAGATAAAAAATGCCTCTTGTATACAAAATTTTCTTGGATTCTACTTCAGCCTATATTCTGACACATGAAAGCAAGTTTCAATTATTATTTTGGCTATCTCAATTTGATTATTTGTTTTGGCGATACATTGATTTCTACGTGTTTTTGTCTTCTCTTACATTGATCTGCAGTGCCAGTGACCGCGCTATGGAGACCAAATTTCCTGGTGGTTATCTGACCTTCACTATGCAGGTATTTTTGTTTTTCTTGATCTGGGTGATAAATTTGTTCTGTATAGAATATGAATGTATTTCCTTCTTTCTATTTTATGAATCTTCTTTGCATAGTTCTAGATATATATAGAATTTTTAATAAGTACCTTTTCTTTATGTTTCTTTCTTCATTGGTTAGCTTATTTGGCACATTTGTGTGTTCTAAAGCTTGGTACAGTACTGTGGCAATATTCTAACTTAGCTTCTGGGATAATTTGTGGCATGGTACCAAAGGTTAATTATCTGATTGGTATCTTGTCAGATCTGACAATAAATATGAATCACTTACAAACTAATACAGATCAAGAAAAGCTTCTCTAATAATTATGCTTTAGTTTAGTGTTTTATGTTAATTCTGAGTTTTATGTATTTTATGAATCACAGTTTTATTACCTTGGGGATTTTTATTAGGTTTTGCTTCTTTAGGGTTTTATGGTTGGTTTAGCTTCCATAGTGGTTTAGTGCTGACTATTATACGCGTAATTCTAATAATTGCCTCAAGGAAGAAAACTTAATCATCTATTACATAAAACAAAATTTCTGCCACTGGTTTTCTTTCAATTTCTCCTACTTGTCTCTTTCTCTTCTCTTTCTCTTTCCTGCTCCAGCATCACATGCATTAACAGACATGAATTCTCCCCTTATGGATTGACTCAGACGTTCATCTTGCATGTGCATTTTGGAACAGAGCCAGAAAATAGATTTCTAAGATTCAAGTACATGATATCTTTGACAATCAAGCTTCAATATGAATCATTTTAACAATCATTCTAAAAGCTTAAGCTGATAGAAAACAAGTGTAACAATGCATTTATCAAGCTTTAAAACACATTTCAACAAGGTGGGTAGTGGATGTATGTTTGGTAAAGCCAAACCATTCTAATGTGGTTCGTCATGATTTAATGGTTGCAATCCTTGTTATTTATTTTGAATTTTATTTGGGAAATAACGCATGAATTCTTGACTTGAATGCTGGTAAATATTCCAACTGAATAATATACTTGATATGAGTTAAATCGATAGAATTGCATTATTAAAATTGAACAAGTAAGATGTTGATGGAATTGCATGTTAAATCATCACTTTGCATCAACATGTTAAATCGATAGAATTCCAAAACATGTTGATGCAAAGGGAATTTTTTTCAATTTATTTAAGATGTGGAAATTGCTGATATGTAAGATTTTGAGATTGTGGGAATTTGCAGATAAGAAGACACTAAAAAGTTTCCTCCAGATTCAGCTCAGCAACAAGCTTTAATTATAGCTTTCCAAAATGATGATGGGTACAACTGGGGGTATACTAAACCTTTCTGCCATTGGTAAATATTTCTGTTTAATCTGTCTCTTATGATCTTTTTATCACTCTTATGAAGGTATAATCGTGTTCTCTAGGGTGTCCCTAAAGGCAGCTATGCAAGTAACCCAACTGGTTCCTGCCGTATAATTGAATTTAGAAAGATGGATCAGGTTTGATGTTTTGTCATTGTTAAGTTATCAATTTTCCGAAAAGCTTAAACTAATTGGAATTAAATTTAAGCCGATTTATGTATATCAAGTTAATAATAGTAATAATTCACCCAAAAAAACAAAAAAGAAGAAGTTAACAATGGTAATAGAAATTGTAGTAAATGTGCCATCGCTTGATTGAGACATGTTAACGCTTGATGTGAGGCCCTGCTGTTACTACTAAATTACCACTTCTTCCAAAAGCTTATGCTCTCGGGAAGAGGGTCATCTATATGTTTATGTTCTGTTAAAACCCCCCTTCAATTAGCAAGACAAAAAATGGCTCTTACATGTGCAGAACAATAAATCATTAGAAATGGGGTTAGTAGGACTGATCATAAGACTAGAAAGTAGACTTTTCTTTGGTCATCAAACAAGAAGATTAGGTTATGATTTTAAGTTACTACTATTTGCAAAAGCTTAATCTATTAGGAAGTGAATCGAACTATGTATATCAGGTTAACTTTAGCAGTGTTGACAGTTTAATAGCCTTTATTGCTAAGGCAGTGCGAAAGATCTTGTGTCTAATCTTACGTTTTTCTCATTATTATGTTTAGCTTCGACTGTTAAATCTTACATGTGACATCTTAACTTTTTCTTTCTCTTACCAATAGAAAAATGTACTCTAGATATGGAATAAAGAAATATTAGTTCTGGTAAGTTTTCACCTAAAAAAAATTTGTTCTGGTATGTCTATCAAGTGTTGCATTGGATTTTTCTTAAATCGTTGGTATTCAATTTAAGTGTTTCTTTCAATGTTTTACTGTCCTCTTAAGAGATAATTTCCCATTTGCCTGTTTCCTGATTTTATGTTTAATGTTTTTGGTCGTCTCCTTATAGTTTTATTTAATGTTAAGAAAATATATGTATTTGGTTCAAGCACTTAATCATATTGGTCTCCACATTGTCAGATGTTGTCTACAACCATTTGCATGGAAGTGGGCCCTTAGATGAAAATTCTGTTCTTGACTAGGTTGTGATTTGTTTATTATTAATTTTGTCTGTCTACCTTTGCTTAACTCATAATTTGTTATTCCTGCAAAGTGTGCCCACTCCTCTCTTGTCCTTGGCAGATTGTTCCAGGTTACTATTTGAGAAGAAACACTGCTAGTTTTATTGAGAATAGCACATGTGTGAACGGTTTAGCGTTTAATTATTGATGATCTTTTGCACTGGACAGTTGACCATAAGGTGATTGTTTAGGCTGTAAGATAGTAAAAAACAGCCTCGCATGCTAGTGCAAAAGATTTTTTGGTTCCTACTCAAGTTAGGGTTTATGATTTTGATCCATCAATATAGCTATAATTCTTGATTTTAAAACATTTTCAATCGGTCATATGGCTTTTTGGTTAGGTTGATGGGTTCTGTTTTGATCTTATGGGTCACGTAATGAAAAGAACAATGGTAAGCAAGTCTGACCAATTTGGCATGGTGTGATCATAAACACAAAATGGCTAAGTAACTAATAATAATAATAATAATATGTCTATATGAGAGCAAAAGATGTGCTGTGCAGCCTAAAAACAGAGAGGGATGGAGTTGATGGTTCAAGTGTCTACAGGTAAGTTGGTGTCATTGTGTGATTTTCAGTATTATCGAAGTAACAGTTTGGGTCTCCAGTTTTCTTTCTCTGCACGTTATATGTTAATAATATTTATTTACATATCAATTTCTAAAGATATGGTGAAGGATGGGATTTTGGTGAAGTTGCCAAGAATGGATGCGGAGTTAATGCATCACAGTTCAATCTTCCTGAGACTGGAATTCAGAGTTACTTCATTATTTCCATGATTGTGCTGGAAAGCAAGTTTATGGCAAAGAAATATAAATTGCATATATTTTATCAAGAACATTATCATCATCTGTTCAGAGTTAGGCAAAGGAAACGTTAGGCTATCACACCCTATAAAATAAACAGAAATAATGACGTACCTTCTAAGTTGTAAATTGATACATTTATCTGTATAGCTTTCTTATGGGAGCTTCTAAACTTTGTTGTTTTATAATTTTATTAATAAGAAAGTTCAGTGATCCCCCCCCCCCCCCCCCCCCCCCCCCCCACCCCCCCCCTCTTTCAATTGAATCAACTAATACAATTCTTCCAACGGAATGGTAAATACTTTATATGGAAAAAATAAAATAATAAAATAAACAGCCAGTATAACTATAGAAAACGCCTTCCTACTGTGACTAACTGAAAATAAAAGTAAGTCCCTAAACTTTTTTTGAAGTTGAAGCCCATAAGGTGCCAAGGAGTGGGGATGATCCCAAAATATTCTGCATCTTGTTATAAATGAATCATCAGTGCCTACAATCATGTTGTGTTGTCTTGATGTATAATTATCTTGTCATTTCAGTTGTAGGTGTTTCACTATCTTCGTGAAACATTTATTTGCATAAATAATTTGAAATTTTGATTCAGTTTCAACGATCGGATTCGGGTTGCAATACTTGGTGGATCTTCATTTGGCCATCCTCTTCAGCAAGGATTTGCGACTGCTCTATTTTTGCAGGTATTCAATAATTTAACATTTTCAAAGTTTGTTTAGATTTTAGTTGATTCAGTCTCTGCAGGGAAATTTTCTCACAGAATCTGTTAAATGTTATTTTCCTATGTTTAAATCTTAGTAAAACAAGACTTCCAATTCTATTAATGACCTAATGACTGATGTATACACGAATTAAGTTTTTGATGATGAAGCTGTAATTAAGTTTATTACTAGAACTGGTGCTATTGGAGGAAATATTTTCTTTTTTCTTCTTATGCAGTATCTTTGATCAAATTTGATGTTAGCTAATTGCCAACGCAATTGTGGTTTAATGAATAGTGCATCCGTAAATTAGAATTGATGTTGCGATGAGGTTCTTTACCAGATTCGAGTGTGATTAGCAGAAAATTTTGCCTTTCTGGCACATTTTCTTTAATATATAGTTATTTTACTTCTACTTAGCATGTTTATTGATTATCTTTCTGCAGCCTAATGGTCACAACCAGGACACAGCTGCTGAAAAACTTATGCTTGCTGTGTCAAAAGATCACATCCAAGTTAAATTTCTTGTTCAATTGATGTATTTATGGTTTATACATGCATACTAATGGTCAAATTAGGAGATCTCTTAATATTCATGGCCTAAAGCTGCACAGCAGACTGAATCAATGAACATCTTTTGGTGCTTAGAACTTTAGGTCTTTAATCATCCAGTTGCGTGATGTAATTTGTGAGTGATGAGTTCCCAACTCAGAGAACTGATCTGAAGAAGGATCATGCAGACCAAGTTTATTAGTTCTTGTTCTATTTCTTTGTCCAGAATAAGTAGAAATTTGCAATACCTAAAATTTTAGTTAATTAAGTCTTTTGCTCTCTAGGTGCCTTTATTCCAATATGCACTACATCCATTCTTAATTTCTTATCCAATATTTTGTATATTATTATGTATGTATTTATGTGTTCTTTTTATTCCCTATTTGTGCATGCTAGCATGCTTGTACTATTGACCGCTTCCATAAATTTTTCATATCAACATAAATAAATTTCATGTTCATGCTCCTCTATGAGGAGCTATATCTGTCTGTCTCCTAATCTAACTAGTCTTTGATTATATAAGAACCAGGAACCTATATCTTCTCTCACATGAGACAAATGCACCCTAATGATGTCTTTTATTATTATATATTTGCTACTTATCAAGCAAATTACTCTTTATTCAGGTTGGGATGGCTGCAAATTTGAGGGACTTTGTTCTAACCGATTATGAGGGAAGAAGGTATACAATAATACCTGAGAATAAAGTCGGATGCAGTTGATATTAAAACTGTAAATAAATTGCCTTGACATTTGCATTATGATTTTACTTAGGTAAAAGGGTTGGAAGTATTAACTCATGATGGATTTCCAGTTTCATATGCTTCATGCCCTACTGAAACTGTAAGGATTGAATCCAAAATTGCTTGAGTTTTGTGCGGTATCATCACTTGATATGTACTCTGAATTTGATTCTGTAAACGAGTATGATGCATGGGGAACTTGCTTATGCAGCATCATCTTTTATGTTCTATGGTAAATCTCTGGATACCTTGTGTGCAAGCCCATAATCTTTATGAGTTCAGGTGAATCTTTCATCCCGAGTTCTTTGGAAAAATTAAGGATTCATTTATACTTTTTGGATCTCCTTTTCTTATAATAGATAGGAAAAGCAAAATCTTTGATTGTTAATCAAAGGACACACTCGTCTACAAAATGCTGACAATCTTTTTATGGTGAACCCAAACAAACTTGAAAACATGAGTTATCTAACAACAACAGTCAATATGGATGAATGTAAGAGAGAGGGAATCTCAATGGCTTTGGGATCAAGGGTATTGGTATTTTTCAAGGCAGTTGGAGGTCTTACCGAAGGTATCCTCATAAAGAGAACAACCCCATAATTTATTTAAGCAACGTAAGAAGGTTAATTCAATTAAGCTTTTGAATCTCTTGGCTATTCTGCATTCATGCATGTGGTTTTTTTTATTTTTTTATTTTTTTATAATTATATATCTATATATATATATATACACACACACCTTCCTTTTATTGTTTAACTTCGTTTCATATTAACCAATAAAAAATGCAAAATAAGGAAGGTGTATTCCTTTTATATAAAATTTTCACTTTCTGTATCCGTAAGTTGGTAATTACTTTAAACAACCAAAGTAGCTGGTAATCAACAACATTATTCAAATAAGATATATATGTCACTTCATTTTACATGATAATTTTAAGTAATATGTACAATCGTTCTATTTGATTTATACTCTTTATATGCTTTTTTGCTTGCACTTTTGTACCCTGCTACGTTCCTGAAAAAGCAGAGGCACCTGCTTCTCTGGATACTTGTCAATTTAAAATTTAAATTCTACATCAAACATTATCACTACTGTGTATGCTTCTGATTTTCTCAAAAGTTTCTGTGTTTTGATGCTAATTTCTGTTATGACTCTTAATAGATTATCAGGACCATTGATAGTTGTCAGTCTTTGACATTTTGAACCTGACTCTAATGACGATAACATTGCAAAACCATGTTATTGATATAGTAAAAACTTTTCATGTTCATTACGTTTCTGCTCATAACAATGAAACCTTGTTTGATATTGTGAGCCTGAAGGTAAGATCAATATATTGTATATGTAAGTTTAAAAATGTTTCATCTTGTTTCAAACTTATTGTCTAACTCAGTCCTTTACTTATAGATTCCATTTGGAATTTCTTTGGATGAAAGATGTAGGATAAATAATTTGGCAACAAGTATAATAGCGTTGTGATGGATTTAACTACTTCTGTGTCTGTATATTATGGAATTCTTTTTGCTTCGTCTTTTTTTATGTTTTATGTTCTTTTGGTGTTTTGATTAAACCAATTGCTGCTACATTAGCATTTAAAGTCAAATGTAGTTCATAGCCATAGAGAGCGTATAACATAGAAGATGTGTTTGTCTTTTAATCTCATTGATTAGTAGTAAGAGAATTCTTATCTTAAGCGCATGATTGGGCAATCTTTGATGAACTATGCTTCTCATGGACAAGATGGACTGTTTTTCATCAATTAGATCTCTGTTTTTAAAGCTCTGATGCTTTCCCCTACTTGTTAAAAAGAAGAAACCTTTATGCAACTTTGCGTACAGTGAAGTATTTTGCTGCATTGAAGTTGCAAAAGTGCTAGCATTACAAGTGCATCCTTAAACCAACTAGCCAGTTCAATTATCTTAGTTAATACAAGACCATAAGGGGGAAAAAAGAAAAAAGAAAAAGAAAAAAAGGTAACAAATACACTTGAATTATTTGATGGATACAGCAGAATAGTTTGTGTCATCCAACTCCATATGAGTAAATATATTTCAGGTTACTTCGATATGCATTATTTGTATGTAGAATGTCAAACTCTTATTCCATGTGGTATAAATTAATAATTTTGTATTCAATATTATTCGCTTACCTCTGAATAATGTAATTTTCCAATTCCAGTAACAATCAACTCGTTATCTTTATTTACAGTTATCTTAAACTAGTATATGCTAATAAATTCATTTTTTGGTTGTTTGTTTATGCATGCATTATGTTTGGGTTTGTGTGCAACAGTACGTGCTTGAGTGCTTGTGCCATGCAGACACAGAGTCAACCAGTATCTAAATAATTTCTGGCTCCAGGGAATATTGTTTTTCCATTCCGGTAATGAGATGCTACACTCAAAGTAACTTGATTGTGATTCATACAGCTCTGGTGATTGGATCAACGGGTACACTTAATATCTTTATTTTCGTTCTATATGTATGTTTAAATAAGCTTATTGGTATTCACTTGACTACAAATGGATATTTCTATCCTATTTTATCCATCTTCTTTTTTCTTTTGTAATTGAAGAGGATTCACTACAACCTACACAGAATCCATCTACCTGAAATTTGATTCTTAGTCTGGATTTCCAGACTTGATTTTACTTACAATTCCAACTATTGGGAAGTTGGACATCCTCCAGAAGAGAAGAATGGGAAGAACTGGCCACTGTAACTGTTCTCCTGTATTTTCATAGTCATTATTTGAAGCTATTTGGAATTTTTATTTTATTTTTTTCTCTTATAGGAAATTTATAGTCTGTTGGTATATATCATGTTTCTTGATTATCTTTGGCTTTACTTTCTTTGTCAGACTTCAACCTGGTTTGGCTGATCAATTATTCAAGTCTCAGAAAAATCACATCCTTGCTGCTCTGAATAATTTCTCAAATTTGTTACGTATTAGCTACTCTTCACCTCTTTTCTACCATTTTTGTTTGTTTTGTTTGTATTGTTTGTATTTTATTATTATTACTTTTTTTTTTTTCCTTTCTTCCTCAGATCTTTATTTAGTTTATTAGCCCAATAACTGAAAATATGGACTAGTTTATTTGTAGTTGAATTTAACATCAGAGTGGTAACTGAGAAATGGTTTTAAAAAACAGAAATATATCTTTTGTTGTTAGGAACGGATATGTTTTCACAATACCGGTTCCTCACTGGTCCCAAGAGTTAATAGTAATGAGCATTGACAATGGTCATGAAGGTGTCCCAGGGTAATCCCAACTGGAGCCAATGCAAGTAAAACTAAATTCTATGCTTTTAATTATTTGATGCCGATACAGTACAAACAGTAGTATTGTTAACCTTGTTCCTTGTAGCTACTCATACATTGTTGTTATCATCAATTCATGTCCATGTGAGGTATCATTTTTCAGTCCTGCATTGAGGGCTAGAACTCTTCAACAGCATCCTATACAGGTAAATCACTTTTTCAGTTTTATTAAGTAAAATTGTCTGTGTTTGAGTGTTTACTTTGAGGATGGAGTGACTTGCAATTCAGTTGTTGTATGAACTTTTATTGTAGTTATCAAAACTAGTTGTCACAAGTTGTATATTATAAACATATTATGCGTCCTAAGATGCATAAGCACGCATAAAGACATGTTCATATACCTGGTTGTAGGTGTTCCAAAAATATTATATTCCTAGTCCATTATACCATATAAATCTAAAACATAAATAAAAGCATCATGCATTTGTAACATAAATTATGAATTTCTTTAGGTAAAAATCTTTCTAAATGATCAAATTTTCCTAGGTAACAAGCCGGTAAGAAAAAATATTTCCTTCTACATTTTAAGTTATCTGATCTTAATACTGCTAAAACATTTGTTTTCATGAATTATTCTTTTGCACATGTTGTAGGGTTTTGATGGCTTTTCTGTGTGAAAATTGGTGCAGTTGATATTAACCGATCATGTAGTCAAAGTTCTACGTTTGAAACTTCGACAGGATGCTTCAGTGTAACTGCAATGATAACATTTGTATTTGTCGAGACTTGGAGAAGTTGAGTGGCCTGCTCTTTATCATGACTTGCTGTGACTATGATATTGATGAATGACTTTCATGGTCGCCTGTTGCATGGTAAGTTCCTAGCAAGAGATACTATGGTTGACCCGTTAATGTGAAATGTAAAGATATAATCATTGATTTTGTTGGTGCAAATGAGAAATAGTCATAAATGTGACTGCCTTTGTTAACTTGGTGGAGCTTTAAAACGATGTTAAATTTATACAAACATATAATTGTTAGCTATAACCCATCCAAGAATCTTATCCGCATTAATTTTCAGCTGTTGATAAAAGGTAAAGATATGTTGTCATGGGAAAGAAGAGTAGCAGGCTATGGTCCAATTAACAGGGTTGTTTTTTATTGTATATGACCTGGACTTTCTGAATTTTCAGCGATGTTTCAATAGGACCTAGAGTTGTGTTTGAAGCATTTTACCCCTTTAAATGAAAGCATGAATAACGTGAAATTATCCAATTTGCAATTCGTTTTTTTCCTTTTGCTGAAGTTTGAGGAAATTGATTTAATATTAATTGACACATGTTTTAATTTGTATAACATTGATTTGATATTATAATATTTTTATTTACAGTTTGAGGAAGCATATATAATATTTTTATATATTCTGTGAAGGGTGAAAAATATTTGGTTGATTTAAGGAAATAAGGTGAAGTTTAATTTCAATAATTTTTAATTTTCAGATAAAAGTTGGTGAATTTTTATTTGAAAATATATATATTCTCTAGTTGGCCAACTTCGGATAATATATAGTTCAAAGTTGCCGACTTCACATGGGACGAGTTTTTCTAGTTAGTGAACGTATATTTTGAACCATAACTTTAACCCTTTAATATTATTAGTTTTCAGATTTATTTATTATTTATTTTTAAGACATTAACCAACAAGGAAAAAAAAATTCCAATGGAAAAGGAAATAGGCAAGAAATAAAGGAAAATAAGACAAAACCAAATAGATGGAAAAAAAAAAAAAGAAAAAAAAAAGTGCGACCTCAAAAAGGCTCTATTTCTGATAATGATCGATTTTATGAGAACGGCCTTGGCGTTTTAATTCCAGCTTTAATATAAATTAGTTAATATAAATTAATATAAATGGTCGAAAAAATTAATATAAATTAAAATTTTTTTTGAAGCCTCTCGCATAATAAATATAATTTGATATTATTAGTTTCCAGATTTTTTTTTTTAAGATTTTTTTTTTTTAACTTTTTAAACTAAGCAAGAAAAAAATAGAAAAACAAAATCCAATTAAAAAAGGCAAAAGGCAAGAAACAAAGAAAATTAGACAATAACCAGATAGAAAAGTAAAAAAATTGACCAAAAATAGTGTTTTCACTCCAGCTCCCCATATTTTGTCCCAAAAAAAAAAAAAAAATTCCTGCTCCATATATGTGATTAAAATATCCTCTTCTAATTTAATGTATATGTAAAATAAATATACAAAAAACAGCGGTTAACTTTTCCAAACCAACCAGCAGAGATCGTATTTAATAAATACGTAAAAGAGTTTTGAGCATCACATAAACAAAACTTAAAAAAAAAAAGTTCGAAATGATCTATTGAAAAAAAAAAAAAAATTTCTAATATATGTACAATATAATATAATAACAATAAAAAACAAAAAAACAAAAAATGCAAATAAAACGTTCTATCTAATAAAAAAAAAAAAAAATGGATGAGATAGATGGGTATGTGTTTGGCTGTGTAGTGATCCTCCCATTCAGTACATAAATTAATCTTCAATATCCTCTTCTTCAATATCCTCTTGAATATTCATAAAAACGATGGAGGGTATGTGTCGGACTTTATAGTAATCCTGCCCTTCAATTCCGTTTTTCACTTGAAGCTTCTCGTAGAAGGAATTCCTCGTATGATCAATTTTCAATTTTTTGAGGGAAGTCACAAATTTCAAGCCTTCAGTGACACCAGTTTAAAAAGATAGAGGGTATGTGTTGGACTTTGTAGTAATCCTGCCCTTGAAGCTTCTCGCAGAAGGAATTCCTCATCCTATCAATTCTCAACTCTTCGAGGGAAGTCACAAATTGCAAGCCTTCTGGAATCATCTCTAATTCGGAAAGCCAATCAATTCCTAATTTCTTGAGACTCGGCATCGCACCTTTCTCTACTATCCACTCTCTTAAATCCTCTAAGCTAGAGAGTTTAAGAGTGTCTAAGTTTGGAAATCCATGGGCAGAGCAAACCATTTTAGAACCAACATATGCCTTCCAACCAAGCATGAGAAACCTTAAATTTGGTAGCTCATTCTCCAACATTGGCATTGGATCGTGCTTCATCTCAGAATGCGCTAGAGTCAATTTGGTGAGGCTTTGTGGAAGATGTATTAATCCTTGTTGTTGTTGGAATTTCATCTCCCCATACAAAAGTAATTTAGAGAGACTATGACATGAGGAAAGTGATTCCAGACTTGGAAATCCACCTTCGGTGCTGCGTATCCATATTTGCAAGGATGTTAGGCGGCCTGATTGAACGATTTGGGACCCCAACACCCTTCTCACATCATCGTCATTATAATTATAATAATTACCATAAAAGGATATCGATATGCTTCGAAGATTAGTCAACTTGTGTAGTGCATCATATGATCTAATCAACACATAAGCTGGTATAGTCTTTAGAGTCTCAATGTCTTTTAGTTTATCTATTCGAAAATCATTCTGATTATACTTCATGTAATGAGGAAGTAACAGATGTCTCAAACGGATCAATCTTGATATCATGCCCACTGATCCTATGAGACCCCAATGATTATAGCTAAGATCTAGAATGTGCAAATTGTGCAGATTACCTATGGAGGATGGCAGACTTATTTCATCATGAAACTGGAAACGCAAATATCTCAAGCAAATTAAATTACCAATGCCTCCAGGAATTTTAGATCTAGAACGAAAATGAAGTTCCAGCACCCTCAACATTCTGAAATTGCTTGATTTTAATGTTGATAAAGAAAGAATGCCACCCAAACACAAAAGAGAACGAAGATTGGGATATACCTGCTGTTCCACCCACTTAGACTCCACCAATGAAGAAGAAGACGAAGAAGATGGATTATTATTGCAAACAAGTAGCTTTCTGAAAAGGGTGCTGCATGCCCAAGGTTTTTTGAAACAAAGATCAACACCAGGATGAATGACTAGTCTTCGAGAATGACTACCATCCAAATGCTCAAATGAAGAAGCTGCAGAAACATCAGTAGACGAGTTGCTCTCATGCTGCTGCTGGATAATCTGAGCAAAGCTTTCCTCTCTTGCCTTGGATATACACAAGTCTCGCATAAGATCATGCATGCGGCATGTTTTGACACCTATTCCTTTATGGTCCCTTTTCTCCACCTGAACCATGCACCTGTGGATCAGCTCTTCCAAGTATCCTTCTGCTACAGCTTCCAATGTTTGTTTCATCTCTTCTCTTGTCCTCGTTGTGGGTATAAATCCTTCTCCTATCCATAATCGGACCAATTGTCTTTTGTGCATTTCAGAATCCTCTGGGAAGTTGCCCAAATATAGAAAACAGGGCTTCAAGTAGTAAGGCAGATCATAGTAGCTCAAGGCTAATATCCCATTCACTCCTTCGTATTGTTGATGTGATTGCACTTTGTTCATGTATGACTTTGCGTCTCCCAACACCCTCTTCCATTCATCCAATGAACTTTTTGTACTAAACAAGCCTCCAAGTACAATCACTGCAAGAGGTAGTCCTCCACATTTTTGAGCCATCTCCATTCCCAACTCCTTAAATTCTGGTGGACAACCTCCTCTTGGGAATGCTTTTCGTTGTAGAAGGTCCCAACTCTCTTCCACTTTCAAAACACGAGGTTCAACTGGGGAGCTCGACGGATCAGCAGATGTTGCTACTTCTCTATTGCGAGTGGTAAACAGAAGCTTGCTTCCCTTCTTTCCTTGTGGGAAAGCACGTTTTATAGAATCCCAAGCTGCAATCGTCCATATGTCATCAAGGACCACCAGATACCTCTTCTCTTTGAGCTCTTCCTTAAGCAATTCAATTAGATCATGCTCTTTCAAAGCATTCAATTTCTCTATTTTATCTTTTCCCAAAATCTGGGTCAAGATTTCAATGAAAACATCTTTTGGGACAAATCTTTGAGATAAAAATACCCAAGTAGCAGAGTCAAAATGTTGTTTAACACTTTTAAACGCTTTCTTGGCAAGAGTGGTCTTACCCAAACCGCCCATGCCCACTACCGAGACAATGCGGAGCTGATCTTCCTCCTTAGTCAGTTCTTCTGTTAAAGCCCTGGTGCTTTCATCCAAGATTATAAGATCCTTATCTTCTTCATTTGGGGATGATCTTCTCAAACTCTGCTGCAGCTCTGCCATTGAACTACTCGTCCCGTCCACTCCAGCAGCAACAGATGTGATCCCATAACCCTGCATACTTGCATAGATGACTTTGATCCTCTCCCTTACGAAGCTGACCTGGGCGAGAACACTTTTATTATGGAAAGCTTTGATGTAAGAGGAGGAAACTTTATGGATGTAAGTCTCAATAACATCCTCTGCATCAGAAGCTACATCTTTGACTTTTAGTACCAAGCGTTGGAGGTGTTGGTCATGGTGTTGCTTGGCATCTGCACTTTTTATGAAGCCCTGAAGAGACTCCAATTCATCTTGCAAAAGCACCACATCATCCCTCACACTCTTCAAGGAAGCAGCTTCATGAATGAGATGCTCAGTGATTCTTTCTACTGTTTGGGACAAGACGGACTCTGCTAATTTTGTTAACACGAACTCCGCCATAGTTGTGAAAAAGCTTTTTCAGGCTAATTAATTGATGAAGAGGATGCGGTATGTATTAGCAGCTTTGAGGGAGCACATTTAAATAAAGTCACCATAAGTATATATTCTTACCTTGAAGTTGCGTAGACTGCAAACTTATCTCGGATATATGCTTACCTGAATATATGCTTAAGTTCCAATAAAATGAAACTTTATTAAAATTCGATTCGATCGTGTTCTAGTTTGTTTTAGGTTATATCTTCTATGACAGTAAAATATCTGCCGTGGGCTCTTAGACAGTACTCCTTTTAGGCAATTATGTCTTCCACCAAACTTCATCAATTGTGAGATTCCAAAAGTAAATTCTCGATATAAAATTTTCATATAAAATTTTCACTTTCTTTATCCTCAAGTTAGTAGTCGCTTCAAACAAGAAAATAGCTGGTAATGGACATTCACAATATTGCCCGAATGATATATATGCTTATTCTTCTTCTTCTTCTTCTTCTTTTTTTTTTTTTTAATTTATATGATACTTTTATGTTAGATTTGAATGTGCAATCTTACTATTTGACTAATACTCTTTATATGCTCCAATTGCTTTAAATTTTTGTACCCTACTATATTCCTGAAAAAGCAGAGGCACCCTGCATCTCTGAAATACTTGTACATCAAACATTACTGCTAACGTATATATATATACACACTCCTAAATTCCTTGAAAATTTCTATGTTTAAGTATATTATAAGAACCGCTGAAATCATAGTCAGCCTTGACATTTTAAACCTGATTCTAATGATGATATAAATAAAATTGCAAAACCATGTGATTGATAAAGTAAAAACTTTTCAGGTTAATCATGTTTCTGCTCATGACAAAGAAGCCCTCTGTTTGACATTGTAAGCCTCAAGGTAAGATACTAAGATCAATATATTATCTATGTAAGTTTTTAAATTGTTTCACCTTATTTCAAACTTATTCTTTAACTCAATCTTGACTGTTAGTCTCCAATTGGAATTTCTTTGGATGAAAGATGCAAGATAATCATTTGGCAACAAGTATAATAGCGTTGTTATGTTAGTATAAGAGGAAATCTCAAACTAGTATAAGATGAAATCTCACGCTTTTCTTTTTCGCTTTCTCTTTCTTTATGTTATATATATATATATATATATGTATGTATGTATGTATGTATATGTATATCTGGTGTTTCATTAAAGCATTTGCTGTCCCTTTAGCATTTAAAGTAATTGTAATTCATAGCTATATAGGGAGTGCGATGGCATAGCAGATGGATCTGTCTTTTTTTTATTAGTATGGTAAGAGAATTTTTATCAAGCAAATTATAGACAATAATGTTTTAACTCCAGCTCCATAATTGGATCAAGCAAGTGACAAAAATTTCCGCTCCTAATTTAACATGTACACAGTATAATATATATAATAATGAATTAAAAAAAAAAAAAAAAAAGAAGCCTACCTTGTCTAGAGGAACCGGCAAATAAATGAAACTTTTTTTTTTTTAACAAAGCAATTATTAGAGTAATGGCAATTTTGTTGCTGTCATTAATTTCTTTTTTATATTTAATTTATGGAAATATTTAATTGATTAATAATAAGCGTTTTTGTTAAAAGAAAATTGTGTATTAGGTAGCCAAAGTATGGTTTGGCTTATGATAATATGGTTACTGTAGTGTTAGGTGAAAATTAGATGTATTATTATTGTAAACTTGTGTTTATATATTTTCTTTCCATGAATGAATGCAGATCAATTTTTGCATCAGATTAAGTTCTAGATTTCCTCCTTTTTAATTTGTGCTGTGTTCTTTGTTTTAAATCCTACACAAATAAATGAGTTTGAACATTAGATAAATAAAAATGAAATTCAGATTCCAAAGAACCCATGAACTAAAAAAAAAAGATAAAACTTGTAGATTTATTTTAGCTTATTTTTCTAGGTAAATCAATGTGTAGTTTTGTGTATGTATACTAAGAATTTTCTGTTTCACAAAATTCTCTGTTTACACGATTGCTTTTTTTTTTTTTTTTTTTACTCTCTTTGTAAATGTGAGTAAAATAATCCTCAAATCAAATCTGATCAGATATACATGTGTTTACAAGCTGCTGGTCAGAGAAGAAAGAAGAGGAATTTTGCAGGTCCAAAACGGCATCACCTTGCTGCCACATCAGTTAATTAAGGGTAGAAAGGTTATTTCACAGGTTGCTTGCCACGTTGGAGTTGCTGGAGATTAATTGAACGCACCGTTTCTTGTTTCTGGAAATATATATATATATATAATAATTATATATGTATTTTGGTCTTCTTATTCATATATCAGATATAGAAAAACAGAGTGGAAAAAGTTGCAGACCCGAGATAAAGCTTTGTGCGAGCGAGTCCCTTGAGTTTCTGAAAGCCATTCTTTCTTGTTTCTTTGTATTCTCAACGTGGGTTTGAGAGAGATCTTTATGGAGATCGAAGAGTGAATGGATGTATTGGGATCTTGGGTTTTGGATTTGGGTATTTGTGTGTGAATCCACCATTGATGGTCTGTGATTAAGCTTGTAAACACTACATTTACATAGTGCATAAGGCTCAACACCTGAGCAACGAGGAAGTAGGTCGATTTTGACCGAACCTCGGTAAATTTGTGTGTTTTTGTTCAGTTTCTTTATTATAGAAATAGTTCCAGAATTCTACAACAGTAAATTACAGGATTGCTTTCTTCTATACTTGCATGTCCACACTTTCATTTTATTTATTTTTGTGGTAAACATTTTTTTTTTTTGGCTTACTATTTTTGTGGTCAATTGACTCATCTATTAGTAAGACAAATTATATACACTACATGTTCAGTATGATCGTAGTTCCTAATTGTGATTATTCACCATATATATAAAAATTAATAATAATAGTCAAATAAAATTAATTTAGTTGGTAACATATATGTACTAGAATAGAGAAGAGAAATTATTATAAATGATAATAATAATAATAATAATAATAATTAGAGCTCCCGTGGAATTGGCTCCCATGGTATGTTACTTCGTTATATAAATATAAATGCATATAAAATGTTAAAATAAATAAAAAAATGTATTTAAATGTAAATGCAATACCTTTAGTATGGGATAAATATATATAAAATAAAAAATATAAATGAATTACCTTTAGTATGGGATTATGTGCAGTATATTAAATTTATCATCCAGTGTTATGCCAGCAAGACTCCCTATCCCCAGCCATGACATCAAATGCTTTTTGATAATCCAATAATTTATGATGCTTTTCTTTGTTTTTCCATATCTATTGAGAATAATATGACTTTTTTTTTTTCTTCTTTTTTTGCATATACATGCTTTTTTTTTTTTTTTTTGGGAGAATCAAACTTTCCCAATTACTGATAACGTGGAAGTTCAAATCATTGACATGCATACATTGACATGCATAGAACTTTATAGTTTGTATAACCAAAATCAAACAAACAGTCAATTTTTTTTTTTTTTCTCTTTCATATTGAACCAGTGATAAATTCAAATTCGAAATCATTATTTGATAAAATAATAGATTTCCATTAGGCAGTTTTGGTAAAGGCATTTGTTTACAGTTCTTTAAGTGCTTCATTAGAATGATATATTATTCGGTTATCAGTTTACAATAAATAATGAATTATGGATGAAAAAAAATAAATAATGAACTATAGATAAAAAAAAATATAAAAAAAATTTATTAAGTACATAATATTTTTAATTTAATTATATTTAGGTACATGTACTCATTTGCAATTTTACATATTTTTGTCTTTGGATTGAGAAATCACTATTTAAAATAAAATAATAAAATAAAAAGAAGCAAACTCAAACTTATAGAACTTACTATTTAATACAAATTGAAGCCCACCTTGACGAAGGTACTCCAATGCACCAACGATTTTAATGCCCAAACTTGGTTACACACCACCGTTTCATGGCCCAGCACTCACTAGATTTGAATTTTTAATTTGAAGCAATTTCGTCTCATTTAATTTTTGACGCCATTCAACGTGCTAGCCATATTAAAAAATCATCTATTCTATATTAGAGATGCTTAAGTAAAAAAATCTGAAAGGATAACATATCGTAACAAATTTAACTCGTACATTAAAACATATATATCTATATATATATATATATACATTTATTATACTGTATTATGTCACATTATTTTAAATACGTACATACAAATTCTTTGCCACAAAAAAGGTACAAATTGCTATTCGATTTATTCTCAACTTTATCAAATTAAAAATCTCATTTAAAATAATCACTTATTTTTATATTTTTTCAATTATTTATAAAATAACATAGGTTAAAATGTATGAAATAATTCCTGTCAATGAAAAAAAAAAAAAAAAAACACTATTTTCTTGGACAAAAGGCCCTTATTACGACAGGAAGATAACACTTGGGCCATTCATGCCATGGATTCTCAAATATGCCCAACTTCTCTTCTTCTTCAGTTTGGTAGGGAAATGCTCCTCTCATTTATATCGAATGTCTATACCATCAAACGAAAAATAAAAAATAAATAGAACTACAAAAATAAAAATAATTCCCTTCACATGGAAAATGTGATCCATGCATCTTGAAACTAAAAATGGGAGGTTTCTCTTGTCTTATTTTTGGACTTTTATGAAAGCAACCAAAAACTCAATGCACAAACCAAAAACTCAATGCACAAGGTACAGTTTTCCTTAAAAGGAAAGAAAAATGAAAAACTTATAAGAATTTTCACCGATAGAACTTCCAAGTTCCAACTAATCAGGCAAGATCAAACAAACGGACTCAAACATAAAGCGTTTTAGATGAAACTTTAGTACTATCTACCTTTGTCAAGACCCGTCCAGAATTCCTTCCCTGGAACCCTAGACAAGCCCTGATCCTAGGGAAATACCACCGAACCTTCCAACGGAAAATCCGGCAGCACCTCCCCTAAGGGTAGGACTAACCAAAATTTACCTGCACTGAAAACACACTTCTATAAACATCCCCTTATTCCTCCCACAATACTACAAATTGATTCCACAAATTTCAGCACTTCAAATAATATCAGTAGCAACCCAGTGCATATAATAACTACACGTCCAATACAGTATACAGAGCATTATACAGATAAATATGGAATTTATACAATGACATATAAGAAGTAATACAGGATGGAGAGGAAAAAGGGAAGAAATACTTCTTGAACTTTCGGCAACGAACTGAGACGTTGGACTCGCCCCGGACAATCAACGTCTCCAACCTGGACCTAGGGGAACGGAATTTAAAAACGTAAGATGCTAATCATCTCAGTGAGTGATCCTATCTACTGTACACCTTTAATATTAATAATATACCAAATAAAGGGATTTAATTAATCAAGACCGAACAATTACATAAATAAATAAATAAACAATTGAGGTAACAATTTCTCTCAAAACCCTCACTATTCACTCAGTTGGAAATGTTCCCATTTGAAAACATTTTCACAAAACCCGATATTCGTACTTCCCGAAAACCAAGGGACCAAATAATTTAATAAACAACAAATAAATAATAAATACCCCAAATATAAATAAATTGCAATAAATTATAATAAATAATTTTGTACTCTTTGGGGTTTGAAATTTCTATCCGAAAAATTTGTACTTGACGCACCACACCATATACCAGTGATGCCCTCCGATATCCAGCGTCCTGAGCACCGACTGGCGGGGAGATTAAAGAGAGAAACTTGCAAACGGCACTTCGGCGTCCCGACAGTACCACTGCTGAAACCATCATCCCGACCAAGGAGGGGGGCGGCTGTGGCCAATAACAAACTTGCCTGCCCACGGTCCAATGGCAACTCATGGGTGAAATAATAATACTTGCGCGCTGAACCACATATACATATACCAGAACACCAATACTATGTGAATGCGTCTAAAATAATTATTAAACCAACCGTACCATTTTTCAAAATTACAGTGGGAAATATATCAAATTTTCACACTTACCATCCCACATATTTTTATTTAACAAACCTGTACGAAAACATCGATAACCAATAAAATCATAATTTTTCTCGTAATACGAGGTTCAACAATTCAAATACCGCGGGCATAATTTATAAAATTAAACCACCAATTTGAACAAATAATTTTCTTAAAATATTCAAACCAATTATGCCCAAAAATAATATAAAATCCAAACACAACGAATTACTGAAAATACTTGTTCATGTGTAATAAATATCATTTAATCACAATGAAATAATAATCGGGAATTTCTAATGACCCCAAAATTTCATTTAGCACCAATGGGTAAATATATATATAAAATAATATTTTTCCCGATTATATTTAAAATACGCCACATGAGCACCAATTACAGATATCAATTTAATACCACATAAATACAATTAATTACCCCAAAAACATTTTCAAAGGTGGGTCACTCACCTGGAGCACGCAATTAAACCATGATCCATCATGGGATCAATTCCACGACTCACCGGTGCTCCTAGAACACAATTCACACACAGTCAAATAAATTAATATTTTAATCGGATAAATAATATCCGGTACCGGGGGGGTCAAACACAAACATTATCCTAAATAGTCGAATAATATACCGAATCGAAGCTTGAGCGACGAGGATTACAAATCCGGTCTCCATCGACCCCAATTCCGCCGGAGGTGGCCGGAATTTGGCCGGAAAGCTTCGGCCGAATTTAAACTTGAGGGATCTCTCAAACGGTGGGGATTTTGGGCAATCTAACCCCTGAAATGGACTCAGAGGGGTCGAAAATGGTGGAATAGAGGTATGGGTCAGGCTGGATTGGTCGGAAACGGCGAGAATCGCCGAAAAACCTAACCGGTCGCCGCCGACTTCACCGGCCCGATCTGGGCTCGTCCGGCTGCGACTGGCTGGGAAAATTGGAGGCTGAGGTTGCGGAGAGCTGGGCTTCACCGGTGGCCGGTGCATGTGGCATTCCGTCGACTGAAATCCAACCAAAAGGCCGGTCAAAGAGAGCGGGGGAGAGAGTCAAAGGAGAGAGAGAGGGAAAAATTCCTGCTGGTTTTTTTTTTTTGATGGCTCGGGGAAGAAGAAGGGAAGGAAAGGAAAAGAAATGAGAAGGAGGTGTTTTCCCACGTGGGGAAAAAAAAAGAAAAAGAAAAAGAAAAAGAAAAGAAAAAGGAAAATAAAAAAGAAATAAATTAAAATTAATTAAATAATATTAATAATAATATTATTATTTAAAATAATAATAAAATAATATGATATTACACATGGTTGACATGTGGCTTCTCAACATGGTGACACATGGTCACTTTCATTAAGTCACACGTGGCACATCGTTACACGTTCAAAAATAATATTAAAATAATACGGTGATTGAAAAACTCTACAGGTCCATAACTTTCAAACCACATGTCCAAATCGGACGTGCCGCTAGTCTACGGACTCGTATTGACGAACACTTTACAACCATGCATGATTCAACGCTCAACTTTTCATGAATAAAAAGTCAACTCCGGCACCCCTTGGACAGTTTGGACCTCAACTTGCTTTACTCATAACTCCCAAACCGTAGCTCCGTTTTGAACGTGCTACTAGTCTACGAACTCATGCCAACGTGTACTTCGTAATGGTATCTCAGTCAACCTAGAATTCCAATCGGATCAAAAAGTCAACGATCAACAGTCAACCTCGATCAACGTGTAAAAATTCCGACATGGTTCGGGACGGGATGTTACAACCTTCACATTTTCTTTTATTTTATAAGAGAAACATTATCCACAATTATCAGTGAGGATTTGGGCAAATTGATTATTTTGTCCCTTTCTTGGAGATGACTATTTTTTAGTAAAACATTTAGGATTAATTTTGCAAAAAATTGAAAAATAATTCAAAAAAAAAAAAACCTTTATTTTGCACTCATTTACGTATGTATCTCTATGGTTATAAAGCTATAATTTATCCCTTCTTAATTTTGATTCAATTTAACCCTAACAAAGCGTTTTAGATGAAAATTTAGTACTATCTACCTTCACATTTTTTATTTTTATTTTTATTTTATAAGAGAAACATTATCCACAACTATCAGCGAGGATTTGGGCAAATAGATTCTTTTGTCCCTTTCTTGGAGATGACTATTGTTTAGTAAAAACATTTAGGGTTAATTTGGCAAAAAATTAAAAAATAAAAAAAAAAACCTTTATTTTCACTCATTTGCATATATGTCTCTATGGTTATAAAGCTATACTTTATCCCCTTCACATTTTAATTTTGATTCAATTTAACCCTAACAAACGTAATAACGAGTAATAGTAATTTTTTTTTCCTACAGCTTTATCTTGTTTTTCTTTATATGGAAGGTAGGAAATTCAAACTTGAACTTTGTCTAACATATAGTGGTAAAATTTAAACAAAATTGAAATGCGAAAAAAAAAAAAAATTGTAATTTCCAAAAGCAAAATACGCAGAAAAATGCCAAATAAAAAAAAAAAAAAAAGAGACAACTTTGAAATGTATAATTAAAAATGTAGTGCCTTCTTTTTCCAATATTATTGCAAGAAGTAGTGTACCAAGGCTGTTAAAGCTTCACCCACAATATGCCTCCCTGAGGTTTAGTACCATATACTAGATAGGTTTACCCGGTATCCGCAGAGGATTGCGGCCTTTATTTAGCTTAGGTTGGCTAACAAGATGAATTAAAGATAAAATAAATAAATAACTAAATTCAAAAATTGAGGAAAAGATAGAATAATATATATATATATATATATATAAATAATATTCATATATTCATAGAATTGTAATTAAGGAAGTTGCTATAAAAACAACTCAAACTCAAATATCAATTCTTTGTCTAAATTCTGAAACTCACCATCTGGTACATGGCTGGCTTTATATCAATTCCATTAGTTAAAATATCAAAAACTTTATATCATATAGAAACGACAAATATAGATAATAATATAGGCACTTCTACTCTCCATGAGTTCTTTATATTCTGTTAAACCCATGTCCTAGCTAACCTTGATTAAGTATAAATGTTCAATTTCCTGATACAGTGTTTTAAGAAGATCCAATATTCATTCTCTATAATTTACAAATCAAAAGAAAAAAAAAAAAAAATCCACATCTTCTCTAGAAGAACACTTTATTACATGCTTTAATTTGACTTTTCTACACTGCACATGGTTAGGACCAATATGATGTAACCAGTACGTGTAAGTTTTTCTCTTTCTCCTACTATGTATCTGCTATGAAGAAGAAAGGTACTGGCGTATAACTAAATTCTGATGCATACTTTTTGGCTTACTTTTTATGAGATCTTTTTGAAAGTTTTGTGAAGTTGTGAGGTAGACAAAATTTGACCATTCTCTCAACCATGCACAAAGTTTTCAAGTTCAAAAATGGACTAAATCAGCTATATGTAAGTCCAACGTAAACTCTCACTTGTGAAAAAGTCACAGTAGCTAAGCTTGATTGAGATACAGCTTCCTGACTTACTCACCAGTCGCGACGCAGGGTGCAACAGAATTTTGACAAGTCAGCTTCTAATACTAGGCTGAACGCAGCGTTTTGTTTATATTGAAGAGGAAAAGACAAAAGAAAAGTTTTAAACCCCAACGGTAAGAAAATGACAATGCAGATGACAATTTAAATGAAATTCAAATAACCAGCTTTTAGATTTCTTCTGTGTCCGTGATCTGGTTCTCCAATATGATTCCCTCCCACGGTGAGTGAGAGAGCTCGACCACGAGAGCTCGACCACGAGTGAGGAAGATGAAGTAGTAGCAGCATCAGGAGGATGATATTCAAACTGTTTTGGTGCATCTCCTGCTAGGTTACAGAGCATGTTGCCAGGAGTGCGATTTGGGAACTCCATGAAGAACGGACTGTCTCCCTGGAAAACAAGTTTGCTACATTAAGATATGAATCCATGGCCTTCTTGCAAGGTAAAAAGGTGGGCCATTTTAGAAAAAGGGTCAACTACTACCAGTATTTAATCAAATTTTCTTTGAGTAAGAGGGAATCCCAAAATGAAATCAAGAGAAATATCTCCCCAGATAGTTGAAGGCATAGGAAAAGGAGTATAAAGTCCTGTATTTTGGGTATGACCCTTAGCAGATTGGCACACTCTCACAGCGCTGGACAAAGTGAGAGAGCACCACGCTTCAAATGAGGCCAAAATAATAGCATTCTCCCGCCAATGAAATTGTTTTATCTCTCCCCGTGTGGGCAGCTAAACCACCACTGTGCAGTTCCTTGATCAATTTAAGCCCAAGAGATCATTTTGGGATGCATAATTGTGTTCCTTTGAAAGTGGGTTATCATTATATATAGATATATATTTATATATTTACTTTGTTCGCTTGCACATTTTGTTCCCTAACTCCTATATTTGACACTGCATTCCAAGAAAAAGCAGAGGCACCCCCGCATCTCTGAATACTTGTCAATTTAAACAACGCTACTACTACATAAATCCTAATTTTCCTGGAAACTTACTATGTTCTATTTACTAATTTCTGTTATTTGTCTAAGTAGATATTATGAGAACTATCATGAAGATCAATTTACGCAAGACATTTAACCAATGATTCATTTTAATTTCAAACTTGTTTTCTAACCCTGTACTTTATGTGTTAGACTCCAACTGGAATTTCTTTGGATGAAAGATGCAGGATAAATCATTTGGAAAGAGGTATAACTGCGTTGTCTCAGGTTTAACTACTTTTGTCAGTATATGATGAAAACGCGCTTTTGGTTTTGGTTTTCTTTTTCTTTCTTTATGTTATATATTCTTTTTATTGTTTGCATTGCAGGTGCTGTTCTGTTAGCACTTATAAAGTAAATGTTATTCACAGCTATAGAGAGTGCAGTGGCGTAGTAGAAGTTAGTAAATAGAAAAACTCTTGAATATGAAGAAATATGCTTCTGCTGGACTGTTGTTTTATCTATTAGATATCTTTGCTTTTGAATGGTTCTTTTATACTAGCTCCTGCATGTAAAATGGAAGAAACCTTTATGCAACTGTACACATTGTGACATAGTAGAATATTTTTGTGGCATCGGATTGGAAAAGTTCATCTTTATGCCAACTAGCCAGTTAGATTTTCTTAACTTATAGATGACTCAAAAAAAAAAAAAAAAAAAAATGGAATAGGAAACGTGCATCATTGGGGTGGACATTGCAGAATATCAAATTCTTATTTCATTTAGTATAAATTGGTAACTTTGTATTCAAAATTATTTGCTTACCTCTGTTTGAGTAAAATAACTTTCTGAGTCCAGTAACAATTAACTGGTTAGTATTGTTTATGATTATCTTAAATTAATGCATGTTTGGGTTTGTTGTGACTATGCATGAGTGCTTGTGTCTGGGTGATCACCAACTTGGGTCAATACATCAATCCAAACATCCTTTGGGACGAAGTTTTGAGATATAAAAATCCAAGCACAAGAATCAAAATCTTGTTTGATTGTATTATATACTTTCTTGGCAAGAGTTGTCTTACCTAAACCTACCATACCGACTATGGACACAGTTCAGAGTCGAGCTTCCTCCTTACTTAATTGTGCCTTCAAAGCCATTCTTGCCTCCGAGCTTATCACATCATCTTCCTCATTGAATGGATGTGATCTTCTCAAATTCCGTCGCAGCAGCTCTGCAGTGGAGCCATTAATCATCTCTCCATCAACAAACCAGATTCCATAATTGTGCCTTCAAAGCCATTCTTGCCTCCGAGCTTATCATATCATCTTCCTCATTGTATGGATGTGATCTTCTCAAATTCCACCGCAGCAGCTCTACAATGGAGCCATTAATCCTCTCTCCATCAACAAACCAGATTCCATAAATTTGCATGCTTCTATAGATGCCTTTGAGCCTTGCCCGAATAAACCAAGCTCGAGTGGTACTGCAAGACATATGTTTTGGGAGAGCCTTCATGTGAATTTGTTTCTATCAAGATCCAGATAATTAAGACAGGGCAAGCATGGCAAAAATGGTCCCACAAATCCATTCAAAAAAAATATATATCCAGCTTCCAAAGTTTAATAATAATGAGCCTAATTTAGCAGGGATGATGCCGAAACGAAACCTGTTCTTTCCGAGTATAAGAGTGAGTGACTAGCTTTGTGGACAAATCAGGAAGTTATGCCCAAATTTCTTATTTATCCACATCAAAAACTTGTAGGTCTGTCAAATGGCTAAAATCAGGTACTTCACCAGAGAAGTGGTTTGCTAATTGAGTTCTGAAAGGTCCTCAGAGAACTTGACAGACCCTAAAGTCATTATTGTCCTTGAAACTTACTTCAGTCAACAATGGCAGTGAACTTACCAAACCAGGAAGCTCACCTGTGAAATTCTTATGGTGAAGATTCCTCGAACGCAAAAGTTGAACTGGGATTACTCCATTGAAGTAGTTTGAGGTCATATTCAGAATCTCGTGTTAAGATAATTTGACCAATAATAGTACCAGGCTATGGGCCCTATAAACCAAGAGAAACCAAAGAGAGAACTTTCAAACTTGGGAAGGTTTTCTAGAGTGGGAAAGAAAGATTCAATGGAGAAATTCTGAGGCGATGGATGAAACCTACTGTTCATAATGATGTGAATCTGAGCTACTTCAGAACATGCTAGAGTCAAAGATACGTAACATTTTTAGAGTCAAAGAGAGTCAAAGATACATAATACTTTAGAGTGAAAGATAAAAGTTGGTTAAATGTTGCAAAGGTCTGTCGAGTTGCTGAACCACCAAGTTCACGGGTGAGTCTGCAAACTTTCAAGCTGGAACTCATATTTTGATGGTTAATTCATCCTTTTCTTCATCTTCTTCTTCTTCTTCTTCTTCTTTTTTTTTTTGGTTTATTTATTTATTTTTTTTAATTAAAAAGGCATGTGTAATAGTCTAAATTTTTATTTTTTGCTAAAAAAACAATGAGTGAGCATTTATACAACTCAATTCTCTACCTATCTCTGGGTCTTTCTCTCTCTTTTCTAGTATGGAGAACTCTATCCTTACACTTTCTTTTAGAAAAAAAATAATTAAAAGAAAAAATTGAAACCGGTTTTGGGATCCAGCCCCTGCCACAATCGAGTTGGATATTAAATTGCAAAACGCGTATAAATACATGAAAGTTGGAAATTATAGTTACTGCTAATGAAAAGCCTAATAATAAAAATGTTTGAAATTAAAGACATACTCGGCTAGCTAACAACTCCAATAACCATAACAAATATGTTAACAACTCTAGTAACCATAACAGAGTACCGTCCATCCACTGTTTGCCAGTACAATTATAGAAAGCTTGAAAAGTTTAAAACTCTTTCCTGGCAGATATTAGATACTTTTATTTTCTTTCACTTTTCACATATGCGTGAACAATTTTCTCATCTGCATAAACAAAACACAAACACTTAAAACTGTACAAGGAAAGCTTCTTTCAACCTACTTAAGAGTAAGAGGAAAGGATATACTTTTAAACTCATAGAAACCATGCATAAACTCAATTTCATTGCAAAAAATAAAAATATATATAAATGATAAATCTTGGGTTGTTGATGACATAGCAGAAGAAGATACAACACTATGGCTTAAATATAGTTCAGGGTGTTATACATTTAAATATTTTGCAATTGATAGAAGTAGATAGGAAAGTCAAAGAATAGGAAATAGTTGGCTGATAGAGAAACCCCAAACAATAGTTGGCAGGCTTAAAAAACTTCTCCCTCCAATAATTGGCCAATGAATCCTCACCAAATTTTGTCTCTGACTTCTCGTTTCATTCTTCCTGCTCTTATTCATCTTTGGTATATAATACGTGGCCTGAAGATGGGATTATGCTTTTATTCAAGTTTGTCTTTTATCTCCTATCTTCATAATCTTTTGCCTTTGTTATAAAATGTTGCAATATAGAATTTCGAATTTATCACTTGTTACAATCGTTTTCGTACGATGATTTTAAAATACATTTTATATATCTTCTTAATTAACATCAACAACAGTTATATTTGTCATTTAAAGTATATTTTTTAGCGCATTCATATACATATTTTACATATTCTTCCACTTATCTACTCTTTTTTGAACAACTGGTTTCAATGTGTTTTATAATTAGTTGATGGTTACATGTAATTGATTCACTTTTGTCCTTAAGTTTCTTGCTTATTTCTTCTTGTTTCTATTTTTTATCAATAGAAAATACTGCACAGAAGTTGGATGATGCTTTTATTCATGTTTATCTCCATTTTATTTATTTTGGCAATTTGGATGAATGTTCGTTCTATTCATATGATCTTTTTAGTTTTATAGAATTGTTTTATAACGATCGTTGTATTGCTTTTAAACGATCTAGATTGTTAGATAATATGATCGTAGAACAGAATAGACAAAAATTATACAAGAAAACATCATTTTCAAAAAACTTGTATTTGATATAAATATTAATTATGATGCTAGGACTACGTATCCAAAAACATGTGGAAATTCTCTGTACATACACAATGTTTTTTACCATACATTTATATTCTAAACTTAGTACCCTAGACTCTGCTCCTCACCATGAAGAGTATTTTTTTCCCCCCTTGGTATTTACTCGTATTACTTGCAAAATATTGAAATACTTCCTTTATATATAAACAAGTTGTGGTGGAACAATGAATACTATGTTTGCACTTTCACCATTTTACTAGAACTCTGTAGCAGTATTGCTGTGGTTCATGACTTTAGTGTACTTTTTGACATTCGTAAATTACACTCTTTAAGTGCACCTAACTCAGCTCCGCCATTTTTTTGAACCGTCGGATGAAAATCAAAGCAAAATACTGACTTTCCGATGTTGCCAGAGTATTAAAAGCGAGTGAGCTTCATCCTCTTGTCAACACAGTTCAGACTTCTGTTGACCTAGAGTCTCACTGCATATATATCTGTTTTCAGCTACATATTGTACAACAATATTCAATTGGACACTGCAAATTACCAAACACTTTTTTAATACTTATTACAAATTTGAAGCGCTATTATCAACATGATTTCTAAATAATTCTTCTCAGACATTTCACTCCTCATAGCTATCTTATTTGTTGTGATAATAGAAAACATTTAACGTGTATGTGTCAAATATATATATATATATATACACTAATCTGTTATTCTTTAATATCAAATTATATATAAATGTTAAATGATTTACTTCCTATATTAAGAAAAAAAACTATATTTTATAGAACTCCCCTAGGGCAAATAAATTGCTTTATACTTTGTATAACTACACTTGTAAAACCAATTGGACAAAGCACTACTTGCAGCTAACCTCTAAATTCCTGATTGGGTCGGATAGTTTATGGGTGGTACTAATGCCCATTAAGTTGGTTCCTTTTAATATCAAAAATAAAAAATAAAAAAATTCGTTCCTTTGCTGCCAGAAAAATGATTAATTGGAAATTTGAAATTATGTATGCATGATGCATTTAATTTTTATATATATATATATATTGATCATTTACAACAACTTTCCACTAATTCAATATTTCAATCTTGATTTTTCAAATGTGCATGTAAATAGTAAATCAATTGAGCCAACTTCATTTTCAATTTATATATCACTTAATTAGCATGTTTGTCCCACTTCTGCATCTTGTCTCCCATGCAAGTGAGAGTTAATTTATATATTTTTCTTCCATCAATATATATATATATATATATACCATGTGTTTTAAATTTTTTTAAGTGAGATTTTATGATTTTAATGTGAGTACATGTAATGTTAACTTCAATTATTATTAATGCCCTTATCCCTATTCTTATTTTTTTTTTCTATTAATTTTTTAGTTTGTAAGTTAATTATTAAATTTAAACTAAGCTAGAGTTTCAATCGTGAATTTAAAAATTATTGCCTATTTGATAGTAAAATTAAAACTGAAAACCTTTCATACTGGAAAAAAAAATAAAATTTAGAAATTAGGGCTCATTTTTTAAGTCGAAAGCAAAATAGATTTTTCATTGTTGCAAGAATTTTTATTTTAATTTATTTTATTTTAGCCAAGCCATTAAGAAGAAATTAAAAAAGTGAAAAGAGTAAAGGGAGAGTGAGAATTGAGAGATTCTCAGTTGCCAAATACCACTGAGTGGTAGGCCAATGTCTCTTTTTCGTAGTTCCTCTCCACTCCTTCACATTGCATCCTTAACTCTTCCTCCTACCTCCAACGGTCACTTTCCCCCTCCACCACGCCCCACTCTCTCATATCCTTCTCCTTCTTCTTCTTCTTCTTCGGAACGAGGACGTTTTATCTACACGGTGAAACCCCTTTCACTCCCTTACTTTCCCAAAACATCCCATTAGCTGTTGCTCTCCCTCCTATGTCCTCCCAGGCATCCCCTTCGACCTCTCCGGTTCTCCCATTCTCTTCTCCAAAGTCTGTTCTCAAAACGCAGTTTCTGAATTACAGCGTTTCAATTATGTATGTGGTAATTGGTTAGCGTTTTTATTTTGTGGTAAAATGGTCTGTATCGGTTCCAGGACAGCTTGTTGTATTCAGGAGAGTACTGTGTCAGTGAATCCATTATTGCATGGAATGTGGATGTTGGAAATGATTGCTGCTGCTTATTTGCTGGTAAAGGCGCTGCTTTGTCGTTTGCTGATGATGGTATTCAAGGTTTGGACTTTGTCAAGAGCTTTGGATCCGAACATGGTGGCTGTGTTCATTGGATTAATGTGGAATAAATGGGTTTTCTGCTAACAGGCCAGGATGTGAAGTTAAGCTTGAAGATAACACATATGGTTTATTTGTAGGGATTATAGCTAAATAACACATATGGTTTATTTGTAGGTATTATTGCTAATTTATTTGTGTTAGTTATGCTATTAATTATTTTGGTTTTCTTATATATGATTGACCTCTTATTGATGGATTTACGTTAAATTTTTGTTAAGTTTATTCATTGGTTCAAAATTGATGTTCCTAGGTGATAGAAAAGTTTCCTCGTATTTGGGATTACCGAGCTTTCACATTGCCTCCTAGTTTGGATGTCAAACCTCCAGTCAAGTGCCAATTATCAGTTTCTACTTTCTATTGTAAGCATATTTTGCAGCTGTTTCTTTATTACTCATTTTTGAATAATTCTCTGTTGAAAGAGATAAGGTCGTCTTTTACCACAAGTATGGTTCCTCTTTTCTCATGAAAACCTTATAATTTTGAATTCCAGATGTCCTGGATGAACTTTTTGTGTCTTGTTTTTAGCAGGCAATGATTTCTTCCTCTTTGTGTTACAGCAGATGTGTCTGCAGTTGCCTGGTTGTGGACGAATTGTTCTCGTATAGTGGCCCCATTGGTGCACTTTACTCAAACAAATCTGTGTCACTTTTCCTCTGGGCGCCTACTGCTCAAGTATATCATATCTTTTAATAACATATATTATTTATATATTGTAACTTGATCTTGCTTTTCTTACTTGAACAGTTTATCTGTCCTTGATAATGCTGTGCATTTGTCTATCAACTTATTTCTGCATTCAACAGGAAGTACGGGCTTGCATTTATGAAGATGTGTCAGCAGATAATCCCCAAGAAATTGTCTAGCTGGCGGAGGATAATGGTGTTTGGAAAACTAAAGGGCAAAAAGGTTAGGAAGGCTGCTGTTATGTGTATGAAGTATCTGTCTACCATTATAGCACCCAGAAAATCGAAAAATGCTATGCAAGTGATCCGTATGCTAGAGGGTATGCTGGTTGTATCCTGTAGCCTCACAGTTATCCAAGCATAGCAAAGGTGTTTCTACAGTCAAAAATTATATAGTGCTACCATTAATTTATCCATTCATGTATTGCATGCAAGCATATTTTCATTTTCAAAGCTCCAAAAGCTGTTTCTTTGTTAGATCACAGACTCTCAACAGATGCCCAGGGGACGTTGTTTGAAAATCTTGGTTCTGACACTTTGAAGCTTGAAGGATGGGATGAATTGGCAGATCCGAAACCTGATGTACTTTCTTTCTTGGACATAAGTGTATATGAGTTGCATATAAGAGATTTCAAGTAATAACTCAGGCTTACTCTGTTTTTAGATTTAATGATGAATCACCTGCTATTTATCAAAACGAATTTAAGAGTTGAGGTTAAAATAGTGTAGGGAATTTGATGCAGTTGATTAAAGATTTCTGGAGCCTTGGACTAGAAAGAGTTGAGCATACATTTTCATATGCCATCACTATTAAACCTGCTTAATCACATTCTATTTAGTTTTTATTTTTGTTCTTTCTTTTCTTTCTCATGTTATTTATGTTCTCCTATTGCTGCATTAAGACTCTAATGGAAAGGATTGATATCAGTATCCAAAGAGATAAAAAATGCCTCTTGTATACAAAATTTTCTTGGATTCTACTTCAGCCTATATTCTGACAAATGAAAGCAAGTTTCAATTATTATTTTGGCTATCTCAATTTGATTATTTGTTTTGGCGATACATTGATTTCTACGTGTTTTTGTCTTCTCTTACATTGATCTGCAGTGCCAGTGACCACGCCATGGAGACCAAATTTCCTGGTGGTTATCTGACCTTCACTATGCAGGTATTTTTGTTTTTCTTGATCTGGGTGATAAATTTGTTCTCTATAGAATATGAATGTATTTCCTTCTTCCTATTTTATGAATCTTCTTTGCATAGTTCTAGATATATGTAGAATTTTTAATAAGTACCTTTTCTGTATGTTGCTTTCTTCATTGGTTAGCTTATTTTGCACATTTGTGTGTTCTAAAGCTTGGTACAGTACTGTGGCAATATTCTAACTTAGCTTCTGGGATAATTTGTGGCATGGTACCAAAGGTTAATTATGTGATTTGTATCTTGTCAGATCTGACAATAAATATGAATCACTTACAAACTAATACAGATCAAGAAAAGCTTCTCTAATAATTATGCTTTAGTTTAGTGTTTTTTGTTAATTCTGAGTTTTATGTATTTTATGAATCACAGTTTTATTACCTTGGGGATTTTTATTAGGTTTTCCTTCTTTAGGGTTTTATAGTTGGTTTAGCTTCCATATTGGTTTAGTGCTGACTATTATACGTGTAATTCTAATAATTGCCTCAAGGAAGAAAACTTAATCATCTATTACATAAAACAAAATTTCTGCCACTGGTTTTCTTTCAATTTCTCCCACTTGTCTCTTTCTCTTCTCTTTCTCTTTCCTGCTCCAGCATCACATGCATTAACAGACATGAATTCTCCCCTTATGGATTGACTCAGACGTTCATCTTGCATGTGCATTTCTGAACAGAACCAGAAAATAGATTTCTAAGATTCTAGTACATGATAACTTTGACAATCAAGCTTCAATATGAATTCATTTTAACAATCATTCTAAAAGCTTAAGCTGATAGAAAACAAGTGTAACAATGCATTTATCAAGCTTTAAAACACATCTCAACAAGGTGGGTAGTGGATGTATGTTTGGTAAAGCCAAACCATTCTAATGTGGTTCGTCATGATTTAATGGTTGCAATCCTTGTTATTTATTTTGAATTTTATTTGGGAAATAACGCGTGAATTCTTGACTTGAATGCTGGTAAATATTCCAAATGAATAATATACGTGATATGAGTTAAATCGATAGAATTGCACTATTAAAATTGAACAAGTAAGATGTTGATGGAATTGCATGTTAAACCATCACTTTGCATCAACATGTTAAATCGATAGAATTGCATTATTAAATCGATAGAATTCCAAAACATGTTGATGCAAAGGGAATTTTTTTCAATTTATTTAAGATGTGGAAATTGCTGATATGTAAGATGTGGAGATTGTGGGAATTTGCAGATAATAAGACACTAAAAAGTTTCCTCCAGATTCAGCTCAGCAACAAGCTTTAATTATAGCTGTCCAAAATGATGATGGGTACAACTGGGGGTATGCTAAACCTTTCTGCCATTGGTTAATATTTCTGTTTAATCTGTCTCTTATGATCTTTTTATCACTCTTATGAAGGTATAATCCTGTTCTCTAGGGTGTCCCTAAAGGCAGCTATACTAGTAACCCAACTGGTTCCTGCCGTATAATTGAGTTTAGAAAGATGGATCAGGTTTGATGTTTTGTCATTGTTAAGTTATCAATTTTCCGAAAAGCTTAAACTAATTGGAGTTAAATTTAGGCCGATTTATGTATATCAAGTTAATAATGGTAATAATTCACCCAAAAAAACAAAAAAGAAGAAGTTAACAATAGTAATAGAAATTGTAGTAAATGTGCCATCGCTTGATTGAGACATGTTAACGCTTGATGTGAGGCCCTGCTGTTACTACTAAATTACCACTTCTTCCAAAAGCTTATGCTCTCGGGAAGAGGGTCATCTATATGTTTATGTTCTGTTAAAACTCCCCTTCAATTAGCAAGACAAAAAATGGCTCTTACATGTGCAGAACAATTAATCATTAGAAATGGGGTTAGTAGGACTGATCATAAGACTAGAAAGTAGACTTTTCTTTGGTCATCAAACAAGAAGATTAGGTTATGATTTTAAGTTACTACCATTTACAAAAGCTTAATCTATTAGGAAGTGAATCGAACTATGTATATCAGGTTAACTTTAGCAGTGTTGACAGTTTAATAGCCTTTATTGCTAAGGCAGTGCTAAAGATCTTGTGTCTAATCTTACGTTTTTCTCATTATTATGTTTAGCTTAGACTGTTAAATCTTACTTGTGACATCTTAACTTTTTCTTTCTCTTACTTGTGGGTGATGAGTTCCCAACTCAGAGAACTGATATGAAGAAGGATCATGCAGACCAAGTTTATTAGTTCTTGTTCTATTTCTTTGTCCAGAATAAGTAGAAATTTGCAATACCTAAAATTTTAGTTAATTAAGTCTTTTGCTCTCTAGGTACCTTTATTCCAATATGCACTACATCCATTCTTAATTTCTTATCGAATATTTTGTATATTATTATGTATGTATTTATATGTTCTTTTTATTCCCTATTTGTGCATGCTAGCATGCTTGTACTATTGACCGCTTCCATAAATTTTTCATATCAACATAATAAATTTCATGTTCATGCTCCTCTATGAGGAGCTATATCTTTCTGTCTCCTAATCTAACTAGTCTTTGATTATATAAGAACCAGGAACCTATATCTTCTCTCACATGAGACGAATGCACCCTAATGATGTCTTTTATTACTACATATTTGCTACTTATCAAGCAAATTACTCTTTATTCAGGTTGGGATGGCTGCAAATTTGAGGGACTTTGTTCTAACCGATTATGAAGGAACGAGGTATACAATAATACCTGAGAATAAAGTCGGATGCAGTTGATATTAAAACTGAAAATAGATTGCCTTGACATTTGCATTATGATTTTACTCTGGTAAAAGGGCTGGAAGTATTAACTCATGATGGAGTACCAGTTTCATATGCTTCATGCCCTACTGAAACTGTAAGGATTGAATCCAAAATTGCTTGAGTTTTGTGCGGTATCATCACTTGATATGTACTCTGAATTTGATTCTGTAAACGAGTATGATGCATGGGGAACTTGCTTATGCAGCATCATCTTTTATGTTCTATGGTAAATCTCTGGATACCTTGTGTGCAAGCCCATAATCTTTATGAGTTCGGGTGAATCTTTCATCCTGAGTTCTTTGGAAAAATTAAGGATTCATTTATACTTTTTGGATCTCCTTTTCTTATAATAGATAGGAAAAGCAAAATCTTTGATTGTTAATCAAAGGACGCACTCGTCTACAAAATGCTGACAATCTTTTTATGGTGAACCCAAACAAACTTGAAAACATGAGTTATCTAACAACAACAGTCAATATGGATGAATGTAAGAGAGAGGGAATCTCAATGGCTTTGGGATCAAGGGTATTGGTATTTTTCAAGGCAGTTGGAGGTCTTACCAAAGGTATCCTCATAAAGAGAACAACCCCATAATTTATTTAAGCAACATAAGAAGGTTAATTCAATTAAGCTTTTGAATCTCTTGGCTATTCTGCATTCATGCATGTGGTTTTTTTTATTTTTTTTATAATTATATATCTATATGCATATATACACACCTTCCTTTTATTGTTTAACGTCGTTTCATATTAACCAATAAAAAATGCAAAATAAGCAAGGCGTATTCCTTTTATGTAAAATTTTCACTTTCTTTATCCGTAAGTTGGTAATTACTTTAAACAACCAGAGTAGCTGGTAATCAACAACATTATTCAAATAAGATATATATGTCACTTCATTTACATGATAATTTTAAGTAATATGTACAATCGTACTATTTGATTTATACTCTTTATATGCTTTTTTACTTGCACTTTTGTACCCTGCTACATTCCTGAAAAAGCAGAGGCCCCTGCTTCTCTGGATGCTTGTCAATTTAAAAATTAAATTCTACATCAAACATTATTACTACTGTGTATGCTTCTGATTTTCTCAAAAGTTTCTGTGTTTTGATGCTAATTTCTGTTATTACTCTTGATAGATTATCAGAACCATTGATACTTGTCAGTCTTTGACATTTTGAACCTGACTCTAATGACGATAACATTGGAAAACCATGTTATTGATATAGTAAAAACTTTTCATGTTCATTACGTTTCTGCTCATAACAATGAAACCTTGTTTGATATTGTGAGCCTGAAGGTAAGATCAATATATTGTATATGTAAGTTTAAAAATGTTTCATCTTGTTTCAAACTTATTGTCTAACTCAGTCCTTTACTCATAGATTCCATTTGGAATTTCTTTGGATGAAAGATGTAGGATAAATCATTTGGCAACAAGTATAATAGCGTTGTGATGGGTTTAACTACTTCTGTGTCTGTATATTATGGAATTCTTTTTGCTTCGTCTTTTTTTATGTTTTAATGTTCTTTTGGTGTTTTGATTAAAGCAATTGCTGCTACATTGGCATTTAAAGTCAAATGTAGTTCATAGCTATAGAGAGCGTATAACATAGAAGATGTGTTTGTCTTTTAATATCATTGATTAGTAGTAAGAGAATTCTTATCTTAAGCGCATGATTGGGCAATCTTTGATGAACTATGCTTCTCATGGACAAGATGGACCGTTTTTCATCAATTAGATCTCTGTTTTTAAAGCTCTGATGCTTTCCCCTACTTGTTAAAAAGAAGAAACCTTTATGCAACTTTGCGTACAGTGAAGTATTTTGCTGCATTGAAGTTGCAAAAGTGCTAGCATTACAAGTTCATCCTTAAACCAACTAGCCAGTTCAATTATCTTAGTTAATACAAGACCATAGTGGGGAAAAAGAAAAAAGAAAAAGAAAAAAAGGTAACAAATACACTTGAATTATTTAATGGATACAGCAGAATAGTTTGTGTCATCCAACTCCATATGAGTAAATATATTTCAGGTTACTTCGATATGCATTATTTGTATGTAGAATGTCAAACTCTTATTCCATGTAGTATAAATTAATAATTTTGTATTCAATATTATTCGCTTACCTCTGAATAATGTAATTTTCCAATTCCAGTAACAATCAACTCGTTATCTTTATTTACAGTTATCTTAAACTAGTATATGCTAATAAATTCATTTTTTGATTGTTTGTTTATGCATGCATTATGTTTGGGTTTGTGTGCAACAGTACGTGCTTGAGTGCTTGTGCCATGCAGACACAGAGTCAACCAGTATCTAAATAATTTCTGGCTCCAGGGAATATCGTTTTTCCATTCCGGTGATGAGATGCTACACTCAAAGTCACTTGATTGTGATTCATACAGCTCTGGTGATTGGATCAACGGGTACACTTAATATCTTTATTTTCGTTCTATATGTATGTTTAAATAAGCTTATTGGTATTCACTTGACTACAAATGGATATTTCTATCCTATTTTATCCATCTTCTTTTTTCTTTTGTAATTGAAGAGGATTCAATACAACCTACACAGAATCCATCTACCTCAAATTTGATTCTTAGTCTGGATTTCCAGACTTGATTTTACTTACAATTCCAACTATTGGGGAGTTGGACATCCTCCAGAAGAGAAGAATGGGAAGAGCTGGCCACTGTAACTGTTCTCCTGTATTTTCATAGTCATTATTTGAAGCTCTTTGGAATTTTATTTTATTTTTTTCTCTTATAGGAAATTTATAGTCTGTTGGTATATATCATGTTTATTGATTATCTTTGGCTTTACTTTCTTTGTTAGACTTCAACCTGGTTTGGCTGATCAATTATTCAAGCCTCAGAAAATTACATCCTTGCTGCTCTGAACAATTTCTCAAATTTGTTACGTATTAGCTACTCTTCACCTCTTTTCTACCATTTTTGTTTTGTTTTGTTTGTATTTTATTATTATTACTTTTTTTTTTTTTTTTTCCCTTTCTTCCTCAGATCTTTATTTAAATTTATTAGCCCAATAACGGAAAATATGGACTAGTTCATTTGTAGTTGAATTTAACACCAGAGTGGTAACTGAGAAATGGTTTTAAAAAACAGAAATATATCTTTTGTTGTTAGGAAGGGTACGTTTTCACAATACCGGTTCCTCACTGGTCCCAAGAGTTATAGTAATGAGCATTGACGATGGTCATGAAGGTGTCCCAGGGTTATTCCAACTGGAGCCTATGCGAGTAAAACTAAATTCTATGGTTTTAATTATTTGATGCCGATACAGTACAAACAGTAGTATTGTTAACCTTGTTCCTTGTAGCTACTCATACATTGTTGTTATAATCAATTCATGTCCATGTGAGATTTCATTTTTCAGTCCTGCATTGATGGCTAGAACTCTTCAACTGCATCCTATACAGGTAAAGCCCTTTTTTAGTTTTATTAAGTAAAATTGTCTGTGTTTGAGTGTTTACTTTGAGGATGGAGTGACTTGCAATTCAGTTGTTGTATGAACTTTTATTGTACTTATCAAAACTAGTTGTCAAAAGTAGAGTGTATATTATAAACATATTATGCGTCCTAAGATGCATAAGCACACATAAAGACATGTTCATATACCTAGTTGTAGGTGTTCCAAAAATATTATATTCCTAGTCCATTATACCATATAAATCTAAATCATAAATATGAGCATCATGCATTTGTAACATAAATTATGAACTTCTTTATGTAAAAATCTTTCTAAATGATCAAATTTTCCTAGGTAACAAGCTGGTAAGAAAAAATATTTCCTTCTACATTTTAGGTTATCTGATCTTAATACTGCTAAACATTTGTTTTCATGAATTATTCTTTTGCACATGTTGTAGGGTTTTGATGGCTTTTCTGTGTGAAAATTGGTGCAGTTGATATTAACCGATCATGTAGTCAAAGTTCTACGTTTGAAACTTCGACAGGATGCTTCGGTGTACCTGCAATGATAACATTTGTATTTGTCGAGACTTGGAGAAGTTGAGTGGCCTGCTCTTTATCATGACTGGCTGTGACTATGATATTGATGAATGACTTTCATGGTCGCCTGTTGCATGGTAAGTTCCTAGCAAGAGATACTATGGTTGACCCGTTAATGTGAAATGTAAAGATATAATCATTGATTTTGTTGGTGCAAATGAGAAATAGTCATAAATGTGACTGCATTTGTTAACTTGGTGGAGCTTTAAAACAATGTTAAATTTATACAAACATATAATTTTTACCTATAACCCATCCAAGAATCTTATCCGCATTAATTTTCAGCTGCTGATAAAAGGTAAAGATATGTTGTCATGGGAAAGAAGAGTAGCAGGTTATGGTCCAATTAACAGGGTTGTTTTTTATTGTATATGACCTAGACTTTCTGAATTTTCAGCGATGTTTCAATATGACCTAGACTTGTGTTTGAAGCATTTTACCCCTTTAAAGGAAAGCATGTATAACGTGAAATTATCCAATTTGCAATTCGTTTTTTTCCTTTTGCTGAAGTTTGAGGAAATTGATTTAATATTGATTGACACATGTATTAATTTGTATAACGTTGATTTGATATTATAATATTTTTATTTACAGTTTGAGGAAGCATATATAATATTTTTATATATTCTGTGAAGGGTGAAAAATATTTGGTTGATTCAAGTAAACAAGGTGAAGTTTAATTTCTATAATTTTTAATTTTCAGAATGGAAGGTTTTTAATTTTCAGATAAAAGTTGGTGAATTTTTATTTGAAAATATATATATATTCTCTAGTTGGCCAACTTCGGATAATATATAGTTCAAAGTTGCCGATTTCACATGGGACGAGTTTTTCTAGTTAGAGAACGTATATTGTGAACCATAACTTTAACCCTTTAATATTATTAGTTTTCAGATTTATTTATTATTTATTTTTAAGACATTAACCAACAAGGAAATAAAAAAAAAAAAAATCCAATGGAAAAGGAAATAGGCAAGAAATAAAGGAAATAAGACAAAACCAAATACATGGAATGAAAAAAAAAAAAAAAAAAAAAAAAAAAAACAAGAGCGACCTCAAAAGGCTCTATTTCTGATAGCGTTCGATTTTTTATGAGAATGACCTTAGCGTTTCAACTCCAGCTTTAATATCTGTTAGCTTAATACTAACATTTTCCGATTTTGTGCATCAAATAAATAAAATTGAAAAAATTGAAAAACAAAAAAAAATTCCAAATGAACTATTAAATGAAAAATAAAATGGTCGAAAAAATTAATATAAATTAATTTTTTATTTGAAGCCTCTCGCATAATAAATATAATTTGATATTAGTAGTTTCCAGATTTACTTTTTAGAGTTTTTTTTTATTATTTTTTATTATTTTTTTCTTTTTAAACTAAGCAAGAAAAAAATAGAAAAACAAAATCCAATTAAAAAATGGCAAAAGGCAAGAAACAAAGAAAATTAGACAATAACCAGATAGAAAAGTAAAACAATTGACCGAAATTAGTGTTTTCACTCCAGCGCCCCATATTTTGTCCCAAAAAAAAAAAAAAAAAAAAACTCCTGCTCCATATGTGATTAAAATATTCTTTTCTAATTTAATGTATATGTAAAATAAATATATAAAGAACAGCGGTTAACTTTTCCAAACAAACAAAGTAGAGGTTGTATTCACATAAATGAGTTTGTGCTTCACGAGATAGATAAAACTTGAAAAAAAAAAAACAAAAAAAAAATTCAAATGAATATTTAAACCAAACACACACACACAAAAAAAAAAAAAAAAAAAAAAGGGGAGAAGAAAAAAACGATGCATAAGATTAGTTTACAGAGTGAAGAGCGATTGAGGGTATGTGTCGGACTTTGTAGTAATCCTGCCCTTCAATTCCGTTTTTCACTTGAAGCTTCTCGCAGAAGGAATTCCTCATGTCTACAATTTCCAATTCTTTGAGGGAAGTCACAAATTCCAAGCCTTCTGGAATCATCTCTAATTCGTGAATATCTTTAATTATTAATTTCTTGAGACTCGGCATCGCACCTTTCTCTACTATCCACTCTCTTAAATCGTTTAACGAGCAGAGATGAAGAGTGTCTAAGTTTGGAAATCCATGGGCAGAGCAAACCATTTTAGAACCAACATATGCATTGTAACCAAGCATAAGAAACCTTAAATTTGGTAGCTTATTCTCCAACATTGGCATTGGGTCCTGCTCCATTGCAGACCACCTGAGAGTCAATTTGGTAAGGCTTTGTGGAAGATGTATTAATCCTTGTTGTTGTTGGAATTTCATCTTCCCATTCAAATATAATTTAGAGAGACTATGACATGAGGAAAGTGATTCCAGACTTGGAAATCCAGCTTCGGTGCTGTCTATCCATATTCGCAAGGATGTTAGGCGGCCTGATTGAACGATTTGGGACCCCAACACTTTTCTCACTTCATCTTCAACATGACTATCCTTAATATCAAAGACTATCGATATCTTTCGAAGATTAGTCAATTTGTGTAGTCCATCGTATGATCTAATCAACACAGAAGCTCGTATATTCTTTAGAGTCTCAATGTCTTTTAATTTATCTATTCGAAAATCATTCTGATTATAATCAATAGAATAATGAAGTAACAGATGTCTCAAACGGATCAATCTTGATATCATGCCCACTGATCCTCTGACATGCCAGCATCTCTTAATATCTAGTATGTGCAGATTGTGCAGATTACCTATGGAGGATGGCAGACTTATTTCATCACCCGAGAGACATAAATATCTCAAGTAAATTAAATTACCAATGCCTTCAGGAATTTTAGATCCATCAGCAAAACGAAGTTCCAACACTCTCAACATTCTGAAATTGCTTGATTTTAATGTTGATAAAGAAAGAATGCCACCCAAACACAAAAGAGAACGAAGGTTGGGATGTACCTGCTGTTCCACCCACTTAGACTCCCCCAAAGAAGAAGAAGAAGAAGCAGAAGAAGATGGATTATTATTGCAAACAAGCAGCTTTCTGAAAAAGGTGCTGCATGCGCAAGGTTTTTTGAAACAAAGACGAACACTAGTATGAATGACAAGTCTTCGGGAATGACTACCATCCAAATGCTCAAATGAAGAAGCTGCAGAAACATCAGTAGACAAGTTGCTCTCATGCTGCTGCTGGATAATCTGAGCAAAGCTTTCCTCTCTTGCCTTGGATATACACAAGTCTCGCATAAGATCATGCATGCGGCATGTTTTGACACCTGATATTCCTGTATGGTCCCTTTTCTCCACCTGAACCATGCACCTGTGGATCAGCTCTTCCAAGTATCCTTCTGCTACAGCTTCCAATGTTTGTTTTAGCTCTCCTCTTGTCCTCGTCGTCGGTTTGAGCCTGGGTATTAATCCTTCTCCTATCCATAGTTGGACCACTTTTCTTTTGCGAATTTCAAAATCCTCGGGGAAGTTGCCCAAATACAGAAAACAGGGCTTCAAGTAGTAGGGCAGTTCATAGTAGCTCAAGCCTAGTATCTCATTCACTCCTTCATATTCTTGATGTGACTGCACTTTGTTCAAGTATGAATCAACGTCTTCCGACACCTTCTTCCATTCCTCCAATGTAGTTTTTGTCCTCAACAAGCCTCCAATTACAGTCACTGCAAGAGGTAGCCGTCCACATTTTTCAGCCATCTCCTTTCCTAACTCCTCATACCCTGATTGACGATCAAGGTCACCCACAATATCTCTTGGAAATGCTTTTCGCTGTATGAGTTTCCAACTTTCTTCCAAAGTCAAAATACGAGGTTCAATTGGGGAGCTCAATGGATCAGCAGATGTTGCTACTTTCCTATTGCGAGTGGTAAACAGAAGCTTGCTTCCCTCCTTTCCTTGCGGCGGGAAAGCAGATTTAATAGAATCCCAATCTGCAATGGTCCATATGTCATCAAGAACCACCAGATACCGCTTCTGTTTGAGCTCATTTTGAAGCCATTCAATTAGCTCTGGCTCTTCCTTTTGTTGTAAATCATCTTGTGTTTTAGAAGAATCTACTTGCTTAATGATTCCAATGAGAACATCTTTCGGGACAAATCTTTGAGATAAAAAAACCCAAGCAGCAGAGTCGAAATGTTGTTTGACACTTTTAAACACTTTCTTGGCAAGAGTGGTCTTACCCAAACCGCCCATGCCCACTACAGAGACAACGCGGAGCTGATCTTCCACATTGGTCAGTTTAGCTGTTAAATCCCTGGAGCTATCCTCCAAGATAATAACATCCTCCTCTTCTTCATTTGGAGATGATTTTCTCAGCTTCCGCTGCAGCTCCACCGTTGAACCACTCGTCTTGACCTCGCCAGCAGCAACAGATGCGATCCAATAAGTCTGCATACTTGTAAAGATGACTTTGATCCTCTCTCGAACAAAGCTGATCTGGGCTCGAGCTCTTTTATTATGACAAGCTTTGATGTAAGAGGAGGCAACTTTGAAGATGTAAGTCTCAATAACATCCTCAGCATCAGAAGCTACATCTTTCACTTTTAGTACCAAGCATTGGAGGTGCTTGTCATTATGTTGCTTGGTATCTGCACTTTTTATGAATCCCTGAAGGGACTGCAGTTCATCTTGCAAAAGCACCACATCATCCCTGACATTCCTCAAGGACGCAGCTTCATGGATGAGAAGATCAGCGATTCTTTCTACTGCTTGGGACAAGAATGACTCTGCTAATTTTGTTAAGACAAATTCCGCCATTTTTGTGAAAAGCTTTTGGAGGCTAATTAATTGTTGGAGAGGATGTGGTATGCATTAGCGGCTTTGAGGGAGCGCATTTAAATGAAGTCACCAAAACTATATTCTTACCTTGAGTTGCAATAGACTTCGCAGTTAACTCGAACATATGCTTACCCCGAAACGAAATTAAACTTTATTAAAATTTGATTTGATTGTGTTCTAGTTTATTTTAGGTTATATCTTCTATCACAGTAAAAGATCTCCCAAGGGCTCTTAGACAGTATTCCTTTTCGGCAATTATGTCTTCCACCAAACTTCATCAATTATCAGATTCCAAAAGTTAACTTCTTGATATCCATGACTCTTCCAGTATCAATACCAAGTAACATTACTTTATATGCTTGACATTAATCAAGGTAAGAATATATATGTTATATATGCAAGTTTAACAAATTCTTCATCTTATTTCAAACTTCTTATCTAATTGAGTCCTTTACTTGTAGACTCCAATTGGAATAACTCTGGCAGAAAGTAAAGGACAAATAATTGGGCAACAAGTGTATAACAGCTTTTTTGCAGGTTTAACCACTGATGTGCCAGTATAGAATAAACTTCTAAGCATATTATTTATAATTATCATAAATAAAAACCAATGAACTATTACTTAAACCATAAATATAAATTAGATAAAATTACTTTATATTATCAAAAGAGTAGAGGGTAAGAGAACAACATTATAATGCCTTTAAGTAACTTCAGAAGCTTTTCAATCTAGGATACTATTTTGGCTTTTATGCCTTCATGCTTGTGAATTTTGTTAGAGATATACTTTCTTCCTCCTTTTGTTGTGTATTTTGGCTTTTTAGCTGTATTCCTTTCGCCTAAAAAATTCCTTTCTTATGAAATTTTCACTTTCTTTATTCTTAGGTTGGTAATCACTTTAAACAACCAGAAATATCCAGTAATCAACAACATTGTTCAAATAATATATATGTTTCTTCATTTTATATGATAATTTTATGTTGGATTAATTTAAATGTACATTCGTTCTATTTGATTTAGGCTCTTTATATTCTTGTTTGCTTTCACGTTTTTTAAAACTATGTACTGCATTCCTGAAAAAGCAGAGGCAACCTGCTTCTTTGGACTTGTCAATTAAAAATTCAAATGCAACATCAAACGTTACACTTCTAATTTCCTTGAAAGTTTCTATGTTTTCTTTCTAAATAGATTATCAGAACCATTGCTATTAGTGTTAGTCTTAACATTTTTAAACCCGACTCTAACAATAATATTACATTGCAAAACCATGTGATTGATAAAGTAATAACTTTTCAGGTTCATTATGTTTCCGCTCATGACAATAAACCCCGTTTGACATCGTGAGCCTGAAGATAAGATCAATATATTGTACATGTAAGTTTAATTAACAATGTTACTTTCTGTTGATAAAACATGAAATATTCTGAAAATATGCTGGTAAATACACCAGACAAAATGAACATAAACTGTTAAGAAAATTTTCTGTTAAAACATTCATATATAATTTCTTCATATATTAATCCATTAAGATTTACAAAGCTATTTAAACTAAGTAATATAATTCCAGAAACTATGAATGTGGACTTAGAACAATAATTACATATCACATTCCTAGAAGTCTTAGTACATGCATACATGCATCTGTGTCTATAAAACTTATCAACTTCATAATAAATAAACCTTATCTTCAAGATACATGGAATAATTCTCAACTAACATTCTCCTCCAACATTCCTAGAAGTCTTAGTACATGCATACATGCATCTGTGTCTATAAAACTTATCAACTTCATAATAAATAAACCTTATCTTCAAGATACATGGAATAATTCTCAACTAACATTCTCCTCCTTGGGAATTGTTCCATGTACCCCCAACATGTTTCTCATATGCTCAAACTTTGCCTTTTGAAGGCTATAATAAATAAACCTTATCTTCAAGATACATGGAATAATTCTCAACTAACACTTTCATCTTATTCCAAACTTCTTGTCTAACTCAGTCCTTAACTTGTAGACTCCAATTGGAATCTCTTTGGATGAAAGATGCAGGATAAAGTCTCCATAACTTTATAATCACGCCTTGTAAATTACACCTTGTAATTGCAATCATGTTTAAGTAGACCGCATAATTAAGTGGAACATATTCTTACCTTGCAACCAAATTAAACTATATTGCTTGATTTGGTTCTTTTGTATAATTTGAATGTTTTGTGGAAAACGTGGTTGAGGCAAGTGTTTAGTGTTTTGTATACTTGGTAGTAGGATAAAAATGATTGGAAGATATGGGAAAATAAAGCCGAACAAACATAAATTGTTTACCACTACATTATTGAATACGGGAGGGACAAACAGTGCATCATCGTCGTCGTGGTCATCATGATTATCATCATCATCATCATCATCATCATTATTATTATTATTATTTTATTAATTTGTATTGAATTTCACTTATCGTTTTAAAGGCTTATTTAATCATATTTTAGTGCATATTAGTTTTCAGCCAATAAAATAATGCAACACCAATCAAATCTTGGTGTATTTAGCATTACTCATGAAAAATAATTATGGATACACCTTTCTTTTGTAATTAAATTTCCTTTCATATTAATAAAAAAAAAATTGCAAAAGAAACCAATATATACCTTGCACCCAAAAAGTTCCTTTATTATAAAATTTTCATTTTCTTTATCCTCAAGTTAGTAGTCACTTCAAATAAGAAAAATAGCTAGTAATGGACATTCAACAGTATTGTTCGAATAATACACACACACACACACATATATATATATATATGCTTCTTCTTTTTTCAAATTTATATGATACTTTTATGTTAGATTTGAATGTGCTATCTTACTATTTGACTAATACTTTTTATATGCTTCACTTGCTCTAAGTTTTCGCCCCCTATTGTATTCCTAAAAAAGCAGAGGCACCCTGCATCTCTGAATACTTGTACATCAAACATTACTGCTACTATATATATATATATATATATACACTCATTTCTATGTTTAAGTATATTATAAGAACCATTGAAATTATGATCAGTAAGTATATCATAAGAACCATTGAAATTATGGTCAGTAAGTATATCATAAGAACCATTGAAATTATGGTCAATCTTGACATTTTAAACCTGATTATAATGATGATATAAAGAAAATTGCAAAACCATGTGATTGATAAAGTAAAAACTTTTCAGGTTAATTATGTTTCTGCTCATGAAAATGACGCTCTCTCTGTTTGACGTTGTAAGCGTCAAGGTAAGATACTAAGATCAATATATTATCTATGTAAGTTTTTAAAATGTTTCATCTTATTTCAAAGTTATTGTCTAACTCAGTGGAATCTCTCTGGATGAAAGATGCAAGATAATCATTTGGCAACGAGTATAATAGCTTTGTCATGTTAGTATAAGATGAAAACTCACACTTTTCTTTTTCGCTTTCTCTTTCTTTATGTTATATATATATATATATATATATATATATATGTATGTATTTGGTGTTTGATTAAAGCAATTGATCTTCCTTTAGCATTTAAAGTAATTGTAATTCACAGCTATATAGAAAGTGAGTGTGATGGCACAGCAGATGGGTCCGTCTTATAATCCCATTGATTAGTATGGTAAGAGAATTTTTATCAAGCAAATTATAGACAATGATGTTTTAACTCCAGCTCCATAATTGGATCAAGCAAGTGACTAAAATTTCACCTCCTAATTTAACATGTACACAGTATAATATATATATATATATAGATATATATATATATATAAAATAATGAATAAAAAAAGTAAAAAGTAAAGAGTAAAAAGTTAAAAAAAAAAAAAACACAAAAACAAAAACAAAAACGAAAACAAAAACAAGAAAAGCCTACCTTGTCTAGAGGAACCAGCAAATAAATGAAACTTTTTTTTTAATTAACAAAGCAAATAAATGGGTTTGTGCATTAGATAAATATAAATAAAATTCAGATTCCAAAGGACCCATGGACTTTAAAATTTTTTTTAAAAAAAAAAAAAAAGGGAAAAAGGATAAAATGTGTAGATTTATTTTAGCTTATTTTTCTAGGTAAATCAATATGTAGTAGTGTGCAGGTATACTAAGAATTTTCTGTTTCACAAAATTCTCTGTTTACACGATTGCATTTTTTTTTTGGGGTAAATTACAGGATTGCTTTCGTCTATACTTCCATGTCCACACTTTTATTTTATTTATTTTTGTGATAATATTTTTTTTCTTTGCTTACGAATTTTGTGATCAACTGACATCGTCTATTAATAAGACAAATCATATACACCACATATTTTGTACTATTGATAGTTCCTAATTATGGTCATTCACCATATATATCAAAATTAATAATAATAGTCAAATGAGATTGATTTTATTGGTAAGATGAGACATTAGAATTGGGAGAAAATTTTTTATATATGATTAAAAAATAATAATAATGATAAATTTTAAAAACTTCTTTTTCCTGCAAATTTACTTTAACTTTCCAAAATCATGTAACTTTCACTTAAGGTGAGTAAATATAAATATAAAAAAAATAAAAATAAATAAACAAAAAGAGAATAAAAATTACTTTCCAAAAAAAAATTTCTATTTGTCATCATTTATGGAATTTGATCCTATATGTAAAAATGTTAATTCTGTAATTTTTTTAATATTAAAATTCTAATGTAAGAAAGTGACTTCTTTAATGCTAGCAAATTAAATTGCATCTCACAACATTTTTACTTCTAAAGTCATATAATAATTAATGCAAATCGCCGTTTGATAACTACAGTTTGATCTGGATTTCACCGTTTACATAATATTATTTCCTAATAATTAGAAACATTAACAAAATTGTACAAACTAAGAAATGCACTCAACACCAAACCGTCTTCTTTCTTGCAAGGGAAGTAAAATATATATATATATATATATATATATATATATATCAGGGTATTGAAATTGGAGTTACAATCATGCAGTGTCAAGGGAGAAAAATTTCAGTGGGTTAAGCCTGAAAACGACGACGTAAAGCTTCAAGTTGTTAATTTGTTACCGTTTTAGATTATCTCGTGCCAAGTTTTGAAGCCACGGTTTCATTAAAGCTAAGCGTATATGTGTCTGTTATGTCATGTGTCATGAGTAGCTGTCCAAAAAACTCCTGGCTTGTAGTTTAGTTGGGATTGTCTCTATCCTACGTGCTCGTGGCTGTTACTTAAAAGTTAAAACGAGCACGTTTTGGATTTGTAATAGCTGGTATAAAAGCTTAATCGTTATCTTCAGTGAGGCAGATTGCCAATTTGCCCATTATTGTTGTAAATAACTGAAGCTATATTTCAGCTTGGTTAATGAAAGCAAACCGCCCTTTAGCTCTCAGAAACCTTGTCTCAGTTGACTACTTGGGTTATTTTCCATTTTTTAAAATAGCTACTACATCACATTCTTGTTAAACTTTAGAGTTTTCTGAATGATAATTATTATGAACATCAAATACGCAGCAAGGATATAAGGGAAACATAAATGAATTTATAGAAAAACCCGAACTTCATTTTCCTGTCGAACCTGCTTTATAATCCAAAAGGCTCCCATGAAAACAACTGAAATGGCTGCTAAAAGACAAGCTATTAATAGAATCAAAGGATCAATATCTTACATATCACCATAAAAAAGCATGATATTACTTTGTGATTATCGTACCATTAAAACCAATATAACAATTTTTTGATTCCAAAACGAATCCACGACTTTCTGTGAAGATCTTAACGAGGATGACTAGAGCTCCGGTGTTGGCAAAAGATGTGGAATTAGCTCCCATGAAAATGTACAAACACATTTTCCAAACTTTAGATTCTTTGTGACAGAGCTAGAGCCAAATCATAAGTGCCAAAGAAGTTGAGAATTGCACCGATGAATTAATAAGATGATCCACGGAGGTATGTTACTTCGTTATATAAATATAAATGTATATAAAATGCAAAATAAAAAATTGTATTTAAATGTAAATGTAATACCTTTGGTACGGGATAAATGTATATAAAATTAAAAAAATAGTTTGAAAATATAAAATATAAATGTATTATCTTTAGTATGGGATTATGTGCAGTATACTGAATTTATCATCCAGGGTTATGCCAGCAAAACTCTATATCCCCAGCCATCACGTTAAATGTTTTTTGATAATCCAATAATTTATGATGCTTTTCTTTGTTTCTCCATATCTATTGAGAATGATATGATTCTTTTTTTTTATACAATTTATGGGAGTATATATATGCTAATTTTTTTATTTTTTTATTTTTTTATTTTTTTATTTTTTGGGGGAGAATCAACTTTCCCAATTATTCATAGCATGGAAGTTCAAATCATTGACATGCATAGAACTTTATTGTTTGAATAACCAGAATCAAAGAAACAGTCAATTTTTTTTTTCTTTTATATTGGATTAGTCACAAATTCAAATTCAAAATTATTGTTTAATAAAATAATAGATTTGCCATTACCGGTTTTTGTAAAGACATTTATTTACAGATGTTTAAGTGTTTCATTAGAATGATATATTATTCGGTTTTTAATTTACAATTCAAATAAATAAATAAATAAATAAATAATGAACTACAGATATAAAATTTATTAAGTACATAATATTTTTTACTTAATTACATTTAGGTACATGTACTAATTTGGGATTTTACACATTTTTGTCTTTGGTTTTAAAACTCACTATTTAAAATAAAATATAATAAAAATAAAAAGAAGCAAACTCAAACTTATAGAAGTTAATATTTAATACAAAGTGAAGCCCACCTTGACGAAGGTTCTCCAATGCACCAACCATTTCAACGCCCAAACTTGGTTACACACGACCGTTTCATGGCCCAGCATTCACTAGATTTCAATTTTTTATTTGATGCAATTTCGTCTCATTTAATTTTTGACGCCATTTCACGTGCTAGCCATATTAAAATACATCTATTCTATATTAGAGATGCTTAAGTAAAAAAATCTGAAAGTATAAGATATCTTAACACATTTAACTCGTGTATTAAAACATATATATATATATATATATTATACTATATTATGTCACATTATTTTAAATACGTACATACAAATTCTTTGCCCAAAAAACGTACAAACTGCTATTCAATTTATTCTCAACTTTATCAAATTAAAACTCTCATTTAAAATAATCACTTATTTTTATATTTTTTTAATTATTTATAAAAAAACATAGATTAAAACTTATGAAAAAATTCCTGTCAATTAAAAAAAAAAAAAAAACACTATTTTCTTGGACGAGAGGCCCATATATCAACAAGAAGACAACACTTGGGTCTGGATTCTAAAATATGCCCAACTTCTCTTCTTCTTCAGTTTGGGCTAGCCCGAAATAGGAAAATAATCCTCTCTTTTTTGTCGAAAGTCTAAGCCCTCAAACGAAAAATAAAAAATAAATAAAACTACAAACATAAAAATAATTCCCTTCACAAGGAAAATGTGATCCATGCATCTTGGAACTAAACATGGGAGGTTTTTCTTATCTTCTTTCAGGACTTTTATGAAAGCAACCAAAGACTCAATGTACAAGGTACAGTTTTCCTTAAAAGGCAAAAAAAAAAAAAAAAAAAAAATCGAAAACTTATAAAGATTTTCACCGATAGAACTTCCAACCAATCAGGCAAGCTCAAACAAACGGACTCAAAAGTAAAGCTTTTTAGATGAAACTTTACTACGGTCTGGCGGAAAAATTATCCACAGCTATCGGTGAGGATTTGGGCAAATAGATTGTTTTGTCCCTTTCTCGTAGGACTATTGTTTAGTAAAAAATTCAGGATTAATTTTGCAAAAAATAAAACCTTTATTTTGCACTCATTTGCATATATATATATATATATATATCTTTATGATTATAAAAGCTATAATTTATTCCCTTCACATTTTAATTTTGATTCAATTTAACCATAACAAACGTAATAACAAGGAACAGTAATTTTTTTCCCCCCTACAAAATTATCTTGTTTTTCTTTTTATGGAAATAGGAAATTCAAACTTGAACTTTGTCTTACATATAGTGGTAAAATTTAAACAAAATTGAAATGCGAAAAAATATAAATTGTAATTTCCAAAAAGAAAGAATGCAGAAAGATGCCAAATAACAGAAAAGAGGCAACTTTGAAATATATAATTAATAAATGTAGCGCCTTCTGTTTCCAATATTATTGGAAGAAGTGTACCAAGGACGTCAAAGCTTGATCCACAATCAATATAACCCATATTCCTCCTTGAGGGTTAGTGCCATATGCTACATAAGTTTACCCGGTGTCCTCAGGGGATTGCGGCCTTTATTTAGCTTAGGTTGGCTAGGAAGATGAGTTAAATATAATATTTATATATTAATAGAATTGTAATTGAGGAAGTTCCTATAAAAACAACTCTAACTCAAATATCAATTCTTTGTCTAAATTCTCAAACTCACCATCTGGTACATGATTGCCTTTATATCAATTCCATTAGTAAAATTATCAATAAATTTAGATCATATAGAAACAAAAATATAGATAATAATAGAGGTACTTCTCTCTCCCTGAGCTCTTTCTATTCTGTTAAACCCATCTCCTAGCTAACCTTAGTCAAGTATAAATTTTCAATTTCCTGATACAGTATTTTAAGAAGATCCAATATTCATTCTCTATAATTTACAAATCAAAAGAAAAAAAAAAAAAAATCCACAACTTCTCTAGAAGAACACTTTATTTCATGCTAATTTGACTTTTCTACATTGCACATGATTAGGGGGAATATGATGTTACCTTATGTGCAAGTTTTTCTCTTTCTCCGACTATATATTCTGCTATGAAAAAGAAGGTACTGCCGTATAACTAAATTCTGATGCATACTTTCTGGCTTACTTTTTATGAGACATCTTTTTAATAGTTTGTGAAGTTGTGAGGCAGACAAATTTGACCATTCTCTCAACCATGCATAAAGTTTTCAAGTTCAAAAATGGACTAAGTTAGCTATACGTAAGTCCAAAGTAAACTCTCACTTGTGTAAAAGTCACTGTAGCTAGGTCCATATACTGAAAATTTGAAAATTCTCTCCCTCATCTAAACCCCAAAAAAAAAAAAAAAAAAAAATTCTATTTATTACGAGTGGATATCGTGTATTTCATAACCCAATAACGTAGCAAAGTCTCTTTCCTCACAAACGCAGCTGTAGTTGTACCTTTGCCGTTTTGCAGGGGCTGGGACCATTAAGAAAATGATCAGACATCTAACTCTCTTGTCAAACCCAACATCAATATTTGACTTTCAAAACACATATCCTTACCTAGACGTTACCATAATATTCCTAAACAGAAAGAGTTTATGATTCTTGTTATTTTGGTAACAACTATGAGAGCGAGAATAAATAAGAGTTTATGATTCTTGTTATTTTGGTAACAACTATGAGAGCGAGAATAAATTAAAGAAACACGAGTAATTAACTGTCGTATTTGAAAAGCCAAATAATACAAGTTTTGCATCCAATAATTAAAGCAAAAAAAAAAAAAAAAAGCTATAGTAGAACAAGTACAAAGAAAAATATTGCACGCTATTTTTTGTTTTACACATCTTCTATACTTTTTTTTTTCCCCTTCTCTTTCATCATCATCATTATTCATTCTCTAAACTTCTACACCATGGTTATAAACGGTTGAGCTATATATCCTATAACATATCTTACTTTCCATTAGATTCCGACGGTTTAATGCCGTTTTCAGCCATGGCTATTTCGGTCTCGGCGGCTTTGGCTTGCTCTCTGAACTTCTTATAAATATCACTTTTGTAAAACTTTGTAGTCCTTATAACCAAAATCAAAGAGACAATAGTACCAAAAAATGTTGCAGCAGCAATAATAATGAAAGCCAATTTGAAGCACTCAACACCTCTACAATCCAGCTCTTCACCAGCTTCCCTTTTTAATCCCGAAGCTATCATTTGCTTAGTAGCCTCTTTATCATACAAATGTCCAGTGAGCTTGACATTCAACGCATATAACCCAATTGGACTAGCCACCGACCCAAAATTGTATAGGGTTGAGTAGTATTTAAGCCCGAAAAGCTCGGAAATTATGGCGAAAAGCAACGGCCATTGAGCACCAAAACAGAAACCAATAATCACAGAAGCAAAATATAAACCATTTTTGACATCGAAAGCGATTAGAAGGTGACCAGCACATGATATTAGCATGATCAAAGTGAGCATGAGAGGACGAGGGAATTTGTATTTCACCAACAAGATCTCGGAGAGGAAACCAGAAAACACACGTCCGAGATAGTTCCATATACTTACTAGAGAAACAAAAGTGCTGGTTGATTTCTTGGGGTATCCGAGTGAAGTACCGATCTGACCGAGATTATCAATGGCCGTCAAAGTTCCTCCAACTCCGCAAATACACGCGAAGAAAAGAAGGAACATGTCCATGCTGAAAAGGGCTTGTAGAATAGTATAGTCTTCGCCTCTCGGTGGCGGTCGGAAAATCGTTTTCCAACAAGAAGGCTGCTTTTCTGTGCTCGTAGTAGTTGTAGTTTGCTCTACAAGCAAATGATTTGGAGGAACTGCTGTTGATGAATTATTGGCTTGGACTTCAGGATTCGGATTAGGATTCTCCGTGATAATTCCCAAAGGTGAAGAAGATGAATCATCCACAAATTGCCTGCTCCGCAAGATCTTATACTCTTCAACAATAACAACCAGCACGGGAAGAAAAAGAAAGAAAAGAACCATCCCGGCACTAGCACCGTACCCGGTCTGGGTAAAATCATCAACCTTGTTCTGAACTATAATCATGATCATCAAAAACCCAGCAAGCCCAAGTGAGATATAAAGCAAGTTATAAAACACTTTGAGCTCATTAGGCTGCCTGACGACCTTCATGATCCGAATGGTTCGGAGAAAAGCGAAAGAGATAGCAGCAGGAAGCCAACCGATGAGCAAAATCAATGATTTGGTATCGTCGCCGTAGAAGGCATGGAAAAGCTGAGTGATAATAGCTCCGCTAAGGCCCACATAGCCTTTGAGAATCCCCAAAACGACGCCGCGGCTTTCGGGGAAATTCTTCACGCAAGTGACGAGAGAACCGGTGTTGGCGAAAGACTGAGAGTTTGCACCTATGCATATATACATGCACATGTGCCACACTTTGGGAGTGGCTATTTTTCTAGTGACAGCCAGCCAGATCATGAAGTAGCCGAAGAAGTTGAGCACCGCTCCCATTGACAGCACCACCCACGGCGGCGTCACCTCGTTGATCAGGCCGGAGAGAACCCCCACGTTCGCGCCCACGTCTTTGAAAAAGCTCAGCAGATTCAAAGTTGTTTGGTCGTAACCCAGGACTTTTTTGATGTCGCTGGAGTATAGACCGAACATGTAAGTTGCACCGGCAGCCGCCATGATAAGAAGGGAAGCGAAGACCACGAACCACCGGCTGATGATGACTTGGATTGTGAATTTCTTCATGTTGGAAAAATTCCAGTTGCCGCCGGCAATATCTGGTCCGGCGACCACCATTTTTTTGCTTTTTGTGTTTGAGCTTCTTCTCTACTGATATTGATTTTGTTAAGTAGCAGAAGAATATGGGTTTTTTATTACTATTATTATTATTTTTTTTTTTTAAGGTGGAAAACTATGCAGTTGTATAGTAGTGTATATATAGACGAAGAAAATATGCTTGGGGAAAAGAGTGAAAATATGCTTGGTGTATAGTAGTGTATATATAGATAATATTATTACAAAGACTTTGTAGTTGACTTGTAGAATTTTCCAGCAAAGAAGGGAAGAAAATAAAAGAAAAATGATAATTATTTAATATGAAGGTGTATTGATATGGAAATTTTGTGAAGATCTTATGATTCTTATCCACAGGAAAAAAAAAAAAATTATTAGGGATATATAATTATTAGTCTCTCTTTGACTCAGAGAAGAAGAACGTGCATGAGTGAAACTGGATTATGCATAAAAATTTTTTAGCGCCTTCAGATAAAATTTAGTGGAATTTTTTGAATTTATATATATATATATATATATATTATATTCGTTGCCTATTTTATTCTAAACATAACCAATTTCTGACTAACAATTTTCACATGAATTATATATAGTAGTGTGTCAGTCGAATAATATAAAATGTCCAAATAGAATTTTACTATGGATATACAAAAAAGTATGATTTTGGGTAGCGATCAACGTGGTATATAACAAATCTGCACTAGTTCTTCACTTAATGATTTTCAAGTTGATAAATACTTTGAAATTTCAGCATATTAGAAGAAAATTTTAAAAAGAGATGTAATATTAGAATATACGAGGTATATTTTAATTCTTCCTATAGAGTTGTGATTGTCCAAGTAAAGTATATATCTTCATATTATAAGGCCAACGAAGCCACCAATTTGGACAGCTGTTTTTAATCTATTCCCTATAAGAAAAGTATGAGCTAGCTAGGGAGTGAAGCCAAAAATATCCTTTCTCATTTTTGTCTCCATGCATGTCTGTACGCAACTTGAAGCTAATTGGCGATAATATTGCTAATTTGGTACTAATTTACGGCAAATTAATATGAGTGGTCAAGTTAATTAATTATCAATATTTAAGTTTGCTTTTGGGAATGTTTAGCTAAAAAAAAAGGATTTTGAGAATTTTGTTTTTAATATATATATATATATATATAGAGCATATATATAACAAGACTTTAAAGTTTTGCTTCTTGGCATGTATACTATATTAATTGCAAATTATATATATATATTGATTTGGTATATCGTGCTTGGATAGGATTTAAAATATAAATTGAGGATAATATAAGACCATATTCAAAATAGAAAAATGATCAATGTTTTATGAGCAAACAAAAAACGTAATATTTATGTTAATTTGCATATTAAAAAAAATTATCCGAAAAAACGTAGCATTAATTCTAGACAATTGCCCAATCTTCTAGTCCTGTCGTGAAGTGGGTGAGTCGTGTCCACCATATTACAGGTTCGAGAAGAGGCAGGCATAAAACAACAATTCTAGACAATTACTATAAGAAGTGACCTAGCCATAAAATCCAATTTACTGTATAATATAGTGACCTAAACAGTCATTTGCATTTCGCAAACCAATTCTTAGTTTATTTTTTTCTAGCTGACGCTTCTGACATCAAACTAATATATACCTTAATTAACCTCTGATAAGTTGAGTATTTGTTCATATACAGCATAGTTAATTAAACTAAGCAAATTAATTGTAAAGTAGGAGTGATTAGTTCAAAAATAATAATAAAAATATGGATCAATTAGCTTCTTTCTTCCTTTTTTTTTTTTTTTTTTTGGGTGCAGATAATGATTCTTGACCATATCGTCCACATCAATAAATCTACAAGAAGTTCCTTTTTGACATGTGGTGAGACAAGAGTTCCTCGAAAGCAGGCAAAAAAAAAATAATTAATGGGTCATCATCAGGAACTTTTTAAGTCTGTATTCTCGGAAAACATATGCAAGTGGATAAAAATTTTCATGAATTACTCTCAATGCATAACTTTGTTATAAAATCCTTCCCATTTAATCATTTGTCCCAAACAGCATCTTTTTTTTTTTTTTTTGGTGGGCACAAATCTCATACTCTATTTATGGATTGATGAACTATGCCAGAACAACCCACTTCTACTTGTCCCCATTTTTTATCTACGTACTCCTCCTATCTAGTCATATTTAATAATTTAATAGAAAAATAATATTTAGACCCATAGATTTTAAGTTTTTAAATTTCAAAAAATTTATATGAAACTTAATTAATTTCTGACATGTCAGCACGAATGACTAATAGTTTGACTCTATTACATAAGGGTTAATTAAATTTTATATCCCTAAACTATATTATGATTTCATTCTGTACCCCAATATTTTAAAAACCTTCACGTTTTTCATCCTAAATTATTATTTTCTTTCATTTTGGTTCGATTGATAACTGAAATACAAAACCTAACGGACTGAAAATCATGTGCAGGTCATATGCAGGGTATTTAAAACAAAGAAACGTGTCCTACCTTTAACTAGTATATTTGTTAGAATAGTTCTGACCACATTGCAACATAAACTAGACCCATTCAAATTTTTATGGCCATATAATTGCTTTCAAAGATTTTAAAGGCACTTCAATTAAGATAAGTTTATAAAAAAATAAAATAAAATAAAAAATAAAAAATAAAAAAAGAAGAAGAAGAAGAAGAAGACGGGGTGGGGGGAAGAGGGTGGGGTGGGTTGGTTAGAAAATATATAAGTAACAAACAATTAGTTGTCCCAAAAAAAGGTACCTAAACCTTGTTATAATATATATAAGAGTGTGTGTGTGTGTATGTGTGTCAACTTTCCCTCGTATTGAGTAACAAGAAAATAAAACAAATTGTAGATGTAGGATGATGACATCAATCATTAAAATTAAAAAAGAAAATAAAAAACGTGAAAAAGGATCCTCATGAATTGAATAAAACAAATCCTCATGAATAACAAGTCAGAAAGACTTCGCATAGAGAATATTCAGTCCAAATCGTCTTCTTTTCTTTTTCTTTTTCTTTTTTTTTTAAATTTTTTTTAGCTACAAAAGAACCATTTTTTAGAAATAAATTTGACCACCTACTTCTCTCGTACGTTAAATTTTAAAAACAAAAAAATAAAAAAATAAATTGCATGTATTATCTATTAGTGGTGTGCCTTTGAAAACAAAAGAATATTTTGCGGGTTCGCCACTAATTAAATGACCTTATAGATTGAATAATGTAGAGCCAACAATAAATATTCCAAACTAATTAACTATTTTGTTTAATTTGCTTATTACTCGTATAGAAACAATATGATGCAAACATTTTCCATACCATTCGACAATTGGTTTCCCCTGTAAACTAATAAGAGTTCCTAAACCTACCAAAACCAAATTATATGTTTACTATTATTGCCCGTTAGATGAGAGAATATTTCAATGGAAAATATTTCAACGCCGCGAGTTCCAAGACTTAAAAAAATAAAAAATAAAAAAAGATTGTATTAATTATTCTGAAAAGGGATCCTTCTGCTTGAAAAAGGACTTATAGATATAAAAAGATAAACTAAAATTAATAATAGGACAAAACCAAAGAATTTTTTTTTTTTCTAAACCCACACACACACACACACACACACACACACACACACACACACACACACACACACACTCATATCAAAAGGATTCAAAAATAATAAAATTTAAATTTTATAACATACTAAAATTTTATTTTAAAAAAATAAATCACATCAAAATTTATTAATTAATAAATATAATTTTTAATTTTTAATTTTCATATGATTCAAAGATTCAGAAAAAAAAAAAACAATAATATTAGTTATATATTAAAAGTATAATTTAAGCCCGACCATATATATATATATATATATATTTAACTAGCTGTGAACTTAATATTTATGTTAAACCAAAGTCTCTTACCATAGTCAATATTTTATCATATCGATCTGACAAGATAATATTAAAAATCTATTATGTGACCTTTTTAGATTTAATTTTTTTTTTTAAATTCAACCCAATTAAACAAATTCGATGGTTGTAATGAAAAAAAAAAAAAAAAACAGCTTTAATATTATATTATTGACTTGTACAAAAAACAATATAGTTCCTGCAGCCAACTGAATTTAGATATACTGATTTTACACAGCTTTCAGTTGCTTGGTCTGCGGGGTTTAATTAATTTGATCTTTGAAATATATGAAGCAAATAATGTGGACAGTACCATTCTTGGAGAAAACCATATAATGATCAAGTGGACAACCCAAAGACAAATTAACTCATTTTCTTTATTTTCATTTCCATACTGCAAGTTGATATTCTTTTAATTATATATATATATATATATATATATATGAATAAATGCAAGTTGATATTCATGGTAGGGCTAGTGCCACTATATATCAAACAAATCCATCACAAATTGGCTTATAGACCCTACATTTTAAATCTAAGATCACCATTTTTTTCAAGCACTAATATAGCTGTTTTATTATTTCATGAGTACAGTAAACTCATGACAGCTGATGGCTAATTCTTTTAGCATATTTTTATGCATGATCCAATGTGACACTGGGGAAATATGATTTAATTTTTATGTATAAAACAACCCTAAAAATCTGAGTCACACACATTGTTCGATTTTCTTTTATTTATTTAAAACATACAAGATAATTTAAAAAGCAGGTTTAATTAATTAATTGATGGATAAAATATATTAAATGTACATTAATTCGTTATAATCAGTAGTCAGTACCCTACTATAAAATGATCAAACATGACCATACTGTTACTACAAAACACTTCTGCAAAAGATAAGAACTCTATAATTAGAAACTTTATTACATTAATATCTTTTTTATTTCAAAATAACTACATTAATGTTGCAAGCTGGAAAATGTTTACTAACTCCATTATGACGTAGTGTTTTTTTTTTTTTATAATTAGTTTGTGTTGATTTCCACTTATATTCATTTATATCACTTGTCTATATTTACTTTACATATTAATTTTTCAACCAATAAAATAATACTATATGCGTGAATATTTGATATATATGTTGATAAATAAAGTTAATTCCTGTAGCATTACTCAATTAATTATGCACAATAATATTTTATAAAATTTATATAATTAGTCAGGGGTGACGGCTTGTTAAGCTTTCTTCTTCATTTTCTGAGTTAATTAATTGCTATAACTTAATTTATTCCTAAAAGTAGAGCCAAATTGTCTTTTTTTTTTCTTTTTTTTTTTTGGGTTAATAGAGCCAAAATTCTTGCCAATGCACATATAATTACAAGAAAATATGTTCCACGAAGACAGATTTTTTTTGTTTTTTGTTTTTTTTGTTTTCAATCCTTCTAGACAAACTTTAAGGCATGCATACATCATGGTATCCTGTGTCATCTCTCTCTCTCTCTCTCTCGCTTTCTCTCGCGCTCCCTCGCTCTATCTATGTACCCAAACAATGGGTGTACATCATCAAAAACTGACATTCAAAATGTTTGTTTAAATAAATAAAAAGAACATAGGTGAGGATGATGTATGCATGAGAAAAATGCTCTACCATGCTGTTTAATGTTCAGTTCTACCAACATTACAACTTTACCCTCTTTATATTATAATATTTACAACTTCCTTACTAGTCTCTAAATTATCTTTTATTTTATTATTTCATTTTTAAAAAAATATTATTACTATAAATCCAATTCTATATATATAAATATATATATATATATATATATATCCAAAGTTTATTTTTACAGTAAAGAGTTCAAATTATTATTATAAAAAAAATGCCCTGCAAATTATAATATTCTTTTACTAGTTATTCTACTAGCTCGCTCGTGATTTTGTAACGCAATTTTTTTATTCTTACACATGAGACACGATTAGTTCCCGTCCCCAAAAAGATGTCACATGAGATACGATGTCATGGAGTAAAAGAATCATGTTTTCTTTTTCTTTTTTTTCCCCCCAATAAGTAAAAGAATTATGCTGAATTAAAATTACTTTTACCTTTATAATTAAATTAATTGACATGGTGCTACACAACTTCCACTGCATAAAAAAAGTGAGGTAGACAAAAATCATGCATGATTCGCAAATTCAGCATGTTACTTGTATATAAAAACCCAACTGCACTTTCTTCTAGACAAAATAAAATAAAATAAAAATAGTTAAATATTATAATAATAGCATTTTAATATCCTCAGCTTTTATTTAAAAAATGTTATTAATTAATTTAGATCATAGACTTACAATTTATTACATTTTTGTCTAAATTGATTATGGGTTATCCAAAATTAAAAATTTCATATTGAGTATAGATTATACGCCTTATAACATGGTATTAACATGGATAAGAAAACAAGATATTATATATTTTTATTCGTCGTATATATTGTTGAAAGCTTTGACATTCAACAAATATTAGATAATTTTATCAAAATAAATAACAGAGAACCGAAAAATAAATAAGCATACTACATGTCTCTTTCATTCATATGTGTCGGTACGATTAATAATGTTCATCACAAAATGGACCATATATTTTACAGTTTTGAGTACATTTTCATTGCATATTCCCCGTTAACGCCATCAAATACACGTAGCTGTTGATTTATATTTGCTAATGTTCCAATCATGTGATAGGTACAAATTAATTAATAGTCCAAATAAGCCTTAACATTAGGATTGAATCAACTTTGCATTATTCTTAAATCACTTAGATAACGACTCTGTATATATCATTGATCAATCCAACCTGGCCACCTGTAAGTCAAACATCAGATCGTCCAAGCAAATACAAACTAATCTTCAAGTTTATTACATCAAACCGTCCAAGCAAATATTAGTTAATATTCAAATTTATTACATCAAACCTTCCAAGCAAATAGGTACTCACTAATCAATTAATTTGATTTTTCAAGATAAGCCTGAGTATATATTGTTAAAGTATATATTATATTACTCATTATTGATCTACGGTTTACTGATTATTGATCTACGTTTTCCTATCAGTTTGAACTTTGATGAAATTAAAATCATATTTGTAACAGTCCAGATGAGCCGCATGTGGATATTGTCCGCTTTGGATCCAATTCGCACCTAGATATTGTACGCTTTGAGTCCAGTTCGTACTGTTTTATCAAAACACATCCACAAAGGAAAGGTATCCACACGCTTATAAGTTATGCTTCGTTCCCCTTTCACTATTGTCTGCTTTGGGCCCAGTTCGCACGGTTTTATCAAAACGCATCCACAAAGGAAAGGTATCCACACGCTTATAAGCCATGCTTCGTTCCCCTTTCCCTATTGTCCGCTTTGGGCCCAATTCGCACGGTTTTGTCAAAACGCATCCACACAGGGTTTTGTCAAAACGCATCCACAAAGGAAAGGTATCCGCACGCTTATAAGCCATGCTTCGTTTCCCTTTCCAAGAGATGTGGGACAAGGGATGTGGGACTTCTGTCCGCTTTGGGTTCAGCCCGCACGGTTTTGTCAAAACGCGTCCACAAAGAAAAGGTATCCACACGCTTATAAGCCATGTTTCATTTCCCTTTCCAACCGATGTGTGACTTTACAATATTAATTTTGGCATGTATCAAAATAGCAGGTCCTAGTTTCAATCCTTGCAATTTTTAAATCTTAATAAATTTTCACTTTCACATGTGGGATCCGTAAAATGGAATGTGCGATAAGAACATAGAAGATAATTAACTTATTATTAAGCCATCACTTATAAACTTGACCTTTAGATCATAGAGAGAAGAAAAAAAAAATAATTACCATCAACAATATTAACATGCACAGTAGAAATTGGTACTTTAATACTAGCTTGGTAGCTAATCAAACATGGAAAAGTTTTAAGCAAACGAATTTGATCATGGAATTGTCTTAGGTATGGATATTCAAAGTGGCTTATCGGAATGCTTTTCCTTCAAGAAGTTGCCTTCTTCATTTGCTTAATTGGAAATTAAAGTACATATGTTGAAAAAAATGAAGGGCAGCGACTTTTGAATACACGTGAAATAATGATTGACATTAATGTTCTAGTTACAAGTTCTGTAACATACTGTGTAACCATCTCTTTAAAGTGGTCATATTGTCAATTAGGTTTTTAATTTTAAATGGTTAATTAATTGAAATATTACTCATACAAATTGTCATTATCATATCACTTATTATTATTTTTTTGGATATAAATTTCTAAAAACCAATTTCATATATTTACGTGCAAATATATATATATATATATCTATATAAACGACATGTGAAACAGCAATGAATTAATTTTATTAGTAATCAGGTGGCTTAAACAAAGATATAAATTGGAAAGAAGCTGAACCAAAATCTACATTAAGTTGTTAAAAAATTCAAAGACGATGGAATCTTGTGTACGTGGATAAATTATTGGATTTATAGACTATTCAAACATCACTACGCAGCATAAGATTCAAGCCATGCGACTTGTGGGTCAATGATCTACACAAGCTGCCCATATATAGTATAATAAATGGGTCAATGCACTACGCAACCATTCTCGATATCTGTTTCCATAAAATATAAAATAAAATATATAAACGTTTTAAAAAAAATTACTTTGTATCTTTCTCTCTCTCAATTTGAACTTTGTTGAATAGTATAATTTCTAAGCCAAATCCTTGAAGAATATACGGGAAAATAATTTTTGGCAGATTATTATGAGGAAATGTCAATAGTAGTTGTGAATTTGTGATAGCTAGCTAAAGTATATGCTATAAGATATTCATGCTCCGATTATCATGAATAGTAACGCAGATTTGATTTGCTTATTCCAAAGTCCTCAAAATATTAATTAATTACAAAAATTATTGACAATTAGTCGAACTGCTTTACCCACCTACTAAAAATAACAATAATAATATCCAAATAGATTACCTAAGAAAGCAAAAAGGCGCACTCCAACTTAGGTTGATCCGCTAATAATAATAATAATAATAATAATAATAAATGATATATAGAACAGGAATATAGTGAATATATATTTGATACTAATTGAGAGGCTGAAAAGGCTTGAGAGAGACAAATTGCACCTCTTGCATCATGTTGGAGAAACAAGTTGATCTATACACACTTTTTCACACTCTCAAAAGACAAATAGGGGTCAACTCCCGTAAGTCTCAGGCACTGTTTTTTCTAAATTTAGCTTTTGGAAAATTGAACATAAAGAAAAAGTTATTGAAGAATTTTCTTTTTAAAGTTATTTTTCTTTTCTTTCCTTTTCACCTTTGCATAAGTAAACAGAAAGCAATCAAAGCACTCAATTATATATTCTATTAGTCTTGAATCCTGACCACATGAGCATGAGGTTGAGAATTGAGATCTCAGTCAATGCGTTTACACCTTGAAAGGAGGCCAATTTTAGAAAACAAATAATATTTTAAACCCAAACGTGCCTCTTTTAATTAATTTAATGAATCAAACTGTCAAAAATTTCAAAACCAGGAATATTTATAAAAATACAGAGTTGAAGTTGGGGAACTGTGACATTTAAACAGCTCAGATTCGTCGGGTATTTAAATTCTTAGCTTTGGAATCAGTCAATTGACTTTTATTTGTTTTTGCAGTTCTCGAAGAAATTTTCGTTCAGATCAATAATTCATTTTTTTATTATTTAATGATCACCCGTGATAAGAGGATTTAACCACAAAACGAACCATTTCCTAAAATAGGATCATGATACAATTTTCCCTTATTTACTATTAAAAAATATATATATATATATATATGTGGAATAGGTTGTAATTTCAATTAAATTTATACTACAAGGGAAGAAAACAAATAAAAGAGAGATGAAGGCTTCATGATTATTTTTTGCTTTTTAATTTGCACTAGACACTCAAATTTGGGCAACCATCCTCCTGTGTGAATCCTGAATATAAACCATTTATAACAATTAAAATAATGTTAATATGGTATTCTAGACACTGAAAGCTCTAAAGGAGCACTCAACAGAAGCCATTCATCAAAGTTATCCATGATCAACTACAATCCCTCTGAAGGTCATCATCATCCAAGATCCACCACAACCACGAACCCTCTGAAACTGAAGTTTTCCTACTTCTCTGTAAACTTAGTTGAGCAAAAATGTCAACAGCACCCGTACCACTTATAAGCGCTACTTGCTATAACATTCCAGTAGCCCGAGAATTCAACGGGGTCAAAAATGTCAATCGTAATTCCCTCCTGTTGCCGCATGTGCTCGTCAACCAGGCAGACAAAGGAAAAGGCGGTGAGGGCGTTATGAAGCATTAATATGATTAACCTCTCAAGCATAATAAACAGGGACCAGAGAATAGAACAGGCAAATTGTAACACCCTGTCCCGAACCATGTCGGAAATTTTTGCACGTTGACCGAGGTTGACTGTTGACCGTTGACCGAAGGGGTCAAAAGTTGCCTTTTTGACCCGGTTGGAATTCTAGGTTGACTGAGGTACCGTTACGGAGTACACGTTGGCACGAGTTCGTAGACTGGTAGCACGTTGAAAACGGAGCTACGGTTTGAAAGTTATGAGCAAAACAAGTTGAGGTCCAAACTGTCCAAGGGGTGCCGGAGTTGACTTTTTATTCATGCAAGGTTGAGCTTTGACTCATGCATGGTTGTGAAGTACTTGTCGATACGAGTCTGTAGACTAGCGGCACGTCCGATTTGGACATGTGGTTTGAAAGTTATGGACCTGTAAAGTTTTTCAAATACTGTATTATTTTAATATTATTTGTACACGCATAACGATGTGCCACGTGTGATTCAATGAAGGTGACCATGTGTCACCATGGTGAAATGTCACATGTCAACCATGTTTAAAAATCAAATTATTTTTATTATTATTTTAAATAATAATATTAGTATTTAATTATTTTTATATATTTTATTTTATTTCTTTTTCCTTTTCTTTTTCTTTTTCTTTTTCTTTTTCTTTTCTTTTCCCCACGTGGGAAAACACCATTCTTTCTTTTTTTTTCTTTTTCTTTTCTTTTTTCCTTTTCTTCCTTCTTCTTCCCCGAACACCAAACACACATAGTGTTTTTGTTTTCTCTCCCGCCCGTCTCTCTCTCTCTCCTGTGTTTTTGAATTCCGGCCACCTACACAGTACACGCGCCGGCCAGTGACGTGCGGAAGGAGGAGGCGAGCTCGGCCGCCAAGTTTCACGGCCAGCCGCCGCCGGACGCGCGCCGATCGGGCCGGAGAAGCCGCCGGCCGCCGGATTTTCTCTCTCCTCTTTTCTTGTGGTTTCCGGCCAGCCCACTCCCAATTGAGCCTCCTATCCCCCTATTTTGGGTCCTCTGAATCCAAAAATGGCCTCCAATCCCAAAAATTCGAAGCGGTTTGCGAGATATGGAGAAGTCAACACCGGCCGAGACTTTCCGACCAAATTCCGGCCACCTCCGGCGGAATTGGGGTCGATGGAGATCGGATTTGTGATCCTCGTTCCACGAGCTTCGATTCGGTATATCATTCGCCTATTTTGGTTAAAGTTTGCGTTTAAGCCTCCGGGTATCGGGTATTATTTACCCGATTAAAATATTAATTTATTTGACTGTCTGTGAATTTTGTTCTAGGAGCACCGGTGAGTCATAGAATTGATCCCGTGGTGGATCATGGGTTAATTGCGTGCTCCAGGTGAGTGACCCACCTTCAAAAATTATTTTGGGCAATTAATTATATTTAATTGGTATTTAAATTGGTATTTAAATTATGCTCATGTGGTGTGGTTTAATTATGGTTTTATTGTGGTTTAATTTATTTATTATGCATGAGCATGGTGTATTTTGGTAGTATTTGTATGTGGTTTTAAATTTGATTTTTCGGGCATAATTGGGTTAAATATTTTATGAAAATATTTGGTTAAATTTTATAAATTATGCCCGCTGTATTTTTATGGTTGCATCTTGTACTTCGAGAAAATTGTGGTTTGTTGTTATCGCTGTTTCGTACCGGGTTGTTTAAATAAAAATATGTGGGATGGTGTTTTGTGAAAATATGGTATACTTCCCACGGTGGTTTTTGGAAAAAACGGTACGGTTGGTTGTTAATGGTTATTTTTTTAGACGCACTCATACAGTATTGGTGTTCTGGTGTATGGTGTATGGACACGTGGTAGCACGCGGTTATTATATGGTTTAGCGTGCGGTTATTACTTCACCCGTGAGTTGCCATTGGACCGTGGGCAGGCAAGGTTATTGTTGTGCACAGCCGCCCCCCTCCTTGGCCGGGTGATGGTTGTAGCAGCGGTACTGTCGGGACGCCGAAGTGACCATTGCAGGTTTCTCTCTTTAACCCCCCGCCAGTCGGTGCTCAGGACGCTGGGTATCGGAGGGCATCACCGGTATATGGTGTGGTGCGTCAGGTGTAATTGTCGGTGTAAATTGCAATTAAAGTTTAAAACCCCAAAGGTGTTCAAAAAAATTATTTATTATAATTTATTACAGTTTATTTATATTTGGGGTATTTATTTATTTATTTATTTGTTGTTTATTAAATTATTTGGTTCATTGGTTTTCGGGAAGTACGAATATTGGGTTTTGCGAAAAGGTTTTAAAAATGGAACATTTCAAACGGAGCGATTGGTGAGAGTTTTGAGGGAAATTATTATTTTCCAACAGTAATTATTATTTATTTATTAATTGCTGGTATTTGTTCTATTCCTTCATTGCTATTACTATTATTTTTTATTATCAAAAGGTGTTCAGTAGTTCGGGTTACTCACTGAGATGATTAGCATCTCACACTCTTAAATTCCGTTCCCCTAGGTCCAGGTTGGAGACGTTGATTGTCCGGGGCGAACCCAACGTCTCAGTTCGTTGCCGAAGGTTCAAGAAGTTTTTCTTCCCTTTTTTCCTCTCTGTCTTGTATTGTTTCTTATCTGTCATTTTATAAATTTCACATGTTTCTGTATAATGCTCTGTATACTGTATTGGACGTGTGGTTGTTATTTATGCACTGGGTTGCTGCTGTTGTTTCTTTTGAAGTGCTGAAATTTGTGGAACCAGTTTGTAGTCTGTGGGAGGAATAAGGGGATGTTGTTAGAAGTGTGTTTTCAGTGCAGGTAATTTGTGGTAAGTAAATCCCTTAGGGGAGGCTCTGCCGGATTTTCCGTTGGAGGGTTCGGTAGGGTTTCTCTGGGATCAGGGCTGTCTAGGGTTCCGGGGGAAGGAATTCTGGACGGGTCCTGACACAAATTCTACATTCCAAATGCCTCAGTCAATCCTGCAACTACATTGCCATTTCAGCATCCTACAAACAAACAAAACCATAGACCTAACATAACGGTCCGCAGCTTCAAGATCCCTGCAAACAAGTGTTTAACAAATATTAAGTTTATTACTATTGGAGGAAAGAAATTCTTTTTCTTCTTGCACAGTATCTTTGATCAAATTTGATGTTAGGTAATTGCCAACGCAATTGTGGGCTAATCAACAGTGCATCCATAAATTAGAATTGATGTTGCAATGAGGTTAACATCAATGAGGTTCTTTACCTGATTTGAGCGTGACTAGTGGAAAATTTTGCCTTTCGGTGCACATTTTCTTTAATACATGGTTATTTTACTTCTACTTAGCATGTTTATTGATTATCTTTCTGCAGCCTAATGGTCACAACCAGGACATAGCTGCTGAAAAACTTATGGTTGCTGTGTGAAAGGTCACATCCAGGCTAAATGTCTTGTTCAATTGATGTATTTATGGTCCATACATGCATGCTAATGGTCATATTAGAAGATCTCTTAATATTCATACCATAAAGCTGCACAGCATACTGAATCAATGAATATATTTTGGTGACCAGTTACATGATGTAATTTCGAGTTGAACGAGATCTTGGTTCCAGAAGCAAGTTTTCACTTTGCAATAAGTTAATAGAAGCCGACTTTAGTGCTACTTGTGAGTGATGAGTTCCCAACTCAGAGAACTGATATGAAGAAGGATCACTCAGACCAAGTTAATTGGTTCTTGTTCTATTTCTCTTCGTCGATAAGTAGAAATTTGCATTACCTAAAATTTTAGTTAAGTCTTTTGCTTTCTAGGTGCATCTATTCCAATATGCACTACATCTATTCTTAATTTCTTATCCAAGATTTTGCATATTATTATGTATGGATTGATTTTTTTTATTTTTTTTTTGTTTTTAATTCCCTATTTGTGCATGCTAGCATGCTTGTACTACTGACCACTTCCATAAATGTTTCATATCAACATAAATAAATTTCATGTTCATGCTTCTCTTTGTGAAGCTATATCTGTCTGTCTCCTAATCTAACTATTCTTTGATTGATATATATTTGCTACTTATCAAGCAAGGTACTCTTTATTCAGGTAGGGATGGCTGCAAATTTGAGGGACTTCGTGCTAACCGATCATGAAGGGAACAAGGTATACAATTATACCTGAGAATAAAGTCAGATGCAGTTGATATTAAGACTGAAAATAGATTGCCTTTAACATTTGCATTATGATTTCGATTCTGAATTTCAATTCTGTAAATGAATATGATGCATGAGGAACTTGCTTATGTAGCGTTATCCTTTATGTTCTTTAGTAAATCTCTGGATATCTTGTGTGCAAGCCCATAAATCTTTATGAGTTCAAGTGAATCTTTCAACCTGAGTTCTTTAAAAAATTAAGGATTCATCTTGCATTATGCTTTAGGATCCCCTTTTTTATAATAGATGGGAAAAGCAAAATCTTTGATTGTTTATCAAAGGACACACTCGTTTACAAAATGCTGACAATCTTCTTTTTATGGTGAACCCCAATAAACTTGAAAAAAGAAAAGATGTTAAAAGACATGAGTTATCTAACAACACCAATCAATGGGGATGAATATAAGAGAGAGGGAATCCCAATGGCTTTGGGATGAAGGGTATTGGTATTTTTCAAGGCAGTTGGAGGTCTTACCGAAGGTACCCTCATAAAGAGAACAACACCATAATTTATTTAAGCAACTTAAGAAAGTTAATTAAGCTTTCGTGTCTACTCTGCATTCATGGATGTTTTTTTTTTTTTTTTTTTTTTAATCATAGATATACCTTCCTTTTCTTGTTTAACTTTCTTTCATATTAACCAATAAAAAATGAAAAATAATCACGGTGTATTCCTTTTATATAAAATTTTCACTTTCTTTATCCTTAAGTTGGTGATTACTTTAAACAACCAAATTAGCTAGTAATCAACAACATCATTCAGATAATACATATATGTTTCTTCATTTTAAATGATAATTTTAACTAAGGTTTACAAACGTACTATTTGATTTATACTCTTTATATGCTTGTTTGCTTGCACTTTTGTAGCCTGCTACATTCCTGAAAAAGCAGAGGCACCCTGCTTCTCTGGATACTTGTCAATTGAAAAATTAAATTCTACATTAAACATTTATTACTGCTGCTTATGCTCCTGATTTCCTCAAAAGTTTCTGTGTTTTTATGCTAATTTCTGTTATCTCTCTTCATAGATTATCAGAACCATTGGTACTTGTCAGTCTTGACATCTTACACTTGACTCTAATGATGATATAACATTCCAAAACCATGTGATCAATATAGTAAAAACTTTTCAGGTTCATTACATTTCTGTTCATGACAATGAAACCCTGTTTGATATTATGAGCCTGAAGGTAAGATCAATATATTGTATATGTAAGTTTAAAAATGTTTCATCTTATTTCTAACTTATTGTCTAGCTCAGTCCTTTACTTGTAGACTCCAATTGGAATTTCTTTGGATGAAAGATGCAGGATAAATCATTTGGCAAAAAGTATAATAGCGTTGTCACAGGTTTAACTACTTCTATGTCAAGTATATGATGGAATCACACTTTTCTTTTTCTATTTCTTTTTGCTTTGTTTTTCATTATGTTTTATATTCTTTTGGTGTTTTGATTAAAGCAATTTCTGTTACATTAGCATTCAAAGTCAAATGTAATTCATAGCTATAGTAAGCGTATAACATAGAAGATGTGTTTGCAATCTCATTGATTAGTAACAAGAGAATTCTTATCTTAAGCACAAGATTGGGCAACCTTTGATAAAATATGCTTCGCATGGACAAGATGAATTGTTCTTCATTGATTAGATCTTTGTTTTTAATGCTTTGATGCTATACAATACTTGTTAAAATAGAAAAAAAAAAAAACCTTTATGCAATTTTGCATATAGTGAAGTGTTTTGCGGCATTGAAGTTCAATAAATGCCTAGAGCATTACAGGTTCATCCTTAAACCAACTAGCCAGTTCAATTATCTTAGTTAATACTAGACCATAAGGAGAGAGAGAAAGGAAGAAAAAAGAAGAAGTAACAAATACACTTGAATTATTTGATGGATACAGCAGAATAGTTTGTGTCATCCAACACCATATGAGTAAATACATTTCAGGTTACTTCAATATGCATTTTTTGAAACAGCCTAATCCACCTACATGCGATATTGTCCGCTTTAGGCTCAGCCTGCATAGTTTTGTCAAAACACGTCGCACGGTAAAGGTATCAACACCACCTTATAAGGCGTTCTTCGTTTCCATTTCCAACCGATGTGGGACTTAACAATCCTCCCCCCTTGAGGCCCAGCGTCCTCGCTGGCACACCGATCCGGGTACTAGCTTTGATACCATTTGTAACAGCCCAGACCACCCGCATGCGATATTGTCCATTTTAGAAGCTAGGTGGTTAGCCCTCATGGGAACGCATTGTAATGGTTAGGGGGAATTCTCTTACAATTGGAAAGGAGAACGAAGCATGCCTTATAAGGTGGTGTGGATACCTTTCCCATGCGACGCATTCCCATGAGGGAAAGTAAAACCGTGCGGGCCAGGCCTAAAGAGGATAATATCTGCATCCGGGTGGACTGAGCTGTTACAAATGGTATCAGAGCCAGTATCCAAATCGGTGTGCCAGCGAGGACGCTGGGCTCTAAGGGGGAAGGATTGTCAAGTTCCACATTAGTTGAAAAGGAAAATGAAGCATGCCTTATAATGTAACACCCCGTCACAAATCGCACCGGAAACCGTGCACGTTGACCGTTGATCGAGCGGGTCAAAAGTTGACTTTTTGCTCCAGTTGGAATTTCTAGTTGACCAGGGTACCGTGGCGAAGTGCATGATGCCCCGAGTTCGTAGACTAGTAGCACGTCGAAAACGGAGTTACGGTTTGAAAGTTATGGGCAAAACAAGTTGCAGTCCAAATTGTCCAAGGGGTGCCAGAGTTGACTTTTTATTTATGGGGAAATGAGCTTTGACTCGTGCATGGTTGTGAAGTGCTCGTCGATACGAGTTCACAGACTAGCGGCACGCTCAAAACGGACATCCGGTTAAAAAGTTATGGACGTTTGAAGTTTACCGGATACCGTAATATTTTAATGTTTTTGAGTTGATGAACATTGAAACGCCACGTGTTAGCTTCTGATTGGTCCACGTGGCATGAACAGTGTCACACAGTGGCATTTATTTGATAAAATTCTCGGGGAAGAGAGAGAAAGAGAGAGAAGGAGAGAGAGAGTCCGACCGGCGCCGAAATTTTTCAAATTTTCCGGTCGAATTACTGTACACGCACCGGTCAGTAAGGTTCCCCTCCCCATTTCCGGCAAAACCTCAAATTTTCACGGCGATCGGCCGCCGGACTCGCCGGGATCGGACGTTCGAAGATCGACGGTGAGTTTTTCCCTCCACCGCCGACCACCGCCGATCGACCCACTTCCGACCATTTTCTGGCCACAGCGCCTGACACCTTTCATCCTCTCCTCAAGTCCGGCCGACCCACCAAGTTTCACGGCCATCGGACCACCGACGCGCCGGGATCGGAGCGTTTTCCGGCGAGGGACCGAAAATCTTCAAACCGTGATTTCTAGGTCGTCCGGCCTCCGTTTGCCTCGCCGCCGGTCCCGTTGGATTGCTCTCCCCACGATCTACAAATCTGCAAAAAATCACGGCCAACGGCCACCGCACGCGCCGCCGCCGGCGACGGTTGCCGGTGACCGCGGTGGCTCGCCGGAAGTTACTGTTCCGGGGAGTACCCAGATTCCCGGCCGGCCCCAGTCCACTGTGTTCGACCTCCTGAACTCGAATCCGGCATCCGTGTTCGTCAATTCGCGATGGTTTGGGAGAATTGCGGAGCCGAAACCCGAAAAGCTTTCCGACGAGATTCCGACTCCGTCGGGTCCGATCACCGGAAAGTAAGACCGAATCCGTGATCCTCATCACGCGAGCTTCGATTCGGTATATAACTCGTAACCTTTAGATATCGTTTGGTGTTCGCTCCCCGGGTACCCATTTGGGAATTACCCGAATAAAATATTAATATTTTTTGGTTGCTGCACTGTGGTTGTTTAGGTGCGCGTACGAGTGGTGGAGTTGATCCCGAGGAGGATCTTAGTTGATTTACGCGCTCAAGGTGAGTGACCCACCTTCAAAAATTATTTTGGGCAATTAATTATGTTTAATTGGTATTTAAATTATGCTCATGTGGTGTGATTTAATTATGGTTTTATTGTGGTTTAATTTGTTATGCATGAGCAAAGTGTATTTCGGTAGTATTTGTACGTGGTTTTCAGTATTAATTTTTCGAGCATAATTGGGTTAAATATTTTACGAAAATATTTGTTTGAATTTTATAAATTATGCCCGCGGTATTTTTATGGTTGCATCTCGTACTTCGAGAAAATTGTGGTTTGTTGGTTATCAGTGTTTCGTACCGATTATTAAATAAAAATATGTGGGATGGTAAGTGTGACAATTTAATGTATTTTCCACGGTAATTTTGGAAAACGGTACGGTTGGTTAATAATGTTTATTTTTAGACGCACTCATACAGTATTGGTGTTCTGGTGTATGGTGTATGGACACGTGGTAGCGCGCAGGTATTATGTGGTTTAGCGCGTGGTTATTACTTCACCCGTGAGTTGCCATTGGACCGTGGGCAGGCAAGTTTGTTGTTGTGCACAGTCGCCCCCCTCCTTGGCCGGGTTGATGGTTTCAGCAGCGGTACTGTCGGGATGCCGAAGTGCCGTTTGCAGGTTTCTCTCTTTAACCTCCCACCAGTCGGTGCTTGGGACGCTGGGTATCGGAGGGCATCACCGATATATGGTGTGGTGCGTCGTTGTAAATTGCAATTAATGTTTTAAACCCCAAAGGTGTTCAAAAATTATTTACTATAATTTATTACATTTTAATTATATATTGGGGTATGTATTTATTTAATTATTGTTTATCAAATGGTTTAATCCCTTGGTTTTCGGGAGGTATGTACACTGGGTTTTGCGAAAAGGTTTTAAAAAGGGAACATTTCAAACGGAGCGATTGGTGAGAGTTTTGAGGGAAATTATTATTTCCAACAGTTGTCACTATTTATTTATTAATTGTTGGTATTTATTCAATTCCCTTAATTGTTATTATTATTATTTTATTATCATTAAAAGTGTTCAGTAGTTAGGGTCAGGGCTTGTCTAGGGTTCCGGGGAAGGAATTCTGGACGGGTCCTGACAATAAGGTGGTGTGAATACCTTTCCCATGCGACGCGTTCCCATGAGGGAAAGTAAAACCATACGGGCCAAGCCCAAAGAGGACAATATCTGCATGCGGGTGGTCTGGACTGTTACATTTTTTATGTGTAGAATGTCAAACTATTATTCCATGTAGTATAAATTAATAATTTTTTGTTCAATAGTATTCGCTTACCTCTGAATAGTGTAATTTTCCGATTCCAGTAACAATTAACTCATTATCTTTATTTATACTTATCTTAAATTATTAAATGCTAATAAATTCAATTTTTGACTGTTTGTTTATGCATGTATTATGTTTGGGTTTGTGTGCAACAGTACGCGCATGAGTGCTTGTGTCTGTGCATGCATGTATATATGCAGACACAGAATCAACCAGTATCTAAATAATTTCTGGCTTCAGGGAATATTGTTTTTCCATTCCCGTGATGGGATGCTACACTCAAGATCACTTTATTACGATTCATACAACAGTGGTGATTGGTTCAATAGGTACATTAAATATTTTTATTTTCATTCCACTTGTATGTTTAAATAAGCTTATTGGCATTCACTTGACTACAACCTACGCATAATCCATCTACCTCAAATTTGATTCTTAGTCTGAATTTCCAGGCTTGATTTTACTTACATTTCCAACTATTAGGGAGTTGGACTTCCTTCAGAAGAGAAGAATGGGAAGAACTGGCCACAATAACTGTTCTCCTGTTTTTTTTATAGTCATTATTTGAAGCTCTATGGAATTTTTATTTTATTTTTTCTCTTATAGGAAATTTCTCGTCTATTGGTATATCATGTTTATTGATTGATTTCTCAAATTTCTTATGTATTAGCTACTCTTCACCTCTTTTTCACCTGAAGACAGAAAATGCCATCCAGGTGAGAAACATGATTTAGTTCTTAAGATTTTCAATACCCATGCTTCCTGATCAAATAACCACTACACGAAAATTAAAATCTAGCTACACTAACTTAGCGACGGTACAAAACAAATGTGTCTAAAAAAACAAAACCGCAATGCTGAGTCTAATGCGTCGTTAAAATTTGATAAATATACAACGCATTCAAGAAATGTTGAAATTACACGGTCACTAAAAACAACAATACGTGACGCTCCCTTTAAGTGTCGCTGAATATGTGGCTGAACAGAGTCACCTTTACTACTGTACGTATATTCTTTTTTTAATTGTATTATTTAAATGCTAGACTTATGCAAAATGATTAACCAACCACTTATCTATGTTTATATAATAACAAAATTTAATTATATGAATACTAAAAAAATAGAGGAAAATAGGCAACCTTCAAGCAATATAACTGAAGTTGTTCAATTATTTAATTTTTCATGTACAGGTTATTTTCTGTTAATTAAACTTGCACATCTCTTGTATTTTTTTTTTTTTTTAAAGATAAAGTGAATAGGCGATGGAACAAATTCATTCCACATCGTCTGTTCCTTTTTTTTTTTTTTTTCCTTTTAATCAATGTGATTTTCTTTCAACTTCAAATAAGTAGTTAAAATATTTAAGCAATATAAATGAGGTGTTTTTTGGTTTTTTTTTTTTGGGTTAAGATAAGGGGAACAGGCGACGCAACTGCTTCATTCCGCGTTGCCTGTTCCTTTTTTTTTTTTTAATCAATCTGATTTTCTTTCAACTTCAAATAACCAGTGAAAATATTTAAACAATATAACTGAGGTGGTTTTTTGCTTTTTTTTTTTTTTAAAGATATAGGGAATAGGAGATGCAACTGCTTCATTCTGGGTCTCCTGTTCTCTTTTTTTATCTTTTTTTAATCAATTTGATTTTCGTTCAACTTCAAATAATTAGTGAAAATATTTAAGCAATATAACTGAGGTGGTTTTTTGTTATTTTATTTTATTTTTTTTAAGATAAAGGGAACAAGTGACACAACTGATTCATTCTGCGTCGCCTATTCTTTTTTTTTTTTTTAATCAATCTAATTTTCTTTCAACTTCAAATAACCAGTAAAAATATTTAAACAATATAACTGAGGTGGTTGTACAATTATGTTGTTGTTTATGTACAGTTTATTTTCTGTTAATTAAACTTACAAATCTCTTAAATTGTATTTTTGTTTTTTTTTTGTTTTTTTTTTTAAAGATAAAGGGAACAAGTGACACATTTTTTTAAAAAAGAGTTGCCAAATAGAGGAAAAGGCAATGCATCCTTCAACGAATGCATCGCCTTTTCTTCTTTTTTTTAATTTTTTTTTTAATCAATCTAATTTTCTTTCACCTTCAAATAACCCGTGAAAATATTTAAGCAATATAACTGAGATTGTTGTAAAATTATGTTGTTTTTTATGTACAGTTTATTTTCTGTTAATTAAACTTAAAAATCTATTAAATTGTATTTTTGTTTTTCTTTTTTAAAGATAAAGGGAACAAGCGACTCATTGTTTTAATAAAGAGTCGCCAAGGCGATGCATTTTTTATCTCTTACACTCTCAAAGAATCACCACACCACTAGATCAAATGACTTGAATGTAATAATATAATAAGAACTAGCTAATATAGTTTTAGGCAATGCATTGTTTTAACAGATAGGGCCATGCCAAAAATTGAACCCAGGAACTTTTACCACCAGACCAAATGACTTGGATGTAATAATACAACCAAAATTAGCTAATATAGTTTTAGGCGATGTATTATTTTAACAAAGAGTCGCCAAATAGATGAAAAGGCAATGCATTTTTCAACAACTGCATTGCCTTTCTTTTTTTTTTTAATTTTTTTTATTTACACATGTACAAACCCATAAAAATAAAATAAAATCAGATAGGGCCATGCCAAGAATTGAACCCATGTTAATAAGTTTTTTAATTTTTCCATATGCAATATGAGGGCGTAATATCATCAACAAGTGGACGTCAACTTCCATCTCAATGAATATGCATTCATGGAAGTTTGATTAATATTGAATTTGCTTTTCCACATACAATACTTCACCAAATTATGTAAAAATATGTCAATGAGATAATATTTAATTTATTTGATAATTATTTTGTTATGAAAAATATTTATTTAAAATTTTTGTATTCTAATTATTTTGGATGAAGCTAGTTTTAGTTTTTTTATATTTTAATTATTTTTATATTTTTACTATTTTAATCAATTTTCACGAAATTAAAAAAAAAGCAAATTTAAAAAATAAAATAAAGGCCGACACATTAAAACAAATAACGTCGCCTAATATATTTGGCAACGTTGTTTTTCAACATTTAGCGACGTTTCACGAAGAGTCTCCTTTCATTGGCTATTTTTAATGATGTTTTAAAAAACAGTCGCTAATAGATTTTTTAGTGATTGTTTCATACAGCATCGCTAAATAATGCATCGCTATAAGTAGAACATCAAATCTGACACATAGTTGAAAGCGTCGCTACAAATGCATTGCTAAAAATCTGATGGAAAATCTGACGCATTTTATAAATGCATCGCTAAAAGTCAAGATGCGTCACTAAAACTCTAAAATAGGCGACTTTATTAATGTGTCACATGTTGTCTTATGGATTTAGCGACAGGATGTTAGACAACGCATAATACGTCGGTCTTTATTTTGTGCGATGTATTAATTGCATCATTTATCAATGCGATTCTAGTACTGAACAGTATTTCCATAATTAATTTACAATTGGCAAATTGAGTTCAACAAGGAAAATGGGTTATCTTCCTAAGCAATAAGGAAAAGCTTCATTCATTGAAGTTGTTTATTGTTATGGTTTACAAGCCTGTCTATATTGGTTCCAAATGTAGTACAAAGTGTCTATAATAATTTGGACTACTCAAAGAAAATAACTTAATAATTGCAATTTTCCCATTATATTGCTAATTCATTGGGGATTGCCAAAAAAATTGAACTATCAAGAAATTTAGGGCTAAATTACCCCAAGAATAAACTTATGTTACAGCTGAAATTCTTGGTTCTTCCACCTTGTGCATTCTCTTTTATATTTCTTTCCTATTTTGTCTCAAAATTTCTTCATTTTCCTCTCCCTCAAAAAACCTTATAGGACAACTATACCATTTTTGTTTTGTTTTGTTTATATTTTATTATTATTACCTTCTCATTTTCTTTTTCTCCCTGCTTTGAACTTATCAAAATTTAATAGCCCAATAGCTAAAAATATGAACTAGTTTATTAGTAGTTGAATTTAACATCCGAATGGTAACTGAGAAATGGTTTTAGAGAACAGAAGTATATCTTTTGTTGTTAGAACAGGTACATTTTCACAATACTGGTTCTTCACTGGTCCAGAAGTTATAGTAATGAGCATTAAAGATGGTCATGAAATTGTCCCAAGGTTATCCCAACTGAAGCCAATGCCAGTAAAAATAAATTCTATGCTTTTAATTATTTGAAGCCGATACAGTACAAACAATAGTATTGTTAAGCTTGTTCCTTGCAACTACTCATACATTGTTGTTATCATCAATTCATGTCCAAGTGAGATTTCATTTTTCAGTCCTGCATTGAGGGCTAGAACTCTTCAACTGCATCCTATACAGGTAAATCACTTTTTTAGTTTTTTTTACTTCAAATTGTCTGTGTTGAGTGTTTTCTTTAAGGATGGAGCGACTTGCGATTTAGTTGTAGTATGAACTTTTAGTTTACACAATTGTAGCTATAAAATCTAGTTGTCAAACATAGAGTGGATGTTTAGTTGTAGTATGAACTTTTAGTTTACTCAGTTGTAGCTATCAAATCTAGTTATCAAATGTAAAGTGTATATTATAAACATATTATGCATCATTATACCATATTTATTTAAAACATAAATAAAAGCATCATGTAATTATAACATGAATTATGAATTTTTTTATGTAAAAATCTTTCTAAATGATCAAATTGTCCTAGGTAACAAGCCAGTAAGAAAAAAGAAAAAAAATTTCTTGTACATTTTAGGTCATCTGATCTTAATACTGCTAAAATATTTGTTTTCATGAATTATTCTTTTGCGCATGTTGTAGAGTATTGATGGCTTTTCCGTGGAAAAATTGGTGTAGTTGATATTAACCGATCATGTAGTCAAGAGTCCTACGTTTCAAACTTCGACAGGATGCTTCAGTGTACCTGCAATGACAACATTTGTGGTTGTCGAGCCTTGGAGAATTTGATTGGGTTGCTCTTTATCATGATTGGCTGTGAATATGATATTGATGAATGACTTTCATGGTCACCTATTGCATAGTAAGTTCCTATGATAATGTAAAGATATAATCATTGATTTTGTTGGTGCAAATGAGAAATGATCATAAATGTGACTGCATTTGTTGACTTGGTGGAGGATAAAGTCAATGTTAAATTTATACAACTGTATAATTGTTACTTATAGCCCATCCAAGAATCTTATCTGCATTAATTTTCAGCTGCTGATAAAAGGTAAAAATATGTTGTTGTTATGGGAAAGAAGAGTAGCAAGTTATGGGCCACTTAACAGAGTTGAATTGGTTGTTTTTGATTGTCTTTCTAACTAACAATGAAATTTGATCCAAGAATATCAAAGAAAAATGGAAAATATGACCTGGACCTTTTGAATTTTCAACAGTGTTTCAATATTACCTAGACTTATTTTTGAAGCATTTTATCCCTTTGAATGAGAGCATATATAAAGTCAAACTATCCAACTTGTAAGTTATTGTTATTATTATTATTTTTTTTTTTGGCTTAAGCTTGAGGAAATTGACTTACTATTAAAATTAATTGTTTATATAAAACTTATGTGTCAATTATATGTATACTCTGTAAAAGGCGAAAAATATTTGGTTGATTTACGTAAGCAATGTAAAGTTTAATTTCAATAAAATTTTTTAACTTTTAGAATTGGAGGTTTTAAAAATTAATCAACTTTTGAAAAATTGATCAAGTTTTTAAAGAGTACCATTATATATCACCAGTAGTGATTATCACCATCCTATATGGCAGTGGATCCAACATTTATATAGCTTTTACATATACATGGGATCCATTACTATATAGATTGTTTTTACTGATATATATATATATATATATATGTGGATCCATTACCATATAGGATAATGACAATCACCACTGATGACAAACATCATTTTTCATATATATATATATATATATATATTCTTTAGTTGGCCAACTTCGAATAATATATATAATTCAAAGTCTCCCATATACCATGGGACGAGTTCTTCTAGTTAAAGAATGTATATTTTGAGCGGTAACTTAGACCCTTTAATGTTATTAGTTTCTAGATTTATTTATTTATTTATTTTTAAGACAATAACCAACCAGGAAAAAAAAAAAACAATCTAATGGAAAAGGAAATAGACAAGAAGTTAAGAAAATAAGACAAAACCAAATAGAAAAGACCAAAAAAAAAAAAAAAAAAAGTGACGAAAAAATGGTTCTATTTCTGATAGTGATCGATTTTATGAGAACGAGCTTGGTGTTTTTAACTCCAGCTTTAATATCTGTACAGTATAATAATAGAGGGGGGTACTAACCTTTTCCCATTTTGTGCACCAAATAAATAAAACTTAAAAAAAGTAAATAACAAAAAAAGGTTCCAAATGAACTATTACACAAAAAATAAAATGGTCCATAAAATTAATAAAAATCAGTTGAAAGAGATGGAATATTTTGTGATTAATAATCCAAAATAGTCAGTAAATAACCAGATAGAAAAGTTAAAAATAGCGTCTTAACTCCAGCACCCCATACTTTGTCCAAAAAAAAAAAAAAAAACTCCAGTTTGATATGTGATTGTCTGATTGAAATATCCTCTTCTAATTTAATATATATGTACAATATAATATAATATAAATAAATATACAAAGAACAGGGGTTACCTTTTCCAAACAAACCAGCAGATGTCGTATTTAATAAATAGGTAAAAGAGTTTGGAGCATCACATAAATAAAACTTAAAAAAAAAAATTCGAAATGATCTGTTAAAAAACAAAAACATAAAATTAATATCTAATATTCATAAAAGAGATAAAGGGTATGTGTCGAACTTTATAGTAATCCTGCCTTTCAATTCCGTTTTTCACTTGAAGCTTCTCGTAGAAGGAATTTGTCATGTCAATTTCCAATTCTTTTAGGGAAGTCACAAATTTCAAACCTTCTGGAATCCTCTCTAATTCACGAAGGTAACCAATTCTTAATTTCTTGAGACTCAGCATCGCACCTTTCTCTACTATCCACTCTCGTAAATTGTCTAACTGAGAGAGTTGAAGAGTGTCTAAGTTTGGAAATCCATGGGCAAAGCAAACCATTTTAGAACCAACATATGCATCCTTACCAAGCCAGAGAAACCTTAAATTTGGTAGCTTATTCTTGTTGAAGTGTGGCAATTTTGCCACTTGATGGTGCATGTCACCGAGTAGCATGCACACCTTGGTATCAAATCATTTCCTTTTATGAGTTTATATTTTTTTGTATGTTTTAATTTATGCAAGGTATATTTTGATAATGTTTTGTGCCTAAGTTATGTATGCAAAAGTATAGGCAAAATTATGCACAAAAGAGTAGGAATGTTATGCTTGAAATGCCTATGGTGCTGGATTCATAATTTCCAGCAACATAGTTCTACTATTTATCTTATATCTCAGGTTGCAAATGGAGTTTTGGGCTGAAATTTTGAGGGATATCTACAGACATATATAGAAGACTATGGTTCAAATTTCAGATCCAAATGACATGGGAAAGTCCATTTTCTATTCCAAACAGATTGCTGTATCTGATGGGCCCAGTATGCAGAGTATGGGTCAGTTTTGGAGCTGTTTGGCCCATGATCCGGTTCCAGAACTTTCCTAGCTCTTGGAACAATATTTATTGATGACCAAGGATGCTTCAAACCAAGTTTCATAAGCAGATACAAAGGGGAACTAAGTAGGTGAAGCTAGTTTGGTTGTTTACCCAAACTAGTTAAACAATAGGAACTTAGTTCAAAACCATGTGCCACTTTTTACTATATTTGGAATAGACATGTTGCAGCTGGTTTTTGACTCTTTTGTGTATGAAAAGTTAGGTGTTGACCATTTTATTTTTTAAATTTCAAATACTTTACTCATTTTGTAAGCTCACATGCTTGGCATGTGTGAACTAGTTGTAATTTCAAGCTTATATAGTAAAATGAATGAAATGGCTACACATCTAAGCCTCATTTTTCAAAAGCAACGTGGTCCCCTTCTTTTTATCTCTTCTTCAACACCTTAGAACACTCTAGGAACCCTAAAAACCAAAAAACACCATAACCAAAACCTAAAAACACAACTCACATACAACCATTCCCAAGAGCATCACCAAAAGCTTGCTTGTTGCTAACACTTCAAGCTAGCTTGCTCTTGGTCATAACCTTCTCACCCCAACAAAGTGGTATCAGAGCAAGGCACATTTTTGTGAGATTTGTGAGGTTTTTGGGCTGGTTCGTTCCTTGAGAGTGAAGAGATACTTGAAAGCACAAATATATTTTCATATTCCTTCATACTAGAAAGCACCATTCACATGGCTTCTTCAAGTTTTTCAACTCCTTCTCCTCCTATCTTCAATGGGGAGAACTACAACATTTGGAGTATCAAGATGCAAGCCTACTTGAAGGCTTATGGTCTTTGGGAGGTCACCATAAATCCCCAAGAACCCGAGCCTTTGAGACAAGGGGCAACGGTCAACCAAATCAAGCACCATGAGGGGAATTGGCTAAAGGTTTCAAGGCTCTCACCGCCATTCATTCTTGTATTAGTGATACCATTTTCACAAGGATAATGGCATGTGAGAGTGCCAAAGAAGCTTGGGACAAACTTCAAGATGAGTTCCAAGGGAGTGCAAGGACAAGGCAAATGCAAATCCTTAACCTAAGGAGGGAGTTTGAGACTATCAAGATGAAAGACAAAGAAACGGTTAAGGAGTTCACCACAAGGCTTCTTAATGTGGTGAATCAAATTAGGGTGCTAGGTGAAAGATTAAGTGACCAAAGGATTGTGGAGAAGGTGTTGGTCTCCTTGCCCGAGAGGTTTGAAGCTAAGATATCTTCATTGGAGGAGTCAAGGAACCTAAATGAAATTTCCTTGACCGAGTTGGTGAATGCCTTGCAAGCTACGGAGCAAAGGAGGAGGATTAGACATGAAGAATCAATAGAGGCTGCATTTGTGTCTAAACAACATCAAAAGACACAAAATCAAAAGAAGAACAAGCTTAAGGTCATAAAGGAGAAAGGTGAAACTAGCAAACCCGAGAGGAAGTCCTATGAACCTTGTCACCATTGCAAGAAGAAAGGTCATCATCCAAGAAGGTGTTGGTGGAGGCCGGATGCATTTTGCCATAAATGCCAACAAAAAGGTCATGTGGAGAGAGTATGCAAGACAAACAAGAAAGATAAGCAACAAGCAAATGTTGCTAAAGATAATGCAAGTGATAGTGAATCCGAAGAGTTGTTTGTTGCTACTTGTTTTAGTAGCATCAAGAATGATGAAGGATGGATCATTGATAGTGGAGCAACACACCATATGTCTCACAAGCATGAGTGGTTCACAAACTTGGATAGGAGCAGCCACAACAAAGTCAAAATTGGAAATGGAGCCTTGATGGAAGTGAAAGGCAAAGGAGATGTGGTGATACACACCACCAAAGGTATCAAAATTATCCATGATGTTCTCTATGTACCTTTTTTATGTGAGAACTTACTTAGTGTAGGTCAAATGCTTGAGAACAAATATGCATTACACTTCTCAAACATGACATGCACTATAGTTGATCCACATGGAAATGAATTAATGTGTGTTGGAATGAAGAACAAGAATTTTAGGTTGAATATGGATGAAAATGGTGCATCGGTTGCATTGAACACCAAAGTTGAGAACACCTCTCAACTTTGGCATAAAAGACTAGGCCATGCTAGCTTTAAGTCATTGGTAGGCACACATGAACTTGTTAGAGACATGCCATTGGTGGAGAAGCAAGAACATGTGTGTGAAGTGTGTCAAAAAGGAAAGCATACTAGGCTAGCATTTCAATCTTGTTCTTGGAGATCAAAGGAGAAGTTAGGACTTATACATTCGGATATTTGTGGTCCTATGAGTGTTCCATCCTTAAATGGCAGCAAGTATTTCATAACTTTCATTGATGATTACTCAAGAATGTGTTGGATGTATTTCCTTGAAAGAAAATCACAAGCTTTGGAGAAGTTTGTAGAATTTATGAAGTTAGTGCAAAATCAATCCGGTTGCACTATAAAGGTGTTAAGGACGGACAATGGTGGGGAATACACAAGTGAGGCTTTCAAACAACTTTGTAAGGATCATGGTATAGTTCATCAATTCACTACACCATACACACCACAACAAAATGGTGTATGTGAAAGGAAGAACCGTACCATCATGGAGATGGCTAGATGTTTGTTGTTTGAAAGTGGCTTGCCAAAGAAGTTTTGGGCCGAAGGAGTTAATACATCCATCTACATCCAAAATAGGCTTTACTCCAAGTCTTTGAGGAGTAAAACCCCATTTGAGCTTTGGTTTGGATATAAGCCTTCTCTTGATCATCTAAGGGTATTTGGAAGCATTTGTTACATCCTAGTACCACAAGAGAAGAGAGGAAAGCTTGATGAAAGGTCACAAGTTGGTGTTTTGGTTGGCTATAGTGATGTGACCAAGGGATATAGAGTGTATAACTTGGAAACCAAGAAACTTGTGATAAGTAGAGATGTGAAAGTTGATGAGGAAGCTAAATGGGTTTGTAGTAAGGAGGAGTTGGCTAGTATGGATGAAGACAATCGGCTTGAAGCTCATGATAATGATGAGGAACAAGGAAATGATGAAGGTGCTGCCCATGATGATGAATATGATGAGAATGAGCTAGAAATCTCCATAGGGGCGGATTTGGAGATTGGTGATGGTGTGAGAGGCACAAGACCTCTTAATGAGATTTATGAAAGGTGTAATGTGGCATTGAGTGATCCAATCAATGTCCATGAGGCTATGGCAAGAAAAGAGTGGAGACAAGCCATGCAAGATGAAATCGATGTGATAAACAAGAATGACACTTGGAGCTTGGTAACAAAACCGAAGGGAAAGAATGCTATTGGGGTGAAGTGGATCTTTAGGACCAAGTACAATCCGGATGGGTCCATAAATAAGCACAAGGCAAGGCTTGTTGTCAAAGGATATGCACAACAAGCCGGTGTGGATTATGGAGAGACTTTTGCACCGGTTGCAAGGATGGAAACCATAAGACTTCTTCTTGCAATTTCGGCACAAACGTCTTGGAAAGTATATCACCTTGATGTGAAGTCAGCCTTCTTGAATGGAATATTGAAGGAGGAGGTCTATGTTGTGCAACCCGAAGGTTTTGTGAAGAAAGGAAGTGAAGAGAAGGTATACAAGCTACACAAGGCCTTGTATGGTCTTAAACAAGCTCCTAGGGCATGGTATGCCAAGATAGATGGTTTTTTGACAAAGCATGGATTTAGGAGGAGTCCTAATGAGCCTACATTGTATATTAGGACTCATGGTTGCATGGTGTTGGTGTCTCTTTATGTTGATGACCTCCTAGTGACCGGTGGTAATGAGAAAGAAGTGAGCAACTTCAAAGGTGAGCTAGAATTGAACTTTGAGATGTCTAGCCTTGGAGAGATGAAATACTTTCTTGGAATTGAAGTTGTCCAATCATCCAAGGGCATCTTCATATCTCAAGAAAGCTATGTGAAGGAGTTGCTCAAGAAGTTTGACATGGAGGATTGTAATAGCGTTGCCACACCTATGAATGAAGGCACCAAGTTGGTGAAGGATGATAATTCTCCAAAGGTAAATCCTTCCATCTATAGAAGTTTAATTGGTAGCCTTTTATATGTATGCTCTACTAGACCGGATATCATGTTTAGTGTGGCTGTTTTGTCAAGATTTATGCATAGTCCATCACAAAATCATCTTAGTTGTGCAAAAAGAATCCTAAGGTATTTGAAAGGTACTAGTGATTTTGGTATATGGTACAAGGATGGCATGAATGAAGCTTTGCTTGGTTATAGTGATAGTGATTGGGCTGGTTCTTTGGATGATAGCAAGAGCACATCGGGCTACATTTACACTCTTGGAAATGGTCCTTTCTCATGGAATTCCAAGAAGCAACAAACCGTTGCACAAAGCACCGCGGAAGCCGAGTATATTGCTTGCTCAAGTTGTGCTAATCAAGGTGTTTGGCTTAGGAAATTATTGGAGGACTTGAGCTTGAAGCAAGAGGAAGCCACGGTAATATTGTGTGACAATACTTCAGCAATATCAATTGCACAAAATCCAGTCCAACATGGGAGGACCAAGCATATACCAGTCAAGTATCATTCCTTAAGGGAATTTGAAGCACGTGGTGAAGTGAAGTTGGAGTATGTGACTTCCGAGGAGAACTTGGCGGATATCTTCACCAAGCCATTGGGAAAGAAGAGATTTGAGATATTGAGAGGACTTCTCAATGTCTCATACAAAATTGCCAAGGAGGAGTGTTGAAGTGTGGCAATTTTGCCACTTGATGGTGCATGTCACCGAGTAGCATGCACACCTTGGTATCAAATCATTTCCTTTTATGAGTTTATATTTTTTTGTATGTTTTAATTTATGCAAGGTATATTTTGATAATGTTTTGTGCCTAAGTTATGTATGCAAAAGTATAGGCAAAATTATGCACAAAAGAGTAGGAATGTTATGCTTGAAATGCCTATGGTGCTGGATTCATAATTTCCAGCAACATAGTTCTACTATTTATCTTATATCTCAGGTTGCAAATGGAGTTTTGGGCTGCAATTTTGAGGGATATCTACAGACATATATAGAAGACTATGGTTCAAATTTCAGATCCAAATGACATGGGAAAGTCCATTTTCTATTCCAAACAGATTGTTGTATCTGATGGGCCCAGTATGCAGAGTATGGGTCAGTTTTGGAGCTGTTTGGCCCATGATCCGGTTCCAGAACTTTCCTAGCTCTTGGAACAATATTTATTGATGACCAAGGATGCTTCAAACCAAGTTTCATAAGCAGATACAAAGGGGAACTAAGTAGGTGAAGCTAGTTTGGTTGTTTACCCAAACTAGTTAAACAATAGGAACTTAGTTCAAAACCATGTGCCACTTTTTACTATATTTGGAATAGACATGTTGCAGCTGGTTTTTGACTCTTTTGTGTATGAAAAGTTAGGTGTTGACCATTTTATTTTTTAAATTTCAAATACTTTACTCATTTTGTAAGCTCACATGCTTGGCATGTGTGAACTAGTTGTAATTTCAAGCTTATATAGTAAAATGAATGAAATGGCTACACATCTAAGCCTCATTTTTCAAAAGCAACGTGGTCCCCTTCTTCTTATCTCTTCTTCAACACCTTAGAATACTCTAGGAACCCTAAAAACCAGAAAACACCATAACCAAAATCTAAAAACACAACCATTCCCAAGAGCATCACCAAAAGCTTGCTTGTTGCTAACACTTCAAGCTAGCTTGCTCTTGGTCATAACCTTCTCACCCCAACAATTCTCCAACACTAGCATTGGGTCCTACTCCATCTTAGACCAAGATAGAATCAATTTGGTAAGGCTTTGTGGAAGATGTATTAATCCTTGTTGTGGTAATTTCATCTGCCCTTGCAAACCTAATTTAGAGAGACTATGACATGAGGAAAGTGATTCCAGACTTGGAAATTCAGCTTCGATGCCGTATGATATAGGCATTTGCCACGTCCAAGCAAATACAACCTAATATTCAAGTTAATTACATCAAACCGTCTAAGCAATTATGTACTAACTAATCAAATTAATTTGATTTTTCAAGATAAGCCTGAGTATGTATTGTTAAAATATATATATATATATATATATATATATATATATGTATATATTATATAACTCATTATTGGTCCTCGGCTTCATATAAGTTCGAACTTTGCTGAAACTAAAATCATGTTAATTTTAGCAAGTATCAAAGCAGCAGGTCCTAGTTTCAATCCTTGCAATTTTTAAATCCTAATAAATTTTCACTTTCACATTTTGGATCCGCAAAACGGAATTTGTGATAGGAACAACGTAGATTATTAACCTATTATTAGGCCATCTCATATAAACTTGACCTTAGATCAGAGAGAGAGAGAGAGAGAGAGAGAGAGAGAGAGAGAGAGAGAGAAGGAAGGAAAAAAAAGGTCATTACTATCAACAATATTAACATGCACTGTGTTAATCTAATTGGAAATTAAAGTACAAATGTTGAAAAAATGAAGGGCAATGATAGAGCTTTTCAATACGCGTGAAATGATGATTAACATTAATAATTTAGTTATAAATTCTGTAACATACATATAACCATCTTTTTAGAATTGTCATATCTTCAATTAGATTTTTAATTTTAATTGGTTAATTAATTAAAATATCACTCATATAAATTGCCACTATCATATCATCTATTATATATTTTTCGATATAAAATTTTAAAAAATAATTTTATATATGTACGCGCAAATATATATAAAATGACATGTGAAACATCAATAAATTAATTTTATTAGTAATTAGGTGGCTTCAATAAAGATATAAATTGGAAAGAAGCTGAACCAAAATCTACATCAAATTGCCAAAAAATTAAACACGATGGAATCTTCTGTGGATTCGTGGATAAATGATTGGATTTATAGACTATTCAAACGATCACGTGAATACCAACAAAGTTTTAATTTGCTTATTCCAAAGTCCTCAAAATATCAATTAATTATAAGAATTATTGACAATTAATCCAATTGCTTTACCCACCCACTAAAAATAATAATAATACTAATCATAATATCCAAATAGATTAATTAAGAAAGTAAAAAGGTGCATTCCAACTTAGGTTGATCCACTAAAAATAAAAATTATAATAATATTATATGGAACAGGAACCTAGTGAATATATATTTGCTACTAATTAAGAGGCTGAAAAGGCGTGAGAGAGAATTGCACCTCTCGCATCATGTTGGAGATACAAGTTGATTTATACACACTTTTTCACGACCTCAAAAGACAAATAGGGGTCAACTCCCGTGAGTCTCCGGCAGTGTTTTTTCTAAATTTAGCTTTTGGAAAATTGAACATAAAGAAAAAGTTATTCAAGAATTTTCTTTTTAATGCTATTTTTCTTTTCCTTCCTTTTCACCTTTGCATAAATAAACAGAAAGCAATCCAAGCACTCATAATATATCTTCTACTTGTCCTGAATCCCGATCTCATGAGGGTAAGAATTGAGATCTCAGTCGATGCGTTTACACCTTGAAACGAGGACAAATTTAGAAAATAAATAACATTTTATAACCACACATGCCTCTTCTAATTGATTTAATGAATCAAGCTGTCAAAAATTTCAAAACCAGGAATATTTATAAAAAGTACAAAGTTGAAGTTCAAGTTGGGGAACTGTAAATGTTAAAACAGTTCAGATTTGTAGGGTATTTAAATTCTTGGCTTTGGAATTAGTCACTTGAGTTTTATTTGTTTTTACAATTCTCATAGAAAATCGTTCAGATCAAGAATTTATTTTTTTATTATTTAATGATCATCCAAGATAAGAGGATTTAACCGAAAAACGAACCATTTCCTAGAATAGGATTATGATACAATTTTCCCTCATATACTATTAAAAAAAAAAGATATGTGTGGGATACGCCGTAAGTTCAATTAAATTTATATTACAAGGGAAAAAACAAATAAAAGAGAGATGAGGGCTTCATGATCATTTTTTGCTTTTTAAACTCAAATTGGGGCAACGATGCTCCTATGTGAATACTGAATATACACCATTTATAACAATTAAAATAATGTTAATATGGTATTCAAGACATTGAAGCCCGAAAGGAGCACTCAACTGAAGCCATTCATCAAATTCATCCATGATCAACCACAATCCCTCTGAAGGTCATCATCACCCATGATCCACCACAATCACAAACCCTCTGAAACTGAAGTTTTCCTACTTCTCTGTAAACTTAGTTGAGCAAAAACATCAACAGTTTCCGTACCACTGACTAAGCACTACTTGCTATAACATTCCGGTAGCCTGAGAATTCAACGGAGTCAAAATGTCAATCCTAGTTCCCTCCTGTTGCTGCATTTGCTAGTCAACCAGGCAGACAAAGGCGGTGTTGGCATTACGAAGCATTAATATGATTAACCTCTCAAGCATGAACAAGGACCAGAGAATAGAACAGGCAAATTCTAGATTCCAAATGCCTCAAGTCAATCCTGCGACTACATTGCCATTTCAGCGTCCTACAAATAAACAAAACCATAGACCTAACATAACGTTTGCAGCTTCAATATCCATGCAAACAAGCATTTAACAATATTTTAGTAGCGATCAAAGGAAGACGGTCGCCCTGCCCGATTTGGACGATCATAAGGACCTGCCCTGTTCCTGTAGCTTTTTCCCTCATTCCTTCCTGGCCCTCGACTTCCATATCTGTCACTGCCACCTCGTCCACCAGCATCTCTATCATAGCCTCTATCTTTGTCATAACCATGTTGAGCGTACCGATCAGCACCACCATACCTATCACTTGCAAAACTCTCAGCTGGTGGGTACCTGTACAGTAACAGTCCAAATCAGATCATTGAAATAATTTTTGAGTCTGCAAATGCCCAATAGTCTAACAACCGATTCAAAACCAAAACAAATAATTAAAAATATTAAAACTACTTCCACTATGTACACAATGGCAGGAAATGGAACAAGCATTGCACTAAATAATGTGCCAATGTCATATTCAAATCCTTAAAATACCTGTCACCTATATATCTTTCACGACTCCCATATTTGTTCTCTGCTATCAAACCTATCTCTCTCTCCATAGAGCCCTCCATCATAAAGATCATCAATGTACCGATCACGATCTCCTCCAAAACGATCACCACGCCCACCAGCACCTCCATACCTAGAATGTGATGAGAATGAACCACCACCACCACCACCTTGGCCACCACCTGACGAAGGGCAATCTCGAGCCCAATGTCCTGGGCGTCCACACTTGAAGCAGTCATCTTGTCCTACAGACCTATCTCCTCCCCCATTGCTTCTTCTGCTACCAGACAAGTAGCCTTCCCTGTACCCATGGTCCACATCCTCACCGCCCATTTTTGGTGGGGCCTTGTTTACTGAGATTGTCCGATCACCAAACTCCCGTCCATGCATTTCCCTAATCGCATTTTCCATTCCCCGACGATCTGAAAACGTAATTTCAACCCTAATCCACGTGGACGGCCAGTATCTCTTTCCATCATGATCTACATATATATCACATTAAGGTAACTCAAGCAGGCAATAGCAGGTTGGATAGTAAGCAAGCACTAAATTTGTTGCAACATTATGCCAATACCAAGCATTAGCATAAATAGTAAGCAAGCACTTGCCGCAATGGTGATCAAACCAGCAAGTACATTTAATAAATGAATGACGGACACAAAAGGAAACAAGCAAAATTTCGCATGGAAAAATTAGATTTTTCATCACATGCATCAAGGGAAAATAGAAACCTTAGAACACCTAAATCCTGAGCTAGTTCTTCCCAAATTAAGTAAGTGAACATGTCAAAAAGATAATGTGCTCAGTCAGCACCATGAAAAAAAAAAAAAACAAACAAACAAACAAATTGACTAAGCAAATTTTGCATTAAGAGATGGCACTTCCTAAAATCTTCAAAAATAGAAGAAATTCCTATGATGGCATATTCATATAATGACTGTGAACGATGCAACAATGCAACAGTGCAGCTACCATTTTATAATTAAAGTTCAAAATAAAGGCAATGACCCTGAAAAAGTTGAATAATAACTTTCATCTATGGATGAAAAAGCTACATTACATATATACTAGTCACAGTCACAGAAACTAGCAAACAATAAGGTCTTGAACTGGAGCAACAAGAGCATAAACGAAGCAAAAATAATAATATTAATAATAAAATAAAATAATTAAATCCAAAATCCATTTTCAACAGAATGATGTATTGGCAGCTTGAGTCCACAGTTGATATTCATATAAAATTTTAGAGGTAATCTAAATCAAATAAACAGATAACTTACTTTCCGTGTCGGAATTTCAAGATGGAAAGATTCTAAGAAAAATCAGACAGTTCAGCAACACAGGTTAACTATCACCAGACAATATATAAGGCCTTTGATCTTATTTTTTAACAGAATCCATGATAAAAATCCAGCATAAACTGAAAACTAAACCACCAATTCGTTAAAAAGCTCCTAATCCTCAATCAATGATGTTCAACTTGAATTTGCCATTAGCAGTACATTCCACTGGGGTATAGTTATCTATCACAAAAGAACTTAAAACAAACGTCAATCATGGGTCCTTTTCCTAGTTGCATAATCAATCATCTTCAACAGAATCAGCAGAGTAAAGACATTTATTGCAATTATTGAGTCTTCTAATAATCAATTTAAATCGTATAGGAGGAAAAACATAATCAGGCATCGTTACAAATTGATTTTACTATAGTGGTTTATCATTATGCTCCAACTTTGTTCATAATTCTGCTGCCTTCATCAAATTTTTATCAACCAAAGGTAACCAAAGTGACTGCAATTATCAATCCATGTGGTCAAGAGAGTCTAGTATCCGCTCACAACCCCATAACTAATTAATTATGTTGGAAGATTCTATACATATGTGTTTGATTATGTGTTATTTTAGGTAGTTATGAGCTGTACAGATATTTAGGAATCAGTTTTATTTTATTTTATTTTTATTTTTAATTAAGGAGATTTATTACTTATTATGTATCCTAAAAAAGGCCATAAAACCTAATGTACAGAAATATAATAATATATCCCATTATTCACATTCTTCTATTTCTATTTTATATGGTATCAGAGCAGGCTAAACCTCTCTGTGAAAAAGTGCGGCGGTGTAAACAGTACCCATGTAAACAATAGTCTTACATGAACAGTAACCCATGTGAATAGTATCTTCGCATAAACAGTACTTTCCGCGTTTCTGCATTAAAAATGTCCGAAATCACATCCAATTTTCAGCCCCAGTCTTCTCAATCCGATTGCCCAGAATTTAGCTAAAATCCACCCTTTTCAGATCACTACAATCCGACTAAATGGTGACAATTTTCTCCAGTGGTCACAATCTGTTCGCATGTATCTCAGAGGAAGAGGGGAAATTGGCTATATCACAGGAGACACAAAGAAGCCCGATGTGAATGATCCAGCCTATGCTATTTGGGATGCTGAAAACTCCATGGTAATGACATGGTTGGTTAATTCTATGGCTGAAGAGACAAGGGCAAATTATCTTTGCTATTCTACAGCCAAGGAATTGTGGGATAATGTCTCACAGATGTACTCAAATTTAGAGAATCAATCCCAAGTTTATGAGTTAACTGTACAACTTGGAGATATTCGCCAAGGTGAGGACTTTGTGACTAAATATTTTAATTCTCTTAAGAGAATTTGGCAGGACCTGGATTTATTCAACAATTATGAGTGGAAGTCACCCGATGACTGCAATTACTACAAGAAAATGGTGAATGTTGGCCGAGTATTGAAGTTTCTTGTAGGTTTAAATGTTGAATTTGATGAGGTTCATGTCCGGATTATTAGGAGGAACCCGTTGCCCCCAATTGGTGAGGTATTTGCAGAAGTATGTAGAGAAGAGAGCAGGAGACAAGTGATGCTCGTGAAGAAGACTCTAAGTACAATCAGACCTGTGGAAGGATCAGCCCTAATTACATCCGAAGCCCAAATCAGTCAAAAGTCATTCCTAAATCAACGGGTTGGAGACAAGAATAACCTATGCTATGATTACTGTGGGAAACCTCGCCATACTCAAGAGAATTGCTACAAGTTGCACGGTAGACCACCCACTGGAAGGATGAGGAAATCTTGTGAATAGCGTTTACCCTTAGCAAACGAGGCAGAATCATCTCCGTTCAATAAAGAACAACTAGATCATCTTCTTAAACTTCTAAAATCCTATTCATCACCTAATACTCCTGTCAGATCTATGGCACAAACAGGTAGCAATTCTTTGGCACTCTCAGTTCTAGGAAAATCATATCCTTGGATCATAGATTCAGGGGCCTCTAATCATATGACAAGTTACTCTAACCTGTTCAGTTCCTATTATCCTTGTTCTGGTATTGAAAAAGTGAGAATAGCCGATGGTAGTTTGTCATCTATTGCAGGAAAGGGAAACATTAAAATTTATGAAAAAATTACTCTAAAATCTGTTTTACATGTTCCAAAACTTGCCTGCAATCTTCTTTCTATCAACAAACTATCTAAAGATACTAATTGCTCCATTCTCTTCCTTCCTTCCATTTGTATTTTTCAGGATCAAAACTCGGGGAAGATGATTGGAACTGCTAGAGAGATAAATGGGCTCTACTACTTTGATGAAACCGCTACTGGTAATAAAAAAGTTCATAGCCTAAGTAGTACTAGTTCAAACCTTGTCTATGATCAAGTTATATTATGGCATAAAAGATTAGGACATCCTAGTTTTCCATACCTTAAACATTTGTTTCCAAAATTATTTAAAGGAATTGATTGTTCGAAACTTCATTGTGAATCTTGTCATTTGGCTAAAGATCATCGAGTTTCATTTCCAATAAAATCTTATCTTGCTTCAAAACCATTTTATTTGTTTTATAGTGATGTTTGGGGTCCTTCTAAGGTTACTACACTTTCTAGCAAAAAATGGTTTGTAAATTTTATTGATGACCATACAAGGGTGTGTTGGGTTTACTTGTTGGAAAGGAAATCAGAGGTTGAACAAAGATTTAAAGAATTTTTTCTAATGATTGAAAACCAATTTCAAAACCAAGATTGGTATTTTAAGATTAGATAATGGGACTGAATACTTTAATAAATATTTAGGAGCATTTCTGACTGAAAAAGGTATTATTCATCAATCAACTTGTCATGACACACCACAACAGAATGGAATTGTTGAAAAAAAAAATAGACATCTTCTTGAGGTAGCTAGAGCCATCATGTTTTCTATGAATGTACCTAAATATCTATGGGGAAATGCACTCCTAACTGCTTGTTATCTAATAAATAGAATGCCATCTAAAGTTTTAAAATATGGAACGCCTTTACAGATTCTGAAAACCTTTTTTCCCATTTCTCAGATAACTATAGATCTTCCTTTAAAAGTGTTTGGTTGTATTTGTTATGTGTATATACCAAATGTTTTTCGATCCAAACTAGATCCTAAAGCTAAAAAATGTGTTTTCCTTCGTTATGCATCTAATAAAAAAGGATACAAATGCTTTAATCCAGTTACACAAAAGTTTTTCAGAGTATGGATGTACACTTTGTTGAGGACCAACCTTTCTTTCAAAAAAAAATTCTTTTCAGGGGGAGAACATAACAAAGGAAGATAATTTTTGGGAAACTTTACCTATTCAAAAAAAATTTGTACCTTTAATTATTTCTGATAAGCAAATACTGGAAACAATTGTTCAAAGAATGGAATCGAGTGATAGTACCCTTAATCTAAATACATTATCAAAAATAGAGGGAGAAGTACTACAAACAGATAACAATTCTCATCCTGAACTTTAGTTTTATACCAGGAAGAGGTTTCATAAATGTACTATTGTTCCAATTGTTCCTTCAGTAGAAGTCCAATCCAAATTTGCCGAGTGAAAGTCCTATAACTCAAAGTAAGTCTTCTTCTACTCATATTCCATCTCTTTCTAATAATGTGCCTAATCCATCCTCCTTAGATCTTGATCTCCTAATTGCATTAAGAAAAGATACCCAAGCTTGCACAAAACATCCAATTGCAAAATACTTGTCATATGAAAGATTATCACAAACTCATAAAGAATTTGTGTCTAGAATTTCTAATTTGTATGTGCCAAAAACTGTTCAGGAAGGGTTAGATGATCTGAAGTGGAGATTAGCTGTGATGGAAGAGATGAATGCTCTCGAGAAAAATAATACGTGGAGTATTACTAACCTACCTCATGATTAGAAGACAATTGGGTACAAATGGGTGTTTACAGTGAAGTGCAAAGCTAATGGGAGTGTGGAAAGATACAAAGCAAGACTCGTAGCAAAAAGATTTACCCAAACTCATGGTATAGACTACCAAGAAACTTTTGCTCCTGTTGCTAAAATTAATTCCATCAGAATACTTCTTTCTCTTGCAGTAAATTTCAATTCGCCACTTCGTCAATTCGATGTCAAAAATGCTTTCTTGAACGGAGACCTAAAGGAAGAAGTATACATGGACCTACCACCCAGATTTGAAGAAAGTCTTGGAAGAGGAAAAGTTTGTAGTTTAAAAAAATCCTTATGTGGGCTGAAACAATCACCAAGAGCTTGGTTTGAACGATTTGGGGATGTAGTAAGGAGGCACGGATTCTCACAAAGCCAAGCTAATCATACTTTATTTTTCAAGCACTCTACCAAAGGTAAAATAGCGGTTCTGATAGTGTATGTAGATGATATTATAATAATTGGAGATGATCTGTTCGAGATTAACAAGCTAAAGAATAAGCTTGAGGTTGAATTTGACATTAAAGACCTGGGAAAGCTTAGGTATTTTCTAAGGATGAAGTTTGCAAGTCCAAGAAGGGAATTTTCATCAACCAATGAAAATACATTCTTGATTTGGTCAAAAAAACAGGGATGACAGGTTGTAAAGCTATAGAAACTCCAATAAACCCAAATGTGAAGCTAAAAGCAGCAACAACAATTGAGGTGGTTGATCGAGAATGTTATCAAAGATTAGTGGGAAGGCTAATCTATCTACCACACACAAGACTTGATATAGCTTTTGCAGTAAGTGGCCAGTTTATACATTCACCTGGATCTACTCATTTTGAAGCTGTGTTCAAGATTTTGAGATATCTAAAAGGAACTCCGGGAAAAGAACTTTTGTTCAAAAATAGGAGCCATCTCCAAGTTGAAGCCTACACAGATGCAGATTGGGCAGGTGATATAAATGATAGAAGATCTACCTCAGGCTACTGCACTTTGATAGGAGGGAATTTGGTCACTTGGAGAAGAAAAAAACAAAATGTTGTAGCAAGGAGTAGTGCAGAGGTAGAATTTCGCTCTGTTGCACATAGCTTTTGTGAAGTGTTATAGATCAAAAGACTCCTAGAAGAGTTGAAGATTCCTACACCAGCACCTATTAAAGTCTATTGTAATAACAAGACAGCTATTTTCGTAGCTCATAATCTAGTTCTACATGATAGAACAAAGCATGTAGAAGTGGATAAACATTTCATCAAGGAGAAGATAGACAACGGTGTGATATGTATATCCTACAATACCCACCACGAGCCAAGTAGCGGATGTTCTTACCAAAGGACTTCCTAGAGGGCAGTATGAGAACTTAGTTAGTAAGCCTGTCATGAGTGATATATTCATGCCAGCTTGAGGGGGAGTGTTGGAAGATTCTATACATATGTGTTTGATTATGTGTTATTTTAGGTAGTTATGAGCTGTACAGATATTTAGGAATCTGTTTTATTTATTTTATCTTTATTTTTAATTAAGGAGATTTATTACCTATTATGTATCCTAGAAAATGCTATAAAACCTAATGTACAGAAGCATAATAATATATCCCATTATTCACATTCTTCTGTCCCAATTTTATAAATTAAAATTACGAGACCTTTGCAATAAATAATTCAAGACCAAGTACAACTGTATCCCCTGAAAGCATAGCCTAGAATCACATAGAATGAAGATTCTACCAGTGTAAATTTCTGTTAATCAACATTCCAGGTGATTCCTATTTTGCTCTTATGTGTAATAATCAAAGAATAGGACGAAAAACATCAAAAACACCTTGTGCCAATATCACATGGCCAGAAGTTTAGTGAACCTGATAAAGCATCATCACTAAATAATAGAATTGTAACCACCACAATACTAGAAAGCCAAAACATATATAGCATTGCACTGATAGTGCTAAAACTGGACTCTCTCATGTGCAATAGTAAACAACAGCATCAAATCCCACAGCAAACACAATTTCGGACTACTGGGGATAGACTAGTGTTCTAAATGAAAAAGATAATATAATTTGGTGAATGAGTCGACTAGAAATGGCAAAAAATTGGAGACATGATTGAGATGGAAAAACTGAAAATGAAGCTTTTAGGCTTCTTGATTAAATGAACAATAACTCTATCCAGTTTGTCCATAAAAATAGAAAATCCATCTTCACAACCCTAATCCACACACCAAGATCGACAATGACATTGAACCCAAACACAACCAACTACTAAACTCACACTCCAAAATAATATTAGCCCAATTGATTCTTGTTACAAGAAAGTAATAAATAAGTTCAATTAGCCAAAACCAAAGCTTTCATAACAAGGCAGAAAAGCAGGAATCTCAGCAATCATCCGGCCTCGAAATTAGTAGATGAGAGATTCTCAGTACCACCATGAAGGCGATCACTAACTCAGGCTAACTGCACCATAAGTATGCACCTAAACTTGACTCGGAGTCGTAGACCATTATACATGTAATACACAATTAAAAGGTTGATAATCTTGCACACCACTAGAACAACAAGAACAGTAATAAAGCGTGTGACATTAATATAAGGGGAAACAAGGAATACCACCAAAGCTAGCCATGTCTAGCTCTAATAAGAACACTCTACAAACTACCTAGTAATAAATGAGGTTTAGACAATATGTCACCCTCGTATCCTCTGAGAATTTAAACGAAATTCAAATAAACAGCTTCCCGATTTCCCCCGTGTCTATGATCTGATTCTCCAATATCATTCCCTCCCACTGTGAGTGAGAGAGCTCGACCAATATCGAGGAAGATGAAGTAGAAGAAGCATCAGAAGGACGATATTCAAACTGTTTCAGAGCATCTTCTGCTAAGCGACGTAGCATGTTGCCAAGAGCGCGATTTGATAACGCCATGACGAACGGACGCTCTCACCGAAAAATAAGTTTGCTACATTAAGATATGAATCCATGGTCTTCTTGCAAGGTAAAATGGTGGGTCATTTTAAGAGAGGGGGGGGGGGGGGGGGGGGGGAACGGACGCTCTCACTGAAAAATAAGTTTGCTACATTAAGATATGAATCCATGGTCTTCTTGCAAGGTAAAATGGTGGGTCATTTTAAGAGGGGGGGGGGGGGGGGGGGAAGGGGTCAACCACTATGTCAGGACCCGTCCAGAATTCCTTCCCCGGAACCCTAGACAGCCCTGATCCCAGGGAAACCCTACCGAACCCTCCAACGGAAAATCCGACAGAGCCTCCCCTAAGGGATTTAATTACCACAAACTACCTGCACTGAAAACACACTTCTAAAAACATCTCCTTATTCCTCCCACAAACTACAAGTTGGTTCCACAAATTGCATCACTTCAAAATAAAACAACAGTAGCAACCCAGTGCATAAGAACAACAATACAGTATACAGAGCATTATACAACAAATGTGGAATCTATAAAATGACGGATAAGAATGTAATACAAAATAGAGAGGAAAAAGGGAAGAAAAACTTCTTGAACCTTCGGCAACGAACTGAGACGTCGGGCTCGCCCCGGACAATCAACGTCTCCAACCTGGACCTAGGGGAACGGAATTTAAGAGTGTGAGATGCTAATCATCTCAGTGAGTGACCCTATCTACTATACAATATAATACCACAGTAATACAGTAGATAGATAATAATTAATTGGAAAATAATAATTTCTCTCAAAACCCTTACAATTCTCTCAGTTGGAAAAGTTCCCCTTTTTAAAACCTTTTCGCAAAACCCAGTATGCATATCTCCCGAAAATCAAGGGATTAAATAATTTAACAAACAACAATTAAATAAATAAATACCCCAAATATATAATTAAACTGTAATAAATTATAATAAATAAATTTTAGAACACCTTTGGGGTTTTAAACTTTAATTGCAATTTACACCGACAATTACACCTGACGCACCACACCATATACCGGTGATGCCCTCCGATACCCAGCGTCCCGAGCACCGACTGGCGGGAGATTAAAGAGAGAAACCTGCAGTGGTCACTTCGGCGTCCCGACAGTACCGACTGCTAAAAACCATCACCCGGCCAAGGAGGGGGGCGGCTGTGCACAACAATAACCTTGCCTGCCCACGGTCCAATGGCAACTCACGGGTGAAGTAATAACCGTGCGCTAAACCAGATAATAATCGCGCACTACCACGTGTCCATACACCATACACCAGAACACCAATACTGTATGAGTGCGTCTAAAAATAACAATAATAACCAACCGTACCGTTTTACAAAATTACCGTGGGAAGTATACCAAATTTTCACAAAACACCATCCCACATATTTTTATTCAACAACCCGGTACGAAAACATCGATAACAGATAAAACCATACCTTTTCTCGTAATACGAGATTCAACAATTGAAATACCGCGGGCATAATTTATAAAATTAAACCAAATATTTTCGTAAAATATTTAACCCAATTATGCTCGGAAATTATTACTTAAAATCATGTACAATTAATACCGAAATTCACTTCGCTCATGCATAGTAATAAATTAAACCACAATAAAATAATAATCGGGAATTTCTTAATGACCCCAAAATTTCCATTTATTACCAATGGGTAAATATATATAAAATAATATTTTTCCCGATTATATTTAAAGTACACCATATAAGCAGAAATTACAAATATCAAATTAATACCACATAAATACAATTAATTATCCAAAAAATATTTTTAAAGGTGGGTCACTCACCTGGAGCACGCAATTAACCCATGATCCACCACGGGATCAATTCTACAACTCACCGGTGCTCCTAGAACAAAATTCACAGACAGTCAAATAAATTAATATTTTATTCGGGTAAATAATACCCGGTACCCGGGGCTCAAACACAAACTTTAACCAAAATGGTCGAATGATATACCGGATCGAAGCTCGTGGGACGAGGATCACAAATCCGGTCTCCATCGACCCCAATTCCGCCGGAGGTGGCCAGAATTTGGTCGGAAAGTTTCGGCCGGTGTTCACTTCCCCATATCTCGCAAACCGCTTCGAATTTCTGGGATTGGAGGCCATTTTTGGATTCAGAGGACCCAAAATAGGGGGATAGGAGGCTCAATTGGGAGTGGGCTGGCCGGAAAACACAAGAAAAGAGGAGAGAGAAAATCCGGCGGCCGGCGGCTTCTCCGGCCCGATCGGCGCGCGTCCGGCGGCGGCTGGCCGTGAAAATTGGCGGCCAAGCTCGCGAGGTGGCGGGCTTCCTTGGTGGCTGGCGCGTGAGGGCTATGGGTGGCCGGAATTTGAAACACAAGAGAGAGAGGGACGGTCGGGAGAGAAGAAAGAAAAGCTGCGTGTGTGTGTGTGTATTTCGGGGAAGAAGAAGGAAAAAAGAAAAAAAAAAGAAAAAGAAAAAGAAAAAGAAAGGATTGGTGTTTTAAAAAGAAAAGAAAAAGAAAAAGAAAAAGAAAAAGAAAAAGGAAAAGAAAAAGAAATAATTAAATAATATTAATAATATTATTATTATTCAAAAATAATAAAATAATTTGATTTTTTTCACATGGTTGACATGTGGCATTTCACCATGGTGACACATGGCCACCTTCATTGAGTCACACGTGGTACCTCGTTATGCGTGTAAAAATAATATTAAAATAATACAGTATTTGAAAAATTTTACAGGTCCATAACTTTCAAACCACATGTCCAAATCGGACGTACCGCTAGTCTACGGACTCGTATCGACGAGCACTTCACAACCATGCATAAGTCAACGCTCAACCTTGCATGAATAAAAAGTCAACTCCGGCACCCCTTGGACAGTTTGGACCTCAACTTGTTTTGCTCAAAACTTTCAAACCGTAGCTCCGTTTTCAACGTGCTACCAGTCTACGAACTCGTGCCAACGTGTACTCCGTAACGGTACCTCAGTCAACCTAGAATTCCAACCGGATCAAAAAGTCAACTTTTGACCCCTTGGTCAACGGTCAACAGTCAACCTCGGTCAACGTGCGAAAATTTTCGACATGGTTCGGGACGGGGTGTTACAACTACCAGTACTGAATCAAGTTTTCTTTAAGTAAGAAGGCATCCCAAAATGAAATCAATTGAAATATCTTCCAAAATAGTTGAAGGCATAGTATAAATTCCCGTATTTTGGGTATGATTAGCAGATTGGCACATTCCGATAGTGCTGGACAAATTGAGAGACCATCAGCTTCAAATGAGGCCAATATAATAGCGTTCTTCCACCAATGAAATAGTTTTATCTCTCCCTGTGTGGGGCAACTAAATCACCACTATGCAATTCCTTGATCAGGTTAAGCCCAAGAGATCCTTTCAGGATGCATAGTTTTGTTCCTTTGAAAGTGGGTTATCACTTATATATATATATATATATATATATATATTTGCTTTGTTTGCTTGCACATTTTTTTGTTCCCTAACTCCTATATTTGATACTGCATTCATAGAAAAAGAAGTACATCAAACAATGCTATTACTACATAAATCCTAATTTCCCTGTAAACTTACTACGTTTTGTTATTAATTTTTGTTATTTGTTTAAGTAGATATTATCAGAACTACCATTAAGATCAATTTATGTAAGACATTTAACAAATGTTTCATTTTATTTTCTAACCCTGTCCTGCGCTGTCTCAGGTTCAACTACTTTTATGTCGATATATGACGAAATTGCGCCTTTGGTTTTGGTTTTCTTTTTCTTTCTTTATGTTTTATATTCTTTTTGTGTTTGCATCATCGGTGCTGTCCTGTTAGCACTTATAAAGTAAATGTTATTCTTAGCTATAGGGAGTGCAATGGCATAGTAGATGGATTAATAAATAGAAAAACTCTTGTACATGAAGAAATATGCTTTCTGATGGACCGTTCTTTAATTTATTAACTATCTTTGTTTTTGAATAGTTTTTTTATACTAGCTCCTGCATGTAAAATGGAAGAAACATTTATGCAACTTTACACATTGTGACATAGTAGAATATTTTTGTGCCATTGGATTGGAAAAGTTAAATCCTTATGCCAACTAGCCATTTAGATTATCTTAGCTTATAGATGATTCCCAAAAAAAAGAAAAAAAAAAGAAAAAATGTAATAGGAAACTTGCATCAATTGGGTGGATATTGCAGAATATCAAATTCTTATTTCATTTAGTATAAATTGGTAATTTTTGTATTCAAAGTTATTTGCTTACCTCTGTTTGAGTAAAATAACTTTCTGAGTCCCGTAACAATCAGCTGGTTAGTATTGTTTATTATTATCTTAAATTAGTATGCTAATGTATAATTCATTTTTGGAATTTTTATGAATGTGACTATGCATGAGTGCTTGTGTCTTGATGATAAACAACTTGGGTCAATATATTAATCAAAGCATCCTTTCAGACAATGTTTTTGACATATAAAAACCCAAGCACAAGAATCAAAATCTTGTTTCACGGATACTTTCTTGGCAAGAATGGTCTTACCTAAACCGCCCACACAACCTTTGGATACAGTTCAGAGTTAATCTTCCTTCTTAATTGTGTTTTCAAAGCCATTCTTGCCTCTGAGATTATCACATCATCTTCCTTATCATACGCATGTTATTTTCTCAAATTCCGCCGCAGCAGCTCTACAATGGAGCCACTAGCCATCTCTCCATCAACAAATCAGATACCATAAATATGCGAGCTTCTATATGTGCCTTTGAGCCTTGCCCCAAAAAACCAAGCTCGACTGGTACTGCATGACATATGTTTTGGGAGAGCCTCCATGTGAATTTGTTTCTACCAATATCCATATAATTAAGACTAGGAAGAATTAATCCCCAAATTCTGCTGTTTTTGCTGCTGTGTTTTCAAGAATAATCAGATACGTACGTGTGTTGGTGTTATTGGTGCATTCTAAGTGAAGCTACACCGTTTTATAAACAGCACCTGATATATGGATGGTCTTCTTCTCCAGGGAAAAAAACGAGTGGAAGAAAGTTATTCGAGTTGCAGAGAGTGAAAAATTCCACCAAGCTGCTTCTTTTTCTTTCGTGTTTTTCATTGTTGTACTTTGTGAGTTTCTGAGTGAATCAAGTTGGGAAACACAGAAAGAGAGAGGGTGTAAAAAGGGAATTGGGTTGGTTTTGGGTATCTGTGTGATTCCATCATTGTAGCTCTGAAACTAGACTTGTAAAAGCAGCAATTCAATAAGAAGAACAGGGGCTCTCAGCGGAGCAACAAGGACATAGGCGAGTCGCCGAATCTCGATCAATGTTGTGTGGTTTTTTGTTAGAATTGTTTTAGTTTTTTGTTCTCTGATTCCATAACAAAGACAAACCAAATGATGGCAAAAAGGTCCCACGAATCCATGCAAAGAAATATATATCCAGCTTCCAAAGTTTGATAATAAAGAGCCTAATTTAGCAGGGATAATGCCGAAACGAAACCTGTTCTTTCCTAGTATAAGAGTGAGCGACTAGCTTTGTAGGCAAATCGGGGAAGTTATGCCCAAATTTCCGATTTTCCACTTCAAAAACTTGTAGGTTTGTCAAAGGGCTAAAATCAGGTACTTCACCAGAGAAGTTTGCTGATAGAGCAAGAACTCAAGGGTTATGAAAGGTCCTCAGGGAACTTGGCAGAGAACCTAAAGTCATTATTGTCCTTCAAACTTACTTCAGTCAACAATGGCAGTGAACTTAGCCAACCATAGGAAACTCACTGTGAAATTCTTATGATCAAGATTCCTCGAACGGAAAAGTGGAACTGGGATTACTCCATTGTAGTAGTTTGAGGTCATATTCAGAATCTCATGTTAAGGTAATTTCACCAATAAATAATAGTACCAGGCTGTGGACCCCATAAACCAAAAGAAGCCAAAGAGAGAACTACCAAACTTGGGAAGGTTTTGTAGAGTGGGAAAGAAAGATTCAATGGAGAAATTCTGGAGCAACGGATGAATAATGATGTGAAGCTGAGCTACTTCATAACATTCTAGAGTCAAAGACACGTAACATTTTTAGAGTCAAAGAAAGTCAAAGATACATAACATTTCACAGTATAAGAAGTACACCTAACTCAGCTCCGCCACACTTTTGAATCGTCAGATGAAAATCAAAGCAAAATACTTACTTTCCGATGTTGCCAGAGTATTGAAGCGGGTGAGCTTTCATCCTCTTGCCAACACAATTCAGACTTTTGTTGATCTAGAGCCTCACCGGCTATATATCTGGTTTCAGCTACATAACCCGGCACACAAACCTCCCCCAACATATATTGTACAACAATATTAATTCAATTGGACACTACAAATTACCAAACACTTTTTTAATACCTACTGCAAATTTAAAGCGTTATTATCAACGTGATTTCTTAATAATTCTTCTCAAACATTTCACTCCTCGTAGCTATCTTATTTGTTGTGGTAATCTGTTATTCTGTAATATCAAATTATATATAAATGTTAAATGATTTACTTTATATATTAAAAAAATTATATTTTATGGAACTCCCCTAGGGCAAATAAATTGCTTTATGCTTTGTGTAACTATACTTGTAAATACCAATTTGACAAATCACAATTAGTATCTGACCTCTAAATTCCTGTTTGGGTCGCATACTTCATGGGTGGTACTAGTGCGAATTAAGTTGGTTCCTTTTAAAAAAAAAAAAAAAGAAGTTCCTTTGCTGGCAGAAAAATGATTAATTGGAAATTTGAAATTGTGTATGCATGACACATTTAATTTCTATATATATGTGTATATATATATTAACCATTTATGACAATTTTCTTCTATTTTGATGTCTTTTTTTTTTTTTTTTGGGTGAAACTTCTATTTTAATGTCTTGATTTTAATTTTTGAATGTGAATGTGAGTGGTGAACAATTGAACCAACCTCATTTTCAATTTACATATCTCTTAATTAGCATGTCTTTTCCGCTTCTGCATCTTGTCTTCCATCTTGTCTTCCATTCCATGTAAATGAGATTTAATTTATATACTTAATTCCATAAAAAAAATTATATATATATATATATACTATGTGTTTTAAATTTTTTTTTAAGTGAGATTTTATGATTTTAATGTGAATATATGTATTGTTAACTTTTATTATTATTATTAATGTCATTAATATTACAGTTAATCTCATTTTTTATATGTTAATTTTTAATTTTTAAGTTAATTAATATTTCTTAAACTTTTCTAGGTGACATTAAATAAATTTAAACTGAGTAAAGTATCAATTGTGAATTTAAATACCATTGTCTATTTGATAGTAAAATTAAAACTGAAAACCTTTCATACTGGAAGGAAAAAAAAAAAAAAAAAAAGATATTCCAAATCCAAATTATTGAAAAATAGATTTTGAAATTGAAAGCAAAATAGATTTTTCATTATTAATAGAATTTTAATTTTTTTATTTTATTTTAGCCAAGCCATTAAAAAGAAATTCAAAAGGTAGAGAGAGTGAAGGACGAGTGAAAATTGAAAGATTCTCAGTTGGCAAGCACCCCAATGTAGTGGGCAATGTCTCTTCCAAGTTCCTCTCCACTCCTTCACATTGCATCCTCAACTCCTCCTCCAACCTCCAACGGTCACTTCCCTCCTCCACCACGCCCCGACTCTCTCGTATCCTTCTTCTTCTTCTTCGGAACGACGACGTTTAATCCCCACTGTGAATCCCTTCACTCCCTTACTTTCTCAAAGCATCCCATTTGCTGTTGCTCTCCCTCCTCCATGTCCTCCCTGGCATCCCCTTCAACCTCTCCGGTTCTCCCATTCTCTTCTCCATATTCTGTTCTCAAAAAGTAATTTCTGAATTACAGAGTTTCAATTATGTATGTGGTAATTAGTTAGCGTTTTTATTTTGTGGTAAAATGGTCTGTATCAGTTCCAGGACAGCTTGTTGTATTCAAGAGCGTACTGTGTCAGTGAATCCATTATTGTATGGGATGTGGATGTTGGAAATGATTGCTGCTGCTTATTTGCTAGTAAAGGCGCTGCTTTGTCACTTACTGATGATGGTATTCGAGGTTTGGACTTTGTCAAGAGCTTTTGTTCCAAACATAGGGGTTGAGTTCATTGGATTAATGTGGAATAAATGGGTTTCCTGGTAACAGGCCAGGATAAGAAAATTAAGCTTGAAGACAATGATTCCTCGCTGCCAGCAAAAGTAACACATATGTTTTATTTGTAGGGATTATTGCTAATTTGTTTATGTTAGTTATGGTTATTACTTATTTGGGTTTTCTTATATATGATTGACCTCTTATTGATGGGTTTACATTGAATTTTTGTTAAGTTTACTCGTTGGTTCAAATTTATGTTCCTAGATGATAGAAAAGTTTCCTCATATTAGGGGTTACTGAGCTTTCAGATTGCCTCCTTGTTTGAATGGCAAACCTCAACTCAAGTGCCAATTAGTAGTTTCGACTTTCTATTGTAAGCATATTTTGCAGCTGTTTGTTTTGTTACTCATTTTTTTATAATTCTCTGTTGTAATATATAAGGTCGTCTTTTATCACAAGTATGGTTCCTCTTTTCTCATGACAACCTTATCCAGGTGTCCTGGATGAACTTTTTGTGTCTTGGCTTTAGCAGGTAATGATTTCTTCCTCTTTGTGTTACAGCAGATAGGTCTGCAGTCGGGGTGTATTGGATGAATTGTTCTCGTATAGTGGCCCCATTGGTGCACTTTACTCAAACAAAGCTGTGTCACTTGTCCTCTGGGGCGCCTACTGTGCAAGTATAGCATATCTTTTAATAACGTTTATTATTTACACATTGTAACTTGATCTTTCTTTCCTTACTTTAACAGTTTATAACGTTTATTATTTACACATTGTAACTTGATCTTTCTTTCCTTACTTTAACAGTTTATCTGTTTTCACCATGGCCCCTGCGGGTGCACTTTACTCAGACAAGGCTGTGTCACTTTTTCTTTGGGCGCCTACTGCTGTAGTATATCATATCTTTTTATAACATTTATTATTTATATATTGTGACTTGATCTTTCTTTTCTTACTTTAACAGTTTATCTGTCCTTGATAATGCTGTGCATTTGTTTATCAACTTATTTCTGCATTCAACAGGAAGTACGGGCTTGCATTTATAAAGATGTATCAGCAGATAATCCCCAAGAAATTGTCTGGGTAGAGGAGGATAATGGTGTTTGGAAAACTAAAGGACCAAAGGGTGAGGAAGGCTGCTATTATGTTTATGAAGTATCTGTCTACCATTCTAGCATCCAGAAAATCGAAAAATGCTACGCAGAGGATCCATATGCTAGAGAGTATACTGGTTGTATACTAGAGAGTATACTGTAGGGAATTTGATGCAGTTGATTAAAGATTTCTACAGCCTTGGACTAGAAAGAGTCGAGCATACATTTTCATATGTCATCGCTATTAAACCTGCTTAATTACATTCTATTTTATTTTTATTTTTATTTCTGTTCTTTCTTTTCTTTCTCGTGTTATTTATGTTCTCCTATTGCTGCATTAAGACTGACGGAAAGGATTGATATCAGTATCCAAGGAGATACAAAATGCCTCTTTTATACAAAATTGTCTTGGAGTCTACTTCAGCCTATATTCTGACAAATGAAGACAAGTTTCAATTATTATTTTGGCTTTCTTGATTTGATTATTAGTTTTGGTGCTATGTTGATTTCTACATGTGTTTTTCTTCTCTTACATGCTACATTGATCTACAGTGCCAGTGACCACATTATAAATTTCGTGGTGGTTATCTGACCTTCACTACGCTGGTATTTTTGTTTTTCTTGATCTGAGTGATAAATTTGTACTCTACAGAATATGAACATGTTTTGTTCTTCCTATTTTATGAATCTTCTTTGCATAGTTCTAGATGGATATAGAATTTTTATCAAGTACCATTTCTCATTGTTTCTCTGTTCAATGGTTAGCTTATTTTGCACATTAGTATGTGTTCTAAAGCTTGGTATACAGTAAGGTGGCAATATCCTAACTTAACTTCTGGGATAATTTGTGGCATGGTGCCAAAGCTTAATTATCTGGATGGTATCTTGGCAGATCTGACAATAAATATGAATCACTTAAAAACTAATACAGATCAAGAAAAGCTTCTCTAATAATTGTGCTTTAGTTTAGTATTTTAAGTTAATTCTGAGTTTATATATTTTATGAAATGCAGTTTTATTACCTTAGGGATTTTTATTAGGTTTTGCTTCTTTAGGGTTTTATAGTTGGTTAGCTTCCATATTGGTTTAGAGCTGACTATTATACAGGTAATCCTAATAATTGCCTCAAGGAAGAAAACTTGATCATCTATTACATAAAACAAAATTTCGGTTTTTGGTTTTCTTCCCACTTCTCCCACTTGTCTCTTTCTCTTCTCGTTCTTTCCTGCTCCGGCATCATATGCACTAACAGACATGAATTTTCCCCTTATGGATTGACTCAGAAGTTGATCTTGCTTGCGCACTTTAAAACAGAACCAGAAAAATAGATTTCTAAGATTCAAGCACATGATAACTTTGACAATCAAGCTTCAATATGGACTCATTTTAACAATCATTCTAAAAGCTTAAGCTGATAGAAAACAAGTGTAACAATGCATATAGCAAGCTTTAGAACACATCTCAACAAGGTAGGTAGTGGATGTATGGTTGGTAATGCCAAGCCATTCGAATTTGGTTTATCATGATTGAATGGTTGCAATCCTTGTTATTTATTTTGAGTATTATTTGCTTCTTGACTTGAATGCTGATAAATATTCCAAATGAATAATATACATGATATGAGTTAAATCGATAGAATTGCATTCCTAAAATTGAACAAGTAAGATGTTGATAGAATTGCATGTTAGATCATCACTTTGCATCAACATGTTAAATCGATAAAAATTCTAAAACATGTTGATGCAAAGTGAAAATTTTTCAATTTATTTAAGATGTGGAAATTGTGGGAATTTGCAGATAATGAGACACTTAAAAAGTTTCCTCCACATTCAGCTCAGCAACAAGCTCTAATTACAGCTGTCGAAAATGATGATGGTACAACTGGGGGTACTAAACTTTACTGCCATTGGTTAATATTTCTGTTTAATCTGTCTCTTATGATCTTTTTATCACTCTTATGAAGGAACAATCCTGTTCTGTAGGGTATCCCAAAGGCAGCAATACAAGTAACCCAACTGGTTCCTGCCATATAATTTAGAAAGATGGTCCAGGTTTGATAATTTGTCATTGTTTAGTTATCATTTTTCCTAAAAGGTTAAACTAATTGGAATTAAATTTAAACATGTTTATGTATATCGAGTTAACAAGAGTAATAGAAGTTTAAGTAGATGTGTTATCGCTTGATTGAGACATGTTAACACTTGATGTAAGGCCCTGCTGTTACTATTAAATTACCACTTCTCCCAAAAGCTTAAGCTATTGGGAGGAGGGTCATCTATATGTTCTCTTAAAACTCCTCTTCAATTAGCACTACAAAAAATGGCTCTTACATGTGCAGAACAATTAATTATTAGAAATGGGGTTAGTAGGACTGATGACAAGACTAGAAAGTAGACTTTCCTTTGGTCACGAAACAAGAAGATTGGGTTACCATGTTAACTTACTATTATTTCCAAAAGCTTAATCTTTCAGGAAGTGAATCGAACTATGTATATCCAGTTAAGGTTTAGCAGTGTTGACAGTTTAATAGCCTTTATTGCTAAGGCAGCACTAAAGATCTTGTGTTTAATCATATGTTTTTTTCGTTAGTATGTTTAGCTTAGACAGTTAAATGTTACTTGTGACACCTTAACTTTTTCTTTCTCTTACCAATAGAAAGATGTACTCTAGATATGGAATAACGAAATATTAGTTCTGGTATGTTTGCACCAAAAAAAAAAAATTAGTTCTCGTATTTTTATTAAGTGTTGCATTGGATTTTTTAAAATCATTGTTATCCAATTAAGTGTTGCTTTCAATGTTTTACTGTCCTTTAAGAGATAATTTCCCATTTACTCATTTCCTGTTTTTATGTTTACTGTTTTTAGTCGTCTCCTTATAGTTTTATTTAATATTAAGAAAATATATGTATTTGGTTCAGGCACTTAATCGTATTGGTCTCACGTTGTTGGATGTTGTCTACGACCATTTGCATGGAAGCGGGGGTCCTTTGATGAAAATTCAGTTCTTGACAAGGTCGTGATTTCTTTATTATTAATTTTGTGTGTCTACCATTGCTTAACTCATAATTTGTTATTCCTGCAAAGTTTGCCTGCTCTTCTCTTGTCCTTGGCAGATTGTTCCAGGTTACTATTTGAGAAGAAACACTGCTGGTTTCATAGAGAATAGCAGATGTGTCAATAACACTGAGTGAGCATTTATGGTTTAGCGTTTAATTATTGATGATCTTTTGCACTGGACAGTTGACTATAAGGTGATTATTTAGACTGTAAGATGGTTAAAAACAGTTTTGCATACTAGCGCACAAGCTTTTTTTGTTCCTATTCAAGATAGGGTTTATGATTTTGATGTATCAGTATAGCTATAATTCTTGATTTTAAACCATTTTCAATCAGTTTTATGGCCTTTTGTTTAGGTTGATGGGTTCCGTTTTGATCTTCTGGGTCACATAATGAAAAGAACAATGGTTAGGAAGTCTGACCAACTTGGCATGGTGTGACCATAAACACAAAATGGCTAAGCAACTAACAGTAATAATAATATGTCTATCGATGATAGCAAAAGATGTGCTGTGCAGCCTAAAAACAGAGAGGGATGGAGTTGATGGTTCTAGTGTCTACAGGTAAGTTGGCGTCATTGTGTGATATTCAGTTTTATCAAGTGACAGTCTGGGTCTTTCATTTTCTTTCTCTCCACATTATATGTTAATAATGCTTAAATATATATAATTTTCTAGAGATATGGTGAAGGTGGGATTTTGGTGTAGTTGCCTAGAATGGATGCGGAGTTAATGCATCACGGTTCCATCTTCCTCGGACTGGAATTCGGAGGTACTTCATTATTTCCATGATTGTTCTGGAAAGCAAGTTTATGCCAATGATATATAAATTGCATATATTTTATCAAATTCAAGTTGTTAATTGAAAAAACATTATCGTTATCTGTTTAGAGTTATGCAAAGGAAAGGTTAGGCTATCTCACCCTATAAAATAGACAGAAACAGTGATGTACCTTGTAAGTTGTAAATGGATACTTTTATTTGTATAGCTTTCTTATGCAAGCTTCAAAACTTACTTTGTTGTTTTACAATTTTCATCAGTTTTTTTTTTTTTAAATTAAATTGGCTTATGCAGTTCTTCCAACAGAATGGTAAGTACTCTATCTGGAGGGGGGAGAGGGGGGGGGGGGGGGGGAGGAGAAATCAAACAGTCATTATAACTTTAGAAAACATCTTCCTACTTTGACTAATTGAAAATAAAAGTAAATCCCTTAGCTCTTCTGGAGTTGATGCCCATATGGCACCAAGGAGTGCAGATGATCCCAAAATATTTTGCATCATCTTATAAATGTATCATCAGTGCCTACAATCATGTCATGTTGTCTTGATATATAATTATCTCGTCAGTTCAGTTGTAGGTGTTTCTTTATCTTTGTGGAACATTTATTTTCATAAACAATTTGAAATTTTAATTCAGTTTCAACGATCGAATCTGGGTTGCAATACTTGGTGGATCTTCATTTGGCCATCCACTTCAGCAAGGATTTGCGACTGCTCTATTTTTGCAGATATATAATGATTTAACATTTTTAAGGTTTGTTTTAGATTTTGGTTGATTCAGTCTCTGCAGGGAAATTTTCCTACAGAACCTGTTAAATGTTGTTTTCCTATGTTCAAATCTTAGTAAAACAAGACTTCCAATTCTATTAATGACCTAATGACTAGAGTATACACAAATTAACTTTTTGATGATGAAGTTGTAATTAAGTTTACTGCTAGAACTGGTGCTATTGGAGGTAATGTTCTCTTTGATGTTAGGTAATTGCTAATGCAATCATGGGCTAATGAATAGTGCATCCATAAATTAGAATTGATGTTGCAATGAGGTTCTTTACCGGATTTGAGGGTGATCAGCAGAAAATTTTGCCTTCTTATGCACATTTTTTCTTTAATATATGGTTATTTTACTTCTATTAGAATGTTTATTGATTATCTTTCTGCAGCCTAATGGTCACAACCAGGACACAGCTGCTGAAAAACTTGTGCTTGCTGTGTCAAAGGATCACATCCAGGCTAAATGTCTTGTTCAATTGATGTATTTATGGTCCATACATGCATACTAATGGTGAAATTAGAAGATCTCTTAATATTCATGGCATAAAGCTGCACAGCAGACTGAATCAATGAACATCTTTTGGTGCTTAGAACTTTAGGTCTTTAATCATCTGGTTGCATGATGTAATTTCGAGGTAAACGAGATCTTTCACTTTGCAATAAGTTAATAGAGGCCAACTTTTTGTGCTACTTGTGAGTGATGAGTTCCCAACTTAGAGAACTGATATGAAGAAGGATCATGCAGACCAAGTTAATTAGTTCTTGTTCTATTTCTTTGTCAATAAGTAGAAATTTGCAGTGCCTAAAATTCTAGTCATTAAGTCTTTTGCTTTCTAGGTACATCTATTCCCATGTGCACTACATCTATTCTTAATTTCTTATCCAAGATTTTGCATATTATTATGAATGAATTTATGTGTTTCTTTTTTTCTTTTTTTCTTTTTTTTTACTTTTTTTTTTTTTTTTTAAATTCCCTATTTGTGCATGCTAGCATGCTTGTACTATTGACCGCTTCCACAAATGTTTCATATCAACATAAACAATTTTCATGTTCATGCTCCTCTATTAGAACTATATCTGTCTCCTAATCTAACCATTCTTCGATTTATATAAGAACCAGGATCCTATATCTTCTCTCACACGAGACAAATGTTCCCTAATGATGTCTTTTATTGTTATATATTTGCTACTTATCAAGCAAGTTACTCTTTATTCGGGTAGGGCTGGCTGCCAATTTGAGGGAGTTTGTGCTAACTGTGCTAACTGATTATGAAGGGAAAGAGGTATACAATAATACCTGACAATAAAGTCAGATTCAGTTGATATAAAACTGAAAATAGATTGCCTTTAACATTTGCATTATGATTTACTCAGGTAAAAGGGTTGGAAGTATCAACTCATGATGGAGTACCAGTTGCATATGCTTCATGCCACTGTAAGGATCGAATCCAAAATTGCTTGATACTCTGAATTTTGATTCTGTAAATGAGTATGGTGCATGAGGAACTTGCTTATGCAGGATCATCTTTTATGTTCTTTGGTAGATCTCTGGATATCTTGTGTGCAAGCTCATAAATCTTTTTCAATTCATGTCAATCTTTAATCCTGAATTCTTTGGAAAAATTAAGGATTCATCTTGCATTATGCTTTATGGATTCCCTTTTTTTATAGTAGATCGGAAAAGCAAAATCTTTGATTGTTAATCAAAGGACAATCTCGTTTACAAAACGCTGACAATCTTCTTTTTATGGTGAACCCAAACAAGGTTGAAGAAAGAAAAGATTTTAAAAGACATGAGTTATCTAACAACAACAGTCAATATGAATGAATATAAGAGAGAGGGAATCTCAATGGCTTTGGGATGAAGGGTATTGGTACTTTTCAAGGCAGTTGGAGGTGTATGCTCCAGATTTCCTCAAAAGCTTCTATCTTTCGATGCTAATTTCTGTTATCACTCTTAATAGATTATCAGAACCATTGATACTTGTCAGTCTTGACATTTTAAAGCTGACTCTAATGATGATATAACATTGCAAAACCATGTTATCAATATGGTAAAAACTTTCAGGTTCATTACGTTTCTGCTCATGATAATGAAACCTTTTTTGATATTTGTGACCCTGAAGGTAAGATCAATATATTGTATATGTAAGTTTAAAAATGTTTCATCTTGTTTCAAACTTATTGTCTAACTCAGTCCTTTACTCGTAGACCCCAATTGGAATTTCTGTGGATGAAAGATGCAGGATAAATCATTTGGCAACAAGTATAATAGCATTGTCAGAGGTTTAACTACATCTGTGTCAGTATATGATGGAATCACACTTTTCGTTTTCCATTTCTTTTTGCTTTGTCTTTCTTTATGTTTTATATTCTTTTGGTGTTTTGATTAAATCACTTTTTTCAGTTTTTTTAAGTAAAATTGTCTGTATTGAGTGTTTGCTTTGAGGATGGAGCGACTTGCAATTTAGTTCTAGTATGAACTTTCAGTTTACACAATTGTTGTTATCAAATCTAGTTGTCAAACGTAGAGTGTATGTTTAGTTGAGTATGAATTTTAGTTTACACAACTGTAGCTATCAAATCTAGTTGTCAAACGTAGAGTGTATATTATAAACATATTTTGCGTCCTAAGATGAATAAACACACATAAAGACATATTCATATACTTAGTTGTAGGTATTCCGAAAATATTATATTTGTAGTCCATTTATGCCATATAAATCTAAAACATAAATAAAAGTATCATGCATTTGTAACATAAATTATGAATTTCTTTGTGTAAAAATCTTTCTAAATGATCAAATCTTCCTAGGTAACAAGCCAGTTAGAAAAAACATTTCCTTGTACATTTTAGGTCATCTGATCTTAATACTGTTAAAATATTTGTTTTCCTGAATTATTCTTTTGCACATGTTTGTAGAGTATTGATGGCTTTTCTGTCTAAAAATTGGTGCATTTGATATTAACCGATCATGTGGTCAAGAGTCCTATGTTTGAGACTTTGACAGGATGCTTCAGTGTACCTGCAATGACAAAATTTGTGTTTGTCGAGCCTTGGAGAATTTGAGTGGGTTGCCCTTTATCATGACGCGCTGTAAATATGATATTGATGGATGACTTGACTTTCATGATCCCCTGTTGCATAGTAAGTTCCTGGCAAGAGATACTATGATTGACCCGTTAATGTGAAATGTAAAGCTATAATCATTGATTTTTTTTGGTGCAAATGAAAAAATATTCATAAATGTGACTGCATGAGCATAAAAACAATGTTAAATTTATACAAACGTATAGTTGTTACTTATAACCCATCCAAGAATCTTATCCGCATTAATTTTCAGCTGCTGATAAAAGGTAAAAATATGTTGTTGTTATGGGAAAGAAGAGTAGCAGGTTATGGTGCAATTAACAGATTCGAGCTGGTTGTTTTTGATTGTCTTTCTAACTAACAACGAAATTTCATCCAAGAATATCAAAGAAAAATGGAAAATATAACCTGGACCGTTTGAATTTTCAACAATGTTTCAATATGACCTAGACTTGTTTTGAAGCATTTTATCCCTTTGAATGAGAGCATATACAACGTCAAATTATTAAATTTGTGATTTTTTTCTTTTTTTCTGCTCTTAAGCTTGAAGAAATTGACTTAATATTAAAAGTAATTGTTTATATAAAACATATGTGTCAATTATATATATATATTCTGTAAAGGGTGAAAAATATTTGGTTGATTTACGTAAACAAGGTAAAAGTTTAATTTCAACAATTTTTCAAAAGCAAAATGGGAGGTTTTGATTTTCAGATCAAAAGTTAGCCAATTTTCTCTTGAAAATATATATATATATATATTTTCTAGTTGGCCAACATCGACTAATATGTAGTTTAAAGTCCCCAATTTCCATTTCCCAATGGGACGAGTTCTTCTAGTTAGAGAATGTATATTTTGAGCTATAAGTTAGACCCTTTCATATTATTAGTTTCCAAATTTATTTACTTTTAAGACAATAACCAAGAAGGAAAGAGAAAAGAAAATATTCCAGTGGAAAAGGAAATAGTCAAGAAGTTAAGAAACTAAGACGAAACCAAACAGAAAACACACACACACACACAAAAAAAGGCGACCCAAAAACGGTTGTATTTCCGATAGCGATCGATTTTATGAGAACGACCTTGTGTTTTTAACTTCAGCTTTGACATCTGTACATTATAATAACAGATGAGGGTGCTAACCTTTTCCCATTTTGTGCATCCAGTAACCAAAGAAATAAATAAATAATTAAGATTCCAAATGAATTATTAAACAAAAAATAAAATGGTCGATAATATTAATATAAATCAGTTAAAAGACATGGATTATTTTGTGATTAATGACCAGAAATAATCGGAAAATAACCAAGTAGAAAAGTGAAAAATAAAAAATAATAATAATAAAAATCGTCTAAAAATAGTGTTTATCCAGCGCCCCATAACCGCCATAACCCAAAAAAAAAAAAAAAAATCAATTTCATATTTGATTAAAATATCCTCTTCTAATTTATTATACATATGTACCATATAATATGATATAAATAAATATACAAAGAACGGGATTTTTCCAAACAAACCAGCAGAAGTCGTATTTAATAAATACTTAAAAAAATTTGGAGCATCACATAAATAAAATTTAAAAAACAAAAAAAATTCCAAATGATCTTTTAAAAAAAAAAAAAAAATACATAAAATTAATCTTGAGTACACATATTAAAAGAGATGGAGGGTATATGTCGGATTTTGTAGTAATCCTGTCCTTCAATTCCGTTTTTCATTTGAAGCTTCTCGCAGAAGGAATAGCTCATCGAAACAATTTCCAATTCTTTGAGGGAAGTCACAAATTCCAAGCCTTCTGGAATCATCTCTAATTTCTGAATATGGTCAATGGTTAATTTCTTGAGACTCGGCATCGCACCTTCCTCTACTATCCACTCTCTTAACTTAAACAATGTAGTGAGTTGAAGAGTGTCTAAGTTTGGAAATCCATGGGCAGAGCAAACCATTTCAGAACCAACATATGCATCCAAACCAAGCATAAGAAACCTTAAATTTGGTAGCTTATTCTCCAACACTGGCATTGGGTCCTGCTCCATGTAAGACATGCGCAGAGTCAATTTGGTAAGGCTTTGTGGAAGACGTATTAATCCTTGCTGTTGTTGTAATTTCATCTTCCCACACAAACCTAATTTAGAGAGACTCTTACAATAGGAAAGTGATTTCAGACTTGGAAATCCAGCTTCGGTGCCTTCTATCAACAGTCCTTTTATCAAGATTCGCAAGGATGTTAGGCGGCCTGATCGAACGATTTGGGACCTCAACACCCTTCTCACATGATCTTCATTATAATTATGATAAAACCCAGAACAGACTATCGATATTTTTCGAAGATTAGTCAATTTGTGTAGTGCATCATATGATCTAATCAACACACAAGCTGGTATATTCTTTAAGGTCACAATATCTTTTAGTTTATCTATTCGAAAACCACTTTGATTGTGCTGATAACGTGGTAGTGACAGATATCTCAAACGTACCAATCTTGATATCTTTCCCACTGATCCTCTGACATTCGCATTATTCCCAAGATCTAGAGTGTACAAATTGCGCAGATTACCTATGGAGGATGGCAGACTTATATCTTCATACTTACCACACGAGAGACTTAAATATGTCAAGCAAATTAAATTACCAATGCCTCCAGGAATTTTAGATCCCAATCTAAAATAAAGTTCCAGCACTCTCAACATTCTGAAATTGCTTGATTTTAATGTTGATAAAGAAAGAATGCCACCCAAACACAAAAGAGAACGAAGATTGGGATGTACCTGCTGTTCCACCCAATTAGACTCCACCAAAGAAGAAGACGGATTATTATTGCAACCAAGCAGCTTTCTGAAAAAGGTGCTGCATGCCCAAGGTTTTCTGAAACGACGATCAAAACCAGGATGGATGACTAGTCTTCGGGAATGACCACTACCCAAATGCTCATATGAAGAAGCCGCAGAAACATCAGTAGACAAGTTGCTCTCATGCTGCTGCTGGATAATCTGAGCAAAGCTTTCCTCTCTTGCCTTGGATATACACAAGTCTCGCATAAGATCATGCATGCGGCATGTTTTGACACCTATTCCTGTATGGTCCCTTTTCTCCACCTGAACCATGCACCTGTGGATCAGCTCTTCCAAGTGTCCTTCTGCTACAGCTTCCAATGTTTGTTTCAGCTCTTCTCTTCTCCTCGTTGTCGGTTTGGGCCTGGGTATAAATCCTTCTGCTATCCATAATCGGACCAATTTACTTTTGGGTATTTCAGTATCCTCTGGGAAGTTGCCCAAATATAGAAACAGGGGCTTCAAGTAGTAAGGCAGATCATAGTAGCTCAAGGCTAATATTTCATTCACTCCTTCATATTCTTGATGTGATTGCACTTTGTTCAAGTATGAATTTATATCTCCCAACACCTTCTCCCATTCCTTAAATGTAGTTTTTGTCCTCAACAAACCACCAAGTACGATCACTGCAAGAGGCAGTCCTCCACATTTTGTGGCCATCTGCATTCCCACCCCCTCAAATTCTTGTGGACAACCTCCTTTTGGAAATGCCTTTTTTTGTAGAAGCTCCCAACTCTCTTTGTCTGTCAAAATACGAGGTTTAATTATGGAGCTCAATGGATCAGCAGATGTTGCTACTTCCTCATTGCGAGTGGTAAACAGAAGCTTGCTTCCCTCCTTTCCTCCTAGGAAAGCACCTTTTATAGAATTCCAATCTACAGTCGTCCATATGTCATCAAGTACCACCAGACACCGCTTCTCTTTGAGCTCTCCTTGAAGCCAGTCATTTAGACCATCCTCTGTCGAATCATGTAATCTCTTCATTATCTTTTCATCTTTTCCCAAAATTTGGGTCAAGATTTCAGTGAAAACATCTTTTGGGGCAAATTTTTGAGATAAAAATACCCAAGCAGCAGAGTCAAAATGTTGTTTAACATTTTTAAACACTTTCTTGGCAAGAGTGGTCTTACCCAAACCGCCCATGCCCACTACAGAGACAATGCGGAGCTGATCTTCCACATTGGTCAGTTTAGCTGTTAAATCCCTGAAGCTATCCTCCAAGATAATAACATCCTCCTCTTCTTCATTTGGAGATCTTCTTCTCAGCTTCCGCTGCAGCTCCACCGTTGAAACACTCGCCTCGACCTCGCCAGCAGCAACAGATGCGATCCAATAAGTCTGCATACTTGTAAAGATGACTTTGATCCTCTCTCGAACAAAGCTGATCTGGGCTCGAGCTCTTTTATTATGACAAGCTTTGATGTAAGAGGAGGCTACTTTGAAGATGTAAGTCTCAATAACATCCTCAGCATCAGAAGCTACATCTTTCACTTTTAGTACCAACCATTGGAGGTGCTTGTCATGATGTTGCTTGGTATCTGCACTTTTTATGAAGCCCTGAAGGGACTGCAGTTCATCTTGCAAAAGCACCACATCATCCCTCACATTCCTCAAGGACGCAGCTTCATGGATGAGAAGCTTAGCGATTCTTTCTACTGATTGGGACAAGACGGACTCTGCTAATTTTGTTAAGACAAATTCCGCCATTTTTGTGAAAAGCTTTTGGAGAAATTTCTTTTTTCCTTTTCTTTTTTTTATAGGGAGTTGTCGATTGTTGGAGAAGATGTATCAGGAAGATGGCACTTATTATGACTTCATGAGACTAGTGCTGGTGGCACTGTCGGCCACTTGGTGGATGTGAATTTTATCAGCAATTGTGGGCGAATAATGGTTGGTCCTACTATTACAAAATTATAAAAGTTTAAGGGATACATGTGATTTATTCAGTTATTTCATTTTTTTTTAATATGGAAAAAGTAATTTAAAAATGGCTCCATTCCTATTAAACAAAATCTAAAATGGTGGGGGAACATGATTGCTAGCTAATCACCTGACATATTATTATTTTTTAGGCTAAATCTTACTAATATCCGTTTGTACTGTAATTTGTTTGCGTATATATCCTTGATTTTTGAGTTTTTACACGTTTTACCCATCAAGTTTTTAATAATTAAAGAGTGGTTTCCCAGAAATAATTAGCAAGGCCAGCTAGTACTGCAATCTTTCTTCAGTTCATAGTCATCTAAAAAAGTTGTCATCTTTCTTCAGAGCATACAACTGCTCTATCTATAAATATATATATATATATATATATATATTATATATCTTCAGTTCATATGATTTATAACCTCCAATGATATCTGAGCACTGGCTACTTATTTTTTTGCTTTGTATAATATTATAATACTGAAGTTCCAACAATCTAAGGACATTACCCATTAGATTATACTAAATTCCAATTACCCTAAAAAAAAAAAAAAAAAAAAAAGTAGAACATAAACTATAGAAAAATGAATTAATAAAAGAAATTTTATAAACATCGATCATTATTAAATCATTAATAGAAATGTTATAAAACTTTTCATCAAACAATCAAATTTTTCTAGCTTGAAAATTGGAGGCTTTTGGGATGAGGTATCAAGCCGGGCAGGAAAACTTTCATTAGACATCTTATAACTCTCAATGTCGTTAAAATATATTTATTTGCTTGATGAGTATTTAGCAAGTACTAGTGGCTTTATTTATTTATTTATTTTAATTTCAACTTGTTCAAAACTTAATTCTACATGTGAAAGTTCGACCGGGATGCTTCAGAGTTTTAAAGGTACTCTTATGTGAAAATTCTTTTCTATTACAATTTCAATCTTGATATCAATAAGCCACTGTTTATATTCTTAAAATCGAACTAAACACCTCTATATAAGTTGAAAACTCGTATTACTCCTAAAATAATAATAATAAAAAAAAATACAGCATAAATATATAAATATATATTCCTTAGCTAGGCCCACCACCACCTTTCTTAACCATTTCAAGGAAAATAAATAAATAAATAAATAAAAACCATAGAAATCTTTCTTCACTTCATAGAATTATGACCTCTAATGACCTCTGGCTACTCATTTTTTGCTTTGTGTAAGATAATAATATTAAATGCCCCTTAGACCATCGAATCCAACAATAATCTATGAACATTACCAATTACATTATACTAAATACCCATTACCAAAAAAAGAAATACCCATTATTTAGCCACAAAAAAAAAAAAGAAATACCCATTCAAAAAACCCAAACAAAGATGACCTGCGGTAAACCCAATGAAATTAATGTTAAGAAAAAATAAACAAATAAATAAACCAATGGAGTGATAGGAAATCGTTAGTCTGATAGAATATTGTCTTGCAGTTTACTTCTTTTGTCAGAATTCAATCTGGATTGGCCGACCCCATTTGAAAATTCCTCATATTTGTTACATAGGATTAGGTAGTCGTCACCGCTTTACCGCTTGAAGACAGCAAAAAATATCTCAAACATGATTTAACCATATATCGTTAAGATTTTCATACCCGTATATTTGCTGAAGTAATAATTAATATTGTCCAACAAGGAAGGAAGTGGATATTTTTAGAACATTTGCAATGATAAATATTTTGGTATTATTTTTCAAATATGGAATTGACATAAGCTACGATGTGATCACGTGAGGGATCAAAGTAATAAGAGATGAAGGAAGAGGGACTTTAAAGCAAATATATATGCAAAGATGATGAGAATGTAGATCTAATTGAACAAACAAAATAAAGCCAGAATGGACAGAAAGTGACAGTGCAGACCAAATACAACAAAAGGGAACCGTAGATGAAAATCAAGGGTGCAGATGATGAATGCATGTGGAGGAAGAGGAAAGACCAAGACTGGATACCAACTCTACGATTCTGATAACACCTGTGATGTTATTCTGATAATAAGAGATGGGTAATGTTCCAAGATTATTGGAATTGATGTTTTAACTTCTAATGGGTAAATATCCATTACCCCAAAAAAAAAAGAAAAAAAAAATTAGAACACAAATTATAGAAAAATGGATTAATATAAAATTTATAAACATCGATCATTATTTAATCATTAATATAAATGTTATAAAACTTTTCATCAATCAAAATTTCCTAGCTTGAAAATTAGAGGTTTTTGGGATGAGGTATCAAGCCGGGTAGGAAAACTTTCATTGGATATCTTACAACTTTTAACGTCGTTGAAATATATTTGTTTGCTTAAATTATTCATTTGCACATTTTACCAAGCATTAATGGCTTTTTTTTTTAATTTCAACTTTATTATGTAGTCAAAAGTTAATTTTATATATGTTTCAGAGTTTTAGATATACTCTAATGTGAAAATTCTTTCTTATTACAAGTTCATTTTTTATATCAATAAGCCACTATATATATTTTTAAAATCAAACTAAGCAGTTTTATATGCAGTTGAAAACTTGCATTACTCCTAAAATCAAGAAGAAAAAAAATAAAAAATCCGGCATATATATATATATATATGTGTGTGTGTGTATAGATATATTTATTATAATTTAAAAAAGGGAAAGTTTTCACTTAGATAAAGATTTGAACGGAAGCATATTTTCAATAATTTATTATAATTTGCGAAAAATGCTCTACCATGCTGATTAATGTTCAGTTCTTCCAACATTACAACTTTACCCTCCTTACATTATAATATTTACAACTTCCTTTCTAGTCTCTAGATTATCTTTTGTTATTTCATTTTTAAAAAAATATTATGTTGCTCTAAATCCAATTCTATGTATATCCAATGTTTATTATTTTATTTATTACATTTTCAATAAAATATTATTTCATTTTTAAAAAAATATTATTTTACTATAACTCCAATTCTATATATACCCAAAGTTTTTTTTTTTTTTGGGTAAATTATATATACCCAAAGTTTATGTACAGTAAAGAATTCAAATTATTATAAATGTCTTGCAAATTATAAGATTCTTCTTTTACTAGCTATTCTACCCTCTCGCTCATGATTTTGTAAGCAAATATTTTATTATCACACATGAAACACGATTAGTCCCCAATCCCCAAGAAGATGTCACATAAGACGCGATGTTAACGAGTAAAAGAATTATGTTTTTCTTTTCTTTTTTAACAATATATAAGTAAAAGAGTTATGTTGAACTGAAATTGCTTTTACCTTTATAATTAAATTAATTGGCACTGTGCTACACAACTTCCACTGCATAAAAAAAAAGGTGAGGTAGATAAAAATTATGCATGATTCACAAATTCATAAGCACATGCCATGTGTAAGAGTTGTACACTCTTCCGTATTTTGATTGTAAATACCAAGCCAAGTTCATCCAGGGTCATTAGTCAAGTCCATGGTCACTTGCTTGGATTTCTAGCTTTTGTTATTCGAAATAGTGCTATTATGATTCCTCGCATATTTTGATATGTATTCTTGTCGGAATGAAAATGGCCCGATAAGCTCTTTGGAGGGGGGTGGCTAGTCGGCGAGTTGTTGAACTAGACCACTAGCATAGGTGAGAACTTTTAATAGCGTGCTTGTAAACCTCTCTGATGTTCTCTCCATTGAGACCGAATAAAACGAACGCATTTCCAATTCATCGTATTGTTGCCTTGTTTACTGACCCATTTTCTAACGATTGTGTGATTACATGCTTTATTTTATTGCTTGCTTGGTGCATGCACAATACTAATATCGTGTGGGTTATTTGCTTGCGAGGGACATTAATGGTTGGCTTACTACCCGCAAGGGGCGAGTAAGCACCGCACGGCCCCGTTGTATTCTTAGAGCGGCGGGACCGTGACAGTTGGTATCAGAGCAAGGTTGGGAGTCACTCGCACAAGATGCCGAAGCTGACAAATGAAATGCGATTCGATAACATCGACTAGCAGCTCGGGGAGCTTGCTGGCGTTGTAAATGCACATATCAGAGGCCACAACTGGCAGGAGGCCTTCGAAAAGATGGAGACACTGGATGACATAGCCAGTCGAGTGAGCGCACTCGAGAGGAATCAAACCACGTGGGGCAATACCGGCCCTTCGAGCTCCACTGCGGGCGAGCGAGATGGAGCAATGGAAGAGGCCATAGAGAGATTGATGTCTACGGTCAACGAACTGACGGAGGACTTTCGAGCCACCGTGGAAGCCCTAAAGATTGAAATGGGGCAAATAAACACCAAGCTCGCCATCACCATGCGAGCGGTAGAAAATCGACCTGCTGTCCCAATGGGCGGGGACTATGGACGAATGAAAGTGCCTGAGCCCCGAGCGTATGGAGGGGCACGAGATGCGAAGGAGCTCGAAAACTTTTTGTTTGATATGGAACAATATTTTCGAGCAATAAAACCGGATTCGGAGGAAACAAAGGTGACCATGGCTACAATGTACCTAACTAATGATGCAAAACTGTGGTGGCGATCTAAATACGAAGATATCAAGAACAACAGATGCATCATTGACACATGGGACCAGCTACAGAAGGAACTCAAGAACCAATTCCTTCCCGAGAATGTGGACTACATTGCCCGACGACATTTGAGAGAATTGAGACAGACGGGTAATGTAAGGGACTACGTGAAAGCTTTCTCAGCCCTCATGCTCGATATACGCGACATGTCTGAGAAGGATAAGCTCTTCTACTTCCTGGAAGGGCTGAAACCTTGGGCTAGGACAGAACTTCAACGATAGAGAGTACAAGACCTAGCCTCAGCACTAGGGGCAGCGGAGCGCCTAATGGACTACTCAACAGAGAGCCCCATCAATAGAAGGCCCCAACCGTCTCCTTCGAATGCCAATAGTGGTAGACCCTTCAGGCTTGCCAATCTCCCAAGACCTGGGGGAAGCGACAATAGGAAACCTCCGAACACGAGAGAGCCTCCACCGCGGAACCCCAATGCATTCGGATTTAGACCCCGACCTCTAACATGTTTCCTATGTAATGGTCCCCACAGAGTGGGCGAATGCCCCCATAAGACCGCTTTTAGTGCTCTACAAGCATCTATTCGCTCCCAAGAGCACAAGGGAGGGCGAGAGGAGGTAGTAGAAGAAGGAGAAGACGGCGCACAAGTGGGAGCGCTGAGATTCTTGAATGCCCTTAATGGACAGGTCGTTCAGGCTAGGAAGACCAATGAGAAAGGTCTTATGTTCGTGGATGCGGCGATAAATGGAAAGGCCGCAAAGAGTGTGATGGTGGACACAGGTGCCACCCACAACTTTTGTTCAGAGATTGAAGCTTGAAGGCTGGGCCTACGCTTACAAAAGGATGCGGGGCAAATGAAAGCAGTAAATTCCAAAGCCTTACCTACGGTGGGCCTGGCCAAACAAGTGCCTCTCAAGTTGGGAACTTGGAAGGACCGGGTGGATTTGATTGTGGTACCAATGGATGACTTTGATGTAATCTTGGGAATGGACTTTCTAGTGAAGAAGAAGGCAATCCCTATTCCCGCCGCTAACACCCTGTTGATGACGGGGGAACAAACAGGAGTAGTTTTATAGAGGAAGCAATTGAACAACCCCAAACTTCTATCGGCCGTCCAATTTAAGAAGGGAGTAAGATGTAAAGAACCTTCTTACATAGCATTAGTGGTAGCGAAGGAGGGTGAAGATGATGAAACTACCCCTTCTATGGTGCTGAATGCCTTAAAATCATTCAATGATGTGATGCCGGCCAACTTACCAAAGAACCTACCTCCTCGACGAGATATTGACCACAACATCGAATTGATACCAGGAGCAAAACCTCCAGCAAAGGCACCTTATCGGATGGCCCCTCCTGAGCTGGCAGAGCTACGAAAGCAACTCGGGGAACTTTTGGAAGCAGGGTTCCTGAGACCCTCGAAGGCACCTTACGGCGCTCCAGTATTATTCCAAAAAAAGAAAGATGGAACTTTGCGCCTGTGCGTAGATTATCGAGCCCTGAACAAGGTCACAGTGCGAAACAAGTAGCCGATCCCTTTAATAGCTGACTTGTTCGACCAGCTAAGCGGAGCCAAATTTTTCACTAAATTGGATTTGAGATCGGGATACTACCAAGTGAGAATCGCCGAAGGAGACGAAGAGAAAACTACTTGCGTCATACGATACGGAGCCTTCGAATTCCTGGTGATGCCTTTTGGGTTGACGAATGCACCAACAACATTTTGCACCCTCATGAACCAGGTATTTCGAGACTTCCTTGACAAATTTGTGGTGGTGTATCTTGACGACATTGTACTCTTCAACCCTAACTTGGAAGAACATGTCGAACACATTCGAATGGTACTTCAGAGACTCCGAGAAAATCAATTATTTGTGAAGAAGGAAAAATGTGCTTTTGGCAGAAGACAAATCAAGTTTCTGGGACACATCATAGAGGAGGGGAAGATCCGTATGGACATGGAGAAGGTAAAAGCCATCCAAGAGTGGAAAACGCCCGCTAATGTGAAAGAACTTAGATCATTTCTGGGATTGGCAAATTACTACCGCCGATTCGTAAAAGGATACTCAAAGAAAGCAACTCCCCTAACGGAATTGCTAAAGAAGGAGGTGCCTTGGGAGTGGAGCAAGGAATGTGAGGGCTCATTCCAGGATCTAAAGGAAGCTATGATGAAAGACCCAGTATTGGCCCTGTCGGACATCACAAGACCCTTCGAAGTCCAAACCGATGCATCTGACTTCGCTTTAGGTGGAGTCCTACTCCAAGATGGTCATCCTGTCGCCTACGAAAGCAGGAAGTTATCAGCGGCAGAAAGAAACTATACGGCTCAAGAAAAGGAGATGCTTGCCGTAATTCATTGCTTAAGAACCTGGAGGCACTACTTATTGGGGTCAAACTTTGTAGTAAAGACTGATAACTCAGCTGTTAGTCACTTCCTTACTCAACCAAAACTAACCCCAAAACAAGCTCGTTGGCAGGAATTCATTGCGGAGTTTGACCTTCAATTCGAGCACAAAGCAGGGACCAAGAACCAGGCGGCGGATGCCCTAAGTCGCAAGACGGACATTGCGGCACTAAGGGTGGTGGCTAACATGGCTGCGAGTACTATCGCGAATTCAATGCGAGAGCTGATAAAGCAGCATTTAGGGGGAGATCAATGTGCCCAGAATATCCTCAAACTGTGCAAGGAGGGAAAAACTCGTCAATTTTGGGAGGAAGACGACTTACTATGGACAAAAGGAAATAGGTTATTTGTCCCGAAGGCTGGAGACTTAAGAAAAATGTTAATGAGAGAATGCCACGACACTTTGTGGGCTGGACATCCGGGGTGGCAAAGGACGTACGCCTTAATCAAACAGGGATATTATTGGCCACAGATGCGTGACGATATTATGGACTACATCCGAACCTGTCTTGTGTGCCAACAGGACAAAGTTGAGAGGCAGAAACCACCAGGGCTGTTGGAACCTCTATTCGTCCCGTCACGCCCATGGGAGAGTGTGTCAATCGATTTCATCACCAACCTTCCAAAGATCGGGGATCTTTCAAGTATTTTGGTTATTGTGGATCGATTCTCAAAATATGCAACATTCATCCCTGCTTCAAAGTTCTGTACGGCCGAGGAAACTGCCCGCTTATTCTTCAAGTATGTGGTGAAATATTGAGGTGTGCCGCGCCACATTGTAAGCGATAGAGATGCCAAGTTCACGGGATTTTTCTGGACAAAACTATTCAAGCTTCTTGGGTCCCAGCTCAACATTTCCTCCAGTTATCATCCACAAACGGACGGGCAGACGGAAAGATTCAATGGCATGTTGGAGGAGTACCTACGACACTTTGTGAGTGCCAACCAGAAGAATTGGGCGCAACTACTTGATGTAGCTCAATTCTGCTTCAACGCACAAAAGGGATCTCCCACAAGTAAGTGCCCCTTTGAAATAGTTAACGGCCAGAAGCCCTTACTTCCACACACAGTCAATGAGTACCAAGGAAAGAACCCAAGGGCTTTCAATTTCACCAAAGAGTGGAAGAACAACATGGAAATAGCCAGGGCCTACTTGGAGAAGGCAGCAAATCGGATGAAGAAATAGGCAGACAAAGACCGGCGACCCCTAGAGTTCAATGCGGGGGATATGGTGATGGTGAAGCTAACTCGAGAGCAATTTCGCTGGCTAAGGGACAGAGACCCCAGGTTGATGAGAAAATATGAGGGACAAATGCCGATCATTGCCAAAGTAGGGAGGGCATCGTATAAGGTGGTTACCCCAGGATGGATGAGAGTGCACCCGGTATTCCACGTCAGCAACCTCAAGCCATACTACGCCGACAAGGAGGATCCAGCGCGCAACAATCCAGCAAGAGCCGAAGTCAAGACCAAGCTGCCGAAGACAACCAAGGAAGTGGAGGAGATCCTTGCAGAAAGAACCAGAAGCGTGCATCGTCAGCCAGTACGAGAATACCTCATCAAGCGGAAGGGACTAGGAGAAGAAGAAACCAGCTGGGAGAAGGAAGGCAACTTGGCAGCCTACAAGCAGCAGATCGAGGAGTTCAAGGCAGCGGAGTCGTCGAGGGCATTGATAGAATGAGTGGGGGAGGATGTAAGAGTTGTACACTCCTCCGCATTTTGATTGTAAATACCAAGCCAAGTTCATCCAGGGTCATTAGTCAAGCCCATGATCACTTGCTTGGATTTCTAGCTTTTGTTATTCGAAATAGTGCCATTATGATTCCTCGCATATTTTGATATGTATTCTTGTCGGAATGAAAATGGCCCGATAAGCTCTTTGGAGGGGGGTGGCTAGTCGGCGAGTTGTTGGGCTAAACCACTAGCATAGGTGAGAACTTTTAATAGCGTGCTTGTAAACCTCTCTGCTGTTCTCTCTATCGAGACCGAATAAAACGAACGCATTTCCAATTCATCGTATTGTTGCCTTGTTTACTGACCCCTTTTCTAACGATTGTGTGATTACATGCTTTATTTTATTGCTTACTTGGTGCATGCACAATACTAATATCGTGTGGGTTATTTGCTTGCGAGGGACATTAACGGTTGGCTTACTACCCGCGATGGGCGAGTAAGCACCGCACGACCCCGTTGTACGCTTAGAGCGGCGGGACCGTGACACCATGCATGTTACTTGTATATAAAAACCTGATTGCACTTTCTTCTAGATAAAATAAAATAAGATAAAACTAGCCAAATATTAGAATAATAGCACTTTAATATCCTTAGCTTGTATTTTAAAAATTTAAAAATATTATGATTCATTCAGATCTTAAACTTACAATTTATTTACAATTTTGTCCAAATTGATTGTAGGTTATCTAAAATTAAAAATTTAATATTGAATATAGATTATGCGCCATATAATATGGTATTAACATGGGTACGAAAACAAGATATTACATATATTTATTAGTCATTACATATATTTATTTATCATATATATATATATATATATATATATATGTATATTTATCATATATCTTGGTGAAAACTTTGACATTCAACAAATATTAGATAACTTTACCCAAAAAAATTATAATAATAGAGAACCGAAAAATATATAAGTATGTTACATATCTCTTTCATTCATATGTGTTGGTACGATTAATAATATTCATCGCAAAATGGACTATATATATTACAGTTTTAAGTACATTTTCATTGCATATTCCCCATTAACGCCATCAAATACATGTAGCTGTTCACTTACATTTGCTAATGTTCCAATCATATGTGATATGTGCAAATTAATGACTAGTCCAAATAAGCCTTAAGAGTAGGATTTAATTAACTTAATTATGCATTATTCTTAAATCACTCAGATAATGACTCTGTATATATCATTGATCAATCCAACATGGCCGCCTTTAAGTCAAACCGTCCAAGCAATTATGTACTAACCAATCAAATTAATTTGATTTTTCAAGATAAGCCTGAGTACATATTGTTAAAGTAAATATTATATAACCCATTATTGGTCCACGGCTTCCTATAAGTTCGAATTTTGCTGAAGTTAAAATCATTTTAATTTCAGCATGTACCAAAGCAGCAGATTCTAGTTTCAATTCTTGCAATTTTTAAATCATATAAATTTTCACTTTCACATGCTGGATCCGCAAAACGAAATTTGTGATAGGAATAAAGTAGATTTTTAACCTATTATTAGGCCATCTCTTATAAACTTGACCTTTATATCAGAGAGAGAGAGAGAGAGAGAGAGAGAGAGAGAAAAGGATACGCGGATAAATTATTGGATTTATAGACTATTCAAACAATCACACTACTCAGAGTAAGATTCAAGCCATGGGATCTGCGGGTCAATGGGTCAATGTTCTACAAAGGCTGCCCATATATAATATAATACAAACGCGTCGATGCCACCAATTTCTACGCAACCATTCTCGATATCTGTTTCCATTAACAAAAAATTTTAAAAATAAAAAAATAAAAAAATAAAACAAAAAACCATTCTCTGTTTCTGTCCCTCTCAAATTGAACTTTGTGGAATAATATAATTTTTAAGCCAAATCCTTAAATAAATATACGGGAATTTTGGCAGATTATCATGAGGAAATATCAATAGTAGTAGTGAATTTGTGATAGCTTAGCTAAAGTATAATGCTATGAGATACTTAAAACTCTTTGCAAGCTGATTTGGATATTGCAATTTTAATTGTAAAAAAAGCATAAAAAGCATAAAATTAATTAAAAAACCCATGTTCGGATTATCATGAATATCAACAAAGATTTAATTTACTTATCCAAAGTCCTCAAATTATTAATTAATTATAAGAATTACTGACAATTAATCCAATTGCTTTACCTACCCATAAAAAATAATAATAGTAACACCAAAATAGATTACTTAAAGGTAAAAACGTGCATTCCAACTTAGGTTGATCCACTAAAAAAAAAATAACAATAATAATAATATATAGAACAGGAATCCAGTGAATATATTTTTGATACTAATTAAGAGACTGAAAAGGCGTGAGAGAGACAAATTGCACCTCTTAACGATCTCAAAAGACAAGAGGTCAACTCGCGCATGTCTCAGGCACTGTTTTTTATAAATTTAGCTTTTCGAAAATTGAACATAACGAAAAAGTTATTAAAGAATTTTCTTTTTAATGTTATTTTTCTTGTCCTTCCTTTTTCATCTTTGCATAAATGAACAGAAAGCAATCCAAGCACTCATAATATATCTTCTACTTGTCCTGAATCCTGATCACATGAGGGTGAGAATCGAGATCTCAGTCAATGCGTTTACAGGCTGCATCAAACTGGCATGACCAGTAACCCGTGTGTAGTATTTGAACTGTCTTCCTAGTTATACTGGGAATCTTTTAGATAAGCTTTAAGGCCTATTATAATATATCTATAAGGCTAATATAATATGTCTTCTACTTGTCCTGAATCCTGATCACATGAGGGTGAAAATTGAGATATCAGTCAATGCCATTACATAGGGATGTCAACAGTGCGGGACGGGACCGGTTTACATAGGGATGTCAACGGGACAGGGCGGGATCGATGTTTAAAATCCCACTCCTGTTTCCGTGGGAAATTTTACATCCCATCTCTGTGATTTCTCCGTTTCTTTAGGTGCGGGGCGGGATCGGAGATTTTGTGGGGTAGGGACAGGATGGGACGGTTTTTCCCATTTTGTTTTTTAATTAATATTTTTTTAAAAAATTTATATAAAAAAATTATTTTATGATTAAAATATAAAAAAAATGACTACCAATAAAAATATAATAAAATATATCAAGGAACAAATTTACAATTATAATTAAATACATATTTAGAAAAATAAATAATAAAAAAAATGATTTTACATAAATAAAATTTTATAAAAAAATAATTAATAAATAAATAAATAAATATATATATATATATATATCGGGGCGGGTTCGGGGCGGGGTTATTATTCCCCGTTCCCAGCCCGTCCCCGACTCGGTTTTTAGGCATTTGCTCCGAGCCCTCCTCGCATCCCGGAATTTTTGGGGAAAAACCGTCCCGTTAGGGGCGGTGCACCGCGATTTTGGGGATGGACGGGGCAAATTGACATCCCTACGATTACACGTTGAAAGTAAGCCAAATGACGTGCCTCTTCTTATTAATTTGATGAATCAAGCTGTCAAAATTTTCAAAACCAGGAATGTTCATAAAAATACAGAGTTGAAGCTGGGGAAGTGTATTGTTAAAACAGCTCAGGTTCGTAGGGTATTTAAATTCTAAGCTTTGGAATTAGTCAATTGACTTTTATTTGTTTTTGCAATTCTAGAAGAAAATCGTTCAGATCAATAATTCATTTTTTTAATTATTTAATGATCATCCATGATAAGAGGATTCAACGAAAAAACGAACCATTTGCTAAAATAGGATTATGATACAATTTTCCCTTATTTACTATTGAAAAAAAAAATGTGTGGAATAGGTTGTAATTTCAATTAAATTTATACTAGGGAAGAAAACAAATAAAAGAGAGATGAAGGCTTCATGATCTTTTTTTGCTTTTTAATTTGCACTAAAAACTCAAATTTGGGCAACCATCCTCCTGTGTGAATACTGAACATACACCATTTATAACAATCAAAATAATGTTGATATGTTATCCATGACATTGAAGCTCTAAAGGAGCACTCAACTGAAGCCGTTCATCAAAGTCATCCATGATCCACCACAATCACAAACCCTCTGAAACTGAAGTTTTCCTACTTCTCTGTAAACCTAGTTGAGCAAAAATATCAACAGCTCCCATACCACTGACTAAGCACTACTTGGTATAACATTCCGGTAGCCTGAGAATTCAACGGGGTCAAAATGTCAATCCTAATTCTCTCCTGTTGCTGCATTTGTTCGTCAACCAGGCAGACAAAGGAAAAGGCAGTGACGGCGTTATGAAGTGTTAATATGATTAACCTCTCAAGCATAAACAAGGACCAGAGAACAGAACAGGCAAATTCTAGATTCCAAATGCCTCAGTCAATCCAGCAACTACATTGCCATTTCATCATCCTACAAATAAACAAAACCATAGACCTAACATGCGTTTGCAGCTTCAAGATCCGTGCAAACAAGTATTTAACAAATATTTAGTAGCGATCAAAGGAAGACGGTCGCCCTGCCCGATTTGGGCGATCATAAGGACCTGCCCTGTTCCTGTAGCTTTTTCCCTCATTCCTTCCTGGCCCCCCACTTCCATATCTGTCACCGCCACCTCGTCCACCAGCATCTCTATCATAGCCTCTATCTTTATCATAACCATTTTGAGGGTGCCGATCAGCACCACCATACCTATCACTTGCAAAACGCTCAGCTGGTGCATACCTGTACAGTTTAACAAGTCCAAATCAGATCACCAAAATAATTTTGAGTCTGCAAATGCCCACTAGTTTAACAACTGATTCAAAACCAAAACAAATAATTAAAAATATTAAAACTGCTTCCACTATGTACACAATGGCAGGAAATGGAACAAGCATTGCACTAGATAATGTGCCAACGTCATATTTATATCCTTAAAATACCTGTCACCCATATAGCGTTCACGACTCCCATACTTGTTTTCTCTGCTATCAAACCGATCTCTCTCTCCATAGCGCCCTCCATCGTAACGATCATCAATGTACCGATCACGATCTCGTCCAAAACGATCCCCACGCCCACCAGCACCTCCATACCTAGAATGTGATGAGAATGAACCACCACCACCACCTCGGCCACCGCCTGACGAGGGGCAATCTCGAGCCCAATGTCCTGGGCGTCCACACTTGAAGCAGTCATCTTGTCCTACAGACCTATCTCCTCCCACATAGCTTCTCCTGCTACCAGACGAGTAGCCTCCCCTGTACCCATGATCCACATCCTCACCACCCATTTTTGGTTGGGCCTTGTTTACTGAGATTGTTCGATCACCAAACTCCCGTCCATGCATTTCCCTAATCGCATCTTCCATTCCCCGACGATCAGAAAATGTAATAAACCCAAATCCACGTGGACGGCCAGTATCTCTTTCCATCATGATCTACATATATACCACATTAAGGTAACTCAAGCAGGCAATAGCAGGGTGGATAGTAAGCAAGCACTAAATTTGCTGCAACATTATGCCAATACCAAGCATTAGCATAAATAGTAAGCAAGCATTTGCTGCAATGGTGATCAAACCAAGAAGTGCATTTAAGAAATGAATGATGGACACAAAAGAAAACAAGCAAAATTTTACATGAAAAGAGTAGAGTTTTCATCACAAACAAGGACAAATAGCAACCTTAGATCATCTAAATCCTGAGCTAGTACTTCCCAACTTAAGCAAGTGAACATGTCAAAAAGAAAATGTGTTCATTAAGCACAATTTTTTTTTTTTTTTTTTTTTTGCCCCGCCGAGGGGGGGGGGGGGGGGGTAAAGCAAATTAAGCATTAAGAGACGACACTTCCTGAAATCTTCAAAGGTAGAAGAAAAAATTAATAAAGAAAGAGCAAAAAAAATTCCTTCTTCCCCCCCGCAATGTCAAAGAAATTCCTATAATAGCATATTCATATAATGAAACTGAACATGCAACAATGCAACAGTGCAACTAAAATTTTACAATTAAATTTCAAAATAAAGGCAATGACCCAAAAGAAGTTGAATAATAACTTTCATCTAATGGATGAAAAAACTACATTACATATATAGTAGTCAAAGTCACAGAAAATAGCAACACTAAGGTCTTGAAATGGAGCAACAAGAGCAGAAAAGAAGCAAAAAAATAATTAAATCCAAAATCCATTTTCTACAGAATGATGCATTGACAGCTTAAGTCCACAGTTGATATTTATATAAAATTTTATAGGTAATCTAAATCAAATAAACAGATAACTTACTTTTTGTATCAGAATTTCAAAACGGAAATATTCTTAGAAAAATCAGACAGTTCAGCAACACTGTTTAACTATCATCGGACAATATATAAAACCTCTGATCTTGTTTTCCAACAGAATCCGTGATAACAATCCAGCATAAACTGATAACTAAACCACCAATTAGTTAAAAAGCTCCTAATCCTCAAGCAATGATGTCCATCTTGAATTTGCCATTAGCAGTACATTCTGCTGGGGATATAGTTACCTATCCGAAAGAACTTAAAACAAACATCAAACATGGGTCCTTTTCCATAGGTCCTTTTCCTAGTTGCATAATCAATCATCTTCAACAGAAACAGTGCACATCAGCAGATAAAAGACATTTGTTGCAATTATTGAGCCCTCCACTAATCAATTCAAACCATATAGGAGGAAAAACATAATCAGGCATCGTTACAAACTGATTTTACTCTAGTGGTTTATCGTTATGCTCCAACTTTGTTCATCATTCTGCTGCCTTCATCAAATATTTATCAACCAAGTAACCAAAGTGAGTGCACTTATCAATCACATGTGGTCAAGAGAGTCTGGTATCTGCTCACAATACCATAACTAATTAAAATCACAAGACCCTCTGCAATAAATAATTCAAGACCAAGTACAGCTGTATCCCATGAAAGCATAGCCTAGAATCACATAGAATGAAGATTCTACCAGTGTAAAGTTTTGTAATCAGCATTCCAGGTGATTCAAATTTTTCTCTTGGGTGTAATAATCAAGAATAGGAAGAAAAACATCGAAAACAATTTGTGCCAATATCACATGGCCAAAAGTTTAGTGGACCTGATAAAAGCATCATCACCAAATATTGAAATTGTAAACCACTAAACTAGAAAGCAAAAACATATAGCATTGCACTGATGGTGCTAAAACTGGACTCTCTCATGTGCAATGGTAAACTACAGCATCAAATCTCACAGCAAACACAATTTCTGACTACGGGGGACAGACTAGTGTTCTGAATGAAAAAGATAATATAATTTGCTGGATGAGAAGACTAAAAGTGGCCCAAAAATTGGAGACATAAGTTGAGGTGGAAAAACTGAAAATGATCGTTTTAGGCTTCTTGATTAAATGTACAGTAACTCTATCCAGTTTAGACTGTCCATGAAAATAGAAAATCCATCTTCACAACCCTAAAATCCACACACCAAGATCGATAATGACATTGATCCCAAACACAACCAACTGATAAACCCACACTCCAAACTAGTGTTCTGAATGAAAAAAGATAATATAATTTGCTGGATGAGACGACTAAAAGTGGCCCAAAAATTGGAGACATAAGTTGAGGTGGAAAAACTGAAAATGATCGTTTTAGGCTTCTTGATTAAATGTGCAGTAACTCTATCCAGTTTAGACTGTCCATGAAAATAGAAAATCCATCTTCACAACCCTAATCCACACACCAAGATCGATAATGACATTGATCCCAAACACAACCAACTGATAAACCCACACTCCAAACTAACATTAGCCCAGTTCATTCTTGTTACAAGAAAGTAACAAATAAGTTCAGTCAGCCAAAACCAAATCTTTAATAACAAGGCAGAAAAGCAGGAACCTCAACAATCATCCGGCCTCGGAATTAACAGATGAGAGATTCTCAGTACCACCAAGAAGGCAATCAGTAAGTCAGGCTAACAGCACCATAAGTATGCGCCTAAACTTGACTCAAGAGTCTTAGACCATTATACATGTAATATCGCAATTAAACTCATGGTTGATAATCTTGCACACCACTAGGACAACAAGATCAGGAATAAAGCATGTGACATTAATCTAAGGGGAAACGAGGAATACCAACAAAGCTGGCAATGTTTAACTCTGATAAGAACACTCCACAAACTACATAGTAATAAACGGTGTTTAGACAGTATATCACCCTCATCTCCTCTGAGAACAGAAACATATTGGCATGGATCAATGTTGAAGATTACCATCAGCCAAGAATCATTTCAACACATCCCAAACAAAACCTTCACCAGCATGTTTAAACTGACCTGAATAGAAGCTCAGATGCCAATTGCTAAACAAGGAGAGTGTCTTCTAAGAATATAAAACTTTTCCAACAAATAAATAAAACTACCAGTCATATAAAACTCATTTCAAGTTCTCCAGCTTCTCAGCCACAAAACCCAAATAAAAATTAGTTATCTTCTGGATCAGTGAAAAACTTCTTCACATTTCCCACATCCTGAGTTTTCTCAATATGCATCACCATTCATAACTAATTTTTCTTGTAAATCCCAACCACAGCCCATTTCATGACAGTAACCTACTCTGCCAAATAAAGATGAAACAGAATCAGTTAATTAACTGCTGCTGTTTTCCATTATCATATTCCACAGATCCAAAAACCAACTGTGCATGTGACTACCTCTTCTCTTGAGAATTTAAAATACCCAACTGTAATAATCTATTCACACAAACCATATTATGCTTCAGCAACTTGCTGCAGTCATTCCCACATAAAAATGTTTTTAAACTAGCCATCAACGCCATCTCAGAAGATCATAACCACCATTCCAGGAAATCAAAAATCCAAAAAAAAAAAATAGTAGTATCAGGAACAGAAAATAAAATTAAAAATAAAAGATATATTGTAAAAAAATACCTTATATCAAGACCAAGATAATGAATTAAAGTTATGCAAATAATTAAACCAACACACTGGTGAGCTCACAGTTGTAGAAATGAGTAACAATTTTCAAAACAGAGCTTTATCAAGCTCCACTCGTCTTAATGGAGGAAGGACACTCAACAAGTACAACCGTGAGATAAATCAAATACATGATGCACAGAAAGATCATTACTTGAATCTGCAGAACGAGTCAAAAGCCTATTAAGATTTCTGCAATAATTAAATAAAATCACGAAACCTTTTACTTATATTATACCCTGTATATTCCTTGTTCTACTACTTTATTCTTCCAGTTCCAAGTAGCATAAGAGAACAGTTTTTTAATTAAAAATTAATATATATATATATATATATATACAAGGCAAGGATAAAGAGGCCTGTCCAACATATTGTGAACCCTGAAAATGCAAACTAGTATGACCATAACAAAAAATTTTGCAAGAAACGAGAAAACCAAAAAAATAAAAAAAATAAAAAAAAATTACAAAGAAAAACAAAACGAACTGTAAACAATAAGAGGAGCAGAACAGAAACATACTAATATAAGAATATTACATGCCAATTGACAATAAGGAATAAGCACCAAGAGTAGGGCAACAACAATCACAAGATTCTTAACTTGAGAACACACCAGATATCATTATGCAACAGTATAGGGAGTCAGTAGTCGAGCCACTAAGTCAATAAAATCAAGCAAACATATCAACCTCAAGCCCATGCAACTATTGCTTCATGGATGAGAAACAAGTAAGCAAACAGAGAGGGAAAATCTAGGGAAACTGAATTAAGTACACTCGAAACCCAATAAAATATCACTATCAAATTTAATGTACGCATGAAAATGAAGTTTTACAATTAAATTTTCTAAGACTGCAACGGATAAAAATTCCCACATCAACATTTCATGAAAAACTTCGAATACAAATTACCGACTATGAAAATACTAAACTTTTCCATTAATTATGAGCAACTACTTAGGGAAATTTCTGGATATATAAAATTCGCTTCTTTTTTTTTTTTTAATGGAAAACGGGAACCAAACAGGCAGACAAAAAAAAATTTTAAAAAAAAATCTAAATAAGCAGAAATGAAGAAACCAAAAAACCCAAAGTACCTGGGCTTCGACAACTTTTCCGAAACGAGCGAAAGCGTTTTCAAGCTGACGCTCCGTGACGTTCCACGACAACCCTCCTACAAAGATTCGGTAGTCTTCCTTTGCAGCCATCGCTCACCCACTTACTCTCTCTCTCTCACTGCTTTCAAACAGACTCTGCTTCACTGCTTCACGCACGCAAAAATAAAAAAAATAAATAAAAAAAAGGGAAATTCTCAGCGACACATACACACAAATCAGAAGAATCCTAAAAGCTAACACTGAATACAGTGACACAAACAGAAGTATAAATAATTAAAAATTAAATAGAAAAGCTACAAAACAACCACCAAGAAAATTGAAAGGAAATGGTTACCCTACCCTACCCTGAGGCGTTTTGCTGATGTAGCCGAATTTAGGGTTTTTGAGGGAAACCCTAACAAACTGTTAGGGAAAGTCACAGAGCGCTAGGGGTCGGAGTTTTTTAATACTACTCATTGGGAATTACGATTTACGCTCTAACTTTTTAATTTTAATTTTAATTTTTTTTATTTTTGGAATTGTTTTTTGGCAAATAATTTTTTTTTAATAGCTGGCATATTTCCTTTTTTGCATGAATTTTTGTTCTCTTTTTTTTTTTTTTTTGTATTATGTGTATTTTCAATTATACAATTAAGTGAACCCAAAAAAAAAAGAATTATAAAAATTAAAAGTTATGCCAAAATATATATATATATATATATATATATATATCCCGAATGTCCATATTTATGTCAATAAAAATATAGATTATATTCTAGATAATTTGTAATGTTAAAAAAAATATATACCCACATATCCCAAAAAAAAAATTCTTTTGAAAATATCTACCAAAAAAATAAATTTTTATAAAAAATAAAGGTCTTTTTTTTAATAAAAAATAAAGATCTTCAAAATAGATGATTTAAAATGTATTAGATAACGTGACAAACTCAATTTATGAGCATTAACTTAACTTAAGTGACCATTTTTTATTTTGAAATTAATTTTACTTTGGTTATATACATTTTATAAAAAATAAAATTTAAAATCGTTAGAGATAACTTAAATTTATTGTTTTAGATTATCGCCTACAATTTTGTAAAAGTATGAAATAAAACATCTCGTTCAGGATTGAAACTGCATACACATGGTAATTTAGAAAATTATTATTTTTAGTTTTATTTTTAAAATAATATAGATAATTTTAACTTTTTATCATATTTTTCATCCAATTTCATAATAAGCCATTGATGTGACTATTATGGAGTTACGTCACCTTGTTTCTATTATTATGCATTAAATTAAAATAAATTTATAATTAGAAAACATTGCCTTAAAAAACTTAGGAGAAAAAAAAAAAAAAAAGCTATGACCTATTCTGGAATTGAATTTCCAAAGTTTTGAACCTGTTAAATTAAAAGGTCAAGAAAATTTAATGCGGGATGAATTTCCAGCTACATTTTTTTCTTCCACAACCCAAGTATCAATTTCAAGCCTTGTTCAGCTGTGGAACTCAAAAAACTGTTTTCTGTTTTTAAAAACAGCATTTTTGTTAAATGTTTTTTGTTCTCTGTTTTTTGTTATATTATTATCACAATTACTTTATAAATAAATTCACAAAAAGATTACCCTTGAAAAATCTGTCCATAAAGGTTTTGTTACATGGCATATTAGAATTCACACTTTAAATGGTCACTGAATGGGATTTGGGGAACAAAAGCAGAAAATAGCTTTGATAGTATTTTTTTTTTTTTCCTTTTCTTTTTTCTCCACCTCCTTGTATATTGAATATCCATTTTCATTACAATTTTTTTTTTGCAATTACATATTTTTCAGAATGAAATAATTACATTAAATGAGATTACAGTTAATTTACAAGGCTGTACATGGAAGGGTACATACATTTATTTCAATCAATGGTTGAAACATGTCACAGAATGGAAACTATTTTCTTCTTATTCAGGCAAAAGAGGCAGCCTAGTTACACTAGTTCCACCACCATCACTAGTTAGTGATTTAGAGTCAGTCGTTTTCTGTAAACTTGAACTTGATTTAACAGATTTAGAACAAGTCTTCTTGTTTAATCTCGTGGGAAGTATTTGCAATCTGGGATTCAGCTCAGTACCTGAATTTTCAGCTGCCAACTGATAACTCCGCACTAGCTCAAGCTGTCGGGCTACTATTTCCGAGGGTCTTGGGAGAAGCTCTACTGGCTCTCCGCCAGGAATCACGATATACTCAATTGCAAGGCGAACCTCCTATCAGAAGAACAAAAAAGAATATTTATAAATTAGTTAACATATGTATTTGTGTATGCAAGTAATGTATTTCACCCTCTGAAAATTGCGGTGTTTAAAATTTGAACTTTCTTTTTTTTGGTAAAACCAAGATCCTAATCGGAATGACTTTTAAGTTGGACTCAGAAGAGTTAAAATCCAGCACAAATTAAATTCCTATTTTTGATATCAAATGAATATCGGAATATAAAACAGTTAACTCGAATATTGACATATTATCACAGATGGAGCCAAAGAATTACAAGAGTTCTCAAGCCTAGATCCAAAGTAATAGAATAAGCTAAAAGTGGACACAATAATGACATATCATAAACAAGAATAAATTAGGGTATAACTCTTCAAATAGAACAAGGCTCTTATTTCAAATCATCTTTTAGAACAACTGGCTTGATTGTGACTTGTGTTGGACATGACAGCCATTAATGTGCATCCTTCTTTCAATGCACATGCAAAGTGTAGGATTTTCATTGATTTAGAAGTTCAAAACAGTACTCAACACAGACCATAAACTGGTAACTTTTTCTTGCTAGGTGAGACAACTTATTGCAGGGCATTCACTAACGACCATTTAATTGCATGACCGTCTCCACAAATAATGGATTAATAATGAACTGGTCACCGACAGTTCACTATCATGGGGTACTAATTCAAAGACAACAAAAATCATGACCAACTACCACTCGTTAACATTAAAGCAATCACCACTGGTTTATGGGTTAAAAAGGAAAAGTATAAAATAATGGAATGGGAAAGATATTGCACCTCCAAGGCATCAATCTCTTCAAGAGATGGTTTTCTTTTTGGCGCATCATCTTCAATTTCAATGTCAACAGATCTTTTGAAGGGCCGTTTTGACAAAGAGCCAAATGATTCCCTTCCAAGTATCAGGCGAAGTGCCTTCACCATTTGTGCCATAGTGTTTGACTGCAAAACAGACACCACATTTCCAAATGAGACAACCACTTACATGTACTGATACAGTTTTATATACTGAAATAATAGCATAGGACGATACCTTCATGACAAATATAGGCAACTGGTGGAATCTTGCTACACCACGGATCCACGGGCTCTTCTTCATTTCAGAACCGCATGCTAGAATTGCATCTGCTGCTCCAATGTCATCAGTTACATCTACTTCGTCTTCAAGGCCCATTACCTTTGCTACTTGCTGTAAATCAGCCTCGTGAACCTATAAGAGCTCATATCAATGAAGCATTAGTAAAATTTATATGCTTGTACAAAAGTTTGTACTCTAACACAGCATCCTGACAAAATCTGTCTATTCAAAACTGAAATCTTAGTAAGCTAATGGAACCTTCAATATTTTATATAATCTTACTTCTTTCGAAATACAAATGATTTTCAAAGTATGTCTTCTTCAGATCTAATAATTCCTCTGCGAAACACAATAAAGAAAAGTAAACCCAAGAAATTTACCTTGTATGTATAGATGCGCACTGGTGAAATCTTCTTGTTCACAAATCCAACACTGCTCCGTTTCTTGGACCAGCTGGAAGAATCGTCTATACCTTCCGCATCAGACTCTTCCTCAGAAACCATGCCTCTATTAGTAATCAAATCAGATTTTCCTATATACAATTTTTCCAATACTGGAGTTGTCTCTGGAGGATCATTAGCATCAGCAACCATGTGACGGATTTCAAACAGAGGAGATTTTCCTATAAACCCAGAGATTTCTAGTTAGATTCTTTGCAGGCCTAAAAATTTAAGTTTTTGAGACAATAATTAAACAGTATTGCTTAAGCTATTAATATTTTAAGACATTCTAAAGTCAAAAAAATTTAAGCAAGAAAAGATTCACATACAGTTTACAGGTGGCCTAGAAACTTTAAATTTCACACTACATCACTTAAGAAATTAATTTAGGCCTTAAAATAAGCAGAGACTACCTGCCAATATTGCATCTACTGTAGCATCTAATCTGTGATGTACACGACACTCTGTTTTAGATATCATCTCAACAGCACATGTAAATGTTGGAGGACTTTTTCTTTCAAGAATTGTCTTCTGCACTTTCCTTTTCCTTGCTTCCTCATCACCAAGTGTAACACTCTGTTTTAAGAGGGACAATTATCGAGATTAATTTGTTATCCCTCACTGGAAATGGCTTAAGCCATAGGCTCCCATACAATTTCAATTGTACTGGAGATGATCCAATTCAAATCGAACACCAATAATCCAAATGAAAATGCCACTTTGTATGAATAATCTAATGGCACATTTGACAGAGCACAATCTAAATGGATATTCAAGTCTTATGAGTATACAAAAGAAAGCAATCGCACTGCACCTCGATGCCACCAACAAGGATTTGCAAAGAGGGATTCTTTATTATATTGTCTATCGTCATTCCATGTGCTGTTCCAACCAATTGAACTCCTCTTTGAGCAATAGTACTGGCAGCTAAAGCTTCAAGCTCCGTTCCAATTTCATCAATAATAATGGTTTCAGGCATATGATTTTCAACTGCTTCAATCATAACCTATATAAAAGTCAGAAAAACAGAGAGAAAAAATATTAATACAAAAAATTTTATAACAATTTCTTGGAGCTTTACCATTTGGGAAATAGAGCAATAATCACATTAAAAGCCATAGATTGACTGCAACACTCACATTATGCTGCAGGTTCACATTTGGAACTTGCATCCTCCTTGCACGGCCTATTCCTGCATGGGGGACATCTCCATCACCACCAATCTCATTAGATGTGTCCACAATAATAACTCGCTTCTTGTGCTCATCTGCCAACATTCTTGCTATTTCTCTGCACAATCAAAGTTGTTTTAGACTAATATATTCACTTTTGATGCGAAGTCATAAGGGAAGAAATTGTTCAACTTTGTCTCAGTTGCTCAAGATGTTCTAATAAAGTTCAATAAATGAACTGTGACTAATTCAATATAAGAAAAAGAGAGAAGCTTTTCCTTAATGGTCCAAAGAAGAATGCAGAATATCAGAAAGCATATATGTGACAAGACGCATAGTGAAACTAGATGCCTACATGCAGTGACAATTAGAAAGACTTTTCAATTAGAGAAACAGCACCCAAAGCAACGAGACAATTCCATTAACTTCGACTAAGTTGCTTGAGCAAATGGTAATTACCTGATTAAGGTTGTCTTGCCAACTCCAGGAGGTCCAATGACCAAGATGGAACCTCCCCCCTCAACTAAGTCACGGATAATCTCAGCACTTCCAGAGACAGCTCTGCCCACCCGGCAAGTGAGGCCGATTATTTGCAGTTTGCGGTTTCGTATAGCACTTATACGATGTAAAGAATTATCAATACCCGAACGGTTGTCATCAGAAAACTCACCAACCTGAAAATGGAAAAAGTCAGCTTCCAATAAGAGTTAAAAATAAAATTTTAAATTAAATCTGAATTTCTTTACATATAAAATACTATATTTAAAGTTTCGATCTTCATAAAAAGAACACTATTTTGAATATATCTACATCAGCACAACCAATCACAAAAGACCACCCAACCTATCTACTATAAACAATCACACTACCCGAACAGTGATCAACCAATTAAATATAAAACCGACACACTAGCACAAACTTTCCAAGACAAATCCATGAAGTTAACACTCCAATTAATGATTATTAAAATAAAAACTACACGTTAAACTTGGATCACCTTAGAGATCGCATGCAGTAAGTCTTCATGCTTTATAGGCTTTTCCGAGATGATCCAATCCCCGGAAGGAAACCGAGCAATCGGCTGTCTTCCCAAATCCATCACAACCTCAATCAGCTGCCCAATCTCCTGGTGCCTGTACAACTCCCTCCTCATCCTCAAAGGCAACAGCTCAAGAAACAGCTCGAGCTCCGTAGCCACCACCGACCGCGAAGTAGAAGCCAAACTAGGGGAATTAGAAACCGACCCATTTCCAGAAAAGTACCGATCAGACGGTCTCCGAATTTCAGGGGACCGAACAGACGGGGCAGAGGAATTGGAGGAAGAGATTCTCTTAGCGGCACGACTTGTTCGACGAAATGACGAAGAGACGGTGGGAATGAAGTTAGAATTTTGAAGGTAACCCAGTGCGGATGTCGGAATTTGGTGTATGGAATGCCATGAGTTGTGAAGATCAATGAGCACGAAATGTGAATTCAAAGCTCTCATTCTCTGCGTCTCTCTACGAAGAAGAAAAAATACGAAAAAATAAAAATAAAAAACACCCACAGAGAGAAAAAGAGAGACCCTGTTGTTTGATTTGCTTTCCTGAATGCAAATATATCGTTGATTTTGCGTTTTGTAGAGAAAAAAGAAGAAGGCGTATTATGATAAGGAAGAGAAGAAGAAGAAGAAGAAGAAGATATGAAGAGTGCAGAAGGAGAAGAAGATTCGAAGGGATCTCCGCTGGGATTGGAGGGAAGGTGGGGTCCACAACAAAGCAACAAACCGTTAACCACCATTGAAGCAAAAGGAGGTTCAACCACGTGGGGCTGCTGTGCGGACCACACATCTTTTGTGCACACCTCGGTTGGTAGTACTACTCTTTCCCAAAATCCAACTTTGGCTTTTGCGTCTCTCTCTCTCTCTCTCTCTCTCTCTCTCTCTCTCTCTGTGGAACTCTTCAAAGTATTATCATATTAATTTCCTCTTCTTTGTTTCTTTGATTACTTTTTGGTACTTATTTTGAACTTTTAGTTTATAGAGCTTTGATTTTTATTTTTTATTTTTTATTTTTTTTGGTTGGGTTAGAGAAAATATGGCAGGAGTGCATTTTCCATTATAATGTTCCTTCAGCTTTTTTTTTTTTTTTTTTTTTTCCCTTGTTTCCTTCAGTGACAACTTCTATTTTATTTTGCAATTTAAATGGTTGAATCTTCTATATTTTATATATATATTTTTTTTTTATTTGTTAGCAAAATTTTACTTTCATTTGTGTACCTCACCTTCCAATTTTCTCTAAATATCTTAACTTGGCTTTTCGTTTGGGACACAACTACTTTTTATTTTTATTGGTTTAGACCATTTTAATATCCGTAACTTTCTTTTGCTTTATTTTATTTATTTATTTTATTTTTATGTAGATTAGATTCAAACTCTCTTTTTTATTTTTTTGTTGTTGTGTGAGATGCATCAATATCGTCACCACTAGGAGACCAATATAAGATTCAACCATACTAATAAATGATCGAAGACAGAGAAAAAGAATCACTTATACTAGTCGATATAACATATTACTTCTTACTTATCTTCGGGGAAAGAAAAAAAAAAAAAAAAAAAGGAAGAAAAAGAAAAGAAAAGAAAAAAGAACTTCTTACTTACTTATCTTCAAAAAATAAAAATAAAAAAGAAGAAAAATGAACTTCTAACTTCTCAACAATCATTTCAAAGTCTAAGAAATTGATAAAATTTTCTTTGGAGAAATATATATATATATATATATATATATATATATATATATATTTTGATACATGGATACAAAATCAATGGCTTGTCTCTATGATGGTAACAAAAACATTTTCCCAAATTTCAACTTTTTTTTTTTTTTCCTTTTAAAAAAAGAATCACTATTTTGTGTAAAATAATAAATTCACAAGGAAGATGTCATTTTCTTCACAAAGCTGATGTATGCAGGCAACCGTGTAGAGTCCATATGAAAAGTGTAATATTTTGAAGTTATACATAATTTTCAAGTTCAAACTTGTATTATTCACCCAAGAAAGAAAAATATATAAAACTTGTATTAGTTTGACCATGTAGACAAAACAACTTCAAAACCAAAAATTTAATACAATTTTTTTTGGCTAACGGCCTTCTTGTTGTTTATAGGAGGCAGGTGCTGGTAGGCAAGGAAGGCCGCCCGCAGCAAATGATGTCAAAACCAAAACGCCATGATCAAGTTCATAATGACCTCATTGTTTTTTCAAAGTCTTGGTTTAAAAAAAATTACAATAACATCCTTTTCGTTTCCTGCCTACCAATATAAATTGTCTCATTTTCATATGAATGTTGTTAATAAAATTAACTGTACGTCATTGGTTTAAGCATTTTTATACATTCAATTTGTATGTACAAATTTTATAAAAAAAAAAAAAAATAATGTTGAAAATACAGGTTAAATTCAAACAAAAATAAAATGTAAATGGATTTTTCTATAATTTCTGAAATACAAAGGAGTTCTGAAAAACTAACAGAAGGAGATATTGATGTAAATTTCCCTGACATTTGTCGTCTAAGAAACTATATTAAATAATAATAACAAAAAGATTCAATATATTTTTTTTTTATTTACTTTGTTAACAGTCAACAATAAGTTACACCATCAAAGTGCTAATCCTGATTCCTAGGAAAATGGCTTGCCTAAAATTCCTCACCATAAAACACCTCAACTCAAAGAAATTTAAAATATACACCCAATAACTATTTTTGGTATCCACGTTACTTGCAAGAAACCTAAGATAAAATTTGTTATTAAGCCAAAACACAAAAGCACCATGTGAAGTCCAGTAGGACCTTCTTCACATGCTTCTCTCATCACAAGCACCATGCTTTCCAAAGCAAAAACTAAACTGCAATTCCACATTCCAAATTTGTTCAAAATTGTCATCTAAGAATCAAAAAAAATATTAAAATAAGCCATAGTGAAAGTTAGAGAGAACACCAGAAAAACAAAAAGGATGATTAAGAAGAAGGTGTATAACAAAAAGCTGAACTATTTTATATCTAATTAAGCAAGAGCAGGAACTGCCAAGTTTGTATCGTGTTGGTGACATATAAGAAGATTGAGGTTACAAAACAGCTTAGCCATTTGCATAAAACATTTGATGTTTTGTAACATAAGCAGTTAGCATATAGTTGCGGTCGACCGCAAAAGGTAGGTTAAGAAATGAGGCTGTACAGTAATGGAAGTAGTGACCAAATTTATTTACTTCGAGTCCCAACCCATCAGTGTGTTTCTTACATATTCTTCAATTTTATTCCTCGGCACAGAAAAACCAACCCCTTCATCGAGTAAGATTCGATAAACCTCCCATTCACGATCTTGGATCATGTGTCTAGCTATCTCAACCTGTGAAATGAAAGCAAAATGAATGGTATCGTTAGACATTACAGTGAAGGAGCTGAAAGAAACATTAGGATATCATAGAGGCAAAGAAACTAAAAAAGTTGATCAAGAGTTGGTACCGAAAAGATTCGAGTGTCGAGAACTTTGAGGGCAAGAGTAATATCATAGAAAACAAGAGGACGACCCCTGCCTGACAACTCCACAGGGTTAGCTACCAGCAGCTCAGTATCAGGACCACGACTTACCACAGCTACTCTAAGAGGACGCAAAAGCTCCATTCTTAGGCGAGAGCATAATGCATCTTGCTTGTTGGGATCAACAATTTTCTTGCTGTCAGATTGCATTATAAACAAATCCATCTCACAGTTTCTTTTTGTATTTGCAAAGAACCGTCCATATGAAATCTGATACCAACCATAAGTTGCATGTTTTGATCAGTTCTAAAAGGTATCACCTAAAGGAGACATAGATTTTCAAATACTTCACAATCAGCAAAGCTTGCAACTGAATCTATATATAATTTTCCACTACTTTTTCTGACATATCCCAGTAAGGTACCATAGCACCAAGACTTATAAATTTGAATTCTAAGATTTCCAGAATTTCATATAAACCAAATTAGATTCAAATTAGAGGTAGATAAAAATTTCTATTTTTGACAGAGAAAAAAAAAAAAAAAAGCATTTTCATGACAAAATGCCCATGCTCATCCCACAGAAAGGTTCAACATGCAAAAAAAGAATGTAGTAAAATACTTAAAATAAAGTTTGAGAAGTTTTTCAGAATTCAAATGATGTACCTGGATATTGTAATCCTTCAAGGTTCTCATTATATCATAGATGAGACCTTTGTGATCCTGACATTGCATTTTAACTAGTGTATGAGATGGGCTGAATGTATTGTCCACTGCAACTGAAATTGGGTTAGAGGTGAAACCACTTAGGTGTCTATTGGAGAGCTCTAAACTGAACATTTCTTCACTGATTGCAGATGGAAGATATGGAGAACCCTGTGAGCATGTGGTGACTTCTGGACCAGCGATATCAATTTCACAACTTATCATGACATCTCCTAAAACAGCTTTTAGACAATGGATGGTTTCATCCTTTCTTGCCTTGGTATGAAGAAGTTCTCTGTTTCAAAAATGAACAAAACTAGATTAATTGTAATCCAAAGAGGAAGCCATAATGATCTTACTAGCAACTCCAATCTCTCTCTCTCTCTCTCTCTCTCTCAACTAAAAGAAGATTTAAATATCCATGTACAAAACTAGATCCTGTTCCTTTCTCACTCTTTTCGTTTTCTTTTTTGGAAATTAATGAGAGAGGAAAAAAAAAAAAAAAAGAAGAAGAAGAAGAAGAAGTTATCAACTGGAAAGCAGAAAGAAGCCACAACGCAGCAGCATCACTAAAGATGCAAAAGAAGATCATGAATGACAAACCTGGTATCTGTAACAAAAAAAAGGTCCATCACTCTCCCATCAGGGGCAGTAGATATCTTCACTCTTTTTATTGTTAGCTCTAACTCACAAAGAACCTCGGTGACATCTATTGAATCCCCAAAAACAGAAAAGGAAAAAAGAAGTCATGGTCAAATAAAAAATATAGCTCCATACGCCATTTTCTTTGTTCAAATATCAAGATGCTTTCATGAAAGTGATCATTATTGGGGAACAGAAGACACAAACAAAAGTAATGTAACAGAGACAACAAAATGCATACATGAAAATTCTTCATTAAGAGGAATGTTTTTTATGTCAAAAAGAAAAATGAAAGAGAAAAGAAGAGAGAGAGAGAGAGACTGATTGTTGTCCCTTGCAATGGAAAAGAAGTTACTAAAACTAGGGAAGGAAGCATATAAGGATAGATTTCCTATCCATTTCAAAGAACAAGTGACATCTTTAGTAAGTTTCATTGGAATACCAATCCATTATAAAAAAGAAAAATGGTAAATACTACTTGAGTTATTCTCCTTTCCTCTAGCAGACCAATTTCTACAGTTATATTTGTTAAATGCATAAACCATCCCAAGATCTAAACAATATTTGTAATTAAACAAAGAAAAAAAAAAAATCAACCATAAAAAGTAGTGGTGGTGTCTTCGATTGACTTTAGAAGTGCTGTCATAAAATTACATCTCTTGGATAACAACACATTCCATCTTAATTTAGTATTTAAAGGGAAAAAATCCATCTGCAGGAAAGGCATGTTACCTCCTATACACACACAACTTAATTCCATTGAGCTTACATTTGGAAGACCAGATAAAGAATGCTTAAAACTACAAATAAAGAACCAATTTCAAAGTTCTAACGAATATATATATATATATATATATACATATACAAAATTTCATTCAAGAGAGCTAATATTTGGAACTCAAAGCGAAAAAGCTTAACCTATAAAGAAAGAAGCAATCTCAAAGAAAGCACACAATTTTCTTATGTAAATCACATTTCAGGAAATTTAAGGATTACCATGCAATAAGCCTTCCCGATCATTAGAGCACCAGAATTTCAAAAGGAACACATCTGATGGCTTTGGCTGCTGGTTTTCCAGCCGATAATAAGATATTCCTGATGTGGAAAAATAAGATGGACATACTTCCAACAGCCTATTCTTCAATAAGCTCCATCTTGTGTTTGGTTTACCCACTACCCCAAAAACGACGTAGCACCATTTCCCATCCGTCGAAAAATCTTCTCCGCACAAATAACATAAAAACATAATCACCAACAAATTCATAGAATTCTTTATCCCAAAAAAAAAAAAAACTCATAGAATTTAAATGACAATAGGGATTATTAATTATACGCTATATTACGATAAATATAACAGAATAAATGATGCTATCAGAAAAACCCATTTAGACTTCGCTCCTGAATTTTTTTAGAAAATTTTGCAGACAGAAAAACAAAAATAACAGAACGATCCATTATCCATTATCCATTTCTCTTTACACCTTTAATCCCATCAAAATTTTCCATAAAATTCAAGCACCAAAAAAAAAAAAAAAAAAAAAAAAAAAAAAAAAAAACAGAAAACTACAATTACCCCTTCTTCTTAACCTCTATTACCAAGAGCTCCAGATCCCAACAGTGAACATTTTCTTCCTCCAATTTGTTATATATAAATCCCGAATTCCACTTACTAAAAAGCTCAAAATGATTCGATAAAATTGAAAAGAAAAGCAACCCCAAACCAAAAAAAAAATTTTAAAAAAATAAAAAATAAAAAATAAGAGCCAAAAATTGTTACCTGCTCTGCAAATGCTCAACCCAAACCGCAATATAATCCTGCACAAATCACAACCCAGACCAGTTTTGTCAGGGCAATTCACAGTAATCACAGTGGGATCTCCTGGTTTTTCTGCTTGGCTAATGAGAACCAAATCCTCATGCAAAACGCCCATCCTTTCTTTCTTTCTTTCTCTTCAGATATACTCTGCTCTGCCTCTCACTCTTTTTTTTTTTTTTTTTTTTTTTTAGCTTTATTCTTTCTCCAAAAACTCAGAAACCCAGTGGATAAAAAATGACAAAGACCCAGATGGGTACTCTCCAAGACACTCTCTAATTTGCTGTTTACTTAGCTTCAAGATTGTAGATTCCGCCAAATGCAGACAGAAAACGAAAAAGTGAAATGGGGGATCAGAAATTCTCTCTCCTCTTCTTTTTTTTCTCTTACTCGTTTTCTACGGCCATTTTCTTGTCCCTTTTTTTTTTTTTTTTTTTTTTCCTCCCCTGCAAAGTTTCCCAAATTCTCCTATTTAATGATGGGAAAGTGACAGCTTTCAGATTTTCCAGAGAAGAAAAAAAAAATTGTTTGTTTGAAAACGTGGTGATTTGGTGGTATAGTCATGTGTCCACGTCTGTGAAAAAAGGTTTAAGGGTTTCCAAATTCCGAGTAAACAAAAGAAGGCCGGGTTTTTCTATCTATTCTCCCAAATCAAGGAAACTTCAAGTTTGGTAAGAAAATGCTTTATCAAAACATTTTTGTTAATTTTGTGTATTATTTAACCCTTTAATACCATGTGCTATCAAAATAAATTATACTATGGAAAAATTAAATCAATATTAACCCATAAAATATAAGTGTGGGAATCTTTTTCTTTTTTTTTCCTTTTTTTCTATCTTTAAATTTTGTCCAAGCAATATATTTTATATTGCATTTTCTCACTATCCAACCACCATCCTATGGCCTATGTTTTTGTGAGTGGAAGTAAGCTCTATGAGAAGTTGTAGGGTGGTGACATACTATTACCTAAGCCTTATGTCAAAAATGGCTTCTTCTCTTTTCAATTCATTATGTCAAAAATAGCTTCTAAAATAGCTTGCTAATAAAATTATAGATACATTGATAAAATTTAATTTAAAAACTTTTTAATTTTTACATTAAATTTTAAGGTTAATTTTGTGTATTTTTCACATGTGGAATCTTTTTTTTTTTTCTACATAAGGCAACCAAATTTCCAAATTTAATTCGAAATTCACAATACGAATTTAAAAAATAAAAAAAAAAACAAAATGTTCTATTTTCTTTCTTTTTCTTCTTCTTATTATTTTTTTAATCAGGAAGCATGTTCAACACAAATGTTATTGTTCTTTTCTCTATTAAAATTTGAATATAAAAGATGTGACATTATTAAGGAAATAAATGTGACACACATTTAAAAATAAGCAAAAAAAAAATTATTTTAAGCAAGTAACAAAACAATTCAAATAAACAACAATAAATAACATATACATATTAGTTGATATCTAAAATTTTGCTAAGTAGCTATGTTTGATAATTCTAGAATTATCACGAAATTGCTACATTTATTTGGACAAAATTTTATAATCTTTTTATTTATTAATTTTTTGGACATATATGTTAAATTAGATGGTGAGAATTTTTTTTTATCTTCAGATGCAACAAACATTAAACACTCATCGCCAATGTAAGAGTCTCTGACGAGACTATTATTTATTTATTTATTTTTAATAAACTCCGAAGAAACTATTATATTTAGTCTCGCTAATGTAGGAATAAAAAAATTTCAGCTACCGAGTGATGAGTTTGAGTTATTTAATTACACATTCACCCAAAAAAAAAAAAAGTTATTTAATTACACGTGTTACAAAAAGTTTACATATTGCATAGTTATTTACTTTTAAAAAACTTTAATCTAGTTCAAACTTATTAATTATAAATTAATTGTTTCACTTAAAGACAACTAATACGAAGATCGATGAAACTTTCTTTTATTGTTTCTTCTGAAAACTTCAAGAAAATTTATTATAATCGATGAAATTGATAAAATAAATCACGTGAGATTCTTCTCAAAAAATGAGAAATTTTGTCTTGGCAAAATGACAAAAAACTATAACCCGTTGTTTGGCGATGCCCCAAAACACCCAAAAAGAGAGGAAGAAGAAGAAGAAGAAGAAAATGTAAGGTAGGCCTTGAGGCTTCGAATTAGATTCTTGAGTAGAAGAAACAAGATAGGAATAATTCCTAACTTAGATTAAGCGTTTCCTATTTAACATGTGTGCATATACATTAAATTACGTTTATGAGCTAAGTAGCCTAATTAATGTGATCATTGAACTGAACGTATGTCACTTTGATTTTGAAGAAAAAATAACGTTTCATTTAATTTAATCAGAACAACTATCTTTAAAGAGGGATGATAGAGATTTTAAAAAAATATGATGAGTCGAACAAATATTTTTATAACAAGGTATAGTCAGAAAAAATCTCCCTCAGTTTCATATTAATTTAGATATAATTATTATATAATCTGTTTATGGTGCAGATGCGGAAGCGGATTTACAATATTAACTATAATTTTTTAAAAAATCATCATTAATATTACAAATTTATATGTAAATTATCTGTACTGTATAATTTATATATATATATATTTGTGTTTCTTTGTCTGTTTTTTTTTTTTTTTTGTCCTACAGAAAATATCAGTTTCAAATAACATGATCAAAAGTAATTTCCCATGTGGACAATTCATATAACCATGATCTAGTGTTAACATTTTGAGTCGGATAAGGCCTTGCGCTAGGTTTCTTTTTTTTTTTTTAAGTAAGATAAGTTCTTGAGTTAGAAAATCATTCCTTCCCTAATTTATCATGTCAGCCACAAAAATAAAAAATAAAAAAATATATTTATCTTTCATTAAATATTTTTATATATCCTTATTTTTTCCTAATGTCCAACTATACATATATATATATATATATATATATATATGCAAAGTAGATATATGACAGGGAAAATGAAGAATAAAGATATAAAAAATATATTAAGCTGGTGCAATTTCTATGCATGAGAAAGTTAGTAAGCACATTATTTTCTCAAAACTGTCACCAAAATGGGTATATGGCATATATAATTTGTTTGCGTTTGGATGTGTTTCACATCAACTTCAACGAACTGGGGCTATAAACATTAATAAATCTCAAACTTACTAAGTTCAATCAGAATCGTGCATTGTCTGCATCATAGTTAACCCTGATTATAAAATGTGTAGTATTTAACTACAACTCCTTTGTTTGGTTTAATGGACGTAAAGGTAGTTGCTGGTACTTTGCACCTTTACCTAAATTAAAATTACAACTTGCTCTTCTCCATCTTTTTTTGTCCATTCACACATCACTAAGAATCTTAGTTTATGTACTTAATTAATTTAAAAAAGCAAATTGCCATCATTATGAGACGAATCTACTATATATATATATATATATATATAATCTAAAATTATGTCTTAGGCCCTTAACAATTATTAATCGGACATGTGTGTTCGTTTTTTATTTCTTTTTTTTTTTTTGGCTCACTTATGTATTTATTAATCAGTGATGCTTTTTTTTTTTTTAATTTATGTATTTTTTAATCGGTAGTGTTTTATGTGTGTTTCTAAAGTACTTTTCATTTGTAGCACTTTGTGTCGATGTTTGAATTAAATTGTTATTGTTAATTGTATTTTGGTATATGCAGTTTTCAAAGTTTTGTAATTTAAGCCAACAACCTTTTGACCTAACAATTTAACTTTAAATTTTTTAATTTGTTAAAATTTGAATTTCATTTAGCTTTTAATTAGGATGTTTTATTATGTTTGATGTGATTGATATTAAACTGTATTAATTTTTAAATTAAAAGATAATAAAGTGTAAAACATTAAAATTATTTTCAAAAGTTTACACTTTAATGCTTTTTTTTTTTAAATGTCACTTAATAGGTAAATTATCAATCAAATTAGAAAATATTGAAAATACAAATTTTTAAAAATAATTTTTAAATTTAATATTTTTGTATATTCTAATTTGAAATTTAATAAAAAGCATATAAGACAACTATTAAATTTTCAAATTGTAATAATTTTAAAAATTAAATAATTAAAAATTTTGAAATAAAAAAAATAAAAAACTTAAATTACAAAATTTTAAAAACTGAGGGTATCAAAATTTAGTTAACCCAAAAAGTATAAACACTTTATGTTTTAGGAAAAACACATATACATAGATGTGCTAGCTTCTTCTAAAAGTATAGAAAAGGCATTAAGGCAAATGAAAAGATTTTTTTATTTTATTTTCTTTTTCTTTTTTTCTCATAAGGCAAATGGATTGATTTATTCTACTACTATAACAGTATTCCTTCTATTCATATAAATCATATATTTTATTTTGAATACTAAATGAAATAATTTTTTCTTCCTTTATCTTATTTTTCAAAACTTTTGAAATAAAAAATTAATTAGTAATATAGTATTATTTACATAATATATTTGAATCTTCCACCTCCAATGCTAAAAAAAAAAAAATTAAAAAAAAATGCATGCATTTTATTATATCGTCCAAAGATATAGATCTATCTTTAGGAAAAAAAAAAAAAAAGAACAAAAAAACAAGAGACAAAATAAGAAATTAAAAGGAAAAACAAAGAAGTAAGCTAAAAAGGAAAGATAAAAGGAAAAAAAAAAAAGAAAGAAAGAAAGAAAAAGACAGAGATAATATAGGAGTTGCATGCACATTTATTAGGAAATGTAACACATTTAATAGGCCAAACCTTTTTTTTTTTTTTTTTTTTTTGCTTAAACCTAATTCATATTCCCTGGATATTTCATCCACTTGTATGCAAATTTTCTCTTTTCCATTTCAGACTTCTATGGCACATGCTTATGATGTAATAGAAAAATGTTTGATTGGACTATTATAAATCCAATCGAATTAAATTAGATTATTTTAAATTTAATCAACTTTAATTTGATTGAATTTTAAATACTTCAGTTGTATTCAATTTACCTTCGCATTTCAAACAGGGTAGATTTTAGAAAGGAAATATTGTAGTTTAATTGCTAATTAATGTTTGTATTAAATATTATTTAGAAACAAATTTCCTAAAATTCTGAGTTACAAACTAAATGCACAGACTATTGCAAATTTTTTTTAAAAAAAAATTAGCACGTTTTCTTTAACAGAGTAGCTAGGCTATTTACATTTGAAACTTGTAGTCCGAAAAAATAGAAAAAGAATAAAATTAAAAATTAAAAAAAAAAAAAAAAACTGATCCCTTATTGTTCTTATCAAACAAAATTCCCTGTATTTATTTGTTTTTCAAATGTCGAAACGGGTCGGATCCAATTTTTGTCTATTTTATTTCAAGATGCTTCCGGATTTTGATGTAAAAGTCTTCCAAACACCTAGCGAAGTAGATTTTTCCTAGAAAGTAACCAATTTATCGTTTCCGGACAACTTGGAAGGCGATCAACGATATTTGAGTACTATAGAAACGCGATTCATTAACAGTAAATTCGTGGGTGGGTCTTCAGTCAATGAGGGACCCATTTATCTTCTTCTTATCCACAAAGTCTACGTGTCAAAGTTTCTTTTAATAAACTTCCAAACCACCAGCTATTCCTTGGTCGACGACACCAATTTTCTACCCTTTCTCTTTCGCTTAATTTGGAAAGTACCAATCGCATTAGAACACGTCATCTCCAAGAGGACTGTTTCAGTAATTTCATACTGTCCGCAGTCAAACAAGTTGGTGAAAGGTAGGGGTCAGTGGCATTTCAAACCACACCTATAATGATCCCACGGTTATAGTTGTGTCTAAAATTTATGGCTAAGAATTTAAAGAACTTTTTTAATGGAAAGATCGGTTAAATTCAAATTTAAAAAGATAATGTAATATTGATGTTTAAGTGAAAATGACGAGTTAGAATGGAGAGGATAGCTCTAGAGTATTTTTATCTATGTCTCTAATTAAGAATTTAAATAATTTTTTTAATGGAAAGATAGGTTAAATTCAAATTAAAAAAAGATAATGTAATATTGATATTTAAGTGAAAATAGTAAGTAGAACGAAGAGGAAGAGGATTGCTTTAATGAGTATTTTTATTTCTGTCATAAAAGTATGAATTTCTAATTATAAGAATTTTTAAATTTGAAATTTTTTTAGATAATTTTGTAATGTTAAAAATAAAAATAATAATAACGATTAGAATTTTGTCCAAATAAAAAAATAATAATTCAAGACTTAAAATATGGATAATGAAATATTCGAAGGATCAGCTAAATATAAAAAAATCTAAATAAGTACAAAAATATCGATACAATACTTTACACAGATCCTCCAAAAATACAAAAATTTTGAAAAAAACAATTAATGAAATCATAGATATTTTAAACTTTGACGGTAATGACATCACAATCTTTCACAGTAACTACTAAAAAATCAAAAGAAAATATATAAATGCATCAAGAACCTTTTTTTTTTTTTTTTTTTTTTTTTTTTAAAGAAAGAGATACAGATTCGTACGAAGTAAAGAATTAAAAAGAAAGAAAGGAATACAAATAATTAAATATTTTAGAAAGCATGATGGTTCTAAAAGAGGAATAAATAAAATATTCACTCATTTACTTTGAACAAATCCGTTGCACCGTAAAAGCATATTTGCTGGATTTTTTTTTAATACTTTAGAAATATAGATATTTATTTTAAAAACAATCTTCAATGCTTCTATTTATTTTATCAAATTGATGTAACAAATAAATAAATAAATAGTGAAAAGTTGTTAAACATTGTGACTCTAAGAAACTATCTATTCAGAAAATCTATAATTCGAAAAAACAAACCATTCGAAATATCTATAACAAGCAAAGCAATCTTTATTAAGAATATAATCGTTTTTAAAAGAAAAATATATAGAAAAATCATTATTGATTATTATTTTTTTAGGGGGAAAAATAAATTATATCCATTATTAATTAATTGTGTTTTAATCAAAATAATTGAGATCAATTTTTAGGTTAAATGTTTATCAAGTAAATAATTATGCTACATAGATTGCAAAATCAATTATTTCAAAGAAGAAAAAAAATCAGTTATTAGCTTGAATGTCATTGTTTTAAGAAATTTTGACATTTTTCTTTAAAAAACAAAAAAATTGCTTTCCTAATAATAATGTCTAGAATAAATGTCAAATTAATATGGTTTAGACATTGTCAAAATGAATATTTACTTTTAAAATCTCTATCAGACATTATGATTTTTTTTTTAAAGCAAAATTTTTCCCAAAAAAATCATTTTTTTTCTAAAAGAAAAAAAGGGTTAATAAAATATGTAACTTATTAGTAGACATTATTAACTTTGTTTGCACAATATTATTGAAAAATATTTTTTTGATTTGCCTATACATTTGTACAATCTAAATGTCAACATTGTTAATTTTTATCTCACATAAATAGCAATCTAAATTTATTATTGAAGATTCTCTAAATTGGTTTTGTCAGGACCCGTCTACAATTCTTCACTGGAATCCTAGACAAGTCCTGATTCGAGGGAAATCCTACAGGATCTTCCAATGAAAAATCTGGCAGAACCTTCCCTAAGGGTTGGACTTACCACAAATTTCCTGCACTGAAAACACACTTCTATAAACACCACCTTATTCCTTCCATCTTACTACAATTTGTTTCCACAAATTTACAGCACTCTAAAATCATAACAGGGAATTAATGCAGTATTTAATAAAATGTGTCCAATACAGTATACAGAGCATTATACAAGTAAATATGAAATTAATACAATGTCAGATAAAGAAGCAATACAAGATGAAGAGGAAAAAGGGAGGAAATGCTTCTTGGACTTTCGGCAATGAACTGAGACGTCGGGTTCGCCCCGGACGATTAACATCTCCCAATCCTTATACCTAGGAGAACGGAATTTAGAAATATGAGATGCTAATCATCTCAGTGAGTGACCCTATCTGCTGTACAATTATAATAGTAACGATAATTATAGCACATTTGATTAATTAAGAATAAATAAGTAAATAAATAATAATTAATTAAAATTAATATTTTCTCTCAAAGCCCTCATCATTTACTCTATTGGAAAGGTTCCCCTTTTAGAACATTTTCGCAAAATCTAATCTTTTATGCCCTAAAAATCAAGAAATAGTTAATTTAATAAATAATTAAATAATCCAAATACGAATAAAATATAATGAAATATAATAAAATAAATTTATAATATTTGCATTAAAGAAATATAACATAAAAGAAAAATTCAATATATAATTCATAAAATTTGATTTAATAAATTAAAATAAACAATATCAAAAATATAATTTAAATAATTACAAACAATTATATAAAATAAGTGGTAGAAAAATACTATAATATTCATTTTGAAATATTCAACTAATCTATATAATATTTTTATGGCAAGATGTATTTTAAAAATATTAATTTAAAATAAATGACATAAAATATGAATAATTACATTTTAAAAAATATTAATTGGAAATAGGTGATAAAACAAATTAAATTCATTTAATTTAAATGCTGTTTTAAAACTTTAAGATTTGAAATTTATATCTGAAAAATAATACTTGATGCATCACACTATATACCAGTGATGCCTTACGATATCCAGCGTCCCGAGCACCGTCCGACGGGAGGTTAAAGAGAGAAACTTGCATACGATCGCTTCGACATCCGACAGCATCGCTGCTTAAACCGTTAACCCGGCCATGGAGGGGGGCGGCTTATGTGCACTATATAAAACTTGCCTGCCCTCGGTCCGATGGCAACTCACAGGAGACATTATAACTTGCGCGTTCATCCACATATACAGTATGGAACACCAGTACTGTATGAATGCGTCTAAAACAAATAATCAAATTTATTATTAAAATACGCAATTTTTTTTTCCCAAAATTCACCGTGGGAATTATACTATTTTTCAAACTCACATTCCCACATTTTTCTTTAATCTCCATCATAAATCCATCACTTTAAAATCCATCAAGTTCAAATCCATCAATTTGAATATACAAATTTTTCATTGGCATAAAGTCAAGCCATTAATATTTCAATGCATAAATATTTTTAAACATAATAATTTAAATCCATATTTTTCTCAAATTCTCAAAAATCAATTTAAATCAATAATATAAAAACCATATATAATTAATTCATATAATTGTGCACAATAATTGAATAATAACCATAGCAATAATTAAAATAAATCAAAATCACAATTTTTTTAAATTCCCAAATATATTCTTTTGGCACCAAAACATATATTAAAAACATTATAAATTGGCAATACAATTCTAGATAGAAATTCTCATAATATTGAACACATAAACATATTTTTGAAATATTCCATTATGAAATATTCCAACAATGAAATTTGATAATAATTACCAAAATCTCAAATTCCTTAAAACCAAAATATTTTATAATGTACAAATATTTAATTCCATTCAATTTTGGTATCAAAATTTCAAATATAAATTTACTAAATATTCAACACATCAAACATATTTTTCAAATAACCAATTAACACAATATATATATATTTTAACATCCCAAAATAATTTTGAAGGTGGGTCACTCACCTTGAGTACGTAATCCAACCAAGATCTTCCATAGGATCAATTCTACGGCTCATACGTGCTCCTAAAACAACAATATTACACAGGATCAAATAAATTAATATTTTATTCGGATAAATAATATCCGGTACCCGGGGGCTAACACAAATGACAACCAAAATTTACGAGTAATATACTGAATCGAAGCTTGTGAAACGAGGATTACGAATCTGGTCTTACTTCCCAGAGATCGGACCCGAGGTGGCCGGAATCTCGCCGAAAAGCTCTCGGATTTCAAGTCCTTAATTCTCTCAATCTGTCGCGAATTGGAGGAAAACGACCTTGGATTTGGGTTTAGGGAGGTCAAATTAGTGGGGAAGGATAGGTGGGGTGATCGGAAACTCACCGGAATTGGATTTTCCGGTGAGCCGCCATGATCACCGAAATCCGCCACCGTCGGCAGTGCGTCTGGTGGCCACTAGTCGTGATTTTTGGTGGGAAGGTAGATCGGGGAATGAGTGACTCAACGGGACCGACGGTAAGGCAAACGGAGGTCGAAATAGAGATAAATCTGGATTTGAAGTAATCGGCGCCGTCGCCGGAAAAAGTCTCGATCCAAGTGCATCGGTAGTCATTTGGCTGTGATTTTTGCCTGACCGGCTTGTTTTCAGGTGGGTGTCAAGGTGGGGTGGCCCGTGTACTGTTATGGTGGCCGGAAATGGGTGAACGGCGGTTGGCCGGTTGGGTTTCTCTCTCTAGCTCTCTCTCTTTCCTCCCCCAGCTCACGTGTTTTGGCCAAAATAAAAGCCACCCGTGGGTGACACTGTTCACTCACGGGATTGGCTGAAAATACGACATGTGGCATACAGTGTTCACTTAAGTCAAAATATATTAAAATAATACTGTATTTGAAAAATTTTACAGGTCCATAACTTTCAAACCACATGTCCAAATCGGACGTGTCGCTAGTCTATAAACTCGTATCGATGAGTACTTTACAAATATGCATGAGTCAAAGCTCAACTTTGCATAAACAAAAAGTGAACTCCGGTATCCCTTGGACAGTTTGGACCTTAACTTGCTTTGCTCATAACTTTCAAACCGTAGCTTCGTTTTTGACGTGCTACTAGTCTATGAACTCGTGCCAATGTGGACTTTTTAACGGTACCTTGGTCAATATGAAATTCCATCAGGATCAAAAAGTCAACATTTGACCCCTTATCGGTCAATGACGGTCAAATCCGGCCAACCTTGATCAGATTTTAGAAATTTTCAATGTATTTCGAGACGGGGTGTTACAGGTTTGGACACACTCTAACCACTAGTATAAATGATAATAATAATAATAATAAAAATGATCAATTGCACAACATTGCATGTCCAACCAAAAACACTATATTGACTTGACGAATCGTCTCAAAAACATTTCATGGTGGTTTTTTAGTTGGTGGATACATTTCATGCTGGTTATTTTACACGATTTGGTACTCTTTTATTTATTTTATTTTATATTAAAAATATGTGGATTTGAATTTGGAATCATTATTCCAAAAATATTAATTTTTTCCCCAAAAAAAAAAAAAGGAAATTGAGTACTTTTTTTTTATCATTTGTAATAATTTTCTCTCTATCATCCCTGTGTTTCGAACTCACTTCTCCGTCATAAATTTTATTGACTTATAAACTAAATCAACCTTATTTGATAAAAAAATTGAATATGTTAAAGGTGCAAATACTGCTTGCACCAAAAAAATAAAAAAAAATAAAGTAGGTTTTTTTTTTTTGGGGGAGGGAGGGTGAAATCAATTAGTTTAGTATTTTTAAAACAAAAAAATAAATTTAATATTTTTTTTATAATTAATTTATGACCTTTTAACCGTAAATATAAATAATTTATAAATTAAATCAACCTCAATTAATAAAACAAATTAAGCATTGATTTTGTACATCAACAATGATATTGCTGACGCTGAAAAAGCAGAAAAAGAATAAAGTAGGTTTGGTTTTTTGGCTGGAATCGGTTAGTTTAGTATCAATAAGTCAAATGAGTGTACCTGGATCATCATTATTTTTGAAGTGATACAAGAATGTAGGATTACTTTTTTTTTTTGGTTTTGCTTAGTGGTAACAATGGGGGAAAGTCAAAGCCCAAAAAAGTATGAATGTTGGTTTGATTAGTGAAGATTTATATGACTTCATGATTATTAATTGTGAAGGTGAAATAATTGACAAATGCAAAATAATAAAATATACTACAAACAATCAATTTAAGCTATTAATATATGATTATAATATTTATAAATAAACAAAAAAATTTGTTTTTTTGATTCACTTTGGCAGAATGTTAAAAGGAAAAAAAGTCAATTAGGATTAGTAAATTATTAACACTATAACTTACCCTTGTGATAATTCATATGTAACTTACCCTTGTCACAATTCATGCATGTATAAATGAAATGATTTGAAATATTTCTTTAGTAGGGCTTGGCAGGTCTCCCATAGACCCTTCCAACAAAAATATATGCATTCGAATCTTACATAAGAAAATTTGTTCCCTATACTTTAAAGCATGCTTTTCTAAACTTTTTACCGACAACATATATATTTGGACAAAGTTTGGACTCTATATCCAACCCAGCCCAACCCAATTAGATTCTTAAATTTCGGATCCAAATTTTAATTTCAAACTAGCATAAAAAGAGGTTAAATGAGATTTGTTTAATAATAAGTTTCTTACATCCATATCATGATATTGTAGATTGAAACATTCATCTTTTCTTTTACAGTAGAATTATTGTAACTTGATTTAAAAATAATCATAATAAGCACAAAAGAGATAGGGAAGCTAGACTACGCCTAAGATCAATTATGCTCAATAACAATTTGAATCATACTGAATTGTTCGAAATTCTCGACTAATCAATTTCATTATTAGACATTCCGTTCAAGTTAATAAGACACATATTATTTTGAAAACAATTGTATAAATTAAAAACATTTATTTGGTCTTCAAAAAGGTGTTTGGAGTTCTCTTGCCTAATTTGTTCAGCTTGATGATATATTTTGACATCATTGTTCAAATTTTATTGCGTTTTATTACCCAAAAAAATAATTATTGCACTTATAAAAAAAAGAAAATAATTGTAATGAAGAAAACAAAAAACTGAAAAAAAAAAAAAGAAAAAAAGAAAAAAAAGAAATTGGGATTGTGCAAACCAATAAATGCTGGTACACGAATACACAAGATCAGTTCCACAGCTCGACATATAACATCCACGTGTCCAACACTAGGCGCACAAATCTCTGCATGCATGCAACAACCGTTTCTCCTTCACTCCAATTTACAATCATACCCCTTTGTCAGTTGGGATAAATTTTCTCATGGAGGGTAAAACCGTAATTCCATAACAAACATCCTGTATAAAGAGATGCCGGAGAACTAGGGGGAAAAATCAACACCACCTGAAGAGGAGAAGATGGGCAGACCATTTGTTGTATCAACTCTATCTTGTGCGGTGAGTGTGGCAGTGTTAACCTGCGCACTAACTCTCTCTGTAACGGCTATCCATGGTTCCTACCCGGAAGACCCGATAATCCACCAAGTCACCGACTCGGGAAATGAGCTCGTGGGAACCGAGAGAAGGTTCAGGAGCTTCATGGAGAAGTACGGTAAAACGTACGGTAGCAGAGAGGAGTACGTCCACCGCCTCGGGATTTTCGCCAAGAACATGATCAGGGCGGCCGAGCACCAGTTGCTGGATCCGACGGCCGTCCACGGTGTTACCCCGTTCTCCGATCTATCAGAGGAGGAGTTCGAAAGTATGTATACCGGGTTTCATGGTGGTGGTTTGGGGTTTGGCAATGGGGTTTCGGAGACTGCACCGCCTTTGGAGGTTGGTGATTTGCCGGAGAATTTTGATTGGAGAGAAAAAGGAGCTGTAACTGAGGTCAAGATGCAGGTGATCGCTACCCCTCCCTCACTTTCTCATTTTCCTTTTACTTATTTGTTTTTTCATAATTAGTAGTTTTTTAAATAATTTAAAAAAATTTGATGCAGTCTAAAAACAGTATATACTACATATTTTATACATAGTTGAGTTAAATAATAGTTATGATGTAATATTTCATTATGACATGGATAAAGTGTTGAAGTTAATTAAAAATATAATCAATTATTAGAGTAAATGTAAGACCCAGGTATCAAATTAAGGTCTCTGTACAATTTTTTTTTTTTTTTTTGGGGATATTCTTGTTTATCTACTTGTTATGTTATATGGTTTATGATTAATAACACATATACTTCTATAATTAGAACCAGAGAGCATTGTAAGCAAGCAAGCCTATATAACATAAGCTTCCCAAATAAAATATGGCATATCTAATAGATCCACAGACTCTCCAAGTTTTAGTGATGGTCATAATTTTAGTGATATGTAATTCCAGCGAGTCTAGACTGGAAAGAAGTAGATCAGGGAAACAATTCTTGGAAGGTAATTTGATTCGGACCGGACCAAAACAAATACGAAATTGGGTTGTACGAGCAACAAATATTTGTTTTTGGAGTGTATGTCGGGGAATTAAAATGATATATATATATATATATATATATTTTTTTTTTTTTGTGAATAAATAAATAAATAAAGGATTTATGCAGTATAACTTTTATGCTTGTATATACATAATTTCAAACTTACTATAGGAATCCCGTAATTAAAGTCTCTAAATATTGGGTTCCGATTTCCATGTATTGGGTATTGATTCATAGTGATCTGTTTTGAAACTTTACAGTAAAGGAAAACTTAATGAACTACATAAGAAAGATACAAGGATGTGTTTTAATTTGTCGGAACATCATATTTTTATATTTTTGAAGTAACTTTAATATAATCCTACAAATCCTGCTTAAATTATTTGTGCAGCTTAAATAGATGGTTGATTCTTCTTAATATTTATGCAGGGTATATGTGGAGCATGCTGGGCCTTTAGCACAACAGGAGCTCTTGAAGGAGCTAACTTTATAGCGACAGGGAAGCTTCTCAGTCTCAGTGAACAACAGCTTGTAGATTGTGATAACATGGTTAATTATTAGATCCTCCATCCTTTTGTTTATGGAAACAAATTAATCTTCTCTTTTTCCTATTAATACTAAACTACTCTTGGAGAAGGATTAAATATTTAATACAAGCAAACCCCTTAAATCTTAATGAAATTAGATTCACATATTCAAGTACTTCTCAGTGAGAGTACTTTCTTCAAAATTTGAGCGCATATTTTAAAATTGTGTAAATTTTTTTATTTTTATTTATATATATATTTTTTAATCTTTTTGCACAGTGCGATGCACACGAGAAAGATGCATGCGACAATGGCTGCAAAGGCGGCCTCATGACAAATGCCTACAAGTATTTGATTCAATCAGGAGGGCTGCAGGAGGAAAGTTCATATCCTTATACCGGGAAAAAAGGTGAATGCAAATTCCAACCGGAGAAAGTGGCCGTAAGAATTGCCAATTTTACCAACGTTCCGCTCGATGAGAACCAAATAGCTGCAAATCTAGTCCACCGGGGTCCTCTTGCAGGTAACTACGTTATGATATTATAACATGATCCCGCTACAAGATTTTAGTGAGGCTAAATTGTGATTTTTGTAGTTAATCAATAATGCCCTATACTAATGAGAGTCTGATGTACATATATATATATGTATATATCTGAAATGATCAATGCAGTGGGGTTGAATGCTGTGTTCATGCAAACTTACATTGGTGGAGTGTCATGTCCATTAATTTGTTTCAAGAAAATGCTGAACCACGGTGTGTTACTGGTGGGTTATGGTGCAAAGGGATTTTCTATTCTTAGACTCAGCGACAAGCCGTACTGGATAATCAAAAATTCTTGGGGCAAGCATTGGGGAGAACATGGATACTACCGTCTTTGCCGAGGCCATGGGATATGCGGTATCAACACAATGGTCTCTGCAGTTGTAACTCAAAATTAAATCTCAGTGCCTCACCCTCAATTACTATTAGAAATATGTTTTCTTACCTGGTTTTTCTTCTCCTCCAACGGTGGCATTAGTATTATATATGGTTATTATGCATGTGTTTCTTTCTTGTTCTTTACTTGAGACACTTGTGTTATGCATATGTACTATTCAGATATATGTGATACACATGTACCTTCAACAATGAGACAGCTGTTTTTTTTTTTTTTGGGTTCTTAGGGAAAGATATATACCTAATAAACTTACATTCCAACAGTTTCAATTTTAGCTTAAGCGGTTGATATTAATGGTTATTTAATATGGTATTGGAATTCAAAATCTTAGAAATTTATGTTTAAATTCTGCTCTCATTGCATTATCATTCATTTACATTCATTTAAAAAAATTAACATTTGTAAGGATCAAATAGTGAAGGGATTGTACATATCCTAGCAGTTTAAACTTTAGCTTAGTATTAGTTGGAATTCCGATATTTGCTTCTTGGTAATGTTCCCCAACTGCATTGAATGGAATCGTTACTAGAAATTGACTAGAAATTGAAGAGCGGGCTTTTCTTTTTAAATTAAATCAATAAACGCAACCGCGGCAATTATGATTAATCAATAATCACTTAATACTGATTGAGACCGCTGCAATAATGATTAATGAATAATCACATGATACTGACTCTGACCCTGCTTGCCATTTCTTGAAAAGTGGTGAGGGTAAATTGCACTCTGGTATTTAAACTTTAGAATGCGTAATTTTGTTAGGGAGAATTAAACTTTAAAATTTTACTGTAAATTGATTTAATTTCTAAAAAGTAATATTGGCAATTTTATTTCGGTAATTTAACATTAAAATTTTAAAGTCGTTGCAAGCTAATTCAATTTTCAAAAGTGGTGTTAAAATTGATGGTGTTAATACAAACAAGATGTTTTACTGATGTCATAATTAATTTTCAAAAATAAAAAATATAATTTAAAATTTTTTGAAGAAAATAAATTTGTAATTTTTTTTTCATTTTATATTTATATTTATATAAATTGTATCTATTTTTTATTGAAATTAAATATCTATAATCATAATTAAATATTTTTGGATCTAATTAGATAAAAAAAATTAAAAAGGAATTCTTGTTCTAATAAAAATAATTTTATTAGATAAAAAATTAATTAAAAAAATTTTTATGCCCAAAAAAAGACCAAAATTTTAAAAATAAATTAAAAATGTTTTTTTGGTCTAGCTAATTTTTACAATAGTTCAATTTTGAAAAATAAAAAATAATTTTAAAAAAATGGAGAAAAAAATATTTTTTATTTTTTCATTTTATCAAAAAAGAAAAAGACCAAAATTGCCTAATTTTTCCATTTTTGAAAAAATTTTCCAATTGACCTAATGAATAAGAAACCAAAATACCAATATGAAAATAAATTATAATCTATTTTTCCATTTTAAAATTTCTTTTTTCCATTTGAACCAAAAAATAAATCATGCAAAATGGGAAAAAGAAATTAGACAAAAAAAAATGGAGTCTATTTTTCCCTTCTTTTCTTTTCTCTCTCTCTTTTTTTTTTTTTTTCATTTTTGACCTCCATTTTGGTTTATAAAATGATCTAATTTTTTTTTCAAATTTTCTTTAAAAAAATTATTTTTGTAAAAAAAAATATTTTTATTTTTAAATTTTTGATCTAATTTTTATTTTGGTATTTTGGTTTAATTATGTTTAATCTTTGCTCTAATAAAATTAATTCTATTAGACCAAAAAAATCCAATTTAATTTTAATTTTAATTTTCAATCTAATTTTAGGTCAAACAATTTTTAACTATAATTGTGGGTAATTTAATTTAAATAAAAAGGAAAAGGATATAATTTTTCAGACAAAAAACCATAAATATAAAATAGAAAAGTGACTAATGTATTTTTTTCAATTTTTTAAATAGCTTTATTAATTTTTAAAAAAATTAGTTTTAGTTTTCAATTTTCATCTAATTTTTATTTTGGCGTTTTGGTCTTCTTCTTCTTCTTCCTTTTTTTTTTTTTTTTTTAATGGTTTGGGGATAAAAATTATTTTTAATTTTTGGTATAATAAAATTATTTTATAGACCAAAAATACTAATTTTACTTTTCTTTTGTCTAATTTTAGGTCCAAAAATATTTAATTATGATGTGGGCATTTTAATTTAAATAAAGGAAGGAATGAATACAATTTTTCAAATATAAAGCTATAAATTTAAAATAAAAAATAACAACTGTATTTTTTTAATTATTAAATATATATATATATATATATTTATTTTTGAAAAATAATTATGATGTTAGTATGATGTCATACTAATATCAGTACCATCAATTTGAACATTAACATTAGAAATTTGACCAATTTGTAATAATTTTAAAATCTTAAAATTTAATTCGTCCAAATTAAAAATTCAAAGCTGAAATTCCATAACCTAAAACTTTATGATACCAAAATAGAATTTACCCTATTAGAGTACAAATTTTGCTTTTGGTAGCAACAACTTTGAGTGTTAAAGCCATTGTTTGTGCATTTCTCAAACACTGCTCCTTATTTGAATTTCCAATCTCGATAAAAAATTATATAAAAAACATTACATATATACAAGCACAACCAAATTTCATATATACATACATACATATATAGATATATAGGGCGTTATTATGGTGCGATCCGTTCGCATGCGATATTTTTTTTTTTTAAAGTCAATGTTTTTTTTTTGTAAAACATCGACTTTGGTGCGGATTCGCATGAAGACAAACTGCACCGTAGATATGCCTTTTATATATATATATATATATATATATATATATAAACCTATAGGAAAGGAGCTTAGAAAGACATCTCCTTATCCATATCGACAAGGCCAGAAAGCCTAGGTTTCATAGCTAAAATTACCTTCTTTATTATTATTCTATATTTCTTAGCCTTGTTCTATGCAGAGTTAACTGTTATTTCATGCAGGGAAAGAATGTTTATGCTGATTCTAAGACCAACAATTGCATCATATACTATAAGAAGGGCCAATGGTCACACTGAAGCGTTATATTCACTGAAAAAGGGTGTTGGAGACATTTGCAAACATTATATGTATATTTAATTACTAATAATGGATAGGATACATTAAAGATACTAGTTAGGGAATATAGTAGCAGATTCTTTCAATCCATATGAAAATATCTTGTAGATATATAGTTTGCCGACTTGATAGAATGTAAGCTTCACTCCAGGCCAGCCACAAACCTTCTCCAAATCTAGGAACCATTCATAAAAACAGCATCATCTCCGTTAGATTTCCATAAAACTTCTTCAGCTCTCCCTCAACTAGACATGTTTCTTACCTGCTTGTGCCACTTGTGTTATATCTATGTAGTTTTGAGTTTTGAGATATATGTAATATATAATATCTTCTATGATGAGACTTCTCAGTCTTTTTTAATTTTTGGGAAAAATACATTGTATTATTGATGTTTTTCAGTTAAGAAGTGTTTATTATATTAGTAAATGTTTTAGTATTAGTTGGGAATTCTGATATTGCTTGTTTTTTGATAACAAGGAAATATTATTAAAAGAAAACACGAAAAACCTCCAGAGAGGAAGGTTACAAGTCTAGACAAGAACTAAGCATATCTGAAGCTAAACATCTAAAATTTCCTTAGGAAGGGAAGCAAAACAATGGTCCTCCAGATCAACAAAAACCTTTCCACTTAAAGCTAACTTAGCTGTTCGGTCTGCTAACATATTAGAATCCCTTCAGTTCCGGTTCAAAACCCGGTTATAGTTTGAGAACAAAGATCCAAGAAGGATGAAATCATATCTAAAATCCCTTCCAGAGGGATCTTCTGAGCTTGTAATATTCTCCACCACTACGGCAGAATCAGAAGACCATTCAAGCCTGTCCCATTTTCGGTTTGCTGCTTCTCTTGTAATATTCTCTTGCTGCAATAATGATATTGCTTGTTGGTAAGAATAAGATTCTCTAATTGCATTAACTGGAATCATGATGGGTAATTTGAAGAAATTGAAGTAGCAGCTTGCCTTCTTCAAAATCAATGAAACTGCAATAATGAATGGCCATGATGCTGATTGTCACCCTGCTTGCCATTTCTTGACAATTCATGGTTCATAATAAGTAATACATTTTAGGATCATATGGTTCCTGCACAAATAGTAGCTTCTGTTTTATAAAAAGAATGATCTATTACTGTTGTCAGTATTCTAAAATAAAATAATGATCTGTCACTGTTTTTCCGAACAATAATCTAACAATGTTCATCTTTACAAACTTATTTTCCAAACAATGATCTAACAATGTTCATCTTTACAGACTTATCAAAGGTCTAAAGGATCATCATCAGATTATTATATGCATCTCCATGTATTTGTCAAGAACAGCAAAAATATATGGTTTTAAAATTTTCAAGCAAAACGAAAAAAAATATATTAATTTTATTTCTGAGATTGGATGTTTGTTTTTGAATGATTGAGGTTGAGTTAAAAGTACCTAGAGATCCACGTGAAAAAGATGCAAAAGATTCAAATATTTCGTCTGAAATCACCAATAGATTGATCAGTTTGTACGCAAATAGAATGCACTTCTGTTCGCTTGATTGCGCTCTTTCATCAATCACTTTGACTACATTCCATTTAAGGCAAGTATGGGTGGCCGTGACTGGCCAAGAGATCAGTCTCTTTACGCTTCAACTACCTTTTCAAATATGTTTAATTTACCTTCTCATATTGTCTTCATCACAGATTTAATGTAAAAAGAAGATTAATTTTTAAATATAAAGACTATGAAATGAAGTACGAAGATATTAATTGATAAATATAACAATTTTGTTAATATAAATATGAAACTCATAATATTTTAGAAGAGGGAAAGACAAAAAATGTATATATAAATATATATATATATATATATATATATATATATATATATATATATATATATATATATATATATATATATATATATATATATATATATATATATATATATATATATCTATATATATATTTTTTTAATTAGAATAGGCCTACATTTCCCAGCTTCACATTTTGATGTAACAAAGGTACCTCCTAGTCTTTATCATATCTTAAAATCACTCTCTTAGAGGACTTTTTTTTTCTTTTTTTTTGTTTTGTTTTGTTTTGTTTTTGTTTATGGGACATATGATAAATTAAGGAATGAGATTCATTTATTTATTTATTTTAAACCTCTAAACCTCATTGAATTTGAATTCAAAACACGTTAAAACTAACATTAGTGATCATTGTTATGCGAATTTTTTCTTAAGAAATTCCTCGTTTGAGATTGAGCGGAAGGAAATTAGGAGAGATGTCAAAGTCCTATCATCTGTCTACTACCTACTCATATCTATTTTTATCTATATATAGTGGTCAATTTATTGTTATTGGGAGAACCAATTTTACCACTTTACTGATATGAACCCTAAGAGAGGTGTGGCTTTGCTTGCTCAATAAACTACTAATTATTTTTCTTCCACAAAAACTTGTATATAAAAGCTCTACCCTCTTCTACATCATTCTAACTCAAAAAGACCAAAAACCTGTTCGTCTAAGCTAAAATGGTGAACATGGAGGTCACTATCATCTCAAAGCAATTTATAAAACCATCTTCACCATCTCTTAACCATCACAAACCTTACAAACTCTGCCTCTTCGACCAGCTCACTCCTGTCACTTATCCTTCATTGGTTTTCTTCTATCCCATTACTGATCCAAACTTCAACCTCCCCAAAACCTTAACCCATCTCAAAAACTCACTTTCTGAGACCCTCACACTGTTCTATCCATTCTCTGGGAGGACCAAAAACAATGTTCTCGTCGATGATTTCCATGTGGGTGTTCTATTTTTGGAAGCCAAAGTTAACTGCAAAATGTCAGAGTATTTCAAGCTCAAAGACACAGAGTCTCTCCACAATTTCGTTCCTCTGCATCCCTTTTGCAAGGAAAATGAAACCACCTTGGTTAATCTTCCCCAGATTGCATTCCAAGTGAGCATCTTTGCTTGTGGTGGAATAGCGCTTGGAGTTTCCTTGTGCCACAAGATAGCTGATGGAACCACTGTCAGTTCTCTTCTCAAATCCTGGGCTGCGATATTTTCAGGGTACCCGAACAAAGTGATACATCCCGATCTTTCTCGATCATCATCATTGTTTCCACCAAGAGATTTGCCTCAGAACTACATAGATTTGATGGATCATTTGTGGTTCAAAGAAAGCAATTACATCACAAGACGGTTCGTGTTTGATGCGAAATCCATAACTAATTTGAAGTCCAAGGCAAAAAGCGAAAGTGTCCCAAAACCATCAAGGATTGAGACATTGACTTGTTTCATTTGGAAGCACGCAATGGCTGCTTCTTGGTCGATGTCAGGATCGCCAAGGACTTCAGTTTTGGCACACGCGGTGAACCTGAGGCCCAGGGTGAAGCCGCCACAGTCGTTGGATGCTTCCACAGGGAATCTGTTCTGGTGGGGAACAGTGGCTGCTAACCCTTCTTCAGAAACAGACTTGGAGCTGAACAAGTTGGTGGGGCTTTTCAAAGAAGCACTGGGTTTGTTCGACGACGAGTTCTTGGAGAGTTTACAGGGTGAAGATGGGTTTTCAATCATGTCGGAGTTCTTGAACCAGCTAGAAGCAATGCTTTCTTTAGAATCTGAAAAGCCAGACATTTTTGCGTTCACTAGCTGGAGTAATAGTTTCTTTAACGAGCTTGATTTCGGATGGGGAAAGCCATTTTGGCTTGGTGTTATGGGGAAAGTGGGAGCTGCTTTTAGGAACCTGGTTATATTTGTTGACACACAGTGGGGCAATGGGATTGAAGCTTGGGTGACCTTGGAGGAGAAATTGATGGTTGTGTTGGAGAATGATCCTAATTTTCTTGCATTTGCTTCCCCAAATCCAGGCATTTCAAGTCTCTGAATCAATAGTGATCAATATGTTTATATAGGATTCCGTTTTTCTTTAAGTAGTACTAGATATTTGTCAGTTTGTCTATGTTTGGGAACAAAGAGTTTTAGTTAGTTTAGTATGCATGAGCAAAACAAGAGGATCACTATAGTGCTCAATCACTTGTCGTTTAAGAAAAAGAAAAAAAGAAAAAAAGAAAAAAATCTAGTGTTCATTTTTATTGTTGTGTTTAATGCATGCTTTATGTGGTATATACATATATTGTCAAATATGATGGAGAGGTTGTTGAGGTTATCGTGCATTACTCTCTGGGATTGTTTGGTATTAGGTCTGAAATTTCAGTATAAATCATCTATGTTTCTATGTTTATATATTTTATGGAAAAGAAAAAAAAAAAAAGAAGAAGAAGAAGAAGAAGAAGAAGAAGAAGAAGAAGAAGAAGAAGAAGAAGAAGAAGAAGAAGAAGAAGAAGAAGAAGAAGAAGAAGAAGAAATGATGACAAAGATACAAATACAAGTGTTGAGCAAGTTTCTCTCCATGAAATAATTTTTTAATCACTTTATTATTATTCTTCGATTGAACGTATTACTTTTCTTTTTGACTTGAATATAGCTGTTTTTAACGGAATATATATATATATATATATATATCACAGGCATATGCTCCTCTGGTTACCATTTCGCGGCAATATGCGCATATCTTTATATGTCATTAACTTTGTTTCCTTATACTACATGCTGATTGATTCAAGAGAAAAAGGAGGGACTCTATGTATTAGGACAGCAAATCAAGAAAAAACTGAGGCAGCTCAGGAAGCTGAGGTTTGACCATTATGCTCTGCACTATTTTTTATCCTCAACTGGTTGATGCATGCAGGAAACACTCTCATGGTATAAAATCTTTTGGCTGAGGTAATCAGAAAAATACCAGGTCAAGATTCCGGGAAAGAAGAAAAGGGAAGAAAAAATTAAAGAAGCAGAGAGGGATGAAATTTTTCAGGTTCATTAAAAAGTTAAATAAGTAGTTTCTTTATTATTCTCTTTGCCAGATTTCTTGGCATTGTTTTGATGCAGAGTTAAAACCGTTATTTCATGCAAGGAAAGAATGCTAATTCTAATGTCTGTTTAACACTTACATCAAATACTAATTTCTTTCATTTTTTTTATTTTTTATTTTTGCCAGATTATTTCTAAAAGAAGTTGTTTGTAGAACAAACTGTCTATGTGTCTGGTAAATAAAAGATTAGTTTGTTGGCCTAACTGATGCTTACCATGTTGAAAATTATGCATACCTGGATCTAGCCAAATTGAATAGCTTACTGATATGACTTACTACCACTAAATTTTATTATTATATTATTATTAATTTTTTTTTTGGTGAATTACTACCACTAAATTGTTAAGGATACGAAAGGCATCGTGATTTAGTCAGATTCGATGGTGCTTACTGTTTGTTTATTTTTTGTTCTTATTATTATAATTTTGTACCATATTCATTGAATGTTTTATTATGACCTTGAATGATGATAGATTTACTTGTTTCATTGAAACCAATATTTGCCAAATTATGCATATATATATATATATATTATTAATTGCTAACAATATTGGATACATTAATTAAATATTCCAATTCATCCCAATCCTCTCTCTTTGGTGGTAGTGGGTTTCCATTCTGGAGCCTGTAAGGCGCTGGATTGAGTTACAGGGGATTACTTGCATAGACGTATATTCATGAATCTGAAATATTTGATATTTTTATTAGCATAAAAAATGTTAAGCAATAATTTGTTCATGGGGAAGACACGTTAAGCAGAAATAGTTCCTCATCAATTAGCTTTTCTGGAGTTTGGGAGTTCCAAATTTGGCTGAAAGAAAAGAAAACCATAAACTTCTTAGCAAATCACAAACAAATGAACTAGGCCAAGTTGCTAATCCACAACATGCAAGGAACATAAAACCCCAAGCCCCTCATTGTAAATTGCCATTCAAATATATTCTCCTTGAAATAAAAAAAAAAAATGAGCAAAGAGAACCAAACAAAGAAATGCAATGTAAAATAGGATCAGGGATAACAAATAAATCAATAAAGGCGCATCATTATAAACTCTTTTCGGTTTTGATAGTTTTTCAACCAATTTGGCACCAATCACAGGCAGATCTGTTTCACCCACCCAAAAAAAAAAAAAAAAAAAAGAAGGCAGAAAATATCATTATAGAAATAAATTAAATATCTGCTATTAAGCTTTTTAATTTTAATTTTTAAAATAACTATCTGCCATCAACTTGAAAAAAGCGTTTTTGTGCTCTTAATTTTTTGGTTCAATCAAATATGAATTTCATTCTTAAAAGAAAATTCCTGTGCTATCTATGGACCCAAAAATCTAAAGGTTTTGAGAAATTGAAAAGATAAAATTTAAATATTACGTTGCCCAAACGATAAATTTGCAATAACTAAATTAGCTTGCCCGAAAGATAAAATTTAAACATTTTTTTAATTAAGAAAGGAAAAAAAATGAAACTCGATTGAAATCGTGAATCCCCTTTGGGCAGTCGGAAATATTAGGCTATGCTTATGGTGTGGAATTAGAATGTGATAGGACAATATGGACCCTGTTTCATTTCCTTTCTTGACAACTTCTTTCTTTTTTGTTTTTTCTAAATTATATGTAATTTGATTAATCCAGTGATTTGTTAACGTTAGCCGATGATAGCTAGATATCTTCATTTCTAAACACAAAATAAAATACAATTTAAAATTGTATTGTTTTTATTTTTTTTTAAATATTTATAGTTAATTGATATATATAATAAATTTTAATTATTATCAACTATATCAGTAATAAACTATTAAAGTACATAAACTATAAACAATTTAAAAATAAAAAAATAAAAAATGAAATTGTTATTGAGCGAAGTCTAATTGAATAGAAAAATAATCAATTTTTTTTCAATTTTTAAATTTTTTAAAGCAATTTAGTAATTGGATTAGTTTAAACAAATTGCAAATTAAAAGTTTAATTTACCATTTAAATTTGAAGGTGCAGTGTGCAATTCGGCAAAAATTCAAGATATTAAACTTCAATTAATCTAATTTCTTTTTTTTTTTTAATTTAGTAGTGGTCATAATCTTAGTGATATTTAAGTGGATCAGGAAAAGCATGGAAGGTAATTAGATTCAGACAGGAACAAAACAATTATGAAATTTGGTTGTATACGTAACGAATATTGGTTTTCGAGTGTATGTCAGGGAATAAAAATGATTTTTACAGTAATTATGCTAGTGTATCTATAATTTCAAACTTAATTACTACAGTAGTTCCATAATTAAATTCTTTAAATTTTGGGTTCTGGTTTCCCATGAATTGGGTATTGATTCTTAGTCTGTTTTGAAAAACCTAACAGTAAAAACTTAAAAAATACATAAGAAAGATAGAGGCTATGTTTTAATTTGTTGGAACACCATTTTGATGTTTTTTAAAGTAACCTAAATACAATCCTAGAACTCCTGCTTATATTGCCAGTGCAGTCTAAATAGATGGTTGATTTTTTAATAATTGATGCAGGGTAAATGTGGAGCATGCTGGGCCTTTAGCACTGATTATCGACTAGTTTGAATATCCAATTCCTTTATATATATTAAATATATATACACAACCTTCTGCCACTCCCCAACCACAGCAAAATATCAGCAAATACTTCCAAATATTTTTCATAACCGAGAACTCTGCTATTATAACCATAACTGAGAACTCAAACCATGTGTTTCTGACATGATTCAATAAATGCTTTCCAAATAAATAATAAATAATGTCTCCGAGTATCGGCAAATTCCGAATATTTTGCAGTAAGCGAGAATTCCACCATTATGTCTATGCGTTTTCTGAAATATGACCCGAATAAGTACTTAGCAAAAAAAGCAAACAAATTAATATTTACAAACAAATAATATTAGATTCTCTTTCAAGCTTAATGTCCCTTTCAACCTTTGTCACTAGCGCTCTGTCTCTCTCTCTCTCTCTGTTTCTCTCTCTCTCTCTCTCTATCCGTAAGGTTTTACCAATATCTGCTTTTCTTACTCATTGATATATGCCATATGTAATCTAGAAATTATTGCATTTTAATTTATTTTTTTTTCATAATTTTGTGGTTTAGATCTTTGAATTTTAAAAGTTGCCATTTAACCCTCCAATTTACAATTTTTTATAATTTAGATTATGTTTGACTTTAAGTATTAATGACTATCTCACGTGAATGCATATGAACACAAAGTGCAATTTTTTCAAAAAATGTAAGATATTAAAGTGTAATTTTAAAGAGTACTAAAATGCATTTGGTTATGTTAACTTTTAGCTAACAAGAGTCTTAACGACTATCTTATATGAATTATATGTGGGGTATCAAAATGCAATTTTTTTGAAAATAAAGAGCATTAAAAGTGCAACGATTTTAAAACCAGGTATTAAAATACATTTGGTTTTAATTTGAAATTTAATTTAGTTTAATGTCAGTCACTTACCTGCATGTGATGCAACTGTTAAACTCCATTAATTAAGAGTCAAATATAATCCAAAATACAATAAATAATAAATCAAGAATTTTAAAGTTGAAAGTTTAAATCACAAAATTACAAAATTTAAAAATATAAAAAAAAATAAACATTTTAATATAATAATATTCATATTTACAAACATATCAAAGGTCCAAATGATCACTCAGTTCAAGGTCCAAAGGATTATGATTATATGTATGTCGATGGCTGGTGTCTATATGAGAAATAAATATAATTGCTAAGAACAGTTAAAATTAATTTGAATCCCTTCATGCAAAAAAAGAAAAAATTTAATTTTAATTCTGGGATTAGAGTTTTGTGTTGGATGTTTGTGTATGAATGTTGAGTTGATTTAAGAGTACCCAGTAATGGATTTGATTGAGATCCACTTGAAAAATCTTCAAAAGATCATTCGAACTTCTTGTCTGAAAGAACAAATAGAATATAGATAGCTCAATGTGCATGCGCAAAATAGAATGCAATCTGTTCGCTTTATTTGCATTCCTTCATCGATCACTTTGATTACATTTAGGTGATTGTCCAATTTAATGATTTTACATTTTACTATTGTAATACCAAAATATAGTAAAAATATATTTTTTGTGCTTTTCAGTGGTGCATTGCATAAAATACCAATAGTATTTTTGGTATAAAATTTGATTGGCATTAAAAATGCAATTAACATTTTTTGATACTAAACTCTATTATAATAATATTTATGGAATTCACACTATTAAATAATATAATTTTAATTTTTAATTATTTAAATTTAAAGAAACTAAGACCCAACCCAACATTGTTTCACTTGGCAGTCCATTCCACCATTTTTTTTTTCCTATTTCATACGCTTTCCGCGGTTTTTTTTTTTCTTTAAAAAAAAAAAAACTGAAAAGCCACTTAAGTCAAACTGTAAAAAGAAGAAATAGTATAGATTATGATAGTACGGAGAAAATAATATAATAGTAAATAAAATTTTGGTAGAATAAAAAAAAAGGTGGTAGATGAAAAAATAATAATAATAATGTTGGTAGATGAAATAAAATATGGTAGTAAATAATAAAATTTCATATATAAAGAAAAGTAAATAAGCTTTAATAGATGGGGAAAAAAAAGTGATAGACAAAAGATATGATGTATAATTGTGATAAACGTTTAAAATAATAATGTGATTAAATAAATATTTATTTGCTAATGCTATTTTTTGATATATGTCATTAGAGAGGTGATGCCAAAAAATTTGATATTGGCATTTACCATTGGAGAGGGGATGCCAATACTAAAATTTTAAAAAATCAACATTATAGCATTTATCGTTGAAGGTATTCTGAAATATTAGTCTTGATCACATATTATCTTTTATCACCAAATTCAAGTTAAAAAAAAAAAAGATTAATTTCAAAATTAAGACTATGAAGTATGAAGATATAATTAACAAATACAGCAATTTTGTTAATTTAAATATGAAACTCATAAATTTTAGAAGAGGAAACACAAATACCAATTCTTTTAGTAGAAAACGATGACAAAATTTAATACCAAAAAGGAATGTGCCTACAATTTCCCAGCTTCACAATATGATTCAATAAAAACTTATTTGGTATACTAGATTGTATTTAGATTGTAATAGCCTGTATTGTATAATCTGTGTTATATTAACTTATATTGCATAAATATTGTACAGTATTTAGTGCACAATTATATTACATTATAATTTTTGGTAAGAAAATTATTTTTATTAAAATAAAATGATTTTATTATTCGTATAATTTGGTATAAATAATTACATTATCCAAAATAGACAAAATAAATTTCTTATTATTAGTCATATAAATTTTTTTATAAATTTAAAATAGATAAATTGATTTTTTTATTATTACTCATATAGTTTTAAAAAATTAATTAAACTAGTCATATTATATTTAATAGAGTTTGGATTATTATTCATCATAATAGTCACAATATCAAAAACTATATATATTAAAAGAATTAAGCAAATGATTTAACATTAAAAAATAATTAAAATTAATAATATGAATTTTCTATTATAATTAATAAAAATTAAATTGTTATTATTCTTTTAATAACATAATCAATTTTCTTTAATAATTATATTATCTTTAATATTATTATTATTATCATCATCATCATCATCATCATCATCTAAAATTAAAAAAATCATGAATGATTTTTTTTTTTTTAATAATAAAAAGCAAGAGTTGCGTTAAAAAAGTAAATAAATAAAAAAAAGGTCGAAAAGTCCAAATTTCCAATACACCAATAACCCAACTCCCTTATGGTTTTATATCCTCAAAAAAAAAAAAAAAAAAAAAAAGCCTCTAGTATTCGGGAGTACTAAATGGGTAGCTACTCCTGCATATAGTTTGATGCCATGTGGAGAATTTTTTCCACATCAGAAAATGCAAAATGACAACATGGAAACTCTTCTTCCTGGACTGCACGGCTCTTTCTTCCTTCCATTTTCACCTTCTCTTGTTAGCAAAACTTGATCTAATCAAACAAAGACACTCTTTTTCGTTATTACAAAATATACAAAATAGAATTAATTTACAATATTTAAATTTGACTAGCTAAACAAATGTCCAAATCTTTATAAATACAAAGATTTTTCAAGCACCTGCATTTCAGCAATTTAATTTGAGTCGATTTCATGCTTTGAACCTTCAACCTTGCAAAGAATCTAAGAATCTCTTTTTTAAAGAGAAAATGATTTCTTTATCAGAAAGAGAATCATCAAATTTTTCTTTTTATAATTTTGCAATATAATATTTATCGACGGTGGCATGAATCTACACGCAGGAGTAGTAGCCACTCACTCACTACTCCGGGAGTATTAGAGACTTAAGAGTTTCTTCTGGTTTGTATCACACGGGGCAGCCAGCCAGTATTAAATGATGGTGTCCACTCGTTTTGATAATCCTATGTAAACACGCCATTACTTTCATTTGTTACCAAACACACTACCGTCTAGTCTCTATCATCTCGAAAACAAAACAAAACAAAAGTCAGAGAATCCCTCATATGAGATTGATGATTGAAAGGAAAAATCAGGAGACATACACCCAAGGGGTGGGGCAAGTTGTAGGAGCTGGCTCTCCATCATACCTGCGTGTTGGATTTGAGTCCCAGCAGCTCCAGTAAGCATTTTGGTGTGGATCCCATATGCCATCTTACACTGTAGGGAGGGAGATTGGGGCAACCATATGATGGTGGGTTGGATAATATATGGACTCTTTCTGGGGTTGTTTAAGCTATGGCTACCCATGATCTATAGTTCTCAAACTTTTGCTCGATGATACCCACTAGAAAACTCATTTTTTTATTCATAAAAAAAAATAAAAAAAAAAATAGGAGACATGTGAAAGTCTTAAATATCTCTGTATCTCATATCAGTCTGTCTATGTAGAATGGTCAATTTATTGTCAGACGGAGCACCAATCCATTTCCTTACTACATTAACGATATAAACTCTAAGAGATAGGAGAAAACCCTCTATGACACCCTGGTACCACTCTATTTAATTTATTGTCATCTGTTGAAATATTTGGGATGTATCTTTGTCACATTAAATTATCCAGCTCACCATTTTTTTTGAAAAAAATTTTGAGAAAGAAAAACTTTAAAAAATTTACTTGCACAAACTTTCCTTCTTCGTCTTTGACGTTCTCGCTTCCAAATCCTTCTCTTCCATGTCTTCTTCCATTGTTACTTAGATCTAGAGAAAAAAAGTATCTCTTCTTCCATAGTCATCTCGCAAAGGTGGTCTTAGAACTTAGGCCTGTATTCTCTTATTCTTCCACAGACCCACCACAAACAACTTTTCTCTTCCTCCAGTTGTCTCCATATGAGGTCGATTAGCTTGATATTGTATCAACCCACAAGCAAAACTCTTCTTTGCTTTTGGTTTTGGTATCCCTAATTAAAAATCTTCCATGTCTATTTTCATTAATTCTTATTATTTTGATAAATAGTCTTCCATGTTTGTTATTGTTTGAAAATTAAAATTGTTTGTTAAAAAAATAATAATAATAAATAAGGATAATAGAATAAAAATGATAAGTCCGCTACCAGTAAGGTTTTCATTGCAGCGCGGAAGAAAATTTCTTCTTCATAAAGAACATTGGTGAGGTGGATAATGTAAAATGACATGGCAATTATTTTAAAATATGAAATAAATTTTAACAAATGGTGATAAACTAGTTGGAATGGTACCATTACCACAATGTCATAGAAGATTTTCTCCTACGAGAGGTGTCTGCAATGGTGGTACTCAAGAAATAAATTTGTTTCATATTTGTTTCCTAAAATAACTACTAGGTCTTCTTCTCAAAAAAGAAAAAAAAAAAAAAAAAAAAAAAAAACCCTCGTATATAAAACCTCTACTCTCTTCTCTTCTTGATCATTCTAGCCCAAAAAGACCAAAACCCACTTCGTTTAAGGCAAAAAATGGTGAACAACATGGAGGTCACCATCATTTCCAAGCAAACTGTAAAACCATCTTCCCAATCTCTTCACCATCTCAAACCTTACAATCTCTGCCTCTTCGACCAGCTCACTCCTGTCACTTATCCTTCAATGGTCTTCTTCTACCCCATTACTGATCCAAACTTCAACCTCCCCAAAACCTTAACCCATCTCAGAAACTCACTCTCTGAGACCCTCACTCTGTTCTACCCATTCTCCGGGAGGACCAAAAACAATGTTGTCATCGATGATTTCCATGTGGGTGTTCTATTTTTGGAAGCCAAAGTTAACTGCAAAATGTCCGAGTATTTCAAGCTCAAAGACACAGAGTCTCTCAACAATTTCGTTCCTCTGCATCCCTTTTGCAAGGAAAATGAAACCACCTTGGTTAATCTTCCCCAGATTGCATTTCAAGTGAGCATCTTTGCTTGTGGTGGAATAGCGCTTGGAGTTTCCTTGTGCCACAAGATGGCTGATGGAACCACTATCAGTTCTCTTCTCAAATCCTGGGCTGCTATATTTTCAGGGTACCCAAACAAAGTGATACATCCCGATCTTTCACGATCATCATCGTTGTTTCCACCAAGAGATTTGCCTAAGAACTACATAGATTTGATGGATCATTTGTGGTTCAAAGAAAGCAATTACATCACAAGAAGGTTCGTGTTTGATGCGAAATCCATAACTAATTTGAAGTCCAAGGCAAAAAGCGAAAGTGTCCCAAAACCATCAAGGATTGAGACATTGACTTGTTTCATTTGGAAGCACGCAATGGCTGCTTCTTGGTCGATATCAGGATCGCCAAGGACTTCAGTTTTGGCACACGCGGTGAACCTGAGGCCGAGAGTGAAGCCGCCGCAGTCGTTGGATGCTTCCACAGGGAATCTGTTCTGGTGGGGAACAGTGGCTGCTAACCCTTCTTCAGAAACAGAGTTGGAGCTAAACAAGTTGGTGGGGCTTTTCAAAGAAGCACTGGGTTTGTTCGACGACGAGTTCTTGGAGAGTTTACAGGGTGAAGATGGGTTTTCAATCATGTTGGAGTTCTTGAACCAGCTAGAAGCAATGCTTTCTTTAGAATCTGAAAAGCCAGACATTTTTGCGTTTACTAGCTGGAGTAAAAGTTTCTTTAACGAGCTCGATTTCGGATGGGGAAAGCCATTTTGGCTTGGTGTTATGGGGAAAGTTGGAGCTGCTTTTAGGAACCTGGTTATATTTGTTGACACACAGTGGGGCAATGGGATTGAAGCTTGGGTGACCTTGGAAGAGAAATTAATGGTTGTGTTGGAGAATGATCCTAATTTTCTTGCATTTGCTGCCCCAAATCCAGGCATTTCAAGTCTCTGAATCATAGTGATCAATATATTTACATGGGGTTCTGTTCTTCAAGTGGTACTAGATATTAGTCAGTTTATCCATGTTTAGGGAACAGAAGAGTTTTAGTTAGTCTATAGTAGTGTGCGTGAGCAAATTAGCAAAACCCTATGACTATTTCAGTAAGAGGATCACTACAGTGCTCAACCATTATCCTTAAAAGAAAATAATAATAATTATAATAATAATAATAAAAGAATAAAACTTTAGCATTTATTTATTTATTTATTTATTTTTATGAATAACATTTTGTGTTTATGTTTAATTTATAGTTTTGAATGAATGCTTTTATGTGGTATACCTATAATCAATTATGATTTGAGGTTGTAGAGGTTATGGTGCATTACTCATTTACTTTGGCTTTTATTGAGGTTGTTGACGTTATGCTTTCTCATGATGGGTGAAGATTATCCATGGAACTTTTATATTATGACAATTTGAATAGGTAATATTAAATGGTTCATTTTTAAAAATTTAACATAAAAAATAATAAAATTAAAATTTTTAATTAAAATTTGTTATTTGATGATTGTTATGAGCCATGACAAATAACAAAACTCTATTTGTTATAAGTTTAAAATTTCTTTATAATTTTTTAATAGCTCTCCTTTTATATATATATTTTTTTTATAAAAAAACAAAAAAGAAAAAGGAAAAAGAAATAAATGAAGCGAGCGTTGAGCAAGTTTGTTTTTAAAAAACTACCCATTAAATAATTTTCACTTTTATTACTTTGATTGTTGTTTTTGATTCAAATACATATATATATATATATATATATATATATATATATATATATATATATATTTATATATATATTTTACTCAAAGCATGTATATATATTTGCATTTGGTTTCTATAAAATTATCATTATTAACATTTTCTAAATTACAAACAAAAAAAAAAATTTTAAAAACTCGATGTTAAATTATAGATCGAAGCCCAATGAATCCAAACTTGACTGGGTTGTCAAAATTAGCCCAATAATTTCAAAACCCAACACACAAAAACCCTTTTCCCTCTTCTCTCTCACATGGATATATGGTCGCTACCCGCCTTCCGTCACAAGTCGCAGCTCCATTAACCGCCGCAAGGTCGAACTGTGCCAAATTCTTGAAGGGTTTCACTCTTGGCGTTAATGCATTCGTAACCCAGTTGCGTATTTTCTGTAAATTTGGTAAAAACTTTACGAAAATTTCCTAGTGTTTCTTCTAAATGGATGAGGAGGTAGAAGCGATTTTGGGAAATAACAGGCTTGAAGACCTGAGTTGGTTATGTTCCCTTTCTGAGTCCGAGCTTGTAAGCATTCAACTTTGCTCCTTCCTTTTGCTTATTGATTTCTTGATTTATAGAATATAAACTATGATAATTTGTGGGTTTGCTTAATTAATCCGGAATTAAGCTAATTGAAAAACTGGTTTTGGTTTTTGTTGTGGTTGTGGTTAGCTTCCTATATAGGTGTGTGTGTGTGTGTGTGTGGTCGTCGAAATTCAATGAACTGACTTCAGAACAACATTGTGACAGGATATGTTGATTAGCTTGAAACTGCTAGTCCTTCAACGTGCAAAGATTATTGGGAATGAAGAATTAGCCCAAAAATTTGACTTGAAGATGCTTCGAGCTCTTGGTATATCTATTTTCTCATAGTTTAACTTCTTTATTTGCCTTTAGTTTCCTTTAATTACATGTCTACTAACTTTGAGAAATTAATTTTATTCTTGAATTGTAGCATTATATGTTATGATATATGGGTTCATTTTGTTTGTGCATTCTTGTTTGGATGCTGTTATATATTTCAAATATATGCTTTGGTTGCACAAGTTTTAAGATCATTGTAATGTCTAATCTATCGTTGCTCTGGCATATGCGAACAAGCAGAGTGATGGTATGAATAATAATTCTACTCTAAGCTTCTTTCTTATCACCTTTTTTTATTATTGACCTTAATGGCATGATATGATTTGGATCTTGCGGCTGTAATCAGCGAATGCTATTTTATTTTTTCCCTAGCTTCTTGATTAATGTTATTGCTGGTCAACATATGAGACTTAAGTTGAATTTTTTTAAAAGAATTTTTTTGTCAAAGACATTAACTGAAAAACATCACACATGAATCAAGTCTACCATGTGGTACGTAGGTTATGCTGTAGCATTATGTACAACCTTACACAATTAGAAAGATGAGACAGAAGTCGAAAAACTTTAATGATAAACCCATAAAATTTGAGAAGGAGAAAATGTGAAAATGAGTTAACTTTCTGGAGTGTTTATTCTATACTGACAACTTTTAGTATTGTGCTTGAACTCATTAACAATATCATAAAGCAAAAGTTTCACCTTTTCCTTGCATTGCAATCTATTGAATGCTTACGAGGATGAATTTATGTAAAATATGTTTTCAGAAAGCTTGCAAAGTAAATAAAAAGCAGTCTATAGGCTAAGTATAAGAAAAGTATAGGGAAGCCTAGCCTCTGTAAACAAACATAAAAAGTGATAAATAACAAAAACAAAAGGCTCTCTGCTCTGGCGAACAGAGAAAAATGAATCCTGTGTTAACATCCCCTTCCATGTCTCAGAAGAGGATGGTAACCAGTGAGGACCACATGCATATCTTCAGGCCATTCTCCAATTTAAAATTGCTTAAATTATTTTTAACCTCTTGGGGAATGCATATTCAATTTTCTATGTTATTGTAGCTTAGATTTTTCTGACTTGTAGTCTCTTGATGGGTTGTGCAGTGCTCGTTTTGATGGAATATGCCAAAGAGAAGGTTGAGTCACTTTGTCCAGGCTTGGCCAATTCTACTGCATTTATGGATTGTTGTAATTTGTTAAAGGTTGATGTTGAAGATATTTTGAGTATTGAAGAGTTAAAGGCATGTATGGGCTATGATTTGAAGAAGAGACATGGCAAAAGGAAGGTTAGGCCAGCTTAATATTATTTTCTTTATTTGAGGCTTACTGATTCTGAAAGAGATGCTGTCTGTGTCCATGCAATGTCTCAAACACAACAGATAGAGAAACTGAGTGATACAGCATTATTTTTTGAAATCCATGTGTGGTATATGTATGGTACATTGTTTCTAGGTAGAAGTGGTTTTAAATTTTAACAATACATTTAGAGTCCATTTGAGAATGATTCCTTAGGAATTACTTCTTTTGTAGTAAGTGATTTCTGCAGTTTAGGTTGTGATATTTGAGGAGTACTGATTCTAAAGGAGATTCTATCATTGTGTACATGTTTTTCCAAACAGAATGAATAGAAAAGTGGATGAGAAAGCATTATTTCTAGTCTCTATTTGTGGTTTGTTTACATGGTATACCATTTCTAAGGTAGAAGTGGTTTTTACATTTCATTTAATGAATGGTTAGTAGCTCAGCATCGTATGTTTGTCAAAGCGTTTATCATACTCTAAGGCGGAAATGCGGGCTGTAGGATTTGATGTTCTTTCAATAATCAATTGATATTCTTCTAGCTGCATGAAGAAATTGAATGCCAAATTAGTTGCTCGTATTGGTAACCTTTATGTTTTCGGTTTGTGTTGAAAAATAAAATTAATTTATCTTTAAAGCATAATAAAATAATAACAACTTATTATTATTATTATTATTATTATTAGTCTTTATGATATGGATGGAGACAAAAAAAACGTATTTTATGTAATGGATACATGGTCATGTGGTGTCTATCCTTCCATTTAGTTCGCGATATGTGGGACAAATTCACTTTTTCTTATAGGTTTTTACTATTAATAGACCACATCTTAATAGATAATTTTCTTTTGGTGAATCATGTAAGTAAACTAATTGGAGTATGAGGAGTGTGAGACACCACATGACAATGTATTGTTTGATGGAGATGATATAGGAGATAAAAAGATAGGGAAAAGAGAAACGAAAACAATCAGTGGCAATATAGAAACTAAAGAGTTACCTAATGTGGTCCAAATTTTGTTTTCCAACTTATTTGGCAGCTTGAGGTAAAATTGGCATCTCATTGCTGCGTCAGTTAGTTGATTAATTATTTAAAAAAAAAAAAAGTCATATTTTAAAATTCATGATTTTATTTTATTATTTAGTTGAAATCTCAAAAGCTGTACAAGAGCATCACTTCCATACTACTTGCACAGCCATGCTAATTGGAAAGGGATAAATCTAAGCATTTGTCACATAACCTTGACTTTCAACATAAGCTGAAAAATAAAATTTCTAAGATCATAAGCTAGAAGATACAAGGTGGGAAACCCCCTATACTGGTGTGACGTATTCTTGAAAGTTAATGGATTAGAAAATTTTCATATATATATATATATATATATAGATATATACACATATATATATATATATATTTCTATATCGGCATTATAAAATTTATTCTATATATATATATATATATATATATATATATATATAGAGAGAGAGAGAGAGAGAGAGAGAGAGAGAGAGTTTTGATGAGTGATGCTACTAGCACGACAGTTGGCAAGCAGCAGCCTGGCCTACCTTCAACATCAGCCATATCCACAATCAAAACCTTTATAGCACCAAAGATGTTTAATAATATATACCAAATGTAAACTATATAAGCATTCAATACTGAAGTAAGTATTATAATTGCTTCTCGTTATCCATATGCTGAAATGTTAATTGCTTTTCAAGGAATTCTGGTGATATAAACAATTTTAAACTAACCAAATCTTACTCTTTTATTAAGCAGAGACAAACTGACAAAGAGTACATAATTATTAAACAAGGAAGAAAAACTCATACATCTCCTACTAATTTTACTTATATTGAATTCACTAACGATTCACAGGCTGGAAATTCCTGGATCTGGGGAAGCAAGTGCTAGAAACTTAGGATCATGTTCCAATACACCCATTAGTTTCTCTTCCAAAGTCACCCAAGCTTCAATCCCATTACCATATTGTGTCTCAACAAAAATAACCAGGTTCCTAAACGCAGGTCCAAATTTTGCCACCATTCCAAGCCAAAATGGCCTTCCCTATCCAAAATCAATATCATTAAAGAAACCATTACTCCAGCTTGTGAATGTGAAAATGTCTGATCTGAGTCTAATGAAAGCATTGCTTCTAGCTGGTTCATGAACTCGGACACGGATGAAAAACCAGCTTCTCCTTTCAAATTTTCCAAGAAATCCTCGTCATCATTCATAGCCAATGCTTCATCCAAAAGCTCAACCAGTCCCTGCAACTCTATCCCTTGCACAGCAGGATCAACAGCCACAGCTCCCTACCAGAACAAATTCCCTGTGCAATTATCCAACGATTTGCGTGCTTCATTCTTTGCCTTAGGGTTCACTGCATGAGCCAAAACAGAAGTTCTTCGGGTTCCCGATATAGCCAAAGAAGCAGCCATGGCATGCTTCCATATGAAACACGTTAATGGCTCAATTTGTGAAGGCTTTGGAACCCCTTGGCTCTTTGCTTTCTCCCTCAGGTTTGCTATGGATTTGCTACTGAATAAGAATCTCCTTGTGATGTAATTGCTTTCTTTGAACCATTGCTCATCCATTAGATCTACATAGTTCTGAGGCAAATGATCTCTTGGTGAAAACAACAACGATGATCGAGATAGATCGGGGTGTATCACTTTGTTTGGACAGCCAGAAAACAGAGCAGCCAAGGATTTGAAGAAAGAGCTTACTGTGGTTGCATCCATTAACTTGTGACACAGGAAACTTCAAGTGCTATTCCTCCACAAGCAAAGAGATTGACTTGGAATGCAATCTGAGGAGCCAAGCTGGTTTCTTTTGCTTTGTGAAAGGGTTCAATGGGAACAAAGTGGTTGAGTAACTTGGTGTTTTTGAGCTTGAAATATTCAGACGTTCAAGAGTTAACTTTGGCTTCCAAAAATGGAACACCGGCATGGAAATCATTGTTGAGGTTGTTTTTGGACATTCCAGAGAATGGATAGAACAAAGTGAGTGTCTTGGAGAGGGAATTCTTGAGGTGGATTAAGGTTGTGGGAAGATTGAAGTTGGGATCAGAAATGGGGTAGAAGAAGACCAATGAGTGATAAGTCATCGGAGTGAGAGCCGGTCAAAGAGGGAGAGTTTGTAGGATTTGAGATTATGAAGAGATTGGGAAGATGGTTTCACTGTTTGTTTTGAAATAATGGTGACCTCCACGTTAACCATTTTTGCCAAATATTCTTGCTTGGCTAGGATTTATGTGCTGCTTTACTAGCCTTCTTTGAGGACCAAAAAGAGAGCGCACATACATATAGCTTATATAAGGTTTTGTGGAGAAAAAGAATAAGTATGCTAGTTAATTGAATGGATAAAATAATAAAATAATAAAATAATAATAATATTACACATATATCATTTCTCTTTTTGGTAGGGGGATCTGAATTCAGACATTTTTATGGGTACCAACTCTTAGATATAAATCTCCTAACATTATTTTATTATCTAGCTAGGTTGTATTGAGTTACATAATAAATACAATATTGCTCTCTTAATGAATTATATGTCCTTAAACCATCTTCCACATAATCGAAAATTACCTGTTGGTTCCGATTTATTGTAAGATAGTAATAGAAGACTCAATTGGTGTATTTAATTCAAAACTACAAAGAATCAATAGTTCTATACTGCTTAAAACCCCTTCTTTTTTTTTTTTCTTTTTTTTTTCTTTTTTTTTTTTTTAAATACAAAATGGTGGGGGCCATGGGGCAAAATCCCGATTTTAACCCCAGTAGAATCTGAACCTCATAAATATCTTTCTCTTGAATATAACTTAGCTGGAAGTTCTGTTAGCCAAATTCGGTGGTCCCAAAAAAATGTTATAAAGGATCATAAATGATACACCATTCATTTGAGTAAATCTAAAAATTATTTCTTTCATTTTAGCACTTTCTATTGAGTTGATATAATACTTTGTATAGACCATAACTTAGACGTTAACATCTTGATTTGTGATGTGTTTGGTCAATATGTCTGAAATCTGCAGAAAGAGGGATCGCATAACACAATTGAACACAAAAATTTTAAATAACTAAGCATAAACTATTTTTTGTATAATCTCAAGTTTCAATCTTACATTATCTGTTTTTTGTTGGACAGGTTAGACGTCTAAACCATTTTGTTTGTGGAAGCCAAACGCCAAAAAATCATTAAGCAGTTTTATGTGAATTGTATTCCCGACTAGTAACCACTGACTGTATTATTAAATTGGGATGGTTTTTTATCATCTTTGTGGACATAATATTTGTGGGTTTGTTGACATTACCTGTGATTTGTGAACTAGGGTGGTGGCAGTTAGAAACTATACAAGATTCTGTGGACTACAATCCAAATGTAGTTTAATTACACATCTGCTATATGAATTATATAGAAACACACCAAATTTTGCTTTTCATGTGGCTACCATCCCTTTGCCTCTCTTACAAGCTTCTTTTTTGTTTTTATTCTTTTGTTTAATTTTTTTCCACAAAATTTATAGTTTTAATGGTTGAGCATTTCTATACACTCATACTTATAAAAGCATAGATTCAAATCATAGAGGATATAAGGGTTTGGGTAAATTTGTAATATTCAAAAAAACCAAAAAAAAATGGTATTCCAACAAAATTACAAATTATACCTTTACACAATCGACCAAAACTATATGACAGTCTCATCAATATGTTCAAATTAATACGGAATAAGATTTCTATTTTTATAAAAAAAAACCTTGTCTATTGTGCCAAATATTAATCCATTCATAAAACTCTCTTCAAATAAAGATAAAAATTAATGTAACTACATCAAAATAGTCTTGTACGTTCAACCAACCATAGATAAACAGATCAAATTAACGGAAGAAGTTTAAACCAATTGACGTTTATATAAATAGTTTTTGGGGCCTACATACTCAAGATACAATAGGTGTCCAATCGCTGTTAGGTAATATTAGCACCACACTATGAAATTCTAAATCTTATAAATAATAATAATAATAATGTGACTAGAAATTTTGATCGTGTAAAAGAAGCTCACTAGCCTCAACTTTAAAGATAAAAATGTAAAATGCAATTTGGTGAAGATATGGCTTAAAAATGAGTTCAAGATATGATTTGTGAAACTAGATCAAACATCGGCAATGGCCGCAAGGCTACAATCAAAAGAATTTCACTAGCTATTTTTAAGTTTTGAAAAATAAATCAAAAAATTTTAATCTTTATGCTAGATGGTTAGACAAGACTGATAAAGAAAATTAGACAGAACAATTTATCTGTCAATAATTTATTTATTTATTTCGCATATATCCGTAATTTAATTAACTTGGTAAGCAATTTAGCTTTAAAAAGAAAATTTCTAGTTCAGATATATAATGTCTATACATTTGTAAGCTAATTAACTGAATACAAGGTTATGATCAATTAATTATTAATTGATGATAAAAATAAAAATAAAAAGTTTGATTTTATAGTTTCTAATTAATGTTCCTTAACTGTAATAATTAATTTAATTAATATAGAGAGGCTAGTATTTTTCTTACAAGTAAACTGGTAAATATAAGAATACCAGATAAAGTATTTTAATTTATAGTCCATCGTGAGTTAAATCCGGCCCTGTAAATATTTGTGTATATGGTAAATTAAACTCATCTCTTTACAGCAAAATAAAAACTGTGATAGGTTGACGATCGACACTTGATTATGCATCAAAGCGATAATTCAACTTACCAAATAAGCATTAAAAAATTAAACCAAATCAGAGATCCTCATGGTAAGAGACTACTCTCTCTCTCTCTCTCTCTCTCTCTATATATATATATATATATATATATATATGTATATATAGACACGAGTGTTACAGTAGAGAAGTCGCCATTGATTAGTGGGCGAAACACATCTCGCAATATGTTGTGAAATGTGCAACAAACAATTATATATCTCACAATATACACGATGTGTTTTATCCACCATTCAGTGGAGGATTTCTTCCGCAATAACACTTTTATATATGTATACATATTTATCATGTATTTACGTATCTACCAAAAATCAACTAATAAGTTTTATAGATTTAATGATATAATTACATATATGTATCATGTTTATTTCATTCATATATAATAATCGATAGCTAAATTTTTTATATCAATTTAAAATATATAATTAAACTGGATTAGACTGGACTATTTTAAATACGACTAGCCACCACTATGAAAAGCTTGAAATGACTGGATCTGTAGAAGCAAATGCCAGAAATTGAATATCATTTTCCAAGATAAACATTAGTTTTCTCATCAAAAGTTAATCCATGCCTCAATCTCATCACCCCATTGTGTATCACAACCAATGTAACAACGTTCCTAGATGCAGGACCTCCTCCATCACTTCAACCCAAAATGGCTTTCCAAATCCAAAATCAATTTGGTTGAAAAAACAACAACTGCATCTTGTAAAAGCAAAAGTCTCTGCTTTTTGATCTGATGATTCCAAGGCTATCATCATTAATGTTAATATCTTGCTTCTCCATTTCTCTACTAAACCATTCCTTTCCTTGCAAATTCTCCAAAGAAAATCCTCGTTTGTCGAATAACGAAACTGCTTCTCTGAATAGTCCAACCATTTCATGCAATTTATGATCATCAGGATTATCTACTTCTTCTGCTGTGTTCAGCGTCTTCATTCTCGGCCTCAAGTTCACTGCTTGACACAGAACTGAAGACTTTTATGAAGAAGATTCTGTTCTTGCCATCACTGCATGAGTGCTTCCAAATGAAAACATGTGATTGCCTCCACACGACACGCGTGGGGTTTGGAACTCGTTCAGTAGATTGGCTATTGGATTTCACATCGAACACGAATCTCCTCGTGGCGTGATTAGTTTCTTTGCACCATACTTTATCCATGAAATGTGTATTACTTGTGAGGCTAGTCATGTCTTTGGTGGAAGCAAAAGACGACGTAATAGAGATCATCAGCTGACATAATGTATATATGCTACCTATACACGTGTCGAGTATATTTTCTTATCCATTAATTATGTTTCGGTCTTGTGCTTTCCCTCTACATTTCTCCATCAAATTTTCTTTTAGCTTCTTTCTTCATTTTAAAACTCCTTGGAAGAGTTGCTAGCTAGTGGTGAAAATTGAGAAGAAGAGCTAATGCAACGGATGGGAAGTCAAAAGGTAGCCGTCGTATTAGATCATTTTCTGTTGTATATATCCTTGTCCATACCATATATTCCAAAGAGAAGGGAGAAGGACTCTCCAGAATCTCTGATTCTGCGATGCAATTTCTTAGTTTTTTGGTCTTCCATTCATATTTGACCATGGTGCTAGACGCTATGAACGAAGATTCAAATATAATTGGAAAAAATAAAGAACAAAAAATCATAATTCATGCATGGTGGAAGATTGAGCTACTGTTAATATCATCTATTAGCAACAAGTCTATACAAAAAAGTTGATTCTGTTTTTTTGTTGCTAATAGATGATATTAACAGTAGCTCAATATGAAAACTATTTTGCTAATATGATTGTTGCTAATAGATGATATTAACAGTAGCTCAATCTTCCACCATGCATGAATTATGATTTTTTGTTCTTTATTTTTTCCAATTATATTTGAATCTTCGTTCATAGCGTCTAGCACCATGGTCAAATATGAATGGAAGACCAAAAAACTAAGAAATTGCATCGCAGAATCAGAGATTCTGGAGAGTCCTTCTCCCTTCTCTTTGGAATATATGGAATGGAGGGATGACAATGATGCGGCCTCCATTGTATGTTGAGGTGATTTCAAAAGTTGAACATGTATGTAGAAATGTTCATCAAACAGCATTTGCTTCGGATAGTGGGAGTAATCTTCATTCTTTTTCTTGTCCTCCAATTGGCGGTCGTCTACCACAAGCTTCCGGTACTGAACCAATTCAGGCTACATCTCAGGAAATTATGGTTCAAGAAACTCAGTTTAGAGATCAAGTTGATGTTCGTGGGGGGGCCTGGACATCATTTAACATTCACGAAGGAGTTGATGTTGGAGGTGACTATGCTGAACGGTTTCCTAACGACGAGGAGTATGAGCAGTTGCATCATATTGATCATGATGAGAATTACAATGCAGCAGGGGATGATGTTGGTCATAATGATGTAGATTTTGATCATGAGTTGCCGGATAATGATAATGATATGCATCCTGAAATGAACAATGAAGGAGTTGATGATGTTAGGGTTCATCGTGCTACAAGTGACCACATATCATCGAGCAACAGAAGTGGTTCTATGGCCATATTTTCGTCAAAGTTCACTGGCTGTGAGAGCATAGTAGTTGGACAATTATTTCGCAACAAACGTGACCTACAGAATATATCCTTTGGCTTTCGGCATTGGAGATGGAGAGAACGAGCAAGCATATACATGGTTTTTCCAAAACCTGAAGGATGCCATCGGAGATTTTCCAGATTTGGTGTTTGTGAGTGATAGACACCCCGCTATTGAAAGGGCATTACGCAAAGTTTTTCCCAATGCATACCATGCGTTGTGCACGTACCATATAAGCAGAAATATTAAAGCAAATGGACATGCGAAAGATGAATCAATAATACAATGTTTCATGCTCGCAGCTAGTGCATATTTGGTTGAAGATTTTGAGTTTTATATGGGGCAAATTGAGGCAAAAAACAGTAGAGCTGCCCAGTACATTCGATCATGTGACCCTACAAGGTGGGCACGTTCTCTTTGTCCATGTAAAAGGTACACTATCATGACCACCAATATTGCAGAAAGCTTGAATGGCATTCTGCTAGATGCTAGAGAGATGCCAATAGTAGCATTAATAGAGCACATACGGGATTTACTGCAAAGGTGGTTTTATGAGCGACGTACTGCAGGTGCAAAATTGACAAAGCCTGTGACTGACCATATGGAAGAGCAACTCAAACTACGAAATTTGGAGTCCATCGGACTACGTGTGAAAGCCATTAATATGCATGAATTTCTTGTGGAAGGTGGGAGTTTGAGGGGTACAGTTAATCTCCAATCAAAAACATGCTCATGCAAAGTCTTCGATCTTGATCAATATCCTTGTGATCATTGTATTGCCGCTTGCAGAGATCGAAAAATTGCTCCTTATGGCATGTGTTCTCATTATTACACCACGGATGCATATCGTGCAGCTTATGCTGAGTCCATTTATCCTTTGTTAGATGAAAAACAGTGGCATGTCCCGGATGACGTGGCAAGTCGCATTGTTCTTCCACCAAGATGGACACGTAGGCGAGCCGGTAGACCAAGGATGCAACGCATACCATCCGAAGGTGAAGATGTTATTGGACGTAGATGTAGCCGATGCGGTGGTGTTGGACATTATAGGCAGAGATGTACGAATCCATTGTCTTATGCTTCGAATTAGAAAGTTTTAATTTAGTGTTATGGTTTAATATGTTTTGATAATTATTTCATATCTTTTTTTTTTTTTTTGAATTTAATCCTAAATGAAAAGATGCTTTCTGGAATTGATTTTCAATCTTTAGTTTACATATCATTTTATGAAATGTCCAAATGATTTTGAAAATAAAAACAAACATATATCAATTTTATTTTTATTTAAAATGGTTATTGATTTTAAATGTCACTACATTTTTTGTTAATTCCATCTTCATCTTATATAATATTTGTCTCCACTCCCAATTTTTTTTACCCTACTATTAACTTATATAATCTATTAGAAATTGATTTTCCAAGTGGAGGAAATTAGTTTCTAATAGGAGTAAAAATTATTCAACGATTTCCGCTTGGAGGAAATGTTTTCCAACAGGAGGAAAACTATTTCCGCTTGGAGGAAAATTTTTCCACCTGGCGGAAATTTATCAAGACGCTTCAATTTTTCTTCATATGGGATTTCCGACTGGAGGAACGTTTTTCCTCCATTTTTCCTCCAGTAGGAAAATTTTTCGGCCTATAGGAAATATTTCCGACAAGCGGAAAATTTTTTAAAATTTGCAATTGAGCTCTTAAGGCGTTTGTGCATAACGGAATTCTAATAAATAAACATGGCACATTCCCTATAAGGTCAATTACTTATCATTACATCAATACCACATTGTTATCTTTGTTAAATGAACATTATAAGCCACCATTATATTTACAATTAAAAGTCAAATATAATAAATAATATGCATCTATAAACATGAAAAAAGGAAAGAAAAAAGCATCACCACGCAGCTCATATGCTAAGTTCTTTGTTGTAAACCTCATATGCATACTTCTTCCTAAAGAACTCCATGTTATCTTGTGTGAATGTCAATGGTAATCTAGCATGTAAGAATTCGATGGTCTTGAGTGTAAATATGCCACAGTCCTCTAACTCTGATTTTGTGCATCTCTTGCCGACGGAAACCATTACATTTTTACCATTTCGATATTCCCAATCACCACTATCATTTTGTACCAATGTTCCATTGTATAAAACCGCAATTACAATGTCATCATCTTCCATTTGACTACAAAATTAAATGAATAACGTTAAACTAAATCAATAAATATATAAAATTTTGAATAATATTAAACAAACATATTAACTGTATTAAAAAAGTTGATTCTGTTTTTTTTTTCGGGCCAAATATAGCTTTTTCCTACTGGCGGAAAACTGGCGGAAAATTGGCGGAAAAGTGGCGGAAAACTGATGGAAAACTGGCGAAAAATTGGTGGAAAACTGGCGGAAAATTGGCGGAAAATTGGCGGAAATTTGCGAAAACTGACAAACTGGAGGAAATTGGCGGAAATTCATCTTTTTCGCCAAATTTCCTCCGTTTTTACTGTTTTTCGCGATTTTTCAGTTTTACACAAAATTTCTCCCATTTTCAAACCATATGCCACCTAAAGTATCTTTAAAATCACATAGAACATCTCATAAATCAATTTCTTGCATACCCATATCAAATAAAAAGCTTAAAAAACCCTAAACTAATAAAACTTACAAGAAAAAATAGAAAGAGAAAAAACAAAAAAAATACATATTTCCTTACTTTCATCTAATAAGAAAAAAGATAAAATTTTTACCTGATTTTAGTTTGAGATCTGAGAAAATACAAAAAAATGAGAGTGAGAGGCGACGAGATGCAAAGAGTTTAGAGAAACCCCACGAACAGTTTTGTATAAACCCCACCCCCACGAACGAACGGCTGTGTAGAAGAAAGGAAAGCTTTTATAGATAAGGGTACTTTAGTCCAAACGGGTAAAATATTGGTTAGTTTTTAAAAAAATAAAAAAATTTGCTATTTTTCTAAAATACAATTGTAAAATGGCTAGTTATCGAAAAAACCCCAAAATAAATTTTGTCATAGTTTGTAGTGTTCTTACAATATGAAAACTACGAATAGCCTTTAATTTTTATTTGCTTACTTTGTCTTACAAGGTGGGAAAGAGAAAAAAAATAAAAAATAAATAAAATAAAATAAAATAAAATAAATCAACAAACCAATGGAGTATTTCGCCCAACCAACATTCAACAATTTCATTCAGCCAATAATAATACTAATAATAATAACATTCAACTATTTTTGCTGGGAGACAGCCCTCTTCCCTCTGAATATTTATTTGGTTTTGGTACCTTCTTTTTCCAGCGGGAAAGCATAGTCTTGGGCTACCATAGCCCACAGACAAAAACTGTCCAAAATTAATAAACAAATGAACGTCCTAGGAATCACTTCCAAGTAATGTGTAAAACCAACTACAACACTGCGAATTCACAGGAGGTAAGAATTATACCAGCTACTTTCTAGTTTAGAAAACAAACAAGGTCAAAAAAGATTAAGAAAAAGAAAACGAAAAAAGACAATACAAACTGCTAGCTTAGCTTCATTTTTAACAAGGCAGCAAAGAGGCTGGAAAAATGTCTCCAGAGTAATGGATGCTAGCATTTATACTGATCCTGAGAACATCCGAAACGTATACATACACCCTTCCAAACATCAGCCAAAGATTGTATATAATGTGTTAAAACATCCTCCAAACAAAGATTCCCATAATTTCAAAACATATTTACGAAAGAGTCCCAAAATTGGGTGTGACAGTCACTTCCACCACCAGAACTGTCGAAACAAATATGTCCTCCTCATTCGAGTATTGTATGTCAAGAATGCTCGGGCCTTGACTGGGTCGGCATTTAAATACTCAAATGCATACATCTGTTTAGCCTCTTCCAAGCCATCAATCTCCATTACAGCCCTTAAGAGTTCAGAGGCATCAACAGAGCATTTGCTTCGCTCCATTGCATCAGCCAATCGCCTTATGCTTGATGCAACTGCTAACATTGCATCCTGAAGAGCCTCTGAACTACGTAGGCGTTTTGGAAGCTGCCTAAGTGGATGGACCAGAGGAGGTTCTTGACTACCATCTGGCATCTGGGGATACTCTGGTGGTCCAGTATATGACTCTGTTCCATCTGTCTCACTTAGGTCTTCCGAACTTGGAGAAACAAATGATGCAGAATCATCTTCATAATTCTTCATCTCATTTGCAATGTTTCCGTCTTTCAACTTGGCCCAACGACTAGGAGCTTGGTAATTTCCACAGACAATTTTTAGTTCATCGTACATCTCAATTTGTTTTCCTCGAAATCCTCTTGCATCAGGGTGTGCCTAATGAAATAAAATGAGAATCACATATTATTTCAGCAAACAGATCCATAAAATAATAAAGGAGAAAAAGAGAAAAAGAAGGAAGTAAAAAAAATTTTTAAAAAAAAAACAAAAAAAAGGAAAAAATAACAAAGAATAACTTCAACTCACCGCAATGTATCTCTTCCAAAGATCTTCATTATCACACTCAATCATCTTTGTATTTGGATTCCACCAGAAACCATCTTGACTTAGCATATCCTTCATGATCTTATACCTCTTCTTTATAGTCTTAAGACGATTAACAACTTTTTGATTATTCAAGTTCAGGTTAAAACGAGAGTTCACAGCGATACAGGCAGCAGTATATGCATTTTCATTAAAGCATTTGTCAATTTTATTTCCATTTTTAGCTTGAACAGCAAGGGCTTCAATTAAACACTTGTCCATTGCAATTGACCACACAACATTCCTTCCTTTGTGCTTCATATCCCTCCTCTGTCCATGCAGGTCATAATGATCCATTCCTAAATCTGTAAAGGATAATTATGTTAAGTGAAATAAAATCGGCAGGATGCCAAAAAATATATATACATATATATTTTTTTGTTATCTGATTTATTGTAGAACGTCAGAATTGTGCATTCAACAAACTAGACGATAGATGACTACAGAATTATCCAAGTGGACAGTACATATTCTCTAGTCTGGAAGGGGTTTAACATCATTCACATAAGTCATGGATGCCATGGAACATAAGCAACCCAGCATAATCATCTTTTCAAGTTTTGGTGATCATGCCAACTTTAGGGCTTAGATAGGTTGGGGTTGAGAGCATCTCTACAAAAAATTAACATTTTGTTTTAGTCGGTTCCAAATTTGGTGTACCCATTTCCAACCCACAAATTGTTATTTCAAATAAACAAGGTGACAAAAATGAACATTTTGAACCTTTTTTTCTTTTCTGGTCACAACCCTCGTAAATGTTCGCTTCGACTTGATTGATAAAAAAGAATGCTAGCAGGCTTCTAAAGTGAAAAGTCACACATGGCCATTATACCTATAATAAGAATATAAATAAAATTTCTTATACAATCATGTACTTCAAACGCTATGAAAATAGTGCGTCTACTTACAAAACTATCTCTGTCAGATTTAAATGGGAATAGTTTATACATAAACAGGTACAAATTAAGAATGCAGCCAGCTTTACCGCCAAATCCAGTATCAAGTACTAGTCTACTTTCACCTTAACAATGAGAGCATGAGAGCAATCATTTTTAGGGAAAAACCTACTAGTACTCAATAGATTGCTTTGTGTTAGTTAGTTCAACAGGTTGAGCTCATGTCTAATCTGGCTCTACTGCTTTATGCAGCCTTCTTCCTCTATGCCATTCTGCCTTAGAAGGTTTAACTGTTCTTCTAGTGCTGTTTTATGTTTTCACTTCACTACATCATAATTTTCCATTTTGTTTACTTGATGTGCAAAGCAGGCTGCTTTAAATAGATCCAAGTTCTGGTACATGGCCAGCAAGCTTCAGCTGCCTGTCTAATCCAGCCACCAACAAGTAAATTTCACCAGAAGCTGGGTGAGACTTGTCAGAGGCTGCAAACTGACAGATCGTCCTTTCCATTTCAACCAACTGGCCCAGGACATCTCTTTTCTACTCCAAGTTCCTTTGTAGTAGCCCGCATCCTCACAACCTCTTCTCATTGATTCACTTCAGCATACATGTTAACTAAAAGGTTGTATACCCACTGTTGTCCATGAAATTATATCCCAGGTAGGCATCTGAGGGAACAACAGCTCCACAGACTCCAGATTCCCTAGTCACACATACCCATCAATCATAGTGTTCCAAGAGCTAAAAATAATATCCTTGCACAACTCATATGACCAGCTCAGACATAAGCTGAAATCGTCATGGCCATAGCAAATGCATCTCTTTCAGGCATTTCATCGAATAACCTTCTGGATTCACTGATTCTACATAAATTTGAATAAGATTGAATCAGAGCAGTCTGTACAAACACATGAGAATCAAGCCCATACTTCCAAATGTGGCCATGTACAGCTTCTTCAAACCCAATTGAAGATGGTGATCTGCCGCCATTAATTACAGCCGAAAAGGTATACCTCGTAGGCTAAACCTTAACGCTCAAAATATTTACATAGTATTCTAGAGCTTGAATGGGGTAACCAAAACGAACAAGGCCACCAGTCATTGCATCATACACAAAAACATTAGGATTTTCCATTTGGATAAAGGCTAAAACTGCATAATCGATTCAGGAACAGGTGGAACAAGCCAAGATAAATTGGTCCACCAAGTAAGAGTTTGTGGTCTGCATTGGTCTTGGTCAAGGAGACACATACATATTCCAATTCCGTCAAACTCAAAGCATTTCAGAAACTTGCTTTGTCGAAGAATGTTTGTTCTTGCAAGATATCTGCAGCACTATCTCCACCCTTGCGCATATAAAGCAACTTTCGGGTAATTAAGTGAGGTGAGATTGTATCTCAGACTCCTGATCACCAGTAAAAGTCCAACAAACCACCGACCTAAATGTCCGACAACTTTAAAAAAACAACCACTGTCCGCATAAAATGTTAAGGCGAAAAACCAAATTCATTCTGCACTTCTCCTTCAAGTGTTTGCTCTCACGCTCTCATTGTTAAGTTAGAAGTGGACTAGAACTTCAATAGTGGATATAGCCAGTAAAGCTGGCTGCATTCTTAATTTGTAACTGTTAATCCATAAACTATTCCCATTTAAATCTAACAGAGACAGAGTTGTAAGTAGATGTGCTATCTTCATAGTGTTTAAACTACACGATTGTATATGTAAGGAATCTTTTTTAAATGTATAACAGCCATGACCAAGTTTTCATTTCAGAAGCCCGCTTAGCATTCTGGTTACAACAAGAAAAAGCAAAAAAGGTTGAAGATGTTCATTTTCGATTTTCAGTTTACTCAGGTTTGATAGTCTAAATACATTAAATCACCAAGCAAGGAGGTTAAAGAAACAGAGGGAAAAACAAAAACTAAAACAGAAAATAACTCATGCAGAACAATCTGAAAGCACCATCCACAGATCTTGAAAACAAATATAAAAATAAGTATATATAATAATTTGATAACAATTTACAGTACATTGTGCATGAACATGTAATCGATTTTGGTAAGCACAAACAAAAGGGCAACTAATCATAACAACCAAACAAATTACAGACTATCCTAATACCAAATCAAAACCCATAACCCAAACAAAATAATAATAGAAATCAAAATCAAAACTACGTCGAATTACCAGATTTTTTTTTTTTTTTTCTCAGCAAACCAAGCTTTCTCTTTTCTTTACTTGAAGTTCCCCTTTTCTATTCCCAACCACTACTCTTTTTGGAGCTTCATTCTTCAATCCCAATATCGAATTTGAAAGAGATTTAGGGAAAAATAGTACCCCTTGTGAAATTTGAAAAAGAAAAACAGAATTAGGTCAAAAGAAGATGGGGAGAAAAGGAAAGCAGCTAGAGAGTTGGGGTTGAAATGGTACGGAATATAGGTAGAAGAAATTTTGTGTGAGGGTGGGAGCTTAGGAAATCGGCCATGGAGGAGGATATAGAGAGAGAAAAAGTGAGAGAAGAGAGAAAGCAATGGCTCGGCAGTGACGGAATAAAAAAAAAAAAAAAAAAAAGGCGGTGGGGTCACTGAGGCCGGCGGTTAGTCGCTGAAGTGTGTAAAAAGGAGAGAGAGAGAGAGAGAGAGAGAGGCCAACAGGGGATTTCTGGAGAAAGATGCTTGAGAGAGGTTTTGGTTCTATTTGGTCGTTTTCCTATGTGTGCTGGCTTACCATTGTTGACCTTTTTTGGCCAATAAACTAATACCACGTGTGCACATCTTTTTAATTACATTTTTTTTAAAACTTTTTCGGAAGGGTAATTCACACTTGAACTCATTAAACTATTAACCATTTGATGCTAAGGGGTTTTTAATTAAAAACTGTTTTTTTTTTTTTTCTATTAACTTATTAAAGATAGGAAATTCTAAGACATGAACGTTTTTATGTTTGATGAATAAATAAAAAAAATATTAGAAAGTTATAAATTTTTATATCCTACAATCTAAGTAGTATGTGAATGTGCATCAAATGAAAAATAATATTTTAATATAATTGAGTTTCCGATCTAAATGATGATAAAATTTAAACGATACTCTTTTTATTGGAATTCAAATTCTTTAACAATCTGAATGTTAGTATATAAATCCAAGCCACATGTGGTTAAACATATATATGCAGATCTAGTTGAATTTGAAACCAAAAAAATAAATGAGTTAATATCCAATCAATAATAAAATGGCAACGCCATTAATAAATTCTAGTATTAATATGAGCTCTCCATATAAATTTTAACCTCGCATTTCAAAATGGATGTTAAAATGTTAATGTCAAATTTTCACATGTTTATTATATTGTTATTGAACTTTAATGGATACAATTGTTAAATTTTAACAGTATCATTTTTCTGATGTTTTATTTAATACAAAAAATGAAAATACCAGACTATAGTATCATTTATTAAATATGAAAAAGGTTGCTTCAATATTGCATTGCATACGGTTGTAAATAAATTTTAGGAAGAGATTAATAAAATCTTTTTAAATTATGTATTTTGGAAGAATAACAGTTAGCAGACTTTCTTGAGCAAACTATAGTTTAGATTGTAGTTTTGGAGTTCATGGTTTTTCATTTTTTTTTTTTTTTTTTTAAAAGGTTCATGTTAAATGTTAAAATCTTTATGTTTGTCGGTTGGTATAAAGGTTTGTTTCCCTTTAAAAGGTTAATGAGCAAATGCTATTTTACTTTGGGCCATGACCACCGTTTAAAAATATTTATATATAAAAAATATAAAAATAAAATAAAAAAAAAAATAAAATTTTTAAAAAAAAAAAAAAAACAACACGTTACACTCTAATAGGAGGATGTTTAGTAAAGATGCAAAAGGTAATGCAAAATATAGTATCATTTACAAAAATGTTAATCTTTACAAAACTAATAGGAGGTAAACCTAAAATTCCAATCTTTAAAAAACCAATAGAAGGATGTTTCATTTATTTGACAAGCGCACACTAACTTTTAAGTATTCTCTAAGTTATCTAATTTCATTTTAACCTAAAAAATTGACCTTTTAGGAAGATTGCAAAAGAAAGGCACAAATAAAAAAATGATCCGACCTGCCGGATTCGAACCAGCGACCTAAGGATACCCGTCAGGTTTTAACCCACTACAGTCCTCCGCTCTACCAACTGAGCTAAGGTCGGTTTGTGGTTTGTGTTTGGGAAAATATTTTCTGAATAATTTCTAAACCTTCTCTTTTAGAAATTATATATTCTTTGCCATTGTTAATTGATGATATAGATATTTGCATGCTCTTTTATTTGAAATTGCATTTTTACGAAATGATATTTGAAGTTTGTGCTTCTTGAAGGCTTACATGAAAACAATTTTGTTACCATTTTGGTACATAAATGTCAAGTTAGATACTCAATAGCGAATGACTAATAAATAATTTTACCGTGATTGGTAAATGGCTACTTCTATTTGAAATTACATTTTTACGAAATGAAATTTGAAGTTCGTGCTTCTTGAAACCTTACACGAAAACAATTTTCTTAACATTTTGGTACATAAAAGTCAAGTTAAATATTTAACAGCAAATGATTAGTAGATAATTTTATCACGATTAGTAAATGACCAACAATTTTAAGAATATGTTTTTCCTTTTAATAGTGGGATACATAGGATTTGTTTTTATTATCAAAATAGTGGGATAGAATGGAGACCAAAAAAAAAAAAAAGAAAAAAAGAAAAAAAAAGTGGGATAGAATTGCACTCCCATATAGATTGTTTTTTCTCTTTGGTGAATACTCCCATATTGATTCATTGAACAACACAGATACATTCAATCAAATTAATTAATATACTCTTAGTCCATTATGTGCCTCAAACAAAAAATATGTTAGCTAACAATGATATACATTTAAATAAAAATAAAAATTTTATGAATGGATGACAAAACTTAAGTACATGTTTCTCTTTTCCGAATTTTAATCTAATAAATTATTTCATTAAGTAATTAAAAAAAATCATTAAGAACATATCTTTAAGTAAATTAAAGTTTTTAAAATAAGGCAAACTTTTAATTTTAATCAATTTATTAAAAGTAAGGATATCTTAGGAATTTAAGAAAATTAATAGATTGCTCTGAAGGAAATTTATTTTTATAATGAACTTCACAATTTTATTTTATTTATTTACTTTATAAGTCATATAATTATAAAACTTTAAAGAAGTTCCATGTAAAACTTGTTTTAAGAAAATTTGCAAGGAAGAATCAAACCCAACTTTATATCTTTTATTTCAGAAAGCTAATATTAGGCATTTCACCAAAAAGAAAAGAAATGAAACCTAATTAGGCAGAATTACCTTTTATGAAGAGAGAGAGGAGAATAAAAATGGTGATCCAAGTTGTTTTTTTTATTTTTATTTTATTTGGGTAATAAATGGTGATCCAAGTTGCAAGCTCTAACTCTGAAGCATACCCAGCTGAATCATGGAAGTTTTATAACAATAAAATGACCAAAAAACCCAAGTCTATCAAATTTAATATGCATTCTATTGGGTAGGTGGATGGTATTATCGTCATTTAGGACATCTAAAACTGTGGTCTATCTATCCTATCTGAATCACATCCACGTCAGGAAAGACAGAAACAGAGAAAGTGACTCCCGGAAAAGTGTGGAAACATAGAAAAAAAAAAAAAAAAACTGGATGCAAAAACAGCTAGAAAATCATATCAAAAAGATAAGGAAAAGATAAAAAATGACATTTTGGATTGCATTGTTGCTCCCCATTTTCAACCCAAACTCGCATATTGGAACTTGAAGTTTTGTAAACCCATATGCTTCCAGAGTTTTAAGCGCAACAAGGTACGGACTTATCTTCTATGTATTTATGTTGGTTTCTATTTTTTTTTTTTTTAAAATTTTTTTTGGGAACTTTGCTTGAGAATGTCAAATGGGTTTGTTTTCTTTTTGGATTTAGGTTGAAATGCATTGCAAAAAATTGGAATTTAATTAGGAGTTTTGTCGGCTTTGATTTCTTATGGTGGATCTGTTCTATTTTATAGACGATATGCTGCTTTTATTTGATTTTATTAGGAAGCAAGAGCAATGAAATATTAATTCTCAAGGAGATTAGCAAGCTTTATTGGGTATTAAATGAAGATTAATGGATGGTTCATGTTTAATTTGGAAGCAATAGATGGATTATTGAATCATGATGTGCTGCTTAATTTCAAAATTGTTTGGTTAGAAATGATTGATATGGGTTTAGGTTGGAGTTTGATTGTGAAGATTTTAGCGAAGCTTTTGTTTGAATTAGGGAGATGAAATATAGACTTTGTAATTTTTGGGTCAGCTTCCTTGTTGATATCTTGGCTCATATGTCAAAGTAGGAGATGCTGTTTTACATTTGTTATTTTGGTTCTGTGTGTAAATAGTTGATACTTCTGCTCGGTTGTCAAAGTGGGAACTCTTTTCAGACACTTAAGGAGAGTTATGTAGAAGATGACCATGAAATGGGTGTTTGCTTTGGAGGTCAGACAAAAATTCAATTGTATATGACTACTTTTGGAGGTTGGAGAATTCTGTTCTTCACAAACAAATGATACTGAATGAAGTACAACATAGTGTGCTCATGTAGAAAATGGAAATGCTATAGACATTTCTGTGGGGGAATATAATTTCCCATCCTCAGTTTTATATGTCAAAGAATATGGATTGAATGCAAAGCAGCTAGAGAATTTTTTATTTTTATTTTTTTTTTGGAAAAAAAAGAAGAGGAAAAGAGACTTAGATTAGTTTAGAGACTATGAAATTCAAACAAGAGCAGTTATACTTCCATATGAAACTTGTTTTTGTTTTTTGTTTTGGAAAAATTCCATAAAACTTGAGAAAGTATATATTGGGTAAAATTATAACCTATGGAAGTTGAGAAAATAAAGATTTAGTATAATTCATGTTTGACTTAATTATTATTGAAATATAGATGTATTCAGATGGAGCAGAATGTTAATACATTTCCCAAGAAGAGAATTTTGAGATGTCTCATATTTTGGTAGGCAATCATACTCATTTTTTCCGGTTTTGCATGTGTCCATTTTTTGAAGCCTAAGATTCTAGTTTCATTTGGAATTTGGATGGAAATTTGGTTAAATGCAATTATGGTATGGTGGAAGTTTAAGTGTATTGCTAAACAACTATAGATATAAATTAGTAAAGTACATGAAGACAAGGAAGTTAAAAAGGAAATATTGTAATTATCTTATACATATGTTTTCAATGTTCATCTATTTTTCAAAAATAATTAGACCAAGAAAAGTATTTCTGCTTTCAGAAAAAGCTGTCAGAGATGGTGGAGGCACCACTTTCCTTGTTCTTTTCCTTTTCTTATGCAAGTAGTGGAGTCATTTTTTTCTGATGAATTCTAAATAAATTTAAGTCTCAGAAGGTGCTATTAGTTTTCCTTTTTGGACATAAGACAAATTGAAGATGCTATCAGTTTGAACATTGCAATTGCTTGCCCATAGTTGCTGTTAAACCTGCTCTCAATTCAGGTATCCTGCAAAAACTTATAAAAGTTGGGAAATTTTAAATAAGCCAAAACTAATACATGCCGAATAGAGCAGTTGATATTTTAAGCTGGATCTAAGGATGTCAATTGCATTTTCCTATCTTGGACATTATATGAAAAATTTGAGAAGATGTGGTTTTTTTCCTATCTATGTATTGTATGAATGCTGAAATTACTGATGCTTTTTCTTCCTGGTTTCTGTCTTTTCTATCTGTTTGTGGAACAGAGCTATTTATGCTAACACTGTTCTTTGGGACCTTGCTGTATTCCAGGGGCTATATCTGTTACTGTTAGTCAAAGTTTTGGGAGGTATATCGGAAAGGAAACACTAGTTGACAATTATTATGTGATTGTGGAAGGAGAATGATCATCCATGCTGGAGATAATGGAGGTGAATACTAGAAATTCCCATTCCAAGGAAAAGCGACCTTTGGATCAATCTAAATCAAACAATCAAGGAAAAAAGACTGCAGGAAAAGAAGTAAATACTTCTGTATTTGTCAATTATGGTATGTTTATACAACACTGATGTTAGAGATGTAATACTAATGGGGTGGAGATAATTCAATAACTGTATAAGCTTACGATCAATTAGTTAAAACCTAAACCTGTTAACTATTGCAACTCTAGTTTTACAAATTTTTGGCTGCATTATGACTTTTTTCACTGGTTTTGATGTGTGTTTTATACATATAAGCAATCTTTTCTTGTTACTATTGGAAGGCTGCTGAGATATTTACGAGCCTATCGGCCAAGCACTATCTTTTTAATCATTTTGGCCTACTAGCAGCATTGTGTGACCCAAAAGAAAGTCCTTTGTTTTTGTTCTTTTGTCAACATGTAATGAATGGGTAATCCAAATTTAGTTCTTTAAAGCATAATCTAGATTTTTTGTCATGTAGCTGCTATTGATTGGCATGAGCGTAGAAGGAAGTGGGTTGGCGATCAATCTCAACGAGGTCAAAGAATGGCAAAGGATCCAATCATAAGGTATATCCTCTGCATAAAATTCTTTATCTTTGAAAGAGATTACTCGTTATAGTCATGGTTGAAGATTTTATACCATTTATGTGTGCTTTGAAATGATGGATTCATATTATTTAATGCAAATGGCACCCCATGAAAATGCTCTAATTACTGGTGAAGCTAGAAGATTTTAGGTTACATTAAAATAAACATTTGTTAATCTGTATATCTAAATTTTGCCAACAATGTTATTTTATATAAATGACATATTTTTATAATATTATTGGAGAAAATAGTGCTGTAGTTGGAGTTCCAAGTCCTTTTTGTTTATGCATTTTGATTCAAAGGCTAAAAGGAAACATAGCACCAATGTTTTCAATGTCTGGTAACTTGCTTAGAAGATAGGTTTGTTGTTGGCTGCTGATGAATTGATGAATGGTGTGCTATGCATCTGTTCTGTGAATAAAGATTAATATGTTACATTGAGGTTCCACCCAACAAGGGGTTGTGCAATCAATCAATAAATATGCATCCATTTTAAGTTAAAAGTATTTGCTTGCTCTTCTTCTTAAAGCCTAAGTAAATGGTTATCCAGTAGCATGCAATGAGGCAATTTTCACAATGATAAAATGGGTTACTTGCAACATTTTGTCTTCTAATTCCTAAAACTATAGCACAGTTTTCACTTTGCCCCTTAAACTACAAATACCTTCCCATTACGCTCTAAACAATGTTAACTGCCTAATTATTCTAAGCATATACTTTCATTCAACAATTTTATGAAAGTTACGAAGGCGCACCTCAATAGAGGAACTTTCACATTTCGTTCTTAGGTGATCTCATGGCTAATTTATCATTGAAAAGTTCAGATCGTTTATTGAGTTAATAATATCGCTAACATAAGTTTGTATACCTTCAATTATCTTTTGCACTAAAATGTCCAATAAAATTAGAGTCTCTATCCATTTATTTCTGTTTACTTACTCATATAAGATTTGGAAGATAATGCAAAATTTATGTTTTGCAGCTGGACAACTGCATACGAAGATTTGCTCTCGACTAATGAGCCTTTTTCCGAGCCAATCCCTTTACCTGTAAGCTTCTCATATTAGAATTGTTTCTCTTTCAGACTATTATTGATTAAAAAAGCTTTGTAGTTTATGAAAAGAGAATTCAACTGCAGTCTAATTATATGTCTGGAGGTCCAGATATTGTTATGATCAAAATGAAAATTGGAGTTTGATGAATCTATAGGTTAATACTGAAAGACTTGATGTATGAAAATGAAATGATTTATTGTAGTCTTTAAAACCCGTAAAGTTAAAAATTATAATTTTTCCCACTTGGGCAATACTGATTATAACAATTTCAAATTTTAAGAAAAGTTTTTGCTATCGAATCTTTTGTTTGGATTGTAACAATGTCACTAAATGCTTTATTGAGATCAATTTCAACAAGTAGAGAGAAAGAGAGGGAGAAAAATGTAATTGTCACTTCTGTTATGTGCATTTCAATACAATTTTTTCTTTTTAGGGTAATAATTTCAATAGAATCCTTTGTAGTTTCATACAGGATCAACATTTGATGATTTCTTTGTTTCAAACATTTTCTCAGTTTTACAAGTTGAATTGATTGGTGTTTTATGTGCAGGAAATGGTGGATTTTTTAGTTGATATTTGGCACGATGAGGGACTTTTTGATTAGATAGCTGGTCTTAGTGGTCAATTGGTAGAGAGATGACTAATCAAAGGTGGAGAATTCTTAAAAACCTTTTAGGATCCATAATCATTGGCTGATTCTTCAATTAACTTATCACATGAGATAGAAAAATTCAGCACTCGAAAATTTACTACAAAAAAACCAACCTTTATCATTGTTATTATTATTACTATTTCTATTACTATTATTATTATTAAAGAATTCCTTGGATCTTTTTCAGTTGTAGAAACTTTCATGTCAAAACAACAAAACTTTAATTTGTAGAATATATTTATATATTATATTTATATTAATGCATCCCATGATGTGTCAAATTATCATTGTAGTATTCTAATTATAGTATCTTTTTTTTTTTTGTGTGTGTGTGTGTGTTTGTATTTATTTATTCATGGTTCTATGGAAGAACATGCAGATTTACAATGGAAAAAAAATGTCTCGAGTGTTTTATGTCATTTTTACTGGTTGTCTTTAACTTTATTCAACATCATACCTAGTTACAGAAGGTAAACTTGGGTGCTAAATGGTATATTTGGAACATATAACTGGATAAGAAAATGAGGAGGAATAAGTAGAGGAGGTTTCATTTTTCATTGTTTCTTAGATATGGACCATTTTCATTTTCCTCTTTATTTTCTTTTGGACAACTAGAAGATATTAGATGTATGATAGCATTAGAGTTTCTTTCGGCTGTGACAATGAAAATAAAAAAAAAAAAAGGGTAAAAACAGGAATATCGTATGGCAATTCACCTGCTATAGAATAAAATTGATTTAAAAAATGAACAAAATATTGTTTTGCTTTTTATCAAATTTTATTCCCGAGGAATATTAAAGTGCAAGTTTATCTTGAGCCTTCGCCTTGCCAAATGGGGTCTAGGCATCACACATTTTTATGTCTTTTTTACGCTTAATAAAGGAAAGAAAAATGCATTGTCTCATTTTATATCATCATATAACTATTGTCAATTGACGATTAAAGAAGTTTTCTTTAGACATATATTAAATTTGGAGAGGATGAATTTTTTTTATTTTTTATTTTTTAAAATAAAACTAGCTATAAGATTAAACAAAAGACCAAAAAATGTAAAAATAAAAAAGCTATAAAATTAAAGAATGGAAATACAAAAAAAAAAAGTTCAAAATGTTGATAAACGTTTTTCTTTTTTCTTTTTTCCATTATAGATGCTATCACAGTACTCATTTATATTATACATGTGTACATTATATTTGAAAAAATAAAAAATCAGAAAACATAAACAATAATGGATTGAACCTAGATTTAAAATGGAAAAAAAAGGATTAAAGTACAAATTTGCTGGAAAAAAGTTTCAATTTAAAAAAAAATAAAGATAAATTTTATTTACATCTTTTTTCAGTTTTATTATTATCTTATTTAAATTGCACATTTTTTTAAAAAATCATTATTAATTTCACTTTAGTTTTCTATGCATGTCAAAACAGACTTTTGTTATTTTTTATCAATTTTGGTTAAAAGACTCCCAAAAAAAAAAATCTATATTTTATAATTAAATAACATTATAAAAATATCATTTTAATTTTTAATTATTAAGATTAATTGAACTAATAAAAATCAACACAAACAGTCAGATTATCTTTTTTAATAGTTTTATAAAATTAAAAAGAAGTAAGTGATGATTTTTACAAATAATTGTATAAATAAAATAATGACTGAATTCAAAAAATAAAAATGAAAATTTTCTAAAAATAAAAATAATCATAATAATAATAAAGGAATAATTTGAAGTTAAAAATTGAACTAAAAATTGACATAGAAATGTCACCGTTGACTGATAGCCACCACCCGCGGATTGCCGCTTTCCCTTTTTCCCTCTCCTCCGGTTGAAACAATAAGAAAAGTTGGTCTCTGCAAAACAATTACGCGCTTACATCCTAAGCACTTGGTTTTCCTTTTCCATATTCTCTCACCCTTTCTTTTCTTTTTTACTCATTTATCTTCTTCTTTTTTGTTTGTTTGTTTCTTGGGAATTTTTTCCATTGGAAATTGAAAGAGGAGGGGGGGGAAATGGACAAATTTAAGAGCATGTTAAAACCCAAGCCCGCTCCACAGGAGCAATTGAGGGATTGGCAAAGACGGCTACGCCAAGAGTGCCGCAACATCGAACGCCAAATCAGAGGCAATGCTCTTTTTCTTCTTATTCTTCTCATTCTTCATTTTTCCATGATAATTTTTTTTTTTTTTGGTGTAAATTTTTTGCTTCTGGGTTTCTTTCAGTTGGTTGAAAATTGTAAATTTTTTCATTTATTTATTTATTTATTTTTTGGGTGACATGGGTTTTGTCTGATTATACTTAACAAAGATCTGGTTTTTGTTTCTTAGATGTTCAGAGAGAGGAAAAGGGTGTACAGAAGGCCATTAGGGAAGCTGCCAAGAGAAATGACATGGGCTCAGCAAAGGTATCACAGAATTCTCTATCTAAAACTATGCAATTAGTTCTGGATTGCTAGAATGTCATTGTTTTCTTTTTTAAAATAGTGGTTATAGAAGTTCATTGATGCAAAAAAGGGACTTAAAGATTACTTATGGATTTTTAGGGAATGAGTTTTTTTTTTTTTTTTTTTAGACTTCTCTTCGTAGGATTAATTTTTAGGAAATGAGTTTTTTTTAGACTTCTCTTTGTAGGATTAATAACTATGTCTATATAGTTTTCTTTTCCTTTTTATCTACTTTATGGTTGTGACCTTGTGGCTTTTAGTAAATTAAAGATGTACATCTTACTTTGCAACTTGTTGGATAGAAAACTTATAGCCTTCTTGCGGGAGTAAGTTAAATGTAATCTTACTTTTAGTGGTTTGGCTATTTGATTTAGCCTGTTTTTGTGAATTAAATTCAGGCACTTGCCAAGGAAATTGTGATGTCAAGAAAAGCTGTAAATCGTCTTCATGAAAATAAGGCCCAACTTAATTCAATATCCATGCACCTTGGAGAAAGTGTTGGTATGGCACTTCACACATCTGATATCTAAATTTTATGCAAACATATATATGATTACATTTCTGACATTGTTAAACCAATGTAATAATTTCTGTATTTTGTAGTTACTAGTTTCTCCTAAAATAGATAGATTTTAGTATTTTCGGATCTTAAAGGAAATGGTAACATAGGAAAAGTAGAGATATTAATTAGCATGTCACAGCAATTCATGTTATTCATGCAAGAGAAATATAGGCCTTTCCAGGTTTAATTTTGTTTTAATTTGGTACTTTAAGAATGTGTACTGTCTCTTTGGTTAGACTTACTGATATTCTTTTGTTAGACTTACTGATATTATTCAAATTAGTTTAGGATCATATGCATTGTTTCTACTACTGGCAAGTTGATGCAGGGAACTTTTCATTTTAGTTCTTAGCAATTGGCAAGAATGTAGATTTCAACCAAAAAGTGTGGGGCACTGAAGTTACAAATAAGATTAATTTTCTATAGAAATTATTTACTTTAGTGATTTGCAAAAGTTGATTATATTTTCTTTGTTTCCCTCCAATTCAGAAGAGAATTTAGAAACAAATGATGAAGTAAAAAGGAGGAAAGAAAAAAGGAAAATTGTTTTTATCAGAAAACTTGATAATCATATCAGACAAAAAATTAGACAGTAAACTACCAGAGGGGGTAAGGGAAGGCAATTATGGATTAACTATGAGAAAAGAGAACCCAGTTTGCATGTTTTCATGTATTTCTTTGGGTTGGTTGTGGATAAATTGATGGGAAATTGGAGATCACGTAATTAATGATGCTTTAAAGTTTTATTGTATCCCAGAAAAAGTCTTGAGGAGTGAAGACCTTTGAGTGTTTACTTAAGCAATTTCAGAAACTACAAATAAAGTATAAACTTTGTTTGGATCTATTATTAACAAGGTGCTGGAAAGGAAAATTCATGGCCATTTTGTGCATTATGATTTATGGGCATGGTCTTTTCCGTTGTTGGTATTAAAAAAAAAGCTATTAACTTCTCCTTCCATAAGGTGGTGCTTAATATTGTAATGTTGGCATGGGAGTGCAGCTATTGCCCGTACTGTTGGTCATCTCTCAAAGAGTGCAGAGGTCATGAAACTTGTCAATAACCTTATGAAAGCTCCAGAAATGGCTGTCACAATGCAAGAGTTTAGCAAAGAAATGACCAAGGTAATATTATTTCTTGGTGATTCCCATTTCATCTATAATTTTCCCCTATTCTTTTCTTCCCAATCCTCTCCCACCTTTATTGTGGATTCTGTGACTGAACATGACATCTATGGAGTTGATGTTTGGAAATAGTAGATCCTTACCGGTAGAAGCTCAGCTGTGTTTGTACTGCAAAATGTTGATTGTTTTCAACTTCTTTAAGCAATCACAACTTCTTTATGCATCGAATATTGTTCATATTCTTTCAAATATGTAGCCAAAATGAATCTCCCTATTTTTAGACCATTCTTGATTTTCTTTTAGTTGAAGACAAAATACCGCTGTTAAAGATCCTTAGCTTCAGGTTATTCATTATGCTGCGTCTTAGATTCTTTACCAATACATAGCATTTTATATTCTTTGTGATCTTTTGATTTGTGTCTTAGATTCTTTACTAATACATAGCTTTTTAATATTCTTTGTGATCTTTTGATTTGATACTTTTCTTTTACAGGCAGGAGTGATTGAAGAAGTTGTAAATGATGCTGTTGATACAGCATTGGATGCAGAAGATATTGAAGAGGAAACTGAAGAAGAAGTTGATAAGGTCCTGACTGAAATAGCTGGTGAGACAGCTGCACAACTTCCAGAAGCTGTCAGGAAAGAGAGGACAAAGTTACCTGCTCAGACAGCTAGTACTTCAAGAGAAGTGCGTAACATGACTTCTTTTCGAACTTCTTGGCATGAATTTTGAAAGAAGCAAGGAACTAAGTTTAGTTATTTGTTTTTACAGGAAGAAGCTATAGCGGAGGGTGTAGACGATGAGGAAGAAATGGAAGAGTTAAGGGCAAGACTTGCTAACGTAAGATCGTAGATTTTTCCCTATATGTATGTTGCTTATTTCCTTGGTATGGAGTAGAATGAGTTTGTTTATGATGATTATAACCAATAGATCTGTTAGAGATTGCAGACACAAAAAGAAGGAAAATAAGTCAAATGTATCGAATGCCATATTTATATTCTTATAATATCCTTACCATGCAATTGGCAACTCTCCAATTGAATATTCTATTATTTAGCAAACGAGAATATTGTTACAGGGTTTGGAGGAGAATAAAGAAATCATTTAGAACATAGGGGTAAAATGGGAGTATGGTAGGAGGGGGGGTGACTATGGCAGGGGTTGTCTTCTTATGTATGGAAACTTGTGATTTCTTTCTAAAGCATCAAATTGTGCCATAATGATGACACATATTAAAGTGTGAATTAGGAGAAAAACTTACATAGAACAATTATACTATAGTGATTTGTACAATGGTCCAGGTCAGTAATCATGGGTAACGTAAATCCCATTATCTATGGTTACGTACAATATCAAAATGAAGCATGTAGGTGTTAGTGTTCGATTATAATGGTATGTTGCACCAGATATAATAGTTGTATATAAAATTTTTATTTTTCTAGCGTTAAGCATTGCATTCTAAAGAATCGCGACAAATATCAGAGTTAGAACTTGTTTGGAGGTAGAGTGTGCATAATTTCATTTGATAACTTTGGTGGTTGAACTTAGAAAGCCTGTCTTTGGTCAAGGTAATGAAGATAGTGAAGATATATGCTTAATTTAGTGTAATTATTTGGTGCAATAGGAGGCAAAAGAGCATCTCCAATTCATTGTCCATATGTCATATATCCTCTCTACTTTAGGAGTTCGAATTTTTTTGGGTCCTTTTTTTTACTATCAATCCCTCCATAAAGTGCAAATTGTTTTTACTGTTTTTTTGGTGAATGCAAGTTCTTTCTTCCTGTTTGGTAAATGGAGAGAAAATATATATTTTCAGTTTCCATTTCAATACTTGTAATAAGTTTCTACGCATCAACAGCAATGTCGGTTTGGATAATTTGGATTTGAAGCTGCTAGAGATGTTGAGGTGCCATTGAGTATTTTATTTGGAATTGGATTTGTTTGTCAAAGGCCAAATGATTGATGTTTTTAGGGGGGAAAAAGGAATATGATTGGAAAAAATATGACACCATTTCTTTCTTAAATATTTCAATACGGCAAGGTTCCAATGGACATATTAATTATCACAAGTTTAAGAAAATTAGTGTGTGGTACAATATATATATATATATGTGTGTGTGTGTGTGTGACTAAAATTAAAGATCTTTTTATTATTATTTTGTGTGTGTGTGTGTGTGTGTGACTAAAATTAAAGATCTTTTTATTATTATTTTTTGTAAGGAAAAGAAATAGATATGTATATTTGTTCTCCCTTGCAAGGAGGGTGGGAAGCTACAATGTTTGCACGTGTTGTTTTGCTATCAACTTGTTATTGTTTCGTTTTCTGCTCAACCAATATTTATCTTCTTTCACTTAAATGCACATATATATATATATATATATATATATATATTTTTTTTTTTTTCCTGTAAAAAAAAAAAAAAAAAAAACAACTTTTATCTGAAGGGAAAATAAAGGCACCTTAACAAAAATCTCAATGGTAATCACGTTCACAACGCATCGCCTTCATCATTAATAATAGGAGAAGTGTCCATACTACCCAAAAAAAAAAAAAAAAAAATTGGAAAAGTGTCTATGCTTAGATTTTCTCTAGCAAAGAATCCAGTATACTTATTTTTGATATATATATATAAGAGATATATTTTGGATACCGGTTATAATTTTATTTGTAACAGCATATATCACTTACTATTCCTAATTTTTTCATTTTTCACATTGGAGATGGTGATTAGAATTCTGATAGTAATGGTTTTATAAACATATATAACTTATTTTAACAACAATTTAAGTAATAAAAAAAAAAGAAAAATAATAGTTTACAGATTTTCTTTACTTATTGGTATACTCGACACATTATTATCCTTTTTTTTTTTTTTGGGGTACATAAAAATGTTGAAAAACGCTTTCATACATCATACATGAAAGAAAAACATAGAAAAAAAAGAATATAAGCAACATTTTCTTTTCAATGACACATTACAAAGAACTATTGGCTTTATTACGAATGAATTCTTTCTAATTGATTATATGTTGGGGACTTTGTCACCTTTTTTAATTGGAAAGAGATTTGAACCCCAATGAGAAGCTTAGCTCATAAGATTTTTCACCTCCAAGCTTTTTCTTCTTTATGGTTGAGTTTTTCTAGCCGTTGGATCAGAATGAGGATTTAGTCATCTTGGAGGTTGAATTTAGTTAAACAATCTATTCTTTTTGTCTTCCACTCACAGGGATCCCACCAAAGAATTAAGTCGGTGTCATATGGGGCCCACTCATTGACTTGCGTGCACTGTTTGAACGGTGAGCTGCTTTACACGCAATACCAAAAACACTATCATCATCACCAAACCCCCTTTCAGTGTCGTTTTTTCTTAATTAGTCAGGTCCTTTTTAAAGGCCACTTTTCCAAGGTTCGGTACTCTCCGTTTCAATTCCCGCTTTGCTAAGCGAAACCGAAACGGCACGTCGCACGCAACTCACCAACCTCGAGAAAAAAAAAAAATCATTATTAATCAAACCTACAAAGAGGATCACGGTAACTAGTAATTTCAAACCACACCGATTCCACTATGCCAACGGTCAAGATCTCTGGGCCATAATCCGACGGGCGAGATAACGTGGTAATTGTTGAATTAATTTTTTTTTTTTACTGGAGAAACTCCGTTAACTAGGCGTCTATCTGTCTCACAAATGGCCACAACTAACAGTCTTTCCACTTAAATCGTTCGCGGACCGTTAGTTTCTCTCTCAGTTTTCTTTTTTTTTTTTTTGTCTAAAATATCCTCTTCCTCTTCATTTTCGCAAACACGTTATATGCATTTCTTTCTGGTTTTTTTCTCTCCAAGAAACCACGCCAGAGAAAATAATTGGACAATGGAGTCCTCGAAATCTCTCTCTTTCTTACTCCTTCTTTTGATTCTCTCTCCTTTCTCTTCCGCGACGTTCATGGATGGCATGGGACTTGCCAGGTCCAGCTTCCCTTCCATACAAGCAAAGAGGCTTATCAAGGACCTCAATTTGTTCCCCGAACACGATGTCAATGTTATTGATTCCGCTGATTCAATCGCTTCGTCGGCTAACGAGTCGAAGAAGATCGTGGAGAAGCGGTTCAAGATGCCCAACCTTGTTGAGTCTGGAGGAGTGTCTGTGGAAGACCTCGGTCACCACGCCGGTTACTACAAGATTGAGCATTCTAACGCGGCCAGGTCTGTGCCTCCAAATGCTAGGGCTTTTGGTTTCTTAATTTCGACGCTTTTTGTTTCACGGTTAACATAGTGTGACTTTTTTTTTTTCCCCCCCTTTTATGTTTCTGCTTTAGTTCAAAGAAACTGACCGAATTTTGCATGTACTTTGGGGTTTTTTTGGTGACTTTGAATGTGTTTTGATTTGAGTTTTCAAGGTTTTGAGTTTTTTTTTTTTTTTTTTACTGGTTAATTTACTGTTACAATGCCAGTTTGAAGCTCCTTTCTGTGTTTTATTTTGTTGGCGAGGGGAGGGATGAGGAAGTGTGGTTTAGATTGATATCAGAGTTGCTTAGTATAGTATAATACTGGCTCGGTTTGGATATTAACAATCACTTACTTGGGTAGCTTAAATTCAATCATATTTACGTTGATTTTTTTTTTTCCCCAGTCTATATAAGTAGGCTTTGATGGATTTTTTTCTTTTTTTTTGTTTTTTGTTTTTTGTTTTTTTGGGGCTCATGGTTTCTATTTGCTGTTCCGTTGCTGTATGTAGGATGTTCTACCTTTTCTTTGAATCACGAAACAGCAAGAAGGACCCTGTTGTAATCTGGTTGACTGGAGGTCCAGGGTGCAGCAGTGAATTGGCTGTATTTTACGAAAATGGTCCTTTCTCTATTGCAAATAACTTGTCTCTTGTGTGGAATGACTATGGTTGGGATAAGGTATTTTCTTTTCCTTTTGATCCTTTCAACCTCTATCTTTATGGTTGGGAATGGATTGGATTATTTTTAGCCAACATCAAGTACCTAAGTCTAGTGGACTTGTTATGAATATATCAAGCATCAACTGGTTCATAACCAGGAAGTCATTTAACTATCTTCTATATTTCTTGTTTTGAATTGTAAAATCACCAAGTTAGTTAATAAGGAAACGTAAATATTCTAGCAAGATGGAATGCTGGATCTGGTTTCTTCCTCCTCCTTTTCCTTGTGGTGATTTTTTTAAGAAAAAGATGTTTCTTGGTCCACTTTTCATTGTACTTTGGAGGAGAGATAACAATAATTTATTTTCATTTTACTTTTCAGGTGTCGAATCTTCTGTATGTTGACCAACCTACTGGAACTGGATTTAGTTATAGTACTGATAGACGTGATATCCGTCACAATGAAGAAGGTGTTAGTAATGACCTCTATGACTTCTTACAGGTTTGTTTTTAATCCTTTGCCATTGTATCCAAGATCAGTTTGTAATTTTATTCAATTTGCTGATCCATTAATAATTACTCTTATTAGTGTTTTCTAAAGTGCTTAAACTTATATGGAGTGCGATTCGATATTTTGGAGAAAACACTGTGTTCTTATCCTTTGACCTTTGGAATTTGAGAAGAAAGCCCATTATTAAGTTATTAAGATTTATCGGTGCAATAATATTGACATTTCTTAACATGCAATCTCTATAAAATCAGGCCTTCTTTGCTGAACATCCCCAGTTAGCAAAGAATGACTTCTACATAACTGGAGAGTCATATGCCGGGCACTACATACCTGCTTTTGCTGCTCGAGTCCATCGAGGAAATAAAGCTAAAGAAGGAATCCATATAAATTTAAAGGTATTACTTATATTTCCTACCTTATTGGTTTATTGGGTCATCTTACTGTTTACTGAATTCTGAAAAAATGGTTGAACAGGGATTTGCCATTGGCAATGGGCTTACTGATCCTGCAATTCAGTATAAAGCATACACAGATTTTGCATTGGATATGGGTATTTTAACAAAGTCGGAATATAGTCGCATCAACAAGGTGGTTCCTGTTTGTGAAACAGCAATAAAGCTTTGTGGTAAGCAACACACAAGATTGGTCCTTCTTCTTGGGTTATGTTCTTTGTCCTTAATAAAATTATCCCTTAAGGAATGAAAATTAGAATTTACTGTTGTGCTGATCATCTTAAAATATGTGAACATTTTCACTTTTGTGAACATATTTTTTATGTTTTCAGGAACTGATGGTACAGTCTCTTGCATGGCTGCATACTTTGTTTGCAATATTATATTCAACAGCATCATGTCACATGCTGGAGATATAAATGTAAGATAACCATTTTCTTTCTTCCTGGTGTTTGAGTAACAAGTATGATTGGTCTGTATTTTTTAATGCTGAGGATAACCTGTTTTCTACCAAAAAATGACATAGGAAGTTATCTTCTCAACAGTTACAGAAATTCCTATTTCAAACATGAATAACTTTTAAAGCAGTGGAGTTCTTTTCCATAATAATGTCCCCTATTAAATAAGTGATGATCTATGGTATACATGTTTGCATCCATTTTCCGATTGCAGTAAAAGAATGGGAAATTTATTCTTATAATATGTGACCCTCATAAGTCACAACTTTTTTCCATCCCCGAAAACCAAGTAACTTTGTTGATATGATGTGTGTATATATATATATATATATATATTAGTTTGGATAATTGCAACTCAATTTGTTCTTTCCTCCTGTAGTTTTATTGTTTCCATGCCACTGTTACATACTTTCTTTAGTATCTCTCTGATAAATGCCAGATGTTTTGTCTCTCCAATGCTTAATTTCTGCTGGAAATATATTTTATTTTCAGACAATGCTTGTGCTTACATTCTAGTACATTGAACTAATTCTAATCTTGGGTAATATCCAGAACAATAGAAACTGTAAGTAATCTTAAAATTTTGACAAGTGATTTTCGTTATGCAGTACTATGACATTAGAAAAAAATGTGAGGGAAGCCTTTGCTATGACTTCTCAAACATGGAGAAATTCTTGAACAAGAAATCCGTTAGGGATGCTCTTGGAGTTGGGGACATAGATTTTGTGTCTTGTAGTACTTCGGTGTATGAGGCCATGCTGGTGGACTGGATGAGGAATCTTGAAGTGGGCATCCCTGGCCTTCTTGAAGATGGAATCAAGTTACTTGTATATGCTGGAGAATATGATCTAATCTGCAATTGGCTCGGTAAGTAATCTGGCTTAGTAGCACATAAAAAGCTACTAGTCCTAGTATATTTTAGATTCGATCATCTTTATGATTTTTTTCCCCCCCTTACAAAAAGTGATTTTGAATTGATATGAACAGGGAATTCAAGATGGGTTCATGCCATGGAATGGTCTGGTCAAAAACAGTTTGTAGCTTCTCCTGAAGTTCCTTTCTTGGTTGATGGTTCAGAGGCAGGAGTACTGAAGAGCTACGGGCCTCTCAGTTTCCTCAAGGTCTCTTCGATCCCTTACACACACTCTTAACCCCGTTTACATTTGTATTTCTAATAAATAAGGGCCAATTCTGATGAAGTGTTGCTTGGTTTTGTGAAACAACAAACAGGTTCAAGATGCGGGTCACATGGTCCCGATGGATCAGCCCAAGGCTGCATTAGAGATGTTGAAGAGGTGGACACAGAGCTCACTTTCTGAAGGCACAAATGATGCAGCAATGTTGGTTGCTGAGATGTGATCTCTGCCTCTCTTGACTTCATATACTTGGAGTTTGGCTTTTATGGGTGGCTGATTTATGGATTTTATGGTTTCATAAAGCTCGTGTAAATATGATTCCCCAGGTGGCGGAGGCCCCTGTGGGGAGTAAAATAGCTTCTAGACAATCTTTTGTGGGTTTTGAAGATGGGTTATAATACTTTTTACAAATGAACTAAAGAGTTTTTCTGAAAGCCCATATTTGTATATTCCTGTTGTGCTCTTTTGTTTTCATTCAGTTTGAATTTTTTTTTTTTTTTTTTTTCAGAATTTGTCCTCTACGCGGGGTTTCGGACTTCGGTTTTTAGTTTTTCGCCATAACTCAAATTTATTATTATTATTATCCAAATTGACCTTTTTATTTGCTAAATAGGAAAGTGGAAAAAGAGACCGATTGATGTGGTTCAAAATTGTCTGGTTCCGAAATATTCGTATTAGTCGCTAAATCGTTTATATGTTTATGTATTGCATTCTTAACATAAATAAATATATAAACGTAGATTTAGTAAAATAATAATAATAATGGCTACCAAAATTGTTTCTTCAAAGACAGAATATATACCGTTTGGATAAATGGTAGAAAAAGGGATTTGGAAGTTAAACAGCAGAAATTATCATCAGCCTAATAGGGCCTTTTGTCAATAGGACAAATTTCAATAGAGAAGTTTCCATATGCCTTGTAAAAAACGATAACATAAAATGAAAACAGAAAAAAAAAAATCATAAACGGGTCCAAAAAAATTATAAATGATAAGGGAATCATCATTTATATAGTGGCCTACGGGTGTAGTTGGGGAATACGGGGGATAGAGGCTTCATGGATTTTGCTGTTTGCTTCTCTCGAAACCATGCTCTTAATCATCGTCTGCTTTTGCTCACTTCAGTTGTTTCGCCATACCCTTGTGCAGTTTCACAGATTTTAACACTTCCTTCTTCACCAGCTAACAAGGCTCTTCACCATTTGAAGCTCAACCATCCTCCCAGAACTTCTTCTGAAGGTTCTCATACCCTTTTTACTGTTTTCTTCACTTTTCCATCATTTCAAATTCAATTTTCAATTTTCATTTTTGAGTTTAATTTAGAAGAGTTTTTGCTGAAGTAAGTTTTCAAACATTTACTGGTCTTTTTATTTTTTGGCACTTTTGTGGTTGTTGTATTTGGTTTTTGTTGCCACTTAAATTTTTTGCATCTCGTTCATGTCAAAGGCTTGCTAATTCTGCTTAAACCTGGGTTATATCATGCACTCCGTATAGGGGTATACATTGTTTTAGTTCTTGGATGAACCCCCTTTTTTTTTTTTTCATATTAATATTTTTCTAATGCGAAAATTCATTGATTAATATGCATTTTCCTTTCCTCAAAATAGAAGTGAAGGATTGCAAAAAATAAATTAATTAATTCAAGTAGAGCATATAGCCTGCGTCGTGGTCTTTTAATTTTGGGAACAGAGGATGTTGGGTTAGTGAAAGGGTGTAATGCTTAGCTTCTGGTTTCCTAAGGAACCATTTGAACTAAAGAATAGTTTGGAATTTGAACTCTTTTTGATTTTTTTCATAGAAGGAAAAAGAAAGAAAAATATCGTAGGATTTATTGTTTAAAATTTGTCTTGTCTTCTTATATTACAGTGTTAATCACCGTGAGAGATTCTTAAATAATCTAGCGATTGAATTAAATGCTTGCAAATCAATGAATTATTAACAACTTCCGGAAGACCAACAAGCATAGAATGTTATCTTTAAAGTATTATTACAATGATACTTTCATCTAAAAGAAGTTCCGCCAGTAGAAATCACCATTGTTCCAATAAAAGCATTCTTCTAAACATGGAGTTCTTTCTTTTGAGAAAGAGGAGGTATGCTTTTGGTTGCTTATGTTGTGAAAATATACCCTTCTCCTTCTGCTTGCTACTCACCGTGTCTTCTTTCCTTTAAAAATTTTTACTTGTTATAATTTTCTTTCCCACCTTACAGGAATTCCTCATGAGTTAGCTGAAGATTCAAAGTTTGTTCCTTTAAATGCTGATGATCCCGAATATGGTCTACCTGTAAGTTCTGGTTAGTTTCGTTCTAGTTGTAGTCAATGTTTGCTGTAATTCTTGTGCCTAAATACTCTTATTTAATGATGCAAATGAGCAATCCTTGTATTTTTTTCCAAATAATGGGATGCTAATTCATTGTTTGTACTGACAGACATGATTAACAAGTTTATGACATAGGAACATAAATTTCTGTGCTTTTAGCGATGCCTTGATGTGGATAGATGCAAGATATCCTGAATAATACTGTTGTTGATGATTTTTAATTTGCCATATTTTTGCAGGCTTTGTTGTTTTTGGGCTTTCAAGTGGAGGAAGTTTTAAAGGTGATACATGAACTTTTTATGTACTTATCAATTTTGATTTGGATGCTTTAAATTTGATTAGTTTCTTCTTTATGCTTTTATTTTTTTGAAAGAAAATGTGAATTCGTTAAACATTCTTTTTACATCTGAAAGCAGATTGGAATTTCGTTTTCATAGGTTTAACTTGAAAGGCACCCAGGGAAATTGGTTTTATATTTGTCTTGTGGTGTAATGCAGATAAAACAGCTTTTGAAAGAGTTGGATGGTGAATTCCTTGAGGTAATAAATTTTTTTTTATTTGTATTTTTCATTGCCTCTGAGGGAGCAACGGGTAGAAAAATGAAATTAATCTTCTCATCAGGTATTTCCAAGAGAAGTTGAAAATTGAATTTGTATATCAATTTAACATCCATAGATGATTTACAGATTGCATGATGATAAATGATGAATCTAAAAGGCTTTTGAGCATGATTTTCTGAAAAATAACATTTTTTGTTGCCATGGATATGCAATCCGTTCTCTTGTTCTCTTCTGTATGTATGAATGCTTGGAAATTGTCAAACTGATGTTTTAAGTTAATGGAAAGGTCTTTCCATAAATGGTGTAGTGTGTCTTATCTGGCCTACACTTGCTTATACCATTGCTGTGGTCACATTCCTATTTTCATGTCAAGTTCTTCATTTCTGGGTGAAAGGATTTCAGTTTTATTGATAGTTATTTCTTGTAAGCGCAGTTAGAAACATACTACCATTGATGGATAATTGGAACATGATTAGGAAATTACTCATGTTTGAGTTTTAACTTTGTTTATGTTAGGTCATCTTTTGTACTGAAGACATGATTGATCGTTCTCTCTGGGAAGCAATGAATACTAAGCAACCCAATCTGGAAGCTGTAAAGGTCGAACTTTTGACCTTGCTAGTGATTAGTTCTTGTTCAAAATTTTATTTTAATTTATGTTATATACTTCTTGTCTGGGAATGTTTGCCGTTTGCTGCCTCGGTCAAGATGTAATAGTTGAAGGTTAATGATTTTAATCTTTAACATTTGGTTTGAGGATATCTTTTCAATCACTAAGTTGAGCTTGTTAAAGGAAGATGTAGGACACATGGACATTGCAGAAAACTGAATAATCAAATTGAAACTTACTGCATTAGAATCACATACAAGTTGCTTTTCATTGCATCTAAGTAAAACAATAATATAGAGCTGTTACATTGATTATAAATATCTTCATAGCCTTCCCAAATATTGATGTTTCATGTTAGGATAACTATTTTTCATTGTTAAGTTTGACTTGTATGCATAAGTCTATCTGTTAACGGATATGTTTCTTATGCAGATTGCGAAATCACTGCCACGGATCTGTTTCTTTTCTGGTCTTAGTGGGGAGGAGATGATGATGTTCATTGATGCTTTTCCAGAAACTGGTACCAGAAGTTTCTTTTTAACTAATATTTCATCTTGGAAATACTTTGAATTCTAATTTCTGGATCAACAAAGAAGTAAAGAATTTTGAAATTATGATGATCATCACCTCAATCCTTTTACTTCAGTTACTTTTATCTTACAATTTGTAGCAAATCGGCATATATTGTCTATGAGTGTGAGAAACAGTGGATTCTTAAGGGATTCCTGTGGACAAATTTTAACTGAATCGATCTTCATATTCCAATATTTAGATGAAGCCAGTTGAATAGTTATTCTCTTCATCCCTCAATCCTTTTATTTCAGTTATGATGATCATCACCTCAATCCTTTTATTTCAGTTACTTTTATCTTACAATTTGTAGCAAATCGGCATATATTGTCTATGAGCGTGAGAATGAACCCAGAAAGTGGATGCTTTAGGGTTTTCCTGTGGCCAAATTAACTGAATCGATCTTCATGTTCCAATAATTAGATGAAGCCAGTTGAGTAATTCTCTTCATCCCCCTTCTAGATGTTGACGGTAAAATCATTATTAATCAAACCTGCAAAGAGGATCACGGTAACTCGTAATTTCAAACCACACCGATTCCACTATACCAACGGTCAAGATCTCTGGGTCATAATCCGACGGGCGAGATAACGTGGTAATTGTTGAATTAAATTTTTTTTTACTGGAGAAACTCCGTTAACTAGGCGTCTATCTGTCTCACAATGGCCACAACTAACAGTTTTTCCACTTAAATCGTTCGCGGACCGTTAGTTTCTCTCTCAGTTTTTTTTTTTTTTTTTTTGTCTAAAATATCTTCTTCTTCTTCATTTTCGCAAACATGTTATATGCATTTCTTTCTGGTTTTTTTCTCTCCAAGACACCACGCCAGAGAAAATAATTGGACAATGGAGTCCTCAAAATCTCTCTCTTTCTTACTCCTTCTTCTGATTCTCTCTCCTTTCTCTTCCGCGACGTTCATGGATGGCATGGGACTTGCCAGGTCCAGCTTCCCTTCCATACAAGCAAAGAGGCTCATCAAGGACCTCAATTTGTTCCCCGAACACGATGTCAATGTTATTGATTCCGCTGATTCAATCGATTCGTCGGCTACCGAGTCGAAGAAGATCGTGGAGAAGCGGTTCAAGATGCCCAACCTTGTTGAGTCTGGAGAAGTGTCTGTGGAAGACCTCGGTCACCACGCCGGTTACTACAAGATTGAGCATTCTCACGCGGCCAGGTCTGTGCCTCCAAATGCTAGGGCTTTTGGTTTCTTAATTTCGACGCTTTTTGTTTCACGGTTAACATAGTGTGACTTTTTTTTTTTTTTTGCCCTATTATGTTTCTGCTTTAGTTCAAAGAAACTGACCGAATTTTGCATGTACTTTAGGGTTTTTTTGGTGACTTTTAATGTGTTTGATTTGAGTTTTCAAGGTTTTGATTTATTTTATTTTTTTTACTGGTTAATTTACTGTTACAATGCCATTTTGAAGCTCCTTCTGTGTTTTATTTTGTTGGCGGGGGGAGGGATGAGGAAGTGTGGTTTAGATTGATATCAGAGTTGCTTAGTATAGTATAATACTGGCTTGGTTTGGATATTAACAATCACTTACTTGGGTAGCTTAAATTCAATCATATTTATGTTGATTTTTTTTTTCCCCAGTCTATATAAGTAGGCTTTGATGGATTTTTTTCTTTGTTTTTTTTGTTTTTGTTTTTGTTTTTTTGGGGCTCATGGTTTCTATTTGCTGTTCCGTTGCTGTATGTAGGATGTTCTACCTTTTCTTTGAATCACGAAACAGCAAGAAGGACCCTGTTGTAATCTGGTTGACTGGAGGTCCAGGGTGCAGCAGTGAATTGGCTGTATTTTACGAAAATGGTCCTTTCTCTATTGCAAATAACTTGTCTCTTGTGTGGAATGACTATGGTTGGGATAAGGTATTTTCTTTTCCTTTTGATCCTTTCAACCTCTATCTTTATGGTTGGGAATGGATTGGATTATTTTTAGCCAACATCAATTACCTAAGTCTAGTGGACTTGTTATGAATATATCAAGCATCAACTGGTTCATAACCAGGAAATCATTTAACTATGTTCTATATTTCTTGTTTTGAATGGTAAGATCACCAAGTTAGTTAATAAGGAAACATAAATATTCTAGCAAGATGGAATGCTGGATCTGGTTTCTTCCTCCTCCTTTTCCTTGTGGTGATTTTTTTAAGAAAAAGATGTTTCTTGGTCCACTTTTCATTGTACTTTGGAGGAGAGATAACAATAATTTATTTTCATTTTACTTTTCAGGTGTCGAATCTTCTGTATGTTGACCAACCTACTGGAACTGGATTTAGTTATAGTACTGATAGACGTGATATCCGTCACAATGAAGAAGGTGTTAGTAATGACCTCTATGACTTCTTACAGGTTTGTTTTTAATCCTTTGCCATTGTATCCAAGATCAGTTTGTAATTTTCTTCCATTTGCTGATCCATTAATAATTACTCTTATTAGTGTTTTCTAAAGTGCTTAAACTTATATGGAGTGTGATTCAATATTTTGGAGAAAACACTGTGTTCTCATCCTTTGACCTTTGCAATTTGAGAAGAAAGCCCATTATTAAGTTATTAAGATTTATCTGTGCAATAATATTGACATTTCTTAACATGCAATCTCTATAAAATCAGGCCTTCTTTGCTGAACATCCCCAGTTAGCAAAGAATGACTTCTACATAACTGGAGAGTCATATGCCGGGCACTACATACCTGCTTTTGCTGCTCGAGTCCACCGAGGAAATAAAGCTAAAGAAGGAATGCATATAAATTTAAAGGTATTACTTTTATTTCCTACCTTATCGGTTTAATGGGCCATCTTACTGTTTACTGAATTCTGAAAAAACGTTTGGACAGGGATTTGCCATTGGTAATGGAAATACTGATCCTGCAATTCAGTATAAAGCATACACAGATTATGCATTGGATATGGGCATTTTAACAAACTCTGAATATAGTCGCATCAACAAGGTGGTTCCGGTTTGTGAAACAGCAATAAAGCTTTGTGGTAAGCAACACACAAGATTGGTCCTTCTTCTTGGGTTATCTTCTTTGCCCTTAAAAAAATTATTCCTTAAGGAATGAAAATTAGAATTTACTGTTGTGCTGATCATCTTAAAATAAGTGAACATTTTCACTTTTGTGAACATATTTTTTATGTTTTCAGGAACTGATGGTACAGTCTCTTGCATGGCTGCATACTTCGTTTGCAATATTATATTCATCAGCATCATGTCACATGCTGGATATATAAATGTAAGATGACCATTTTCTTTCGTCCTGGTGTTTGAGTAACAAGTATGATTGGTCTGTATTTTTTTAATTCTGAAGATAACCTGTTTTTTACCAAAAAATGACAGGAAGTTATCTTCTCAACAGTTACAGAAATTCCTATTTCAAACATGAATAACTTTTAAAGCAGTGGAGTTGTTTTCCATAACAATGTCCTATATTAAATGATTGATGATCTATGGTATGCATGTTTACATCCATTTTCTGATTGCAGCAAAAGAATGGGAAACTTATTCTTATAATATGTGACCCTCATAAGTCATAACTTTTTTCCATCCCCAAAAACCATGTAACTTGGTTGATATGATGTGTATATATATATATATATATATTAATTTGGATAATTGCAACTCAATTTGCTCTTTCCTCCTGTAGTTTTATTGTTTCCATGCCACTGTAACATACTTTCTTTAGTATCTCTCCGACAAATGCCAGATATTTTGTCTCTCCAAGGCTTAATTTCTGCTGAACAGAAAATGCTTGTGCTTACTTTTTAAGTATATTGAACAAATTCTAATCTTGGGTAATATCCAGAACAATAATTGTTGTTGCTATGCTAGTTGTGAAAATCTGTTGATCCAGACATCTTAAGAGAGCATTGTATTAGAAACTGTAAGTAATCTTAAAATTTTGACAAGTGATGTTCATTATGCAGTACTATGACATCAGAAAAAAATGTGAGGGAAGCCTTTGCTATGACTTCTCAAACATGGAGAAATTCTTGAACAAGAAATCCGTTAGGGATGCTCTTGGAGTCGGGGACATAGATTTTGTGTCTTGTAGTACTTCGGTGTATGTGGCCATGCTGGTGGACTGGATGAGGAATCTTGAAGTGGGCATCCCTGGCCTTCTTGAAGATGGAATCAAGTTACTTGTATATGCTGGAGAATATGATCTAATCTGCAATTGGCTCGGTAAGTAATCTGGCTTGGTAGCACATAAAAAGCTACTTAGTCCTACTGTATTTTAGATTCGATCATCTTTATGATTCCCTTCCCCCCCCCCCCCCCCCCCCACATACAAAAAGTGATTTTGAATTGATATGAACAGGGAATTCAAGATGGGTTCATGCCATGGAATGGTCTGGTCAAAAACATTTTGTAGCTTCTCCTGAAGTTCCTTTCTTGGTTGATGGTTCAGAGGCAGGAGTACTGAAGAGCTACGGACCACTCAGTTTCCTCAAGGTCTCTTCGATCCCTTACACACACTCTTAACCCCGTTTACATTTGTATTTCTAATAAATAATTCTGATGATGTGTTGCTTGGTTTTGTGAAACAACAAACAGGTTCAAGATGCGGGTCACATGGTCCCGATGGACCAGCCCAAGGCTGCATTAGAGATGTTGAAGAGGTGGACACAGAGCTCACTTTCTGAAGGCACAAATGATGCAGAAATGTTGGTTGCTGAGATGTGATCTCTGCCTCTCTTGACTTCATATACTTGGAGTTTGGCTTTTATGGGTTGCTGATTTATGGATTTTATGGTTTCATAAAGCTCGTGTAAATATGATTCCCCGGGTGGCGGAAGCCCCTGTGGGGAGCAAAATAGCTTATAGACAATCTTTTGTGGGTTTTGAAGATGGGTTATAATACTTTTTACGAATGAACTAAAGAGTTTTTCTGAAAGCCCATATTTGTATATTCCTGTTGTCCTCTTTTGTTTTCATTCAGTTTGAATATTTTTTTTTTTGGGTTTTTTCGATAACTAGCCACTTTACAATTGCATTTTAGAAAAATAGCAAATTTTTTTATTTTTTTAAAAACTAACCAATATTTTACCCGTTTGGACTAAAGTACCCTTATCTATATTTTTTCTTTTTTTTTTTTTTTTTTGGTTCTTTTCTCTATCAAAAAGCCTTTTATTTTTTTTGGTTTCGGTTTTGTTTTTTCACTTTCCCTTTGAAAACATTTGAAAACGCAGCTAGGGCATATGCATATCTTACCATCCCGGCCACGTCCTCGTCCTCGTCCAGAAACGTTTGAAAGCCTTTTATTTACTTAAATTTCATTGCTTTTTGTTTTCTCTGTCTTCATTTCTTATTTTTTCAGAAACGTTCGATTTGGATTGGATGTTTCAGACTCAAGATTTTTATCCCACGAGGTACGTGTTTGATGATGCTTTACCAGTTTCCCAAAACACCATCTACCCTCTGTTTGGGTCTCTTTTTGATGTTTTTGTGGTTATGGTGCATTGGTAATTTGGTATCTATGAATCTGTGTTCGTGGGTCGAGATGTTTGTATGAGTTTTTTTTTTCTTTTCCATTTTTTTTTTTTGGGCGATGTATTTTCATCGCTTTTTTGGATGATCGTTAAGCTTGTTGGTGTCCGATCGAGGAGTTTTTGATTTGTGTAGGTTCAAGTTTTCGGTTTTAGGTGGTTTCCAGTTTGAAAATATGTGCTTGAGCAAGTGCTTGTGGTTTTCGGATAATTTGTTTTGTATACCCAGTTATGATTTTTACTTGATATATGATATGCATCCTTTTTTTGGTCCGATGAGTTTATGGAGAAGTAATGGATGATCGGATGTTTGGGCTAGCTGAAAATCAATTATAGCTGTGGTTTTAAAGGACAAAAGGGGTCACTGTAGTTGGATTGAAAGTATTCTGCAACGATTTTCAGAATATAGATGAGTTCAACAATTTAATTTCTCCTGGACACTAACTTGATATTCGATTGCTGTGATACACATTGTATTTTTGTGATATAAGATGATCATGGTATAATTTGCATGTTATTATGTGATTAGGCCATAGATGGATCATGGATCAGCTTGATGAGTACTTCTGTGAAGTTCACCTTTTTCCTTTTGAGGTTGGACTTGTGTATTGGATTTCTGAAATGTGGCTTCACTTTGCTGTTTGTGGCATAGGAGAAGATTGGAAATCTGCCTACCTAATTGTTTATGTGAACTTATGTGTAGGGAGGTTGATTTTTCTTTCTTGCAAGGCTATTGATTCACTTGTATCTAGGCTGCATTATTGTGATACTGATAGCTCATATTTAGGCAACCAGAACAGAGATTTTAACTGGAGTGTTAGTTGTTTTTCTTGGTGTTCATGTTGAGATCTGGCTTATGACTGGTTAGATATAACTAAGTGTATGGATTATATTTGTTTAAAAGGGTTTATGCTTCTTGTGGTTTTTTTCTGTTGGTGGAAAATTTCCAAATTTCTCATATGCTCTTGTTCATATGCACATTTTACACATATAATATGCTAAATTTGATTGCTGCATGGTTACTAATATTGATTTTCTATTTCTTTCAGCATTGGAGGAGCAACTGATGGACTGAGCAGAAAATTGAAGCACAAAATTTGCAATCGTGGAGTTACAAGTGCAAGCTGATAAAATTACACATACACTCACAGAGATAGATAAAGAGAGAGAGATATATATAAATAGATAGAGAAGCATTGGTGGTGGTTTGTCCCCCATTAATGTAAGTTGCTTCTCTGTACAACATAGAAAATATTTTGCAAACTAATTTCGCTTTAATGTAACGAACTTAATGGGAGGTTTGAATGTGAAACCATAATATATCTATAGGTTATCTTTACGAAGCAATGTATAATGTACACTACTAATGTATAATGTATTATGCGCTGCGCTGGTTTGAAAATCCCGTTAGGTGTATGTTATTTTGGTTTTGGAAAATTTTCCACCCCGAGGAAAATATTTTCTCTTTTTTTCCTTCTGGCGGGAATTTTTTTACTTCTGGAGGAAAAAATTTCCTCCAGAAGGAAAACAGGAAAATGTTTTCCTCCTGAAGGAAATTTTTTCCGCCAGGCGAATTTCCTCCAGGAGGAAAACATTTTCCTCCTGGAGGAAATTTTTTCCTCCAGGCGGCAAACCTTTTCCTCCAGGCGGAAAAATTGTCCTTCAGGCTTTTCTCGTGTCGGAAAAAACGTTTCCTCCATCTGTTATGTTTTGTTGTATTTGATTTGCAGATAAATGGATTCAGATTACCAACGAAGGTTTTGGGACTCGGAGATATCGAGGGCCAAGCGGAAATCGTTGAATAATTTTTACTCCTATTAGAAACTAATTTTCTCTACTTGGGAAATCAATTTCTAATAGATTATATAAGTTAATAGTAGGGTAACAAAAATTGGGAGTGGAGACAAATATTATATAAGATGAAGATGGAATTAACAAAAAATGTAGTGACATTTAAAATCAATAATCATTTTAAATAAAAATAAAATTGATATATGTTTGTTTTTATTTTCAAAATCATTTGGACATTTCATAAAATGATATGTAAACTAAAGATTGAAAATCAATTCTAGAAAGCATCTTTTCATTTAGGATTAAATTCAAAAAAAAAAAAAAAAGATATGAAATAATTATCAAAACATATTAAACCATAACACTAAATTAAAACTTTCTAATTCGAAGCATAAGACAATAGATTCGTACATCTCTGCCTATAATGTCCAACACCACCGCATCGGCTACATCTACGTCCAATAACATCTTCACCTTCGGATGGTATGCGTTGCATCCTCCGTCTACCGGCTCGCCTACGTGTCCATTTTGGTGGAAGAACAATGCGACTTGCCACGTCATCCGGGACATGCCACTGTTTTTCATCTAACAAAGGATAAATGGACTCAGCATAAGCTGCACGATATGCATCCGCGGTGTAGTAATGAGAACACATGCCATAAGGAGCAATTTTTCGGTTTCTGCAAGCGGCAATACAATGATTACAAGGATATTGATCAAGATCGAAGACTTTGCATGAGCATGTTTTTGATTGGAGATTAACTGTACCCCTCAAACTCCCACCTTCCACAAGAAATTCATGCATATTAATGGCTTTCACACGTAGTCCGATGGACTCCAAATTTCGTAGTTTGAGTTGCTCTTCCATATGGTCAGTCACAGGCTTTGTCAATTTTGCACCTGCAGTACGTCGCTCATAAAACCACCTTTGCAGTAAATCCCGTATGTGCTCTATTAATGCTACTATTGGCATCTCTTTAGCATCTAGCAGAATGCCATTCAAGCTTTCTGCAATATTGGTGGTCATGATAGTGTACCTTCTACATGGACAAAGAGAACGTGCCCACCTTGTAGGGTCACATGATCGAATGTACTGGGCAGCCCTACTGTTTTTTGCCTCAATTTGCCCCATATAAAACTCAAAATCTTCAACCAAATATGCACTAGCTGCGAGCATGAAACATTGTATTATTGATTCATCTTTCGCATGTCCATTTGCTTTAATATTTCTGCTTATATGGTACGTGCACAACGCATGGTATGCATTGGGAAAAACTTTGCGTAATGCCCTTTCAATAGCGGGGTGTCTATCACTCACAAACACCAAATCTGGAAAATCTCCGATGGCATCCTTCAGGTTTTGGAAAAACCATGTATATGCTTGCTCGTTCTCTCCATCTCCAATGCCGAAAGCCAAAGGATATATTTGCTTATTGCCATCCATGCCCGATGCAATATACATGTACCCTTTGTATTTCCCTTTCAATGTAGTTGCATCAACAGCCAATACGGGTCTTATGTGGGATTTAAATCCCCTAATGCTTGCTCCAATCGCCATAAAGAAATATACAAAATTGTTATTATCGTCTGTTTTGATACGTGTAACAGTCCCAGGGTTCTTCGACACTAACTCAAAACAGTAGGCAGGTAACTTAGCAAAATTCTCCTCTGGAGATCCCCTAACACTGTTAAGTGCATACTCTTTACCTCTCCATGCTTTGTTGTAGCTTATATTCACCCCATATTTCTGCAAAAAATCATGTTGAATTTCTTTGGGTTTGTAAACACGTGCAATACCTTCATATTTAGATTTGATACATTGCCCGATAACTCGGCTACTGGCTTGCTTATGTTCTCGATGCACGATATCTAACGAGCAACTGTGTACATTATCAAAAATTCTCACAACAAATATTTCTCCATTTTTAAATGTGGTTGCACGTAGTCGCCATTTACAAGTATTTTCCAAGCATACAACCTCATACCGTTGTGTAGTTGATCGTGTCACCTTGAACTCCTTATTTTCTCGCATGCAATAGATACTCAGTTTATTCTGTAGGTCACGTTTGTTGCGAAATAATTGTCCAACTACTATGCTCTCACAGCCAGTGAACTTTGACGAAAATATGGCCATAGAACCACTTCTGTTGCTCGATGATATGTGGTCACTTGTAGCACGATGAACCCTAACATCATCAACTCCTTCATTGTTCATTTCAGGATGCATATCATTATCATTATCCGGCAACTCATGATCAAAATCTACATCATTATGACCAACATCATCCCCTGCTGCATTGTAATTCTCATCATGATCAATATGATGCAACTGCTCATACTCCTCGTCGTTAGGAAACCGTTCAGCATAGTCACCTCCAACATCAACTCCTTCGTGAATGTTAAATGATGTCCAGGCCCCCCCACGAACATCAACTTGATTTCTAAACTGAGTTTCTTGAACCATAATTTCCTGAGATGTAGCCTGAATTGGTTCAGTACCGGAAGCTTGTGGTAGACGATCGCCAATTGGAGGACAAGAAAAAGAATGAAGATTACTCCCACTATCCGAAGCAAATGCTATTTGATGAACATTTCTACATACATGTTCAACTTTTGAAATCACCTCAACATACAATGGAGGCCGCATCATTGTCATCCCTCCATTCCTCACTTCTTGAAGAAAGCATTTCACATCCCTATCACATCGTATTTCTGTAGGATCCAACTTTTCTGCACATCGTCCATATATCCATTTTAGCTTTAGCAAATATTCATTTCGATCTATCTCAATAGAATTGAAAATCTCATCCTCTAACTCTGATTTTGTGCATCTCTTGCTGACGGAAACCATTACATTTTTACCATTTCGATATTCCCAATCACCACTATCATTTTGTACCAATGTTCCATTGTATAAAACCGCAATTACAATGTCATCATCTTCCATTTGACTACAAAATTAAATGAATAACGTTAAACTAAATCAATAAATATATAAAATTTTGAATAATATTAAACAAACATATTAACTGTATTAAAAAAGTTGATTCTGTTTTTTTTTTGGGCCAAATATAGCTTTTTCCTACTGGCGGAAAAATGGCGGAAAACTGGCGGAAATTTGCGAAAACTGACAAACTGGAGGAAATTGGCGGAAATTCATCTTTTTCGCCAAATTTCCTCCGTTTTTACTATTTTTCACGATTTTTCAGTTTTACACAAAATTTCTCCCATTTTCAAACCATATGCCACCTAAAGTATCTTTAAAATCACATAGAACATCTTATAAATCAATTTCTTGCATACCCATATCAAATAAAAAGCTTAAAAAACCCTAAACTAATAAAACTTACAAGAAAAAATAGAAAGAGAAAAAACAAAAAAAACACATATTTCCTTACTTTCATCTAATAAGAAAAAAGATAAAATTTTTACCTGATTTTAGTGAAAATACAAAAAAATGAGAGTGAGAGGCGATGAGATGCAAAGAGTTTAGAGAAACCCCACGAACAGTTTTGTATAAACCCCACCTCCACGAACGAATGGCTGTGTAGAAGAAAGGAAAACTTTTGTGTAATTTTCAATTTTATCAAAGGTATTTTTGTCCCAAGGTGGTTAGTTTTTTTAAAAAAAAAAAAATTTTGCTATTTTTCTAAAATGGAGTTGTAAGGTGGCTATTTATGGGAAAAACCTTTTTTTTTTTTTTTTTTTTTCAGAATTTGTCCTCTACACGGGGTTTCGGACTTCGGTTTTTAGTTTTTCGCCAGAACTCAAATTTATTATTATTATCCAAATTGACCTTTTAAAGAGGAAAAAGAGACCGATTGATGTGGTTCAAAATTGTCTGGTTCCGAAATATTCGTATTAGTCGCTAAATCGTTTATATGTTTATGTATTGCATTCTTAACATAAATAAATATATAAACGTAGATTTAGTAAAATAATAATAATAATGGCTACCAAAATTGTTTCTTCAAAGACAGAATATATACCGTTTGGATAAATGGTAGAAAAAGGGATTTGGAAGTTAAACAGCAGAAATTATCATCAGCCTAATAGGGCCTTTTGTCAATAGAACAAATTTCAATAGAGAAGTTTCCATATGCCTTGTAAAAAACGATAACATAAAATGAAAACAGAAAAAAAAAAATCATAAACGGGTCCAAAAAAATTATAAATGATAAGGGAATCATCATTTATATAGTGGCCTACGGGTGTAGTTGGGGAATACGGGGGATAGAGGCTTCATGGATTTTGCTGTTTGCTTCTCTCGAAACCATGCTCTTAATCATCGTCTGCTTTTGCTCACTTCAGTTGTTTCGCCATACCCTTGTGCAGTTTCACAGATTTTAACACTTCCTTCTTCACCAGCTAACAAGGCTCTTCACCATTTGAAGCTCAACCATCCTCCCAGAACTTCTTCTGAAGGTTCTCATACCCTTTTTACTGTTTTCTTCACTTTTCCATCATTTCAAATTCAATTTTCAATTTTCATTTTTGAGTTTAATTTAGAAGAGTTTTTGCTGAAGTAAGTTTTCAAACATTTACTGGTCTTTTTATTTTTTGGCACTTTTGTGGTTGTTGTATTTGGTTTTTGTTGCCACTTAAATTTTTTGCATCTCGTTCATGTCAAAGGCTTGCTAATTCTGCTTAAACCTGGGTTATATCATGCACTCCGTATAGGGGTATACATTGTTTTAGTTCTTGGATGAACCCCCTTTTTTTTTTTTCATATTAATATTTTTCTAATGCGAAAATTCATTGATTAATATGCATTTTCCTTTCCTCAAAATAGAAGTGAAGGATTGCAAAAAATAAATTAATTAATTCAAGTAGAGCATATAGCCTGCGTCGTGGTCTTTTAATTTTGGGAACAGAGGATGTTGGGTTAGTGAAAGGGTGTAATGCTTAGCTTCTGGTTTCCTAAGGAACCATTTGAACTAAAGAATAGTTTGGAATTTGAACTCTTTTTGATTTTTTTCATAGAAGGAAAAAGAAAGAAAAATATCGTAGGATTTATTGTTTAAAATTTGTCTTGTCTTCTTATATTACAGTGTTAATCACCGTGAGAGATTCTTAAATAATCTAGCGATTGAATTAAATGCTTGCAAATCAATGAATTATTAACAACTTCCGGAAGACCAACAAGCATAGAATGTTATCTTTAAAGTATTATTACAATGATACTTTCATCTAAAAGAAGTTCCGCCAGTAGAAATCACCATTGTTCCAATAAAAGCATTCTTCTAAACATGGAGTTCTTTCTTTTGAGAAAGAGGAGGTATGCTTTTGGTTGCTTATGTTGTGAAAATATACCCTTCTCCTTCTGCTTGCTACTCACCGTGTCTTCTTTCCTTTAAAAATTTTTACTTGTTATAATTTTCTTTCCCACCTTACAGGAATTCCTCATGAGTTAGCTGAAGATTCAAAGTTTGTTCCTTTAAATGCTGATGATCCCGAATATGGTCTACCTGTAAGTTCTGGTTAGTTTCGTTCTAGTTGTAGTCAATGTTTGCTGTAATTCTTGTGCCTAAATACTCTTATTTAATGATGCAAATGAGCAATCCTTGTATTTTTTTCCAAATAATGGGATGCTAATTCATTGTTTGTACTGACAGACATGATTAACAAGTTTATGACATAGGAACATAAATTTCTGTGCTTTTAGCGATGCCTTGATGTGGATAGATGCAAGATATCCTGAATAATACTGTTGTTGATGATTTTTAATTTGCCATATTTTTGCAGGCTTTGTTGTTTTTGGGCTTTCAAGTGGAGGAAGTTTTAAAGGTGATACATGAACGTTTTATGTACTTATCAATTTTGATTTGGATGCTTTAAATTTGATTAGTTTCTTCTTTTTGCTTTTATTTTTTTTGAAAGAAAATGTGAATTCGTTAAACATGCTTTTTACATCTGAAAGCAGATTGGAATTTCGTTTTCATAGGTTTAACTTGAAAGGCACCCAAGGAAATTGGTTTTATATTTGTCTTGTGGTGTAATGCAGATAAAACAGCTTTTGAAAGAGTTGGATGGTGAATTCCTTGAGGTAATAATTTTTTTTTTTTATTTGTATTTTTCATTGCCTTTGAGGGAGCAACAGGTAGAAAAATGAAATTAATTTTCTCAGCAGGCATTTCCAAAAGAAGTTGAAAATTGAATTTGTATATCAATTTAACATCCATAGATGACTTACAGATTGCATGATGATAAATGATGAATCTAAAAGACTTTTGAGTATGATTTTCTGAAAAATAACATTTTTTGTTGCCAATGGATATGCAATCCGTTCTCTTGTTCTCTTCTGTGTGTATGAATGCTTGGAAATTGTCAAACTGATGTTTTAAGTTAATGGCAAGGTCTTTCCATAAATGGTGTAGTGTGTCTTATCTGGCCTACACTTGCTTATACCATTGCTGTTGTCATATTCCTATTTCCATGTTAAGTTCTTCATTTCTGGGTGAAAGGATTTCAGTTGTATTGATAGTTATTTCTTCTAAGCACAGTTAGAAACATACTACCATTGATGGATAATTGGAACATGATTAGGAAATTACTCATGTTTGAGTTTTAACTTTGTTTATTTTAGGTCATCTTTTGTACTGAAGACATGATTGATCGTTCTCTTTGGGAAGCAATGAATACTAAGCAACCGAATCTGGAAGCTGTAAAGGTCGAACTTTTGACCTTGCTAGTGATTAGTTCTTGTTCAAAATTTTATTTTAATTTATGTTTTATACTTCTTGTCTGGGAATGTTTGCCGTTTGCTGCCTCGGTCAAGATGTAATAGTTGAAGGTTAATGATTTTAACATTTAACATTTGGTTTGAGGATATCTTTTCAATCACTATGTTGAGCTTGTTAAAGGAAGATGTAGGACACATGGACATTGCAGAAAACTGAATAATCAAATTGAAACTTACTGCATTAGAATCACATACAAGTTGCTTTTCATTGCATCTAAGTAAAACAATAATATAGAGCTGTTACATTGATTATAAATTTCTTCATAGCCTTCCCAAATATTGATGTTTCATGTTAGGATAATTATTTTTCATTGTTAAGTTTGACTTGTATGCATATGTCTATCTGTTTACGGATATGTTTCTTATGCAGATTGCGAAATCACTGCCACGGATCTGTTTCTTTTCCGGTCTTAGTGGGGAGGAGATGATGATGTTCATTGATGCTTTTCCAGAGACTGGTACCAGAAGTTTCTTTTTAACTAATATTTCATCTTGGAAATACTTTGAATTCTAATTTCTGGATCAACAAAGAAGTAAAAAATTTTGAAATTATGATGATCATCACCTCAATCCTTTTACTTCAGTTACTTTTATCTTACAATTGTAGCTAATCAGCATATATTGTCTATGAGCGTGAGAAACAGTGAATTCTTAAGGGATTCCTGTGGACAAATTTTAACTGAATCGATCTTCATATTCCAATATTTAGATGAAGCCAGTTGAATAGTTATTCTCTTCATCCCTCAATCCTTTTATTTCAGTTATGATGATCATCACCTCAATCCTTTTATTTCAGTTACTTTTATCTTACAATTTGTAGCAAATCGGCATATATTGTCTATGAGTGTGAGAATGAACCCAGAAAGTGGATGCTTTAGGGTTTCCCTGTGGCCAAATTAACTGAATCGATCTTCATGTTCCAATAATTAGATGAAGCCAGTTGAGTAATTCTCTTCATCCCCCTTCTAGACGTTGACGGTAAAAAACCCATTTAAGTTATCCCTCTTCTACTCAATTATAAGGACTGTTATAGAGAGACCATGGAGTTTTACAGTTCTCTTTCCACAAACTGACTTGCCAACCTGCATGGACTTGCTCTGCTGGATGTTGTATTCCACCAGCAAGGTGGCCTAGTGGTGACATTGATCCACAAGAAGGTCAGCAAACTCGAATAGCTGAAACTAATTTCAATAAAGCTGAAGGCAAGAGACTAACAATTGAAGCCAGTCCACTCTTAGATGAGCTGGGACATGAATAGAGGCTATCAATGTGGTGTTCTAACTAGTTGATCTGTTTGTACACCTCATTTTTTTATTTTTCTTTGTCAGAAATTGAATAAAAATCAAATAGAATTGAAAAGTGTCAATCTGCCAGTGTCTCAATTTGCAACCAACACTTTCCTAGTCATGTTGAAAGAGTTTGTAGCGTAGGCAATGTTAGTAATTTGAATTCATTGAGTTGTTGTTTGGGTCACAGGACTAGAACCAGCTGTCTTTGCTGCTCTTGTTCCAAACAGTGCTGATAAACCTCTTCGTGAATTGATAGAGGAAATTATGGGGGACCATGAAATGTTGGTGAGTCCTTGTTAGTTATATATGTGTTCCTGTCCACCGGCATATTAATTTGTTTATCACTTTACCAATGTTGTGATTTCCATGTAGACTGCAAAATAAATGAACAAGACATCCGTCCGAGAATTTCCTCAAAAATGAATAGACAAGGCATTGATGCTGAGAAGATCTAGTTTTCATTTGTAGCTCTTTTGTTGTTGTAGTTGAGAGAGCAAATACATCCTTTGTTTGTCTATTTATTTTTTACGCTTTAGAAGTTACTTGTCAGAAAGCTATGGCACCAGTTGTAATTGACCTGCCTTCCTTCTAAATATTGTATATTTGTATTAATTAGCTGCTCAATTTCAGCTAAATATTTCCTTATTATGTAGCAGAAAGCAACCAGATTCTCAGTTTTTGCTGTTCTTAAAGAGTTTCAATTTTTTTGCAATTTAGTAACTCTAATTTGGCATACATGCATTTTTAATAACAGTTATGTGATGAACTGTTAACTCCTCCCGTCAGTCAAAAAGCAAATTGGACTAAACTGAATCAAATCGAAAATTAAGGAGCTGAAATGGTGAGTTTTAGAACCTTTTACAGCCAAAGGGTGTATGAGAAACATTGTACTCATTACTTACAAAAAAGTCTATATATTCAAATGGATCTGTCTTACAGGGAGAATTATCCAACATTAAAACAAAGGGAATAGCACCAACAACACACTCATTATAAAATTTAATTGCAAACCTTTGCAATGTTACCAAGTAGAATCACAGCATTATCTTCGTATGCCCATTAATCTTGCATGTGTTGCGTCAACATTTTTGCCTTGCTGTCTTCCAATCATGCAACCCCATGGACATCCTTGCATACTGCATAAAACAAATTAACAGTAAATAATTTGAAGAATTCATGATCAGGCAAATTAATAGCGGGGGAAGATATTGACTAGATATTGAGATAATAAGGGTAGACCAGTTCACTAAGTTTGGTAAATATTTGGTGCCTCTATCATTACTGTAACATAAGATGGTCGCACAAAGATTTATTCAATAATCCTAGAGATTACTGTCTGCCTCAGCTTACCAATTTGCAACCAGGGTGGGATTGGCCTTCATTTTTCAATTGTTGAACAAATGGCCTTCAATATCAACTCCAACATTCAACCCATAACAGATAATGCAGCCATAAAAGCACTGTGATTTTTGTGTGCACAATCTCCTTTGAAGCACCCAATTTTGATTCTGAAACAACCCTCACTGCAACTTTTTCCCTCCATATCAGTCCTTTTTAAGTCAGTCATTACGATCAAATTCATGTCCTAAGTTGAAGAATGCCAAAAAGGAAATAGGTAAGTAATTATATAACAAGAAATATTTCCATCACACTTATCTACAAATAACACAAAAAAATAAAATTAAAAAATAAAAATAAAAAAATTCCAGGAACAGGGAACAAAACTTTATCCATAATACTAATAAATTCCAATGTTTCTTTTGAAAAATCTAAATCCAGAGATGCCTCCTAAAGGAAGTAACTTCCAACCTTTGCTTGTCCAAGTGTTTGGATCATTTCCTTTTCTCCTTTTCTGGGTGAAGAAAATATTCTGTATTTTACAGAATTTTTAGTTCAGTTATGTCGTCGTCCCAGTCGGGCATCCAAATAAGCAGTTTACTTTTTAAATTTAACTTTCTTCAACCTTTTGGGGAAGCGATCATGGGCCTCCAAAACAACCTCCTTAAGCATTTGTGACCAAAGCACTTCAAAGTTCTTGCAGAAACTCTCCTGAAACCAGCCCAATATTTCAGAATACAGTTCCCTGGGGTTTTCCATCCAGACCTCTCTCAACATACCACAATTGTCTATCAATTTGTTCTTCATCTTCTTTAATAGATTGCCAACCCGTCTTTGGCCTGATGCCTCTGGCCTCAAAATGGTTGCAGGAGGGGCTGCCATGAACTCACGGACAGATCTTACGCACGGTAACACCTGGCCATCAAGCAAAGCATAAGCAAAAACTACCACACGAAGAACTTTGTCACTTATTGGTAAACTATGTGGAGGAAGCTCCCATAAATGAGGCCCAAAAGTTGGAATCGCATAGTGTAATACTCGGTCAGTTTGAGGGTCGTAATAAGGTTTGGTATCAGCAGAAGGTGCAGAAAAAGTGCATAAAGAGCAAGCATACTGTACAAGCCATTCTGACTTCACCCTTGTCACCCCATGCATGTATGGTCGTCTTGTTTGCAACAATTCACTGTACACCAAAATCTCTGGAGCTGAATTAGCAACAGAGGACCAACGGTGCAGGAACACAGTTTCTTTAACCATACACGCTTGATACCGAACTGCATTAACTTTCTTATCTCCTTCTGATGACCCAGAACTTCCTCTAATGCGCTTGGCAACCCTATCTGCCCAACCAGCACATATAGCTTGGCCTAAGAGCTCTTCCTCATATAATGAAAGAGGATTCCTATCGTAGGATACACTCCAAACTTGTTCTATGTCCTCCAGAGTTCCATATGTCCATGAAAAATCCTGCTCAAGACCACAACTACTACCATGATTAATGACAAGTTGAAGCAGCTGCTTTCTCAGCTTCGACATTTCCTCCATGGTTTTAAGGTGTAAAGCATTCTCATTGCAGAATTCCACAGGGCTTTTGGATAGTTCAAAACACTGTAAAGCATAGGCAATGGATAGAGCATCACTGCTAGGATTAGAGAATTTTTCTCTCGACACTTTTACAGTTTCTTTTAGTTTCTTCTTTCTCATTTTTTCTTGCTTGTCTACTTTCTTGTTCTCCAAGGCTTCAGAACTTTTATCCTGCTCTATGTCACCTCCTTTACTGTCACTATTTTCAAACTGCAAGACAAAAGGGTTTGACAAGCTCAAGGCTGCAGCCGATGCCACTGCATATGCTAGAACTAGATTTGGTCGAGCATCACTTTTCTTCTTCATTATTTGAATAACCGTAAGGAGCATCCTGGAGTGGCGAGGACTCATGGGGTAGCGAGCCATGGCCTTTCCTAAATAAGTTAGTTTTCCATTACTATCAAGTGCCTCGAGGGCCTTCAGGCAACGCTCTGCTTCATTCAAGGCAGTAGCCTCAGGAGGAGTTGGAAATGGAAAGTTGGCAACCTGGGAACATGCAGACAAGAAAGCCATAAATAAAGGGAATGCAGAAGGGAAAATACAAATAACAGAAAAGAAGAAAGCAAGAACAGAACAGAACGATGAAGAAGATAAAAAGGGCTGATAAGCTGGAACATAATGACCAATAACCCAAAAGCTTCTGAGCGTATGACTTTTTTAAGTACCAATAAGAGTCCAAAAACATACTTGCCAACAAAATAAAGACCAATTGCTGCCTGAGAACCAAGCTAGAATACCAAAACTATGAAAACAAAAATTATGTATGATAAAGTTGACAGAATAATAGGATTAAAAAATCACCTTTACAGTACCCTATCTAACGTCAACCAGACAAGTCAATATTCTCTCAGGAGAAATGTTCTGATAATTAGGGAAAACTGAAAAGCAAACGAATTCTAGGTAGAATTCCCCATTCCCTGCAAATTCCATCGTAATCCCTAATTGATATAAAATCAAATGCCCTCCAACCCAAACAAGAAAACAAAACGAAAAGAAAAAATATATAGATTGAATTTGAAACAAGTGACTCTGGCAGTATTTGTCATCATTGAATAGCAACAACCCCCAAACATGTTAAGTGATCAGATGTGCTCCACACCTTGTGCCATTGTAAAGTCATTTTACAACAAGAAGCAACAAATGTAATATTATCAAAGCACCAAATGCACGGGGATCCTACCTTATCAATATGCATGGATTTCATGAGGAGGACAACTCCATCAACAGGTACTTTTGATATTTCAGCAAGAGAAAAATCCGGAAATATATTATTGTAGACTGCAGGAGAGTACAGACGGTAACAATGGCCGGGACCAGTTCTTCCAGCTCGTCCTGCCCTTTGGGCAGCTGATGCCTTGCTTATCCACTGTATTTCATATGTTTCCATACCATTGGAAGAGTTGTAATACTTCACTTTCTCCCTTCCAGTATCAACAACATACTTTACCCCAGGTATAGTTAGAGAGGTTTCAGCCACATTAGTAGCCACAACTACAAGCCGTTCTCCTTCCTTTATTTCTTCAAATACACGAAGTTGAGCTGCTGCAGGCAGCATGGCATAAAGAGGAAGGACTCGCAGTGCAACAGCACAGGGACCACATTCAGCCTGACTGTTCTTGCATGTGCTTGATGTGGATTGGTCTAAGCAACCATCATGTGCAACAGGAAGAGGCTTTATCCCATTAGAATCAGAGTTTAAAGTAGTCTGTCCAGCCAACTCTTCAAAAGCAGCCTTCAGTGATGCAAGATTCCCATTCTTCCCAAACACATCTACAATATCACTACCATGGTGCATTGGATCCCCATCATCATTGATAATTTCCAGTTCACTCTCTGTTCCTGAATCATATGATAAGTCCAACTCGTCCTCATCTATATCAAACTGATTTTCATCATCGTTTGAGCTGAATCTGTCAGTTTGCTGTTCCGCTGAATGTACCTGAACATCAAAAGCTTCATTAATATCTTCCATGTTTATTCCCTCAACAGAATTCATTTCAGATACTGGAGTGTCATCGTTCCCATTTTTGCCTTTAGATGTATTCATTAACAATTCCCTTGAAGCTCTACGTAGCTTCCCACATAAGTACTCTACTTCCCTCTGTCCAGTGACAAAGACAAGTATCCCTCCAGGTGGCAGATTCTTGTGTATTGCCAGGACCTTTTTATATGCTTGGCCAATATAATCTACAACATCAGTTCTTTTTGAGAAGTGTACAGTTACTGGAAACTGTCTGGTAGGGACTTCAAGTACAGGTGGGGGATCACAAAACAACCTTTGACCAGAAATGAAGTCCTCCACTCGCAATGTGGCACTCATCAGCACAAGTTTCAATGGAAAAATCCTATTTTCAGGACTTGTATTGTGTCCTGAAAGTGCCAATTTCTGCTGTTGTGTATATATTTTCTGGCATCAAGCATAAGATGTTATTGGTAAGAGGAACAGTAAAAATACATACTAGCCTCAATTTTATGGCAGTAATAAATCAGTCTAAATATTACCTCACGGCCTTGAATAACACGCGACAGCATTCCAATAAGAATGTCTGTGTTCAAGCTCCTCTCATGAGCCTCATCAAGAATTATGACAGAATATTTCCTCAACAAAAAATCACTCTGCACAACAAAAGGTATATATTGAGATACATCAGAAGCCCACCCTCCCCTTTTTCTAAGAGTACCCATATATCCCAATTGCAAAGCTAAATATTAAGCAGAGAAAACAAAGAGATTGCCTAAAAAGCACACCAAAAGCAATTATCATAACAGGTGATAACCAGAATCTATCAAATATGGTCAATAGTTTAAAAATGCACTCAATGCCCAAATGAGAGAGGGGGTGGGGGCAAAAGTATAGAACTAGAAATAAAAAGTCTTATCACACACATGCAGGATGAAACAAAAAGTTCATTAACCCTCTAGCATAATAATAAGTTGGCATTGTCAAAGTGTTACTTAGAAATTAGCTACCATAACTAATACTTCAATTTCTTTCTTTGAACCATTCTGTTCCTCTTTGATTAAACCTTTTCAACTCACATAAGAGTCATGCAGGTTGGACTTGGGATTGAAATTTTAAAAACAAAATTATTGGCATAAATTATAGAATATATATGCATATATCTTCATACCTGACACGTAAGGGAAATGTAGAGATAGTTAGAGAAAAAAAACCTGAAGTTCTCGTAGTAATATTCCATCTGTCATGAACTTGATTGAGCAACTATCACCAATCTTCTTGTCATACCTAACTTGAAAACCCACTTCTTTACCTAAAGATAGGCCAAGCTCATATGCAACTCGCTTAGCAGTAGCAAGAACAGCAACCCGGCGAGGTTGTGTAATACCAATGATACCACTTCGAGTAATAGACTGTGTTGAACCAAAGCCAGCTTCATAAAGAAACTGCAAAATGTCGACAGTAATTGATATGTTAGGAGGGTTCAAGGGAAGTTGTTATTTAAGCAACAAGAAGGTTAAAAAAAACAAAACTCACCTGAGGAACTTGGGTTGTTTTACCACAGCCAGTTTCTCCACATATAATCACAGTTGAGTGGTAATTAATAGCTTCCATAATCTCCTGCTCCATCATGATAATTGGAAGGTCCTTTCTCTTATTCTCAACCTCATCTGGCCTTGATACATGCACTACAGTTGGCTTTATAACCTCATCTGTTTTAGCACTCTTAGTTAACCCATCCTGTTCCGTAGCAATGACCCAATTAGTAACAATAGCCATATAATGAAAGGTAATGAGAAGTATCACAGTTCTCACTACTGTGTAGAACAATTAATTATACATTGCACTTGAAAGCAACAAATAGATTGCATCAATATTATATGGTACACTTCTGCTCCAAATTGTTAATGTTGGCTACCTGCAGTTTCCACCTTTTATCCCCCCATCAAATGGGCTTCAAAACTAAGCTGTAGCTTATCATAATATTTTTGGAAGCAATGTCTAGGAAAATACCTCAAGACTAACTTACCACAGCTGGCCTCCTTTTCAGCAATTAATGTAAACTATTATAATCCTAAAACCACTGCAAGACATCCAATTCCTGTTACAACAATCAATCAACTGTCCCATACTTTTATAGTCAAAAGTTTATATACTCTTACAATAAAGGCGGACCAGATAACTCTTCCTTCTTAATTTGTACAAGGTATATAAGGAGTGGCCACAAACTAACATTTTTTTCAGAGAAATCATATGTACAAGTTGGAACCTAACCGTGTGCAAACCATAAATAAATATCTATAGAAATATTATACATCAGAATACAAAATTACCACTAATTTCCATAAAATTTATCTGTTTATTTGCTTATATACATTCCAATGTTTTTAGTTTTTGGACAGTTCTTTTTTCCCAATGTTGTTAACGTTAAGTGCCTGTGCTGTTGAAAATGTATAATGAGATTTCAAGAAATAAAATACAGAATAAGTTGATAGAATCCCAACTTCATGGCCATTAGCTCATCAACCACATTCCTACACAATTATTCCATTCAGTCAAAATATATCTGCCATAAACATACCATTAAGTTTGTGCTTGTTGTGTTATCATCGGGTATAAAATTTTTGTCTTCTCTCAAACAAGTACCACTATCCTCATTCAAAGGATTTTCAACAAGTGAGGCAGCAGGAGATCCACTGTTCACATTTTGAGGTGAATCCAACTGAAAAGCAGCAGTGTTTAGGACTACTCTTTGTTCTAACATCAATTGCACCTGGTCTAACTCATTCTCACTCTCACTTGAAGAACTCTCAGCATCCCTTTTCTTAGATGATTGATCACTATGTGGAACTTCTAGGCCAGCTTTGGAAAATTCTACAGTCCTCCTACGTTTTTCCTTCTTAGATTCGACCTGCATAAAGTAAACTTATAAAACTAAGCAATGTTTTGAGATGAATGCAGGAGAAAAAATGCATAACTTTACTATACTGCTCAACGTCTATATTGATTACAAACCTGACCAATACTATGAGATGACCGCAGAAGAGAATATGCATTCTCTGGAATTTCATATTTCCTGTTACGTATACATAAGAATTCATCATTCATCCATCAATTAGTCAGATAGAAGATATACATAAAGATATTAACAATAAAATTAAAATTAAAAAGAAGAAAAAAGAAAACTTACTTCAAATTCTCAATACTTTTTAAGAGCAAACTTTCTTTTTCCTTGTCCTCCTGCACAAATGATAAAAAAAGCAATTCCAAATTGGTTCAAACACAATAACCCAACAGAAACCTCGGATACAAAAGCTCACACAAACACATACCGCCAACTTCTTCAGCTTCCTTTTCTGGGATTTACTCAACTTCGGTGCTTCCTTTTTCTTCAGCTTTTTACACTAAGTAAAAATTAATAAAAATAAGGAAATGTCTCATTGAAATATAGCAAAAGGTAAAAGGAAGCACAACATATTTACCACACACATATATATACCTGCTTCATGTCATTCTTCTTATTCCTCTTGTTATTTGTCAAGATTAGAGCGTTGCTATCCCCATCTCCCAAACTATCAACACAAAAAGAAAAACAAATTTAATCGCATACAGAAGAATCCTTCAACTCTTTCAACTCAAATTACTATGTACAAACTATGAATTAGGCAGTACATAATTTCAATCACTAAACTTAACAAAGAACAAATTTTTTTGTATACCCATTACAAGCCAAGCAAGTTACATGCAAACTCGATTTCTAAATAGATATATAAATTAGCAAAATCTAGTCCTTTAGACCAAAAAGAGAGAGATTTTTACTTCAGAGGTTGTTCTCCATTCTCCAACTCCATTGCCAATGAGCCGCTGGTTTCGTGAACCATCAGCAAAACAAAAAGGAAGAAAAATGGACTTTAGAAGGTAGGATCAATCAGCCGCAGCTATACGACGTCGTCCGCTGCTGCGGCAACAATCTGTGAATGGAATGGAAGCCCCCAACCGCTATCAACAATGAAAGCAAGAAAGAAGCCCGAGTTCCTCCCAACGACGAACACGGGCTAGCGTTTCAGGGTGAGTCCACCGGCGTTACTCAGAGTGTCGTAGTGGAATCACCGCCGCCGGAGATGGAGGTCGGTCCTTTGCAGGTCTTAGCGGCTTTGTTAATAAATTTCTGGAGAGCGTGAAATTTTTGTACATATTTATTTTTAAATAAAAGATAAAAATATTTATTAAACAATTATGTAATATTTATAATATTATATATATATATATTTTTTTTTTCAATTATTTTTAATTGTAGTATAAGGCTTTCTGATTGGTTGGAATTTTACGTGACTAAACTCCTTGCGGCACCGGTCTAAAAACCTAGAAAAACCCCTAATACAAGTTATACAACTCAACTGTGCCACACGCACATACCGTCCTATGTTTGAACTCTGAAGCCGCCGGCGATTCTTACCACGCCGACCCAAAAGTCCGAACGGTGGGTCCCTTTCACGACGGCGAAACATAAGGAAAACGACGCCCTCTCCGCCGGTAATTTTCCAGACCCCCAAAGATTCCACTTCTCGTTTCCATAGTCCCAACGGTTTTTCCTTTTTTTTTTTTTTTTTTTTCTTTAATGAGTTTCAGATTTTCCACTTTGTTTGATCTTCTTCAACTATTTCCCAATGCAGACGCTTGGCACATTTTTTTTTTTTTTTGGGTCGGTTTTTATTGGTTGAGCTGTTTGTTTGATACGGTAATTTGGGTTTTGGGATTCGAGCAACAATGTCTGCTAGTACGGAGAATGAAATTGAACAAAATGGTTCTTCGAGTTCAAAAGAAGCTGAGAAGCCTCCGATTGAGCCTATAAGATTGCCTACTATCGAGGAAATTCGTGGCCAAGATATTTGGAACAATTGTGGCGTTCGAAGTGTCGTCAGTGGAGTCATGGGTATGGCTGAAGCACCTCTTTGCTACCCTTATTTTTTAACTTTTTTGGCTGTTTGATGGATATTCTGCATTTACTTGCTATCATAGGCTAACTTTTTAAATAAAGCATTCGGTCTGTTAGATTTTACTTTTAGTAAACTCTCCAAACTGGCTTTGCATTTTAAGTTTGTTTTCTGGAAACAGTTGATTTGGAACTGATGAAAAGGAGATGTAAATTACAGCCATAATTGTTCTTTTTAACATCCAATGTAGTCCTTTAGATATTCGTTTGGGGTTGGTAAACTGCCTGGCAAAAGAATTAGATACTGATTTGGTAATGATGTATTAATCTTATCGAACTTTGATAATTCTAACAACTTATTGTGGTCAAATTTTTTCATTTAGGAACAGATACCACTGTATTTTGCTTTCGCTTTTTATTTGGATTAAAACATGTATCTTTTCTACCAAACCCATTTGTTTGGAGTTGTTCTGTGTTTAAGGCTTTGAGTAATATGAAGTCTGGTTATGTTGATGGCCGATTATTTATTTGAACGTGTGGAATGTGTAGGCGGTGGACTTGGGTTGTTCATGGGTTTGCTTATAGGTTCATTGGACAACCCTATTATGCAAGATACAATGACTGCTAGGCAGCAATTCATTTATACAGCAAAGCAGATGGGGAGAAGAAGCTGGAGTTCTGCAAAAACATTTGCGGTAATGGGCTTGGTTTTTTCAGCTGCTGAGTGTGTTGTCGAAAAGGTATTGCCACAATTATAGATATCAAAGTGATTTGTATGTGATGTTTTGAGGTTCAGTTTCTCTGATGTTCTGGCTTTCTCTGATCATTATTTTTTTTTTTTTTTTTTCTTTTCAGGCACGAGCAAAGCACGATACAACGAATACTGTTGTTGCTGGCTGTGTAACTGGAGGAACAATGTCAGCAAAAGGTAACCTTCTTCTCTATTTCTGACCCTTTATTTATCTCTCCCAGAGCATGTATTTACTTATTTTGTTTGATGCTTCAAACCAAGTTAGAGGCCCTATAATTTGGGTGAAGTCTATTATTTAATATGCCTTCTGCAATCTATTTGGCGACCTTCACTTTGCATTCAGGAAAATAACTGTATAATTGTTTCCGGCTTGGATTTGCAAGACAGAATTGTTGGGTAAATGATATTGAACCGCTCACTATTATTAATCCCTGGGAGTTTTAACATTATTATGCTGGTGGATATTAGTTATCAGAATCCTATTTATTGTCTAAACCGTAGAATCAGCAGACTAAAATTTGTGAAAATATACTTGTCAATAAAAATAAAAAAATCTGTAGCTCTATACAATGCAATGTCCCCTTGTCTTGCCCAAGGCTTGAGGGCGGCCATTTGGTATCATGTCTCTGTACCAATTTTCATTATGTAGGGGTTTGTCATCATTTAGTTTTGCTTTTCCCATTATAGTTGATGTATAGCTATCAATATTTATGAAGATAAAAGGATATGTGGAATAGATAATGAAATGAAACCTGACTAGAACTCAACTGACTAGTTAACATTCTTTTCCTTGTTTTCTTATCATGGTTTTCTCTTTGCCTATTTCCCTTCTGTGTTATTACCTCACCACCTAGACTGTTGTGTTTGTCCTAGGCGGTCCTAAAGCAGCATGTATGGGTTGTGCTGGATTTGCGGCATTCTCAGTCGCTATAGAGAAGTTCTTGGATAGACACAATTGAATGAACTGCTGCTACCTCCGCTCCAATTTTGTAGACACTAGTCATCACAGAACAAAGAGAAGTATTAACAGCATTGCCTGCAATATTCAAACACAGTTCTTTACAGTCAACCTTTGATAAAATTATTTAACCCTCATTTATTGATAGGGAACTGGAAATATAGAAACTGAATGGTTTTTTGTACCATCCATATTTGGCGGATGCATTATTTACGCCGACAGTGAATAACATAGGACTAGGATGCCTACAGCATCAAAGAAATCAATGAAAATGGCTTTCTCATTTCTATTTATTTATTTTGAACAAAGCTTTCTTATTTTTACTTTGCTTTGGCAATTCTGTGTTTCTTGTATTTGTAATGAATAAGTAAATGAAAATCCGCTCCTTGAATTTTAGAGTGGTAATGATTTAGCAATGTCACAAAATCAAAGAAATAACCGAGACTAAAATTTGAGAGAGCTAATGGGTGTCAAATGCTCATAACCATGCTTGAAAACACAGCTTCTAAACGATTACAATGGAGGATAAAAGCTAGCCAAAACGACAATACTGAACTTAAATGAAACAGAGTATATCAAGATAAAGCATCAAGCACAAACTAATGAAACCAAGGCTTCGCACGATGACGTTTTCATCAAATCTTCCCAACGGTCAGAGTCGATTCATACACAGAAAACAATGTTTCAAGCCTTCCAAGCCTTTGTCTTCATCAGGTAAGCTCAGGGGTGCAGATTGTGCCGCTAAGCTGTTCCCATAGGATGTAATCGTATTAGCTGCTGAAAATTAAATTTTAACAGGTAAGTGATTAGTTTTAGACATATTTACATGTGAGATTATGATTTCTAACAATAAGGCACACTGTGCCAAAGAATCGGATGATTGTGAACTTTGATTTTAATTTCAGACAAATTTTGTTTTTGTAAAAGCACTTGTTAATGGCATACAAATCAAAGAAAAAGGAAAAGCGATTCGATTCAATTGACATTAGGGTAAAGTTTGTAAGGAAAAAGAGCAAAAAGCATTAACTGAATTCCATTTGGAACATAAATATCATTTACCAAACTACGGCTTCCTGCTCATCACAATAAAATAATATTGTTGAAGGCAAAAATTATAGTTAAAAAGGAAATGGTGAATCCTTCATTACTTCAGGGTGAACTATTTATCTTATTTTTATCAGTATTCTGCAGGTTCTGACCATTTGGTGATCCAGAAATTAAATGCAAGAGCGTAGATTGGAGAAGAAAGAAGCAAAGAAAGGGAGTTTGTTTTGACAAAGTGAGGACATGTTTTTGAACTACTTTTACTTGCTGAATTTTGCAAACAATGCAATTGAATTTACTTTTACTTTTACGTTGTTTTGAATTACCTTAGTTTGCTGGGTTTTTTTATTGTAGCGCTTTAACTTTTTGTTCCTAACTTCCAATAGTGCTTATGTATCATTCCAATAATGTTCATGCCACTTCAAATTAGTGCCTTAAATTTGTTGGTGCACTTGTTATAATAATAAAAAATAATAATAATAAATAATAAAAAAAAGCATGGCTTTTATCTCATTTCTAAGTTCTAGATTTTATTGTTATCTGTGTGAATTATCTTTCTCTGTGAGGTATGATTGAGTAGATTCTTTTTTTATCCTGAAATGCTAATTTGTTTCAAAAGTTTTGAGCTTCTAGATATGTTTATTTCTGGTAATTAATTAATTAATTAACTAAAGGTTTGCCCAAATAATTGTATTTCTGGATAATTTTCCCAGGTACAAGGAATAATTGTCCCAGATGGCAATTTCATTGGTTGGGGTTCAAAATCCGAGAATGCTGGTGTTGATAACAAGGGTGAATCCGCCAAAGAGAGAAACAATTGAAAACTAAATAGCTATAATGCATGTGTTATTTTCTTTTTCGAAATTTAATCATAATTGTAGAAAAATATCGATTTTTGTCAACGAAGTAGCAGTTCAATAGGTGGGAGTTAAAAGAAATTATGTACTTAAAAAAGAGGTAGCCTAGAACTGCTTCAAAGACTTGAGTGTGTGCTCTATGATCGATACCACCAAACAATAAAATAATGGTACACTATGAACATTGTTCATAATTTATGTAAAACTATGTTATAAAGAACAACCATACAATGAAGCTAAAAGAAACCCTTGCCTGTAACTTTTTCTAGGAATGAAAAACAAGTAATGCTTCATTATATGAAAAGATAGCTTTTTACCAAACTCATCTCAGCGCCCAAGTGTTCAAAATGTCATCAAATGTCTTGGCATAGTCTCGTATTGCTTCAATATCAACCCCAAACCCCAAAATATAATATCTGGATGTAGCAGTTAAGAAATTCACAGTATCGTAATGGCACCCAAAGAAACTAGCCAGTAAGTTGTCTCAAATTATATTTCACATACGAATATGACCATTTCTCCGAATAAAAACATAATGATGGTACGAGTTCACAGTAATATTTTCACGCCCAAAATAAACTTACCAATAGACATTACAAATTATTACAATCTCGTAAAAATACTACCCTATATAAAGAACAACATATATGAATATTATCATAAGTTGGAGTGGACGTTCAAAGACTATATGTTGAGGATACTCCAAATCTGGATTTTGTTGCAGGCAAAATATAGTTTTATCCACTCCAATAGCACAAAGTTTGTCAACATCATTAGGAGTCTGAAATTTAGAAAAGAAATATGTATCATTTTAGAAATTATAGATCTTTGCTAATATAATTAATTACTTTAAGAAGCACCACCTGTAGGCATGATCCCACAACTGAAGTTGTAATTCATTCCAAGCTCATGCCTATAAGTCAAGACTGCATAGCATAATGTTAGATAGGTGTCATTAGCTATAACAACAGGCATCAAGGAGTTAGTTGATTATTATTGTTGTTGTTGTTGTTGTTGTTGTAATTGTAAGTATTTACAGAAAAGGGAAGGAATAAAAACAATAATAATAATAATAAACCAGAGTTTAGGTCAACAAAAAAACAAACAGGCTAAGCCTATATTGCCAAAACCCCGTGCAATCCAAAAACTAAGCAAAAGAACCAAAAAGGCAAAGAAGAAGAAATTACAGAGCTAAGAATACGTTATTTTAATGCCACATCTAATAGTTAAACGTTACTATTGTTATAGCATTCATGCATAATGCATTACATAAAATCGGAAAATAAAATAGGCGAAAAATTATAGTAAATATTTTGATGAACATATTTACTGCAAATTATTATTTGGTAGTTTCCTTCTTTCTTTTTTTTTCCTTTTTTTTTTTTTTTTTTTGTGGTAACCAAATTAAGCAGCACCACTCTAATTTTTTTTTTTTTTAATCTTTTTTGGCTTTTAATTTGTTTTGTGAGAAAACCTAAGAGCTTTTTTACTTTTCAGGTTGAAAAATATTTGTCATGACATATTAGCAAAGCTCATTTTTTTTTTTCTATTTTCCTTTTTTTTTTTGGGTGTGGATAAACAGCAAAGCTCTTGTGCTAAGCGCGCTCATTCTATGTGAAATATTTATGTGCATGACGACAGTTTGATATTTTTTTTGATAAAAGACAACAATTTGATATTATTATTATTATTACTATCATCGTCATCATGATTAACTATACCTCCAAGAAAAATAATAATTAAAATTAAAAATTAAAAAAAAAAAAAAAAAAAAAAAAAAAAACAGAGAAAGGAAAACGGTTAAAAACAATACAATAAAAACTTGGTGCTTTTACGCTTTCACCACTCAATTGTTGCCAGTTGACAGTGTATAATTTTGTAAACATGGGTTTCATTTGATTTTCTTTTTATGTATATTAATTTGATATGATTTAAAAAATTATATATATAATATTTATATTTATAAAAATAAAAATAATTAATTATCCAACTTTTTTAGTCTTATGGTGAAAATAGTCCAATCGGGGAGCATTTATCTAATTTAAATCATTTGATTGATTTAAGAATAAATAAATAATTTTATATAATATAATTATAATCATTTCTGTTAATTAATATAAACACATGACTAAATTAATTTATCCAAATTTGTTTTTAGATAAATGAATCTTGTTTCAATGATTTTAGAAGTGAATTTGGTTACCAATACCAAAGAGTAGTGGCAGTGGCAAAATAAAAATTATGCTTTTTGAAGCAAAATAAAATTATATAGAATTAACAAAATCTAAAAAACATTAGCAATTAAGATATAAAATTAACAAAAAGATATAACTTAAAAACACTTATATAATAAATTAATTATTAAATATTTTTTAGCATAACCAGAAAAAAAAAAAGAAAAGAAAATGAAAATAAATTATGGAAAACTAATTAATTGAGGCAACTTCTGTAATAAAAAGGAAATTAAAATAACCTTTATAAGTAAAAATGAAAATCAGGAGGGGCGCATGTTGAATCTGCCATCTAGTGGGGTTTGATGCGTACAAGTGCTAAACCAAGAATCTAAAGGAAGGTGGCGAGGTTCAAGCCTTATAACACAAGTTGCATGAATAAGTGTCGCTATTATATTATTATTTTTATTATTATAAATCCACTAAATAAATAAAACAATTCATATTTTGAATATCAAAAAAAAAAAAATTATATATATATATATATATATATTTATGTATATACATATAAAAGTTTATATCACCATTACGTGAATGATAAACATAAATTAACAAGTACCTAATTATAATAGATTTATGAAAAAAAAAAAAAAGAAAGTTACAGTAACAAATTTTGCAATTGCTTAGTAATTTCTATATATCATTTGTAATGTGGATTAAAACAAAAGGAATGCTTGTTGTAATTTAAGTACTTTTAACTAGATTAATACGGCACATATCTTTCTGTTAATAATTGGTAAACATATCTTTATTTTTTTATTCATAAGATTTTCATTCCAATTAGAATAATTGGTAAACTTATCTTTATGTTTTTGTTCAAAAAAATTCCATTCCAATTAATTCGAAAGGTACAGACATTCCTGGACATTCTCCCAAAAAACAAATATTGACTTTCCTATTAAAAAAAAAAAAAAAAAAAAGAGAGAGAAAGAGTCATATATCGACTATATATATATATATATATAACAAATCTACATTAATATCTACATATTTTTCTACCAAAATAATCTTTTTATTCTATGAGAAAAAAAAAAAAAGAGTATCCCCTTATCAATTTTTGAAATACAAGAAAAAAATTAATTAACAAGGTCAAACATAAATATAAATACAATGTCCAATTCGAAGTACACTCAAGATGATATAAAAATAAATACTATGCATTCCAACAAAAAAACATAAATATAAGTACATAAAAAGAATGAATGTTATGCGCCCCTGCATGCTGTAATATGTATATGAATAATGTTGTTTTAGTAACTTGCAAGAAAAAGGAAAAGGGATTAAATTGACACTAGGGTAAAGTTTGTAAAGAAAAAGAACAAATGCATTTTAGTAGGTTTTTTTTTTTTTTTCGTGTGGACGGTATTTTAGTTCACGTTGTTTTAACAATGATAATAAAACTACAGAGTTTTAAAATTTTTAGCTTTCTTGGAAAATAAATGTCTGTCCCTTTTACCTTTTCTCTATTTGGCTTTTCAGCCTGGTCCATCAACCTCCATCTTGGGTGCATCATTGTTTTAGGAGGTGATTGAAATATGAATATTAGTTTTGCATTGAGTTCAATTTAGTTCCCTTTTCATTTGTTATTCATTTTCTTTTCCATTAGAATTTTTCTGGCCTGAATCAGAAGTAAGAAAAATTATCATGACTCAAAAAAGTAAATAGACCAGCCAAGTTCAGCATCCAAATGACTGCATTAAAGCTTAACTCCATGCCAACACTAATATAAGCCTTGGCATCGCATGGCTTCTGATTTCCTCCTACCGACAAGGACTAGATGAGTTTTAAGTCTCCAAACAAAACTAGATTTCCTAAAATCTAAGAATCGGCACCTAGATCTCCAAGCATCATTAGACGTCTATTTCATAATTTTACCATTAAGCTTAACATCATTAGACGTTACTATGAAATGGTTGGCTTCTATTATCCAGATTTGAACAAATATTTTACTCTTACTGCAAAACCAAAGCCTAGACTTTCAAAAATCAACCTTCTTTATCCTTCAACAGGCCAAAAAATAACTTTCATATTGGCCCATAAGATCACCAATTAAACTTAGAATTAACAGATCATTTTCCTAATTTCACATCTATGGCACATTGGACGACTGACTTCAGTTCCTAATTCCACCCATGGAAGCTGAAATGGCAACAAAGGAACATCAAAACTACACTGTTTCCCTATACTTATTATCCCTTTCCTTCAAATGAATGCCACCAAATGTCATCTGAGATTCCTAACCTCAGATTAGTTAGAAATTGGATAGCCATATACATTCACCCATAAAGAGCATTTGCCTTTTTATATGTTAAAATATAATTAGATATCTCACATGCACCGTTCCTAGTTGATCTAAGAAATAGGAAAGAGCAAAGGGAAAGAATGCACTGCTTCTGCAAATGAGGAGGAAAAAAAAAAAAAAAAAAAAAAAAAAAAACTATGTGGGATGTCGGAAAAGTTAATATTCTAAGATTAGACAGTTTTACCACGAGTTGCACATTTCTTGTGTCTTGGAGAACATGCTGGCACCTTTCCCTGGTGACTAGTTCGAAACCAATACAACTTTTGAGAAGCGGTAACGACCACTTACATATAGAACACCCTGCAATCATTTATCCAAATATTATTAGTTTCAAATACCGTGCACGGTCGAATCAATGGCCCTATTGACCAGCTCAGGAATTCAAGTCAGCTGACCTTGCAGATGTTGAAAATAAAATTCATGGAAATTAAACCGGTAAAAAAATTATTTTGCTGAAATCATCTAAATAATTTTATCAGGTAAAAAGGAAAAAGGCATATGTGCATTTCATAAGCTTATTATTAGATATCAATATATCTTGCCCAACCACCAACGCCATCAAGAAATTACATGAGTCCTCTATATTCTAAGCTTTGAAACTAAAAAGGAGAAACTAGCAGATAAATTATAATAGAATTCACAAAAATCCATATACTATAACCAAACTTTTGAGTATGTTATGTATGTGTATCCCTCTAGGATGACCTACAACTTAAGAGGTGAAACAAAAACCAACTCAACCATTGCTTAGATGGTTCCTAGAATGGATGAAATACAAAATAAGACAACTTCTGACCATCCCTGAACCAAAAAAAGCTACAAAAACTCCGGCCTGCATGCTAAAACCAGAAAATGAGACAAACCCTGTCACCTAAGGAAAAACCATGCCAATCCTCTTCCTATACAGGAAGGAAAAGAGGAAGGAAGGCTAAGATGGGAGCGTTGTCAAGCACCTCAAAATAAATTTAAACAACCATTTAATGAAATATATACCCTTAAGTTATAACCGAGCACATTATTGTTTTGTTTTTCAATCTCTTTAGATGGATCTAAATGTCATAAAATACAAAATCAGAAAAACTATTTGATCATGATATTCCTGTATCCAAGCAACTTGTAAAAGCCACGAGAAATTGATTCTTTCATAACCTTCAAGTGGAACAAGTACTCCATTTTGTCTATTGCAAGTGACTAATACCCTCTTAATCCAAAGAGCTTGTAAACTATCAACTAAATTAATGTAGCAGAGCTTAATCATAGGCGAAATATATCATTCTCTAACATCCCAACAAGCTATAAAAAATAAAAAAAAGAACTTTATAAACAATACAAAATCAGAAGAAGAATAAAATTCCATACCTTCAAAAGCCCACTTCAAATTATCCCCAATTTGAGAGCAATTTATTCCTCGTCACCATCACTCTCATCACTGAAATAGCTAGCTTTCTTCATCTTCTTCCTCTCCTCCATAACACCATTATCACTCCCCTTCAACAACCTCTCATTGGCACCGCCATCCACCACCGAAGCCCAATTATCATCCTCAAAACCTTCCCCGCCATCATCCACCAAATCCTCACCCTCATCCTCCTTCTTGCCACCACCACTCCAACCACCCTTCCTCCCTCTCTTGGGAACCGGACGCTCCCTGGGGCCAAGCTGGTTCTTAGGACACTCGTACGACAAGTGCCCTTCCACTCCGCACTCGTAGCACCGGCTCTTGTCCCTGTAAACCCTCTTCCGTATGAACTCCGGCGCTCTGCCGTTATCGGCGGCGATGGAGGCGGCGAGCTTACGGCCGTTAAGGATCTTCCCGTGCATCTGGCGTGCCGCGGAAGCGGCATCGTTTCGGGAGACGAACTGGATGAAGGCGACTCCGCGGCTGAGGCGCGTGTCGCGGTGCTTGAGGATGGTGACGCGTGCGATCTTGCCGAAGGTGGAGAAGAGGGTGTGGAGGTCGGAGTTGGTGAGGGAGTAATCGAGGTTGGAGACGTAGATGGTTGATTTGGATGGGGCTAAGGAAGAAGAAGAGCTTGAGCCGCCATTGATGATGGAGGTAGTGGTGGTGGTCGGGTTCTTCTGACGAGGGGATTGAGCAGCGGAAAAAGAAGGAGGAGCAGGGGCAGAGGAATAGCGGTAGTAGAAGGTATCGTCGTCGGAGTCGGAATTGTTGTCAGAATCTTTCTTGTTTTTGGTCTTCTTTCTCACCATAGTTGATGAAGATCTTGGTGCGTTTGAACTTTGAACCGTAGTACTTAAACAGTCGGTATAATCCTAATTTTGTCACCAGAACCTTATAATTTATTTTTTGCACTGTGTATTTTAAATAATTTTTTCTACCAAAAAAAAAATAAAATTATCACATAATTTTAACACAAAGGGCAATTGAAGTCTTTTCACACTCATCCCTCAATCTCTCCAACTCTCCCACCTCTCTGTTCCCTTCTCGGTTTGAGTTTCGATCGATCTAGACCTCCAGGGGACTTGTGATGAACATTACAGCAAGAGGTTCTGGGACATGAATTTCGGTTTGGGATTCAGAGTCATGGCTTTGGGATTGAATTTAAGGAAGCTTTCCTTTTTCTTTTTCTTTTTTCCCTTCTGGAACAATTCTATACCATGGCTTTCTATCCCTTTTCTCAAAATTATGCAGAACTTATCTGCAAAAAAAAAAAAAAAATGCTAAAACAAAAATTTCCAGTTGGAAAAAAACTCCTATTAACAGAAAAAAAAAAAAAGTACGCATTCTCAATTTTCGCAAAAAGAAGTGGCTGCCATGGTCGCTAAAGATTTTCAAGAAGAAAGCCAATGAGCCACCATGTGAGTTATAGATTTTTTTCCTTTGAAATTGGCAAAAACAAAGAAAAATGAATGCAGATTTATAAATACCATGCAAAAAACAAAAAACAATTTTTGAAAGTTCAGAAGCCCACCCAGAGATTGAAGTATATGAGGAACTCACAAGTTGTTGGATAAGATAAAAATGAAAAAAGAAAACCAATTGAAGAAGATTAAGAAGAATGTTCAATGGAGCAAAAGATAAATACGACCCGATAAATATTTCACTCACCTAAAATTTGTTTTATGCTTTCCTTTGATTACACTGCCTCTGGAGCAAAAGATTATTTCCTTGTTGAATTGCTTGCGCGGTGACCCGAAGAACACAGTTTTCATTGTGAGTGGCAGAGGAAAAAATTCTCTTAGCAAATGGTTCACTTTGTGTGAGAATTTGGGTATTGCCTCAGAGCAAGGTTATCGTAGAATTAGAATTAAAATGGGTAAATACATTGTTGAAGTTAAACCCCAGGTAATCAATCTCCCAAATTTCATCAGAAGAAAAAAAAAAAAAAAAGGTTTTCCCATAAATTTTTGTGGGTAAATAAATTGCAGGGAGTGAGCGATGAAGGGGAAAACACCAGATTTTGTGCTATGCATTGGGAATGATAGGTTCGATGAAGACATGTTTAAGAGCATCGGCCGATCAATTTCCTGCAGGACCTTGCCGGCAACGGCGGAAATATTTGCTTACACTGTGGATCAGAAACCAGGCATGCCAAATACCATGTTGAAGGTTCAGGGGAAACGGTGAAGTTGCTAAAAATCCTTGGAAACATGAAAGGCCACAGGTGAAATGATGGGAGTGTTAACGGGTGTAAAAAGACATCTATACACGTATATAAAGTCTGTTAAATATTTTAACAGAATATTTAATAGGGGGTAAGTTTATGATTATTTCAATATAAAATGTTAGAAAAAAATTATTTAAAATGCAATATAAGAGTTAATATTCCTTGTGCCACCTCGTTTACCGTAAACACTAATAAATAAACAATGCGCAACACGACCCGAAAACTTGTGTACGACGGTGGTACCAGGTCAGCCGGTACCACTCCAAGCGATATCATGACATGTGTAAATAATTTACCAGATTCCTATCATCATAAGCTTATCTTTCTAATTTAATTTTTTATTTATTGAAAAGGTAAGTATTTTGAACCTTGTTTTTGGTTTTTGTGCTGCCCCATAGACCTTTCTTCCTCTTTTTGGTCTTCAACCGTGGCTTCTCCATTTCCAGAAAAGTGAACAAAAGCTTAAAGCCACCTCCTATTATTTTAGAACCATAGAGATTTTAGCTGCAATTTCAATTCAACAACTGCAAACAATATGGCTGACTATTTAGCTAAATATTCTCTTGTAATTCCTTATGTTTGGCTTGAGGTGTACCCTATTAGGTCACTCCAAAATTGTCTGGCGAATGATATTGCAACTTCTTCTCCATCTCCTCCTCCGTCTCCTTCTAAATTGTTAATTATTTAAATGGTATTTTCTAAAAACTAATGTGGGTTTTAGTGAATTAGTTCTCTCATGTATTATAAAATTTAATATTTTTTTTTTCATAAAAAATTTGATTTTAAAATTAATGGATAATTTATTATATAGAGTGATAATTCTTTAAATATAAAAAAAAATTATAATCCCACGTGGTATTTTAAAGTTTCACATAAAAAAGAAATTGAATTATTTGTTTTGTCATTTTTAAGCTCTGGGCAGCACAAAAACCAAAAACAAAAATAAGGTTAACTTCAAAATACCTACCTTTTCAATAAATAAAAAATTAAATTGAAAAGGTGAGCTTACTGTAATAATGATGTGACAAATTGTTTATACATGTCATAGTATCACTTCACTTGGAGTGGTACCAGGTGACCTGGTACCGCCGTGGTACACAAGTGAAATGATGAGATAAAAATGAAAAAAGAAAACAAATTGAAGAAGGTTAAGAAGAATGTTCAATGGAGCAAAAGATAAATACGATCCGAAAAATATTTTATTCATCTAAAATTTGTTTTATGCTTTCCTTTGATTACACTGCCTCTGTAGCAAAAGATTATTTCCTTGTTGAATCGCTTGTGCGGTGACTCAAAGAACACAGTTTTCACTTTGAGTGGCAGAGCAAAATATTCTCTAGCAAATGGTTCCTCAGAGCAAGGCTTTGGTAGTATTAGCATTAAAATGGGTAAATACATTCTTGATTTGAAACCCAGGTCATCAATCTTCCAAATTTCATCTCCATAATTAGGAGTAAAAAAAGAGAAGATTTTCCCATAAAATTTTAGTGGGTAAATAAATTGCAGGGAGTGAGCGATGAAGGGGAAAACACCAGATTTTGTGCTATGCATTGGGGATGATCGGTTCTACAAAGACATGTTCAAGAGCATCGGCCGATCAATTTCGGGCAGTACCTAGCCGGCAACAGCGGAAGTTTTTGCTTACAATGTGGGTCAGAAACCAGGCAGGTCAAATACTATGTTGAAGGTTCAGGGGAAACCGTGAAGTGGTTAAAAATCCTTGGAAACAAGAAAGGACACCGGTCAAATCAAGGAGGAGGGTCAACGAGTGTAAAAAGACATCTATACCCATAAATTAGTGCCACGTGTTCAAGTCTGTTAAATAATTTAACAGAATAATTAATGGCGACTAGTGCGACTTTATGACTAGTTCAGGTGCAAAATACCCAAAAAAAAAAAAAAAAAAAGATTAAAATGCAATTTGTAATGGAGAAACTCACCATTTACAGTAAAAAATAATAATAAATAAATAATGCACAACACGACCCGTTCAAAGGGCAACCACGTAAGAACATGAACCTGGTTGACTTTTCTGCTTACACGACCACCTTATAGTAGCTTTGGTTTGTCAGAGTTGACACAATTCATTTGCGATAGTTGGGTGAGTCTCTTTTTTTTTTTTTTTTTTTGCACTTATTAATCTCGCAGAGTTATTCTTTCTAGTGCTTGTAGACTGGAATACTGAAATGGAAAGAAGGGTGAGAAAGAAAAAAAAAAATTTGTTAGATCGTCGTGAATGCTTAAAATTTCGAAGTGTTTTTTAGTAACTTTTTTTTTTAAAAATTTTGTTATATTTTTTCAAAATTGTTGTAACTGATCAATGGAATTTGAAATTATACGCAAGTTTTTCACCCTTTTTCCATTAAATTCGAAAGTCATACTTCAGCTTCTGAATTGGGTTGGCTTTATAATGGTTTTCAGGTTTTGGTTTGAAATTGTGAACTAAAAAAGAAAGGGAAAACAAAAATATCTTTTGAGCTTTTTTTGGCAATGGGTGGTGGAATTCGAAACAAGGTGAGACGAACTAAATTTGTGAAGCATGTTAGTGTGGATGCACCTGCACCTGCAGCGGCGGTGGCGGTGGTTGATGGCTTGGGTAAGCCGTTTGAAGATCTATCTTTATTGCCAAAGACGAGTACGGCCTCAAGTGATCAGCCTAGCGGGGATGGTAAGAATATTCCTTGCCTCCCAAGGCTTGGGACTGCTTCAACTTCAAAGGAGGTAAGTCCAACCCTTTTTTAATATACATTCTGCTTGTAATGTAACTATTGTGTAGTTAATACTTTCTTTTTATTGAAGAGAGAAAAAAAAAAAAAATTTCTTGTTATTTGTAATGCCAAGATTTGAAAAAAGATATGGTAAACAGCCGGCTAAGGATTTCCATTCAATTTCTTTGTTATACGTTAGTTGAATTGTTCTTTTTTTGGTACTGGTATAAAAACCATATTTGCATTTTGAAGATGGGAAATACTTCTATTCCTGCTTATTATGCTTTGTTGAATATCAGCCGTTAAAGAGTGTTGCCACATCCAACGTAGCGGAATCACAAAGGCAGGGAAGTTCGGACCCAACCCCACTGGATGATATAATCACAAAGCTCACAACAAAGTCCCAACCAACAAGGCGTTGCGAGATGGTCCAATTGAGTGAGTCAGAGATAAGGTATCTCTGTTATGTTTCCAGAGAGATCTTCCTTCGGCAGCCTATTTTGCTTGAGCTCGAAAGCCCTATCAAAATTTGCGGTAAGCTATTTACATGAATATGTTGTATGCACAAATGTAAGTACAAACTTATCAAAGCTTGAAAATGTTTTATTAATTTTCCTTCTCAGTCACTCATGTTGCTATTTCCCCCCAGCTCTCTGATTGGTTAGAGAAATTAATGTCTAGTCGTCCAATGGATTATTTCTCTCTCATATATACAACTTCTGCCAAAATAGGGTGTTGCTTCAGTGTGATTAACATTCTATTTAAATTCATTTTCTTTTGGAGTTACTGAGCTACTTGTGATAGTTTATGAATTTGACCTTGTTACAAAAGATATACTATGAAAAAAATATATATATAATTTTTTTTTTTCCTCTAAATGTTCTGATGATTTTTGAACTGGTTCTGGTTTCTTGTTAAAAATTCTTTGTCATATCCAAATTTTGGTGGTCATTGACACTAAAAGTAGTGCATGCACTCTGCAAGTTACATGGCTTTTGCTGTTGGATTTTTCTTGTTTCTTACCATCAGCATGATTATGCATCCCATTGCACGCTATGCTTGAATGCAAAATTGTGGAAGAAATGAATACTTTAAAATCTTATGTCCTAGTTTGTCTTAAAGATCTTTTGCCAATTTAATTATGTTGTTATTAAACAGTATTTGTACTTCTAAAGTGTTGGATTGGATGGAGATATGGTTAAAGCATGCAGGTCAAAATGAATTCTGGCTTGTTGCTGATGCTTTGTGTTCCTTGAGTTCGCGTAAGCTAACAATAGCTCTAGAGAACTTCTGTTGCTTTTGTTTTTTGTTCGCTGTGTTTTGTTTTTGCATTTTTTTTTTTTTTCTGCATAAGACATGATCAAACATCCTCTCTGTTACTTTGTTACATTTAATTTCTAAAGAATGTGTGTATCTTATTTTGTCTGTATTTCCTTGTCAAACCCTTCTTTTTTTTCTTTTTTTTTTTTCTTTTTTTTTTTTTGTTCTCCTTGATGAGCATTTTCATATGTTAAGTTGTTTGAAAACAATGATAATATCTTATTTATATGTAGAAGATTTAAGTAAGCTTAGACAATGGAACATATTTGAGTAGCTCATTCAAGGCATATTTGATTGAGATGACAATTGGTTTTTTTCCTCTGCTTCTTGTGATTCTTTCTTTGTTTTCTTAGGTGACATCCATGGGCAATACAGTGATTTGTTGAGAATTTTTGAGCATGTGGGTTTTCCGCCAAAATCCAATTATCTATTTTTAGGAAATTATGTTGATTATGGCAAGCAGAGTATAGAAACGGTATGCCTATTGCTTGCCTATAAAATTAAGTTTCCAGAGAACTTTTTCCTTCTTAGAGGAAATCATGAGTGTGCTTCTATAAATCGGATATACGGATTTTATGATGAGTGTAAGAGGCGATTTAATGTGAGACTTTGGAAAACATTTGTGGACTGTTTTAACTGCCTTCCTGTGGCAGCTCTTATAGATGACAAAATTTTATGCGTGCATGGGGGTCTCTCTCCTGATCTGGCTAACTTAGATCAAATTAGGAACCTAGCTCGTCCAACTGATGTTCCTGACATTGGTTTGCTGTGTGATTTGCTTTGGTCGGATCCTGATAGAGATGTTAAGGGATGGGGAATGAATGATAGAGGATTTTCATATACCTTTGGTCCTGATAAGGTGGCAGAATTCTTAATGAAGCATGGTTTGGACCTTATTTGTCGTAGCCATCAGGTTTACTTTTCTTTTTTCTCTAGTGTTGTCTTATTATACACTCAAAAGTCAAATTTTAAGGATTTTGGATACTAAAATAAATGCTATGGTCTAGGTTGTGGAGGATGGGTATGAGTTCTTTGCTGACAGGCAACTTGTATCAATATTTTCGGCTCCTTGCCACCATGATGAATTTGATAATGCCGGTGCATTGATGTCGGTTGATGAAGACCTGTTGTGTTCTTTTCTGATTTTTAAGCCGGCAGATAAAATCCAAGTTCAGTCAACAGGAATTGGTTGTTTGCCTGGTTATCCAAGGTTGGAAAATATTTTTTGCTGCTTAATTTTGTTAATTTCGTTTATCAATGAAAATGTAGGTGTCTTGTTGTAGATGTGTCCTTGTCAGCTCTTGTAGCATCTTCTCTCAGTTTTTAACTTGTATCTCATATTAAATGTTTTTATTTTTCGTCTTTTTTTTATTTTTTATTTTTTTGGTGGTAATTTATTCATGAAGCTATTTGCTCCTTTATTTACTTCTTTTCTCTAGAATGAAGGCATATTAGAATTACTTGTATTGTTTAGCATTTCTAAGACAATGGATTGTCAAAATTCTCCTCTGCCCTATTGCTAAGCATATTGTCACGTCCCGTCCAGAAGAGGTGAAAACCTTGAGGTTTGGGCTGGAAGGTTCTACACTCTCCATGAAGATCCATGAGAAGTCCGGAATATTCTAGAGGATTCAAGAGAAACCTAGACTAATGTAGATGAGAATCTCTCTAGAATGCTCCATGTAAATATCTTGTACATAACCCTAGAATAATCTAGAACCCTAACTAGATGGGTGACATGTGTCCATATCTAGAACTTTCCTACATGCCAAGCCCTCTATATAAAGGGTTGGTCTCTCATTTGTAACACATCAAGTATTCTAGCAATACAAGTATTCTCCATATTCTCTCAAACTCTCCTACTTCCTACTCTCTCACTCTTAGCTTCCGCATTTTCATAGCTTGTGGGCAAGGCTTACTTAGCAAGGGAGGTGCTAAGTGCCGCACGGGAGTGTTGGAAAAGTTAGGCCCGTGACAGTTGGTATCAGAGCCAATTGCTGCTCAAGCATATCGTTGGTGTAACGTGGAAGTAGGCAAGATGGCTAGCTCGGATGTTACCATCAATGTGGAGGGAGCTATCGAGGTGCGAGGTCGTGAAGAGCAACGCAACCCCAATGCGGGGAAGCAGAGGCACAAGTCCAAGTCCAAGGATGTGATGATGGGCGTAGAGTTGCGCTTGGAGGAACATGCATCCCGAGTACAGGAACGGTTTGAGGCGCTGGAGGGTCGCCTAGATGGGCTAGAGTCGGAGGACATTGCCATCAATCAAGCCGTGAGGGGGTTACTCAATGGGCTGGATGATGCCTTAAGGAGGGAGCTCCGCGCGACACGCGACCAATGCATGGGGGAGGTAGCAGACCTTCGTGCAATGTTGGAGAGAGAATTGGATGCTATCCGCACCCAAATGGAGGATATGCGGGGTGATTGGGCTCTTTGCAAGAGGGCGGTGACGTCGGGGACGACCACCATACGCGAGGGGCCACGTATCGATGTGCCAAAGCCCAAGTCCTACTCCGGGGCAAGGAATGCGAGGGAGCTCGAGAATTTCCTTTGGGGCTTGGAGCAATACTTTGAAGCAATGGGCATTGCGGACGATGCTTCAAAGATAAGGACTGCCACTCTCTACCTTAGCGACACAGCAATGTTATGGTGGAGAAGGAGGCATAGCGACATTGAGCGAGGTACGTGCACTTTCCATACTTTTGATGATTTTAAAAAGGATCTCAAAAGGCAATTCTATCCGGAGAATGCCGAAGATGAGGCAAGGAGTCGCCTTCGACGACTCAAGCAAGGAAGCCACATCCGGGAATACATCAAGGAGTTCACCAACTTGGTGTTGGAGATCCCAGACCTATCAGATAAAGACTCCCTTTTCTACTTCATGGATGGTCTCCAACCTTGGGCCAAGACGGAGTTGAAGAGGCGTGGCGTACAAGATCTAGCTAGTGCCATCGCACATGCCGAAAGCTTTATCGACTACACCATCCAAAGGGACTCCTCGAAGCCAATGGAGAAGAAGACCAACCATGGAAAAGGTGGGGGAGAATCAAGCAAGCCCAAAGAACACAAAAGAGAGGAAGGTGCACACAAACCTCAAAGCTCGAAATGGAAGCCGCCTAGAGAAGGTAAGGATGCTTCCAAACCTAAAAACTCTTGTTTCTTGTGTGATGGACCGCATTGGGTTAGGGATTGTCCGAAAAGGAAGGCTTTGAATGCCATGACTACCCAATACGAGGAGAGACAAGAGGAAGAGGCCAACATGGGCTCCATACAATTGTTGAATGCCATCAAAGCCACTCCTAAGGATTCAAAGAAGGGTGGCCTAATGTTTGTAGAAGCAAAGATCAATGGAGTGCTCACCAAAGCATTGGTGGACACGGGGGCTACGCATAACTTCCTGTCGGCAGAAGAGGCACGACGACTTGGCGTTAAACCCTTGAAAGAGGGTGGATCAATGAAGGCGGTTAACTCGGCTGCAAAGCTCATCCATGGGGTTGCTAGAGGTGTACAAGCCACCATTGGAGAATGGGTAGGCCAATTAAACTTATCGGTAGTTCCCATGGATGACTTCAAGGTCGTTCTAGGCATGGAGTTCCTAGACCAAGTAAAGGCCTTCCCCCTTCCATTTGCAAACTCTATGTGCATCATGGATGGAGGGATGACTTGCATGGTGCCTACGGAAAGGGCTAGCAAGATGGAGGCCAAAGCTTTGTCGGCCATGCAATTTAAGAAGGGCATTAAAAAGAAGGAACAAAGCTATCTAGCTGTTGTTCAAGAGCTTGATGGCCATAAGGACGTCCTAATATCTCCCGAAGTGCAAACAGTGCTGGAAGAGTTCAAGGACGTGATGCCCAAGGAGCTGCCCAAGAAACTACCACCTAGGAGGGAGGTAGACCATAAGATCGAGCTGGAGCCGGGGTCTAAGCCACCCGCCATGGGCCCCTATCGCATGGCACCACCAGAATTAGAAGAGCTTAGGAGGCAACTCAAGGACCTTGTCGATGCGGGTTACATCAGGCCTTCGAAAGCTCCATATGGTGCACCGGTGCTATTCCAAAAGAAGAAGGATGGGTCGCTGCGGATGTGTATCGACTATCGAGCTTTGAACAAGATCACCATCAAGAACAAGTATCCCATCCCTCTTATTGCGGATCTCTTCGATCAACTTGGCCAGGCAAAGTACTTCACCAAACTTGACCTTCGCTCCGGGTACTATCAAGTGCGCATAGCGGAAGGTGATGAGGCCAAGACCACATGCATTACAAGGTATGGTTCCTATGAATTTGTAGTGATGCCTTTTGGTTTGACAAATGCTCCTGCAACGTTTTGCACCTTGATGAATAAGCTCTTCCACCCATATCTTGATCGTTTCGTAGTAGTATATTTGGATGATATTGTCGTATATAGCAATACTATGGAAGAACACTTACAACACCTTAGACAAGTCTTCCAAGTACTACGAGATAACGAGCTATACATCAAGCTGGAGAAGTGCTCCTTCGCACAAAGAGAAGTTATGTTCTTGGGGCACAAGATCAAGGATGGGAAACTTATGATGGATCAAGCAAAGGTACAAGCCATACAGAAGTGGGAACCACCAACCAAGGTGCATGAATTAAGATCCTTCTTAGGCCTTGTCAACTACTACCGGCGGTTTATCAAGGGATACTCGACGAGGGCTACCCCATTGACCAACATGTTGAAGAAGAACCAAGCTTGGGGTTGGACGGAGAAGTGCCAACAAGCCTTCGAAGACCTAAAGAAAGCAATCACGGAGGAACCGGTGTTGTGCCTGCCCGACCACTCTAGGCCATTCGAAGTGCATACGGATGCATCGGACTTTGCCATCGGTGGAGTGCTAATGCAAGATGGGCACCCAATTGCTTTCGAAAGCAGGAAGCTCAACGACACGGAACGACGTTACACGGTGCAAGAAAAGGAGATGACGGCGGTCATCCATTGTCTGCGCACGTGGAGGCATTACCTTTTAGGGAGCTTCTTCACCATTATGACGGATAATGTTGCCACTAGTTATTTCCAAACCCAAAAGAAACTCACCCCCAAGCAAGCTCGATGGCAAGACTTCTTGGCGGAGTTCCATTATAAGATGGAGTACAAGCCGGGGAAGGGGAATGTGGTGGCAGACGCACTTAGCAGGAAGGCCGAACTTGCATCCATAAGTCGGCTCGAGTGTACCTTGCTGGAGCGTATCAAGGAAGGACTCCCACAAGACCCTATAGCCAAGAACATCATGGCCCTAGTCAACGAGGGAAAGACTAGGAGGTTCTGGGTAAGAGATGGCCTGCTTTACACTACGGGGGACCGTATATATGTGCCCAAGAAGGAGAATTTAAGAAAGGAATTGATTAAGGAGTGCCATGACACCAAGTGGGCCGGCCACCCGGGCACTCGACGCACCCTAGCCCTTATAGGAGCCACATACTATTGGCCCCATATGAGGGACGATGTGGAAGTCTACGTGAGGACATGTCTTGTGTGCCAACAAGACAAGATAGAGCAAAAGCAACAAGGAGGGTTGCTAGATCCGTTGCCCATTCCAGACGGACCTTGGGAGAGTGTCTCAATGGACTTCATCACTTGTTTACCTAAGTCGGAGGGCTATGGTAGCATTATCGTTGTAGTGGATCGGTTTAGCAAGTATGCTACCTTTATCCCTGCACCTACGGATTGCACGGCAGAGGAGACTGCCCGACTATTTCTAAGGCACGTGGTGAAGCTGTGGGGAGTACCTAACAACATAGTAAGTGATCGGGACCCTCGATTCACTGGAAGGTTTTGGACCGAGCTCTTCAAACTTCTTGGTTCAGATTTAAACTTCTCCACTAGCTTCCACCCACAGAGTGATGGGCAAACGGAGCGCACGAATGCCTTATTGGAGCTCTACTTGAGGCACTATGTGAGTGCCAACCAACGAGATTGGGCTAAGTTGCTAGATGTGGCCCAATTCTCCTACAATCTACAGCGGAGTGAATCAACTAATAGGAGTCCATTCGAGATTGTGACGGGGAGACAACCAATGACTCCTAATGCCCTAGCCTTAAGCTATGGAGGCAAAAGCCCCGCTGCCTACAGGTTTGCCAAGTCCTGGGAGGAACAAGCCGATTTGGCTAGAGCATATTTGGACAAGGCATCTAAAAAGATGAAGAAGTGGGCAGATACTAAGAGAAGGCATGTAGCATTCCAAGAAGGGGAGTTGGTCATGGTGAAGCTACTGCCCCAACAATTCAAGGCCCTACGGAAGGTACACAAGGGGTTGGTTCGACGCTATGAAGGACCATTTCCCATTGTGAGGAAGGTGGGTAAGGTTTCCTATCAACTACAACTTCCTCCTAAGTTGAAGATTCACCCTGTTTTCCATGTGAGTGTCTTGAAGCCTTACCATCAAGACATGGAAGACCCTAGTCGGGGGGAATCAAATAGGGCACCTACGGCGGTTGTGACTTCGTTTGATAAGGACGTAGAGGCTATACTTGCAGATCGGGTCATACGACGTAGAGGGGTGCCTAACTATACCGAATACCTAGTGAAGTGGAAGAACCTACCGGATAGTGAAGCTAGTTGGGAACATGAAGACGCTTTATGGCAATTTAGAGACCACATTCGGAGGTTCAAGGAAGAAGACGCGACGAGGGCGTCGCGAGATTAGGTGGGGGAGGGTGTCACGTCCCGTCCAGAAGAGGTGAAAACCTTGAGGTTTGGGCTGGAAGGTTCTACACTCTCCATGAAGATCCATGAGAAGTCCGGAATATTCTAGAGGATTCAAGAGAAACCTAGACTAATGTAGATGAGAATCTCTCTAGAATGCTCCATGTAAATATCTTGTACATAACCCTAGAATAATCTAGAACCCTAACTAGATGGGTGACATGTGTCCATATCTAGAACTTTCCTACATGCCAAGCCCTCTATATAAAGGGTTGGTCTCTCATTTGTAACACATCAAGTATTCTAGCAATACAAGTATTCTCCATATTCTCTCAAACTCTCCTACTTCCTACTCTCTCACTCTTAGCTTCCGCATTTTCATAGCTTGTGGGCAAGGCTTACTTAGCAAGGGAGGTGCTAAGTGCCGCACGGGAGTGTTGGAAAAGTTAGGCCCGTGACAATATGTACCCTTCTGAATCATAAAAACCCATGCTGCTGAAAAGTTTGTTGTATATAAATATGCTATTGATCAATCAGTTTTGTTTGTTCCTCAAGCATATAAGGATTTGCATTTTTTTGCATTAAACATAAACTGGTTGCATTCTTTGTTTTTTTTTTTTAAACATTTTTAATGTCTACAGGTTCGTATATTTAGCAGTTTAATCATGCAAGTTTCAGTCTCCGATTTAATCACCTTCGTATATTTTGCTCCTCATGCAGGCTTCATTCATAGTTTCGTTCACTCTGGCTGTATGACAAATTGAGGGAGGAGATATTTTAGCCACAGCCTGATAGAATCCAAAGTTGAGAACTTAGGGCTTGAACACAAGAAATCATTGTCATGTGAATAGTCACCAAAAAAACATCTTTCATACATCATTTGATATCTAAATTTTGAAAAAATAAATTTGATGTGTAACCGTGAAAATATATAAATGTAGGCACTTTTTTGTTACAGAACATTAATGTAATTTTTTTTCTTCTTAATCTTGGGATAGGGAACTGTAAAATCAAGTTAATCTAAATTATAGAAATTAATATACATTTTTTTCTTTCCCTTTTTAGTTCCTTAGCATCAGATAGTATGTTGGAAGGGGACAAATTAAGTTAAAAAAGAATAAAAGAATAATCAGCGGTTGCCATGGAAATTTAAATACCTAAAAATGTATACATTTTCTTTCTTTTTTTTTTTTAAAATAAATATTTTTTCTATATTTATATATTTTTTAAAATTTCCAAACAATTGAAACTAAGCTCTTGTACTCAGAATTGAATTGTAAAGAGTTGTCTTCTTTTGAAAATTTTGGATGATTTTGTTTTTTTGTCTTTTTTGGTGGAAATTGAAAATTTTGGATGATCATTGTGCAAAGAGATGTCTATTTTCACTATTTTGGCTGAGTTTAATAGACCTTGGTTATGTACAATTATCAATGTGATACCATTTCGTTTTTGACATTAAATTAAGGGATTCAAACTTTGTACTTTCATATAAGAAAGTAGTGGTTTTGCCATTAGGTGTTTACAAAGAATTTTTTTTTTGATAAAAAAGTAAAAGGTGTTTAACAAAGAGAATAATGTAATAGAATATTAAGGAAAAATAAATATCAAATATGAATGACATAACTCTCAAAGTTGTAATAAAAAAAAATGGCATAAGTTTCAACTTTAATATATATATATATATATATTTTTGTTTGCTATTGAAAATCGGTGTATTTGAACTCTTACATTTACATAGGAAGTACTGTTCCTATTGCGACTGAATTTTAATATTAATTAGATGAAATCAATGTGATAAGTAAGCTTTTTCCCCCAAAAAAAAAAAAAAAACTTTTTTGAACTTTTACACTTTACTAATTAATTTATAATACAAATTTACCAAAAAAAAGAAATTCTAATACATGTGGAAAAAAATATATTCATACGGTTACCTCACCGCGTCAGATGATAACTAAAACGCGGTGTCGTAAACTCAGATTCTGTTATATAGATGTACGCCGTTTATCATAAAAAAAGGTCATAGGGGGTTGCGGCCGACTGCTTCTTCAACGTTTTGACATTTTCTTCTTTCTATCCATTAAAAATAATAAAATTCCATATTTTATATTTTATTATTATTTTCCTTTTCAGCCTTTCCCATTATATTTTTTTTTTTCCTACAATATATTAACCCAGAAAATATAGAGACCCACCAAACCCAGTGACAGAGGCGAAAACACGACGAAGCCTCTCTCTCTCTCTCTCGCTCGCCCTCTCTCTGTCAATAAACAGACCGAAGAGAATTTTAAAAGTAACGAAAAGAAAGTAATTCTTTTTGAATCTTTTTTTTATTTTTATTTCTTATTTGGGATTTCTAGGGTTTCTTATTTTTTCCCTTAGCTCAGAGAAAATCTGAGCCTTTGAAAAGGGAGGATTCGTGAATAAGAATCGGAAAATGGCCTCGCAAGGGCAGGGAATGGACCCTGCCGTTCTTGATGATATAATCAGAAGGTTAACGGAGGTCCGATCAGGCAGACCCGGTAAGCAGGTTCAACTTTCCGAGTCTGAGATCAAGCAGCTTTGTATCTTTTCCAGAGAAATCTTCCTTCGACAGCCTAACTTGCTTGAGCTTGAAGCCCCTATCAAAATTTGTGGTATGCTTTTAACTTTTCTTTTTCTTTGTTTTGGAATTATTTTTATAGTTATGAGTGGGTTTTTTAAAAGTGCTAAATTGGATTTGGGAAGTCTTTGTTTATATGGTGTTTTGTAGTTTAAGGGGATTCCATCTGATTTTTTTTTTTTTAAAAAATTTTCGGGGATTTTCTGAACTGGTACTCTCAATTTATATGTTTGTTTGATATGAAATTGCTTTTATGTAGATTATGCAAAAGCAGGTATATTGAGGTACTTTCCATTTTCTATATAATAGCACCCATACGAAAATCCACATCTTCAAAGGTGATTTTTTTTTTAATTTTTTTTTCCTTTTTTCAATAAGAAGTAGAAAAATAGTGCACGAATCCATTGTCAAGGGTAATAGTTCGTGGAGACAGTCAAAGATGTGACTACTGAATAATCTTCTTCTTCTTCTTCTTCTTCTTCTTCTTCTTTTCCTCTCTGTCGCTTTAAATTGTCGCTTTAAATTGTCGCTTTTAGTGTCACTTAAAGCTTCCGGGTTCGAATGCTTTTTGCCTTGTTGATGTGGCTTTGTATTCCCAGAGTTGTATTTGAACCATGATTTTTTTGGGCTATTTTTGTATTTATTTGGGCTTGTTGCTGCTGCAACTCGTTCATGCTTAATTGCTAAACAACGTGGGAAAGCAGTAGGGTTGTCTGTATACAGCGTCTTATTTATCAAGTCTGTTTCTTTATCGAACCCTTTTGTTCTCCTTGATGAGCATGTCCATTTGTTATGTTTTTTATAAACAATGTTTGGTTCTAAATCTAATATGGTAAATTGAGAATTGCTATTGTTTTAGTGAACTTATTTGAGAAGAACATTTGCTTTTCTTTTCTTATTTAGTAACAGTTGTAGTGTGGGGTAGTTGTTATTTTTTCTTGGGGGAGGCCTGGGGGTTGTTGTCCGGTGTTGTTTGTGATTGAGCCATTAGAAAATGCTAGGTCTACCGCCATGGGGTTTGTGAGTATGTCAAGGAACCATGGGAAAATGGTGATGTAGATCATGAACTCTTATTTTGTTTTCTTCACCAAACATAAGGCATGAGGGTTGAGGCTAGATTTTTCTCCTATCCAATTCCAACTCTAGTTAGCTTTAAGTAAGTACATCAATTTAAGGCTCTAGAGAACTCAGGGTGAGTTCATTCCAGGTGTTTTCACGTTTAGACTGTTGACTTGTTTGTCCTCTGATTCTCATATCGTATGGTTGTTGTTATTTTAATTTTTTTTCTTTTTTTTTTCCCCGCTGAGTTTCTTCTTGTGGTTTTCCTGTCCTGCTGGATCTAATTATTCCTGACCTTTCTTTGCATCCTCAGGTGACATCCATGGGCAATATAGTGATTTGTTGAGGCTTTTTGAATATGGGGGTTTTCCTCCTAGTGCCAACTATCTATTCCTAGGTGACTATGTAGATCGTGGCAAGCAGAGTTTAGAAACAATATGCTTATTGCTTGCCTATAAAATTAAGTTTCCAGAGAACTTTTTCCTTCTTAGAGGAAATCATGAGTGTGCTTCTATAAATCGGATATATGGATTTTATGATGAGTGTAAGAGGCGATTTAATGTGAGACTTTGGAAAGCATTTACGGAATGTTTTAACTGCCTTCCTGTGGCAGCTCTTATAGATGACAAAATTTTATGTATGCATGGGGGTCTCTCTCCTGATCTGGCTAACTTAGATCAAATTAGGAACCTAGCTCGTCCAACTGCTGTTCCTGACACTGGTTTGCTCTGTGATTTGCTTTGGTCGGATCCTGGTAGAGATGTTAAGGGATGGGGAATGAATGATAGAGGAGTTTCATATACCTTTGGTCCTGATAAGGTGGCAGAATTCTTAGTGCAGCATGATTTGGACCTTGTTTGCCGTGCCCATCAGGTTTACTTTTCTTTTTTCTCTAGTGTTGTCTTATTCTACACTTAAAAGTCAAATTTTAAGGATTTTGGATACTAAAATAAATGCTATGGTCTAGGTTGTGGAGGATGGGTATGAGTTCTTTGCTGACAGGAAACTTGTAACAATATTTTCGGCCCCTAACTACTGTGGTGAATTTGATAATGCTGGTGCATTGATGATTGTTGATGAAAACCTGATGTGCTCTTTCCAGATTCTTAAGCCGGCAGAGAAAAAAAATAGGTTCATGATGTGAACAAAAATGTGATGTTTGCAATACTATTGCTACCTATTTATCCAAGGTCAGAATATTTTTATATCTGTTTAATTCCTTATTTGGGTATTGAAAGAAATATGTTTTTTGTCGTTGATGTGCCAATGAACCCCATTATGTGTCAACTTTAGTATTTTTATGGTAATATTCTGGGTTAAAGGTCTTCCTTGTAACAATTTCTTGTATTTTTTTCACTTGGTGATAAATTATAGTTGATTATCAGAATTATTGTTATTGATCAAAGATCAAAGGTGAAGTGAAACTTTTGCAACTTTTAGAAAACTAAAAGAAAATTATAATTGTAAAGGATTTGATGAAATAGGGATTTCTTCAAAATAGGCTGGACTCTGTAGCAATTTTTCCCCTTAGGGGAATTAGTCATACCTTTCTTTTTGGGAGGTCTTTGAGAGTTAAACCATAACAATCTTTTTTACTGTTTGATTTGGAGTTCCTCTGAGTGATGGATGAATGGATTTATTGTGAAACACCTGCCCTTCTTTGCTGTATTGCTACTTATATGCCTTATGGACTGTAAGTTCATGTAACTGAGACATTATAAGGAAGAATATATCTGGGATAGGTTGCTTTTCACTGTTCCTAAGGGATACCAGAATTGCATTGTTTTTTTAATTAAACTGTATGTGATTTCTCTCAAGGAAAGAATTTTGTTAAATTGTAGCGAATCGTTGGTAGTAAATTTTCATTTCTGGCATTTGTTGGTTTAGAATTCCACATAGGTACATAATGGTTCACAACTTGAGATGATTTTAATTATTGAGTATAGTTTTGAAATGATTATGGTGAATTAGTCTTGATGATGTTGATCTATTTCATGAGTGTTATTTGTTTATCAATGATGCTTATGTAGCGTGGACAACTAAGAAAAATTATAATTGGTACCCATTTACTCAAAAGCTCTGACTGAGAAGTATTTTGCATTGAATCTGCATAAAGATCATCCTTAAAACAGATCCTTACCATATACATTTATAGTGTGTACTTACATTTATTTATCATTTATTTCAATTCCAATCTTTGATTTAGCTCTCTAATTAATTGTCAATATAACATGTGTCGTTTTCCTTTGTGCAGGCATCATCCGGAGCAATGTTCTAACCCGAGAAAATTCAAGTGCGTGGGGATGATCTTTTTCGGAGTAGAAACAAGGCAGAAAGATTTTATCATATTTTCCCCATTTATCTTTTCTTGGTAGTAGTTAATTTGTGCATCAGATGTGTAGGTATGTGGCAAATGGTAGTAACGCTGTCAATTGTGGTCAAAAGAATGGCCTTGTTCAATCTTCAGAAGAGATATCCAGTTTTTCTGACTTTTTTATTTTTTTTATTTTTTTTAATGTTTTCTTTTTCTTTCAATTGAACTATATATTGATGGGTTTAGGCTTTGTTTTATGTTAAGAGATGGTCGACTGTGATCTTTTTTTTTTTTTTTTTTTTTTTTTTTTGGGGGTTTGGTTCAATGATGGTCAACTGTGATTGGTGGCACAACGGCAAGGCCACCCAAATATCTATATAACATTCATATTTTCATAAAGATGAAAGTTTAAAGTTGTTTAATTGTATACATTTTTTAAAATTGTATATGTACTGTTTTAATGTATGACACTAGATACGTATAAATAATGTGAAATTATATTGTTTAAAATTTAAGTGAGAATGTTCTGTGTTGGTGAAGAATACTTAAATAATTATGAAATTACGTAATTCATAATACTGAAATGATTCATTATGAAATGATTGGCTAGGAATTAATAATGCATATATGCGCAATTTATATCTTAAAATTTAAATGTTATCAAATGCATGATTGGCTAGGAAGTATATTGTATAATATAATTTAGACATTTAGGGTAATAAAATACAAAATTGCTTTTTTTTTTTCTTTTTTTTTTTGAAAAAAGGCATATCGTACTATATTTAAAGTTTTTGTTGTCGATCTCAAATTTTTTTTTTTTTCCTTTAAAATTTATATCAAAGGAAATACTCACATTAGATACAAAACAAAAATTAGGAAATTTAACAAAGAAAATTAAAACAAAAAGTATTAGCAAATTATTTCATTATATTATACTCTAATAATTTCTGGAAAATTAAGAGTTTATGTTTACCCAAAAAAAAAAAAAAGTTTAGGAGTAGAACACACGCTATGGTGTGGGCTGAATGAAGACGGGCCATGGCCCACCAAATAAGGAGCCCACTTAATTACCTCTCTCGCACATTTTAAATTTTTTCGCCCCCCATTTTCTCTTTTCTTATAGGGTTTCCAAAATCAGAAAAACAAATTTAAAAAAAAATCACAAAAAAATAAAAAATAAAAATAAAAAAAAAGGAGAAGTAGAAGAAGGAGAAGCAAAATGTCTCAAATTTCTTCGAGCTCAGACTCGAAATTTTTTGGAGAATCATGATTTAATGAATTTTCCGAGAAAAATTTACGAGAAAATTCGTGGTAGGTGGAATTGTGGTTGATTTTTTTGTTTTCAGTTGGTGGTGAAAAGAGAGCGAGAAATGAACTTAGCCGATCCGTCTGCGGCTTTACTGGCAGCGAGCGGAGGCGACACCGTGAAGCTCTTCGATGTCTCGGTCAAGCCTGGCGATCCCTGCACATTGAGCTACTCTCCCTCTCCTGGTTTCCAAGTCAATTCTGTCAAGTGGAACCACACAAGTAAGTCATATTATTTTGTTTTTCTCTTCTCTCTTTCTTCTTTTTTTTTTTCCCTTATTTTTTGTTTGGCATTATGTTCAGGAGGTACTAAATCCGTCAGTGTTTAATAATTCTACTTATTGATGGAATTTTGGTTTGTGAATTTCCTGATTTCTTTTTTGGTTTGGTTTGGTTTTCAAGAAAGATGTAAATGGTGGTTTTGGGTTTGGTTGTTTTGTTTCCTTTCGTAGAATTAAGATTTGTACCCGAATTAATTGCCTTTCGGAGTTGAACTTGGTTCGGATTGGGCTAAATTTTTCCTAATTTCTTCAATGAAATTGGTTATAATATGTGATTTTACTGGGTTATGCTATTCTTATACTTTTCCTCCATTTTTGCTAGCTAGAAGTAGTGTTTTTTCATTTAATCTAGGTGGGGTATGGTTCCTCCAGATTTGGTGGTGGCCAGTGCTGGAGATGATAAGAAGATTTCATTGTGGCGTAAGAATGGACAGAGCATGGGAACCATTCCATTGGCTGGGACTGACAGTGGAGATGGTATTGAGGTAATTAGTTGATCCATGCAGACTCTTGTCCGTTTAGATGCTGCAGACATTTTTGTCGATCATAAAGATAGAAATCATTTGTCATTTGTCATTAGGATTTAGAATACTTGGAACCTTTTTATCATGTATAAGCTAAAGTACTTTGGTTTTCTTGGTTTGGTTTATGAGCTTCTGATTGAAACATATTTTTTAGGAAACTATATCAGCCATCAGCTTTAGCAACAAAGTTTCTAGATACATATGTACTGGTGGAAGTGGCCAGGTTGTAAGAATCTGGGATTTGCAGAGGAAGCGATGTATTAAATGGCTAAGGGGTCACACTAATACAATAACAGGTGCAATGTACAATTGCAAGGATGAGCATTTAGCATCCATCAGTCTTAGTGGGGATCTCATACTTCACAACCTTGCATCTGGTGCAAGGACTGCTGAACTTAAGGATCCAAATGGGCAGGTTGTTTATAATGTTTCATGTTCATGCTGTCTTTCTTGTAGCAGTATTTCTGAGTCTATATTTAGCAAGTAATTTCCTGTCTGCTGAATTTTAAGACCAGGTATTGAGAGTGCTAGATTATTCCCGGATAAGTAGGCACCTTCTAGTCACAGCAGGTGATGATGGAACGGTACATTTGTGGGACACCACCGGTCGCAGCCCAAAGGTTTTCACTATTAAATTGTATAATAATTTTCAGTGCATGTTGAAAATAAACTTAATCATTGTGGCTGAGTGATTTCTATATTTCTCTGGAAGCGTTTTTTACTTCTTTAAGTTTTCTCTTCTTTATTGAGGAATATAATCTCTTTTCTCTCTTTTTTTTTTTTTTTTTTTTTTTTTTTTTTTTTTTTTTTTTTTTTTTTTTTTTTTTACCTTCTCAGGTTTCTTGGTTGAAACAACATTCAGCACCAACTGCTGGTATCAGCTTTTCACCATCCAATGACAAGGTTGCATATACACATATATATTTTCACATAGACATAAATTATATTCAATGAAATAGAAGCTTGAGCTTCCTAAAAGTGAGAATATCTGGGGAAAATAATAAGCATTCTGCTACTTCATGCTCATGGCAGATAATTGCTAGCGTTGGTTTGGATAAAAAGCTGTACACTTATGATTCAGGGTCTAGAAGATCATCATCCTGCATTTCTTATGAAGCTCCTTTCTCTTCGTTGGCATTTAGAGATGATGGCTGGGTTTTGGCAGCCGGAACCAGTACTGGTAGGGTGGTCTTCTATGATGTTCGTGGAAAGCCAGAGCCATTCACTGTACTTCGAGCTTACAGTAGTTCAGAGGTAGACCACCCCCCCCCCCAGCTCTGTTATCATTTTCTCCATCAACATCTGGTCGTTTCTAAGTTTCCAGTGTAGATTTTGCTTGTGTTTACATGGTTGCTTCTTTGTTGAATAAGTGTTTTCCTCTGCACAAGTAGTGTAGTAAAGAATTTTCTCGTCACAGGAAGCCTAGAAATATTTATATTTATTCTTCAAATGTTTGACTCTGTTCTGTACTCCAAGTCCTATATTATCCAATTCCTTTTGTCCATGATCGTCATATTATGGATTTAGAATTACACCTTCAAATTTTTTAGGATAAAAATTAAGTTGGGGTACATTCAGATTATACTTCGTTTCTTTGAGAGTGGAAAATCTTTTCTTACTATTACCAGGGTTTAAACGTGGTTATGTATGCCTCTTGTGACATCTGTATATAATCATCTAGGGGTGACAAGGTTCTGTGAGATATTTCTCTTTGGTTGGACATGTCGGCCAATTTCCATTTCAAAGTGTCTTGGTTTTCAAATTACTATGCTTGTTGTGCATGCTTGTTAACCATGTTGCTACCATTACAGAGGGACTTACACATTTGTTGTAGCTCTTGAAAAGGACTTAGCCTGGATACGATCTATACTTTTTTCATAAGCTGCAGGTCTGCTACTTTATAGTCAGAACAAAGATGTTGGATGCTAGTTCACTTGAAACCTGCTAGCGTTCGGCTCCATTGGAATCCTTCTAGCATGCCTTTAGCACACAGGTCCACTTCAAATGCATGTGAAAATTAGAAAAACTCCAAGTTATGGATATTAATAATGAATTGAATGTTATCATAAGTTTGTGTTGATGGGTTAGCTAAGGATTTTGTGGAATTAATCTGGATTCTTAAATTCCTTTATCATATGTGAAATTTACCCTTCTTAAATATCTGGATGATTCCATTATGGGCCACTTTTGATGTAGTGTCTGTGTCTTCAAATTCAGTGAAATCAGTTGCATTCAAATAAGTTAGACTGTGACAGTATGGGAAAGACAATGTAGGCACTCTATTGCATCTTTTTGGTCAATGGCTGACCCAGATTTTTGCCTTCGTCACTAAGTACTGGGATTTTACCTTCATCCAACATTATAATCTGATGACTTGGTATTTTCAGCTTAAAAATTTGAGTATTATTACCTTACCTTATTTCTATGGGAGGATTAAATTAATAGGGTCCATCAGCGAATTTCTAGAGGTGCTAATTCTAGTCTGATAAATTATTAGATTTGTTCTTGTGAAGGTGCTTTTCTCCAACTAGATGTGACACTTGGAAATAGTAAATCTATACTCTAAACAATAGGATTCAGTCTGATGATATATTTTTTGTTCTGTTCTGTTGCTTTGTTCCACTTAATTCTTGGTTTCAATTGATTGTAATTATTTTTTTAATTATTTTTTTTTTTTCCAAATTTTTGGTCATGTTATTTGGAAGTTATGTCCACCAGCAGCTTTTGTTTGTTTTTTGTACTGTTGGCTTGTTCTTCTGATTGTAGGAGATTGGTCTTAATTAAAAAGAAAATTTAGATATTTGTGTATGCTAATCATGTACAATATGCTTCAGGCTGTTACAAGCTTATCCTGGCAAAGGTCTAAACCTGTTATTGTAAATGAAAGTAACTGCACCGCCGAGACTGCCCTTATGGGAGATGCTGTTGAAGATTCAATTCTTATGCCTGATCCACTTCCTTCTATTACTTCCTCAAGCCTTTCTTTATCTACATCAGTGTCTAATTCTCGGAACCTTGGTCGTTCTGGGCCCCCAGTTGAAACATCTTTAGTTACAACAACTGGTAGTGGATTTACATCAAGCACACTACATGTCTCTGCTGCCGAGGAAACTCCACATCGGAGCCATTTGTGGCCGGGTGGGACATTGTCAAGGTTACATGCTCCTCGTGGTAGTTATAACTTCAAGGATGAAATGGAGGTGTTCTCCCCTCTTGTAGATGTTCAACCAATCACACCATCACTTGACAAAATATGGGATGATCCTGACAGATCAAAGAAGGAGCACTTGCTGATAGATAAGAAGCCTTCATCGCTTTTGTTTCCTTCATCTGGTAGGAGATTTCCTTTTGCAGAGGACAGTGGCAGTGATCATCCGATATTTGATTGGAAGCCTAGCTCAACTTCCAAACAGGTTTCCTTCTCTCTCTACCTTGAAATCAGTTGGATGACTGTATAATATGAAATATTTTTCTGTGAATAGTCTTCTTTTGAGTGTTGATAAGGAAATAATCTGAATTTGGATGCTTGCTTCCATTTTCTTTTGGCTCTTTCGTAATCAGCTCCTATTATGTAGAATGTTACTGGAAGATAGTATTTTATCCACCTGTTGTTAGATGCTTTATCTTGGAGCATTTAAGAGTCAATTGTCTAAAATTACTTGTTTCAAGTGTCTTCCAGTCTGCAATTTCCTGAATGTTGTCAAGGTGCAGCATTATGTTTCAGTCTTTGTTAAATGATCTCCATTACTGAAGTAATCCCTTTTCAATGAAAACTTTGGTTTTTTTCCCATTTGCTTTTGGATGAGTAATTAAATGCCTATGGGTAATTTGTAAGACTCTGGGCCATTATCTCACTCCCTAGATGAATCACCTAGTACAGGGTTACAAACATGCAGAGTTAATGTAACAAATACAGGGGTTAGATATGTAATACTTGGTTAGTAAACTTAGATAACTCCATCACATGCCAGTGTTATTAACTGCATGCTCTAGATGATGATTTTGCATTGTTATGATGGCAGGATGATGCCAAATCTTCTTTCGGATTGTCAGGATCAACTCCTGCTCCATCTTCTAAGAGTGAAGACTCCATCACACCTCCAGAAGCTTGGGGTGGTGAGAGATTATCTGATAAATATACCCACCTACGTCAATCAATATTGCCATCTCGCTTGGGGATATCTGCTTCTGGTGGTCAGACATCAGGATCAATTTTGTCTGGACTGCAAGATTTATCCTCATCTACAAGTCAGACTAGTATTATTGCCTCAACAAATTCTAACTTAAGCTATGCAAACTTGCGTACCAAAGATGTCTCTCTAAGTCAAGAGGCTTCCTTTGGATTTCCAGAGCACTTCTCTAGTTCTTTGTCTATGTCCCTCAGTACGAAAGGCGTCATGGGACAGACCAGCCTTGATTCACCGTCATCTTTGACCTTGCCACGTAGATTCTCTACCTATGCAGAGAGAATAAGCACCACATCTTCCTTCAGTGATGGAACATCCCTGTCAGTTGGCTCACCAAAAACAAAGAAAACTGGAGCTGAGACCAGAGAAGAACTTCTAAACAACTTGTTGACGAAGTCAGACACATCAGCTGCCATGGAAAAGGGAATTCTTCCAGCAATTAATGTAAGAATACCAGCTCTTTATTAAATGATTATTGTCTGTGACTGCATTTCAATCAGCCATGTATTCTCTTTTCCAAAAATGATTGTGAGCACTGAAAGATTGTTTTTATGATTTCTCTTCTTATTTGTCCTCACTCTTTTTGGTTTTATGATTGCTTTTGTGAGGATCATCGAAGATGTCTTTTACTCCAGCTCTGTTCTTCTTTTATTTGGTTAAAATGGCTCATTAATTCACCATATTTGTGACAGGGAGGCATCTCGCAATTGCAAAAGGCATCGCAGCAAGATGGACAGCAGGGAAATTCCTTTACGCTACAGCTTTTTCAACGTACTCTAGAAGAGACACTCGATTCTTTTCAGAAATCAATACATGAAGATATGAGGAACCTTCACATAGAAATTTTAAGACAATTTCATATGCAGGAGGTATTGTCTTGTATTACTTTTCAATTTTTTTCCTTTGTTTTCTTCTAGAGATTCATTTCTGGACTAATTGCACAGATGGAAATGTCCAATGTAATGAGTGCCATTCTGGAAAACCAATCTGAGCTGATGAAAGAAATCAAGTCTTTACGAAAAGAAAACGAGCAACTCCGGCAATTGCTCTGATTGTTAGTGAAGGTTCATTATTATTCGACTTTTGTTTTGGTGAAGGATTTGGGATTTGTCTGTTGTTCCATAATGATAAATGTATACTTTGCTGGTTGTTAGTGGTTTTCTGATTTATAGGCAACTAGAATTGCTTCTCTTAGCAATGGTAGCGTGGGAGAGGGTGAAAGAGGAAAGGAGTAAAGTGAAGAAAATTGCATGCATGATTTGAGTTTAGACTTTTTTGGACATGTATAGAAATGTTTTGTTCAGCTAATACATGGAAGCTTGAGTTGAGTGTTCATATTCAAATTATGTGATATGTCAAAATTCTTACTTTGAGGTGTATATCTGGGCTTAATCTACCTTTGGCCTGCATGTTTCAACAAGGTATATTAGTTTTCTTATTTCTAGGGTAAATTGTTATGATTCCGGATTTTAGTTTTGAAAATTTTTCTAGTATAACTTTTTAAATAGTTACCAAAATACATAGAGGTTGAAGTTATAGATTTTGACTGTCTAGAGAATTAATATATGATTCATGTATCTGGATGCCGCTTGTTCATAATTGTTGCATATCTTCACTGATAAACAGTTATATTGATCAATTAAAGATATATAACTTGGTTAATTGTTTCTGAGGTGTACACACACACAAAATTAAAGACATGGATTTTACTTTGTAATTTGCTGAATTGGCAATTTAGCTTGGTTAATAAATGAGGTCTTGTTTTTTTACATTGCCAACATCAACAGGACTGTGCCCAAGGGGACAAAAAATGAGTATTTTGTTTGCTTGAATTTAGAGCCACTTCTTTTGTTTAGTGTTACAAATAAGTTTCCACTTTCTTAGGTAGATTTGATGAATAGTGAGTTAATATCGTTTTTCTAGATGACATTGCAATAAAATTTAAGTCAGCATGAACAGATGTGTCACGTCACCTGTATTGCACTGTCATCTAAGCCTAAACCTGCTAAGAAAGCTGCAATACTGGAAAATGTTACTTGTGTACTAATTCTGCTTTCTTATTGTTTTATTTTACTTTTATTTTTGGGTAAGAACTTATTTTACTCCTTTCAACACTTGCCCAGTTAGAATCATTTACTTGCAAAAAGCTTTTATGCTAATTTTCTTATTGGTTTTCTAATCGATCTCGAACCATTAAGCTTATCATATGTGTTTCAATACTCAAAGCCAACAAATATTTGAATTTACTTCTGTAAGCAAATTCTTGTTAAACTGTTTATTTTCAAAAGTTCACAGAAATAACATATAAGCAATTGTGCGATAAAAGTAAAACTTAAAAGCAATACTCTCCATTTTGGAACTACAGATTTTTTTTTGGGTTACAAAAACAAGAAGAATTGCCTCGGTGATGTGTCATAATTGAATTCGTACTAACAAAATGGAATTAATCTTCTTGATAACTGCAGAAGTTGACTTCGTACAGCCACCAGTTTTGGTAAATTCATTGCACAGTCGATGCAAATTTGCAGCAACTTGATACCATGGACAACCCGAAATTAAGATCATCCCATTCTTTGCGTAGTTGGAACACTACAAAATTAAGATCATCCCATTCTTTGCGTAGCTGCAATTCTTCGGCTCAATGCCTCACTTCTTGACTATTCTCAATACATCACCCACAAGATGCAAAGAACCAGTTACAAGGACCTGATAAATCAACAAAAGAAAATTGAAATTTGTAAACAAGAAAGATATATACTTGTAGCTACACATTTATAATCATGATGAGGTATATAATGCTCCAACAGTTGGTATGGTAGGAAAACAGAACATCTTACTTGAAAACGAATAGATTTATTTTGTTGAACACTGTCCCTGAGCCATTTAATAGCTAACTGGAGAGAATCAAATACTGCACTATTTTCACCATTTCTGACACAAATAGCTGTATCAACTTTTAAATCTTCATCAACATCTGCGCTCTTATCTTCACCTCCTACAGAGAAAATGAAATAAGCTCATGAAACAAAGATCTTAAATGTACCGATCGTTAGAATTTCTATATACGTAAATTGAAGAGTATTGACACAGTTAGTGAAGAATCCAACAATATGCTATAGGTTCTATTCACTCTTGAAAATGAGTAAACTCACCAAGAATATGGACAATATTTTGTTTACTTTGATACAAATTTTATGCACAAAGAAAGAAAAGTGCTACAGAAGAAAACAATGGAAAATTCTACTATATTTATCTCTCGTAAAATTAAACTTTACCATTATTTAATCCATACCCTTATTTGTCTGCATCAGGTTTTCCCATACTCGTTGAAGAGTGAACTGCCATGATAAATCAACTTGAGAATCAGTTGGTGGTAAAGAATGAGATCCCACCTTGTAATACACAGATACATTTGGCACAAAAAGAGCCTTCTTGAAGTGGACACCTGAAATATCAAATAAACATTTATGAAATCCATAAAATCAGAATATTCCTCTAGCAATTGAATTTATTGAAAAGTCCCATAACATTTATATGTTTCTCTTCTCAGATAGTTCTCTTCAATGTTTTGCACCAGTAAAAAAGTTTATTTTTTTAAAACACAATAAAATAGTTATACCAATAATTTATAAATCTAAAATTTTTACTGAAATATTCTATGCATATCCAAATTCCATGCAATTTAACCATTGTTGAAGTATCTCAATCAAGAAATTCACTTTAAATGTAGAAACTTATGTGACAATTACGTTCCATAGAATTTAAGATATTACAAACAAACATGCTTCATGATATACTCACCATGAATGGCACATGTTTTCAACAGACGAGGAAGAAGAACATTGGGATCCCGCACTGTCATACAATTAAACAGCAGTATCTGCAATATGATAACACTTTCATTAGGCAGAAGAAACTGACGCATCGGATTTTTTTAAACCAAACAATTGGCACAATCTTTTGTATTCCAATTACATAGGCAAATATAAGCGATTTAATTATTTAATAAAATATTCATCAATCCTGCTCCAAGGGAAAGATGTTCATGCGGATTTGTCGTTGTAAAATCCTATTCCAAACTAAGAAATGGTTCTGCATAAGGATAAAGAGTTTTATGCTCTCTACCTGTGCGGAATTCTTCTCAGCTGTTTTATCAAGGTGCCTCTGTACCCATTCATGAGAGGACTGAGAATTATCCTGCGGCTGATAATTCAATATCTGTTGCTGACTATCTTCCTTGATGGCAAGAGAAAACCATTTTGCACATACTTCCATGCTTTCTGGACTATGGGCTCCATCAAAGTAGAATACGAGATCTCCAGTCCTTTCAGTGTCAATATAAGGATCAGAAACAATCTGAGCCCGTCCTTGCAAACTGGCTGTTGTCAACCCTTCTATGAACTGCTCCGGCAGAGGATTCTTTTTCCATAAACGTATATAAAGGAATCAATTATCTTTCACAATATGCATGAAGAAAGAAACAAGTCACTTGTGTAGAACTTACAGTTTGTCCAAGGTAGGAAACTTCACTATGACCAGTCTTCTGAAGCCAAGTTGAGCATAGTGCAACAGCAAGACCAGCATTAAGATATTGATGATCACCTACAAGCCCAAGTTTTTGACCATTCAACAAATTGTCATCTAATGGTGGCACCACTTGAAGATGTACCTGTAATCAGTGTAATTTTTCAGCACATTGAAGGATATTCCTTCTCCTTCCTATAGATTTGACTTGTACAACATGTCCCTCCAACAACTTGCAAAATTTTATGATAGATGAAAGGTGATTGTTTGAGAATGTTACAAAATATGAATATGCAGCCAAAGGTTAAGGCATACAATAATAAAAAGCTCTATGTTGCCCAATGCCATGTTGGGAGATCTGGAATTGCATCTCTTACCAGAAAAGAAGAAAGCCGTTAAGTTTTCATCTTAACAGCCATCCTTAAAAATCCATTCTGAGAAATCATAGGAATTCCAGCAGTATTTACCCAAAAAATAAGTACCAAAAAATAGCGCAAGTTGAGGCTCAATCAACTAAGATGCTAATGAAGTTATAAAGAATCAGTAACTGGATTGTTATCAAAAGAAGGAAAAATAAATAAATAAACAGGTTGAGAAAACTTTTCAAGATTCTGAATTCATTACAAAGCAAAATAATATTATTTCCAACTAAAAAACATACAAACGCTTTTGAAATCTAATATTCTAAAAGAGACATCAAGTTTCTTTTGTTAGACTAAGAGCTTTCATTTTTACAATAATAACCCAAGATTTGAATCGTGCATTTTTAAGTTTTATATAAAGGATGACCAAAATTGGAAAGAAATGTGCGACTTACATCCAGCTGAGAAGCTTTCTCTTCAAGTACACTCATGGCTTCATCAGGTTGAGGCACAGTAAATGCAGGAACACCATGCTGCACCACAATAAATATTTTTTAACAGAGAAAAAAAAAAATGGAAGAAGAAGAAGTAGAAGAACACAGTGACAAAGTAGTAGAGGTGACAGTAAACTGTGCCAGACAAAAAAAGAATTTACAGTTAGTCATATGCTTTAAAAAACACCTTGAAGATACCAGCCTTCTCCCCAGCAATTTCTCCTAGAGTATTTCCTATTTACAGCATCCAGAAAGTAAATATTACAGTCGTGCAATGGAGTACAACACAGAACAAATATGTGAAGGTATCTATTTATATAACAATTTACTCAAATATAATAACGATTAATGTACGAAAATGTCAATGATTCGGTTATCATAGATACTTGAACTGGTACTAAGCTTTGGAATGTTATGAGGCAACACATAATGGTATATCACATTGCAATCCATGAAAGGATTTCGAATATACTTACAATTGCAACACTATGTACTAAATGATTACATGCAATTACCTACTGACAGAAATAGAAAACTAACCAAGAATTTCCATGTGGTCATACCCTAGGGAAGATATACCACATACAACAGGTGCCTGAACCTGAAACACTAAGGTATCTATAGTTAGGCTCTCTCCAAAGAAATGGATAATAGATTTCTTTCTCACACAACAATTAGTCATACCACATTTGTAGCATCAAATTTTCCACCTAACCCCACCTCCAAGATAGCAACATCTACCTGCATGGTTATCAGACAAAAGTCAATATTCTTCCTCATTCTTGATTGCAATCATCATTAAGTTAATTATTGGACGATCTTAAATGAAAGAAGCCTGTCCATAGAAATTAAAAGATTCACATCAAACCTGCTCTGCTGCAAAAATCTTAAAGGCAAGCAAGGCAAGGAAACGAAAATAAGTAGGCATTGGTATGTCCTCATTAGTTTTTTCCTGAATGCAAGGGAAAAAACCACCATAACTAAAATAATTTTCAAAACCATCATACCAAAGTTTTTCAGGGAAGAACAGACAACATTATGATGATCAATAGAACATTAAAGCAAGAAAACCATTAGTTAGATTATATTTTATTTTATTTTCCTCTTCAATTTTTTAATAAGGAATGATGGAAATACACACATCAAATAAGAGGTAAAATTAAGTGCCAAAAGAAGCAGGTTCAGTCCATTTCTCCCTGATGCATAGAATATCAATATATATATATATATATACAGAAAATGAAATCCTTTATCAAGTCATTTAGGACAGATAGCCAAGTGCACTTGAATTCTCAAGTTCTCAACCAGAATAACCTAACACTTCAGCTTGGTGCCATATGCTACTCAATTCAATCAACAGATCATTAATTTTTACTTATTATCGAGAAATTTCTAGCCATATCCATACCGCACCCTTAAATTTCATTCAATGTCCAAATAACTTACTAGCAACTATACATCATAAAATAAGAAGACAGATATGCAAGCCCACAATCTTATAATTGTATATGTCAGATACTTCTGACACGATTTTGAATCAAAGAAACAAGATCTAGATCTTTTTGTTTCCGCTATTTGGAAAGAAAAACAAAATGGGCGAGCTTCACATTGCACTTCTACATTAAAATGTTACATTAGCAAACCAAATTTTATTGACTGCAATCTTTGGCCTGCCAGATTCTATGTTATGTTAAGTTTCAGAGAAATTACATCTGCCATTGAAATAGTCTAATATTCTTATCACCGTGTTTATGTGTTGAATACAATTAAATGAAGATAAATTCCTACAAGCATTTATTCAGATTTCTTCCACAAAAGAATTTGAATGATAAGTGATGCAACTATAAGATACATATTGATTCAAATGCACATAGACGCAGAGTATTGTCTTTAATTTTCAGATGCAACCATCAGTGTATGTCTGCTCCCACAAGTAACTGTTGATATGGGTCACAAAATAATAAAATAACACATACTAAGCCAGAAGTCAGGAAAAATTGTCTGCATTGAAAAAGTCTAATATTCTTATCACCATGTTTATGCGTTCAAAGATCAATCCCTACAAGCATTTATTTCAATTTCTTCTACTAAAGAATAAGTGATGCAGCTATAAGATACATATTGATTCAAATAGACATAGAAACAGAGTATTGTCATTAATTTTCAGATGAAATCATCAAGTATATGTCACTCCCAAAAGTAACTGTTAATATGGATCACAAAATAATAAAGCAACACATATTAAGCCAGAAGTCAAGAACGATTGCTAAAGAATGAAACGCCGTACCTTTAGCCTATCAAAACAATACCAGAAATATGCTAAAAATTTCTCTTCACATATGTCCACACTGTAGTATCCAGCCAGAACAAGAAATATATTAATTACTTGACCTTCCGAGATGAGATATGACAATAAACACTAAATTCCTTAAACAATTTTCTCGGAGCACTTTAGTGGTTATGCAAAATTTCCTAAAAGCATAATAATACAACATTTGCAAAGAACCCAATTACTTAAGAACTTAGACGATTCAAGACAAGCATTAGAATTGTTTACCAAAGAACTTGAAATTCTATAATTTGAATGAACCCACTATAAATTATACGGCATCTAATCAAGCACTCATAAGACCTTATTCTTGGAAATACAAAAACATTACAAGAAATTTTTGCTAGTTAAGCTGGTTTTTTAAAGAAAATAATGAACCTAATTTCTTTTGCTTGAAAATGAAGCTATGTATGCTTTGCACAAAACTCACCCATCCAATCGGAATCTTTCTCTGACATCAATGAGATGAGGGGATGTGAAAAGTCCAGTGTGGAATCCACAATTACGTAGTATAGATTCTGCAAATGTGCAGGTAGATCCCTTTTCATGCCCCAGGGAGAAGAGTAATCAGTATCATAACATATACAGACAAGTTGGACAAGTAACATTATTTCTTAATACAATCCAAGAAACTACAAGTTCATACGACGATGAGTAACTTTTGAACCAGATTTGCAAAGTAGGACAGTCAACTTAAGTAAAACTAAAACTAAGATATTACCAGAGAATTCCAATTACAGACTATTCTTGTTAACTAAGAAAAATCATTTATAAGGTCAAAGAATCTGCAGAGCACGATGGATAAAAGTGGAAAGCAATGCTTAAGCAGTTTACAATAGGCAGAATTTCCCAAAAGTTCAACAACTCAGCAGCAGTAAGATTGTGCCCAGTCCAACAAAGCAGTACACCTACTTGTTAACACTTAACAGATTCAGAAACAGCATTTACAAGATGGGCAAGCAACATTTGGTTCAGAGATGGAAAAGCAGATTTTCACTTTGTTCAGTAATAGAAATTCAATACCTTTCCCTTTGTACCAGCTACATGGATAATCTTCATCTGGGAAATTGCATCCTCCAAATCCAGCATCTATTATCTCAGAACAAATACCAAAACAATATATATAATACCCAGCAGCTCAAAACAGAATTTTGAATCATCAAACATAGCATTTCCAAGAAAATTAAAAAATTTTAGCATTTCTTTCCACCAACCAACCAAAAAATTACCTTGAGATAATCAAAGAGCACATCGAATCGATCCCCTTTGTTGCTCTTATCGGCACGACTTCGTTTCGTGATTAAAGACGATAAAGCATCCAATGCCTCTTCGTATGGAGACCCTTTGCCACCTTCACATCAAGCAACAGCTTTCAATGTTATATATATATATATATATATATATGTAAATTTCTTCACGAGTAACAAATTGAATAATAAGAAAATAAAACAGCAAGAATTCAATTGAAAATGAAATGGAGGAAAGATAGACACGATGAGAAGGTTAATACCTTCGGCCATGGCGAATTAGCTTGGACCTGAAACAAGTAAAGAGTATATTTTTATGTATATATATATATATATATATATATAGAGAGAGAGAGAGAGAGAGAGTGTGTGTGCGTGTTTGGTTTCGGCGTAGATGATGGGATTGGATTTGAAGGGTTGAAAGGTGAGGGACTTGGATCGTCTTCGTATCAGACGAGGAACATCATAGTCATATATTTTTAGACCAAAGACAAAGCGCTTGTCGCATTCCAATATTTTAATATTTTCCCACTTTGCTCACTCACTTTTCAGCACGCAATAAAAAAAAAAAAATATATATATATATATATACATATATTCAGTAGCAAAGGTATTTCCCATTTTGCTCACTCACTTTTCACCACCCAATAAAAAAAAAAATATATATATATATATATATATTCAGTAGCAAAAGTATTCCCATTTTGCTCACTAACTTTTCACCACCCAATAAAAAAAATATATATATATGTAGCAAAAGTACCAGTAACCAAGATTTTATAAGATACATTACCAAAAAAGATTTTATAAGGTACAACGGGTATGTATAAGGTAGCAATTTTTAAGGATTATTATTGTCCAATTTAAAGTAAAATTATTAATTAACACATGTTTATATAACGTTGAAAACATTTTTTTTATTAAAAAAATAAAAGTTGGGAAATTTCCAATAAATCATTATTTGATATAGAATGAAAAATAAAAGAACCATATTGGGTTTTTAATGCCTTAATAATGGTTTCTTTCTTTACCAGTTTAAGCTATTTGTTTCTTAAGAAAAAAACACTTAAGCAATCATTACAAAAATGATGTGCGTTTGAAGCTGTTCTTTCTCCTTTATGACCAGAAAGAAACTTACATACAACCATCCCAAATATGATGTGGCACAGACAAAACTTATTTATGATCGAATTTATTGTGTAGGGTCTATATAGATTGTTTAAGTTTATATTATAAGTTGAGTTTTTTGTTTTTTGTTTTTTTTTTAATGATGATAAAATGCATTATATGAGGTTTTATAATCCCAATTTAATGGTTTCATTGAAGATAAACACAATGTACTAAATTTCAAGTTTGAATGTCTCACTCATTCCCAATATTAAAAAATAATCCCAATTTTAACGTCACTATCTCTAAACTTTACTTATAAATGGCCAAAGCCATCTGTTTCCAAGAAATTTGAGCCCTATTATCAATGGTTGGGATCCACTAAGGTCGACTTCATTTTTTCCCATCAAAAAAAAGAAAAAAGAAAAAAAAAGTCCACTTTTAATAATGCAATAGTTATAATTCTGGTTTGACCGGGCCCACTTAAGTTCCTAACCTCGGTCCCACAACCCGATCTCATTCTCTGCGAACGTATCTGATAGTGTGTCGTCTCAGCCACAGCTGATACATCAACGTATTGAAGCAATCCAACGGCTCCGGTGATTCATTCCACATAAAATGTTGACTGGACACCACACCCAATTCCTTCATCCGCACGTACCGGTCCTGACTCGTGCCGTCCAACACGCGCTTCAGTTCTCTGGCCCCACCTCCCCTTCGCAGAAATACCGCGATCTCCTGCCACCTCAGCACGTCGATGAACGGCAGGTCATTGATCGGACGGTCAGTAATCACCGCTGGCACACAACCAAAACGCAAAGCCTCTCCTATCCCGGAAATGTCGATTTCATAGTCGAACAAACAGAATTTACTGCTCGATAATCTCTCCGCGTTAGTCATTTCATCGGACGGTTCGGATTCGATCACGAAGTCGGGATCGCCAATCAATTCCCTCGCCAGAGTTGACTCTGTACCGACGGTGTGTCTGAAATAGCCCAGAAAACGAAAACTCCCACTCGCAGTCTCGTTGGTCGGCGCGTGAGGAGCGTGGGGAGTCGCAAGCGGTGGCAGCGAAATGTCCTTGTGAGGGATAAACTTACCTGGAGTCGCGGGGAAGCAAGAGATCTGAACGGAGTTCTTCTTCAGCTCGACGAGGTTTCTATCAGATTCGTAGCCGATTCCGGCACAGGAGACGTAGAAATGGTCGGCGCCGAGAGTTCGGTTCCAGTAAGGAAGGTCCGTGCGGAGGCCTCTGACAAGACGCGCGATGGAGCGCGTGGATAGGTCAGCGGAGAATGGGACGAAGAAGAGGTGAGCTTCTTGTGCGTTTCGGGTTGCGAAGGGACTATTACGGAGAGAGGTGTAGAAGAGCAATTCTGCTGGAGATTTGAAGGTTAAGGGGCTGTTTGGCTCGTAAATGAAGATTTTGAAGTTTATGAGCATGTTTTGGTAATTTGGGAAGATTATTTTGGGTGAAAGGTAGGGTGAGTTGGGGCTTGGGAAAGAGCGAATGGTGAGAGAAGAGAAGAGAGTGATATACAGAAGGAGGTGGAAGAAGGCGATGGACATTTTCAACAAGCCAAATAGAACCTTGTACTGGACGGAAGAAGAATTTCCGTATATGAGTTTAGAAAGGGTTGAAGAAAGGTTTCGGCAACGGTCAGCTACGAGTTGCTTTTGGGGTTGAAGTGAAAAAAGTGAGAAACTGTAGAGGCCAGACCCAACTACCAACGATTAATGCTTGCCCAATGAAGGATTAATGCTTGCCCAATGAAGGAAAATAAAAAATAATAAAAAATAAAATCCACTACTACGACCAGAATCGATGTCCAAACCTCCCTATGGTTCAAGGAAATTATTTTGTTCATAACTTATTCCTTAGCCAACCAAATCAGTAATTTCATACTGAAATTCCCATATTGAATTTAAAACACATTTTATAAACCTTTCCAGAGATTGTCCTCCATTAGAAAAAAATAGTGATTTGTTACCGGTTGACTGTTTATACCAATATTTACAGTGGCGATTGGAAGATGAAAAATGACATGTATCCCACCCTTAGGCCAGTCATTTAATTATGTGCCTGATTTGTTAGCTTTAGATTTTTTTTTTTTTTTTTTAGCATTGTTTATATTTATTTTTCTTAGTTGTTCGTTAAGGTATCAGAAGTTTTATATTTTTTTGTTCTTTGCATTTCAATATAATCATATTTTTTTTTTTCTATTTTCTTTTATCCAGAGATAATCAGAAACATTCGATATTGAAACTTTTTTCCCAATATTGACAAACTCTATAATTTTGCATCTTAATTTGCCTATCATACTTTAGTTGTGTCTATATTCAACCATTATTTTCAAATTTTATACAGACATCTGAATAGTGATGATTCAAGTTCTTGTTCCATATGATATATACCATCATATATGACTGTCAGAACATATCAAGGAGAGTTGCCATGAAGTTTTCTTTACTAGGGTCGTTATCTCTCCACTGTTGGCCATTACTAACTATAATTTTTCAATCTTGATAATTATGGATCCATTCATCAAATTTTATTATACATATGATAAGCATCTTCAAGTTGGCTTAATTTTGACCAGATTATTGTTCGCATGAAAACATTTTAACTTTTTAAGGAAAGAAGTTATTTTAATAACATCTTAAAAGACTTGACAACAACTGTCTGGGTGGTGTAGTTGGTTATCACGCTAGTCTCACACACTAGAGGTCCCCAGTTCGAACCTGGGCTCAGACAATTGCTTTTTGTTTTCCGTTTTTGGTTGCGGTCCAATTTGGAGCATATGGTCCAGTATTTGCGAATCATATCTACCTGTCTAACTTTAAGCCCAACTCAAAAAGCCTGCAGGCCAGTCTGGTTACTAACTTACTGGGTAGCAGACCTCGGAAAAAGCAATCATCCGTCCACGTGAGCCATGGTGTGAAGTAAACGAAACGCGTTATCCACAATCTCCTTAAAATTGGCGCGTGGGATTAAAAAAAATTAAAAAAAGGGCTCATTTCCAACAGAGCTCGAAGACGAAAACCATACCAGTCAAGTCAGTCTCTCTTCTCGTCCTTTGTTTTGTTGCTTCCAAGTTACGAAAAAAGCAACGTCTAGGGCTCGTATCCAGAAGAAGTGAAAAAAAAAAAAAAAAAAAAAGGATCTCAGGCTCGCTCAAGGCATCGAATCTCTTCCAGAGGTGAAATCTACAATGAGTCTCTGATTTATACGAGCTACAAAAGCATTCAATCTCTGTCTTTCTGTTTGAATTTTTTGCCTCTCAATGGACGAGTACAACACAAACCTTCCCACCAGCCACTTGCTCGGTTCAGTCCCTGTATGTGCCGCTTCCATTTGCTAATTTTTGTTTTTTTTTTTTTTTTTAATCGTCACGTAAATTGAGTATAAATATGATTGAATTTCTGTATTATTTTCTGTTTTTTGTGTAACGATTTTTGTTTAATTTTTTGGTCTTGTGATCTTGTCAAATGTAGTGTTCGAGATTGGCCAACATCTATGAATTTTTTTCGATTCTGTTTGTTTTCTGAGAAAAGGAAGGAAAGGCTGTGAAAGAAGTGTGAACTGTTTGGGTAATTTGTGCTGTTTGGTGCTTAATACAATGTCTGGCTTTTCTACATTTTAGGCTTTTTGGCATCTCATAAATTATCCTTTTATGTTCAATGACCTCAAAGATTGAATTTTAGCTAAGGATTATAGAAAGTGGACAATGATGAGTTAGGAAATTAATTAATTATTATTTTTATTGAGTAATTACATTCTGGTGTTTGGTTTGGCTATATATATATATAATGTTTACGTTTTTGTCCTAAGGGTGAGTGCAAAATTGGGGGTTTTCGTTCCAATCGTATAACCTCTCCTGTCCCTCTCCTCCTTTCCCAACCTTGGATGTAGGCAATTACATCCCTGACAAAATGAAAGTTCAAATCAGACGCTCATATTTCTGTCTCTAGCTGAAGTTGTTTAGCCATGAAAATTGAGAGATTTTGGTTTCCTCTTAGAAAGAAATTTAATATTTTAACGTATTATTATTTTTTGCAATCGTGTGCAACTATTGCCCCTGTTTTGGAAAATAAAGTTTTCAGTTAGCTGATATCATTTGTAACGAAACCATATCTGAGTAGTTAATTAGTTGTAAGAGTAATCCATTTGGTAAGTTTTTGCGTGTTTATTCTTTATACCAAGTTTGCTTGAAGTGCTCATATGTATGTAACCAGTCCTTTTATTATCTGGAACGAGTAATTTATGTTTCTGCAACTTTTTTTGTGGATAGGCTGTTGTCAATGAAGAAAAAGAAAAGAATACCACTAACTATGAGGGTACGAGGTTTAATCTTTAGTTCTTTTAATGGCTCAGTTTTTCTTTTACATAGTTGTAGTTTAGCCTGGGCCTTTTCTTGTTTTGTACTTTATAATATTCGTGTCCTGGTTCATATGCAGTCCCTGAAGCTAATATGCAAATATTCCCACCAACTAATGGAGGGGACAGAGGAGGACGGGGTTATCAAACTCTCCAAAGTCCAAGTGGTATCATATATGAATAAACTAATTTCTATGTATTACATTTTCTTATCAAAGATAATTCTTTTCTCTCTTTTTTTTTTTATAATAATTTTATTAGATGTAGCAAGAACTTATGTTTATTGGGTTGCAATTCAGAAAAATTATATATATATATATATATATATAAAAAGAAAAAAAAGATAAAATTTTGTTATTATTATCCTTTTGTGAAATATTTTGTGCTGGAAAAAAAATTAAAACTAGTTGATCTTTAAGGGAACTGATTTCTTGATATTCTTTCATTTATTAAACTTACTTTGTAGTAATAAGGGTTCCTTATAATATGTTTATCAACCTTAGTTTATTTTCTTATTCCTACTTGAGATTGAGCATCGAAGGCAGAAGCCATTTTTCTCTTCCTTTCATAATTATACGGAGACATAAAACTGTAATGGATATCAATTAATTTGAAATGTGAGGTTTGGTGAGTCTAGATAAGGCTCTATGGTTTGAGTGGATGAAATGGTACCATTTTGTTGACTGATGCAAGAATTAATCTTATGACTTGCTGTATATCTTTTTTAAAATTTTATTTCATGATAAAAACTAACTATTCATGCATGTTTGCAAAATTTTTAATCAACCTTGTCAAAAGTAGAGCTTAGCACCATAACTAGATATGTCCTCTAAAAGATCACCTTGCTTCTACCTCCATTTGTTTTTAATTTGGAGATGCTGTAAACTGTACAGCCATCAAAGAAGTTTGGCCGATAGGCATGAGTTAAGGTGGAAGAAACAAATGGAGAAAATAATTTGTTATCACTCTTTACTTTTGATGATTTCAATTGTCTTTTTTTTTTTTTTATATATATATATAATTTTTTGGGGCTTCATGACTAAATTTCTGGATTCCCTTCTGATTTTCCATATATTTTGAATAGGAATTGTAAACTGACTTGCAAAATGTTGAGTCAATTTAAAATTTTAAGAGTAATTTGGTACAGTTTAGAAGTTTTACAAATCTTGTATTGTCAAAATTGGATTGATATTCGAACTAGTAGAATGCTGTTGCACAATTAATCATGAGAAAATTTAAAGCCGTGTTGAGGTGGTTTGCCACCATAGTTCTCTAGGTTTTCTTTATGTGGGTTTTTAGGAGGAGATATGTAATCATTATTACCAAGTGAGAAAACTTATATACTTAACATCCTCATGGAATTATTTTTAAAATGAATAATAGATAATTTCTTTTCTTTTCTTTTTTATCTTGTTTGGTTGGTTGGGAAAGGGGAAGTTGGGCAGAAAGATTGGAGGGAAAGTTCTTATTAATTATGTCTTCTGTTTTATTCTGTTTTACAGTCATAGAATTGACGAGTGATAGAGTTCTCTTTCCTTATCTGAGATTTTGTCTCACAAAGTCATATGATGTTAGATTTGCTTTCTAATAAACCTTACTGTAAGATATCTGATCCAAGCTGCATATATATTCAGTTGGCAGGTTCTTTTGGCTTTCTGAAACTTCTCTAAGTCTTCTTGAGTGAAGGAACTTATATTTGTATCAGAGGCTTAACATTTAACTTAGATAATTATTTGAATGCTTATTTCTGATTCAAACAGAATTACTGGTCATAAAAATTAGAGCTAAGTTATTTGTCATTTCATTCCAATGCATTTATGTCCACCGCCTACTGCTTTCTGTGTTTCATGTCCAATGACCTATTTTTCTTTGTATCCAGCAGAAGGGTTTGAACAACAACCAGCAAACAACTGGAAGGGAGTATTTAGTATCTCATCATACACACAATATTTCAATGTGGATACAGATATTGTCATAAACAGGTTGCTTAGCTCTTTACATCCCACCAGTGGCGATTTTTTTGATAAGATCGATGCTAATCCTGACCTGTGAGTTCTATTTTTCCTTTTTCCTTTTTCATTTTCATGTTTTCTATCCTTTCATTTCTTTTTAAATATATATATTATAGCAGGTTAACATACTTTAGTTACTTGTATGAAAACATTTTGTGTGGACAGCTATTTCGTCAAACATTCCAACTTTTGTTGCAAAGTTGTAAAATTATGGTAAAGGATGATGCATATCCTTGAGGGTGATAGAAAAGTGGGAAATTATAAAGCCCTAAAACTAAAGGGTCAAAACCCCCTAAACTGTTCCAGTCACTAGCCCCTATTTTTAGCTGATTGGAGGCATGTAAAAATCACATATAAGCTTTTGGTAATGGCATGAAGTAATTTTTTGCACTGCCAAATGACAAAAGAGCTAGACTGTAGCTGAAAATTTATGAAGTTTAGGTGGTTCTTGTCAAATTAAAAAAAGGAACTAAAGTGTAAGAATGGGAAAAGTTCTGGGGCTTTGATGCAATAAAGTCTAAATTAAAATTTTATATTGGGGATGTAAAGATAAATTTAGAAATGTCGATAAGTATCTCCAATTGGACCAATGTGGTGTCTTCCCACACAGTTCTGTTCATTTGTGCGTATGGGTGCAAAAGTATGGCTCGTGAAAACTCTTTTGGCTTTAAGGAATGTATAAGCAAGTGAACCAGGCAGTAAATCTGTAAAGGAGCATATTTCATGATGATCTTTTAGTAAATGTTTTCCACTAGGGTAGTATTGTCTGAACTTTATAGCTTTAAGTTTTCAAAGGAAAATATGAATGTAGCTCCCAGTGATTTGTGAAGATATGCTGCAAATATTTTCATTGCTTTGAAGAGTTTGGTTGTCTTGTATAAGCTGTTACATTCTAGTTTGCTGTCAGTCTCATGCTTTTATTCACTTTTACTCCGCTAAGCCTGTTAGAGTTTTATTATGTACAACAAAGGTATAAATATGCAATTCCCTTTCTCTTTCCTCCTGATCTGGAAATCCCCATCTGGTGAATTTCTTAAAATTAACTATATATTTCTGCAAGAAGCATGTGGGTCCTGACTGTCGGGCTAAAGATATTGGTTTCTAATATTTACAATTTGATTTGACATGTCTAATATTTTTGTTCTTCCCGGTGTATTTTTTATGTTAGCTATGGGCTAATCTGGATCTCTACTACATTGGTATTTGTGCTTGCTTCTCTTGGAAACTGTGCGACCTACCTCATGGAAAAGCACACTGATAAAACTTCTTCTTGGAGCTTTAATGTCGGCTATATAAATACAGCAGCATGTGCTGTCTATGGTTATGCAGCTGTGGTGCCATTGGCATTTTATTTCTTGCTTCAGTATATGGGTTCATATGCAGATCTTGTTCGGTTTTGGTGTATGTGGGGATACTCTCTCTTCATTTTTGTTCTGGCCTCTGTGAGTATCTTCCTTCTGTTATTTTGTCCTAGTCTTTTTGTTCTTAATCTTTTTCTATCCCATTTGGAATTGGCTTGATGATTGGGATACAAAAGGCAAAAAATTTTCTGATTAAGAAGACAAAAATCTATTTATCCAAATATGCTTTAACTGGAACTTCGAATCCTGCTGTGCTTTTAACTTCACTAAAATTTTATAAATTTCTGCATCTTCTTTATTTTAACATCGAGAAACATTTGTGATCATCAACGTACCTTTCATTTGGCTATAGGACCCTTGCATTTCCCATGGTGATCAATTATTATGATCAAGAAAAGGAGATGGACTTTTTTTTTATGTTCATTAGTTATAATCTATATTCCTCTAATAATCTGATACATGACTCTGAAATATCTTCAGTTTCTGTTGCTGATTCCGGTTGAGATTCTCCGGTGGATCATTATAATCGTTAGTGGAGCTGCCTCAGCTTGCTTTGTTTCCACGAACCTGAAGTCAAAACTACAACAGAATGATGTTACAATAGTGGTGGTGGCTGCATGCTTCTTGCAATTAGCTTTGGCAGTCTTCATCAAGGTTTGGTTCTTTCCATGAAGGCTCACCGAGCTTGGGTTGTGTAGTATGAAATTTCAGCAGCTTCTCTTTACTTTGGATTTTTTTTTAATTTTTTTTATTATTATTATTATTATTTTTTTTTTTGGGGGGTTGAGGGGGCTATTTGATCAAGGGTGCTGTTTGATCAATGGTATCAACTGGAATGGAATTTGTCTAAGGTATTGGATTGAGAAACCAACTAGAGTAGAATTTGTCCCGAAGTGATGACGTCTATGTTGGGATTACGTACTTGGTTGCACCGAAGTCTGGTGAAGAGCCTGAAACATGCAATGCGAGAAAAAGAAATCTAAAGAGTTTAGCATCTGATGAATACCACACGATGTATTTGTCTTGTCTGTTTAAAAGCTTGTAAGGAGAAAAAAAAAAAAAAAAAAAAAAAAAAAAAAAAAAAAACACTAACCGAGGGGAGAACCTTTTTTTTTTTTTTCCTCCTGGCTAAGTATTCCTTATTTGAGTCTGGTTTTGTATATAAAGATTGTATCCAGATAGATTGCAATTTTTCTTTTTCTTTTTTATTAAATCCTTTGCAGTAGTAGACACGGCTTTACCTCAAGATTGCATTTGGAAAGTGTTAAAGTTGGGAGAGAAATTAATTTTTAAAATTTAGTTTTTCAGAATTTAGTTTGTTAAAAATTAATTTTTCTCTGTTTGTTGGTGAAAAAGTTAGATACGTAATTAAATTTAATATTGTATAATAAATTAAAAATAAATATATATTGTAAAAAAAATTAAAATTATTGTATTTGAGATTCTTAAAATGAGATAAGAATAATTTTTTTATATATATTTTTATGTTGGTGGAAATTTAATTTTCTGTTTTTATATTTTTTTACTTTATAATAAATATTTAAATAAAAAAAATTATTAATTTTTTAAAAAAATTAGATTTCTATTAACTTTAATTTGATCGGTGAAAAAAATGCATGAATTTCGCAAACGAGGGAAACAAACAGTGGAGCATACAGGATATTGTAGGAAAATTTTTTCAGCACTCCTGTAGTCTTTGTCGCAATCATAAGCTTTCACATTCATTTGCGATTTTTCAATTATCACACGCAATATAAATCTAACAGTATGCAGGCATATGCAAATGACAAAATAAAGCGTAGCAGAGCAGACTTACAAGATAATAATTAAGAATGGCAATTCGGTTGGGCATGCCTGAACCTGATAAATCGGATCCGATCCAATAAAAATCCATCTTCATTATATCGGATTCCTCTGTTAGTTGGGTTTTATCTGATCAGGTCTGACGAGTTACCCTTCCTGACTCGGTTTGAATGTTTATAAAATTCAAATGAATTTATCGTATTTTTCACAAGCATACCACGATACCGAATGGATTTATCAGAGCACAATCTGACCTGATTAGGGTATAAAATTTGAAAATCCGATCCGATTTGATATTCGATTAAGCATATTCGCACCTAATTAAATTGGATTGGATTTTAAAAACCCGATCCAATCTGATCCATTGCCATCCTTAATAATTATCCTATTTTTGGTAAAATAACGTACAAAGATAATAATTTAGGTTTTCGCTTATAGTGATTTGTGATTCCATACTGTCCATGTATTGATTACATAAAACAAAGTTTCTCATTCGATTTTCTTATACCAGTGGACAAAGAAAAACTGTAAAGCAGATATCGCAATCTGCATTATCTGTTCCAACTTTCCAAGTGTAAAATTGCCATATGACTATCCCATTTTATGATGCAATTATGCATTTAATTTTTGTAAAAAAAATAGAAATTTGGATTTTGCCTTCTTATGTCCATCAAATGATTCGTATTTATTTAACTGTTACTATCATGAATGTAACTGTGTATATAAAGGTAATACATCACGGACATCAATTATAAAGATACTTGGCGAACCCGTAAAGAATTTTATGTTGTATATCAAGCTTTCTACATCGGACACGAGACACCGACTGACGAAGAGCATCATATCTGACACGCGTTGTACACAACATATGTGGCTCAGATCATGTCTTCTCTCCGTTCCCAATAGGCGATAAAACGGTGGGAACTACTGAGTTTGACCCGTTTCCTTTCCTTTTATTATTAAACTGCCAACATTATTATTCAATGACTTGGACGTTGTGAAGCCAGATTCGACGGTGAATGATCTTTTATTATTTGCCAACGCAGCACCAATTTACCAGCTAAAGACAAAATGCCCATGTCATCATAAGGGGAAAAAAACAAAAAAAAGGCAATAATTATGTATAATAATTTTTTTGACTTAGAAACATTTTGCACCAAAATTATGATACCTTTTTCACTTTTTTCTTTTTATCAATAATTTGTATTCTAGCAATTTTCACTTAATGAATTTAATTAGATTAGACATACACTTTGTTAATAAAAATTTATTTAAATTGGTCACCAGACCAAAAAAATCATTAACGAATTCATGGTCACATAGCACGAAAATTCATTAATTGAATCCACAATAAAATTATTTTTATTCATAAAATATATAGTAAAATACGAATTTTATATTATCTCAGTTGATTTCATTTCACTTTATGAATAAAAATAATTTTAAATTAAAATCTAATAAATATTGAAATTAAGCAAGCAAACTCTTAAAAAAATTGTACAGCAAAGTGGAAATATTAAGTATAGTACAAAAATTAGTCTAGAACAATCTTTTATTTTTATTTTCATTTTTTTTTCCCCTAAAACCTAAATGTTTTAATTTATCCAAGAAAGGGTAATTCAATAAGGAGATGACTTATTAACTTGGTCATTTTCTATCAAAGCTGACAAAGACGGAGGTAGACCGTCTCTACCAACCCACAACCTCCATATGTGACGCGGATCTATCACCAATCACCCAAACTATCAATTTTATGCACGCCCATTCCATTCGCCGCCTACTACTACCACTACTCCATTATTTCCATTTTAGACAATAAAAAAAAATATAATAATAAAAATTTAAATAAATGGACCTCTCACGTGACACGTGTCATCCTCAATTGTAGATTGAAAAAGACAAACGTGCAGCTGGACTGCGTTAGTATCTTTCTACCAGACAGACTTCTCTCTCTTCTTTCTTTTTTCTCTAATATCTGTCCATCTGTTTTCTGAATTTTACTATTACGAACACCGTTTTTAATTTTATCAGATATCCAATAACCATCCACCACGTCTATATTTCATATTCCCAAAATGTCCTTTGTCATATTATCTGTTTTTTGTTTTTTTCCCTCCACGTCCTCACCTCACCTTGTGTGTGTCTCTCTCTCTCTCTCTCTCTCTCTTTATTAGTAGTATCCTCCTCCAAGGCCCAAGAAGCGGCAGTATCAGCTGCAACGTTTCTGAATCTTTCGGAAATTAAAATATATATATATATATATATATTTAAACAAGAAAAACAGCTGCGCCTACTGAGTCGCCGTCTTTTTCTTATATTTCTTTGAACCAAGTCGTCGTCTTCGTCGCCGCCGCCGCCGCCGCATTTACTGTCTCCGATATGGATGAAATGGATCGGTCTCGAGCTTTTGTCAAAGACGTTAAACGAATCGTCGTCAAGGTCTCTCTTTACTCTTTTTTTATTCTCTTTCATTTTTATTTGGTAGATTCAAATAGACTCTCATTTTCTACTGAAATGCCTAATTTGCCTGGTGAATTTAGTAGATAACGTTTGAAATTTATGTACTTGGAAGCTGGAAAGCTACCAAAAAAAAATAAAAAAATTGTTGTTTTTGATTTTGACCATGTTGTTCCAAGTGCTCTTTGTGTTTGTTTACTGGGAAAATTGTGAGTGCGTTAACTATTTGATTGGATGTAGTAATTTTGGTTTGTTTTCCTGCGTTTTCTCGTCAGTTAAGCAGAGCATTTCTTGGTTTAGATAGTATTCTGAGTTTTTTTTGTTTTCTTAATGGGGGTTGTCTATTTCAAATGGCATATCCGATATTTGTTTGGCTTTTTGAAGAAAGAATTATTAGCAGTAGCATGATCTTTTTCGATATTTTATGAAAGAAAAAGTAAAGAAATAAAGAGAAACTCGTATTCGCTTTCCTTTATTTTTGGTTATTCTGAGTATATTCCAAGAGAATAAGTATATTGGTGGATGAAGAGGCAAATGATAATGTATATTCCCATCATTTCCCCAGCTTGACTTTTTTCTATGAAGGAACCAAATCATGAAGCATAAAAAGATTCTAATGTTTAATTTTTTTTTTTTTTTGGGGGACTCAAAGTAAACAAAAAATGATGTAAGAAAATCCTAATTTTGTACCTTAAAAAGCTGGATTAAATTGCAAATGTTGGTGTGACTAATTTTTTTATGTTGTGCTATAATTACTGAAGGTGGGGACTGCAGTTGTTACCCGTAAGGATGGAAGATTAGCGCTTGGAAGGGTGGGTGCGCTTTGTGAGCAGGTAATTTAGTGGATCATGTGTGAGGTTAGCTAGCTTGTACGGTTTTTATTGAAAATATAATTACCAATTTGGAATTTGAAAATGTAAACCAGATTAAGGAATTGAATTCTCAAGGATATGAGGTCATTATGGTGTCATCAGGTGCTGTCGGCCTTGGTCGCCAAAGGCTTCGATACAGGAAACTGGTTAACAGCAGGTTTTTCATTGTTCCTTTGTGATTGTCATTGCTGCCATTTTTATAATTTGTAGATCACCTAAGATACATATGTTGTGAAGATTTTTCTTCTGAAAAATTCAAAAACGAATTAATAGTTATAGCTTTGTTGCAGTTTTGCTGATCTCCAAAAACCACAAGTTGAAATTGATGGGAAAGCATGTGCTGCTGTAGGACAGAATAGTCTTATGGCTCTCTATGATACATTGTTCAGTCAGGTGGTTATGGTGTCCGTTTTTGTCTGTTTTAGAACTTCATTAGAGCCCTCATAAGTAGATTGGAATTTATAATTAAATTCGTACTGGGACTATTGTTTGATTTAAATAGTAAAATACATTTCTTTTGTTTACTTTCTTACTTGTTTTTCCTGTTCCCAGCTTGATTTAACATCAGCTCAGCTTCTTGTAACTGATCATGACTTTATGGATAAAGATTTCAGAAGGCAAATGAATGATACTGTAAAGTCATTATTGTCCTTGAAGGTTATTCCCGTATTTAATGAAAATGATGCAGTGAGTACCCGAAAAGCTCCGTACGAGGTCTGTTACTTGCCTATTTCTGCTTTATTTGTTGTGGTGGGAATGATAATCTTAAACATGCTGTTTATCATTTTCTCGTTGAGAAATGGAATGTCTAAGTTAAAAAATGGCTGTTGAAATCGGCCTACAAGGTTATAAGATAATTATAGGTATGAAAAAGATTCCATCAAAACTTTTGCCATTCTAAGATAAGAATTCAAAGGATTTTATGTTTGGAAACCAAACAATTATGCTATATCAGTTCTTGGATATAAACTAAACTAACTACTTTGATTAGATGCCAAATGTTTGTGGTAATGAAGGTGTGATTTTCCATTATCCAGACCAATTTTTCTAAATCTTTTTTTTTTTTTTTTTTGGGTGAATTTGATTGGCTTAAATGTTTTTTCTTTTGTGGCTGCTGTAGAGTTCTGATGACTATAAATCAACTAACCTGTTAACCCAAAATTCAAACTTGGGGGGCACTTAAACTAATTTATTAGGTCCATGTATAAGAAGGCATTTGGTTGTTTTGATATATTTATGCTTTTTTCCTAACAAGCAAATACTGGTGCACATACCTGTCCCTACGCACTTTTCCTATTCTGGAATGCCATTTTGGAGCATGAGAAGAAGACTGTATATCTCCTTACCTTTACAGTAAAAAATCATATTATCTTGGCCTGACTTTATTGAAATCTAGAATTCATATCTTTCTTGTGCATATGGGGATGAAAATTTCTATTTTAGAATCTTAATTTTTTTTCCATTAACAACTATTTACTTTGTCACTGTAGAATACACTCATTTCACTGGTCTGATATGGACACAATATGCAGGATTCTTCTGGTATATTTTGGGATAATGACAGCTTGGCGGCTCTACTGGCATTAGATTTGAAGGCTGATCTTCTTGTTCTGTTGAGTGATGTAGAGGGTCTTTACAGCGGTCCTCCAAGTGACCCACGTTCAAAGCTTATCCATACATACGTTAAGGAAAAGCATCAAAGTGAAATTACTTTTGGAGACAAATCAAGGGTGGGAAGAGGGGGTATGACCGCAAAAGTTAAAGCTGCTGTTAATGCAGCTGATGCTGGAATCCCTGTTGTTATCACCAGGTATAATCTCACGCTATATGCTTACATGTGAATAACTACGTGTCTAATAAAGTTTTCACACATGAGAGTATACAATTAATTTAATCAAATTTTCTTGTTTAAAGGGAAAAAAGATGATAAAAGTTACATCGAACTTCTGACTTTTTTGAATCCCCTCTTATAATCCCATTTTCTTTTAAAAAATTCAAGTAAAATAAATAATAAAAGTTGTCTACTAACTTCAGTTTTACAGTGAGTGATAAAGTGATGTTATTCAAGTAAAAGAAATCCTACTGTATAAATTAATTCAGGGTTGAGAAAGATGCAGGCCTCTTTCTTCTCCTGTTTCTACTTCAAGAAATCTAATATGTCATATTCTAACTTGAAACCCACGGTGAACTTTTAGCAGGTAGTAGTTGGTTGATTGAGTGGTTGGTGGGTGTTTGTTCCCCCCCAGCAGCTAGTAGTTGTTGATATTCTATTTGAGCCCAATGTGCATACTTCTGTAATAATTTGTTTATTGTTACCTTTTGAAGTGGGTATGCTGCTGAAAATATCATTAAAGTCCTTCAAGGACAGCGTATTGGTACCCTCTTCCATCACGATGCACATTTATGGGGCCCACTCAAAGACATTAGTTCACACCAGATGGCAGTTGCAGCCAGGGAAAGTTCCAGAAAGCTTCAGGTAGTGTGATGTTGCTTAATGTGTTCAACTCAACATTTATTCTGTGATCTATATTGTCTTTCTTCTATCTTTTTGGACACTCTTTGCCTCCATAACTCAGTATACATTTATTCACCCAAAAAAAAAAAAAAAAGGAAAAACTCTAGTATACATTCTACTTCAGCAAATAAGTAATGTGATAATTTCTTGTTTTACAGGCCTTGTCTTCTCAAGACAGGAAAAAAATTTTGCTCGATATAGCTGATGCACTAGAAGCTAATGAGAAAGTGATTAGTGTTGAAAATGAAGCTGATGTTGCTGCTGCACAGCAGGCAGGATATGAAAAATCCTTGATAGCTCGGCTGCTTCTAAGGCCTAGAAAGGTCTGATGAATTGATTATTTTCATCTATTTTTTATTTCTCTTCTCGCTTTCTACCTTATGGTTCTTGTTCGACATTTCTTATCTCTAAACAAATATTGCCACGTGTGGATACTATGCTAACTGGACCAAGTGTTGTTGTTTATCAGAGCTGGTGTCACTGCTTAACTTGTTGTTTCTAAAACAGTTTACTATGCTTGACAGATTTCAGGCCTTGCAAAATCTATTCGCGTACTTGCAAACATGGAAGACCCAATTGGTCAAGTTTTGAAGAAAACTCAGGTAAGGGAAGGGTATAGGATAATAAATTTTGGATATCAGTCAATAGTCTAAATACAGCAATTCAAGGGTTCTAATAAAGTGGGTTCTAAGCAAGATACTGAGTAATGCAGGATCCTAGAGAGAACAAATACTAGAAAAACACTGTAGTAAAGGCAATCTTAATTTCATTCATTATCATTCATTCAAAGTCTACCTCTTAGGGTTTTAAAGAACTCTTTTTATTGTTGCACAACCAATTAGGAAAAGAAAATAACTGTAAATAAGACAAGAAACTAAACCAGGAAACAAGTTCCCTAATAAAATTAAATGAAATTCCAAATATATAATTTATTTATTTCTTAAATCTGCACCTAAAATAGGTTTTACATTTTCCATCTTTGCCTCCATAACTTAAATTTGTTTTTGTGCTTATTATTGCTAATATGTGATTTTTCTTATGACTACTTTCTGTTATAGCTTGCAGATGGACTTATCTTAGAGAAAACATCAAGTCCTTTGGGCGTTCTCCTGGTTGTGTTTGAGTCTCGTCCTGATGCACTTGTACAGGTAAAAGTGCCACATTTTGAAAAATAAAAATGTTTTATATGGTATGGTTTGTATGGATGGGTCATCTAGATATTGCTTTCTCTATGGTCAACTGTTCTCTTCTTCTTTCAACTTAAATTTTCGGGGACGATGACAAAATGTAGGATAAAAATAGAATATCTTTTCCTATAAGAAATTTTAAAAGGAAAAAGCCTTCTTTTCCTTGTTATTGTTTATTGTATTGACATCATTTTCATAGCTAGGCCTGCTTCGTAATAGCTTAAGCTTTTGGGATTGATGGTAACTTAACATGGTATAAGAGCTATGGTTGTTTGTCTAGTATTGTTTCGATCCTACTAACTATCATTTGTGGTAATTTATTGTTCTGCACTTTTCCTTCCCACTTTCTGTTACCCCCACCTATTCTAAGCTGGATTCTTTTTCTCATTATTGGTCCATGTTTCGTTTGTTTGAATAGATAGCTTCATTAGCAATACGTAGTGGAAATGGGCTTCTCTTGAAGGGGGGAAAGGAGGCCAAGCGATCAAATGCTATACTGCACAAGGTTTCTAATGTTGTTCAAACTAAATAATACTGAATATACTGGAATGTAGCATCAAATCAATCTTTATTTCCACATTAGCATTGAAACCATTTCTGCAACTCACCCTTATCCTTAAATTTGTAGGTTATTACTGAAGCCATCCCAGATAGCGTTGGTGGAAAGCTAATTGGACTTGTGACCTCAAGGGAGGAGATTCCTGATTTGCTAAAGGTGATTATAGCGAAGAATAATAACTAATCACTTTATTTTTGCTCTTTAAGTTGATTATTGATATTGAAAAAAAAATTGAAACTCAAGATTCACATTTTTGTGCTAGCTTGATGATGTGATTGATCTTGTGATCCCAAGAGGCAGTAATAAGCTGGTTTCTCAAATCAAGAACTCAACCAAGATTCCTGTTCTTGGTCATGCTGGTGAGATGAATTGAACTCATTGCTTTACTTGGATATAAATTGTACAGGCTGTGGCATTTCGTTTAGTAATATACTTTTCCTAGTACAACATGATGCTTCATGTTGTAGTAAAAAATGGCACTTTTTGCTCTCAGATGGAATCTGCCATGTCTATGTTGATAAGTCTGCTAACATGGCTATGGCAAAGCAAATTGTTTTAGATGCAAAAGTAGATTATCCTGCAGCCTGTAATGCAATGGTAAATTATTTATTAATTTACAATTACTGAACATTTTCTTTTATGGTTTTCAAACATTTAGCATCTTTGGACATACCTAATCACTATGTTTGGTTATTCATTATTTGTGATTTTATTTTATTTTATTTTTTATTTTTTATTTTTTATTTTTTAATATTTCAGGAAACACTTCTTGTCCATAAGGATCTAATGCATAGCCGTGGATTTGATGAGCTTATTGTTGATCTTCGTGTTGAAGGTAAAATTTTTCCCTATTGAATGTTGCCAATTCCAAACTTTTTGTTCCCTTCCATCCTCTCCTTCGTCTCCCTCCCTTATAAGCTTCTAACTCAAAAAGCCTTGGGGCCTTGCAAACTATCAATTAGGGAGAGGCATCCGAAGCCATATTTTCCAAGGTGGAGTGAGTTATGTCGAATTAAATGTTAAATCAGTGTAAGAGGGCTTAAAATAGCTAGATAGGCTCAAAAATGGTTTAATAGATTTTTTGAATATGCTAATTCTGAACCCCTCTAAAATCTGCCCAAGCTCACCTTTTCAACTCGATTATTATGTCCAATAATAATTTTTACGTTTGGCCTCATTTAGTAGAAAATATTTTAAGCAACCTGTTGGATTGCCACTACGTAAGTCATTCAAATGTCCCATTGTGTGTGGAGAAATCTTACTGAGTTTCCTTTAGGTGCAACTGTGCCCCAAAATTTACACTTCTGCCTAATATATTTGCTTATTTAGCTTTTTAAAACTTTTTTCGTTTTACTATAAAAGACCAAATTTTTAGTGATAGCTAAGATGCCCTATTAAGTTCACTTCCAGATTATTCCTTCTAATACTGGTTATCTTACAAATTCCCCATTTATTGGAAAATAGTAGTTGGTAGAGGGAAGAGAGAAGTTAGTTCCAATTCAGGCTTGCATGATTTCAAAACTTTCGTAGTACTTTTGAACTCACCTTCATCTTTGTGGAACTTTGATCATGTCTCCTTAGTGAAACATGCCACTAGAAGGATACAAAGGTACAGCTGATAGTGTTATCTTTTGCAGGTGTTACTATATTTGGTGGACCAAGAGCAAGTTCCGTTCTGAACATTCCAGAGGCACGTAAATTTCATCATGAGTACAATTCAATGGCTTGCACTGTTGAGTTGGTCGATGATGTTTATGCAGCAATTGATCATATACATCAACATGGAAGGCATGTTAGCATTTTATTTTGGAGATGAAATATGTTAACGTTTTTATTTTGGAGATGAAACATGTTAATGTCAAATCTCTTTCTTCTGAAATGCACATTTGGCTATGTAATTCTAAATTATATATGAAGTTGTCTGATGATTATTCTTGCTTTTCCTGCTTTTCACAGTGCGCATACTGATTGTATAATTGCAGAAGACAAAGAAACTGTGGAAGTTTTTTTACGTCAAGTTGATAGGTGATAATGCATGATCTCTCTTATTCCAGAATGTAAAATTTGTCAGTTTGATAGCCTCTGTAATTGTGATCTGTTGTTTTGTTGGATTTGTAATTAAATACGATTTTGACATAATAGCTAGGTTCTCTCAGTAATTGGTTGTCAAGGAATAGTTTGTTTGAACAGGATGGAATGCTAAAATTTGGGTAGTAATGTAAATTGGCTTTTATACTTTGGCAGTGCTGCTGTTTTCCACAATGCTAGCACAAGATTTTGTGATGGTGCTCGATTTGGACTTGGTGCAGAGGTATAATTTTGCTTAATAGTGATTCTGGAAATTGCTCGGTTTTGTCAACGTTCATTTCTTGTATTTGACTCTTCAATTGCCTTGCAGGTTGGGATCAGCACAGGTCGAATTCATGCCCGTGGTCCTGTAGGAGTTGAAGGACTGTTAACAACCCGATGGTAATTACCGCTGATATTTCATCTTTATAATATAAAACTTCATATTTTGATGCTTTTGCACTTTGGTATTTTATTTAATAGTTTTAATAAGATTACTAACATTTTTGTTCTATAGAAAAAACATAGAAAAGGATCTAAAATCCAGCAGAATTTTGTTAGAATGATTTCATTTTTAGACAGCATCTATCTATCAAGGCATTGGTAGATAAAATATGTTTATATATAATTGTTAAAATTTTAATTTCTTAGTAAGGAATCTGATAGTTTTTAATGCTAAATGTTGAGAACTAATGCTGTCCCTTGTTGCAATGGCAGGATCCTTAGAGGAAGTGGTCATGTAGTGGCTGGTGATAAAGAACTAGTTTATACCCACAAGAATCTCCCAATTGAGCCCCTGAGTCTCACAAATGAGCTTGAGTCCCTATGTTTGGAAAATCACAGTCACAATTGAGCTTTCCTTCGTACCTTGTCCTTCATGGGACACTCGGTTAAAGGGGAAATTGGAGAAAAGATGGTTTCAGCTGGGTGATGCTGTTTTTATTACTATTATTATTATTCTTAATATTAATGTAGCACATACTTGGCAAGTTTAATGGATTGTCTCATCAATTTTTAGATGTAGTAGTGATAGTGAAATAATTTATGAAACACTTCCTTCTGGTATGGATAATAGTCGCTATTTAATCACTGCTTGTTTGCCCTCGAATGCAAAGGCACTAATTTGTACCGGCTCTTAGGCCATGATTCAAGCATTTACCGAGTATTGAAATGGTGGATTCGCGAAAATGCACGAATGTGTCCATGATTCATTCGGCACTCAAAAGTTTTAAAACCATATTATTTTTTCTGAGATAAGCAAAAACAAATATATTTGGTTCAAAAATCTCTTAGCAAATTGTGCTATATAACCAGCTTCATTCCCCTCTGCACATCTAAAACTGTTTAAAATGGAGATCTTTACTCCTCTCAGAGAATTTCAAGAATTAAGAGTAAGATATAAAATGCACTTGACGATTATGATTGCCTCTTGGATTCCAAACACAAAATTGTAATAATAAAGAAAATCACTATCAAAACTGGTTTCTAAAACAGCAATCCTTCAAAAGCTCTAATGGAACAACTTTTCTCAATAAAATGTAACTTCTTTATTCCAGACATGAACAGTAAATCTCCAGTAACTACTCAGATGTCTGTTTTCTCGAGATTTTTTCCACCAAAATTAATTATGCTTCAACAAACTCCTTAAGTTTCTTCAACCACACCAAGTACTCTCTGCTGTCTTTGTTGATCATGTATTCATGCAAAAAATTTGTTGTACTGGGTTTGATTCCTCTAATCTCTAAGTACTTGTGAAAAGCTTTCTGCAGATTCTCATCCAAATCACTGGAGAACAAAAACAGAAAACATTCAAATATATTACCAAAAACAAACAAATCATAATAATCAAATAATTTATGTAAAAATGAATATAATATTGACTTACTGGAAGTCAGGTCCTTCATAGGCAATCTGATCTTCTGAATTTTCTGGTTGTTTTACTATCAAGCTGTCAATTGCAATCTCATCTGGGTAAGCAGTGCAACTAAACTCCAGAGAAGGTCCACTCTTCTTAGAGACATTAACAACCAGTGGAATGCTAGACTGGCTAGCCTTTTCACCATCTTCATCTCCATTGTCATCATCTTCATCTTCTCCGGTAACTAGATTAGGCATGTGAACTTCGACATGTATGTCTTCATCTTGATATGTTCTCTTTAGAGTTACAGTTTGAACTCCAGGATTATCCAGGATCTCAAAAGGGAAACCACTTGGAACCTCTTCAACCTGTTAAAAACAATAACCATGACAATCATCTTGTTAATGCAGCTTCGATGGGAAAAACAAATATAATCCTCCATACTTGCTTGTTGTGACAATATTAACTGATAAACAGACTTGATAATGTATTGAAAACGAAATTTGAAACTGCATCACTCTTCCAAAAAAGGCTCACTATTTCACAGTAAGCTTAACCGTTCCTAACTGCAAGTGTGTCAATTTCTGAAACCCACAACTGTGATGAGGTACTAGTTCAGTACCTCGTATCACTCAATGCCCAATAAATCCATTTGCAAAAACGTAAAAAATTAAACTTTTTTCTAGTTTAATCCGCCAACCACATCGCGAAAATGCAATAAAGTTTTTAACTTTTTATCCTTCCAGATTTTTTCATATACAAACTGACGAAACCTAGAAAACCTTCTGAACCCTCATTTTCCTTGTACTTCCTTTACATTTTCTCACAAACCAAACAACCCATTAAACAAAAATGAAGAGAAAAACTGGCTTAGCAAACAAGAAATAAAAAAAACGTAGAAGTAAATAGTAATAAGAAAGCTCACCCGCTCGTGATCATCGGACTCGGCGGCGCACTGGATCTCTGAGTCGATGACTCGGACGAGAGACTCATCCGAGCTAGATTTCTTCGACGCAGAGGAGTAATGGAAGTAGGGAACCAGGGGGCTAATAAACTGCTTGTGAGAGAGATTTGAGTTGTTAATGGCAGTGACGAGGGCATAATGGTAATGTCTCCGGCCGCCCTGGGCGAGTCGACTCGCTACTGGGGCGAAGGAGGAGGCCGATTTGCGAAGAATGGAAGCGAAGCTCATTTTTCTCCTTTTCGAGTTGCAGAGAAACTGAGAGAGAGACAGAAGGGTTTAGGGTTTTAGGGGACAACCAAACAGGGATTTAGGGCTTTCCGAAAGCGCCAAAAGTTTTTTATACAGGGTTTGGGGACTCGGATTCTCTACGGTCAATATCCTGCAAGAGACTTCATTAACCAATAAGATTTTTACATTTCACTATTTTCCCCTTTTCACCTTTCGAAGTTTTCTGGAATATCCGAAATTTTTTTTTATTCCCGGACTCCAATTTTTTCCTTTTTCAAAGTTTTACTTTTTACACAAAATATTTATTGAAAATACTTTTGTTTTCTTTAATTAATAGAATTGAAATATAAAATTTTCATCAAAAAGAATTGAAATATAAAATCGTTTTCATTTCCGATTTAAGAAAGTGGCTTTGTCAATTTTTGTCAAGGAGTCTTTGGCTTTCTACTTTTATCGTATTTCTATAGAATTTTTGTTTCTCTCATTTTGGATAATGAGTTTTTGTTTCTTTAAACAAGTATTTCTAAATTACAAAAAAGAAAAAAGCCTCAATATGTTTAGTATTACAATATTGATATTTATCATCACTAATAAAAATTTTATTTATATATTAATTAGTAATTAATTATATTTAAATCAGTTTTAATTTTTTAAAAATTAAATTTCTATATAAAAAATTAAAGGAGCGGTTTATAACTCATACATAAATAGATCTTCTGATAATATTTACATATATATATATATATATTTTAGTAGAAATGACGAAAAATTAAAGAAAAAAAAAGTCAAAACATTTTTGCTATTCAGTATTGTGCCCAAGGCCCAGATAAATAATATGAAAGAAAAAGAGAAAACAAATAAAAATAGTTATATAATTTTTATTATTATGATATGCGTATAAAGTTTGTAAGAGAGCTAAGAACATTCCCATTTGCAAATTGCCTAGTCAAAGATCTTCCCAAATTCCCTTCAGAATCTGTAAGAATCCTACATTTAAGAGCTTCTTCTTCAAAAAAACAAAAATGGGTTCTTTTGAAGAGATGGCATTGATGCTGGGGTTTTTGTGAAAGGTATAGAGAGAGAGAGAGAGAGAGAGAGAGAGAGAGAGAGAGAGCGAGAGAGGCTTTTCATCCATAGAGCGCTTTCTTTCCCTTCTGGAAGGGTAATCGAAGCAAGAGCCCAGAGGGAGGTCTGGACAGAGAGAGAGAGAGAGAGAGAGAGAAAGGTATGAAGGAGTTGTTTGGGAGCCCAGGGAAGGTGAGTGGGTTGGCACTCAGAATTGGGCAGTGCTCTTTTGCTGCTGCTTCAATTGGAATCATGGTCTCTGCTCATGGCTTCTTCAACTCTACTGCTTTTTGGTAATTTTTCCTCATTACCCATTGCCACTTGTTCTTATTTTTATGGGTTTTCTTCTGGGTTTGCATATCGTTATGTTTTATTTATTTCTTCTTTATTATTATTATTTTTAAGATTTTACTCCGCTTGTTATTTTGTTGATGGCGTGCACAAAAGCTTGCTACTGTTGGTCCTACTTTTATTGATTGTTGATATGGTGGGCAATTGTCAGTATGAATTAATATGTGCTATGTATTTCAGTCGCTTTTTTATCTTGAACTCTTTGATTTACAATCGTAAGTATGATGCCAAATATATACATTGTAGCAATTGTCTCATGAAACCATCAGAAAAAGCAAGAGGGTTGTGAATGTTTGAGCGATTACACATGACATAACTTCATTGCCTCACTGGCCGAACTTGACCCTGTTATTTTGAGGTCATATGGCAAATCGGTCGATAATCTCAAAATCTGCTGAATCGGCCCAGGTCGACTTACTGACAGATGTCCTAATGCGTTTCAAAATTTCATTTTAGCCAATTATCCAATCACTGGGCTAATGGGAACTAATGTATTATCTAGGTTGCTCAATGTTTCAAGCCTTCCAGCTTTCTGAAATATAATGGTTCTGGCCATTCTTTCGACCTGAAAGTTATAAAGTCGGAATTCATACGTTTTCTTTCTTGTTTTAAATTTACTATCTTTTGCTTGAATTGTAGATCTTTCTTCCTAGATCCCTTTTGGGTATATGTTGGGTTTTCATACTTTCAATCGTCACAACCTATGTTTTGATGTCAAAGTATCTCCTTTAACTTGCACAGTTCAAAGACTAGATTAGCTTTTCTTATGGCCATCCCTTGCTTCTTAAATTCATGCAAACCATGGAAATCTACTTTTAGTTTGCATCGTAAGAACCTAAACGTGATAAGTGTATCAATCCAATTGTTTTTTTTCATGGTTGGCTGGGGGTTGTCATATTCATCCAAATAAAGCACTCCTTAAAAGATATGTTACTATTAGAGTATGAAATGATGGAAAACTAACATTCTTATCATGTAATGTCCCATATGGCATATTCCGACACCTATATATACAAAAAAATTAATTGCAGTTGCTGACACTTTGTTCAATTTTCTAGAAAAGTGTAAACTAGATCTTGACAAAATTCAAAGAGAGTAGTTATCTGCTAATTTTGATGTATTGTTAATCTATGCCTTTGTTTGCTTGATTGTTATACCTATATTTTCCATACAATATCTTTGTATGCCCAATTCCTCTATATTTTTCGAGGAAACAGAACATTTTGAACTTAATTATCTTGGAGATACTTATATCCGGCCTCTTTTCTTGGAGAGATTTATATCCGAACTTAGTTATTAGACAGGTAATCTTGCTGCTGATAGTTTATTTTTCTTCTTATACAATTCCACCATAAATAGCCCCCGAACTCTATTCTGCTTCTAGGTTTTGGTACTTGTATTAACTTGTAGTTACATTTATGGATCCAGCTATTTAATTGCATCGATGGGACTTCAAGTTCTATGGAGTTTTGGACTTGCATGCCTCGACTTGCATGCTTTGAGGTCAAAGAGAAGCCTGCAGAACCCTGTTCTAGTGAGCCTGTTCGTGGTTGGTGATTGGGTAAATCTCTCTACACTGCCTAAAGTCATTTTTATATGTTGCGTGAAATCAGGGAATTTATGTACTTTAAGGTCATGTGTACGTCATTGCTGATTGAGTAGAACTGTTGAACAACCGGTTAGGAAATCTGTTCAACCACAGAATAATGCATAACTGCTAAAACTATTTACAATTTGGAATTATATAGTTTTCTTTTCCCAGACCCTTGTAAAATTGCTAAATTGGTTATAATTCTTATGCTACTGTGGATTCCCGAATGTTATGCTCTTAGGGAATGTGTTAAAAATTTATATTTAGGTAATACAGACACTGACGAAGGGGATAACTTTAGTGGTTGAGCACCTCTACCTATACTATGAGAGTATGGTTTCAAGTCATGGGGATAATAGGGATTTGGAGATAATTTGAAATTCTCAAAAAAAAAAAAAAGGTGACGCAAATTCTTAGTCAATGGCCCTTTCACTTTTAGGTCCATTCCGTAAGTTGACAGATCATAGGTCTTACATTTGCAAAAGAATAAATGACCACGACATCAATCCAACAACTAGAGCTCTAATGCTATGTCAATTCCAATCTGAAAAGCTTAAGCTATTAGGGGGTCGCACAATCATGTATATCAAACTAACACATGCACCCGTTTGATAGTAATGTTCACTAATTTGTATGGCTATCATATATGGAAAAAAGCAGTTAGATGCAGCTTCTATTCAAATGCAAATGGCCATCGCTAAACCTTACACAGCAATTCCAGAATCTTAATTTTTCCATTCAAAACAATGTGGTGGTATATGTTTAATTAAAATCCAGATGCAATATCAACATTTTTCATGGTAATTGTTTATTCAGCTACAGAACACTGATGATTCTGCACAACTATTTAAAAGACAGATTTTCTGCAATACCGCATAGTTCACAAGTCATAGTATATGACCGTAGTTGATTAATGATGACATAAAAATGGAGTTTAATCTCTTATCATGCTAATGCACAAATTAGTAATTACCAAGTTTGATTGTTTCCGAGAGTGGTTGACAACAACTGTAATTAATTTCTTTCTTTTCAATGTTAAATACTTCTCCTCATTACTTTATTTCCCCCATGGAAAGCAGTTGCTAGGAAGGGGGGGAAAATATGAGTACATAATGTGTAGTGAGTTACTAATGCCTTGACAAAAACCTTAAAATGCAGGTGACAGCTATTCTATCGCTGGCAGCTGCTTGCTCATCAGCTGGAGTGACAGTTCTCTATTCCAAAGATTTGAATTACTGCACTAGACCTCCATATCTTCCTTGCATGAAGTTCCAACTTTCTGTAGCTTTGGCTTTTATCTCATGGTTCCTCCTTGCTGTTTCCTCACTTGTCATGTTTTGGCTGTTGGGTGCTGTATGAATGACAATTCACACCAACTTCACAAACTTCAGATTCTTCATTTTTACCCTGTAATTATTTGTTACATCTGAAAATATAAGAGTTTTGTTGAAGAATATCGTTTTCAGATTTTGTTGGGTTGCTAGGCTCCATAACATTTCCTTTTCACCAAGTGAGCTGCGTTGCACACAACCTAACTAAGAAAATGAGAACCTGTCACACATGTCGGCATGGTACTGAATAAGTCAATCATGTCAACGGAAAAAGGGCCTGTAGTATTGTTTTGGCCTGTAGTATTGTTACCTTTGTTGTATAAAGTGGGCTTAATATCGTTTTGATCCTTGGTTCAAGTGTGGGCCTGACCATGAACCCAAAAGAGAAATTGAGGCAAACTTGTAAAAAAGAAAAGCAAGGGGAAAGACAATATTCCACTCACGAGGGTTTGGAACTTTTTTACGTGTTAGTGTGTGTTGTCAAAACACTTTTTACTTTCGTAGCTTTCCGAATAGTATGTTTACTATGTGAAACAGCTGTATTTTGTTTCCAATAGGAAGGTTCCAATTAAACATTTTGTTTTTATCCCACCAAAAGTGACCGTGACAAGGGACAGGGGAGTAATGGTTTACCCTTTGTACCATTCAAACAGTTTTTTTCTTTCTTTTTTTTTTCTTTTTTTTTTTTTTTTTTGTTTTGGTAAATTGTACCATTCTAGCAGTTGTTTTAATATAGAAGATAGGACATATATTTTCTTTAATATTATAGTTACTTTCTGTGTCCTGAATTAATTCTAAATAGCATTACATATTTGATGATTGGTTCATAGGAAAATGTATGGAATGGTTATGGTAGCATTACATTTTAAAATTATACACATTTTTTATTTCCTTTATTTTACATTTGTTATAAATTTATCTTAACTAAAGTATTTTAATTTTTTTAAAAAATATTTCTTCTTAATTAAATATCATGCACATATTTCAAGTCTTCAATTTTTTTAAATTAAAGATAAATGGACTTGATGGTTTAAAACTTGTATATATCTATACACATATATATAGGACAATATTATAATGTAGTCTGTCTGTATACGGATTCGCATCGTTGAAATCGTTGTTAATATTGTTATATAGATAACAGCATTAACAACAGTTTTTTTTTAAATTGTCATCAATAGTATAGATCTGTATTTGGATGGACCGTATCATAGATTTACCCTATATATATTGGTGAAATTATACATATGTGAATTTGAAGATTCATAAAACTTGTGCGTTTGAAAATGAAACAGGTGGGTCAATTAATCTGGTTCCACACTATATGTTGTGGTGGTGCATGAGGCAACCATGCCTGAAATTAAATTTTAAAGAGAGGACCTCTTGATCCAAAGTCCCACAAAGAGACAGGCAACGTTGTTTGATACCTCCACCAAGCTATCTTGCATATAAACGTTATAATAATGACAATCCCATTGCGGAGGAGAAAAGTTTTATGCGTAACTGTTATAACAAATATTTCCAGCTAAAAAAAAACTGTTATAACAAATAATTCATAATTAAATATTTACCAATTTTTTTTTATAAGAATTAATTATTTAATTTTAACATTACACAACATTATAAATTATATATTTATATTACATATAATTAAAAGTGCTATTATAAAAAAGTTACCAACTAAATGATAGACAAAACACATTATATCACATAAAACGTACAATAATAAAAAATTATTATTACATATCTCCCGATATATTGCATAATATGTGTTACCGACAACTTACTCCACAATGTCAATTCTATACATATAATTATTGAATTCTTTAAAATAAATTTTTATTTTTTTGATAAACAATTATTCAACACTCTTAGCATGATTGTTCAAGGACTGAAAACAACAACACAACCGCTTTTAATATGATGGGAATTTTATTTTATTTATTTTAAGGACACCAACTTTTTATGTAGGTCTCTTAACATTTATCCTTAAATGGAGTGGAAAAAAGAAAATACAGAGACACATTAGTTGGTATCTAATCTTTTAATTAAATATTTCACCAAAAAAAAACTTTTAATTAATTAACTCAATGTCTATGATATTATTATTTTTCAAACAGAAAAATCAATAAAAAGATAAATATATATATATATCCCAAAACCACCAAGGACCAATCATCATATTATGGCTGATTGGCTTCAGTCTATCAAAACTAATAAGTCAGCATGGGCTTCAATTTGTTTATTGCACCGTCAAGTAACAATTTTTCTTCTTCTCCGTCATCCTTTTTTATCATAAAAATTTGTGGGAATAGTGGCAATCTCACATGGCGGGCCACAATTTTTATTTTTATTTTTTGGCACTAAATATGATTTCATTTTTTTTGTGTCGCTTTCGACCACTTAAATTTCATCCCAGCGATATTTGGAGGATATGGACCAGCTGAAAGTGTCAACAATCTTAACACGGAACATTTCCATCCACTAAGTGATAATTAAAACCTGTTGATTGTCAACAAATTATGACAGATTAAGATATGTAAAGAGCTAACCCACATAAATTTTTTCAAGGCAATTAATGCTCCACATATTATCACAACTTAAGATGCTAATCTCTATCAATTAATTGCTTTTCTTTCTTGTTAATATTTTTATTACCTATTAAAGTGGGAATAATTTGGTACAAATTAAACAATGATGAACAAGAAAATATTTTTTTCAAAAAAAGAATTTTTCATATTTTTTCAAGCTTAAAAAATGAAGCAACATAGTATTGTTTGTAGTCGCAACAGGAACAACTTAATGATAAATTTATTGTTTACTTAGATATTAATTTAGAATTTAAATTTCTCAATTCCAATATACAAAAATAAATAAATAAATAAAAAAGAAGATCTTTGATTCAATATTAAAGGCAACAATTAAAAAAAAATAAAAATTGAAAACCCTATGATTCAATTTGCTCTCTCTTTTTTCATTTTCCATCCATTAATTATCATGTCACATCATTTGAAATCTAAACTAATAATACATTAAATAATCACTATTATTTGCATCGAATTCCTTTTTAATCTGCCCACTGCGTAGACACTTTGGCATCAACAAGATCATTGTACAGATTTTGCAGGATTTTCCACCATTAAAAAAGTAAAAGTAAAAGCAACCCATGTCACTGATTTGTGGCCTTTCATATGTTGCAGCTTGTAACAACTTCTGAATTTGTTATGTTTGGCAATTATGTGTTTAGTTAGTGGCCACCTATTTACTTTTATGGATAATTTGCTCTTCATTTTTATTTGATAATCACTACTCTGGCCCCATTGTGTACCTACTAGTGTATATATGTGTATGTGTGTGTGTGTGTACCCAAGGAAATATTTAGAGAATTATTCTAATTTTATTCAAATTGATGAAATATTTTATATTAAATTTATAAAAGAATGAATCCAATATCACCCCGTCGCTGTGTTAGTTCACACAAGAATGAGAGGCTGATTTATCTGAGTTTAGATGACGTGGATAAATATATTCATAAGCAAAGCTAACGACACATGATAAGGGAATCTTCTACAGATGGTACAGATACCAACACGAAATATTGTTGCACCGACCAAACCAAACAATTTAAAATTGCCAAAATTATAAATTCCATTGATTTAAAAAAATAAAAAAAAAAAAAAAAAAAAAAGGAAATTCAACCTTATAAAATTACAGAAATATCAGAGAGAAACCAACTGATTACTTATTTCTCTATATACACTAAAAGATTACACATTTCACAACAACGATCTCATAAAAGGACACTTGACCCTTCAACATTTGTAACTCACATCAGCCAGACCACCAGAAACTGACTTTTAAAACTGTGAAGCAGAGAAAAATAAAATAAAATAAAATAAATAAAAAAAGAACAGACGCATTTCAGACACAATTAACTTACTACCTCCCTACATAGATTCTACCATCTTAATACAATTACATGACAATTTCCGGCTTCAAAATGCTGGATTTGATCTCTTTGTGGGGCAAAACCACACCTCCATTGCTGTAGATTTCATCACTCACATGGACATCTTCTCCGAGGATAGTCATGTTCTCTACACGAGCCCATTGTCCAACAGTGGAGTGCCAACCAATTATACTGCTGGAAATGCAAGCATGCTTCTTGATGCGGACTCCACGCATTACTGTACAACGAGATAGTCTAACTCCTGACTCAACAACACAACCTGGACCAATTGCAACATCAGGCCCGATCAGGCATCCCTCCCCAATTTTAGCTGTCTCATCCACCAGAACATTTCCCACAATGTGAGCACCAGTGGCCAAGTTTGAGGAAGATTTCTTCCTCAATGAGTCTAGGTAGAGTCTCAGGCCCGTGATATAATCCCTTGGCTGTCCAATGTCCATCCAAAACCCAGGTAGAACCATTGCATACAGCTTCTTTTCTGCAGCAATTTTTGGAAAGACCTCCTTCTCAATAGAGGTTGGCCTCAGTTCAATTCGATCAAGAACTGAGGGATTCAACAGGTAAATTCCAGCATTGATTTTGTTGCCAACAAACAATTTTGGTTTTTCTACAAACTTCTCAACTTTCCCTGTTGATTCTTCCATAACCACCACACCATATTTTGATGGCTCGTCAACCTAACATAATAACAGGACATTAGTTCCAATACCTTTGCCTAAAAGTTTCATAATGCCTATGAAGCAAAAAAGCTCATAGTCTGATTTAAAATAAATATTTCAATTCAGGTTTTACCTTAGTCACCATGATGGAAGCCTCTCCTCCATGGGCTTTGTGGAATTCAATCATTTCCTTGAGTGGATACTCACTGATAACATCGCTATTGAGGACAAAAAATGGTTCACCAGAATCATCTATTAATTTGTCCCTAGCAAGGGCCAGTGGACCAGCTGTGCCCAGCGGCTCTGTCTCTTGAGAGCATGTAATCTTGATTCCAAGCTTCGTCTCAAAATCCTTTAAGAAGTTCAGCATCACCTGCAGCAACGAAAAGGAATGGTTTAGCAAACTTTAAAAGCAACAATCTTGAATGCTAACGAATTTTATATTGAAATAAGGGTTTTCACTTTACCTCTGGTTGGTAATTGATAGCCAAAACCACTTCACTGACTCCAATAGCCTTAAGAGCTTCTATCTGAAAGACCACAAAATGTCAACCCAAACCACACACAAAAAGAAGGGGATTTGTGAACAGATAGATCAAAAATATTATCAATGCATTTGGTTCATTGTTACGTTTCACAACAAGGATAGTTAAAAGAGCGTGGTGGAACTTCCAAACAATCATACTTGATCAAGTAGTTCAACTTTTTTTAGCACCATGGTTTTACAAATTTTTGACAGATATGCTTCTCATTTGTGGGTATCAAAATTGAAAATGGAAAGGGCTGCTTTCAAATATTTAGAGGGTACACATAGAATCCAGAAAACAAAAAGAAAATAAAAAGAAAAATTTTCATGTCAATATGAACATCAATTGGACTTCTATAGAAAGGGCAGGATCATAATTTTACCTGATGCAGGATCATAGGTTTGTTAGCAAAATCAACAAGTGGCTTGGGAAAACTGAGTGTCAACGGCCTCAAACGTGTTCCAAATCCACCGACAAGAATAAGTGCCTTCATTTTGATTTGCCCCTTGCTTTTCCTGTTGATTATTAGAGTCAGAATCTTAGAATCCACTCAAAAACAGCAAAAGCAGATAATACTAGAGAGTCAGAATATTAGAATCCACTCAAAAACAGCAAAAGAAGAAAATACAATAGTATTCTCCTAAGCATGCTAGAAAAAGAAAGATGCACATTAGAACTCAGATATTTATAGATCTAAAATGATAGTAACTAGTGCTCATATCCTAGGGAGAGGCTGTCTAACCTGCTCTGACAGGTATTGATTGCAACGGAAGTTATGGCAATCACAGAAATGGAAGGAACACCAATTTATATCAAAAGTAGAAGGAAAGACCAGAAGCTTTAAAGCTCGGAAACAGGGGAAGAAAACAAATTATTCATACGTGTGTCAAAAGATAAATCACAATGCTGAAAAAGTGAACATCCTCCCAAATGGTTTTGCTGGTATTAGGAGCGGCAACAATTCCAGCTGCACCACAGGCTGGAGGTTTTAATGAGAACGACAAAGCGGTTACATTTTATAATCGGTTACTTGATAAAGCATATGGAACCAAAACCAGAGCCTACAAGCAAGATGACTCTTGCTTCAAGTAGATACCAAATGCTTTTCAATTATCTTTCTTAAACATGGTCTAGAAGGACTCAACCAATTTAATGTAAAGTTAAACTTTGTTTCCTTTTTCCTCAAGGTACAACATTTCTATGGATTTCCAACGTGAAAAAAGAAAAAAGAAAAAAAAAAAAAAAAAAAAAAGATGGAAGCAAATTTTAACCAATATTACAGAGGGGCGTTTTTGACAAAAAGCAAGCACTTTACATATTTCCGCATTTGGTTTGGTTTGGCTAGCTCTCTTTATATTATTGATTTAATGGTAACCGACAACTTTTATCAATTCATATATTCACAGGAGGTAGAAAATGATCAGATAAATCATAAATAGCAAGGAGGGAGACTAAATTTTACTCAGTTTCTGCAAATTCTATAGGACAAAGACAATAGTATTAAGCAGCATTGATATCTCAACCACAAGAGCATTACGAGTACTATTAGACAAGAACTTTGTTTTCAGGGGCGTTCAATAAACAAAGTCAACCCAAGAAAAAAGTTTTCATTTGTATTTGACAAATTCAAAAAAAACCTTATGTTTCCATTCATTCAATCGCCTACGTGTAATATCCTTCATCGTTCAAATCACAAAAAGCCTTATCTTTATCAAATGGGGGGTTTCTGGCTAACATGAAATCAATACAATCCAGCCAATGAAGAAAAAAAGCCATTAGCTTTATCATAAACATAAATCAGAGAGCCTCAACCAAGCTAAATAGGAAGTGACATTCACATAGCTATAAAAATCAAATAAAACAAGTCATAAATAAAAAAACCTTTAACCAGATCTAAAACAAAAATTCAAATCAAGCACAAGTAATTCACTATGAAAACTCATAACTCAAAACTGGACAATAGTCCAAACATATCAAATATATGATAAACATAGTAATTAGCGATCCCAAGCAACAAAACCACAACCACATTGTGAAATTCAACCCGCCCAAAACGACAAATTAAAGAAAATCTAAAAAGCTTTTTTTTTCCACACGCACACGGATCAAGAAAATCCGAGAGAGAAAAATGGAAGAAAAAACAAAGGAAGAAAAAAAAAGTCAAAAAGACATGAATTTCCTCGGATCTCACCGAATCAAAAGCTCTCTGCGAAGTTGAATCGAAAGCTGGAACCAAAAGAAAATTCCGATCGCTCAGTCAAAACGGGGTCGTCGGTGGGGTGTGAGAGAGAGAGAGAGAGAGAGAGAGAGTATAACAAACACCCTAACGGTCCGTTCCGTCGGGGTCTGAGCTGTGCAAAGAACGTTGTTGGTCAAGGAAAAAACTTCATGCGTGGGGTTTTTATACAGACGCGCGGTTTAACCACCGTGGTTTTTGGCGCATTTTTAAAATAATAAATTAATGAATAATAATATTTATTTTTCTTCTTTTTTTTATTAATTTGCAGATGTTTCGTATTCTTTCTTTCTTTTGGTCTGTGGCGGAAGAAACCGGTTCACTTCCGCTAATTAGGCTTCGTTTGGAAATTCGGGGTGTAGTTTCGGGGTTGTTTCGTAATTTTGTCGTCGTCGTATTGTGGATAGATTAGTACCATGGAGATTTATTTGGCATATATAAGGACAGTGAGATGTGGATGGGGGTCTAATTGTCTACCAATCATATATGGCTGTGACACTGACTGTGTCACCTACCTTGTTTATTTTTTTATTATTATTTTTTTTTTATCAGTTTGGAAAAATTAAATTATAATTTATATAAACAAAATTTTGTCGTGGAAGAAATAAAATAAAATGAGATTTTTATATTTTTATGGGCTGAAGAAATGGGTGGACTCACGAAAGAGTCGAGATAAAAGAGGCATGAATCGCGTGACAGCTGACTGTGATAATGGTTGCGTCACAGTCAACCTGAAGTTTCTCTTTTTCTTTACATTTTTTAATATTATAAAGAATTAATCCAAAAGTATAATAAAAAATTAAAGTTATGGATTCAGTCTATAACCCCAAAAAAAAAAAAAAAAAAGTTATGACTTCAATCTATATGTTTTTGTTTTTTTGTTTTTTTTTTTTTAAATATTCCCAAATAAAATATTTGGTTTTAATTACTTTTTTCAAATATAAAAGCTGGATGCAATTTATAGCATCCCACTCGTTACAATAAACAATTTATTTATTGATAAAAAATATTTTTTAAAATAAATAATAAAATTTTAAAATATTTTTCAACAATTTATTTATTTTTTTTTCTACCAGCATTTATTGTTTTATTTATTTTTCTATAAATTATCTTTTAAAAATTTATATATTGGCATAATATATTGAATTAAATTAATACAATACAAGTCAAATCTGTTTTTATATTAAAACTTAACATAAAAACTCATTGAAATTCTTTTTTATTAGACAGATAATGAATCTTTAATTATACTTTTAATTTGTAGACTTAAAAGTGGAAAACTCAAAAATATAAAAAATAAAAAATGATATATAGAGAGATAGCATTAGAAGAACAAGAATCAAGATCTGCAACAAACACATAGACAGGTTTAAATTATAATTAACTACTTTCCATTAAATCTTATCCAATTTAATAACATATTCGACTCGTGATACAAAATATTCCCATTTCTAATTTCTAATGTTAATGCTTCGAGAGGCCAGCTAGGTTGAGAATTGAGATTGCTCAACAACCCTGTAATTACACAATTAAAAAATGAAAATGAAAAGGCGACATGCAAAAAATTAGTGTTATAAGAGCAATGAGTAATTAAAAATTAGCTTTGAGTTAATGCATGAGCCACTCATAATTAGTTTTTGTTATCCTAATAAAAATTTATAATTTAAATTTATTGACAAAAAAAAAAGTTAAAAGAGACATCAAATATATTATTATTACTATTTATCACCATTGACATAATCACTAATAAAATTCACTGTAAAAGTAATATATATAAATATATATATTTTGTTATTTGTGTTCATTTTAAAATATATATATTTTTTGATGTAATTACTAAGAATTACTGTTAATATGGCAATGCTAGAATGATCCTTTTAATTGAGCAAATTTCTAATATTTCCCAAAATTTGTATTCCTCTCTTACTTACACACGTGGAACCTATATGTACTGTTCTTGTTTATTATGAGAGGGGAGTACGAACTCGAGTACTGTATATTTTTTAATATATTTTTTTTAACATCTAAAAACTTGTATAGAAAAAGTGAACTATAGTAGTGAACAATTCAATTTGCCATGTGAAAATATAAAGTTTATTAATAATCGTTAACAAATAACATTATTTACCCAAAAAAAAATTGATAAATAACATTTTCCAATCAAATATCATGGTATTATTTTATTTAATGCATAATATTATTTATTAAACACAAATAATGAAGTTCGCTAAAAGAATTTACAGAACAAAATAAGAATAAGAATATAGAGTAGACATTGTTAAAAAAAAAAATAAGTGAAAATAATTTATCTAGGGGAACCAAAAAAAAAAAAAAGAAAAGTGAAAGTAGTTTCAAGGGAAAAGAAACAAGACATTTAAAATATAAATAAATATATATATATAAAGGAAAAAAAAAAAAAAAAAGTGAGATAGAAAAAGAGAGAAGTATGAGAATAGTTGCTTTCAAAAGGGACAAGAAATGCCAACTGGCTGCGGATGGGTACATATGCGATCGTGGGGTCCACAGCATATTCCTTTATAGATGCAACCTTCTTTTGTTATTAATAACAAAGGCCAATGGGATTTGACCTGCTTTCAATGCTAGATCTACTCTATAATTTTATGTAATCTAGGCCAAGGTTTATGACGTAATAAAATAATAAAATATAATATGTGACTTGCTCACAAGATCAAGGTTAAACATATAGGCATGACGTAATAAAATAAAATGTTCTTCATTTTATTTTTGCCATTGCTGTGAGCGTTATTATTTTATTTTATTATTACTTTTCTGGTAAATTCTATGACCTTTACCAACATTTAGGCAAAAGGACATGTTATTAATTTATTTTATTGACTTGTGCCTGGTTTATATTAAATGGTCAATCAATACAATAATCGTATTTTCTTAACCAATTCAGGGTCATGTAGGAAGATTCAAATTTATGATTATTGCTTGAAAATAATAGTGATTTTGTCATTAAATTATTTTAATAAAAACTACAAGATTTCGTTGACAAAAGTAAAAATTAAATTACGACGTATTGTGTGATAAATTCTACCAAATTAATGAAAAAAATTAGTTATATAGTATATTTGGGATTCTTTATCAATTATTTAAAAAATTTAGAAATTGCAACTTATTTAATATAAAATAGTTGTGAACGGTTGGACGAACCATGAATAAAATGATTTGTCAAAAGTAATGGATCACTCAATTTAACACCTTTTTTTTACTTTTTTTTTTTTTTTTGAAAACTTAATAGTAAAATCATTATTTTCTTGTGCAATAATTTGAAATCGAATCTCATATTGCTTCTTTTTTTTTTCTTTTTTTTTTCCTTAAAAAAAAACACATAATATTTGTCAGTTAAAACAGTTTGTGGAAGCAATAGATTATACAGTTGCATGTAACACGCATGTACAAGTTGCATATTGTTTTTAAGCTTTATAAACCGTTGGCATGCCTCAAAAACAAAGCTTTTTATATGTTTGGGTCTTTTACACGCAGCAATTAAATGCTGCATGAATCTAGCACCAACGCATTACATCCGACTTCGACTCCGTCTCGGTCTCTTACTCTTTTGGACCTGCTTTTCAAATTTTATATATGTTATTCCAATAAACATACTTCTTTTCCAAGTTTATTATTTTCTTTATTTCATTCCCCCCCCCCCCCCCCCCCCCCCCAAAAAAAAAAAAAGAAATTGTTTATTTCAAATACACGCTTCATCTATTTCTTTTGTAAATTACACGATAAACAGACTTTAAAAAATAAATAAATAATTTAATTAATTAATAAATAAAACGCCTGCGGTTTTCATAGCAAAACCACGAGCTTTTATTTTATTTTATTTTATATGGTGGTCAAGAAGGCCCGTCTTTGGTATTTACTTTTTCATTTTTCCAGAAGCCTATTTGGAAATAACCAAACTATACGCGTTGACCTTTTTGGGTAGCTTTGACAAAATGGCAAGTCATATACTTGTTAATGCTCCTTTTTTAAGGCATTGGGCGGCCAAAACTTGTTAATTTTTTTCGAAAATTTCCTTCATCGTCACCGTTTTAGTGGTATTATACCAAATAGGAATTGGAATATGAGACTTTTAAAGTTTGCATTTCAAGTAACAAATTTAGAGCTTTTTTGAGTACGTGCATGAGTCAAAATTGCAATGTATTACCCAAGAGTAGATTGACAGCTTTCTAAATCAGGCAAAGAGCCCTCTTTTTGTTATTATCATTATTTATTTTTCACAATTTTTAGAAAAAATAAAACTTTTACAAAGCAAAAAGAATAAGAATAAAAGAGCACCATAACCTCTTTGATCTCCCTGGCTACCTTATGGTAGGTCAAGTAAGATGGACGAGAGAAATCAATTGAAAGGTTTTATGATTAACGAAGAATACTTTCTATCCATAGAGCAATTAAGTACTTATATCTGTGATTATCCCTTTGAAACTTACCCTACGATTGGTAAAAATAATGACAAAAAACTTACCCTATAATTAATTAATTTTTGAGATACTAAGAAGTTAAACATTCAAACACACACCACACAATATTTGTAGACAAATCAGCCTTATAGAAGCAAAATGATCATAATTGCTAAAACAAAATTTTAGAATTTTTGACATTAAGGCCCTTTGTAGTTTGAATATTATTACACTTTATCTTTTTTATATTATCGAAGTAGCATCAATACCTTTTAAAATTTATAAAATAATACAGCATTATTTGAAAACCACTGTAATTTTCTAAATGTTAAAAAAAAGTGTATTCATCGTAAGAATGGCCTCTTTTGAGTAGGGGTATAATCAAAACGAAAAATATGTTTTATTCAATATAATTTAGCTTTTAAAATATCATTGTGTAGAGGTTTCAATTGATATTCCATTGCTTACAAATTTTTAAAAGGTGTTGATACTTATTCAAAATTACAAAGGGTAAAGTGTAAAAAAATTAAAACTACAAGGGCAATTGGTGACAAAAATCCTAACTTTTAATGGAATTGAACTATAAATCTGTTTTGTAATATGTTTCTTTTTCCTCTCTCAGAAAGAAGGATGAGAGGGTCAAATTTCATGGGTGAAATGATTTTAGGCCTAAACATCCAATCATAATCAAAATCATTAGCTATAGAGACAAAGACCAGGTACCTTAGTTCCAAATGAAGAAATCATTCAAGAAATGGGATAGCAACCAGGCAACCATTTGATCATTTGAATTTTGACTTTTTAAACATACTAGGAAAGTGCACAATCTGAAACACTCATTTTGTTCAGTGTTTTTCGATTACAAAGAAAAAAATAAATAAAAAAAATAGTTAATTGTTAACAGATTTGGGCCACAGCCAAAAGTGGGTTTTAATTTGATCAGTTGTATTGTCCACATCCATAGGGGTTTTTTTATTAGTGGGCCTTTTTTAATAGGTCAAATAACAGATTTCTTTGGGTCAAGAATTTTAGGCTTTACTTTCCGTCATTACCTACCTCTAAACGCATAACAAAGACGACCTACCTTATTCTCCTCAAACTTGAAAATCATGATCATCGTTTGAAATCTGAGTTTTAACCGCTTCAAGGAGTATAAACATCCAAAAAAATCTTTTATTCACCAGTTTAACACAAAGGGAATTGTAACCCTTTTTCTTTCTTTTTTTTTTTTTTTTCCTCTTTGTCCTCTTGATCATGTTGCTAATCATGGAGTTTAATTTCCTCCTAAATTAAAGCACAAATATATACATGCTTCTAGAATTTTAAACCTTTTACCTCTCTCTAATTTTTCCATCTATTTAGACCCAAAAAAAAAATGGTTTGCTTTAGCAATCTTTTGTGTTTAAATAATAATAAAAAACAATAATATTTACAAAAATTAAAATATTTATCAAATTTATTTATTAAACAATACATATTAAAATATTATTGATTAATATATTTATAAGACTTAAATGTGAAAAAGTAATTTCTTAAACACACAAATGAATTAAATGATATCAATTAAATATTATTACATAAATAAACTTAATAAATATTTAATAATTTTGATATTATTAATAAAAAAACTTTTTATTTATATAGCAAATAATGTAGTATTAATCTACTAATGGAGAAATTAATATAAAATAAACAACAAGCTAATAGAATAATACTTACATCATTTGTTTTATTATTTGATAAATAAAATTTAACAATTTTGAAGCCTAAACATTATAAAAAGAGAATTAAATGACTTCAAACCTATTATTGAAAAAAAAAAAAAAGAAGGTGAAAAAGTATATTATATATGATCTTAATATGGGAAAATAGATAAATCTAAACAGAATATGATTTTTTTTTCAATATTTTTAATATACATAATGCTTGTGATTGGTTGGAGAACTATGTTACTATAGTCCCTCGAACACAAGATGATCTAAAACCTAGAAAAACCCTTAATTGAATTTGGGAATTTCACTCTTTTTGGTCTTAAACGTCTGAACCTTGAAGCTTCTCACCGGCGTTTCTCTGCACGACGGACGGCGATGACCTGCGGCCTTAAAAGCAATTTGTTGGCAAATGGCTACAAATACAGTTGGTCAAGATCAAAGGAAGCGCACTTTGGAGGCCTTAGAGCGAAGGTTTGCAGCTGCAAAAGCTGAACTTGTTCAACAGCAAAACAAGAAAATTAAACCAATTGGATTAAATAATGAAGATGCCAAAAAACCTAATCCTACAAATTCTTCCTCTGTTCCATCAACTTCACGTTCATCTGATTCATCAGTCAAAACCCCATCACGAAAAGGTTATCTTTTTACTTCCAAAACCTCCTTTTTAGTTTTTTAATTCCTGCACGATGTGTATGCTTAATAGTTTGAATTTGATGGAGGAAAAAAAAAAAGATGATATTTTGTTTTGGATGAATTTGTGGACTGTGCATAAACCCTATATATATATATATATATATATATTTCTTTTTTTTTTTGGGTAAATAGATAACCCCTAATTTGTGCCATAAATATGTTTTTGTAAATTCATAAAAAATGAAAAGGGGACTCTGTCTGTCTTTGTTTCTTTATGTGTGTCTGTAATTTCGTAATTTTGAAGACAACAATGGCTTTTGTTAATGTGTTACGTGCAGATGTTGAAAACAATGATCCGACTTACGCGAAGCTCTCTCAACCTATCCATGAAAATCTGCTGACAACCAATGTCCAAGTAAGTCCTTATATGCTTTGCTGAATTGAAACTATCAAAGCTGCATTAAAAATTGAGAACTACACTATAAAGTGTTTGAATGAACTCTTAGATACTTAGCTTCACACCTGCTTCTTGCACTGCCAGCTTTCTAATAGAAAAGAAAGCAAAGTGGATAAGATTTTGCATGAGCTTCTCCGAAATGGTGATTGGGCTAGAAAGTACATGCAAGGGTCCAGAAGCAAGAAAATTGACGAGTGGATTCACTTGGATAACTGCATACAAGGACGTGGCGTATCTACTGGTTCTCGTGTCAGGGCTTTGAAGATTCATTCTAAGCGCTCCAAAAGGCATATGTCCATGAAACAACACAAGAAACAGGGGTCTTTTGATTTGCCTCCAGAGCTTTGTAGGTGTGTTTAATCCTATACTGCTGCAAATGTCAATGTCCTTTATATTTATGATCTTTTTACCAAGCTATATTCTTATATCTCAATTTATTTTTATCTAATACTTGTCAAATTGTATTTGAACCACCAGATTTGATCATTTTAGGCCGATGCATGAGATGTGGAAAGACTACACTTTTCAACTTCTGAAAAAAACAGGGTAAAATTTTTTAATTTGCTTGATATTGCAACCGTACAGTTTTTCCATAATCATTAAAATTCCCTTGGATAAGTGTTAATGTTTTTGTTATATATTGATAAGTGCACTTTTAATTCTGTATTTACACTTCTATCAAACCTTGCAGGAAAGATCAGTTGGCTCAATGTCTCCTTGATGCAGATCTACATGGTGCAATTATTTCAGGTTATAATATTTCCTGTTTGTTATATTAGCATTGAAGATGTAAATTTTATAGCTTTTTGTTGTGGGAGAATTCTTTTTTATGTTCAGTTGTTCCGTGGAAACTCTTTAATGGAACTCTAGCTTTTTCTGGTTTTTGTTGTCTGTCTTTAAAACTCTCTAGACATTTGCAATAATGGACAGAGTCAATAATATACCATATTTTTCAAACATACAGAAAATAATAATAATAATAATAATAAATAAATAAATAAGCAAATGAACAAATGTAGTTCAAAGATGTGTTCATCTCTCTTTATCACTTACCATATTCTTTATGTTATTTATTGGCAGTTGCTGAGTGTAAAATAACTAGTTTAACTGGAGTGAGCGGCATTATGATTCGAGAAACAGCCGAAACGCTAGGAATTATTACTCAAGACAATAAATTCAAAGGTAATTTGTTTGCTGCCTGATTGATTTAAAAATTTGAACATCTTACAATGTTATGATTTCATGGTGCGTTTTTTGGAAAATCCCTTTAACAAACCTTGGCTTGTCATCGAATTTCCATTTGCGTGGTAAGTTGTAATCATGCAGGATGTAAAAGTCGATATTAAGGGCTCAATTTGTTCATGTATTTTCTGTTTGCTTTTCTTGACCTATAATTTTTCCTTGAGGAATCATTTATTTTTCACAAAACTGAGGTGGTGTAAAACTGTAAATGGGTTCATGAGTTATCTAATGTTTTTTGGTAAAATATGTTTTAGGTAAATTGTAATGAGAGTGAAGCAAAAGTTTGAAATATATAAAAGATATTTATAACCTTAAACATGAGTTGGAATTCATAATTTTGGTTAGTTTACCATATAACTTTATACATATGAATTGGAGTCTAATTTGTCTTTTTGGATGCCAAGCGCTTGCATAAATTTTGTTTAGTTTATCATATTACATATGCAGTAGGGTCTAATTGCATGCTTTGGTTTCTACTAGTTTTTGTGTCTGATGGGCAGTAAGCTTACAGGGTCCTGGCTTGAGTCTTTTAAATGCTGTCTCCCTTTGTCATCTTGCTGTGAAAAAAACATTTGAAAGTTTGAAACTAAGAGTTCATTTTTTTGGTTCTGGAATGAGAATTGCTTAATCTTTTGCATATCTTTTCAATTTGAGCTTTTATTCTAAAATGCTGATAATTAATTAATTTCATTCTGGTGTCCAATTTGCAGTTGTTCCGAAAAAGGTTTCTGTCTTTATATTTCAAGTTGATTGCTGGAAGATTACACTACAGGGGGACAAACTCATTTCAAGAAATTTGGACTTGTGACTCTTATCATATCTCAAAGGTGAACTTGCTTAGATCACGTTCTATGTAAAATTACCACTTATGTCAACTTTACATTACAATTTTTCTGACTGTCTCGTGAATTTGGCTACAACCTGTAACTTGTATAACTGAATTTTGCATTCCTAGTATAAAATATCAGTTGGTTTGTTATTAATTCTCCTGGAAGTTTGAAGAAATATTTAAGGTCTGTTACAGAGAAATAACTACGACATTTGTATTCGAAATGCAGAACCTTTTTCTTTCTGATGCTGAGTAATCAAGCTACAGCAGTTTCTGGCAGCCTCCGAAACACAGAGAGCTCTAAAAGTGATGGATGTGCGCATAACAGAAATTTCACAGTGCCCATTGGATTTCTCGCTTATTTTTTCTAGAAGTCCTGTGGTGGTAGTGATGTAATTAAGCCTGTAAATTTGCATTTAGACTTTGATTACTATATGTGTTGCTCCAGCCTAAAAGTTGTGGCTGCTTTGATATTTTTGTTATAGCTTTGATAATTTATAATTATTATTTTAAAGTAGTTTTGATAATTAATGAATACATAATTAGTAAGAAAGTTTTAGGTTTTATTGCAATTTATATGGTCTTTTAAATACATATATATATATATATATATATATTTTCATATTTAATATTTTACTGTTCTTTTTTCAAGACTGCTAAATTTTAGTTTGGTTGGGCATTGTCATACTGGCCCAATAAAGAAATTTAAGGAGAAAAATGATGCAGGTGAAGGTGAAAAGAATAGCTCGTAAATCTAAATCTGCGCAACCATCGATTTTACAAAAATCTGCATTTTAATTTTTACAGTGAGAACCTAGGTATGCATCCATATACTTACAACCACACGTAGAAAACCAAAACAAAACAAAAACTCTATGACATGGAAAATACCTCTCATTTCCTGACTCTAGGAAAAACTCAGTACAATAAGCTAGTTTTCTACAACCTTTGATGTGGCAATGCTCATAATGTACTCAATCTCTTCAGTGACTTCTTTCATGGAAGGTCTGTTCTGTCTGCGTTCCTCCAAGCAACCAACTGCCAAGAACCCTAATGCCTTCATGGTATCCAGCTCCAAATTGCTGGCTCCTTCTTTCAGCATTGGATCAATCACATCCATCAGCCTCTCCTCCGCCACCATTCTCTGCACGTAAACTGCCAAGTTAACATCATCTTCTTCCCTAGTAAAGTCTATTGCTTTCTGAGATGTCAGCAGCTCCAACAACACAACTCCGAAGCTATAAACATCGCTTTTATCAGTCAACTGATAGTTTCTGTAGTACTCAGGATCAAGGTATCCAAGAGTTCCTTGAGCACAAGTCGAGATATGACTCAAATCGGTATGAGCCAACCGAGATAACCCGAAATCCGAAACCTTTCCATTCAACTTCTCGTCGAGTAGAATGTTACTAGACTTCACATCTCGGTGGTATATAGGAGGAACCGCTGAAAAATGAAGGTATGCAAGACCTTCTGCAGTGTCATAGGCAACTTGAAGACGGTTTTTCCAGGAAAGTAGTCTTTTTCCATGGAGATGATCAAAGAGATTTCCGTTTTCAATGAACTCATAGACCATGATGGGTTGCTCTAATTCAACACAACAACCGAGTAGGCCTACGAGGCTCCGATGGTTAACTTGGCAGAGAATTCGGACCTCGTTGAGGACTTGGTCAGTGCCTTTGGTGTTTCCAAGCTTGGCAATCTTGACAGCCACAACAGTTCCATTTTCAAGAATGCCTTTGTAGACTTCACCATAGCCACCGGCACCGAGTATGCGATCTCTAGAGAAGTTGTTTGTTGCTTTTTTTATCTCTTTGCCAGTGAAGACCTTTGCAGCTTTAGCTCCACCATTGGCGTTGAGTATTTGTTCACGCTCTCTGGTCAAGCGGTCTTGGGCTTCTTTGATGCGTCTGTGGCGTTTGTAGAGTAGAATGGCAATGGTTGCAACGATAAGTAATGTGCCAAGCCCGGAGACTAGACCTGCATAGTATCAATGCTTATTAAGACTGTTAGATATTTTAGGAAATTTGTATCTTAAGAAGAATATTATCAACCCCTAATGACCAAACTTCATCGATGAAAAAAAAAATTAAAATAAAAAATTAAAATATAGGTTCTACGGTAGTGAACAATATAATTGGCATAAGATATTTTGCTACAGAAATTAAGTAGAAAATAATGAAGTATTCAGCTTGCTATGCACTCAGGAATTTTGGTGTTCGTCTAGTCTCCACTGATCTCCATTAAAAATAATCGAAAAGAAATATTGAAAGACGATGATCCATATTTCGCATGCACACCTCAGTTACAAAATCATGAAGTATTTTTCTTTTTAAAATATAAGTTGGGTTTCCTAAAAAGAAAAATAAAACAATATATTGGGTCCTAATTTAACTTGACAAACACAATATTATTTATCATTATAATATATAAGCTATGGTGATGTGTACAAGTGAAATATTGTATGAATGAAATTTCAATTAATAATTTAAAAACTAATACGACAGCTATAAGCACTTTATAATATCATTATGTCTTTCTCGTTGCAAGTTGGAAGACCGTAGATAGAGGCTATATTCATTGACAATATAAAAAATTAAGACAAAAATAAAAAAATGAAGACAAAAAAAATATTACCATGATGGCATTTACAAGATACTAATACACAAATAATTAAAAATTAAAATGCTTATCACATTCAGAAAAAAGAAAAGAGAAGAAAAGAAAACAGAAGAGACAAAAATTCTATTTCCGTGTAAAAGATTATTTAAAAAAAAAAATCAAATAAACAAATTTAATAAAATAGTCGAATAAGCATATCAATCACTTTCATATTGGATCATGAATTAATGACCCCAACGACTCTTTTACTGGTCTAGCTAAAAATACACAGACGACTTTGACCAAGAAGACAATGAACAAAGAATCCGATTATAAAACAAAAAGGACAACAAGGGAAGAAATTACCTGCTATGAGTGCTGTCTTGTTTGATGAATCGCAACCTCCAGGGTCTTGACACGTAACATCTAGAAAAAATAAAGTCAACGTTTCAGAAGGTCGAATACCAATTATAAAAGAGTCAAAATATTGACCCGCCAAAAGTAAAGAGCGTTACACACTACACAACTTACTTTCCACACAGGACCCTCCAATCGGGTCCCACACGAGCCCAGCGTTGCAAAAACACCGCCGGACACCATTGACAACCGGGTCGGGTCCACAAGTGGATTTCCCTCCGCCGCCGTCCTCGTCACAGTCCGACTGGGTCCCACAAAGCGGCTCGCGCGGAGAAACCCACTGGATCTCCACACCGGATTCGGGCCACCGATCCACCGGGAGGTTGGGATCCAAATTCACGAAGCTGGTATAAGCGCTGCAACCCGATTCCCTGACGCGGATCATGTAGGAGGTGGAGGAGCCGCCGGCTCTGAAAGTGCAGCAGATGGGGGAGGCGTCACAGGCAGGAGCCTCGTCGGAGCGGTTGAGGTAGGTGTGGCAGAGGCTGGAGGAGGAGCAGTTGAGAGGGGAGCGGAGGATGGAGTCGGTACAGTTGAGGTAGATGATGGTGTTGCTGCTGGTAACGTTGAAAGGGAGAGAGTCATTGAGCTGGATGCCCTGGTGGACCATATCCGACGTGACGCAGACGTTGGATAGGAGGCTCGCCGGTTGGATCACGAAGCGCTGGGATGAGGGAGAGACGGAGGTGATCGGGTAGGAATTGTTGAGGGAATCGAATACCAGCTGCGAACCGGAGTCGCACCGGATCTTGTACGACTGGTCGCCGCAGGTTGTGTCGGTGCTCAGGGGATAAGGGACAGCTGTGGTGCCGCAGTTGGGACAGTGCTTGGCTGGGAATGCGCACCCAGCGCACGTTAGCAGCGCCACCGCCAAGAGGAGGAGTTTCGGTGGTGCCATCGGACATAGAGAGAGAGAGAGAGAGAGGAGGGAAGTTCAAGTGGAGAAGGAAATGAGGAGTCGCTTTGGTCGTTTGGTTTTTGGGCGTCTTAAAAATTAAGGTTTTGAATTTTTTTGATCAAACTTGTTTGTCGTTTCGAAAGGACCTCATTCTTTTTGGAAGCTTCTATTTACCTTTTATAAAGATCTTTGTGGAAAGTCCAGTATTTATGGTCCTCAGTTCCCAACAAACCAATTGCAGTGGTAACTTAGCGAAAAAAGTCATATTCAATTTTTATATCTGAGTTTAAAGTTGAAGTTTGAATTTTGGCTGCCAAAAAAATTTGTAAAATTTTAAAATTTTCAAGGAAAAATAATAATAACAAGTTTTGTGTTTCTAGTAGGGATATTTTTTTATTTTGTTTTTAATTTCTCTTCCAGATGATGCTGTCTTAATATTGTTTGTTGAAAATTGACTAGTGTAATGAGTTGCTGTTATTGCCCTCTCCATTTGCATAATCTTACCATTGACTCCGGATTCTGACATATATAACGAAAACTATGGACTACATTAATCCATATTGACTGGAAGATCATTAATTGATTAATATTATGGGTTTTTATAGTGCAAAAATTACTGTTTCCTTAAATGATGATTTTGATTTCAAATTTAAAAAATCAAAAACAATGAACAAAATGTTATTATGCCCTTATGTTTCCTATTGGTTTTTAGTTTCAAAAAAGTCAAATCCAATTAAAAGTATACCAATTAATGTTAAGTCATATTAGCATGGATCCCATATTAATAACAAATAGCTTACTTCCATTTCTGTGGTGTTACATTTGGTATTGGTATGTAAAGCATGATTATAAATATTGACAAAACATATTTTTCTATTTAAGTATAGACCATCTCTTTTATTGTAATTTGTAAATCCAATTTTACTGGTTAATTTTCTGGTTTATTAAAAAAATTGATGATTTCGAAGCAAAAAAGAAGAAATATTAAAGAATAAAGAATTAAGAATGAAATTCACCAAAATTAAGAATAACAATACTTTGACGAATAAGTGCAATGATATATTTTTCTAGCAAACATAAACGGATGAAAATAAAATTAAAAGGAAGCATTTAAGATCGAGTGTCTTGGAAACATATTAATGAGCTGTTTGCAATTTAAATTAAAAATAAATAAAAAAGGAAAAAAGGAAGAAGAAGAAGAAGAAGATATATTAAGAGAAAATCCGCGTTACTTGCATGTGAACTTTTGATCTCATTCTAGAACATGTGATTTGAAGGGTACTATTGTTATTAATATCCTATTCGATAGACCCCTTTATATATATATATATATATATATGTATGTATAAAAGAAAATGACTAGATAATTTTAAGAATTCATTTTTTATCATCATCTTCAGTCTTTATTTTTATATATTTCTTAGAAAGAGATTTCAAGCACCAAACTTGGAAAAACTTGCATACCCAAAATGTCAACTATGTAATGGCCTTATAGTCATTGCCTACGTATCAACACATCTTTACAACCACTTGGGAGTTGTAGCCCTCGTGTTTTTTAGAGAAAGTAAAAAGAAAAAGAAGCCGACAAATAACAGCTACGAAAAATAAAATTTTAAATCCCTACGGAAAAACTAGAGGAAATAAAAGAGAGCGACATTATTTTATCAAAGATTCTACTATTATAGGGGAACATCTAGAAGACCATAAAAAAGTCTTCATTTTCTATAATTGTGGCGGCGACAAGAGGATAGGCAGGTAAAGTTGCAATTCTACATCCTTTGCCTAAAATGTTTTAAATGTTTGAAAGGAAAACAATTCACTTAAGACTTATCTCTTAAAAATATATATATATATATATATATATTTTATCATTATCAATGAAGACATAATATAATATTTTATTAAATCAATTAAAAACAAAAATTTTAAATATAAAATGAACTTGTAGGATATATCTTTTTCTCTAATGATCACCAATAGGAATAAATAACATTTAAAAAAAAAAAAAAATGAAGAATCCATGTGGAGCTCCAATACTATATACTATATCACTTCTTTCTTTGCTGAAATCTTATTATATGAACCTTGAAACAATTGTTGCCTACCAGCAACCCTTTTAAATCACATGGAATTAAATAGGGACAAAGATCAAAACCTCCGCCACCATAATAACAAAATCAGTAATATAATCAAAGCCTAGTATAAATTTATCTCGTAGCTGCATCATCCAGATTATAAATATCAAATCACAGTTCCGAATACTGGATTTATAACCTCTTGCTGCCAGGAATCTGAAATCATCAGTTCCATCCAACATTTCTTTGTAGGAATGCATTGAAGAAATAAGGAACATCTATTATATATTCTCTGCTTCATTCCACTTTGATTGAAAAACAACCATTCTTCGCTTTGCTTTGATCCAAAAACAACACAAGCCAAGTAACACTTTCAGCACAAAGTTCCAGAGTTGCTAAAGCACTTAAAAAGATTACTGAGCATTTTAAAGGCATCTGATTACATCAAAGAGTACAAAGTGCATAAGATTAAAAAAAATATACACATATCAAACCGATGCTTCATTCTTGCAACGGTGTTCGTGATTGAGCCACTGTCATGGTGGACCTCAACCACTAAAGAATGTGCAGATGCAAATGCAAATATGTATATGTATAGAAGCTACTGTATCTACATATACATATAAATCCTAGTTTACCAGTCCAAAGAACAGCTACCTAACAAAACTGTGCCAAGGCCTCTTGGATTATTAGGAACTCAAGTAGGTGATTCTGATAGAAGAAGGGTATGCCACCAACCACAAGCCACGTTTCTAGGGATACCACCCTCGATAACAACTTGAGAAGGAATGTTGCGGTCAATTACATCCCCCAAGCCAAGCTGCCAAGTGCATACAAAGACAATTTTTTAAGTATCAATGTGTCCGAAAAAGTACCAAGATGAGAGAACTAAAATAATGGGAAATGAAATTTGCTGTGTCTATTTCCAAGGCACTGTTAATATAAGAAGCAAAAGAGAAAAATTGTTTTGTACAAAGATGGTGTCCTGGTCTATTTATCTGTCAGAATAAATATTACCTGGCCATACTTATTCCAACCCCAGCAGAAAACTTTGGCATCCGCTTCAAGCAGTAACAAGAATAACAAGTATCAGAATTGGCATTAAATTGATGTAAATCCAAGGTTTAACATTTAGTCAACTGAAAGTAATTCCACACTCAAATTCTAAGAGGCACTGGCATAAATTAGACATACCTGTGATTATGGCACTATGACGAGCCCCACAAGATATAATTTTTGCATGCATATTTTCCAGACTTGGAGAATCCAAAAGTCGCGGTAGAGTCTGGTTTAAAAATCAAGAATACTCAAGTTAATTGCAATAAAATCAACTAATCCCAATTTAATTGTCAACTTGACAGTTATGTTGCAGCCTCGCAAAATTGTAGTAAATATTAAATAACAGTTCAGAGAACTGATGAAACATGACTAATCCAACATATGTAAACTTGGTTACCCACTTTAACATCCCATAGTAAGGGCATGGCAAATTATAATGAAAACAATTTCAAATGTAAACTAAAGCATCATATGTTTGGTAGCATTAAGATTTCTGGCATAAAGACACCATTGTTGCCTCTAATCTGGAAAAGGAAAAAAGCAGTCAAGCTAAATTGCAGATTAATATATAGTGTACCTCAGCTTGATCAGCTCCAGTTCCCAGCTGTCCAAACTGATTCCCCCCAAATGAATAAACATCACCATCTGCGGATATACAGACAGTGTGCCACAGTCCTGCAGCGACACCCTCAATACGGATTCCCAGTAAGGAAGATACACAAGTCGGGCTTAACTCATCATCTGTACTTCCTTGCCCACACTTGACCAAAACAACATGACAACAAAATCAGTTATACTCCTTTATCAAGATAATCCAAATACATAGAGTCACCAACAGAGTGTGAGAAAGTTGACATTAGAAAGGAATAGAATAGATTTATCCCTTGTTGAGTGAACCTCATCTTGAACATCACTGCTTTTTCTCCACCATTTCTACATTACCTACATGTTGATCCTGAAGAATGGTTAATAGTAGGGAAACTCCAGGAAGTGTCAGGGATGGACAAAAGGATTAAAAAGTCAAACATGCTAGTCGAAGAAGTAGAGCATATAATTAGGAATCTGTTTGCAAGCTCTGAAGCGATAATGGATGAGTTTCCTTTGCTAATCATCCTTAACGGCTTCACAATCAAGAAACCAATTATCAGGAAAATTGATTGCATAATATCTAAACAATGGTCTATAAGTTTAACAAGCCAGAATTTAAGCGAGCAGGAGAACGAATTACTAGCAAGAATCAGGCAAGAATTCATGATATTTTGCTTGAAGCACTGTGCATCAATTGAGAAGGTTGGGAAATAAGGTTCTAATGAGCAACAGAGTATAGAAGAGATCAATATATGCCAATCAATACCTGAGTCAAACTTTCAAAATAATTAAGACTGACCCTATTAAGAGTTAAACAGCATATTGAAGCATTGAAAGTCATCAAATTAGGAAGAAAATGTTCATCAGCATAGGAGTGGTAAGCATATATAATGTGCAAAAGCATTGTTAAAGAAGTATTACAAGAACAAAAATGTCGGTTGGTATGGATAGGACACCTGGAATAGGTTTCCACATAAATGAATCTCCATTTAGAGCAACAACAGTGAGCAAATTATCCACTTAGAAAACAAATTAAAGCAACAAACTTCTGTCCACATTAACAAAATGTACAAATTAACTTACACATCTAGTTTGTTACATAGCAAAAATTGTATACCAAACTAAGAAAGCAGTATCAATAAGGAACTTTGAACGGAAAAAATCCACAAAAAAAACACATATCATACTAAAAATACACTAAATTCTATATACTAATTAAACAATAGCCAAATGAAATGGTAGAACCTAAACAGTGAATATTTCTCTAAAAAAAGGTCAAAGTTAAGGCTTGGATGAGTAAGCCATCCAAAACAGAGACAGAGATAAAGAGGTACTGTGGAAATGCAGCAAAAATAGCAGAGAGGAAAAAGCATTTTGAGATTCTGAATAAAGCAAGGCAAGTAGAATTTGCAGAGGATGAATCAATTAACTTGAGAAATCACAGATGCATGATAACTCACCTGTCCGTAGAGCCCCCATCCAAAAGCAAGAAGTGCTCCAGCATCTGATTCAGATAAATGTTGTTATTATTATGTGAAATATTCATAAAAAATTAAAAAATAAAAATAAAAATTAGTAACTCCATTTCTCAAGTTAGTATCCTAATACTACAAGTCATCGTGTATAAATAAGTTCAGAAATTATTTCTAGACAAAAGAATTGTTAACTGTATATTTCAATCAGATCAATGGTTTTAGGACATTATTAAAGGTAACATCTAACTTCTTTTTTCATTTTCAATTTTTTTTTTTTTTTTTTTTTTTTAAAATTCAGGATTGAACCTTTAGCCTGAGTTGTGACAGATGATTCATGACCACTGGACTGTCCCTCTGGGACCATTTTCAATCAATTCATGAGCCTTAAAAATCCTTCTCGAAGTGATTTGTTAATTTTTCTTAGTACGCTTATTAATTATTTTACATGATAGCATATACAATTCATATTTTGTCAACCGCATAATCCCAGTATACAAGTCGTTAGTGAATGCACTAGAGGACAAAAAATTGAAGCCTTTCACTCTGCCTGGATGTTTTTGCCCAAAATTCCAAAACCTAAGAACCTTGATAATGGGTTGCAAGCTATGTACTTATGCAAAGGTTTGAAAAACTTATATGATGTTGATGTTGTTATACACAAAGATGAAGAAAGAAACAAAAACAAAGATGAAATTACAGATCTACCTGTGATTACTGCACTGTGTCGTCCTCCACACGCAATCCCCTTCACGTAACTTCCAGGAGCTCTGTAACCCGGTCCCTCAGCTGTGCCTCCTCGAGACATTGTTGCAGATCTGTCCTTTCCATAAGCAGAGGATTCAATGCAAGGTATGGGATGAGGAGAGGACACCATGCGTATCCGGGAGCCTAAACCAAGCTGTCCTTCACCACCGTAGCCCCAACCCCACACCTGTCCTATATCTGAAACCTTGGGAAAATCAGCATACATCATATGTCTTGCGTTACATAATAGATCTTCATAGCTTCTAACTTCATACTGCATACCAACCTATGTGACACCACCATAATGCAAAGAGACAATGCATCAAAATTGTGGCTTAGCGACCACAATTATCAAGTACGCAGTCAATTACCTGATAATGCTAGAGTATGGCGTCCGCCGGCTGCAACTGAAGTTATTCTAACTCCTGGGGTCAGCGCCACAAGACATGGCAATGCAGAGAGAGTTTCATCCCCAGTTGATGAGCTTTCAGCTGCTTGCTTTACTGAAGATATTCTTCTTCTCTTTGTATTTTCCTCTCCACTTCCTCTAGCATCAGTACTAGAAACAATAGTGCCACTTGAACGTGAACCTTGAGAGCGAGGGCTAACTGCACCACAAGCATAGATACATTAGAAATCTACAATTTCCTGTCATTTTCAAGAAAGACAGAAGCTAAATAAAACTACCTTGCTCTGTCAAGAAAGAGCTCTGCCTTTCAAATACATCCTTTTCAAAGCTTCCTACCACAGATGGATCTCCAAAGACCTTACCCGACGGAACACACTCTTTCCATCCCCATGTGTAAACTTCTCCGCTGTCTGCATAAAGCCCATCAAACTTGGTGAATGAGAGCAAATACAATACTAACTAAAGAACAAGCAAAGAGGGATCAATTTGTTTTTGTTTGTTATTTCAGTTACCTACCACTTGAACAAGGTGATTCTACCATAAATATCTTGTATAATTGGTTTGCAACCCCTTGGCATATCTTAAAGAACTTAATTGTCAGTCCAATTAACTACCACTTGGATGCATTTGACAACCTAGAGATGACTAGCATTGTACCTAAGTTTTCTCTCTTCACTCATTAGCTTAAGGAAACTATGTTTTCACCAAATATTCAATAAGGAAATTAATATACCTGTAACTGCTACACAATGGGCCCAACCTGCTGCAGCCTTGAGTATAGAAGCTTCAGTTGGGAGGGGGAAAGGTTCTGGAGTTTCCTGGAAAGTAAATTAAGAAAACACCTGTAAGTTTTTCCTTTTCAAAAAATAAGTATAATAATAAAAGACAGTATTATATAGTGCTGCACTACCCCATGCTTCCCAGATGTGACGTAGCTCTGACCTAGATCATCTGTCGAACCCCATGTAATGAGCTTCCCAGACTCTGATAGGAAAAACCAAAAGAAAATAAAAACAAATTTACTTTGCAATCCACGTAGAGGAGGATGAATACTGAAATAGCTAAACTCAAGATTACAAGATGCAAATATACAGACAGCCTAATAAAAGTAAGACTACCAGATTATCCAAAAATTGGAAACACTTGTTTCAGTAGCATTAACTCAATAGAAGAAACTAAATTACTCAATACTAACATATTCAACAAGAAAAAAAAAAAAAAAAAAACAAAAAAACGAAAAAACGAAAAACGCAAGTTATTTCCCTCGATAAATAAAACAGAGAAAAATTTTCAGAAAGCAAACTTTTCAAGGATTCAGGTATTGCCTAAAGGGTAAGCTTTACAAATAAACAAAAAAAAACTCAAGTCCAATAAAATTAAAAATCTCAACAGTTTTAAAATGTAAACAAATAGGCAACTTTAATTAAAGCAATTTAACCACCAAGTCAACCAGATACAGGGAGAGAGAAAACAACTTATTTTCTCTTGACTCTTAATCAAATTCCTAATCAGAAAAATCAACTGGAGACATTTGATAGACATCTTTTACTTTCTGTTGTTTTACCACATTATCACGGCAACCAAAGAGAGGAATAAAAAAGCCATTGAATGCATATTGCTCCTATCGACTAACCCAAGCAAACAGCATTCTAAATTTCGAGAAATCCACAATCTCGTCAACAATCGAAAAAAATAATAATAATCATAATCACCGAGAGTCAAAGATCGAGAAAAGCACCAGAAATGGCCATGGCGAAACCGCAACCTCCACCACAAACATCCCTCCAAGAGTAAGAAGCAGGAGTCCGTACGACTGTAGGGGATAAAAGCGGAGACCTATGAGGTAAAGCTCCAGGAAGATAACCCCACATGTATACCACTCTCTCTGCACTCTCTTTCTCTTCCATTTTCACTTCCTCATCTCTATTCCCATCGCCATACATGGCGCTTAAACACCCGAGATAAGAAAAGAAAATGGAAAGAAAAACAAAAGATAAAAACAAAAAAGAGAAAGAATTTCTTTTTGTGATTTTTCCTGCGTTTTCTGTTCGGAGAGAGAGAAAGAGAAAGTGAATGTGTGTGTGTGTGTGTGTGTGTGTGTGTGTTTGGTGAGATTTGGTTGTTCTGAGAGTGCGTTTCTTGGAAAGTAGCCCTAAACTCTTTGCTCTGGCTTTGGCATAAAAAAGGGGCCGTATCATTTTCAAGAAAATGGAAGTGCCACGTAGGATGATCACGTGGGTTTATTGGACACGTGGCGCTATATGGACCGGTAGATGTCTCGTTCGTTGCTAGCCAGGAGTTCCCCGGAAGCTTCTGGAAGGTCAGGTTCTTCTCGGACTCCAGAGGCTATGAGTAGGTGCTGGCGTGTCTGCTACCATATTTTGCCACGCGTAGACTTCAAACCCAATGTCCAATCATTATGTGTAGCCACGTGTCGTTTTTCCAATTGTGCTCTCGGACGATGTCCTGAGGACCTCAAAGAATTGTGTGGGCCATCCTTTCAATCATACCGTTGTTCGTTTTGATGCGAGTTTTGTCCATCTAAAAAAGTTGCTTCTAACTGACCAAAATAATAGTGATATTAATAATAACTATAACGTGCTCATCTACCAATAAATAAATTTCTCTCTAATTTTTACAATTGAAAAAAATAGTTAAATATATTATTTGTTTGTTTTTTTTGGTAACCATTATTTTATTTTATTGTTTCTAACCATTATTTTATTTAATAACATAAACTTGTAAATCTTGCACAATAAGAAACAATGTCTAAATGTGATATATTTTATAAACATTAATTTTGTTAGAGGTATTAAAAATATTAATTCTAGATTCTTATACACTTTAAACTTTTTTTAAGAACAGTTGCCGAACTTGGCACATTTTCAAAAAGTGTTTGAATAATTTTTATAGGTAATTCCTATCTTTAAAAGCATTTATATTTAAAGTCAATAAAAAATTATTTTTTGAAAAATATCTTTAAAATAGAAGAAGCAAAGGCAAAAGTAAAAATTATGCTAAATAAGATATGCTTAATCAAGATTTATTGTAAACTTAAAAATCAAGTACAATCACCCTTTTTATGTCAAGAACTTGTGCGAATGCACCTATTATGTGTAATTTGGTCTCTTTGAGAGGTTTATTCTTTCTTCTGGCGTTAATTATGAATTTTAACCCCACCAGCTACACACACACACTTAGAAATTTTACATATACGTGTTTTTTTCCAAATTATATTTGGCATATGTTCCATCTTGATCAACAATAAGCTTCTAAAAACTATAACACGTAATATTTAGATATTAGTGACATGATAATAAGTTATTATAATATTTAAAGTAAATTATTTGACTTAGGAGATAATTAAGAATATCATTAATTAATTAATTAATTAAGTTGTAAGGAGCAAAATTAAAGTTACTTTATTTATTTTCTATCAAGTCGCTTCGACAATTGGTTATCTAATTACAAACCAAATCTCTCTCAAACAATATTTCAAATATATGTCTCACAAAGTGGATTCATAATATTGTTGTGAAAATTTGGTAAATTCCGAAAAAAATAAAATTTAAATTGCAGCAACATAGCAAATAAAAGTAAATAAATAATGGAAAACTTCATCATATATTGATTCTTGATAGATAATACAACCTGCTGTAATTTTACATAAGAATTTGGTAACAACGGTCTTTTGATTTAATAGGTCAACAAAAACATTAAAACAGTGAGTTCGAATGGTTTCATTGTAAAAATCACTTAAAACAAATTATGCAATCTCATCATTGAAACATAGAAGCCCAAGAAATGAATTACCCTATTATGCCAAATCCACATGTAATTATTATTCCAATAGAACATGCCTACGTTTATAATAACAAAGAGTAAAAGCCATTTGTAGCTTATGACATTATTCAAGTTAGGACTTCTAAAAGTGAAAAAATATCCAAATTTGGTAACATAAGAAACGCTTGCTTTTATAAGGAACATAATTTTGATAGAGAAATTGAACAAGGAATGCTAGCGTTTGGAAGAATTGAATGCATAAGTAGTTTATAAGTAACAAACTTTAAATGCTAACATTAAGTTTAAAATTTTAATCCTTTCAAAAATTAACATTTCAGTCAAGCAAGAGTGCTAATAGGGTTACTTATTATTCTCTTTTATTTTTATAAGAATTTTCGTATAGAAACATTTTAGGTGAAACAAAATTAGAATTAAGAAGCTCTCTAAGTCAATTATAGTAAATATTCCATTGGCTTAGTTGCTTTTACAATTCAAAGGGCACAAAACGTGACATTTTAGTCGACTTCTCTTAAATGACTTATTATGACAACAATTAACATGACAATTCATAAAGCAATAAAAAAGATTTGAAAATTTTTATTTGAGTTTGATTGAAATTGTTTGTGCATTAGAATGTATGGTCATTATTACTCTTCGAACTGTATTGTCTTTATCGTATATTTGAAGCTAAATAATTCAAATTCAAGATTTCATATATATGTGAATAATATTACTAGACAAATAAATTATACCAAATCAAAGTCGAAGTGGAAGCCAGTGAAATATAGGACCCTGATATATTCTTTTAACAACGACATATGTTGTTTATTGGCCAAAAAGGTATTCATGACATGATAATATTATATTAAAGACTATTATAACAATAGTTAAACTTAATTAATTAAACTGAATTTATATTTTAGAAGTTGTTTTTAAAAATTGATATCATAGGTAATTTAGTATTGAATATATAATATAATCATGTTAATTGACTAATATGTTTATATGTTTATTCCCTGAGAATCCATCATAAAATAGTTTTTTTTTTTTCCTTTTTTTGGCTAAAAAATAATTTCACTCAAGAGTAGGAAAACAACCGGAAAGTAAGAAAAAGGAAAGATGGCATGAGAAAGTACACAATTTTAAATCTGTAGAAAAAGGAAAGATGGCATGAGAAAGTACAAAATTTTAAAACTGTAGAAAAAGGAAAGATGGCATGAGAAAGTACAAAATTTTAAATATGTTTAACCATACATTAAAAAAATTGATTTTTGAGTTAAAAATATAAATCTATTCATTAATAAAGATCAACATTTTTTATCTAAAAAAATAATAATAATTAAATTATTCAAATCCAGAAAATGACTTGATTGGGCTCAGTGCCTTGGACAAAGTATATCACATCACGCATTTGTCAAATAGCAAGGGTAATTAAAATATTTGTGTTACATAATGAGATATTTGTATGATTGCTTTTGAATGGAGCTTAGTCATGGGATCTTTTTTTTTTTTTGTTTTTTTTTTTTTTTTCTCTGTGAAATGAAAGCGTGGGGAGGTGACAGTTTTATCTTATTCATTAACTGGTTAATAAGTCGTCTATTATATAATTTAATTATTATTATTATTATTATTTGATGTCTGTATATATAAATTGAACCCAACTCACAATGTATTGCTAGAAAATTTTAACCCAAAATATATATATATATATATATATATATGCAACACATATAGAAGGTTAATTTATAATTTCAAGTTCTATTTTCTTTTTCTTTTAACTATAAAATTGTTAATAAAATTTTATTGGCATGAATTTAATAAAAACATCGTTGAAACTTTTTTTTAATACCAACTATATATGATTTGTCAGACAATAAATCGAATTTCGTATTAAATTAAAAATAAAAAGAAAAAAAAGGGAGACATACCAAATAATTGTCCGTATGTTCTGCAAATGACTGGCAGAGAAGTAAGCAAAATAATACATCATAAAAATTTTGAAATTGTCTTGAAAACAATACCTGAAAAGTATACAATTGCATTATTTCTTTCACCATTTTTTCTCAAGGTTGTCTTTGTTTTCTTTCTTTAAAATCTAAAATAGATCTTATTTTATACTAAAAGACAATCTCTAATAATGTTTCTGTATTTCAAGATTGCATTAAAAAAATTTAAAATAAAAAAAAATAAAAATAAAAATAAAAAAAAGAAGAAGAAGAAAAACTTGACCTATACGTTCTTGTTAACCAAATATCATAGCCTGAATCGTGAGAAATTTGTAGCCACAGATTTGGGAACAATTTTTCATTGGATCGACATCTGTTTTTTTTAATGGAATTTTGCTTGGATTTTGACAAATCCCATTGATTACATATGGCCCACAGGGCCAGCCCACAATAAAAGAGAGAGAATGAGGGGGAAAAAGTGAAAAAAAAGTGTCAACCATAAACAATGAAAAGGTGGCATTTAAACCCGTTTATATAGGGGTCAAATTACATTTAGACCTTTTATTGTTATTTTAATTAGATTTACACACCATGTTTTAGGAAAATTAGCATTGATTTTATATATTTATCAAAACGAATTCATAGGGTATTTATCGATTAATTTTAATGTAAAAGATCAAAACTTTTTTCCACAAATTTATTCAATCTTAAACATAGGTTTTTCCAAAAGAAATACAAAACAAAAACTTCTAGTCACTGATGATTTTGTTTGTTTTTTTTTTTTAAAAAAAAAACGAAAGGAATATTAGTAATGCATTTCAAAAAAAATAAAAAAGGAGAAGAAGTAGAATTAGTATAACTAAAATAAACCAATGATTACGTTCCATATTTTTAAGATTTATAGGTTTAAGCCATATTCTTTCCACTTTCTACTTTATATTACATACTTAAAATTGTGTTGCAAGCAAATTACTGTCACTACTCTCAAGTAGGTATTAAACAGTTTACAGTTTATGATTTGATGAAACTTTGTTATTTTGTTGTGTAATTTATGATTTTTGAGATCTTTTTCTTGCTTTTATTCTTCTTTCAACAAAAAATAAGCGAATAAATTAAATAGTGAAAAAAAAATTCCCTTGTAAACAAACGCTCAATAATTACATATATCGTTCGTATATTTCATTTGGATGCTGTATATAATTGGAAAAAAAAAATGACTCATAATCAAAATACTCAATAATTACTTGTACGGCTTACATGTTCAATTTGAATATTATAAATGATTGTGAATTATTTGGCTCATGTTACATATAATTATTAAAAGTTATACAGATTATTCAACATCAAGCCCTTAACATAGTTTATATACTTAATTTTAACATTATATAAAAGTCGAATAATTCAATTGACATTACATATGATTATTGTCATTAAGCAAACATTTTTCAAATTTCAAATATTTTCCTTTTTTCAAATTGTAATTTAAAAAAATAAATAACAGTCATAATATTTTCTTGATTAATTTTACATTCATCAAATTTATTAATCAAAATTTTGACCACCGATGAATTGATATTATTTTATTGATTATTACCTTTTATAATTATATAGGGATGGCAATTTACTCCGCATATCTCGAAAACCGCAGTGCACCGCCCCTAACGGGGCGGTTTTTCTCCGAAAAATCGGGATGAAGGGGTGGGCTCGGGACTTTAGATGAAAAACCGATTCGGGACCGGGTCAGGCCCGGGGAATAAATACCTCGGCCGGATATATATATATATTTATTTAATTTATAATTGTTTATTTTAATTTCCTCACACACTTGTCATCATTCAACGAAAAAAAAAAAAGGCCGAAGTATGTGCACTTGTTTTTTTTTTTTTTTTTTGGTCAGCATCATGATATTGTGTTAATAATTAAACATGGTCTTGCTAAGACTCATTGCATTATGGAAAACAAAATTGACTCTTTAGATTTTCCAAAATCATCCATGCAAGACCATAATAATTAATTTATTTGAAAATAATATATATATATATATCAATTAAAAACGGAAAAAACCATCCCGTCCCGTCTTCGCCCCGCAAAATCTCCGTTCCTGTCCCGTATCTAAAGAAACGGAAAAAACCGCCGGAATGGGATCGCAAATTCCCTATGGGTATGGGAAGGGTATTTCAAAAACCGTCCCCGTTCCGCTCCGTTGACATTCCTATAATTATAGGATACACTATTAATTTACATCTAATGATAAATAACTAAATCATATGCCATATCATTTAGTTTAAAATTTTAATAAAGTTTTTTTTTTTTTTTAAATCTCTGTAGCATTAGTGTATTTTCTCTTTAAACAATATTTCACCTCTCTCCAAATGTTTGAACCTCGCACACGAATAAAAACTATGAGCCACAAAATAGTTAGTGGTCTCCGGTACGGACCCGTAAAACCACTCGTTAGGCCTGTATATATTTGGGCGTCATACTCTCATATAGACATGGAAAGTTCAACACATTTCTAATTGGGCCCCTCTTACCATCAAAATAAAAATAAAGAGCAAAAACGAATTGGGCCCTGAATTTATACGTGTCTTCCTTTCAATCATCCGATGGGATGCACCTCGTTTATACTCAAATCAATCGAGTGGTTACAATTATATGTCCAATAATTGAAAGCGGGGGTCCTTTAATCAAATGGTTAGTTAACTAATGTTCGATGATCGTGTGGCTAAAAATACACATCAGAGGATCATACTAGTGGGACCATCGTGATCAAGGAGTGGGGTCAGGATCATGATTGATCTCTTTTTTTTTTCTGATACGGATCCGTAGCACCACATGTTAGACAAGTGTCCCACATGATCATATAAACTTCTCTTTCGAACCTCATGTACATGATAGAATGGTGCACCAAACGTATTAGATCAGGGTCCCTACTCCACATGATATAAATACGTGTCCGTCTGGTTAATCATTTGGTGGGGACGCATCCCTCAGGTAACTGATCGTCTTATGGGAAAGACAGGTCCAATGATCGAAATTAGAGTGGGTCCCAATAATCTAGTGGTTTGGAAGATCGCATGGTTGTTAAAGTTTGTTACTGTATGACGTAGTAATAGGGAGTTTAGGACCCTACTATTACTATTGTTATTGTGGACCTTTCATTCATTCATTGGTTAAAACGTCGATCAGATGTTGTCGGAAGCTCTATTATTATTATTATTATTATTATTTTGGACATGTGTTAAATTGAGGTTGGAGGAATAATTTCTGATCGAATTTAGCCATAAGAGCTACCTAGGAAGTGACCTGAGCATCATTATTTGCTCAATTTGATTTTATTATTTTTACTTTTTTTTTTCTTACTTTTTATTTTATGCGTTTCCATTGTTTGTTATATTTGCAAATCAGTTTCACATTCTTTTTCTTTTTAGTTTTATAGCGTCTGAATAGCTTTTTGTAACTTGTTAGTTTTTATTTTAAGCAGCATACATATCGGAATTTAGATGTCAAAATTTGTTATATATGATGACAACGCTATTCTTATAATGATAACATTAACATTAATGCTATTCTTATAATTATAACATACTTTAAAAAAAAAAAAAAATTTGTATCACACTCACAAACTCATTTATCCAGCCTTTTTTGTAACATCTTTTTTTGGAGGTGCCCCAACTTGTACATTACAAACTGTAATTCAATTACTAACAATCACATAACATCATATATATATTTAATTAAAATTTAAAAAAAATTATAAAATTTTAAGTTTGGATATATTTAATGGACTTTGACTCTATAAAAGTAGTATTCAAAATAAACTTTTAAAAACTTATAAAAAGTTTATGAAAATTTAGAGGTTTTTTTTTTTTTTTTGTTGCTTATATCATACATTTTGGAATATTTAGTATAGACTTTTAGGCCTATTCGGTTTGTGTATGAGAATTTGAGATTTCAAGAAAAAATGAATTTTATACTATTTGAGAAGTTGCTAAGGTTACGATAACGTGCGCTCTTAGAAATTAAATTCCAAATAACCATGAAAATGGGATAAAATTCCCCATCAAATTTATTTTATATGGTTCATTAAAGATAAATTTATCTTCAATGTTAAAACATATTTATATTAATAGTATCTTCAAAGAAATTCTCTAAAATAAATAGTATTTTTTTAGATAAATAGTAAAGTTTTAAAATATATTCTAACAATACTTTGTATTGTACTATTTATTTTTATTTTTCACATATAAATATTTATTATTTTATTTCTAATCTATCTTTCATTTTATATATCTATATATTAATTATCTATTAAATATTATAATATTGACATTAGAACATGTGGTTAATTTAAATCAATAAAATACTAAAATAAATAATGAATTTGACTCTTTATATATATGGAAAGTTAAATTTCACTTTTTATATTAATAAGTTAAAATAGAAAGTCCTGTAAAACTCTTTTTTAATATTTGATTTTTTTAAATAATTAATATGATAAATTCAGAAAGCCCTTTAAAGATATTCTAAAATCACTAAATTTTTTTTAATAACCAAATTAATTTTATTACTTCATCAACTTGGTTTGTAGGGAGTTTAGGACGCCGTATAGTAGACCTTTCTTCATTGGTTAAAACGTGGTCTAGATGTTGTCCGGAGCTCTATATTTTTATTATTGAGACATATGTTAAATTTGAGTTGGAGGAATTTTAATTTTGATAGAATTTAAGATATCAATATTTATAAATCATCTAGTTATTTGAAGCTGAGCTACTTTCAATGTGACTAGAGCTTCCATTGGCTCGATTGATTATATTATCGTTATTTTTTTATCATTTTTTTATTATTCTATTTATTTGATTCAATTATCTTTGCAAACGAATGTTCAATTTTATTTTTCTTGTTAGTAGTTTTTTTGAAGTACCATTTTGGATGCAAAATGATATAATGAAAGTGTTTTTCTCATATTATAACATTAATACAAATTTTCCAACACAAATGTTAAAATAAAAATGTTAATATTTTTTCGCCCCTCACCAAGTTAGATGGAGGCATACCCTTTTATATATATATATATATATCATATCACCAAAAATACAGCATAGCGACCCAAAAAAAAAAAAAAAAAAAAAAAACTTTCAAAGTCCATACTTACATACTCATGTACAATTTACATATGAAATTTGAGAGATTATTTGGTAGGGTAGATTTACAACTTCAATCGTATGTGACAGGACCCGTCCTGAGAACCCTCTCAGGATCTTCTGGGTGATTCCGCTTAGTGAGGTCCCACTGATCAATCTCTACAAAATATCCAATGGAACCTCACCTTAAAATGTAGATAATCAAACACCAGAATTAACATTAATACATCAATATATATATATATATATAAATAGGTCCACAATCGGCTTACTGTACTACAGGCCATAACTACACACATAAGTACCATGGTCTCTATTGAGTCCCATATTTAAAATCAGAGCATTGTAAGAGTGTCAACAAAGTCTATGAGTACAAATAAGTAATAAATAAGTTCAAAAGATAACAATAGATAAAGAAAAGATAAATACGATTGCTGTCGTGGAAGGAACAAAACGATAGGCTGTGCGCGAGGTAGACTGCTATCAGCTGCCTAAGCCTAGGAGAACGAATTTAAAACAATAAAACGTGAGATAAAGAAATCTCAGTGAGTGGCATAGTATAATAGTAAAATAATGATTTATTTTTGAAAAATCTTTCTCTTAAGACCTCTCATTCCACTCATTTGAAAAGTTTCCTATTTAAAAATCATTTCACAAAACCCAAACTTGTACCCCAATTAATATCATAAAAACCGATGCTCAAAAGTATGAATGAACGATCATTGTAATATTATGAAATGTCTCAAATCAATATATAAATATTTGAGCATAAACTATAATAAATACAGTTCCACCAAATAAATATAAAAATACAAAAATCACCACAATATATCAACAATATATACAAACATATACAATGTATCATACGATATACCAATTTGCAAACCGTAGGATACATCCACCTCACGACCCTCAATATATGAACGATGTCGTGGAAATAATAATTAACCGTCGAGATGTACCCAACCTCACGGTTTGTGGCAATAATAAACCATTGGATGATACCAATCTCACGGCACCATGGTAATAATAATAAACCGTCGGATAAACCAAACCTCACAGTCTGTGATAATAATAGATAACCGTTGGATGAAACCAACCTCACAGCACCGTAGTAAACCCACCGCGCTCTAATATTATATAATATAATACTGATCCAAGGTATTGGCATCACATGGTACATCAATTTAAAAATAACTAATACAGTATACATGAAACAATCTTATAAGATTATATATATATATTTTCAAACAATACTGCATCATAAATTATAATTTAACATTTAAACATCCACCACTTAATTAAATACTTCACAAATCTCAAAACATCATTTCATACGAAAACCAGAAATACCACAGTGAAATATATTCACCATAAACCAATTTTAAGCACATAAAATTATAAAATATTTGATCATGCTTAAAATTATATGATTTTCAATTTGGTTTCTCAAACCAAATAGTTTCCAAAATGATTTAAAACCTCAATTTAATTACCAAAATATTTAAATACCACAAGTCCATTTATGGACCCATTAAAATTGGAAATCACTTAAAATATTATCAAAAGTCATATAAAATGATAACACGTATATATGAAAGCAAATATTTATATGTGCATAAAACAACATTTCAATCAAATGGTATATATGTAAAATATTTAAACCACATATATATTATACTATATACCCAAAACATTTAAAAATAATATAATCACTCACAGTACTGTAGATGCTCATACCTGCTCCTCTACAGCATCGCCTCCAGGCTCAACTCGAGTGCCTGTAATATAATAAAATATTCCTCAGGCTCCAAACAACTAAATCAGAGATACTTGTATAACCCAAATGTCTTAAAATGATTTATAGTACTACAAAATTGCATAAATTGGACACTGAGCAGTCCAATTATACTGCTTATCCTTAGGACCCGGTATCCAAAATTGGGGATTTTCATCCAAAGCCTAATTTTTTGAAATCGAACCACCTAATGGGTCTTAATAATATCCAATTTCACTAATTCAACTCCAATTTTAACTAATTTGACCAATTTTGTCCAAACACAGTCCCCAACTTATCTGAAAATTAACTAATTGATCAAAAAATGGAAAAATTATCAAAAAACCTCCAAAATTTACAAACTTTATATTGACGGAAAGCCTAAGAGACAAGGAACTCATCAGTATGCTCACCTTGGTCCAAAGTTTCCTTCGGTGGCCGGAAAACACTGTTGAAGCGTCAACCGAACTTCCCATTGTCGGATCTTTCAAACGGTGAGGAATCTGGAAAAAATGTCGGATCTTTCAAACGGTGAGGAATCTGGAAAAAATAACCAAGGAAATAAGCTTAGAGGGGTCGAAAATAGTAGAAAAGGTGTATGGGTTGGCCTGAAACGGCCAAAAAATGAGAAAATTGGCGACCCACCTTGTTGGCCACTGCGGATTTCACCGGCCCGATCTGGGCACGTCCAGCCACTTCTTGCCGTGAAATTTCACGGCTGAGCTCACCTTCAAGTGATATTTCTAGTTGGCTGGTGTGTGTAAGTGGTGGTTGGCCGAAAATAGGCAAAACGATGGTAACCCGGTTGGACGGTAAACGGGTCGAAATGACCCAGTTCGAACCCACGAGTCTGAGGAGAGAATTTCTAGGGTTTTGGGGAAGAAATGGGTATTTTGGACTTTGTTTCCTGTTTGACAAGCTTACCTAGGCTTATATAAAGCCTTGGATCACTAACAGACAAAGACTGGGAATTAGCTTGGATACTGATTTAAAACTTATGCTTAAAATTTCTCAAAACCATAACTTTTTATCTATAACTCAGAATTTGGGGTGCCGCCAGTCTATGAACTCGTATCGACGAGATCTACACAATAGTACCTTATTCAAACCAAAAATATTGGCTATTGAAAAGGTCAACTTGAACCCATATATTATTCACTTGGTCAAACTTAGTCAATTTGATCAAACTTGTTTAATCATGTATATTTTTTGGTACGGGATGTTACAGTATGTCTATCCAGTTATATCATTTATGTCATTTCATCAAATATAGTATATCATTTATGTCATTTCATCGATTTAATTGAATCTAAATTAGTAAGATAGTTGTTAACAAATCAATTTTTTATTGTGAATTTTATTAATATATTTAATTTCTTTATAAAAAATAAGTAATTTATTTTATCTTCAAACAATCAAAAAAAAAATACAATATTATTTCTTTTTTTTTTTTACTATACAAATATTATTTCTTATTAATTTATTTTAAAGCTAACATACCAAAAACTTTAAAAAGAAAAACATTATATATCCTATTACTCTATTTTTATAAGTTTTTCTGGAGATATTGGTACAAGAATATGCATATAAATACATTATTTTTCTCTATAAAATAGTAGCAATAGGAAGATAAGTGTACCAAGATGTATTTTTTTCATTTTCAAAAAGAAAAAAAAAATATATATATATATATACTCCTCTCAATTTATCATATTAAGCTCAAAACTATGTATATAAATAATATATATATATATATATATATATATGTATGTATATACACGCTTCAATGAAGATGTTAACTTAAAGATATCATGTGGACACTGGACATAGATCACACAATATGTTGTGGGAGCAAAATTTATCATGCAACTGCAACATGTGGTGTTACGTGATATACATTTGATTAGCTTCCTTATTGAATACAGACTATATATATTAGATGGAATATGACATGCTTAATAAAGTTTTTTAAAGTTTATTTTTTCGATGAAATATTTTTCTTTTTTATTTGTTTATTTTTAAATTTGCTATTTTTTGAACAAAAATCTTAAATAAAATAAATGACATGATTATTCTTTAGAAGAAAACAAATGTGTTAATAAATGGATTAAATAAGAGAATTGATTTGAAACAAATAACTTACCAATTTAAATTTTAATTATATAGATTTAAAAAATAACATGAATGATATGTCATACTTGATAATATAACATGATATAATTCGACAAGTCTGATATAGTAGGCTTAGTCCTATCAAATAATTTTTCATGAACTCTATCATAAATACAAGAGTACATAATTGGAAAATTCTATTGATTTGTACTTCTAATCTTAGAGATGTAAAAAGTATTATGAATCTTATAGCTTTATAGAACAGAGCATCTTTAATGATATGTGGATTGTTATGTAGAGTTGAGAGTTGATGTCAATGTGTCATAGATTTTAATTTAATAATTGTCCATGCAAAAATCAATTTCTAATTGTTCTATCTAATATTGATATGGCTCTCTACGTTTTCTTTAGAAAAATAATATAATATCCTTGATAATGATTCTTTTATTATTATTATTATTATTATTATTTCTTTATTGAATCACAACGCCAAATGAAAATAGACGAAATCTCATTGACAATGTTTATTTTTTATTTAAGAGACTGATTAAAAAAAAAAGTTCTTTTTTTAAAATTGCTGGGTTTTTTTTTTTTTTTTTTCGTGTGTGAAAAAAAAAATTAGAAAATATTTTTTTACATCCGTATTACAATTACAATCACATAACGTCATGTAGTCTTTATCAATTTTTGACAACACGAGATTCAATTTGTAGGACCAATATTATTACCACATTATTGATCCGTTGCATGTTCGATAAGATGCTATTCTTTGTACCAACTGAAAGTTTTTCTCTTACTTTCGAGTCATGAAATGCACGCAAGGAAGCAAAACCGCTAGTCGCATGCCCAACATGCAGCAACTAGCAGAGCATGCAATTGCCTGGGAAGGTACACCAACAAATCCTTGTGAACCTTAGCATGCCTTTAGAGCCTATAGCCAGCATACGTTGAGAATTACCACCATCTATAAAAGCACAAATAGAAAGGCATTATTTTATAGGGGATCAAAGAGGGAAAGAAATGGAAACCCTAAAAAAGAAAAGTGAAAGCTCCTTTCAGATGCCACTTCACTACCCAAGGTACACAAGGCAGGACTACCAGGACATGCCTGAGTGGAAAATAGACAGACTTCTGGCAGACTATGGGCTTTCTACTCAAGGTGATTTGGCTTACAAGAGGGATTTCGCAATGGGTGCTTTTCTTTGGCCATGCTTCTCTTCTGCCCCAAAAGTTTAATATTGCTTTTCCTATTTTAACTTCTAATTAGGCGTAGCAACCATGCAATATACCATATATGTATTACTTGAAGTGTTTTCCTTTGGAATTATTAATAAAAGGGAAAAAGAGAAATTTGTACTTCCCACTCCTATTCAGTCTCTCTCTCTCTCTCCCCCTCTCTTCCCTTCCCCGTGCACTACTAGAAGTACAAAGGCATGCATACTTGTGAGGAAATCAAATCGCTCTGTTGCCTGGTTGAAGAATTAGAAACATTGTTATCTCCCTGGAATAGCTTTTTATGGCATTCCAGGTTGACTGTCTCTAACTTTGAATTTCTAGGTAAGATCAAACCCTTCACATTCAGATTCTGGTGCCAAGAAGTGGATTCCAGTAACCTAACTAACAAACATCAGCCTTTGTCAAGGCACAGAAACATTTTTACAAGGGCACAGTACCAAGGATCATTAAGGCTGGCAAATATTGCCCAGCTAGCCATAATTACAGGGTTTGTTCAAGTAACAGTGCCTTCCAGGTTTGCGACACCTAAGAGCAACTACGTAAACTAAAACCGCCGCCTCACACGCCTGCCATTGGGATTCACTGATTCTGCAGCAGTCCCACCGCCATCTGCTGGCAGATCTAGCCCATATACACTGCTGCTGCTCCTCTTCCTACTCGAAAGCAGAATTGAATTCTCATCCACTGATGCAAATGTCTTCAAGAGCTCCGACAACATTGAGGGGCAGCTCTCTTCCAAATGCCTGAATCCTTCCGATTGCATTACCGCTGAAAAGCATAAAAGCATGCACTGTTTTAATTTGTCATAAAAACCATAGAAACATGTATGATAATATTATAAAAGAGCAGTTAATACACAAGCAAACGATTGAACATCACTCAGAAGAAAAGTTGTGTAATCATCTAGGCATATCACACAAATTTGGAAAGCAAGAAGGTTTAAACCACAAGGAAAGATGCGGCCACACCAAAGGTTCCAGAGGTAATAGCATCAATTGCCACATGAATTGCCTTGTTTTTATACTAAAAGACATAAAAGGGAAACTCTCCCAATAAAGACATCATCAATCCCAATTCTTTAAGTAATAGAAATTGGATAAGCCATACCCAACAACAGGACACAAATTGGACAGTGCCCCTCATGTAGTCCCATCCATTCCAATAATAGGACAACAGTTGAATCTTACACACACAGCACAATAAATTAACAGAAATGAGATCTAACATGATCATTCCAACACAAGACCAATTAAATATATGCTCTAACACCTTGTTAAGTTCTCATCAACCACAAACGCTTAATTTGTTAGGGAATAAACTCGATGATTTATATCAAGCTAAAAGAATAGACAATAACAATTCCTAAGAATAAAATTCACAGAAAATAACATTTCAATTACAAACTAATCTAATGTGTACAATAAACCAACATATGAAGTACACAAGTCCATGCACTTTATTTTTTTTTAAAAAAAAAAATAAAAATCAACTGCAAGTAACAAACCAAAATCAATGATAAAACGAATAGAAGTGAAATTTCAAACAGAAACTTGTCATATATTGTTCATATACGGTAAATTGGTTACTGACTGACTGCAAACGCTCAGTCCCGAAAAGCTTACCTAATATCTTTTCATGCAACTTTCTAAGAAAGCCATTAAAAAACAAGATATCCCCTACCCAAGAAAAGAGAAAAGAACAATGCCAACAAATCATATCTGTTGTCACATCTTCCGATTCACTTGTTATCCATAAATCTAGCCTTGTATTTTATAGAAAGTGTCTCTCTCTCTTTTTTCCATGACTTCCATAGAAAATGTTGTTTTTAAGAGCCAACATAGAAAGCATCAAGATACTGATCAGTTATGAGGGGAAAAAACTGAAATTTATTTAACCTGAAACTTTGCACCATCAGTTTCTACGGGCAACACCCACCTCCCAAGTTTGCTGGATTTGCCGCAAATTTTAGACACATGGCCTTGAGCTGCGGACAATGATGTTGCTCAGCTAGCGCAAGTGTGGTTGCCACTGTTTCAGTATTGATTTCTTCACACAATTTTGATTCACATAACAATTTTAGTCGATCTAGATTATACAAGTCAGCAGCAGCCAAAAGATGCTGCACCATGACGGTGAACGTGCACATAGATGATGAGCCCATAACTTCACATACATCAGGAAGTTTGTCAGTGTACATAAAAAGGAGCATCGCCTGCAAAAAGTCAAAAATAAAATCATTATGCCTGCTAAAACAAAAGCTTGAATGCTTAGGTACCTACTATACAAAGTTTTTGCAAAAGCTTATTACCAATGAACTACAACCCATTAGAACATCAACTGATTTAAATTTCACCTAGAAAAATACAAGGCAACATGCACATCTAAATCTTAGGGTTTCTTCAGTGAAACAAGCTCATTTCCATCCTTCTATATTTTGGCTAAGCAATTAGCTCCTTTCCATAAATGCCAGAGCACCGTATAGGCGAGTATGACATGAAATAAAATCACGTAATATGAATATTACAAAGTTGCATATACGTAGGCAGAGACAAAAAGTGAGTAAGATGGGGGAAATACTACTTGTATCATTTAACATTCAAAAGCTTAATGCATCAGATACACCTAAACAACTAAAATGTATCAAATTTCCGCTCTTTTTTCATGTTTATTCAGCCTTAACATGAGAATCAAAAGTATATTCATAGCAGGAGCAAGACATATACTCATGCCATTTATTTATTATGTTTATAAGAAATTAATTAACAATAAAAACAGTTTAAGAGCTTCAAATAGATAATGGAAGTAACAAAAAATTACCATGGTGAGCTGGAAGAGAACTCACAGGATCTTTTTACTAATATTTAAAGCTTAAAAGCCAAAAAGATACCTCAGCAGGAAAACAAGAAAAATACAAACAATTTATATATAAATAAATGACACCTTTTAAATGAAAACATTAAATAAATATCTTTTTCTTCTAATTCAGCACTAACTTTCATATTTTACTTGTCTTTATGGTTTTTATAAGAACCTATACTTAGTGCTTAATGTGAAATGCAGATTACAAAAGTCAAGCATCCAAGGGTCGAGGTAACAGATCACATATCTGCAAGGCAATTTTAATTTCCAAACGTAGTCTTACTTGTTCATTGATTATATTTGAATTCGAAACAACCACATTCAAATCTGTTTTCATTTCTGTTCCAATGGGCACATTCAAAATTTCTTAAATGCTAAAAACATATAAAGTGGAACACATATATATCAAGAATTTAAAATAGACTAAAAATTTACATGGTCAAATCCTTATGAAGAGGAATTACCTTGAAAATGAAGGGCTCAACATCCTTCACTTCTACTTTATCCATGTTAGGATCCCCAACAAGTCCAAAAAATTGTGCTCTAAAAACAGGAGAGCGAGCAGCAAGTATCAACTTATGAGCTTTAAAATTTTCATCACCAACCTGAAAAACTATGTCACAACCAACTTCAGAATCTAGCAAATCCTTAAGACCTTGACCCATGTCTGAAGGCGGCACTGGAACAGTAAACTGTTTTGGTCCCTCAAGTCGAGTTCTGACAACTCCAACAGTGCAGTTCATCACAAGGCAATCATCCTTTAGATAATCAGATGTTTCTAAAGCTGCTCTTCTAAAGAAACGCTTGTATCCCCTGAAATGCATATAGAAAATGACTTTTAGGGGGTAACAAAAGAAATTCCAGAGTAAAACTAATCCTACCCAAGAGAAAAGTATCTCTTATCATCTGTACATACAAATGCTTACATTAGCACAGATACACTTTTTTTATATGAGAAAGAGAGAAATATTTCGTTTCTAAAATAGATGCACACATACATCTTCAAGAACGCATTTAGATGGTGTCAGCTAAACATGCATAAAATACAGAACTAAAAAACAATATTCCAACAAAATACAGGCCAATATTGCTTTAGCTTATCCAACAAAAGAGTGCAATATCACTTTGTAAGCAAACCTGCAGGTAATTTCCAAACAAAGTTGATAGATCATATAAAAGTCAATAGCTCCTAATACAACACTGGATGAACACTGAAACCTTAAAACAGTTCTACAACGTGAAGCTTGCACATACAAGTCAAGAATTAAGCACATCAATCAATTAACGTTGCTGAATAAAATCAACCAGCAAAAGTTTTATAGATGACAAAAAAAAAAAAAAAAACATTTCTTCATATCAAGCAATTTATTCTTAAACCATAATTTTCCAAATGGGTAATCAACTATAGCATCAAAATCCAAAATTAACCCACCAATACCATATTGCTGAATCAAAATCATCAAAACAAGCTCCCAACAAATAAATAAATAAGAAAATGATCCATCAACTAAAACCCACATACCACATGCTGCCTCTATACTTCAGCGTGTAAGGTCCACTCTCCAGAGCTCGATCAAAATGACTGTGAACCTTGTCCTTTCCGTTCTTGGCCTGGTCCACCAACGTCAGCTCGAATAAAGCCCTCACGTCAGTTCCTTCGCTCGCCAGCGCAATGAAAACCGAAACGTACATAGAGCTATCTTCCGGGTTCTTCCCGTCAGGGTAAAAGTAAATTGCCCAATCGTACCCTCCGACCGTAAAAGTATCGCTCATTATGTACTTTCCAGCACCCATCCCCTTGGCCAAAGAATACCCCTTTATCTCAAACCGGTGCGACCCATTCACCGTCTCGCTGATCGACCTCGAGCACGTATCCGGGTCAACCTGGGGCTTGAAATTCAACATTGATTCCCCAAATTGATCTACCCTAGAATCCTTATGACTCGGCATAACCACCTTTTTTTTCTCAATTTTTTTGCTCCGCCTGTCAAAACCCTAGTCCGTACACCAAGCTCTCAGCTTTCCAAACGAAGCACGGCACTGCCGTGGCATTTCAAAATAAAATTCGCAAACGAAATCAAGACCCAAACGAACAGAATTGAATTCCTAATTCCGAATTCCGAACCATCAAATTGAAAGAATTTTGGTGACCGGCGAGACGAAACGGGGCTGTTTGGCAAAAGGGAAAGTCAGTGAAGAAAGCTTAATGAGCCGGTACTTCTTTCGCAGACCAAACCGGGCGTGCTTCAAACTGGTCTTTTATAATGGCTTTTTTCTGGTAAAATGGATCGGTTTTTTTGGTTCCGGACCGGTGACGTGTCGCAGCTAAAATGGCTTTTTTCCGTTTGATACACGGCACGACAATGGGGTTAATATGAAACTTTTGACGGTATTGCAGTCGTCGACTACCTCTCTCTTTTATATATATATATATATATATAGAGTATATGTGTTTAATAAATTAGAAATGATCATCATTTATTTCTATTTCCTTAATTCGTAGAGAAATAATCAATTAATAAACTATAAGTTCGTTTCAATGAATAATTAATGGAGGGACAAATAATAAATGAAGTGTATAATTTAAGAGATTTGATCCATTTATTGTTATATTGCATAGAAATTTATTATTGCACATGCAATTATTAATAGTTTAATCCATAATGAAAGATCAGCAAAACATTCACAATGTAACATGAAAGTCTAAAACACAGTATACGCATTTTAAATCTCTGTTTCTTTTCAATTAATTGAAAGTAGGTTTTGATTTCTTAGCCCCAAAATTATTAAAAGTAGATTTTGATATTTATATTTTAGATATTTATTAGATTGTTATATTTAATAGAAATTATTATTGCACAAGCACATTTAAATACTTTAATTCCCAATGAGAGATTAGCAAACATTAATGGTGTAACAAAAAAGTCTAACATAGTATAAACAATTTAAACTTTTGTTTTTATTCAAGTTAACTGAAAGTAGGCTTTGATTTCTTAGCCCCGAAAAGAATAATAAAAAGTAGGTTTGTGGGTGAATATATGTATATATTGCTATTGGTACAATAATTTATATATTATCAAAATTGTAAAGCGTTTATATATATATAAGGTAAGTAACAAAAATAAATGTGTATATATATACATATATATTTTTGGATAGAAAGTAACAAAAATCAATTTTATATTATATCTATCAATCCAAACGATAATAATCTAATATAATATAAAATATATGATGATCCATCTTCTAGTAGTTTATATTTTGAAATAAAAAAAATAAAAAAAAAATCAATGATATCCTTGAGGTCCTATCATTTTAAATTCAAGCTTTGGCAACTTAATCCAAAAACAAAAATAACACATTTAAGGACCTAATATAAGCTATCCACATACGTGAGAGGAAATGTTTGAATGATAGAATTGGTAATGTCCATAAAAAAGCTTTGGCCTTCGGATAAATTTTGACTACATTTGTCTATTTTGTGGAATATATATATACATTATTTTTAAAAAAATGTGGAAAGAAAATGAAATTAAAAGAAATGTATAATTGGTAATTTTTAGAAGTTGTATATTTAGTTTTCAAATTTAAAATGTTTAAATTTCGACCTTAAGTTTTAATTTGTTGAATTTTGATTAAATTGCTTTTTTTATTTATTATTTATTTTTTTCACTAAGGATGGTTAATAGTTTTGTCAGATTTAATCAAATATTAAAAATATAATTTATTACAATTTATACAATTTAGTTTTGATTTATTACAGTTGATGTTCTCTATTTTCTTTAAAATTGTCTTTCAATTAGATCTTCAACCCCATTTGTTAAAAATATAATTTGATCAAAATGAAAATAAAATAAAAGTTTAAAATGCATTTTAGTATCTTATACTTTGGCATGATCGTAAATTAAACTTTTAAGTTTAAAATGTTCTACATAAGTCCTTCAATTTATAATTTGTTTTGCAATAAGCATTCAATTTATAAATTAACTAGTAAAAAGTTTAAAAATTAATAAAATTGATTATTTTTAATTTACAAATAATATGAGGGAAAATATTGATAATTGATGAATAAAAAGACTAATCAATTATTAAATTTTAAACTTTTTATTAGTCAATTTCAAAATTGAGGATTAAATATGAAATAAATTATAAATAAAAAGTTTAATGTAGAATGTCTTAAACTTAATGGTCCAAAAAGAATACTAAAGTGTTATTAACAAGAAATTTAAAAAATATATATATGAAATTTGAATGTCTTACAAGTACAACAATCCAATTTAACTTATATGTAAAAACAAAAATAAAAATAACATGAGACAGTTAATCAACAGTTAAATTACGGAACAATGTTATTTAAGTATCCATAAGATTGTCTAATTATAATCATTTTCCATCCTACTATCTTACATACAAAGTGTTATTTTATAACACATGATATCCATTTTTTTTAAATTCGTGTAATGAATTTCATTTCTTCATATAAAAATATTACTCATTATTTAATTTATACTAAATTTTCAATCACTAATATATTTTCATACTAATTAGTAAACAAAATTGGTATTGCAATATTACTCTTTAGCATATCATTAAAATTTTTATTGATATATACTGAATTTTTTTTATTTACTTATTAAAAGTTCACTTGTTTATATTTAATTTATTTAATTTCATTTGTTATTTGGTAGATAGATTAGCAAACAGATTAATTAAATGACATCTATTTGGAAAAATTATATCAATGATATTATAACAATATTTAAGTCTCAAAAAAATAAAACAAGTAACATTTATTTGATCCGAATACTTAATCAATGGAAGATGATATAAATTTTTAATATAGAATTCTAAAAAAGTACAAATAAAAAATAATTTATTTTATTTCTTCAAAAAAAAAAAATATTTTATAAAATTTTACAATATCTAAATAGCGTAAGGGACAAGAAATTTGGTCGACTTGCAATTCTGGAGGCCGTAATTTGTCCGATTGTTTGTCACCGACAAGTAAACGGGAAAGGGCACAAACAAAATCTCATCCCCAAACGAGATAACCAATCAATCTGTACACGTGTATTCATCTGACACCCTCCACATAAACTCCGTTCACTCTTCCTCCGTGACCGTGACATTGACCAAGCTCCTCTTAAATAAAATTCCCAAAAACATTTGAAAAGAATCAAAACCCAAAATCCAATTCCAAATCCACACTCTCACTCTTTTACACATATTCTCGGAGCAAGTCTGGACCTCACAGAAACAGCACGATCTCTATGTGTTTGATTTGTTGTCTGAGAGAAGAAAAACCAAGAGATCTCAGATCCATAGAAATTTGATTTGAAACTTTTTTTTTGGGCAGAACCTGAAAAGTAAAACCATGAAAGCTTTAACCAATGGAGAATTCTCCAAAGCCCCCAAGGTCATAACCATCGCTGCCTTTGCTTTCATTTCGGTCACATTCTTCTACTTGGGCAAGCACTGGTCCGAGGGCAACCAACAGCTTGTCTTCTTCACCACGCGCCAAACCCATTCCGTCTCAATCTCACCCAATCAAGGAATGTCCTTCAATATCTCATCCATGATTTCGGCCGATGAAACCGAGTCTTTCCCCGTGAAATCGTTCTCTCCGGCACCGGTCACGTCGCGTCATGTGGTATCGCCGACAACTCCTCCTCCTCCTCCGCCGCCTTCGATTAAGACGTTCGGAATCGTGGACGAGAATGGGACAATGTCGGATGAGTTCGAGGTCGGGGAATTCGATCAGGACGAGGTTGTGGAGAATTGGGCGGCTGAGAATGAGACCAAGGTCGGAGAGAATGGAGGTAGCGATTCGGGTAAGATTAGTGTGCAGAAGTTTCAGCTGTGTCCGAGTAGTATGAGCGAGTACATACCTTGTTTGGATAATGTCAAGGCAATCAAGAAGCTCAAATCGACGGACAAAGGCGAGCGGTTCGAACGGCACTTCCGTTTGATGCACGGCACGACAATGGGGTTAATATGAAACTTTTGACGGTATTGCAGTCGTCGACAACCTCTCTCTTTTATATATATATATATATAGAGTGTATGTGTTTAATAAATTAGAAATGATCATCATTTATTTCTATTTCCTTAATTCGTAGAGAAATAATTAATTAATAAACTATAAGTTCGTTTCAATGAATAATTAATGGAGGGACAAATAATAAATGAAGGCTATAATTTAAGAGATTTGACCCATTTATTGTTATATTGCATAGAAATTTATTATTGCACATGCAATTATTAATAGTTTAATCCATAATGAAAGATCAGCAAACATTCACAATGTAACATGAAAGTCTAAAACACAGTATACACATTTTAAATCTTTGTTTCTTTTCAATTAATTGAAAGTAGGTTTTGATTTCTTAGCCCAAAAATTATTAAAAGTAGATTTTGATATTTATATTTTAGATATTTATTAGACTGTTATATTAAATAGAAATTATTATTGCACAAGCACATGTAAATACTTTAATTCCCAATGAGAGATTAGCAAACATTAATAGTGTAACAAAAAAGTCTAACATAGTATGAACATTTTAAACTTTTGTTTTTATTCAAATTAACTGAAAGTAGGTTCTGATTTCTTAGCCCCGAAAAGAAAATAAAAAGTAGGTTTGTGGGTGAATATATGTATATGTTGCTATTGGTACAATAATTTATATATTATCAAAATTGTAAAGCGTTTATATATATATATATATATATATAAGGTAAGTAACAAAAATAAATATGTATATATATACATATATATTTTTGGATAGAAAGTAACAAAAATCAATTTTATATCATATCTAACAATCCAAATGATAATAATCTAATATAATATAAAATATATGATGATCCATCTTCTAGTCGTTTATCTTTGAAATAAAAAATAAAATAAAATAAAATAATTCAATGATATCCTTGAGGTCCTATCATTTTAAATTCAAGCTTTGGCAACTTAATCCAAAAACAAAAATAACACATTTAAGGACCTAATATAAGCTATCCACATACGTGAGAGGAAATGTTTGAATGATAGAATTGGTAATGTCCATAAATAAATTTTGACTACATTTGTCTATTTTGTGGAATATATATATATATACATTATTTTTAAAAAAAATGTGGAAAGAAAATGAAATTAAAAGAAATGTGTAATTGGTAAATTTTAGAAGTTGTATATTTAGTTTTCAAATTTAAAATGTTTAAATTTCGACCTTAAGTTTTAATTTGTTGAATTTTGATTAAATTGATTTTTTTTTTTTAACTAAGGATGGTTAATAGTTTTGTCAGATTTAATCAAATATTAAAAATATAATTTATTACAATTTACACAATTTAGTTTTAATTTATTACAGATGATGTTCTCTATTTTCTTTAAAATTGCCTTTCAATTAGATCTTCAACCCCATTTGTTAAAAATATAATTTGATCAAAATAAAAATAAAATAAAATAAAAGTTTAAAATGCATTTTAGTATCTTATACTTTGGCATGATCGTAAATTAAACTTTCAAGTTTAAAATGTTCTACATAAGTCCTTCAATTTATAATTTGTTTTGCAATAAGCATTCAATTTATAAATTGACTAGTAAAAAGTTTAAAAATTAATAAAATTGATTATTTTTAATTTACAAATAATATGAGGGAAAATATTGATAATTGATGAATAAAAAAGCTAATCAGTTATTAAATTTTAAATTTTTTCTTAGTCAATTTCAAAATTGAGGATTAAATAAGAAACAAATTATAAATAAAAAGTTTAATGTAGAATGTCTTAAACTTAATGGTCCAAAAAGAATACTAAAGTGTTATTAACAAGAAATTAAAAAATATATATATGAAATTTGAGAGTCTTACAAGTACAACAATCCAATTTAACTTATATGTAAAAACAAAAATAAAAATAACATGAGACAGTTAAGCAACAGTTAAATTACGGAACAATGTTATTTAAATATCCATAAGATTGTCTAATTATAATCATTTTCCATCCTAGTATCTTACATACAAAGTGTTATTTTACAACACATGATATCCAATTTTTTAAATTTGTGTAGTGAATTTCATTTCTTCATATAAAAATATTACTTATTATTTAATTTATACTAAATTTTCAATCACTAATATATTTTCATACTAATTAGTAAACAAATTTGGTATTGCAATATTACTCTTTAGCATATCATTAAAATTTTTATTGATATATACTGAATTTTTTTTTATTTACTTATTAAAAGTTCACTTGTTTATATTTAATTTATTTAATTTCATTTGTTATTTGGTAGATAGATTAGCAAACAGATTAATTAAATGACATCTATTTGGAAAAATTATATCAATGATATTATAATAATATTCAAGTCTCTAAAAAATAAAACAAGTAACATTTATTTGATCCGAATACTTAATCAATGGAAGATGATATAAATTTTTAGTATAGAATTCTAAAAAAGTACAAATAAAAAATAATTTATTTTATTTCTTCAAAAAAAAAAAAATTTATTCTATAAAATTTTAAAATATCTAAATAGCGTAAGGGACAAGAAATTTGGTCGACTTGCAATTCTGGAGGCCGTAATTTGTCAGATTGTTTGTCACCGACAAGTAAACGGGAAAGGGCACAAACAAAATCTCATCCCCAAAGGAGATAACCAATCAATCTGTACACGTGTATTCATCTGACACCCTCCACATAAACTCCGTCCACTCTTCCTCCGTGACCGTGACATTGACCAAGCTCCTCTTAAATAAAATTCCCAAAAACATTTGAAAAGAATCAAAACCCAAAATCCAATTCCAAATCCACACTCTCACTCTTTTACACATATTCTCGGAGCAAGTCTGGACCTCACAGAAACAGCACGATCTCTATGTGTTTGATTTGTTGTCTGAGAGAAGAAAAACCAAGAGATCTCAGATCCATAGAAATTTGATTTGAAACTTTTTTTTTGGGCAGAACCTGAAAAGTAAAACCATGAAAGCTTTAACCAATGGAGAATTCTCCAAAGCCCCCAAGGTCATAACCATCGCTGCCTTTGCTTTCATTTCGGTCACATTCTTCTACTTGGGCAAGCACTGGTCCGAGGGCAACCAACAGCTTGTCTTCTTCACCACGCGCCAAACCCATTCCGTCTCAATCTCACCCAATCAAGGAATGTCCTTCAATATCTCATCCATGATTTCGGCCGATGAAACCGAGTCTTTCCCCGTGAAATCGTTCTCTCCGGCACCGGTCACGTCGCGTCATGTGGTATCGCCGACAACTCCTCCTCCTCCTCCGCCGCCTTCGATTAAGACGTTCGGAATCGTGGACGAGAATGGGACAATGTCGGATGAGTTCGAGGTCGGGGAATTCGATCAGGACGAGGTTGTGGAGAATTGGGCGGCTGAGAATGAGACCAAGGTCGGAGAGAATGGAGGTAGCGATTCGGGTAAGATTAGTGTGCAGAAGTTTCAGCTGTGTCCGAGTAGTATGAGCGAGTACATACCTTGTTTGGATAATGTCAAGGCAATCAAGAAGCTCAAATCGACGGACAAAGGCGAGCGGTTCGAACGGCACTGTCCCGAACCGGGTCGGGGTTTGAATTGCTTGGTTCCGGCACCCAGGAATTACAGAAGCCCAATCGCATGGCCGAGAAGCCGCGACGAGGTATTTGCTTACTCTTTTTTATAGCTGTTACTAGATTACTACTGCTCTCTGACTTTACCGGGAAAATTGAAAGAAAATTTATTACAATTATTGTAGATGGGCTTGTTAGTTTTTGGTTTCTAATTTTGTTGCTCCATTTTTGCTTTTGATCCGTAAAATTCAGATCTCTGTGAACATGCAAAGTATTGTTTCGGTTTATTATGATTGTGTTCTTTTCCTTTAAAATATTAGTATGAAGAATTTGGTAGAATCCTGTTTCATTATTAGCTTGATTTTATTTTTTGAGCTTCTTTGTTTGTGCTCTTCATGAAATCATATTATACCCATTTGCAGGTTTGGTTCAGCAATGTACCACATAATCGTCTAGTTGAAGATAAAGGAGGTCAAAACTGGATTTCTCGAAACAAGAATAAGTTTAAGTTTCCAGGAGGTGGTACGCAGTTTATACACGGGGCAGATGAATACTTGGATCACATTTCAAAGGTTATTATAATTTTAAAATTGACATGTTTAGGAAAAATGGAAGAAAAAAATTTTAGTTTGTATATTTTCTCTCCCCAATTGTCAATTCGTAATCTGCAGTGCAGATGATTCCTGATATTGCATTTGGTCAAAACACCCGAGTTGTTTTGGATGTTGGATGTGGTGTAGCGAGTTTTGGTGCTTATCTGCTATCGAGGAACGTCATCACTATGTCAATAGCTCCCAAAGATGTTCATGAGAACCAGATTCAGTTTGCTCTTGAGCGTGGTGTGCCAGCAATGGTGGCAGCATTTGCAACTCACCGGTTGTTGTATCCCAGCCAAGCTTTTGACTTGATACATTGTTCACGCTGTAGGATCAATTGGACGCGAGATGGTATGTAATATCTGTTACTCCTGCATTTCAAGCAAATTATCCATGATACATAAAGCACAGCAAAATGCAAAAACATTAGAATAACTGCTCAAGTACGAGATTTTGCATTTAAATCGTGCCCCTTTATGTAGAGTGTAAGACTGCTGCTGGCATTGCTATTATAGCTCCATGCTTCTGCAATTTTTCCCCTTCGTTTATTAGTTTCACTAACTGGAACTATAACAACCTCAAAATTTTCGGCTCCTCTTCTTGGACAATTTTTTAGAATAAGAATCTTAAATTTTTTAGCCTGGGTTTTCTCTGAATATACTTCTATATTTTTATCCTTTTTAATGTGTAAAAATTACTAAATTCTTTTCTGTTTATCCACTGTCAATTACTTTATGTTGAAGGTGGCATATTGCTGCTTGAGGTTAATAGAATGCTCCGGTCAGGAGGATACTTTGTTTGGGCTGCTCAGCCAGTTTATAAGCATGAAGAAGCCCTTGAAGAACAGTGGCAAGGTACATTTAGAAACTTTCCAAATTAAATACCCTCTTTGTTTTTTATTTTCTTTTATTTATTGTAATTCCTTTATTAATTTGTATTTATTTATGGATTGCTAGTTAGGCTTCCACAAGTGATGCATATACTCTATTTATGTCTTCTTTTTAAGTTGATTTACTCACAAATAAGTCTCTGTCTGTCTTGTCTGTCTGTCTGTATTTATGTCTTCTTTTTAATCTTTTTATGTTACTTTATGTCTAGCTTTCTTTTAAGCATATGTAGGTGTATTTCTTTTAGACTTAAAAAGGAGAAAGTATAAAAGAGAAATGTGAGGAAGGGCATGAAATTGTGTTGTAACTTTAGTTGCTGCCACCACTAGTTTCACATCCACATGCTCCCTTTTCAGATGAGCTGACTGGGGTGTAGATTTAAATTATTAATAATCTTGTTTCTGAACTGAGCAAGAAATCACCTCACTCTCCCTCTCTCTTCTCTCTCTCTCTCTCTCTCTCTCTATATATATATATATATATCTATTATATATTTGTATTAATATCTTTTAATTTCTCTATTTCTTTGGTGACGTGTTGCCAGAAATGCTTAACCTCACTACTCGTCTTTGCTGGGAGTTTGTTAAAAAGGATGGATATATCGCAATATGGCGGAAGCCTTTAAGCAATAGCTGCTATCTAAACCGTGAAGAGGGAACTAAACCTCCATTGTGTGATCCAGATGATAACCCAGACAATGTCTGGTATATACTTTATTCTGTCTTACTCTTTTATGGTTGATACTATAATGTCTAAAAAGAAATTATTAGCTCAAATATTGATGCTTGCCTGAAGATATGGAACTTTGACACAGACACACACACACACAGAGACAAAAAAAAATAAGTCACTCTCCACCTTTTCTCAAAAAAATAAACAAAAAAGGTTAAGTACATTTTTATAAGTGAGACATGTTTTTAATTATTTTAGTTTATTCGTTTCATGAAATTAAGCATGGAGCTTTATGCATGAAAGTTGAAATAAAATAACCAAGGGTTTGAAATGTGGAAAGAAAGTTTTCATCATAGACCAGTTTTTCCACTCATCTTTTCAGTTGTAATTTAATGATGGCATCACATAATTCGACAGTTTTGCATGCATACTAAATATGTAGAGAATTCTCTTTGATATTTTTCTGAACATTCTTATAAAGATATGTGAAAGTTAGTTGAAGCGGTTTGGTCATATGCACATTGTAAGGATAGAGATATAAATGCGCTGATAAGAAGAATTGATTAGAGAATTGAAGGGGGAAGTGATTGATTGGGAAGGATGTGCTTGATTGGGAAGGATAGGTCCTAAGAGATTTGGATCAAGATATAGCTTATAGGACAGTATGGTGAAACAGTGATCATCTACTGTTCCCAATTAATTTTCAGATGAGGATTGTGTAGTTGATCCCAAACATTTAGGATTAAGGTTGATTTAAGTTGTTACTTATGAATCTTTTCTGACTATATAAGCTTTTAGACAATGATAATTGATCAGGATTCATTTGCAAGAGCTTTACAGTTTTTTGGTATCATGTAGTTATTATTGTTGGCATGACATTCCAAATAATGTATCATGTAGGTATGTTGATCTGAAGGCATGCATCTCACCGCTTCCTGAAAATGGTTATGGAGCAAATGTCTCAAAATGGCCGGCACGACTGCAAACTCCTCCTAATAGACTCCAGTCCATACAAATTGATGCATATATATCTAGAAATGAGCTTTTCAAGGCAGAATCAAAATACTGGAACGATAATGTAGAAGGCTTTGTTCGTGCTTTACATTGGAAGAAGTTAAGATTAAGAAATGTAATGGACATGAAAGCTGGCTTTGGAGGGTATTATATTCTTCTTAAGTTCTAGGATTCTGTATCTCTCCTGTTTTTTGTTTTCTTAAAGAAAGATTTGAATGTTTATTATTGCTAAATTGGCAGATTTGCAACAGCATTGATTGAACAGAATTTAAATTCTTGGGTTATGAATGTGGTTCCTGTTAGTGGGCCTAACACCTTGCCTGTTATATATGACCGTGGGCTTATCGGAGTTATGCACGACTGGTATGTTTCACAACTTTTTCTAACTGCTAAATATATTGATTCGCAGTTCTTTATGGGCACTTATTTATTTTATTCTGATTGCTTAATGTTGTCATTTATTCTATATATCTCAACACCTATTTCATCTTACCAGCATGTTGCATTACTTTCTAAAATTGTTTTTGATAGATTTTATGTTATTCACCATCTATGAAAGTAATTCATGCTGATTACCAATAATTTTTTGTTTTTTTGGCTGGATTTGACTGTTTCTTTTGCAACAAGGTTTCGTGTTTGATATAAATGATTTGCAAACATGTATCAGGTGTGAGCCATTTGATACATACCCCAGAACCTATGATTTATTGCATGCAGCTGGTCTCTTCTCTATTGAGAAAAAAAGGTATTCTCCTCTCCTCTCAGTAGAGAAATATGATCTGTTTTGCATTTATCTTTTAACTTTTGTTCCATAAGCTGGTGTGTTATGGACATTCAGAGTTATTGAACCTAAGTTATTATTCTAACTTTAGTGGTTAAAAAGAAATTTTGACTAATTAGAAAATTTTAACTAAATTGAACATAAAATCAAATGGATCCATGGGTATGTGTTTAACATACCTTTGGGGATGTGTTTTACATGGTTTTTTTTTTTTTTTTTTTTTTTGGGGGGGGGGTAAATTGTGTTTTACATGGTTTGATGTTTTTATATAATCGCGAAATTTTGTTAAGATGTGAAACTTCTAAGTTATTTTCCTATTTCTGATAATGTTTCATATTTATTCTATTCTTTGTATCAGATGCAATATCTCTTCAATCATGCTTGAGATGGATCGGATACTGAGACCTGGTGGACGTGTTTACATCCGTGACTCTCTTTCAATCATGGATGATCTTGTTACCATAGCAAATGCAATGGGATGGCATGTAACGATACGAGACACAAGTGAGGGTCCTCATGCAAGTTATAGACTCTTTACTGCTGAAAAACGTCTACTGCGCGCTTAAAGCATATTGGGATTTAAGAGCAGATTGTATTTCAGAGAATCCCATTCATGGCAAAGAGAAGATTTGTAAGACAGATTAATGTCCTAACACCGTTGTTGAAGTGATTGTAGAAGATAGTTGGTGAACATGTTTAGAAGAAAATGAGAGTGGGAGAGAAGGAGAGAGGAAATTGTTTTATTTGTGTATTTAATTGAGGTGTGGATATTCGGGTCTTTGTCACAGTGAGTTTCAGAGAAGCCTTGTAAACTAAATCATCATAGTAAGTTACGTGGTTGTTTAGCTAGTAGCCTACTGCTCCAATTGATAAAGAGTAGGTGAGAGTGAATTCCAATTTTTATTTAATGTGAACTTGTAAATATTGCACGCTACTATTCCTCATACTCTTCAATTAATTCTTACTCAATTTTGCTTTCATTTTATGCAATAAGTAGACATTGAGATGTTGAGTGACTACTTTTTGACTGCCTCATTTTTTTAATTTTTGGTTTCTTTATCATCTAGTGGGGGAATTTCAAATTCAGATCAATGCGTGAGAAAAAAAGCAATAATAGAGAAGAAAAGGCCAAAATCTTCAAGATTGTTTTTGAAGGAAGAAACTTGTTTTCCCTTGAACAATACTGACCTTGTCAAAGCATTCTAACTAGATAAAGTTAAAACATTCTAACTTTATAAAGTTGGGATGTGAAGTAGATTGGAATTTGCATAAAAAAAATAAATAAATCATCAATTGTAATGTAATCACATCTATTGGTCTATTATTCATCCCAGAAAATAGAAATAAATGTATATTGGTCTATTCCTTTGAGTGCGTCTATTTTTGAACGCCCAATTGGATTTTAAAGTTGAGTTGACTCATCAACTCTTTAACTTTTGTTGACTTCCAAGGCTTTTTTTATTTTATTTGTTTTATATGTGTATATATATATATATATATATTATTATTAGTTTGTATTTTTTTTTTCTCTGGCCAATTCTCAAAATGCAAGGTCGTATAATTGTAATTCTTTAATTGCTTAAATATGTTTTATTTTATATATTTCTCAATAAAAAAAATACTTAATGGTGTAAAACTACCAAATCATCTACACATGTTTAACTAGGTTAAAAGACAGTTTGAGATGAAATTTGAAGATCAATGGAAAAAATAATTACATATGTGGCGGTCAATTGTGAAGTGAAAATTATTTTCATTATCAAGTTTCAATTTCATTTTTTTCCTTGATTAATTATTAAATTGCATTAAATATCTAATCTAAAATTTTAATTATAAAAGTAATAAACAATTATTGATACTAAAAAACAAGTTTCATTCTATATTTTTTAAAATAAACATTATGGAAAACCTATAATGCCAAATTATTTTTATAACAAATTAATTATGTTATTTAGTATAATTAAAAAAAAAACTAATTTACAGTGAATTTAATTTTGTTAATTAAATTATTATATTTTAAGGAGATTTGAATTTATAGATAAACTCTTTATTAATGTTATTTATTTTCCAAGGTAAGTATAAATATAATAACAACAAACCGAGGAATAGTGACAGTACCAATAGACGTAATAAGGAAGAAGGTCTAATTCTTGAATTCTTGCGCGCAGCATTTTTATCCAACCGGCTGCTTTGTGTGAGAAAGTGTGTTTGGTTTGGGTGAAAAAAAAAAAAAAAAAAAAAAAAAAGGGAAAAGATTCGAGCTCGAAAAGCAATAACGCGTCAGACCCTGTACTAGTTTCGTCGCTCACTGTCTGTCTCTGATTCTTCGCGTCTTCGTACCGATTATAATGAACCCTCACAAAAAAAGGTAGATATAAAGCAAACCCTTCGCATTAAGCAAACCCCACTTGTTACTTTTTCTCACTCTAAATTGCAATATATACATTAAGAAAGTCTTTTGCTTCTTTTGCCTCCGATAAAAAAGCAATGCTCTTAAACATTCATCAAAAACCTAGAAATCATGGTAAAGAAAACTACCCAAGATCGATTTAACCCCTCTTAGTTTGTTATAAATGTGTAGCTGTATTATTGATCTTTCATATATATGTATATATATATATATATATGAGTTTAGTGTAAACTTTTGGTGTTCTTGGATGGTTTTCTTGGGAATTCTCTTTGTATTGCTTGATGGGTTTTGATTGTTAAATGCAGATGGTAATGTAAATTTGTTGGAAATTATACAAAACAATTTCCAGGGGAAAATGTAGGAGAGGTTAGTATGTTTCTCACTGTTAATTTTGTTTGTTTGTTTATTTTTTTGAATGTTAATATCTTAGGAAAATAAGGGGATAAGCCGTTGTTGGGTCAATGTTAGATATTCCGATGGCAGTTGAGAGAGGTCTGATTCTGAGTTTTACACCTTATTATGGTCTCATTTCCGCGGCCTTGACTTGTGTGGACCATGACACTTAATGATGTTCATGAAATGGTTACTTATGTGATGAAAGATTCATTCGTGTACTTAAAACATATTATTGCTGTTGTTACTATTATATCCAACACAAGCTGAAGTTAGATTGGAAGACATTAGGTTCATTAAGTCGTTTAACTCCTTGAAGTTTCTATGTGAATATTGATTTGCTCATATAGCTTTTATTTTAGTTGGCTTTATGAATGTCTTTTCCATATGTCTGATGGAAAACTTTATTGTAGTGCACACTCGATGTATGGATCTACTATTCCTAACTCTGAGAGCAAATCTCAAATATCAATCGGTGGTTGGTAGACCAAGGGCTTTGAGGTTCGATTTGATGATATGTTATCGTATGCTTTTGATGGTGCATTATTCCTGACAGAAAAAAGGTATTGAAAAATTCTTGGTAGGATGCAAGTGCTTTTTCTTTGTTACAATTTATCTTTAACATTGCTCAAGCCCATTGTTGTATTTAGATTTTGACATATTTAGAGAACTTCTTATGTTTTACAGTCCTAAAAGATGAGTGCCTATAGCACATTGGAGCATACTCTCAGGGAAATACTGGTTACGGTTAATCCCTTACATGATGATTGGGCGACACGATTTCGAATCATTAATGAATTACGAGGAGTTGTTGGATCTCTGGAAGTTTTAAGAGGTGATTGATGTTGCATTTTGATGATTCTGATGGTTTAAAGAAGCTATTTGTTGATTAAAAAAAAAAAAAAAAAAACTCAGTTAGAGTATTTTCATGATTTGGTTATCAGTTTGTGAGTTAAAAAAGAAAAAAAAAAAAGGGAAGTGGATTTTTACTTGCACTGTGGGAATGGAATGTTTCAGTTCTGTATTCCTGCACTATTTTAGGCATAGTTACATCAACTGGATAATATGGTATTTTGGGTGGTGAGAACTGAGAAGTAATTTCATCTAAAACAATTTAAAACTCTTCTTTTTTCCTACTGTAATATCAGAAACATCTTACAATTTAGAAAAAGTTATCCCAATTTTGTTGACTGGTATAGGGATTTAACTTTTTATGTGTTACTACCAGAAAGTTTTGTTGTTCAGTTTATTCTTTTATGATGGCTTTGGTTTTCTTTAATTTGATAAGGTACTTCAGCTTCGAATACACAGTGCTGACATTTGCACATTCCTTTGGGTTTCTGCTTGTTTAAATCTTTGAAGAGGAAGACATGATATAGGGATAGGAATGAGAGTATCCTTTAGCAAACCAATGTGCAATATTTTTCTGAACAAAATTTTAAATGGAAAAAATCATACCGTCAGGAATTATTTGTTTTCATGGGTGAAATAATTAGATGATAACTATTCTTCATTTTCATGAACCTAGCAGCTCCTTGTTCTGCTTTCTTCTCAAACTTTTATTAAGGCTAAAATTATATTGTTAGAGTGTCCTTTGCGCACAAACTTCTCTCTCTCTCTCTCTCTCTCTCTCTCTCTCTCTCTCTCTCTCTCTGTGACTGTCTCTGCCTTTTGAGCTTCATAGTTAAGTTTATCTTAAGTTGATTAAGTTTAAAGATCCACAGTTCTCTTTTAGTGAGGGTAAGAAATACAGATATGGTTTTTATTTAATGTTTTACCTGATTTGAAAATTCTGGAAACAACGATTGGAAAGAACATTCTCCAATAGCTTTCCTTCTCTATGTTCTTCTAGATGAGGAGATATTTATTTGACCTTTATTTTCTTAATTCTTAATTTATTTAACCTTTAGCTTTGTTTTGTCTTTTGTTTTTTGTTTTTTTGTTTTTTTATTTCTTGAAATTATTTTCTGAATTTGATTCTCTTTTTAATTTGCTATGACATTATCTGTTTTCTTTACTTAAGCAAAATTATTTCCCTTGGTTACAAAGTTAAGTAACTAGCAATTTGGATTCATGACATAATTCTTATAAACAGGTGCAACTGTGGAGCCATTTGGTTCATTTGTGTCTAATCTCTATTCACGGTGGGGGGACCTGGATATTTCAATTGACTTATCCAATGGTTCATTTATTTCATCTTCTGGAAAAAAGCACAAACAGAATTTGTTACGACAACTGCTCAAAGCCATGAGACAGAAAGGTCTTTAGATTTCTACTTTTTTTTTTTTGGGTTGTAATTTCATACTTTGGATCTCTACCTCTCCATGATATCTAGTTAATTAGTAATTGCATGTTATCATCTTAATACATGTTATGGCAATGGCCAGAGCCGTGGAAGTACTTCTGGTTCTGGCACTGGCATGAAGTATGGTTTGTTTGTTGTTCATCAACTAACCATGTATGGAGTGCCTAACAAGGAGATTCATTTGTTATACTTCACTTCCATTTCTATCATTTTCTCTTTCTAGAATCTGTTACTAATGTGTAGGTTGGTTGAGAGCAAGTTTCAGTCTGTTAATACTCTTTCATTATGTAAATCCTGAACACATTAATGCTTTACGTGTTTTAACTAGGAGGCCATGTAGAAATGTCTTACTGACTATGTTGCCAGTTTATGTTCAACTTATATAATTATTTTATTCCTTTATTTTTCGGTCGCCTTTTGGAAGGGAAGGTTGTTGTTTGGTTGGTTTGATCGCTCTTAATCACAACCTCTCTTATTTTTAGTACAATGTTGACTTGCAGGTGGATGGCACAGCTTGCAATTTATCCCCAGTGCAAGAGTGCCTATTTTGAAAGTTGAAAGCAATCTGCAGAACATATCTTGTGATATTTCAATTGACAATCTGCAAGGTCAAATGAAGTCCAAGTTCTTGTTTTGGATCAATGAGCTAGATGGACGCTTCCGTGATATGGTTTTGCTGGTACATTCTTATTGCAAACTAGAAGTTGCTGTTGTGTGGGAAGAAGTGTTCTATATGATGTATTCTTCTAGTTTGTGTAGGTAAAGGAATGGGCCAAGGCACATAATATCAATAATCCAAAAGCTGGGACTTTCAATTCATACTCTCTCAGTTTGCTTGTGGTGTTCCATTTTCAGGTGACTTTTTAACTTTATATCTTAGGGAAAATAGCACTTCCTTGATGTTTGACCAAAATACTCTTGGCCCTTAAGGTTGAAAAATCATCACATAGCACCCTTAAGAGTTAACCAGGGTTTGAAAAGTTGCTTTTTTTACTAATTTAACTTATAAAAAGTCTATTATATCCTTTTGTATCAAAATAGATATTGAATTTTTATTATTGTTAATTTTTTACAATGTATTTATATAATAAATGTATATTACAGAAATGACATTTACTAGCCTTTCTATTTTAAACCATTAAGATCTTAAGTAATATATATTGTTGTATAAGATATACAAATATAATTTAATATTTATTTCAACACATATGTGTAAAATAGACTGTTTCTAAGTCAATTTAATTAAAAATATTTTCTTTTCTAACTGTGGTTAATTTTAGGATGCTAAGTGATGATTTTTCAAACTCTGGAGGTCTAAATGTATTTATATCAAACCTCAAAGAGGTTGATATTTTCCTTAATATCTTAATGTTAACTGGGGAATATTTAGAAGAATTTTTCATTCCTATTTCAGCTGCACGGAATGCATTTAAAAGATGGTTGATTCAAACCTGCTCTTCTGAAAGTAGAATAAAAAACTCTTTTTAACTTTCTAGGCTTTTTAATTTATTTGTTTACAACTTGTTAATTTCATCCGTTTCACCGTCTAAATGTTTTCTCATGTTCTTTTTAATCATCTCCTCTATTTTTTTGGTTTTATTTCTCCATAAGAGTTGGTTGATCCTCTTTTGTTGCTTGAATTTTATAAAATGTTCAGTTAGTTTATGCGCCAATGTGTATGGTTGGAATTTTGTATTTATTTATTTTTTCTTTTGGGGGGTTAACTACACTTTGCACCCCTAAACAATGCAGTATTTTTCACTTTGCATCCCAACCTTTAAATACTCTCAAGTTGCACCATAAACTATCATTTTCCTCTCACTTTGTATAATTGTTAATGCAATCCACAATTTGGATGGAAAAAGTCACATATGCAAGCGAAGTGACATGCCTCCTAATGAAGGATATTTTGGGAAAAAAATAATTTAGAGACAAAAGAAGAGAGTAAAATTGTTCAATTATTAAAACTCAAGAAACTTATTGCTCTACTTTAATAAAAACATGCCACCATTTATTTATACTTTTTAATAAATCTTTCAATTTTGTCCATTTTAAGTTGCTTTTGTATGAAATGCCCTTCATTGCAAAGCATGTGACTTGCACATGCAGCATTTTCTATCAAAATTTTGGATGATGTTGACAATTGTGCCAAAGTGACAATAAAATGAGAGTTTTTGAAGGTTGTGGTGCAAAGTGAAAAACACTGCATGGTTTGGGGGTGCAAAGTGTAATTACCATTTTTTTTTTTTTTTCTTTCCTCTCTCTCTCATTCCAGACGTGTGTACCTGCTATTTTTCCACCTCTTCAAGATATATATCCGGGTAATATTGCTGATGATCTTACAGGTACTTTTCCTCTACAACCTTAAAACATAAAACATCACTGAAGCTATGTGCTTGTCAGATTAGTATACTCTCAGACCGCGAGGATGAATTTTAATTTGGTGAGAAGCTTTTGGCCATTGTTGTCATATTAGTTAGTCATTTACAAAAAAAAAAAATCACTTTTATTGGTTGAGTTAAACATTTTTTAGTACAATGTAAAGCTAGTAAAATGTGTTAGGAGTTATTCACGTGTAACTGACGAGAAGTGCAACTGGTTTAGAGGTCTTCATATTGGGCTTAGTTATTCATGTTCTGTATTAAGCATACAAATCAGATTTAAGTAATCACTGGATCTCTCTTTAATTCGTTAATCTGTGACACTTTTATGTAGTGTAATATATGAACCATGCTTTGGTTTATTTTTGGTTCCTATTTTGCTGTAGATGTCTAAAATATCCTGAAGTATTGACAATATGTAAATTCAGGTTTGAGGGCTGATGCAGAGAAATATATTGCGGAAACATGTGCTGCAAATATAACCAGGTTCAGATTAGACAAAATGAGAGCAGTTAACCGAAGTTCTTTGTCTGAGCTTTTCATTTCTTTCCTTGGAAAGGTAACCATTTGTACAGGGACTTGCTACTTTTGCCACTTTCGCCACTATCTTGGTTTATAGTGTTGTGTGGATTTGAGCAAACAATGATGCAATCATGAATTTCAGGATTCTTATAATTGTCAAAGTTGACTTATGGTGCCTTTAGCCAAGGCCTTTGTTTTATCTGGTTTGGATCATATTCGCTTTCATGATAATTGTTTTTCACATATTGCAGTTTTCTGACATTAGTTTAAAGGCCTCAAACTTGGGAATTTGCACATACAGGGGACAGTGGGAATACATTGAAAGCAACACGAGATGGTTGCCTAAAACATACGCAATTTTTGTAATTCCCTCTCACTTCATCTTTTTTAACTTTTTGGAAATGCACCCTGTCTCATATGCAACAATGATAAATGCCGCTTCCACTACCGTTTTTATGATTGGCATTGCTGATGGTTAATTAGGTTGAGGATCCTTTTGAGCAGCCACAGAATACTGCAAGGGCTGTTAATTCGAAACAATTGTCAAGGATATCTGAAGCATTTGAATCAACCTATCGTAGGCTTATATCAGTGCATCCAAGTCGGAATTCCCTCCTTGACACATTAGTCCAACCGAAGACATTGCGCTTTATTTCTAGGGCACCTGTTAGGAACCACAGTCACAATGCTGGTTATGATGAATCAACTAATCCACAATGGCAAAGATCAGAGCACTTACAATTGCAGAACCGAAGTAGTAATGGTGTCCGCTACCAAACAACTCGTCCCCAGTTGCCAAGGACTGGATACTTTCATCCACAGAACTCCAGTGACGGTGGCCGCCACCAACCATCTCCACAGACACACACGGTAATGAACTCATCGTCACAAGTTCATCCTCAATTTCAGAATGTGAGGCATGAAGGCCATTATAACAATGCCTCCACAAGGAAACCACCTCTTCAAACACATTACAACCAGGGGCAGCAGCGAAGATGGAGACCAAGATTTGATAAATAATGGTAGGTGTGAATCACAATTCCTACAGCTTTTTGGTGCCTGCTTCACCAGAAAGAGTGAAATAGTAATATAATAAGATGGTTTAATGCCCATTAAGAAACTTAATGCAGTGTCCTGGGCTTCTGGCATTCTAGTAAAGAACATGATTGACTTCCTTTTGCTGCATTAGATCTTTTCCAATACTGAAGACAAAATTGTGTCCAGATGGGTTTTCTATTTTTATTTTTTTTGGCATGGGTAAAGGGAAGTGCATTTTCAATTGAATGTTTCTAGTGGTGGATTGTTGTTCGACTTTCCGAGGTTTTAGTTATGAGATAGAACCAAGTGGAGCATGGCCATATTGTTGAAGAGTGAAGATAGATACATACTAGTTCTTGCTTGCATTTTGTTCCCATTTCTGGATCGAATGCAATAATATGTGTTCGAATTGAAATATATATCTATATATATATATATATATATGTTGTGTATTCTGAAGTGAAAATGAAACGAACCAACAAATTATGCTATCTGCTTAACACTCTTTTTTGGTTCAAGTCGAAACAGAAATCATTAATTTACTGCTATTTGAATTTAGCTATGGTCACTTTTGGATGTATGTTTAAGCACCCTTAAATTTTATATCAAATTACAATATCTTAAAATGGTTAATATCATATACAATTTCGAATCTTTAGGCCAACGAAAGAGAAACTCATTTTCACTTCTCTTTATTAGTGGTCAAGGTGATAAATGGGCCGTTAGCTCTGCAGCTAATAATTTACCAAAAAATCACCACCCAAAACTAAAAACATACAAAGCCGAAAACCCCACATACAAAATCCACTAGAACAACAAAAGGTCAAAGAATACTGCCAAAAAGTTATAAATGAAAAAGGTTAGACATATACCATCTAGAAAAAACCTTTCATAAACTTTGGGAGAGAAAGATTGATAACACTACCTTGGCCATCAGCTAGAATTGCTGCAAATACAACAATTTTAATTTTTATCACACCCAAGTTGCCATAAAGGCAACAATAACTTGGTGGTGATGGGCACCGAGCCCTACTGCTAGGCAGACTAACATGATTATTTGAGCGATCCTTTCTGGTTTTGTTTGAAAAAAAAATCAACATGATTATTTGAGTGATCCTTTCTGGTTTTGTTTAAAAAAACAAAAAAAAAAAAAATCAATCACACATGAGGAAGCACATTAATAATCATGTTGGTCTCCACAGTCTGCGTCCACCACCAGGTGGTAAGCCTCAGCAGAAGCAGATCAGACCTTATAGCAAGCAGTTTGAGAAGAAGTAGACATGTTGAATGAAAAACCTTTAGTAACATTCTAAGAAGTAAAGGAAAAGGGTTATGCTAAGGGCTTATATATAAGGCTATTTACCAAAAAAAAAAAAAAAAGGGTTTATATATAAGGCTACTGAGGCACCATTGATAATTTTGGAGCTTATTTTATTTTGCTTTTGCTCTAGGGTGCCTTTTTTATTATTTTTTATTTTTTATTTTTTATGCTATGCTAACGGTTTTTCTGTTTGCTTTCGCATTTTCTTATAAAATGGTTTTTTAATCCCGTAAGTTTCCATGATGTTTCGTACAAGGTCTCAGTCTTCTTTTTTTTTTTTTTTTTAAAAAAAAAATTCCTTTGCATTGTTTTTGAAACATCCCATCAAGAGAGATCTTTCATCAAGTATGAATATCAATGTGTTAACCAGCATAAAAAGGTCTCCAATCCACACCAGAGGCTACAGTACATCAAAAACAAAACTAAACCTATTATACTTTCCTTTGATATTTAGTATATAAATTAGTACATGTACAAAAGCTTAGCAGTGTAGAATCTTTTTTTTTTCCATTCAAAGTCCGAGCAAGAGAGAAAGAAAGAAAAGAGACAATCTAGGGAAAGAAAAAAAATGATGGTGGAAAAGCTGCATATCTTTATACTATTCATTCTTTGTATTTTCTCTACACTTTCTTTTTAGCTTCTATTTCTATTTCTCCAGTTTCCTTTTTTTTTTTTCCTTCTGTTTTGGTGAATCTTTAGCTCCTCTTTTTCAATTTGTCTCCACTATCATACCATTATCACGGGATAAATCTTATAAGCTAGTGATGCCAAGTTTATATAAATTTCATGGAAATGATAAATATCATCGTCCTTGACCACATCACTCAATTTATCTTAGTATTTTTGCTAACATCTATTTTATTTGGATAAAATTTTGATATCTTAAATTTGATTCTTTTCACATTACACTATCTTTCTTTTACATTTTATTATTTAAATAAATCTATGAATAATATAGTTTGTAGAAGATTATTACACGAAAAAAAAAATCATATTTCTTCACTCAAAAAGAAAATATCATATTATATGAGTTTCATTTATATTTATGAGTGAACACTACATGATTTTGAAATCATATAATTTTTTTGAATGCTATCCTCACAACAACACGTATAGGACCCGCATGTTATATTTTGTAAGTGAGGACTATATAATCTTGATACCATTTGAAATTTGTTCATTATTACATATACTTTTAAGGTTTTTTTTTACCGCTAAGCCTGTTTTAATTATCAGCATTATTAATAACAGTATTAACATGTTGAAGTTTTGTAGGTTGTTTATTAGTTTCTAGTGTTTCATTTTTCTATTAAATGTTTTATTTTAATTTTTCTTTTTATTGTGTTTTCATTTATTGTAACTTAAACATATTGATTAGTTTTTTAGTATTTTCTTTTGATTAAATGTTTTTTTTTATTTTTTATGGTAGATCTTTTTATTTTTAAGTTGAAATAAGTTTACTAGTTTTTTTTTTTTTATTATTTGTTTGTAATTTTTTAAGTTTTCAATAACTTGGTCAAACGCAACCTGCATGGCAACTTTTCAATGGGTGAAAATATAGATATGGGCCTCGATTGTTGTGTTGGTGCGAAGGGTTTCCTTTCTAGTGTTGGCATGTGTTTGTATTTTTGAGGCCCATTGGGTGTGCTCATCTAGGATACGATTTTATAATGTTTTAAGAAAATTAAATATATACATCCTTGGCTATGTAATTGTAGATTGTTTTCAAATTATAAATTTCAAAAAGAAAAAAAAAAATTAATTTTACTAATATGACTTCAAGACTTCAGCTTTCTCTTTTTTATTTTAAAGCTAACATGAAATTTCATTAGTTTTTTGTTTTCATTTTGGAATCCCACCTCATCACAAGTTTGCATTAAAATTATTGAAACGAATGTGAGATTGTTCTCTTCCTAGTACGATTCCCCCACTCTAACAATATATAATTAAAATGAAACAAATAGTCATTATTTATTTATTTTTTTTAAAAGGAATGTAACCAGGAGGGCAAAGAAAGGGGTGTGAAGCATATATAGTCGAAGTATATGCTGATTCACATCAATTTTTTATAGAACCTTATGCTCTGGAATTTAGACTACGAAATGCATAATTTAGTTGAAAAGTGACGGATAATGTTTGGTGATGTCAAATAGGATATGATATATAAGTTATAATGAAGTTGTACCTTGTAAGCACTTTCCCATCAAAAATATTGTTCATAGTTAAGCTCCTTGTATTGACAATTGCGTTTAGACTTTAGAATTGTTAGCTTCTAGAGTCTTAAAGTCTAATAAGTGCAGTCTACGAACAATTCTATATATGTGACCTTCAGCTTATTATATATATATATATATATATATATACATATAATACCCTTAGCATCAATGTTTTGAGGCTGTCAACAACTGTGGATATGGTTTTATATAAGTAGTGTGTTTGATCGATCATGCTTCCTGTATGGAGAATGAAACCAGGTTCTTGTTCTCCACTTTATATACTAATAATAAAAGAATAATATCTCCTTTTTACGTATCTTATTGCGTTATTTGAGTAAATTTAGTCCGAATCAATCCTAATTATCTCCATCATATTGAATTGAATTCTGCTTTATTATCTAACTATGACTTGCTTTTGTTATTTTATAGTTTTAAAATCACAAAATTGTTACCTTTTCTTTTTTGTTTCAAAATTTTAAAAACAATTTTTAAGTATATGACTAAATTACAAGATATATATATATATATATATATAATCAAATTAAATAGATATGATGATTTTATCATTAGAATTTCTTTTATTAGTTATTGAATTGGTTCAAAGGTTAATTTAAAAATATATATCAGTAGTTTTCAAGGTTATAATTACATAAAACCCTTTTTCAAAGGTTAATTTAAAAATATATATCAGTAGTTTTCAAGGTTATAATTACATAAAACCCTTAATCTATTTCAAATTTTAATCCGTTTAAGAAATCTAATGGTTATTTTTTTAATAAAAAAAGTAAAGTAATGGTTGATAAAAAAAATTTGTAATGTTAAAACTAAATATGAAACTAAGTTTATGAATGTTTTTACTAATGCTTTTAGAGATCTAATAAGTGCAGTCAAGCCAAAAAAAAAAAAAAAAGGAAGAAGAAGGCAGCTACCTGCCTACGTGTTTGGCAAAAAAATATAAATTTTTTTTTTTTTTGTAAAAAAAAAAATGTATTATAGGTACTTTCAAAAAGAAAAAAAAAAGACAAAAATTGATGTTTTTCCAAATAATTACTTTGGAATGAAAATAAAAAATTACAACCATATAAAGTGCATTGATTAAACTATTAAAATATCTTATATAACTTTTAACGTGTTTTTTTATCATGTATAAGCAAATATGTATCATTTATTTTATGAAACACTACTCAACAAAAATACTACAAAAATTATATTACAGAAAATAAATACTTAAAAAAAACAGAGCCATTTTCCAACGCACCTTCTATTAGTTTGTCTTCTAAGAGGGTTTTTTTCTTTTTCATTTCTTTTTTTTTTTTTTAAATCTTTTAAGATATATACTTGATAGTATTATAAAAAAACCTATAAAATCAACCTTTATATTTAATTTTTAAAATAGTCACATTCAACTAAACAAAGCCCCAATAAATACAAAGATTATGGTTAAATCCCTTAGTATGTTATTATCAAGTTGTTCTTATGAGATTTTTCATATTTCATGTATATTTATTATATATTACCCAAAAAAAAATGTATATATAAATTGATAATTCCAATAATTATTAATTTGATGCGTCAAAGCACTCACACACTCGAAGCTGGCTACTCAAAACATTTTCTTTTTCATGATTAGAAGTTTAGGATCGTTATCTTTATCTTAAAACATAGAATAAATTTTATTTACTATTTTTTTTTTTTGTTTTTCCTATCAATCTGAATTTGCAAGTCCACTTGCACCTTTAAAAAATGGCATTTTATTTATTTAATGCAAATAAATGTAGCATCAACACATTCACCCAACAAAATGAAAAAAAGAAATGCAACATCAGATTCAGCACACAAAGGGATTAAAAAGTGAACTAAGATGACAAAAAATATGGCTCCCACTGCCTACAAGAGAATTGCATTTGGACCGACCAAATGAACATAAAACTAATATACTAATTTTATTTTTTTTTTTTTTTAAACCGACCATCTGAGGGATGAAATCAGGAGATTTATAACCACACAAACATATCTTGGCTTATGCGTTAATTATTATTAATGAATATTGGTAAGTTAGAGGTAGTTAGCTATCCTTCGGTTAAATATTATTTTTGTTAATTAATTATTTATTTTAGTCAAATGTTACGCACATCGAACACCGAAAATTGATACTAGTTTGACTTAAATTAAATTAAAATCACATTGCATTCAGTTTTAGTCTCTTTTTTTTTTTCTTTTATTTATTTGAGATATTGCAAATTGCAATCAGTTAGTCAAATCAGTTCGTAAACTGGATTTTATATAAGGAAAGAATTAAAGATCTCAAATTAGGCTCGTATAATGATTCTTAAGACAACTTTTTTACTAGCCTTATAGGAACATGTCATTAATATAATATTAAATCTGATCTTTTGAAACAGTTAAACTTTTCATTCATTTGGATTTAATTTCAAAATTATCAAATTAATCTATTGTGAATAAAATTTAGAATCCCCAATTTTATAAATCTTGGAAACATCATGTTTATGAAACATGGATGCAACTTCATGCACATAAGCAAAGGGAATTACATTATGCCAGGGCAATCTCTCTATTTTTTTATTTTTTATTTTTAAATAAAAAGGTGGTCCAATATATAAGCCAATATGAGGAATATAACCGACCACCGATGTATATTTTCCTCTTCCAACACAAGAAGGAAATGACAGCCAAAAAAAAACAAAAGAAAAAAAACACAAGAAGGAAATCTTTTTATTTACCCCTTCTACCCAAAAAAAAAGTCTTTTTATTTACCCAAAATAATAAAACGAGGGTGTCTTCTTTTAACATGTCCACGTTCCTTTTCCTCTTTTTTAAGTATACTAATTTTACCTTTTAAAATACGTACCAATAACATGGACGACGAGAGAATTTCCTTCTTACCTTTTTTTTTTTTTTTTTTTTTTTCCTTCCAAATTTTCCATTTTTAAAAAGAAAATGGTCCAGAGGCAATCAATACAAAATCTTAACAAAATCTAGTCCAGCTAAGAGATGGTGATGTGTTCGCAGATTAATGAAATGTGTTGGTGAGCCCCCCAAACCCCACCTGTTGTCCTGGAATAAGAATCAAATATTGGTGGAACCTAAAATCTCAGTGGCTGAGGCATGGAGGATTAGGACTAGCTTACATTTTATCCAACCAGGAATAACATTTGGGTCCCAAAACAACAATCATTCCATTTCGTAATTTTGAGGTTTTATTTTTTATTTATTCTTATTATTTTTTTTAATGGAACAAGTTGATGAAAGAAATGAAAAGTAACCACACAAATACATCCCACGATAAAAATATCAACTGGTCAAGGATTTTAGAGTGCTTTGTAGATTAGATTAAAGCCTTTATCTAGTACATTATGAATTTTTGTTGTTTATACTACTGATGTGTTCAATTGCAATTGATTTATCAATCAAATAATTTTGTTTGCCTAAAAAAAGTAGGTTACCAGTTTGCAAGGTTGCCACAATTTCTACATCGTCCACTAACTTTTTCTGCCCTACTTCTACAATAACTATATGAATAACTCCTATGAACTTTATACAGATGTTTTTGTTATTACCATTAATGATTAAAGGTCCTCATTTCCATTTGATCAAAAAAAAAAAAAAAAAATAAGGTCCTCATTTCCACAAACTCAAAATGACCACCACAAACCCAAAAGAAAAAAAAGGACTCAAAAAGTATAGCGGAGCTGTAAGCCAAAACAAATTGCAATCTGGTGTAGTAAACAATATATTTACTATTTTAGCCCGCAAATGCAAACATCAAGTAGCTGCAAAAATTTTTTTTTTGCAACATTCCGAGCACTTCTCGAAAACAAAAAAATAAAAATAAAAAGGGAGAAACCTAAAAAAACCCAGAACCAGACTCGAAAATAAATTTTCATGGAATTTTTTTCTTTTCCCTCCATTTTTTTTCCTTTTTGGGCAATGAGAGAAAATGGCAATATACAACTTACAATTAAGATTAACAAAGACGTTCCCTTTCGCAACTTCTTTTCCTTATAAAATGTTGGATTTTTTTTTTTTTTTTTCATTTTGGCTAAAAAAAAAGATTAGTATTTGTTATCTTTCTATAAGAGACTATACTTGATTATAATTTCTTCTCAAATCCACCACCACAACACTCACGTTATCCGTACTGTGCCTAGCCAGTGCCAATTTGGTGAGCAAAATAGATGCATCCGAGCACGCCTTATCGGAATTCTCACAAGAGGCGGCAGACCTCACCACCGCTTCGCTTCCCGGTGATCCCGGCGGCGATGGTTGTCTCTGAGCACGAAGACACATGCGAACGACACCGCAGGCCGTGTCGTTCGACACCACGTCCCAGAGACCATCGCTCGCCAGTATCAAGCACTCGTCGTCGTCGGTCCGATCAGTTATCATCACCTCCGGTTCCGATATGACGTACGGTTTCAGATAATTATCGCCGATGGCCCTGGACATGGCCAGCATTCCTAGAACTCTCGGTCCATCCCAATAGATCACGCGCCCCCCGGCGGCTTCAATCCGAACCAGTTCGTCGGGCCGATCCGGCTGTAAAGAAATGAATAGAAAAAGCATGTCAGCGAGTTCGAATTCAAAAAATAATAATAATCAAAATAGTGTGCAAAACACGCGCAACTGTTATTCAAGAAATTGATTACGAGCGCTCAATGATTTTCAGTGATTCGCGCTTGGATGCGCGAGAGCCAGGAAAATAATTTTTTTTTTCTATAATCCGTAAATGACGGTGATTTTATTTTTCGGTTCAATGAATTTGTCGCCAGAAATTTAGATCTCGAATACGTAGGAGAAGATTTCGGAAGATTTTAATTTCTTTTTTTTTCCTTTTTTTTTTTTTCCCTTTTTTATCTTGTTGGGTATCCCTATAATTTTTCCGCTCGATTCTCGAGAAAACTACGGCCAGATAGATAGCTAACCTTATGATCGGAAGAAAGTGGAATCGCGACCCCGTTCCGGCAAAGCACAGCGCGGGAATCGCCACAATTCGAAACGATGATTTTCTCCGGCGTTACGATGGCGACGACTGCGGTAGATCCAACGGCGTCGCACTGCGGAGTTTGAAGCTCGCATCGGCAATTAGAGGTCTTAATACCGTCACACCATTCCTGGATCTCCTTGTCCATTCGCTCAAAGCTTTTTTCCATCGTCTCTTTCCACTGCACAACAGGCTCATCTACTTTTTCGACTTCGACCTCTTCCTTCACAATCTCATGCAACCGATCCTTACACTTGAAAGCCACCTAATAACCAAACAATCAAATACAAAATAATTGAAGTCAGAAAAAAATGAAAATGAAAATGAAAAAAAAAAAAGCTCCAAAAGAAATCTCGCATGGCGGAAAATTAATTTAATTTTGAAATTGAAAAAGTAAAATTAATTTAAATTTGAAATTGAAAAAGTGTTTTAGTTTTTGCGGTTTAATTACATGAGAGCAACCATGGCCGTCGAAAACGCCATAGAAATGAAGATTTTGATTGGAAGCTGATGAACCTTCGTGTTGGATAAAACCTGGATGAATCGAAACAGCGTCTTCCATATCCCTCCTCCTTCCACAAACCGAAGTCATCCCGAACTTAGGGCTATACACCTGTACGGCGTCGTTCGTTGATTTCTCACCATCATGATTATTCAAACGCCAAGCTTCTTTATTACACTTGGCTCCTTCGTTTTCCTCTTGAGACTTCGATTCACAGCTTTCGACTCTGCTATCGCGCTTGCTCTGTAACAACAACGAAGATGCAGACGAAGACGAAGGTGAACAGAGATCGAGCTTATGGCGCTTCCGAGAGCACTCCACCGGCGATGAAACAGAAACATCAGCCATAAATTTAAACGGCATGAGCTCCATTTTCCGACGCTTTAAGGTCCGTGAGGTCGGCTCCATCGGGGCCGATGTCTCACTCTCAACAAGTTCGCAGCAAATTCCAGCCATTCACAACAAATCAGAAAAAACAAACTCAAATCAATAACAGGAAGTCCGAAACCAGAGTAGTTATCGTCGTCGTCGTCGTAGTCTTCTTCCTCTGCTTCCTCGTTTCCTCAAAAGCTCTGAAAATGAATGAATGAAATAAAGAAAAAGAGAGCAAACGCCTGAGAAAGCTATAAAGAGCAAAGGGGCAATTGCAAAACAGATACAATAGGGATCTGTAACAGAGAATTGAGGGAGAGGAGGGGAGGACCCAATATGCTTTATTTATTCAGTCTGATTATTATTATGATATATACATTTTTTTTTCTTCTAAACAGAGGCGACCCTCTGAAGGGTCCACCTCAAAAAAACAATTTCACCTGGGGGCCACAACCTAATCACGGGCAGCTTGCCCGTCACAATCACGGGCAGGATCCGACATGTACAGTTGGTATGACGTCGAACTACTGAATACAAAAGATTCAATCTCCACCCTCCATCTCCTTACCTGTTTTCTCTCTCTTTCCACTATTTGACCACGTGGTTTACCTTTTTAAAATTGCTATACGTGTACCAATCAAGCTTCAACACGCATTCTAGAAACGGCCTGGCTTTTCTGACACGCATGTGGTCCTTGGACGACCGCCCCCCCCCCCCCCCCCCCCCTTCTTCTTCCTTCCCTTCCCCAAGCCTACCATTTTTTTTTTCATTCCTTTTTTATAATTTATGACTATTTTTTTATCAAGTATTTTTTATTTTTATAATCGCAGCTTCCGAAGATATCACCACGTGGAAGGATCCTAGTATGCGATATTCGTGTTCCATTTTTCTTAGCCACACGCAATACCGCGAGTTCCATTACCTACTATTGAGGTTTATATGTATATGCTTATGAACTTTTAATTGTATCTCTTAAATTTTTAATATAATAATTTGTTTTCTTAGCAAATTATATAATAATATGTTAGTTTATAAAATATTTACATTGTTAGTCAAATTTGATGTTGGAAGTTTTTCTATTTTTGTTGACTTGAATATGAAATTTTTCTGTTTACAATAAATTAATAATGGTAACCGTACAATAAATTTTTAAAAAAATTATGTCTGTATTAATTATTTCTACCATAGGCAGCTGCCACCATTACCCACTCATAATTTCATCCTTCAAATACGTAATTTTTTTGGGTGAATTATCAAATACATAATTAAATAATATTATGGATAACAAATTCTTTCCAAATAATGCGGTAAAAGAATATATCATTATTTTGTTGGTTTATATTTAATTTTACATATTATTTTGAATATTCATTCATTCAACTTCCATTTTATAACACTATTGTACTTAATTGTGGAGTATCCAATTAAAGATTCAAATTTGAATTATTTTTTGGAAAAAAAATAATTTTTACTATTATATTATCCTTGCAAAAATATAAAATATGCATTTAAGCAAAATGACTGTACGCTATTATTTTTTAAAAAGAAAATATTGTTGGACATAATTTAATTATTACAATTCTCATAGTTTTTTTGAGAATTATAACATTATCTGAAATAAAGGTTAATCTTATTGTTGTAATTTTTAAGTATTTTTTAGAATTACAATACTTTCTAAAATAAGGGATTATGATTGCATTGTGTTTTTCGTTGGTTTCCATCTTATGTTTGTTTATAAAGCCACTTTTACATTTATTTTATTTTTATCATTTTCTTAACACTTCCTTTATTTTAGAAAAGAAATGCATTCATTTATTTTTAGCCGCGTCATACAAATGGAAATATGCCCAATTTTCAAACACTTTTTTTAATAATCACAATTTCATGATTCTATCGGAAATATATCATCTATCTAATAAAACTGGAAACAAATAAATAAAATAAAAAATCTAACCTACGCTAGTAGGCTAGTAGGCTATAACCTTTTCATAAAATAATAAATAAATAAAGTAGGCTATTTAGCTTCGCAAAAGATGGAAATGGTGACAAAAATGGGAATGGTGTGGGAGCGTGAGAGTACGCGCAGAAGGAGGGGAGTGGGGTTGGGTACAAGCAGAGAGTGTTCACTTTATTCTGGTAGTTCCAGTTGTGCAATGAAAGCGTCTACGTAACGAGGGTGATTTAGACACGTGTGGGACCACATTTCAACGTCTATTGACGCTTGCAGAATATCGGAGGGTTCGCTAACCGTATAGTCGCCACATGGCTATCGTGACGTGGAGCTGAAGGTGTGCGTCGCGTCCTCTCGCCAGACACGTTTGAGGCACTCACAACTCTAATTATTAAAATATGCCGTCCTCATTTGCAATTACACTAAACTAATCAAGTTTTACAATCTTTTCCATTGTGAAACTCATACTTTCTATTTTTTTATTTATTATTATTATTATTTTTATTTTACGGGCTCTGATACATGATACAGCGGAGTTCCCATTTATTTTTCTTTGTATTTTTAACTACTTTAGCTCTTCTTCTTTATCGCTGACACGTGTTGACCGACCGGCTGTGTAAAAAATAAATAAATAAACATATTTATATATATATATATTTTTTTTGGCTGATAGTAAAAAAAAAAAAAAATCGATTTATTCGATTTTATATTTTTATCTATAATTATATAATTAAGGATATGGTATACAGTATACTCAAAGATTCAAGATTTCCAAGGATAATACAAAAAAGGCACGTGAATCAATCTCTTAATCATTGTAAAAATTACACATAGCTCAATTTCATTGAAAATATTTAAATATTAAACTTTTTTGTTCTAGTCAGTTACAATTGATCTGGATTTACAATAATAATTTTGTAATGGAATATGTAAATGCCAATATTTTAATTTATGTGGATCTCTACATCATTAATAATACAAATTTATTATTTTTATGGAAAATTATTTACGAGTATTTTTAAAAAATAATAGTAAGAACATTGGTTTGGTTTTTTTTTTTTTTGAAAGGAGTAAGAACACTGTATTTGTATGACAGTAACATGTTTTGCTAAATTGTACGATAGTAACATTTTGCATTGAAATGCTGCATCAAAATATGGAATTATCATTTACCAAAAAAAAACATATATGCATAATCATTTTATCACCTACATCAGAGAATTCATGATTTATAAATGTTAAAACGAATCTTGTTCTAAAAATATATATATCGCAATATAAAACTTACATTGTCATTTTACCATTTCATATTGAAATCTTTAAAGCCCGTTTACAACATAAAAGGTAAAACGCTTTGTCTCTTAATTTCAATTTTGAAAGTCCTAAAATCTTTATCTTTTTGTATATAGCACTCTTAGTTTTTTCATGAGTGTTAATTATTTTTAATAAAAAACACTAACAGGCATAACCTGAAGAGGTAAGTAAATACTAGAAGTGTTAAATAGTTTGGTTTTTTATCAGTCATCGGTATCATTTATCAGTATTTTTTTATGGCAAAAATAAATTATTTTTCTTTTGTCTAAAATATTTATCAAAAAACTTAAATTACTTTAATATTAATAGTTAATGTTTGACTATACATTTAATATTAAAATGCATTTCATATATCAATTGGACAGGACTAGATATAAAAAAATAAAAAAAAAACCAATCGAATAGAAATTGATTTAAACAAATACCCAAACCTTCTCAATGTTACTGAGATTAATAAACTTTTGAATCTAAATTCAAGTTTGAATTGGACTGAAAAAAAAAAAAAAAAAAAACTAAATTATTGGACCGAGATGGGGAAAATAATAAACACCATGAAATTCAACATGATCATCATGTGTACTTTGGGGGGTTTAAAATGATAATAAGGTATCGATGGTTTTAGGACGGTGGGGCCGACCAAACTTTGCCATCATGATGATTTTCATTTGATAAGTTTTTGCGGAAATAAAGTGGAAAAGGAGGAAGGAGGATATATTTCGTGTACCCGCTCAGCAACAACACGAGGGGACCGTATTGGCAATTTCAGCAACTAATCACAAACTGACACGTTGATGGTCTTGGCTGTCAAGCAATGCACTCCCCGCTTAAAGGTGACGTACTCGAATCCACTTGCACTTCTAACCTAACTACGGTTCACAAAAATCCACTTTAAATACTGCTCTGTTTTTGCGTCTGCCAACAATTTCTTTCAATTTTGGTCTCTTTTTTTTTTTTTTTTTTGGCAACTACTTTCCACTATTGAAATTATATATTATGTTGGTTATTTTGCCTGCTTTTATAGAAATCAATAAGATTTATGTTTAAAAAAATAAATAAATACTGATGTAGAGATTTGAATTTGTAAAGTTCTTTCCAGCTAAAAGGTTGGTAAACAATGTTGTTCAGTTGTCCATTAAATAATAATCAATAAGCTAAGAAAAATAATATTTGCCACAACAAATGACTTACCATTACTTTCCTATTAGGTCCTTTTCTATTCTACTTCATGATTCATGATAAAGTTTTGAAAGGAACTATTTTGGATAATTTTGTTTGCAAGAAATTAGTTTTCTCATAATTATTTTTCTTCTACTAATGTTTGAATCCTCATATACCCAATTTATAAAAAATAAAAAATTAAAAAAAGGAAGAGAAAAAATATATTATCATTAGAAGAAGATATTAATTAAGGAACCAAGCTCATATTCATATTTCCTAAAAATAATTATAGAGAAGTTTTTATCATTCTTTATACACTATTGGTTAAGTATATGAACAATATAAAATATTTCTAATATATAAAATACCCATACTTCATATAGAATTAACTAAATAAAAAAGTATTTTTTTTTGTTCATAAATCATTTACAAATCAAATACTATTTTATAAAAAAAAGTTTATCATATTTTTGGACAAAACTGATAGTTATGGAAACTTTCTAAATTTTTTTTTTTCCAATTGAAATATTTTTTGGCAATGGAAAAGTATATTCATTGGAGTATTTGATCTAAAAATCATAAATGTCTCTAAAGATATTTGGTAGTAAAGTTTTGAATATTTTTGAGATATTTAGTTGTATATTTTTGAAAATATTTGAGATATTCATTTATGATAATGTTCAATCGCATATTTTTAAATGAATTTAAGATATTCAATTATATATTTATAAACACATATGAAATATTTATATTTAAAAATATTTAATTATATATTTCTAAATATATTTAAAATTTTTAATTATATATTTTTGAACATATTTAAAATATTCAATTCTATATTATTAAATCCATATTTATTTAATTAATAATAATTTTAAATAAAAATAAAAAAATATAAATTTATAATGAAACTTTAAAAAATATATTGTCAAATTTTTAATTAAAATAAGTTGGCAGAAGAAAAATAAAATAAAATAAAAATCATACTAAAAATGTGACATTTGCTTAATAATTATTTTTTCTAAGTATACTATTAATCATATAACAGTGTATATAAAAATTTTTCAGAAGTGGCTACAGCCTACATCCAACTACGTGTTCATATTTGATTTGAATTTGGTAAGAGGTGATGGCGTTGCATATTTAATTTGAAAAGAGAAGAATCGGGCATTTTCAAGGGTTAAAAAGGAAAAACGGTGCGGCTTCGGTGGACAGACGACACGTACCACAAATCATATAGCCACGTATCTTTCGTCTGTATTCAAAAAAGTCAGAAGAGCGGTTTTTTGAGTTTTCCGCAGCATGCAGCTATTTTTTCTGAAATGACACACTGGTTTTCTTCACTTCTCATTTCTCAATTCTCATCTGCACAGGATATTTTCCACCTTTACTTTTTTTTTTTTTTTTTTTTTAAATTTGTTTTTGTTGGAAAGTCCAACAGATATTTTTAACAAATCAATTTTCAACACGCCGTGCTGATGTGGCATTCTATGATATTTACACCATTTCCCTTTTCTTGCTGGTGCAATGCACATAAAGAAAATTGCAACCAAAAAAAAAAAAAAAAAAAAGCACACAAACAAAAGCTGGCATTTCCTTCTCTTTTCCTTTCTTTTTTTTTTTTTCCATTTTCTTTTTCTTTCTATATATGTATATATATTTGTAAATACAATGGCAAACCCTAGTGAAGATATTACGTACACGATCCATCTACATCAACTATAGCTTAAATAGTTATTTTGGTAACCGTCCGTGAAACTATGACCGATGATTTTAATCACTATAGTTTTGTCGGAATTTTATTTTATTTTTTATTTTTCACAAGTAATATGGCATAGCAGATTTATTAGTTGTTTGTTGACAATTTGCCAGATAGAAAACCAATTATACCCTGCCACGTATTATGCCATGAGGCGAAATGGAAGACCTCTACAACCTATAAACAGGAGTCTATTAGCCTAAAGCCATGATTACACTCTTGACCCAATAAAAGTGTAACACGTGGAAATCATGTGGACAGCAAAGACAAACAATCGAATGCTCTTCCAACAAAAACTTTAAACAATGTTACACTAATAATCAATCATTTAGAGGCTTTGACCAGCAAACAGCAAAATAATACATTAAAAAAAAAAAAAAAATTGCTCAAGGGCAAAATTAAAACCGTTTTCTTTCCTATTGAAAAATAGTGACAATTGAGGTTTATATCTGAATCTGAACAAATTATTGAATGCCAAATCCTTTTTTTTTTTTTTTGGGGCCATATATGGAATTAGCATGAAGGTGATAAGCAGAATATCTGAAAAAAGTTTTGTGATCCCAATTAATACTGTTGGATCACCAATATCCCCATCAAGAATTGAGAAGGCCTAGTGCCAGTATGCAACAAGGAAAACTAATAAAATTGATAAAAGAAACATGATATTTATTAGATTTAGGAGCCAAAGATCCAGACATATCATTATGATTTTATCAGTACATCAAAATCAATAACTTCAACATGGTCAAAGAACATTGTTTAAGAGTGTTAGATCCTAGAATTCTATGAAGACAATGATAGATATTTTTTTGTGAAAAATGATCAACTTGGTCTCATTTTGGGTTCAAAACCATTCACAGTCATTCCCCCATCAACAGATATAACCTGTCCAGTGATGTAAGAAGCAGCTGGCAGGCAAAGGAATGCTACCAAGGATGATACCTCTCCGGCTTCCGCAACACGTTGAAGTGGGGTTTTCGAGACTATCTCTTCCAAGAACTTCTTGTTATCGAGCAACTGTAAAGGAAAAACACAAACATGTAAATAAAATAAGCAGTTGAATGGTCAGATTGCTTTCTGTTACTTCAGTAGTGTGGAGAAGAATGTAATACAATGTTTTGTGTGTGTGTGTGTGCGCATTACAATTATGATTATTTATTTAATTTGAATAGTTCATATACACCATGATATTGATTCATGATTAGCAGTGAGCTATATACACAGATCTTGAAGTATCATTAATGTTAGAAATTGCATAAAATTAAAATGTCTAACACAATCAGCAAAAAGTTTACTTCTTAAAATTTCACTTCTAGGGGTGTCCAATCTTCATCAAGCTGACAAATTAGTTATGGGCAAAGCTATGTGCTCCACCTCAAGATATGCATACATACATACATATACATATACATACATATATATCCATATATCTATGTAAAATGTATACTTTCACCTGTTACTCAAAGGGTAAAAAAATTATTTATACCCATGTTGGCCGAGATTTTGTGTTTCATTACGAGTCCTAGCTCAAACAATAACGAGCAAAGATTGAGAATATTGAATTATCATAGCATGCCAGATTTATCTACAAGGTTTCATGGCTATGACTCAAGGTTTCGATGGTATGCTTTTACGTGGTGATACGTTGCTACCATCATGAACAAGTGCTCACATTTGTGCCAGGGTATGTGTCCAGGGTACTAGAGATACAAATAATCTCAAACTACATATAAAATCTTTTCCTATAGACAAAATTTAGATGTGATAACGTCTAAAATTCATAGTACAGGTTTACCTAAATAGAACACTAGACAGCATGGTTTATCACTTTATATCATGCAGTAGTTATTTTCCATTAGGTAAAGCATAAATGATTTAGGAGATGCTGGACTAAATTCTTTTCTGATTTCAGTATGTGCACATTAAAAATCTACAAGTGATGTCGAACGATAGTTTTGGTTTTTAACTAAAGAACAAATTAAAACAGTATGAAATCAACCCACAACTACCAATAAGCATTTTGCAATCATATACAGTGGTTTTATTGAATTTGTAATTATTTCCATATTTATCGTATAAATGTGTAAACAGAAAGTGCAGAATATATTCCTATGCCATGCATCAGTTAAAAAATCTATTTTTTGGACCCTTCTGCATTTTATGGTTCTTTTTTATTGGTTTATTGACCAAAATACAAGTTATACAAGATGTGATTGATACACAAAATATTAAGATAAAAATAAAAGTAGTCATCATCTTTGTAGATGAACATATAGCCAGAAAGAGTCACTTTCTGTTGTACTGAATCTAATATATCAGATATTACTTTACAGGAAAAGCTGGTAGGATGTGTAGATAAAGAGGCTAAATGAGAAGAATATAACTATATGACCCAACATAGAGGTCTAGAGACGAACATTTACTTGGCAAGCCTTTTGTGTCCAAAAGCAAATACTTGAGTTTCATAGTTTACAAACATTGCAGTACTTTTGTATTGTAATGAGCAAGATTATTTCAGTCGTTGATTGTGACAAATTGAGCTGTAAATAAGAAAACTCTTAAAACTAAGCCACTGCTAATGGTTTGTGTAAAACTGGATTAAATTTTATTATTACTATTTTTTTAAATGAGTATATAACATTTGAACGATTATGGATCCATATAGCCATATATCCTGAAAACCTGACAAATGAAGGAGGTTGCTTATAAACGCTTTGACCTAACATCTACAGATTGTTTTTTGCTCAATTGAACTATAAGGAACAAACAGGAAGAAGTGAGATAAATTATGAACATCAACGTGACTATCTTAATCTTCTAAGCATATAACATAAATTTTCTAAATATTCAGGAAAAACAGGTGCTCTAATTGAAATTACCCCACAAAGTGTATAACCATAAGCAGGAAAGAGTATTACATGTTCTACAAGTGAGGTCTTGGTATACCAAGGTGCAACACAATTGCATCTGATGTTGTCTTTTGCCCATTCACAAGCCAGATAACTGTTAAGTTGATTGATTGCACCTGCAAATAGCACATAGAAGACAAAACCTATTAGCTTCTTCATATCCAGAAAATATAATAAAATAGTAAGAAAGATAACACCATAAAAGAGAAATTACTCACCTTTTGTTGCAGCATAAATGGATCCAGAACCGATAGAAACCAAACCACCAACAGAAGAAATGAACACGATGCTTCCTGCTCCAGATTCCTTTAGAAGAGGATGTGCAAGTTGGCACAGATGGTATGTAGATTCAAAGTTGGTAGACATAATTAATGAATATTCTTCAGCAGTAAATTCAGTGGTAGGCTTTCTGATGTTTGTCCCCACATTGTTTACCTGGGTCCAAAAGAGGATGTAAAGTAATTTTCTAAGAGGTCGGTGGGATAAAAAGTGACTTTGAATGTGAGACTCATCAACTGGTGTATAAAGATCTTCAAAATGAAAGTTATAGGTTACTTCAATTATTCTGATTCTAACTGCACTTTGCTTAAGTAATGAAGTACGACAGTTAGGGTATTTATACGAAAAGCAACCCATGATACACAGATACAGACAGGAACCTTGCACATAAACAGGAAGTGGCTACTTCCTAAAGAAACATGGTGCCCTGACTAAATTATTTGTTTTTGTAATTTTATTATATTACAAATCTTTTGGAGTGCATTTATGGAAAAACTATAAAAAAGACTTGAACTAACATGACGATGTTTAAATTTTTGACATAGTACACAAGTATCTTAAACGAGGGAATTTTATGTCCCCAATCCAAATATCTTTGGATACAAATGGAGTGAGCAGATATCCTATATCAACCGACATGATATGACCCATAAAACAAGTTAACGGTAATAATAAATACCTTAGTGTGAATGCATGCGTGAGTTACAACTTAACGATGTTTTGACTTCAGAACTTCACTGAAATTAAATAGGGGCTTCACAGCTCATGAAAGGTCCGCATTGGATCAACCTTAAGCAACGGTACAAAAGAAATGGGAGACAAGATAGGTGGTGTCTTTAATCAAGATTTAAGCTTCTCACGCTGCCCCATCTACAATTACTATTTTGAATTAGACTAGACTAATACACACAGAATGCTGGTATAAAGTACCATTTGCATTATGTGACTATTTGAGCATAAAGTGATATAAAGTAAGTTCGTTTCTTCAATCAGTATATCAATAACAGAGAAACAGAAGATCATGGTATACAACCTCGATTGAAACGACCCATATATCAAATTCCAAAGCATAAGTCAAATGACATATCGATAGTAATCAGGATTCCTAATTGAAACTTATCTATGTTTATCTGAAGTTATGAACCATTTGGTTAAATTCTGAAAAGAATAAAAACATTGCTATCTAAATCTCCTTGAAGCTTTAAGTGTCGTTCACTAAATGGCCCTCCATCTATAAACTCCAATTCATCCCAGTTTCCCTATAAAATTAAGGCATTGCCAAGGTTTACATACAAGTATATTGAGCTTGCCATTGAAAAGCGAAGCCACTTCCTGCACCAGCTTCTCCCTCTGAGGCTTCAACGAAGCATCACAAACAGACCCAGTAACCAAGAACCCCTTATCCCTCCACTCCTTAAGGCACTTAGTGAGCTCTGCTTCGTTTCTAGAACATGTGTGTACGGCCGCACCAAACCCAGCCAGTTCCTCCACAACGGCATGACTGAAAAATCCAAACAAATATTCCCACAAAAAAAAAAAAGATTATCTCCATTGGTCAAAAATCATCGAAGAAATTGAAGTTCATAAAAAAAAGAAAATACAAAGAAAGAAATTCACGAAGTTTGAAAATGAAGAAGAAAAAGAAGAAAGAGAAACGGACCCAATTCCACGAGTGCCGCCAGTGACAAGGGCGTTCATTCCCTTGAGCGACCACTTTGATGCCCTGAGGCTGCTCTCTGACTCTGCCTTATTAGCCATTTTCGCCTCCTCTATCAAAAAGTCTCAAACTTTTATTTCCCTCTCTATCAAAGTTGCAAACTTTTATATACAAGTGGGCTGTTGAAAATAACTTCAGATGAATGATTCGTACTTCAAAGGGAAACCTTATCGATATGTAACGCACAAGTGAAAAATAATTATATATTGTGTATGTATATATAGCCAATCAGAATTTTTTAATTTTATAAAATTAATATATAATATAAATTAATGAGATAAATTGATTGTTTTCATTGCAGTTTAACTTTTTTAAATTATATTTTAAAATCAAAATATCCTATATGAATAATTGAATGAAATTGATACAATGGTTTAAAATTAATTTATTTTAATTTAACTTTTAAAAATTAACTATTTCTTATAATTGTTTTATTAAAGATGACTATTTATTCACCATTAGATATAAAAAATAAAAAATTAAGATAATTTGTCGACATATCTTTGTCGAATTCTTTCATTCAAGGAATCTTCTCCTATATATATTTTATGTAAATTGGCCTTTTGGAATGGAAAACTACACCAAAACATAAGGTTTAAAAAGACTAGTCCATATTCTATCAAAAAAAAGACTAGTCCATATTTGACAACTCTTTTAAGGATCCACAAGTATCAAAATTTTATTGGCATTATTGATAATTTGGTAAAAGAAATAGACAATACCAGCATGGCACTTCACTTTGATTTCTTTTCTGAGTCGAAATTCTATATTTATTAGCTTGTTCTTGTTCTTGTTCTTTCTTTTCTATGTTATCATTATGGGAGTCCTTTGGGAATGATGTATATGTGCAAATTGTCAATGGTCTAATATATTTTATGATTTTTACGATTTGGGCCAAACCAATCAAATTCTTACCTACAGGTTGGGCTGGTTTGAGCAAATTCTGCTTCACCCATTTTAAAAGGCTTTGTTTTGTAGGCCCTATTTTAAATGCCTTGGTTATGCTTTTGTTTAACCTTTGTCGTTGGAAAGGAAACATAAACCAGTTTCTTTATTCTATATATATATATATATATATAATTTTTTTTTTCTTTTTTTTCTGTGGTGGTTTCCAACTGGTTAAAAAGTAATAATAAAAAAAACACTCACAAACATTCACACAATTTTTTTAATTGCTATATTTATTTGGACACCACGTTAAAGTTTAAATTATGAGTAATTCCTTTAGAAGGTTAAAAAAGTAAAGTGCAAATGGAAAACAAAAGTAAAAAACTCATAACAAACTATAATAGCAAATCCATTTTTACTCTTAAACCACTTATTGGAATTACACTTTTCATGTAATGAGTTACATATAATAACCATAATTGTCTTAAATATAACACCAAGAGTTAAGCTTACGTATATTAAATACATTTGAAATTATTTCTTTTATATTCAAGGAAAAAAAAAAAAGGAGCAAGTTAATTAGATCCCGTTTGATAACAAGTTTATATTTAATTTTAATTTTTGTTATTTTCTTCTAAATTATATGTAATTTGTTTACTTCAATGATTTATTAATATTAGTTTATAATAATTAAATATCTTTATTAACTATAAATGTAATGAGAAAAAAAATAAATAGAAAAATGAAACACAATTTAAAATTGTATTGGTTTTTAGTTTTAGTTTAAGTTTTTTTTTTTTAACATTTATAATTAATTGATATGTTAAACAAATTTTAACCATTATTAACTAATATTAAAATTGTATTGGTTTTCAGTTTTTGTTTTTTTCTTTTTTTAACATTTAAAGTCAATCGATATGTTTAACAAATTTTAGCTACTATTAACTAATATTAACAAGCTATTAAAGTAAACGAAGTATATACAACGTTGAAGAAAAAACAAAAAATAAGAAAATAAAAATAAATTTATTTATTTATTTAACTACTATTAACTAATAAATTTATTTTTATTTATTAATTATTTTTTTAATTCTTTATCTTTAGGAAGGGGCATAAATTTGAGAATTTTATTCATCCAAGAAATTACCCATTTCAAGTAGGTAGCTTTTAACTCTTCCCTAAAAAAAAAATTAAAATAAAATAAAAACCCAAAAAAGTGATAAGATTGTTTAAACTTCTGTTATTTTTCTTGGTGACCAGAAGCGACGTACTGATTACCTTCATGCCCAACACAGGAATTCAAGATCAGAATTCATAACTCCTTATTCCCCTTCTGAATTCCCACATAGTACATAATGATGAAAAGAAACAGAGATCGAGAGCCACACATACACATCATGCGCATGTGAGAGACATTCAAAATCTTCCCAATAAAGGAGAGTCATTTTGCCCTGCCACACTGCCTGTACCAGTGCACCTTAAACCTCACTTAAACAGAGTCACATTCTCAAACCTGCAAATACCAATTACCTATTTATACCACTTACCAAAAATTACCCAATATTAAAAGTTTAAGCCCTCTTTATCCTTTTCTTTTGGTAAAATGAATCCTTTTATCCTTCTTACACAGAAACAGGCATTTCTACCTTTTTTTTTTTTTTTTTTTGTAATTAAAAAAAAAAAGGAGAAACAGACATTTCTATAGAACAACCAAAAGAAAACCCATGAAAAAAAGACCGGAAATTATATAAAATGACTGTTCTTAAGGGACTTTTTTCTTTTCTTTAGTTTATAATGAATGATATGATGATGTGATGATTAAATTTATATCATATTTAAACTGATAAATTGTAAATATTACAAAATTAGTTTGAAATGTGATAATTTTAAACACTCATCATCTCATCATTTTTTTTTTTTAAATTAAAAGTTGAAAAAAGTTTCTAGAAGACTGATTATGTTCAATCATTGAATTAATGTATACCCTCAAATTGTTTTCTAATGTCCAAATTAATGAGAAAAATGATTTGTTATAGAGGCAAACATAAATAAAATTCCCTCCAATTAAAGCCATGAACAGTTAACGTTGTCCTGGAACACATTAAATTCCCACTACCATAAAGTCAAAAGCGAAGTTTCATCAAATTTCCTAAGAAAGAAATCTTGAAAAACAATTCCAAGACAGCGGCGTGTATTCTGGAGGAACCGTCGGTGTCAAATGGTGGATGCAGTGTATTATACTGAGACAGAGGTTTGTGTGTGTTGGGGTTTGAAAACTTTGTCAAACTTTTGGACATTAATTCTTAGGCTTCTAATATATAGGGTTTGGTGGATAATTGCAGAGTTTGTTCAGAGTTTGTAAGGGAAAAAGCCATTAGCTGCATTAGTATATACATAGTACCAAAAGTAAAAACAAAACAGTGTCAATGATGTGATTTTTGTTTCCTTCTGTGTAATGTATATAAATAAAAGCGAAATTATATAATTAATAGGCTCTCTTATTGGGTACTGTTTTATTTAATCGATTCAATGGGGTGGTTGGTGGACTGGACTGTGTTTGGATGGTTTGCCGGATTATTTTAGAGAAAAACATAAGTGGGTTAATATATAAAAAAAAAAGAGGGATTGTGAGTAAAAACAGAATTTGGCGATCGATGTTAATATATAATATTTAAAAAAAAAATGGAATTCATGTTTACATTGATTGATATTAGAAGTGTAGCTTTTTGAATGTAGCTGAAATGACTTTTAATGTCAGTTTCTCCTCAGTTCTTTCAGTTCCTATTTAAATCCCCTACAGTTAATCTCTCTTTTTCGGTCTTTCTTATGATCATTGTATCTATCTATCAATTACTGGTATTTCACTAATGGTAACTTGTAGCGTGGAATATTTCTTTTATATATATATAAATATATATATGTTAATTCTACAGCCGACGAGATCAATCACGACCGTCCGATCGTCCTATCCCCACTAAAACTTGGACAACCTTCTTCATAACAGCTAGATTATATAGACATATGTATAGCCTCTCACTGCAAAATATTCTCCACTTATACAAATATTGATCAGAAAACTCAAAGGGATCTTTTCCATCTCGATATATAAGAAAAGGGGTGGTCGATCACCACCTTTAAAACCCTAATTAGAAGCTATCAACTTAAATTTTTACACATATATATATAGATACATAACTAAAATAGGACATGCATATATATATATATATATAATAGCTATAGATTATGCCATGGAAAATTAAACATTGGGATTGTGAAGTCATCTTTTTTATTAGTTGATTTCTATTAGTTTTCATTTTCTAATAATCTGTATATATCATATTTCCATAGTTGTATATCCTTGTATAGACAACAGCAAAATCTTCATCCTCACAGAAATGAAAATCTAATTCATCAAAGCATATGTAAATGGAATTCTTAAAAAACGAAAGAAACAAATGCAACATTTTGGAGGGAAAGTCATCATAGTCAAACTTAGTTTCAAAATATATGTGCACAAATCAGTTCTCTCAAGTCTGCATGCATATATGTAGAACCTGTAATTAAGATCATCAAATTAGGGTTTGACCCCCCTCACCGCGCCCACAGCCACCCCCCACCCCCAAAAAAAGAAAAAATAAATAAAAAATAAAAAATAAATCAGCAAATACTAGCTAATAGATTTCTTTTTCTGCTTCTGATATCAAGCAAATGGTATTGAAAATCATCATAATATATTAAACCCATTTGCAAGCTACATCTATGTATTAATTAACATTTGGGGAATCACCTAGCCTGAGCTCAAGATCCAAATCTTCCATGGAAGACCCAACTTTGAGTTCTATAACCTCTGACTGGAGATGACAGTGTTTGATAAAAAATGGCAGCGGTGGCGGCGGCGGCATAGCCATCTTTGTCCTTTTATAATTTCTTCCAACAACTGAATTCAAACCCACACACAAATCGGTCTCCACATGATTATCATCATCATCATCATCATCATTATCACGACCTAGCCACATCAAATCTTCTTCTTCCCTCAAATTCCTTTCAGATCCCAGTTTGGAGTCTAAGATACCTAAAAGAAAGGAGGAGTTTGAACAAGGAGTCGAAGACGAAGAAGAAGGAGAAGAAGGAAAAGGAAAGAGAAAAGGTTTATCTTTGGTAGCTGAAACCCTAGAATTGTTATTAGAAGAAACAAATCTAGATGGAAATAAAGGAGGAAAAGAACAATTAGGGTCAAGATTGTAATTATCCAAGCTGATATTAGAATGATGATGATGAGGGTTATGATTTTGATGAGAGTGAGAGACTTGATTAGTAGTAGTGGTACTAGCAGTGTGAGGGCTAATAAGACTTTGTTTGAGCATAGCTCTATCTCTTCTATGGACATTCATATGACCACCTAGTGCTTGAGCTGACCTAAACTCTCTCATACAGAAGCTACAAGAATAAGATCTTGGAGGCCATATATACCCTTCAACACACCTTGTTGCAGATGATGAATATTCTTGTGTAAAAGCTTTGTCATCCCATGAACTAGTGCCACTCAAGGAGGAGTAGTTCATCGATGGATTATCATCATTCTGTTTCCTCTTCATCATCCAGATCCAATACTTATGATGAGCTTCTTCTTCCATGGATTAACAAAGACTTCCCAGAGAAGATGATGAAAACAGAGAGAGAGAGAGAGAGAGAGAGAGAGAGAGAGAGATTTACTTGTTTTGAATTTGGTATAAAATATAGCTTAGATATATGTATGATATATGATATATATAGAAATAGGATATGTGAAAAGCTGCTATAGATTCGATGAGGAAGAGAAAAAAATGCTGAGCTGAAAAGGTCTTGTTTACTAGCTTAGCGATGTGGGTTTGCGCTTCTTTTTGGCCTTTTCAGTGAAGCCACTCTTGTTTTTTTTTTTTCAGCTTAGTTTGCTTACACAATCATTTTTTAGCTGTATTATTTTGGCCAATTTTATAGTGGGTCCCATTTTAAGGGGAAAAAAAAAACAAAAAAAAGAAAAAGAAAACTGTCTTTCCATTTGAGTTCAACCTTATATGCATCAAAAATACTCAACGGCCATTGAAATACGTGAATATATATACATATACATAGAATTTTGATAGGATATCCTATTATTATTATTTTTTCACTGGGTTATAATTTGAAATTAGAATTATATACATATTGGAGTTCCTGCACAGATCACCGATCTGAAATTGACTATTGATATGTACTTGAGAAAATATATAAAGGGATATAATAATAAGTATTTATTAACTACTATAATGATCATATGCCTTCTTGAGAACCTACCCTCCAGCAGCTAACCTAGCTAACTAATTAATTAGCTAGTTAGGTGGCAAAAACTTTATGGGTGCATGAGTTATGTATATGAGAAACTTTGGGATTGAATTTTCTTTTTCTTTTTCTTCTTTTTTTATTTTTTTATTTTTATTTTTATTTTTAATTTGGTCGGAGATTCGAACCCTATTTCTACATGCTAGTCTATGATAATATATATAATTATCTGGACGTAATTGAAGGGGGAAAAAGATTTTTTTAAAAAATTGAATATATCCGTGTAGTCTATCTGACTATTCTTCAACTTACAGATATACATGCTAATGGTCATTTTTTAAACTGGGTAAGAAGGACCCGTCCTTGAAGAAGACTGATAAGACAGACTCTCGTGAATGTTGATTGTATATTCATATAAATATATAATCATATAGTCATTTTCTTATCATAATTTTGATAATTTTACTATTATAAGTATATTTTATTATAAACATAGAACCACGAGCTCATATTTAAAAATATATTAATAGATTATAATATCAATCTAGTAAAATAATAAAAGGATACAAAATAAATTGAATTCTCATAAATTTTAAATATATTTTTAAATTTCATTTTTAGTGGAAACCGATTCAGTATATATATATATATGTCAATATAATATTTTTGAAAGGATGAAATCTATAATGTAGGTTGTCATTTAATTTTTTAAATTTTATAATTAACAGGGTTCGTTGGATATCCGTCTTCCAAGTGCAAATAATTAAAGTTGTTAATCATTCTGTGTGGTAGTACGAAAACAAAAGGATCAAACGTGGGTTGTTTGAAAAACTAGATATACTTTGTTTGATAACTTAAAGTTTCTTCAATTTTTTATTTGTAAAAGACGTTTTCAGAATTTTTAAGTTGGATTTTTTCTCCTATATCACGTCAAGTTAACAAGATAGTCAAATAATTAGGCATTTATGAAGCTAGCTAGCTAGCTAGTTACCATCTTTACCTTTCTTCCCTATCCACGTAAAATTATATAATATTTGTATATTCTACAAGAATTATTGAGATCTAATACTCCTCTAATTTATTATTTAGATTGCTAGTTCTTATACCAAATTGGAATATCACTCTTCCCATATCATTCCTTTTGTATTTTTCTTTGACAATTGGAATATTTTAATTGTCAATAATTATTAGTGTTAACTCTAAATCTATGTTCAAGACTTGGTGACAAAATTTTCCCTTACAATTTAAACACTTTACTTTTTTATTCTGCAATTTAGGTTTTTAATTTTTTATTTTGTTAAAGTTTTGATCTTTTTAACTTTTGATTAATAGTTGTCTCATTTGATTATTATTAAACTGTATCGAATTTCAAACTATAATATATTAAAAATGTAAATTATTAAAACCAATTAGGTGATTTAGATCAATTTTTTAAAAAATAAAATGGTACTAAATTGAAAATTTTGAAAAAAATAATTTTAATATTTTGTACCTTAGTACTTCTTGAAAATTAATAAAATTAAGTGGGTTAATTATCTAATTTCATGGTCAAAAGTCAAAAAAGCTTAAATTATAAAAATTGTAAAATCAATGAGCTAAATTACTGAGTTAAATATTAAGAGTTTAAATTGAAAAATTAAATACAATTAATCTTAAACAGTAATTAATCCCAACTAATTAAAATGGGAATTTATTTATTTTTAAAAAATTTTAAAAAAAAAAAAGATGTTAAAGTAACAAGACGATATCTAAAAAAAATATAATAATGATAGTTAGCGTGCAGCTATCACCGGTACTCTCATTTTTCATCTTATAATTATCTATTTCTTTGTTTGTTTTTATGACACATCAAACTCAAAAGAAAATATATGACCAAAATAAAAGAAAAAAAAATGGTTAATTTTTATTTATTTATTTATTTTTAATTTTTTTGCCTTTTTCAAATGTGTTTTGCCCACTCCTCTTGAACCAGTGATCTAGTTGTCGTGCATGATTCATTCACTTGACCATAGGACTAGAAGGTTGTGGGCAAAATAAAATAAAAGAGACCTATAACTAACTCCAATGCTAACGTTAAAAATAGAAAGTAGACAGGGGAGGAAATTGTTAAATAAATTATAAATAATATTTATAAAACCACATTCATAAAAGTAATTGAAATTTTGAACACTTAAGATATACGCTATCATTTGATTTCTCATTCTATACCAAAGTAAATTTTAAGTCCAATCAAAACATTCAAAGGAAAAAAATAATAATAAAATTTTTTTTTAAAAAAAATGAAGAAGAAGAAGAAGAAATCTAAACTATTTATTTTATACATTTAGTTTTGGAAGATTATATATATCAATATATGCAGACTGATTATTAATTAATTGGGAGCTTGTTCATTTAATGAAAGTTGCCTCACAACTCACAAGTTGTTTAATTTGGAAGTAATTAGATTAATTTATACAACCCCTAAAACCCGACAAGCCAACCATTAACTTATTGAGTGGAGCAGTCGCTATATACGTATATAAACCAAACAACAAAAATGAAATAACTAAATATCCAAAATAAAAATAAAAATAAAAAGAAAAATGTTTGAATACTTGTCAATATAAATTAGCAACTGAATAACTAGTCCAGTCACGGGGTTCGATTCTGAAAGATGAACTGACTGCTTCTGCTTCTTTATCTGTAATATAGTTAATATAGTTCATATAATTTTATACATATATATGTATATATATGGATTTAATATAGTAAAAAAACTATATGGACAGTGATCTCCGTCTTTAATTAGGTAGATCATGCAGATATTGGAAATTATACTCATATGACAAATGCAAATGATGATATTAGTTAACAATTAACAATTTATATAGATTCACCAAAAAAAAAAAAAAACAATAAACAATTTATATATAAAAATTTAGTTGAACAATTGACAGCGTTTGGTAGTTAGTATGGTTTTTAACATATATATTTAGTCCAAAGTGTACGCCAATCTTTTTAAATGGAAAACATACCTTAATATTTTGACATAGATGATAGATCGACATCACACTGTTTGTAAAGTTAACAATTTTAGTTCATGACCTAATATTACGGCATTGACCTTCCCATACGAATAGAATTTTACTCATAAATAATATTACAAATTTTTTTGATAAAAAATAAATTTAAATAGGTGCATCAAAGGAACACAAACATATATGATAACCTTTAGTATTTGTTGTTTTCAATATAAAATGAAAATTAAATTTTTAATCTTTCATAATTGATGATATTATATATTTTTGGATTGCTTTCCATGGATTAGTAGACAATGATCCCGATCATATAAAAACTCTTATTATTTTGTTTCCAAAGTTTACGTTATATATATGTCGCTAAGTTCTTTGATAAATTGGTCAACGTTGCGATAATTGATTCCAAATGTCTGAAAAATAAAATCAAAAGAAATGACACGAAGAATATAGAGTATAGTTACCGAAACGATTGACTATTGATCAAGCATGAAGACTATAGGAACTTTCTTCGATTAAATATATACTACCAGAGGGTTGTCTTATACTGATTGATTCTATCTGATTAAAATGTCTTTATTCTCAACTTGTGGAACAAGAATAATTAATCTCAATGACAATATAGTTTTGCCCTATCAAAACTACTACTTGATAAAAGAAAACAACAGGAATTATATTATATATATATATATATATATCAGGAATTAGTTAGAGTCATTTGATATTGGCCGTGACATGACACTTGGTGACTAGAAAAAAATTGAAACATTAGTTAAATAAACTTGCATTATACATACAAACACCGTTGATTTTATATATGTATGAACAATATATTAATTATCATCGTTTGTATCTTTTTCATATATATATATATACATATACATATACATACATATATGTAAGAATATAATATGCCACATATTATGTTATACAAATGTATGTTTGGTTTAAACCATCCATATCCTGATTAATCAAGTCGTGTAAACGTGTGTTTATCTTTAGTTTTTAAAAATTTTATAATTCTCAGGATTATTAAAAAATCAATAAACAATTGAATTAATTCTAAATTTACAGTTTTTTCAGGGAAAAAAAATCTAATAAAGTATAGATACTATATCTAAATCCAGAAAACTACCCAAAAAACTGTAATTAAGCACAGATGATGACACACACACACACACACATATATATATATATATATATATATATGTATATTGCTAAAACAGAGACGATGATAAAATACATATAAAAAGCAGACCATGCCTGACCAACAATTTATGCCTTTTTTATTTTTTGGTGGGTAACCATCAACTAATTTCTTTGATGTAAGGGACGTCATGCACGTGTACATGTACACGCCATTTATCATACATAGTTTACTATGATTTCGAGTTTCAATTGTCATCGATTAAAAAAAAAAAAAAATGCATGGAAGAATAAAATATATCTTATATATATATATGTGTGTGTGTGTGTAAAGTCAGTCATTTGTCAATAAGACACTGATAACACGGTAAGTTTTATAATGAATATAGAATAATATTTTCTTTTTTCCTCATTCCTTTCCTCTTAATGTAAAATCCGATATATATAGATAGCCACATCATTGATATTTTATTATTGACATTTTAAAAAAATATATCAATAACATTTTTTTCTTCTTGAAGAAAGGACCCAAGGCTTGCACATATACAAAAATATAATCCCTGCATGCGCCCTTAATTAATATAATTGAATATATACATATATATATATATATATATACACATCTACATATATTAATTATAATTTTACATGCACGAGTTGATGGTAGGTTAGCATTAAATTATGCAGTCTTTTTCCATGAAGAATTTTTAATATTATGATGAAGAAATGCCAAGCAGGTTGTTGCTCACCAAAGTGTATATAATTTTTTTTTTTTGAATAAATCAAAGTATATCTAATTAAATATATAAAACAATACTACTTGATCACATAATTCTAATGAACCAATCAATACAAAAACCAAACTAGTAGTCTTTGGTCTTCCAACTTGTCCACAAAATATTCATTAAAACTTTAAATTAATTAATTGCATACCATAAGATATTAATTAAAAATAATATTGGTGAACGTCTAGAAGAAATATGAACTTCTGAGGCAAATTCCTCCCCTTTTTGTTTTTTTTTGGGTCGACGGTACTCAAACTCCTTATTAGGTAAGATTTTACGGATGACACTGAAGCGACACCGTTTAAAGTAAGATTGGATATCTTATATATCGCTGGGCCGACAAAGAAAACATTTCAGTACTTGGTCCCTTGAAACTGGGCTGATTTGGAAACAGAAACATTCCATGTGGCATCTTTGGGTTGGGCCTCACATCAGAAAATAATACAAGCTATAAAAGAAATTCTTAGGGAATTTTGTGCTTTGTTGAGGGAATTTATATATTGCCAATATAGATTTAAAAAAAATATATATATATATATATATATATATATCTTACCAATATAGTGTGTTTTTTATTTTCAGAAAAAATGTGAAGCAATAATAAAATTATGAACCCAAAAAAAAAAAAAAAAAAACACAAAATTGTTGCTATGATAGAAGAGATTCGGCCATGGTTAGCCCCATTTGTAGGGAGGTCTACTGTTAAGGGTCCAACTTATTATCTTTCCATATGGTCTTTTTTGTGCCAATTACACATTTGAACGTACCAAAATATTTGATACAAGTTTTTTTTTTTTTTTTTTTTTTTTTTTTTTAAATAGATATCATCTGGAATCTTGAATGGGTATATCCAATGGTGTATAAATCACATTAAAATGATTTGTATATAAAAGATTTATTTTGTCAAATACTTGAGTTCATTGAGCACTTTCCATTTTCAATTTCTTGTCTCAATATATTCAAGATATAAAGTCTGCGGGATACTGGTTAAACCTGCTGCTTTATAATTCCTTAACTATGTTATCCTTTAATCTTTATTAATTGCGTACAAAAATTACTCTAATAGTTTTTTATTTTTTATTTTTTGGGGTATAGTTTTTGTTTTAATTTTTTTTTTTTTGGAAAAAAAAAGACATTTTACCATTTTGCCATGAAAATTAACTTTAGCTTTCTAGATTCCATCTTTCAAACGGTAGTTGAGTTTTCAACCACTAATATGCTGAAAAAAATAAAAATAAAAAATACAGAATCATTTTCCATTTGAAAACCATTAGACCGGTTATGAAAAATGTTTATTACTTTCTTTTATAAATGAATGCAAATTTAATTTATCATATTGATATAATAATCATTAAAAAAAAAAAAACCAGAAACATTACCGAACAAGCTAAAATAGTAATCCTAGATTAATTAGATTATATTTTAGAAGAATAAAATTGCACCGTCCAATTCACCCTAGTAATTATTATGAAGGAATGTTTACTGTTTTTCCACCATCGACAATGATATGGATTTATGCTGCTTCATTCTTCAGTGCCTCTACTCCATTAAGATTAAAAAAATTCTATATGTTTAAAAAAGTAGATCTGATATAGTCACTTTTGAATTTTGATGGAAATGGTTCCGATCTATTTACACTAGTTGAAATGATTATTTTCAGAATTCTAATTAATTACTTAACTTTCACTAAGCTTTTTTTACTACCATATATTTATTATTCTATATATATATATTGAGAATATATTGAGATAGGACTCAGATTCAAAATAATTATTCAAAAAAATAATGACTTTCTTATGCTGTAGATATAGGGACAATCATATTTTACAGTTTGGTTGATCTTCTTGGTGACTGGTGAATTTATAAGCTCTAACCTGCAAAAGAATTGTCTTCTACTTCAATAAGAAAAATGATTGGTGACCTAAATTAAACTTTTACTAGGCTGTTTGAAAAATCCGAAAATTTTAGCCTCCTAAAAGTCAATAATAACTTTCCCGACAATGAACTTACTTTTTTTCAAAAATAGTCTTATAATTTAAACAAATTCTGACAATATTATTATTACAAATATTTTTTAAAAAAATTAACCAAACAATCACTAAAAAAATAAATAAATAAATAAACCAATATCATGTAATCGCTCTTTCTTCTCGATATAAGGACTTTTATTTTATTTTATTTTTACAACAAACTTATTCTTTAAAAAAATAAAACAAATATATATACACAAAGATTGGACTCCTAACAACCACACCAAATAGGGCTTAAGCCCTCGCTTTAAGCTTTTCATTAAAGTGTTGCTGCTAAATCCTCCAAAATATATATGCGCTTATATATATATATATATATATATTTTTTTTTTTTTTTGGGTGGCAGAAATAGGAAGTGGACTTCGAAAGCAACAGTTTGGGATGGATGAGAAAAGTGCAGTTTTTAGGGGGTTAACATATTATAGCTGAGAAGAACTCTTGGACGAATCAATAGATACTTTACCAATATAACATGACAATATGATTGAGACTCACCACTTCATTCAATCTACATATGTCTCATCAATATTGGTGATGAATGATAAGGTACTTTTCTTCTTCTTATTATTATTTTTTTAGGATATTGAGATGGGGAATACAAAAATCGATAAAATGCTTCACCATTGAATTGTTCCAATATAAATACAACAAGTAATAATTCATCACTACCACAATCATTTACCTTTAATTAGAAATGGATTATCTTTGTTAATTATTTTATAAATACTTGTATATGTGTATTCCACATTATTGAACACGCACAAATATTTGATATGAAACCAACTCTATGTTTTTATGTAAATAAAAAAACCTTTTAACATTTTTATATTTCATTGATATAAGTATAGTTCATGGTTAGAATTGTGTCCCTTTTTTTTTTTTTTTTGGGGGGGGGGGAAGGATATAATATTTTAAGAATTCTAATGATTTTATATGACATTAACTTCATTTTATGTTTTAAAAAAGTCTCAAATATACCAACACAAACTCAAGCCAAATTTATATAATTTCAAGAAAGATATATAACGAAATAATTAATTATGAGCAAAATTCTATATGCTTAAGTATCAATTACCATAGATTCATAAATTACCAAAAAGAAAAATTGCAATATATTCATATATATTTTGAGGTAAAAAAGTTGTGTTACCACACAAATATCATTAAACCTTTTGTCAAATTGGTAAAAGTAAATGTGAACAAATTTGGTGGCCCAAAAAAAAAAAAATGATGTCAAAAAAGAAAAAGTTCAAAATATATTGAACTTCAAATACTTTAAAAATTCAAAATAAATAGATTTTGATCTATGGTTTTATTGACTTCTTACTCCATAGTTAAATTATATATATATATATATATATATATATATCATTTTGAATACTTTTTTGTACGTCAAAAGGAAGGGGGAAAAAAAAAAAAAAAAAAACTGCTATTTTAGTATTTATTTTATCCATTACAAAGCTTTTATATAAAAGTTTTCAGTAGCATTAAAGAAATAATATCTAAATAAGGAAACTCTTAACAAAATATCTATTTCTACGTCCTAAAATATTATTTCTCAAAAAAAAAAATCCTGAAATATTCATCCAAATTACTGCCGATAATTAAGTTATGTTTATTTATTAAATTCTAAACTAACTTTTATTTTAAGAAAAAAAATTGAAATTCTCCATATAAATAGAAGATGGAAAATGATATTTGTCACCCTCATAACCATCATAAATTTTTTTTTTTATTTATCTCTTAGTTACTAACAAGTTAACTAAAGTTCCTTTTCCCATTTATTTTTTTTTGGAACAACTTTTGATTTAGAATTTTATTTTTAAAAAAGTTAAAATCAATTGAAATACAATGCTCATAAAAGATAGTATGAAAATCCATTATAATTAAAGTTTTTTCATTTATCATTAATAACGATGATCTTTAAGAAAATGGATTATTGATAAAATAATTATTAAATAATATATTTATTTTTTATTCAACCAGCAATTTAAAAATGTAATCTATTTTTAAATAATTATTTAAATTATCAAATAACATAAAATTCTCATTAATTAATAATTGACTCAATGTGAGAAAGAGCGTTTACTTATAATTATGATCTAAAAAATTAAATATTTTTATCAAAAAGAGCATTATTTCTAGGGGTGTTGTTTTGATTTGACATTATAATCTGTTTGGTAGTTGTCACTGGTTGCCTGCTACAGATACATGCCGTGTGAGAATTGAAACACCGTTCGATCACCTGGCGATGGTCCAGATTGACCCACTTTCTCTTAAATGAAACCCACACACAAAATTAGGACATAGTGAAAAACAAACACAGGCACTCTGCTTTCATTTTTGTGCTTCACTCCTCTCTTCCCTTCTCTTTTACCAAATATTTTCTTTCATTTTCTTTGTGGACAAACATCACCATACTATCATCCTCTTTATAGAGGATCTCACGCATTAAAAACCAATTAAGCTTCTTTTTTCCTCATCTGTGGTGAAAAAAGTTTTTTTTTTTTTTTCCCCTCTTTAATTAAAGAAAAAAAGAAAAAGAAGAGGAAGAGTACTCGAGGGTTTGCACTGTTAGATGAATGCAAACCTTTTATGCAATTCTGGGCAGTTTCATAAATTTACTGTTCTTCTGGGTTTCTGAATTTTCCAGGGGTTGATCAGCAAAAGCCATTTTCTTTCTTTAGTGTTTATGAAAATTCTTGTTGCTGATCATCAACCTAGGTGGATAAATTCACAGTTTTCCGAGTAAATGTAACAAATTAAGGTTTTTATTTTTATTTTTATTTTTTTTAGCCCCGGAAAAATCGCCGTTTTCGGTTTATACGAATTCTTTTCTGTTTGTTTGTTTGTTTGTTTTTATTTTTTTTCAAAGAGAAAGAGAAAAGATGAGTCAGATGTCTCAGACTAAGAGTCGTTTCGGAACGAGTCAAGAATTGCTGAAAGCGTCGAACTTTTTCGCTTTCCCAGAGAAACCGGCCGATTTAATCTCGCTGTTCATGCGGGCAGGCCTATTAGTCTGCCTCGTCTCCTCCATTATCCTCGCTCTCTACTCTGCTTTCTTCACACGGTCTCAGTGGTTCGTCCCACCCGATTTGAATCGCACATCCCGAGACGTTTCAGTCGGAGAATCGGGACCCACAAACATCTCCCACATCCTTTTCGGTATCGGAGCCTCGGTGAAGACATTGCCGAAACGCAGGCCGTACATGGAGCAATGGTGGGTCCCAAACGCCACTCGCGGTTACCTCTGGTTGGACGAAGAACCCAAGGAGGAGAAACAAAAAACCGGTCCGATTCCGTATCGGGTTTCTGAAGACTGGACCCGGTTCAGGTACTTGAGCTCTCAATCGGCCGTACGAATCGCCCGAATCGTTTTGGAGAGTTTCAAACTGGGTTTGCCGAACGTGAGGTGGTTCGTAATGGGAGACGATGATTCGGTGTTTTTCACTGACAACTTGGTTTCGGTGTTAGCGACATACGATCACAATCAGATGTACTACATTGGTGGGAATTCCGAGAGCGTGGAACAGGATGTGTTGCATTCCTACGACATGGCGTTTGGTGGAGGGGGTATCGCTGTCAGTTATCCGTTGGCAGCCAAGCTGGTCAACATTATCGACGGTTGTCTGGACAGGTACTACAGATTCTACGGCTCTGATCAAAGGATCTGGGCATGTATCAACGAGATCGGTGTGCCCCTCACCCAACAAGATGGGTTCCACCAGGTACGTTGTCGTTGTATCATGTTGCCTTTTTTTTTTTTTTTTCCCCTCTTTGCCATTATGAATTTACACGTGGCGCATTTCGAGTGGGAAGTATAAGCTTGACTATCTTTTTGATGGGGGCTTGTGGATCAATTGGGCGCCACGTGTAGGTTTTGTAATTTCCGTCACGCTGTGGTTTTATTTCTCATGGCGTTTCCAAAGGGGTGGAACTTTTTTGATTTTTAAGTGACAAGTGTGAGACCCACTTCAACTTTGATTTGCTTTTGCAAATTGACCTCCAAGTAAATTTGATTCTGATTTATTGAGACTCAATTGGGAAAATCATTTTGAATTCCTTTTTCTTTCTTTGCCATAATTATTTTCCTTTATTGTTTTTTGGGGGTGTAAAATCTCTCATTTAATCCAAGAAATATGGTAATTTTTTCACCTATATCCTCCTAATGGGTAGAATTTTCCTTAAATGTAGGCTGGCTAACATTTGAAATTCTAAACAACGTTGAGGGAATGGTATAAATATGTAAGAATATTTTACTGACTTGTTTGGGGGAGGAAGAATAAACAATTAAAGAATCACTGGGAACAAGAAAGAAAACAGCATTTGGTATTATTCCTTGGACATCTATAAAGGAAAGAAGAGGAAAAAAAGAAAAATCCATTAGTAATTGGACATTTGTAAAGCTCTTCAAACAAAACATGTAAAATATACACACATCATATATGTAAAAAAGAACAGTATATTACACGCTCCTAGGCCATAGTTTAATTAAATGTGGCTAGCATGTTGGGTGGGAATTTGTGATGGATTCTCCAAGAGATTGTGTAGTGCATATAGATTGTTCTTTTATTCAAAATTTTTGTATATGTGTTTACGTGTCACATATTTGATAGAGGCTTCATTAAAATTAACGTGGGGAAAAGTTGATTTAGGTGGGCTAAAAACACTATTACACAATCATAAGGTGTGTTCTAATTCGTCTTTATTAGGGAGGGTATCTTTTTATTTTTTTAATTTAGTTTAAATCTTTTCCTAAGCACCACGAGAATTGAGAATGCAAAAACCATTTTTTTATTTTTGTTTTTTTTACCTAGGCAAACTTTTTTCTACCTGTCTTGTCCTTTGTATAGCAAGCCTGTGCCACGGTTGCCACCTGTTAAGCTATGTTAGGAGTGATGGTCCTCAAAAATTAAAGTTTGCTTTGTCCTTTTGTACTGCCACCATAATCACTTTGGCAAAAAGTATCTTGCCCTGCGGTCCAAGTCGTTCTTTCTACATTTAAAGTTTTTTTTTTTTAAAAAAAAAAAAAAAAAAAAAAATACCAACTACCATTCTTCTACAAGGTTCTTTAAGTGAGTTTTTTTCCTTTTATTTTATTTTTTTTAAATGAAAAGTGTTTGCTCAATTTAACCATCCAAGCAATGCCCCAAGACTTTAGAACAAGGGTGTTTTTTGTGTAAGATTATGGACCCGTTTTATAGATTAAGAATCCAGACTGGTTGGTGTACTTTACCATTCCAACAACATAAAGTTAGTGAGATTACACCTTGCAAGCTAAAAAAAAAAAAAAAAAAAAATTTGCATTAATGAGATATTGACAGTCATGGAAAGGGAAAGTGAAATTGCCCATCACACGTTCATGTTAGTCAACCTCAGCCGTTTTTGTGGCCAAAAATTATAATTAATATCCACAAGTACATGATATATCTATCTTTCAATTTTCTTTGCTGATTTTTGTTTGTAATTTTGTTACAGTTGGATATTAGAGGAGACCCATATGGTCTTCTAGCAGCACACCCATTGGCACCACTTGTGTCCCTTCACCATCTTGACCAATTTGAACCCATTTTCCCAAACCAGACCCAAATGGACTCATTCAAGTCCCTAATGAAGGCATACCGGGTCGACCCGAGCCGAATCCTACAGCAATGCTTTTGCTATGACAGAAAGCGTAAATGGTCAATATCAATTTCATGGGGCTACACTCTCCAGATTTACCCTTCAATGGTACCCGTTTTGGAGCTCCAGAGACCATTTCAGACGTTCAAAACTTGGAGGAGTTGGAGTAATGGACCTTTCACATTCAATACCCGACCCATGAGTTCTAACCCGTGTCAACGACCCGTTATTTATTTTCTGGACCGAGTTGAGGAGACGAGTACTAAGAGTGGAAGTCTCTCCATTTATAAGAGGTTTGTGGCTAAGGATGGGAAGCAATGTAATAGAGAAGATTATGGCCGTGTAATGACAGTGCAAAGAATTATAGTTTCCTCCATAAAGATGGACCCGGCTAATTGGAAGAAGGTGATATTTTACAAGCATCAAAATATGTGTTTGCAGAAATATTGTAGATTTTTTTTTTCCCATGAAGAACATGCATGCATTGAAAAATTTTGAAATGCATATAGTTTCTTCGTCTAATAAACTATGATCTTTTTGATTGTATGAGCAGGCTCCACACAGAAAATGCTGTGAGATTATGGACCGTGGAAGCATAAAGAATGGTGACATGCGGATTAGAATTAGAAATTGCAGAGCAAAGGAAACTATTACGGTATAAAAGGGTCTTTTTCTTTTTTTCTTTTTTTTCAATTATAGCATGGAGGATGGTTTATTAGCATTAGATGTGAGATATTGGAGAATTTACGTTCGAGTAAATAATTCAGTTAACAATATTAAAGCGAACGAAGATTAAAGAAACAAAGATGCAGCTTAAATTGGATAATTCAATTTGAAGAAACTTTCCCCTTTTTGTTTTCTAGTTGTAATTTTTCATGAGTTTCAGTCCAGGAAGAACAACTTTCAGAATTTCTTTTTTGTTTTTTATTTTTTTTTAAAAAGGGCGGAAAATGATGAAAGAAAAAAATCATCCGAATCATTCTTTTGTGCTTTTTTAAAAAATATGCGCAGAAATGCCCCATAATAAAAAGTTGAACATGACTTTTTAAAAAGGAAAAAGAAAAAAAGTGAAATATGTTAATAAAGGCCGAAGACATTTAATTGAGCTCAAAGATACTTTGTGCCATTTTTTTTTTGCCTCCTTGTTTGTCTGTTGAATTCAAAGATACTTTGCGTAATCATAAAATGTTGAATAAAACAAATACTTTGTGTAATCATAAAATGTTGAATAAAACAAATACTTTGTGTAATCATAAAATGTTGAATAAAACGAATTTGGAAATCTCAAAATAAGGGTCTATGTTTGTGTCAATCACGTTTGAATCATTTCAAGTGCGGCACTATAAATCACATATCAAGCATTTCAAGTGCCGCACTATAAATTGTGGTTTGCTTATCTCTGTGCAACTTTTTAAAAATGGATTTTTGCAATTTGAAACCAGCTTTCGTCTGTTTACGTGTTTGATTTTTGTTTATTGTTTTATGTCATTTTACTAAATTATATATAATTTGTTTATTTCAATTGGTTGTTAATATATATGAGTTAATCGTAATAAAAACTTGTTAGATATACTAATTAATTACAAATGTAAAGGAAATGACCAAAAAGTGAAAAATAACACGATTCAAATTGCTTTTCATTTGTTTTTTGTGATTTTTTTTTTAAATTTAAAATTAATTAAGATATTTAATTACTATTAATAAATAACTGGAGTAAATAAATTATATAAAATTCAATAAAAATAATTAAATGCGGTAATAAACGGCATATATATATATAGATATATTTTTACTTCATTTTATTTTTCATTGTGTATAGAGTCCGAAATGACTTTTGATTGCCAATGGTATCAAATGGTTGTAAGAAAACTTGGCAAAGTAGTGAGCTAGAAGCCTACAACCAACTTTTATATAATGCAAAAATCTTGTAAAGGCAAAAAAAATAAAGGCAGACAACAATGGAATAGATGCATAAAGTAACAAAAGCACAGCCCGCAGCTTTTGAAGGAACAGATCATTCTTCAGACCATTCTTGGGCATGTAGTGACGATGCTTTTTTTTTTTTTGGGGGGGGTGAAATTCCTATTGAGTTTGCTAAGTCAAAGACTTTCTCCTTTAATCAAAATACTTGGAGTTTGGGATTCACTAAAAATGAAAGGGAAGAAAGAAAAATCAACATAAGATTTTCATGAATTTAAAAATTTTAAGGATATGTTTTCTAACTTAACGTATTACTCTTCTGCTATCCAAACTATAAAAACTGAAAAATACTTTGCTATCATTTATTTCCACAGTGAATCTCAAATTCTAAACGCACTCTCAAGAATCAAATTAAGTATAAACTCTAGGTACCTATTATCTTTTATCATTAGGTTGTATCTGATATATATCCAGCGCACAGCATAATTTGAGATTTATTATATATATCTTTATACCACCAAAAAGACAAAAAAAAAAAAAAAAAAGAAAAAAGAAAAAGAAGAAAAAGAATGAAAAATAATCATATACCTTTCTTCTTAGTTTTAGATACGTAACTACTAAACAATTGCAAAACAATATATGCCAAGCTCAACTCTTGTACACTGCAGCTGTTACAGATGCAGCGACACCAATCTCCTCTATTGCAATGTTATTCTATACTTCGACCAATGGATTACTAATTGCAGAGCAATGTCTCTCGTGTTGGATTTCCAGTTGTTGGATTTACCCTGATACAGCAAATTTTAGTTTTTTCATGAAAGAAAGCATACAGCAAACGCCAGAAGATTACTTAAAAGCATATATTATCTTACCCATCAGCAACTTTGCAAAGGTATTCCCGTTGATCATCTCTTAAAGGCACATCAGTGAAGTCTGACCAAATCGACATATTAGTCAAAAATAAATCAATCGCTTTCAACAGGCTTTTAACACAGCTGATATTTAAACTGAGAAACATTGAGGCCATCTTGGCTGCCCCAAGAAAATCATAATAATCTATTGACTATTCCACTAAATATCAAGGCTCAAATACTATTTTCAAAATGGGTTATCTAACGAAAATTAGAGCTATTATAGAGGCAATAAAACCATCAGCATAGGAAAAAACATAACAACCTCTTTCTCCCTAATTTTTTGCATAATTATCCTAAATACATGAATGTTTTGAAGCTGAACCTTCTGTCAACTATGTTACTATGTAAAACATAACAGTAACACTAGAATGATCGGTACCCAGTGTATTTTGTAGGGCACCTAGTCAGTTAATACAGTATATTTTTTTCTTAAATACCCCCTGGGATGTTAGTGAATGGTGTGTAAACATTTTGATTTTCTAGGTATGCATTCTTGCACAAAAGTGTTTGGTATAGCACTAAAGAACATTCTTTAACATCAAATCCACTGACACTCAGAGGAATCAAGAATTATGATTCAGAAGCTCTACATACCAGCACCAGTTATATCTGTTCCTCTGAAAGATGTGTTTCCTGTAGCAAGTGCACCTTCCAAATTAGCGTTAATCAACTTTGCCTGCATAAAGTGATACAGCATAAATAAGGAGATTAGAAAACATTGTGGACTTTTTTAATTGGTTCTTATAAATATTCTGTTGGGTAAGAATTGAACCTAGGACCCATGCAGAGCACAGGACAACCGTTAAAACCTGAGTCGAGCCAAGGGAGTGGGGTAACAAATATAAACTCAATGTGATGAGATTTACTGGTTTATATAAAGGACTTTAGCTTCAGGTTAACTGGGTAAAGAAAGTAGAATACAACAATAGAATCTGGCGGCCGGCAAAGTCTCATTAACTTCTATTTTGTGTGTGTGTGTGTGTGTGTGTGTGTGTGTGTGTGTGTGTACATTTATAACAAATAATGCAGCTATCATATCTACATTTAGGATGTCAAATGAGGTGGGCTGGTAACTTACTCACACCTACATCTGAGAGGTCATAGGTTTGAGATACCAGGGTGTAGGGAGGGTGGGGGGTAAATTATTGTATATATAAGGGGGTGTTTATTGTAAATGGCCAAAAATGTACATATATATATATATATATACATATCTAAATTTAGGGTGATGGTAGCAAAGTAAGAAAATCACATGAATAAATTCTTAATAGTAGCTACTTTATCATTGTTCGTGATCTATGCATTTTGAAAATGACAATAACGATTCTATTGGAGTCTGCTGTGTTGCAGATAGAAATTTAACCTCCTTTATGATCAATGTTTGGCTAGAACAAGGATGTTGTGCCATAAAATCCAGAGTTTAAATGAGCCTCACCCAATACTTTGCAATATCATAATGAGGGCAGACACGTTCATATTCCTAGTTATACATGAGATAAGCTCAAATTATGGTATGAGGAAAACTGAGTGGATTTAGGAAATTGCTGCATGTCTATCCATAAAAATAAGTGCTCTATATAGGAAGAGTTTCGTACTTGCATTTTGCCTAAGGTCATGGCACATCAATGGACATTGCTATTCCTAACTTCTAAACCTTGTAAAGTTATGGAGACAAGCTTAGGATAAATTAATGGCTCGAGGAAATCATGATATTGACACAAATTATTTAATTTCCTGCACATCACAAAGTATCTGTATATATGTAAGGAGTAAGGACCGTATTTTGTAACCAACCAAAAGTATTATCATCAGTGGAAACAATTTGATTTTTTCACTTCCCAGGTAAATAACTGGGAATACTTTCTATACTTTCTATCCTCGTCATATTCTCCCAGCCTACTTGCTAAATTGGAAATAATAATAATAATACTAATAATAATTCAGTGTTACATGTACAGTATCCAGTGAACAGATGAAGGGACAAGAAGAATTGACAGAAGTGTATATTAAACTAAATAGATTTTAAATGTTCAATTTTAAATCACCTTTGTTACATTTGCCAACGAAAAGTCTGCACCTCTTAGATCAGCATCTGAAAGATCAGCCCCTACAGAGAGAGAGAGAGAGAGAGAGAGAGAGAGAGAGAGAGAGAGAGAGAGGGATTTCCAGAGAGCAAAAACTATCTTCTTTAGCACAAACAGAGTAAGTGGTAATTACAATTAAAGTCATGGTTAAATATCTTATTAGATGAAATACAGACTCATAACAATATTTAACAATTAAGTTTAAGCTTGCAAGAGAGGTGAGAATGTTTGAATGAAAGCAATGCATATGCAACATTAAAATCTTAACCATGATAAAAAATCAGCTACCCATTTGTCATAAATTTCCATGCAACCGGGGATATTAAAAAATAATAATAATAATAAAAATAAAAAAGTACCTGTTAAATCGGCATCGAAGAAGCTAGCACCAAGTAACTTGGCGCCTTTAAAATTCGCTTGTCGCAATATTGACTGCAACAAGAAAAAAAAAGAAAAAACAAAAGAAAAAAAGCATAAAGTCATCAATACAAAGATATGATATAAATATATGTCTCTGTAAAATTACAAAGGGACACAATTTAATTTGAATCGGACCGTTTTGAAATCTTGCTGGATCAAACTCTTGCCGCTAAAATCCTTGCCAGTGAGATCCTGACCCCTAGTCACCTCAGAACCGTACGGACCTCCACCCTTTTTTTTCCCCCCCATAATCCACAATGCCCAAAAAAAAAAAAATTCAATCCGTAAAGGAAAGAAAACTCATTTGTGTTCAAACTTTAATTCTCTTTCTCTTCTCTTTTTTTTTTACTTGATTTTCTCGGGAAAATTACCTTGAAAGCGAGCGCAGGATCAACTAGGAACAGTGAAGCAGAGAGCAGAGCGAGGAAGGTCGCCCTGGAGATCGATTCACCGAGAGAATAAAAGAGAAGACTCGGAGGAGAAGCTTCTAGGTGATTCTTCTTCTTCTGCGCCTGTCAAAACAAAAAGAATGAGAAATGAGAATGAGAGCTGCTAAAGTGCGCGGGATGGGCGCATTTAGCAATCTGATGGCTCCAAACTGCAAAAAGAGAGAGAAAACAGAGAAGTGAGGATGAGAGGTGCGCATTATACATGGGGCGCAAGATAGCAGCAGTGGAGGGAAAAGTGAGTGTGAGCTCTGGGAAGAGAAAATGGAGTTCTTAGTGTGATTTGGTTGGGAGACAAAGATACGTTGAGAAGAAGAGCCATTTCACACCGGAACCTCTCTCTCTCTCTCTCTCTCTCTGGTGTCGTCGTGGTTAATGATCGTAATAATCTCTCAGTGGATAAACAAATATGGTCATCATTCTGTCTATTTGCTCACACCTATGAGCGAAATAATATCACTAAATAATTTGACTTATTTTATCTATATTTTTTATTTTTATTTTTGTTATCTTGAAGAGTATCTCAATTAGGAGTGGACATGTATTGGATTGATTTGGTTTTGAAACAAAATATAATTCAATTCATATTTATCGAATTTTTTAATATACAATCAAAATCTAATTATTAAAATATTAAATCCAAACCAAACTAAATTATTTATAATCGGTTTAATTTAGATTTGTTGATCGGTTTGAAACTTATTAATTTATAAATATATAATATAAATAAAATTTTTTTCAAATATAAAAAATAAATAATAAATTATAATTATCCAAACATAAAATACAATTAGAATAATATAACATAGTCTATAATGAAAAATAAATAAAAAATGTAACAAATGATACACATCATACACTTATCAAGTAGCAAGCATTAATGTCATCATCTCATTTCTATAAAATCAAATTAAAATTGTTAGAACAAATAATATAAAATAATATATTTATTAAAATTCATTCAATCAATAATCGATTTGGAATTTGGGGATGTAAAAAAAATATATATATTAAAAATTAATATATAAAAATGGAAAAAAAAAGTTAAAAATTAATATATAAAAAAAATATTAAAGTTTATATATAAAAATGAAAAAAATAAAAATATATATAATTTTTAATTATATAATATATTATTTGGATTGGATTGGATTTATATTTCCAATGCATAACCAATCCAATCCATATAATTTATAATATTTTAAACTCAATCTTATCTAATTGATATAAAAATCCAATTCAAACTATTAAAAATATATTTGATTGGACTGATTGAACGAGTTGGATTGAATTTTATCCGTCCCTAATCTCAATGGTTATATATCATACATGGAATTATGGATTCAAACAATTACTCTTAACAATAATTATAAAAAAAATTATAGTAAAATCTAAAATTTATTAACATGCAAATTTTAGCTGTTACAAATATAGAATGTTAATTAAGAAAATCTTCACATTTGCAATCAAATAAATATATGGGATATAATGAGAAAAGAAACTTAGAGAGAGAGATCAGCAGGGAAAATATTCACAACAGTCAAATATATGATCAAATATTGATTTTTATTTTGCTAATTACGATGAAATCAAGTTCAGAATGATGAAAAAGCTTAGGTGTCATCGTAATACTAGTTGGCCCAGTACTAATACGAAATAACCATTGGTTAGATGGTGTAAAAATTCGAGCCCCAATAATATATGGAAAAAAGAAAATTCCAAAATAAGGAATATAGTACCCAAAAAACAACAAAAAAAAAAAGTTTAAATATTAAAGAGAATTCATTTTTTCATAAAAAACTAGAAGCCGGCAACGTGTATGAGTGGTTGATCTTTTGCCGGCAACGGCTCTGATCGCATCGAAGCGAAAGCGAAACTAAAATAAGAAAAAAAGGATAAAAAAAAAAAGAACGAAAACACGGTGACTGGCCGAGTCTTGTGTGTCGCCGCAGCAGCTAAAACCCAAGTCCTTCGCGATCCCATTTCTCTCTGCATATAGTGTTTTAGGGTTTCTGCTGTTCTCGGCATTTTGCCAAATCAAGGTTCGTTTCCAATCCCTGATTCGCATTCCTCATTTTTCACTTAATTTCACAACTTTTGGATTTGTTTAATTCTTTTTATACAGACATTTGCCATTTTAAGTTTCTTTTTTTCTTAATTACATATTTAATGTCAAATAATTTGCTCTTGATACTTCAATATTTATCTGCGTTCCTTTTTTTTTTTTTGTATGATCTGTTAGTTTATACTTTGTTTTCTCTGGTCATTCACTGAGATCTTTGATACTTGGCTAATTGGGTATGCATTGTTGACCAGATCTCGAGCATATATGAAGCGTGCATGTGTGTTTCTGTTTGTTCAATACTGCATTTTGTTTAATTTTTCATTTATGATGAAATATTGGTGTTGGGTTTTTCTGAAACTTGGCAGAGAAAAAACTTAGAGATTATGTATGAACGCAAAAATTCAGTATTCTGTGCATGCGGGTCAACTTGGAATGTTGTTGTTGTTGGTGCCATGAAATGGGAATTTTCACCTTCATTTTTGGACTTTCTCTTATTTGTCTCATACAAAACGGATACAGTCTGTCCTTTTGAGGAGTTATGTTACGCTGTCTCAGGGTAGTAATGATTCCTTATTACTGATTTGCTTCAGCATGCTCTTAAGTTGGTTGGAAGTTAGTAAGTAATGGATTGTGTTGGCATCAGTTCCAGTGAAAAAGTTGGAAGAGAGAAGGGAAACAGTGAGATTGATCCTGGATAGAGCTGGTGCTTGTGGTTGCTGGACTGTGGTAGTGTTGGCATTGCATATAGGACTAGAGCACACCTTATATATATTTTGCCGAAAAGGATTTCAAGGGGAGGTCATAAAGAAGATAAAACAAGTTTGTGTTAGTATCGTATGTTATTCTGCTGATAACTATATTTTATATATGGATATATGCATTTTACATGTTTTGGTTAGGTGCGTGTGTCTTATAATTGAAATATGTCTCTTCCCTTATTTCCTTGTTATGGTAGCTCTAAAAGCCTGCTATTGATATGACTGCAAATATCTGCAGGAGGCTTCTCTGTGTTACTTGTTGCAGTTCACTCAACTAATTCAATATGTGAATTTTCTAAAAAGTATGCCTTTGCATGTCTGTAGATTGTGAAGGTATGCTTTGCTTATGTTTCTTCGCCTTCTGTGCATAGACGTTGGTAAATACTGGTAGAACTTGGGTTCTATCTTAAGAAATTGTTGAAAGATGGGACGTCTAAAGCTGCAGACTGGAATCAAGGCAATTGAGGAAGAACCTGAGGACTGTGATGCTACTTGTTCTAATAAAGCGACTTTAGCATGCATGATTAATTCAGAAATAGGAGCTGTATTGGTAGTTATGAGGAGAAATGTAAGATGGGGGGGTCGGTATATGTCGGGTGATGATCAGCTGGAACACTCTCTAATTCAGTCTTTGAAGGCATTACGCAAGCAAATTTTTTCATGGCAGCATCAGTGGCAGACCATCAACCCTGCAGTGTATCTCCAGCCTTTTTTGGATGTGATTCGATCGGATGAAACTGGTGCACCGATTACTGGTGTTGCTTTGTCATCGGTTTACAAGATCTTAACACTTGATGTGATTGACCAAAATACTGTGAATGTTGAAGATGCAATGCACTTGTTGGTTGATGCTGTCACTAGTTGCCGTTTTGAGGTGACTGATCCTGCATCTGAGGAAGTAGTACTGATGAAGATATTACAGGTACTTCTGGCTTGCATGAAGGGTAAAGCATCTGTTATGTTGAGTAATCAGCATGTCTGCACCCTTGTGAATACATGTTTCCGTATAGTCCACCAAGCAGGAACAAAAGGTGAATTGTTGCAACGGATAGCTCGGCACACTATGCATGAACTTGTTAGGAGTATTTTCTCACACCTTCCAGATATTGACAACACAGAAGGTGCGCTGGTAAATGGAGTCAATACTGTCAAACGGGAGGTATAAGTGCTGTTCCATTTGTCTTTTCTTGCTGCAATATTTTCTCTCAGTTTTTGTATCTGCAGTTGGGAAGTAAAGTGGAAATGAAAAGAAAAATATCGAAATTCTTAGATTTAGTTGTTCTTTAGGCTATCTTACCATAAGAAAAGTTACAAGTAGCAACCATTTAATTTCTTTTCACATTGTCCAGAGACTAGTTTATGGTTCCCAAAATCCAAATTTTCTTCAATGCTTTTGTGCTTTTAAACTTTTTCTGTAATTGAAAAGTGATATGTAAGCTTCCCTTCTCTTATTTTCCTGTACCTTGAAAAGGAAGTCTCAAGTGAATTTAGAGCTAGAAATGTGAATGCGGGGACCAGATGCCTTGACTTTGTCTCTATGGTAGTTAAAGGATATTTGGCCTTGTAAGCTGTGTTTGCGTTTGTAGTTTTGTTCTGGATGATTTGCATCCCTTGCCTATTGTGTAGATGAGACTAGATCTTTTGAATATACATGAGAAGATAATAATTAATGTTTCTGATACCTATCTTTTTATATTTCTTCTTCATGAATATATTTAGTCATTGCTTTGCAGATTGATGGGCTAAATAATGAGTATGCATTTGGAAGTAGACAATTGGAGAATGGCAACATGAGTACTGAGTATGATGGTCAATCATTATCAACGAATCTTGCTTCTAATGCTTCTATAGTGGCTGGAATGGATGAAGATACGATTAGAGTTGGTACTGGGAAAGGCAATGATCCATATGACTTGCATCTCATGACTGAGCCTTATGGAGTTCCCTGTATGGTGGAAATATTCCACTTCCTTTGTTCTTTGTTAAATGCTGTTGAGAATATTGGATTAGGTCCCAAATCTAATACCATAGCATTTGATGAAGATGTTCCTCTTTTTGCCTTGGGTTTGATTAATTCTGCTATAGAGGTGAGTGGCCCCTCTATTAGGCATCATCCTAGATTATTGACTTTAATTCAGGATGAATTGTTTCGTAGTCTGATGCAATTTGGCCTGTCAATGAGTCCACTTATTCTTTCGGTGGTATGCAGCATTGTTCTTAATTTGTACCATCATCTATGTACTGAACTCAAACTACAGCTGGAGGCTTTCTTTTCTTGTGTAATTTTGAGGCTTGCACAAAGCAGATTTGGAGCATCTTACCAGCAGCAAGAGGTTGCTATGGAGGCTCTCGTTGACTTCTGCAGACAGAAGACGTTTATGGTGGAGATGTATGCTAACTTAGATTGTGACATAACTTGCAGTAATGTCTTTGAAGACCTTGCCAATCTTTTATCCAAGAGTGCTTTCCCTGTTAACTGCCCTTTGTCATCAATGCATATTCTTTCTCTGGATGGTCTTATTGCTGTTATTCAGGGAATGGCCGAGAGGATAGGCAATGGGTTAGTTAGTTCAGAGCAGTCTCCCATGAATATTGAGGAATATACTCCATTTTGGATGGTGCAGTGTGATAGCTACGCTGACCCTAATCATTGGGTCCCTTTTGTTCGCCGGAGAAAGTATATTAAGAGAAGGTTGATGATTGGAGCTGATCACTTTAATCGTGACCCCAAGAAAGGGCTAGAGTTTCTCCAAGGAACACACCTCTTGCCTGACAAACTTGATCCTGAAAGTGTGGCCTGCTTTTTCAGGTATACTGCTGGGTTGGATAAGAATCTTGTTGGTGATTTTCTGGGAAATCATGATGAGTTTTGTGTTCAGGTTCTTCATGAATTTGCTTGGACTTTCGATTTCCAAGACATGAATTTGGATACTGCATTGCGACTTTTTTTGGAAACATTTCGACTGCCCGGAGAATCACAAAAGATACAAAGGGTGCTTGAAGCATTCTCAGAGAGATATTATGAGCAGTCGCCACAGATTCTGGCTAACAAGGATGCTGCTCTCTTATTATCATATTCACTTATATTGCTGAACACTGATCAGCACAATGTCCAAGTGAAGAAAAAAATGACTGAAGAGGACTTCATCCGGAATAATCGGCGGATCAATGGAGGCAATGATCTACCTAGAGATTTTCTTTCAGAGCTGTACCACTCGATATGCAAGAATGAGATCCGCACAATTCCAGAACAGGGTGCTGGTTTTTCTGAAATGACCCCGAGCCGGTGGATTGACCTAATGCACAAATCCAAGAAAACTGCCCCATTCATTCTGTCAGATTCTAAAGCCTACCTTGACCATGACATGTTTGCTATAATGTCAGGGCCAACTATTGCTGCTATCTCTGTGGTATTTGATCATGCAGAACATGAAGAAGTATTCCAAACATGTATTAATGGATTCCTAGCCATAGCTAAAATTTCTGCATGCCATCATCTTGAAGATGTGCTGGATGATCTGGTTGTGTCTCTATGTAAGTTCACAACACTGTTGAACCCATCATCTGTTGAGGAACCTGTGCTGGCATTTGGTGATGACTCGAAAGCACGAATGGCAACTGTAACAGTCTTCACTATTGCCAATAAGTATGGTGATTACATTCGCACAGGTTGGAGAAATATTCTGGACTGCACCCTAAGGTTACACAAGCTTGGCCTTCTTCCAGCTCGTGTGGCCAGTGATGCAGCTGATGAGTCCGAACCCTCTGTTGACACTGGACATGGCAAGCCTTTAACAAATTCTCTATCTACTGCTCATATGCCTTCTGTGGGTACTCCAAGGAGATCCTCTGGATTGATGGGGCGATTTAGTCAATTGTTATCTCTTGACACAGAGGAGCCAAGATCTCAACCTACTGAACAACAACTTGCTGCTCATCAACGCACCCTTCAGACGATTCAAAAATGCCATATTGACAGCATATTTACTGAAAGTAAGTTTCTGCAGGCTGAATCTTTATCACAGCTTGCACGAGCACTTACTTGGGCTGCAGGGCGACCCCAGAAAGGGAGCAATTCTCCTGAAGATGAAGATACCGCAGTTTTCTGTCTAGAGTTGCTAATTGCCATTACCTTGAATAACAGGGATAGGATTGTGCTTCTTTGGCAGGGTGTCTATGAGCACATAGCCAGCATTGTTCAGTCAACTGTCATGCCATGTGCCCTGGTTGAGAAGGCTGTTTTTGGACTTCTTCGTATTTGTCAGCGGCTGCTTCCGTACAAGGAGAACCTTGCAGATGAGCTTTTGAGGTCACTGCAACTTGTGTTGAAACTTGATGCCCGGGTTGCTGATGCGTACTGTGAGCAAATTACGCAGGAAGTCAGTCGCCTTGTAAAAACAAATGCCTCTCACATCAGATCCCAAATGGGTTGGCGGACCATCACATCCCTACTTTCCATCACTGCTCGACACCCAGAAGCCTCAGAGGCTGGATTTGATGCATTGTTGTTTATTATGTCTGATGGAGCACATTTGTTGCCAGCCAATTATGTTCTATGTGTTGATGCTTCAAGGCAGTTTGCTGAGTCTCGTGTTGGACAGGCAGAGCGTTCTGTTCATGCAGTGGATCTAATGGCAGGTTCTGTTGATTGTTTAGCACGGTGGGCATGTGAGGGTAAGGAAGCAATGGGAGAGGAAGAAGCTATGAAGATGACTCAGGACATTGGAGAGATGTGGTTGAGGCTTGTCCAGGGATTGAGAAAAGTTTGTTTGGACCAGAGGGAAGAGGTTAGAAATCATGCTTTACTGTCGTTACAAACGTGCTTGACAAGAATGGATGGGATACATCTTCCTTATGGTTTCTGGTTACAGTGCTTTGATCTAGTGATATTCACATTGCTTGATGACTTGCTTGATATTATTGCACAAGGATCCTCCCAGAAGGACTATCGGAACATGGAAGGAACGCTTATCTTTGCATTGAAGCTCTTGTCCAAGGTATTTCTGCAGTTGCTTCCTGACCTATCTCAGTTAACAACTTTCTGCAAGTTATGGCTTGGTGTTCTTAACCGAATGGAGAAATATGCAAAGGTGAAAGTTAGAGGTAAAAAAAGTGAGAAGCTTCAGGAACTTGTGCCTGAGCTGCTCAAGAACACCTTGCTTGTTATGAAGACAAGAGGTGTGCTTGTGCAGAGGACTGCCTTAGGTGGTGACAGTTTGTGGGAGCTGACATGGCTAAATGTGAATAAAATTGCTCCATCTTTGCAATCTGAGGTTTTTCCTGATCAAAATTCAGAGCAATCAGAGGGTAAGCAAGGTGAACCTTTGGAAGGTCTGTTATCTAATGAATCAAGTGATGTTCCTGCAACTAAAGCAACACTTTCTGAAGGTGCTGCAGGTGGAGGTTAGCATGTTCTACATAATGTTGGCAACCAGACCTTTTCTCTTAGTACATGTCCATAAGCATTGAGCTATTATACGAGATAGTCTTAGTTCAGAAATTTAATCAACAGAACCTCATGGACCACATGTTGACGTGGTTGGAGAGATGCTAGATGAGGGCCGATTGGCAACCCAGGCAAGTTGGTTGGTGTCTTAGTAATGATCTCGGTATTCCGTTTCATGATTTGGCTCCGGCAAAATTTTTTTATGGTGTATTTCCAGATAAGTAGTGGATTTCTCTGATGGTATATTTTACTTACGTTAGTAAGAATGCTTATTAGGCTAATAGTTTTACCATTTTTTTTTTTTTTATAAATTTTTTTTTCTATGTTATATTGAAAAATTCGTGAGAAGGAAGTTTATCTATACCACAATATAAGGAAATCTTTTAATAGTTTTGTATCTGCTTGCATATTGATGTACAGAACCAGGATTAGTTTTTTATTTTTTTATTTTTTTATTTTTTTATTTTTTATTTTTTTACCGTTAAAGTAGCATGTTCACTCATGATGACAATGTTAGTTTTAGGTTCTATTCAAACTTTCTAATTTGTCTTGCATGACACAAATAGTTCTTCAGTCCCATGAATTTCAAATTTATTATGTATTCTTTTGGAAGTGGTTGTACCTTGACCATGATGATGCTGAAAAAGAGCAGTCTATGCTTTTTGTAATTCATCCTAAAAACTTTCCATGTTGACTAATTAGCAGCAAGCATTATGCTTATGATGCAACGTGCTCAAATTAATACTTTAGTTTTCATTGTTTTGGAAGGAAAATTATGAATATGGGTACCAAACCTAAGCACACGAGGTCAAGTGAAATCTTTTTCCTGTCCCATTAGTTTGGGATTAGAGAAACACGGGCAAAATGAGTTATTTTTTGTGGTGCTGGTGAACTGTGAGAGCCAAAACTGAATTCCTGACATTGTTTTAAGCCATTTGCTGGTGATTATAGCTGGCTGTATATTGCAGAAAGTTAGGGCCTTGCATGAAGCTTGGTTTGGGTATGTAGCATTGAATGTCTATCCTCACCAGATGGATCTGAGCAGGAATGTTTGATTACCAGGAAAAGAAAACAAGAGGGCTCCATAAGGAAGAAAATAGGTCTTTTTAGTGCTAGAATCTGCTCATCTTGTTCTATGTTTATCCGCAACAATAATGTGGAGCCATGTGAATCAATATGTTTTTATCTCTCTTATAATGTGCTTAATGCAAAATCAAGCTTGAGATCTCCATTATCAAGCTGTTTTTAAGGATATTTACCTAAAAAAAAAGAAGAAAAAATTATCAAAAGGAAAAACTGTTTTAAAGGATAGAGCAGGGTGATTTTGATATTGACCCTAATCAAACTGTTTGAAATGATTGCAAGCGAAAAAAAATCCAGTGGGTAGCTGAGAGAAAGTCAGCAACATTGATTGTGGAACCAAAGATTAAGGAAAGCAGTTTTGACATTTTTACATAAGTTCGTCAATCCAGGGACAAATTAGATTTTTAACCAGGGAAAAAAAAAAAATTAAAAAAATAAAGGGACAAATTAGGTGGCCAGGGAGGGAGGGTAGAAAAATTGGATGCCTTTCCCTTTTAATTTGGTAAGCCATGATATTGAATTTTCTGACACAAGAGTGGAGAACTAATGAACTATGCCTTATTTTGTGGCTCTTTTTTTGGCTTTTTTTTGCTTTTTTTAATTATTTGTTTTTTTTTTTTTAATCTTTTTCTTCTAGGATAATTTTCCTGGTAAAATTCAACAAGGAAAGATGGCACTTGTTAATTGTCTTGTTAGTCAAATTTGGAGGTAATATTTTTCTCCTGCATCAAATTTGGAGGTAATGCAATCCAGTGACGTGGCAGTACAAATTATTATTATTATTATTATTATTATTTTTTCCCGATAATTAATGCTCAAACCTTCAAACTTTAATACAAGTGGCTCAAAAAGGAGGAGGAAAAAAAGAAGCAAAGGACCATAGTTTGCATATTTCATTTTGACCGGGTTAAAAACTGTATTTTTATAGCCCATTTGGAAAGTATAAAAATTGAGAGAAGAAAAGATTTTTGGATTTAGTTTTTAAGGATTTAATTTTCTGATAATTAATTTTTGTTTTAATTTTTATGATGAGTAGTAGAAAAGTTAAGATTTATAAGTAATTAAATTTAAGATTGTATAATAAATTAAAGGTAAATATATATTTTAAAAATATTTAAAATTATTTTTTTTTTAAATTTTAAAATGACATTTATATAGATGTGAAGAATTTTCCCATATATTTTCTACATTGATGGAAATTTAATTTTCTGTACTCACACTCTTTCACCTTACAATAAGTATTCAAATAAAAAAAAAATTTACTTTTCCAAAAAAATTAAATTTTCACTAATTTTATCTTTATTCAAATATGATATTAATTTTTTCAGTTATAAAATTCATAATATTCAAATATTTGTTTATATATAATTTGAAGATTTAAGTAAGATTTATAGTAAATCAAAATTATAAATAAGATGCTATGGATAGATAAAATCTTATAATTATTTTCTGACAGAAAAATAATATGTTTTCAGAGTAATTTTATAATTGGATAATATATAAAATGATATTAATATAAAATCAACAAATAATCTTTTGAGAATAATATATTTAAAGATTAATTTAAGATAAAGCTAAATTATATTTTATAATTTTCCCTATCTAACTATTTAGAGAGAATTTTAAAAATTATCGTATGTCTTGGATCATATATATATATACATATATATATATATAAAGTTAATGTTACCTTAGGACTACGACATTTCCTCTTTTTTTTTTTCTTCTTTTTTTTTTTCCTTAATTTTTAACCTCGTTTCTTAAATTTCGATACAAAATTAACTCTTCAAATAATCGCATAAATAAGTCCATATACAAGCCTTAGTTTTTTCTTAAAGCAAATCGATAAAAATAAGGAACCGTTAAAAAATAAAGTTTAGAGTAACCACAAACAACAAAGCCGGAGAGATAAACTTAATACTGAACTTTGACGGAGACAAAAAAATGTTAAACAAACTGGAATTAAATGTGATTAAACCCATGAGTAAACCAGATTAATTCGATGATGAAAGAATAATAAAATAACATATTGCAGTGTAAACTTAGCTTTAACCAAAGGAAAACCGTGGATTGGAATTAAAAATAAATAAGATTAGAGGTACCAGTTAGTCCATTAAATTATTTATCGAGTATACATATATATATTTTTTTGTTTGAATTAGTATACATATATATTATTTGATTGACTGGTATTTATTCACATTTATGGTTTCAATAATTATTTATTTATATTTAAATTATATTAATTAATTAAATAATAACACATGTATACTTTTATAGATAACTTGATAAAGTAGATATGCCTTGAAAATTATGATACCATGAAATTCAGAGAAAGAGTCTTTTGACTAGCTTATTTTCGATTGCTATATATGTAAGTTTGCTTATTTACGTGATTTTCTAAATTTTTTATCTGTGAAATGTTTATGTCTTCCTTGATTCTCTTTTAATAATATTTGTCTTTATAATAAATTAGTTCCTTGATTCATGAAATTTACCTTGAAAATTTTTAAAACAGTATGTTTCTATTTGTATGGACAATTTAGTGATAAACAGTAATATTAGAGGTGCCAAAAAGTCTTATTTTACCAAATATAGATGTGTTATTATTTTATTGGTTGGAATATTAGTATAATTTACATATGAATAAATATACTTTCTATGGAATAAAATAATACTAAATGTATCACTTATTCTACCAAGTTATTTATCAAATATGCACATATCATTATTTAATTGATCTATATTTAATTTCATTTATCTTTTTTAAATTGATTTATTATTAATACATTAACCAATCGATAATAAAATATGTATATTTGATAAATAACTTTATAGACAAAATGGTACTTGTAACTTACTCTTAAACAATAAATGTAACTAAATATAACTTAATTAAATAATAATACATGTATACAAGGTTTAAAATATCCGATATTTTTTCGATATTTTTATTTTTTGAAGGGGTCGAAATAAAATTTAAGTTTGAAATGAAAATTAATAGAATTTCTATAATATTCATTGAAATTTTTGAAATTTTTGCAAAATTTTCATGGAAATTTTCATAAAATATCTACATTAAATCTTTAACGATTTAGTTAAAAAATCTATAATTTCTATGAAAATTTTCATTAAAATTTCAAAAATATCCGATATTTTTTAATTTTCTTTTTTAAAAATTCATAAATATTATTGATATTTCGTAAAATATTTTATCAAATTAACTTTATTAATAATTTTTTTATCCTTTAATTGCTTTTTAAACATTTAGTGATATAAGCAAAATAGAATGAATTGAATTAAATAACGTTAATAAGTTTTACTTATTTATTGAATATCGATAAAGCAAAAATACAAAGATTGTAAATTATATTTTTGAACCTTAAAAATCTTAATATTTGAAACTATAATGGAAGATGATGATGAAGAAGGCAATCAAATGTACCAATGGATTAGAAATGTTCATTTAGATGATCATGAAGAGAATCCTGATCTAAAAATTGCTTAACAAGCTGAAAAAGAGGAAATAAATGTTCAAAAAGTTATTGTTGAATAAGTAAATTCTAGTAGTGGTGATTTATTTCAAAAGCTTATGAGAGAGCCAACTAGAACTACTAGTGCTTCAACTTCATCAAGTGGTATACATTCACAATTTGAGATTCTTAGTAGTCACTCTAGCTCCAGTGGTAATGAAGATAACTTCAATAAATTATCTGAATTAGAAGTTATAAAAGGTAATGGCTAAAGGGAATTACCAAGTCAAGAAGTTGGATTAAGCCCATTTACTGGTGAACAATATTAGACACATGCAACACAATATGAAGATCATGAGAGTAGAAATGCAGATCAAGGATTCAGTGCTGTTGGAAAATACTATATACATAAAAAAGAAAAAAATTTATATTGGAAATGTCACAACAAGAAGAAGATTCAATTTCTACGAATTTTGGATCTATGACAGTTGTAAGTCATTTTCATAATCCTCATTCAATGGATATGTATGGAATGTCACCAAGTAGCAACTCATGGATACCATCTAAAACTCAATCATCAGAGAGTAGTAGTTATGTACATAGTCAATCAATAATGCAAAATCCAAATGGTCGATATATTAATAATTATATGCAAAATTATCAAGCAGATACATCTTTTCATTACTATTTCTTATATTTCAAATCTCAAAATCAAAATGAGAAAGAAACTGATGATTTTCCACCACCCAGAAGTTCTATGCGGTATTAAGATGACATTTATGAACTACAATGTAATTGTAATAGTCATTTTATATATTTTAGTTAATAAATAATTTTATCATATATATATATTTTTGATATATTTTTATTAATAATAATTCATTTATGGTCATTAATGCTTATTATAAATCAATTCATTAAAAATAATATAACATCTATTCAATATTTTAGCAAGTTTTATAATCAATTTGAAAATCAATAGATTAAATAAACTAATTTTCAAGTTTGAATAAAAATTTATATTTTTTAAAACAAATTTCCATCATTTTTTATAATTTTTTATTGATATTCGATATTTTTCGATATTTTTATGAAAATTTTCGTATTTTAAATTTTCAATATTTCCATCGATATTGATTTTTTGAATCTTGCATGTATATTTGATAAATATTTTAGCATATTTTTTTTTTATTTCAATATTATTCAATATTATTATAGTGGTAAAATGATAAAAGAGTAATGCGAGAGGTATAACAAAAAGTCTACTAAACCATTAACCAAAAAATTGTGGCAAAATAATAGTTTTATTTTATAGGATGAAAAATTAATACAATGCATTAACCCAAAGATAAACCACTAAAATAATATTAGCTCCCTGTAGACTTTTTGATCTAATAATAAAATCATTATTTTTGAATAATAATATTACAATCAAAAAATTATTTATAAAAATATTGATCAAATGACATGGCATAGTGATACATATTAATATAACATAAATATAAATAAAATAATTAAAAAGTGGATTAAAACAATTTGATCCCCCTACTGCCATTGGTTTCTGAATTTCCCATCTCGGTATAAATAAATAAATAAATGTATATATATATAATTTTGCTACAAAAATATATGTGTTACCTTTGTGAGGTGGAGGGCTATGATATATTCGATTACATATGTAATAACTTATAGGGAGATTAATGTGTTTAAATCTTCTAAATTGAACATATTTTGGCATCTTAGTCCTTAAATTCTTTAATTTAGACGTTTTGATATTTGAATTTAAATAAATGATTCTTTAATTGAATTCTATTTGCATAAAAAATTCTTAAATTGATTATGTTTTAACACTTTAAAAAAAAAAAAATCTACTTTAAAAACTAAATAAAGTGTCAAAAAAGAGAGAGATTAAAGTAGCAAAATATATTCAATTCAAGAAGAAAATACATCAATCACCCTAAATTACTAAATTATATGTCTATGATCAAGCACTCTCACATTATCGTAGAATTGTTTGCATATGACTGTATGCATATAATGCTTGCCTTATTTGCTTGTCTTTACTTTATATGCGATTTCCTTGTTAGGACTTTCTATTTTATTTTAATTGGTCTTCGGTTATAATCCATTCCAATATGGACGGTAAGTTACTTATTACTATTTTTTTATCGCATGGAAAGGAATATTTCAAACAATTTGCTTTCAAAATTAAAACTCACCCTACATCCTTTTTTTTTTTAACCCCTTTCACTCATTTCAAATTCTTGACTTTAAATACATCTTCCTATTATCAGCAAAAAACATCAATAAAAGCACTTGGAGAAAAAACTAATCCAATTTCCAACCAAATGATCAACTTTTTTCTTTTATGTTTCTTTGGTGATACATAAATGTTCAACACTAGTATAACGAAGTGGCCTGGCCTGGTGGTCGAGAAGCCACTGCTTGGGCCAGAGATGCGCGAGTTCGAGTCGCTGGGGTGGAGGGTGAATCGGGGTCAGCCAAACCAAAAAGAAAAAAAAAAAAAAAAAAAAAAACTTTGACACTAGTATTGATTGACAGGTAATTTGTTTTTGGTTGCAAAATGGCAAAAGTAAAATGTAATGTTGAATTGAAAAGAGTGTACGAAAGTCCAAGCCAAAACTGGTCACAAGCCCACATCAAGCACACTTTTCTTATTTTTCAGAATAAGAGGAATAGGTTCTAGCATATTAGATATGTAGGTGGACTGTCAAAGCAGCAGAGTATGGCCTTGGTAACACCAATATTAATTTTCACTCACAGTTCCAATTCTCAAGTCCCAAGTAACAAGGTCCCAATTGCAACCCCAAAATGGCATATTAGACATGCTATAGACTATAGAGGAAGAAAGAAAGAAAGTCCTCCTTTGTGCAGTGACAGTGTAGCAGAGCAGTGGTTCTGTGCTGGTGGCTCGGTTTTTGGCGGTGATGGGTTAATGGGTTTTGTTTTTTTTTCTCTTTGCAGAGACATTGGCATTCGATACCCTTGTCAGGACTCACAGTCCCACAGACAGTGACGTGTTGGCGTTCCCACTACTCCCCATGCGCACGTTATCCCCTACCCCTGCCCCAACCCCAACCCCAACCCCAACCCCAACCCCATGCCCTTTTTCTTTAACAATTTATCAAAACTCTTTCTTTAAGAAACCTCTAGCCATATGATTGCCAATCACAAACGTACACGTATACTGTGAGGATATATATGTCATTTGGAAGAAGGCAAGTTGAATGGGTTTGAAGATTTTAATTGGTGGGTGAGAATATTGGTGAGTTGTGTCGGATATTAATAAAAGGTTCTCTCTCTCTCTCTCTCTCTCTCTCTCTCATTCTCCAAAAGAGAAAAACCGAGCTTGGAACTTGTAGAAGAGTAGAGACACAAAAAGGGCAAAAACCGCTTATCGGGGAGACAAAGAGCAAAAAGAAAAAAAAAAAAAAAAATACCCACAAATGCTCTGCAAAACCTCTTTTTACAGAGATTTTTAAGTACAGGAATCCTTATCATACGCCTAGTGAGTGCTGGGTCCTAAGCGTACGCCCACCCTCCACCCCCCAGAACAGGTAAAAGAAAAGTTTTCGGATGCCTCATAATAAACTTATGAGGGGTCCCCAGAGAACTTAAACCCTTCTTTCCTTCTTTCAGCTCTCTCTTTCTCTTTTTTGTTTCTCTTTTGTTTTTTTCTTTTTTTTCTCTCTGCTGCTCGGACGGGTATTGAGACTGCCATAACTTGCGCTACTGCTTTGCTTGTACTAAACCAACACAGGCTTTGCGTAATATAGGCTTCACCTGAAAGAGGGAAAGGTACAAAGCCACATCCAGTTGCCTTCCTCATCTTTATCCCTCTATCTATGTGTATGGAGCTTGACACGTGTAGTTAGCGGGGGTTATTGTCTCTGTATCGTTCTTTGCGGTTCTTGAAGTGGTTGAAAGATTAGATCTTTGGATACCCTTTGGGGTTTAAAGAAGTGGGTTTTTCGAGCTTTTTGGATTTTTGATATGGATCTGCTGATTTTTTTCTATGGGTTTTTTGGGGAAGTGAAAGGTTAGGGTTTTCATGCAAAACAAAGAAGACCCATATCTATGTAATGTCTGATTCTGTCATGCAAATATAGATATTTGGGGTAGGGCTTTGGTTTTTAGGGAGGAAAAAAAAAAAGGATAAGATTTTGGATTGTATCTGTTGGATTTGGAGTGATTCCGTATTAGAGATCTCAATCTATCACAAGCAAGCAAGCGAACAAAGAGAAAAAAAAAAAAAAAAAAAGAAGGAACAAAGGAAAAAAGAGAAAAGAAAAAAGCTGGATAATTTTCTCCTTTATTATTCTGTGGTTGGTGTACTGGAGCTTGCTTCACAATTGGGTAACTGAATTTTTATTTTTAATTTGTCATCATCTGGTTAAGAAAGAGAAAATTTAGGTTTTTTTTATTGCTCCATCTATCTTCCATTTTTGGGTATTTTCTCTTTCTTTTTTTGTTTTGTCCTGATGGCAAATAGATGGTGGGCTGGAAATGTAGCCATTAGAGGAATAGACCCAATGTCTTCACCACCTTCGCTTCAGCTGAGAAACACAAACGAAGAAAACAGCAACACAACTCCAACCAATAGCAGCAACAACAGCAAGCAAAACCAACTCGAGGACGAAGACAAAGATGCTGAAGAAGACGCAAACACAGTCACCATGGACCCAGGAAGCAGCAGCGGTAACCGCCGGTCACGAGGCCGACCACCGGGGTCGAAAAACAAACCCAAACCTCCACTTGTGATTACCAAAGAGAGCCCCAATGCTCTCCGAAGCCATGTATTGGAAATCAGCAATGGGAACGACATAGTCGAAAGCATAGCCAACTTCGCTAATAGAAGACATAGAGGTGTCTCTGTCCTCAGTGGTAGTGGCATTGTCACCAATGTTACTCTCAGACAACCTGCTGCCCCCGGAGGAATCATTGCACTCCATGGAAGATTCGAGATATTGTCGTTGTCGGGTGCTTTCTTACCTTCCCCTTCTCCGCCGGGTGCGAGTGGATTGACGGTTTACTTAGCTGGCGGACAAGGGCAGGTCGTCGGTGGTACGGTGGCAGGTGCGCTGATGGCGTCAGGGCCGGTGATAATTATAGGGGCAACATTTACAAATGCAACCTATGAGAGATTGCCTACGGAAGATGATGAGGAGGCTGCTGCAGGAGGAGAAGGAATGCAAGTAGAGCAACAATCCGGTGGGAATTCGAGTTCTCAGAGCTTGGGAGGCGGTGAACAACAAGCTTCATTGCCCATATACAATTTGCATCCGAATTTGCTTCCCAATGGTCAAATGGGTCATGAAATGTTTTGGGGTCCTCCACCTAGACCCCCACCACCACCTCCATCTTACTGAGTTGGAGAGAATTTGGATTTTAGCAGCTGACTTTTGTGCAAAATGTTTTTTTTTTTTTTTTTTTTTTTGCCTTTTTTTTTCTTCGATAGTTTACTTGTAACAAAAGTAAGCAAGAGGTTAGAACTTTTTTATTTTTATTTTTATTTTTGTGTTTATATCTTTTGATTGTGAAATCTCAATTTATTTCTCTAATTTTAGCCAAATACGTTCAAAATTTGTGGGCCATTTTTTGTTTGTTTCTAATCCGAGTTATTTTCTGGAAGTATTAATCATTCTAGATGATGGTGTTGGCCAAAGAAAGCAGTAGTAGTGGATCAAGAACGGAGTTGGATAGAGCTACTAAATTTTAGTGGAGGGTTTGTGCTATTCCTCTATATTTATGGTGAGCTCATTTTTGTTCTCTAATTGCACCTCTTAATCATGCTTTGAAAAGCAATAATTTCATCTTTATTTTCCGAAAAATGGATGGTTTTTTGAATCCAATGGGTTCGTAAGCTAAAAAACAAAATCCATCTCCTGTATTCACTGACAATATTAATTAATCGGGTTTGCATCTGTACTGCTTTTAAAATGGTTGTCATGAGTGCATAAGTAATTATATGTATGTATACTTACGCCTGCTAGGACTTTAGGTTTAGGGCGACCAACCGTCTTGCATGAAAGAGGGGGGGTTGGGGTGGTCATATTTGACCGAGTCTAGTGAATTTGACGACTGGTCATGGACAAAAATTTGCATCCTACCTATACCATTGGCTAGAGAACCGTGGTACTTTTGGCTTCTACTTGTACTGTTTTAGCATACCATTAATTATCAACTAGAGACAGGAGAACTAGCTAATTGCACAAAGAGTTGGAGAGGCATGTAGCTCCATATAGACATGGTGAGGTTCAGTTTGGTTTACTAAGGTTGATAAATAGTTCATGTGATGGTTTGAATTGGACAAATTTGATGGGATGAAAAACATGGTATTTTCAACGTATTTGATAAATATGTTTGGACCTACTAGTTACATGGGTATGTATGAGAGTTGAGACTTTATTAGCAGTATAAGTTGGGTTCAATATCTTAAGTACTGTCATTCGGAATTAAAATGTGACTGCAGTTAGGTATGGCGTAATTAATGTTGGTTTGGGTTTTTAAATGACTTGTTTATTTCGAAAAGGACGTTCATGCTGTTTACATAGTGTAGGATATATATTGACATGGGCAGGTTGATATTAATTTTTTTGGTGACATTTTGGTTGCAACTTGCATGCATGTTTTTAGAGGGGATTAGATCGAATTCCTTTTTTGAGATTTAGAAGTTATGTGTTGAATTTTACAACCTGGTTGAATGCTTGGTTAGATTTAGACATTCCTTTAGGTTATCATATATCAAATAGTTATTACAATTTTGGGGTGCTTTCTCTTCATTATTCTTGTCCTATCAATTATACGATAGTTTATTTTTAGTTTAAAATGAGAAACACATGTGCATAGTTATCGATAAACAAAATCTAATAGAATGGACATTTTGAAACATGTTAAGGGATTAATTGTTTGTTATTTTCTGTATATGATAATAGATTGTTTGATGTTGGAACAAAATAGAATTTTCCATGTTATACGCACAGAATGGATAGGTTATTAACATAGAATGATATTAAAAATCTTCAATTTGTGCTGTGTTGGTAGCTGATAAGTTAACCTAACTTTAATAAAAGCCTCAGAGAAATAGATTGCTTTTGTAAATTACATATTTTATGAAATTTCCAACACTTGGAAGACATGGTTTATATTATATAATATTCTCCTAAGCGAGTAGCTTAGCATAAGTTAGGCAATGATGACTTGGCAAACTATTTTTGACTTGTTAGTGTACTGTGTATGGGTTCAGCCAAAAAGGTGACAAAAATTAGTTAAAAATAAGGTGTCATGTTGTTGTTGCCCATATCATTGCTCAAACATAAGTTTAGTAATGTTGCTTTCAAAATCCTTTATCATGTATATGTAGAATAGGAATTCGTGAATGTTTTAGATGAAAGAGATACTGGTGCTTGCCTTAGAATTGATCAGCCAGGAGTTATTCTTGTGAAAGGGATGTGCACATGAAGCTCTCTTTTCCAAAAACTATGTCAACAATATATCTTTGGCATTTGTTGATTACTGATTACTTTGTACACTTTTAACCCCAAAATGTTGTACTGACGGCTGTAACATGTTTTCTCGTTATGTGTATCAATCTCATTTGCAAATCTTTGATGGTTTTTTCGCGAATAAGACTACATATTCTGAATGCTTATTCCAGCAATATTATCTTCCGTCAAGCAAACTAAATGTTTGGTCATCTGCTCCTTATTTCCCTAGTTAGTAGTAGGAACTTTTGCTTCCGCTCTTATAGTTGGTTTTGACTGAATATAATTTCAAACGGTTTGCTTCCTCTTCATCACCTTTTCAAGCTTCGCTCTTTGATGATCCCTTCTCGATTCTCAAACTATTCTCAAACTACTCAACTCTCTCAATGAAATGAGCTGGTAAAAGATAATACTATTGCAATTTTCAGCTATATATTATTTGACAACATAAACTCCTAGTTTACTTGTTTGATCGTAATTTAGCATTGTTGTGAAGGCTGTGATGGCCAATGGCTTTAAGTTTTTGTAGTTTTGCATCGATCCAATAGCCATCGTTACAAAGTTACTACATTTGTTTTGCTTGCTTAATTTGGTGTTGTAACAAGTCTGATGCTTTTAATATCTTTTTTTTTTTTTTTTTTTGGATTAATGTTTGTGCTCTACTTTCAAAAATTGAATTAAGTTGGACTGGGACATTCCTGTATTAAAGTCGAAATGCTAGAATTATACAGATCGATTGGACAGATTGATTTCAGGTTTTGGTCTTGTGGCTGGTAGATGTTTTTTGACTTTTTGAAAGAATAACTTGGCAACGAATCCGTTGAATCGTGTTTGTGTTTATGTTTGTAAAATTTAGTCATTTCGAACGTAGCCGTTAAGATTTCAAGATTTTGTGTGTGAAAATAGATCACTAGATAAGTATGAATTTATCGTTTAAATGATCATGTCTTATTATTTAATCAGGTGATTTGTTGAATGTACAAAAATATAAATTTGATTTAGATTTTAAATAATAAATATTTTTTATTTTTTAAATTTTGCAAATAGGACAATTAAATTGAAAAATAACAAATTAATACAAGAATAAATAAAAAAAATAAGTATTTTTAATATTATGAAAGTAACAAATTTACCTAAATATTCCTTTTCAATCAATTTATTATATATTATCATATTTTATTTGTTAATATCTATTAATTTATTAAGTTTTATTTAACAATGATATAGATTGGCATCATCGATTGGAATCTGCAAATTATCATATGGGTATTTTCTGTTATAAGATTTTGCAACGACCAGAACTCATTAATAGACAAGATTAAAAAAAAAAAAGAAAAAAAAAAAAAGAAAAAGAAAAAAGAGCAGTAAGAGGGTCCGGTTTTGAATTTAATCATGATGATGTAAAAGCATGAACAAGAAGTCGACTCAATGCAAATTGCTGTAGGACTGAGAAAATGTGGATAAACATCTTGATGCAAATTGCCAAATTGCTCTAAAGACACTAGAAAAATGTTGACAAACATCATATGAAAGTGATTACTAACCGGAAGCTACTAGTTCTTATTCTTTGTTTTGTTGGGTTTTAGAAATTAAATTCAAAAGCTGATGGATAAGAAGAAAGTTCAACGCTTAAGCTTTACTTTGAAAAATTAAATTCAAGAGGCGGTGGATAAGAAAATTTGACACCTAACCCCCACGTGTTAAAATTTTTAAAAAAATTAAATTTTAAAAAATTAGTTTTTTGGAATCAAATTTTTAAAATGGAAAACTTATGATTCGTAAGTAATCAAATTTAGTTTTATGTAATGAATCAAAGATAGATTTATATTTTATATTTTTTAAAAAAATTAAAGTTGTTTTTTTAAAATAATAGTTTTATAAATGAGAATAATTTTTTTTACATATTTTTTTTTATATAGATGGGAATCTAAATTAATAGACTTCTGCTTTTTTATTTCAAAATAAATATTTATATACATCAAAATTATTAGTTTTAAAAAAATTAAATTTCTACTAATTTTATTAGTTATAAAAAAATTGAAAAAAATATATGTACATGTAATATAATTAAAATATTTATTAAATGATATGATATTAGATTAATATATCTATCTAATTTTAGCATGAAAATTTTTGCAAGAAATAAATAAATATGGATAAACAAATTTAAATGTAAAAATGAATAAAGAAATAAATGAAATGATTTGATAAATAAAATTGATAAATATTTTATAAAATAAATCGTTATTAATAAATAAATAAAGATATATTTATTTCTTGGAAGGTAAGATATATGCAACTCCGTGTGCACGGCGGCGTACTATAATTTTTGGAATTTTCTTAAAAGTATTATTGAAAAATAACATGTGATTATTTTCTAATTAAACGTGGCAGCTGTCGGTATGTGTTTTTCTTTTCTTGTTTTTTGTCTTTTTGTAGGTAGACTATTCTCTCAGTTTTTGCCTTTTTTGGTAATAGTAGGTAGACAGACAGTGCACTATTCAAGAATTGACTAAGCAAAACCACAGTTTGATACCACAGAATGACTCAAGGGTTCCAATGTTTGGGTAATTGAACAGTGCCAAAAGGACTTTACATCATACTAGAGACAGTGGAAGGCGACCAGAAATTGCCTTTAGTGAACAATAATATCGGTTTATCATCATCATATTATCTTCCAATTTTATTTTTCTTTTTTATAATTATTTTACAAAAACGCTATATATTATATATGTACCCATACACACACACACACACACTTTTAATTATCACTTATTTTATGGATTTTAGCTTCTTATTAGATTTGATTTTGTCAATTTACTCAATTTTAGGTGGATTGTTCAACCAAAAAAAAAAAAAAAAAAACAAAAAAACAAAAAAGAAAAAGACGAACAAACAAATACAGGGATTGGATTGTTAATTAGCATTTCATTCCAGATAATATCTCTTTTATTTTTATTTTTATTATGAATTTTGTTGTTTGTTATAATGAATTTATATGATAAATTATAATTAAAATATTTAATTATATTATTTTTATATATTAAAATTTTAAAAATAAACTCTTACCTTTTTTTTGTTTTTTTTTTGTTTTGGGTAATCTACGTTACGCCAAGAAGCACGCAATGCAAATCGCAGCTACAATTATTAAAATAACAAAATAATTATTATAATATATTTCTATTTTCATATTTTATGTACACAATTGCCAATGATCGAAAGTCTGTGGTGCTTTTCCTTGGGAATCCTATGGTATGATGATGACTCCTCAACCTAACCATTGAAATTTAAACACCTGCTTTACCCACAAGTAGCGGAACTTCGATAAGGAATTGCTTTCAGCTATTTCTAAATCCCACAAAAATGAGAAAGGACTACAAAATCAAGTCTCGTTAAGGTTTGGAATTTTTAACCGATCTTTTTTAACATTAACTTGTCAAAAATACAAGTCCACCGCCACCTCGATGAGAATTAATTAACAAATTTTATTTCAAGCCAGTAACACATTTTAGTATCATTGGTGAGTGAAAAATATACTTCTCAGCAGTACAAAGTAACAAACCAGTTCTGTACAAACAATAAGCAAGCCGATATAAAAACTATTGATGAATTTCTTACATTCTGGAAGAGAGCAACTTCTTTCCCTTGCGATTTCTCAATGTGACAGAATTAAAAAACAAAAGGGTGATCAAATTCTCAGCCTATAAAAGTACCTTACTACAAGGCCAGTGTAACATCTCATTAGGGAAAAACCACTATTTATCTTGACATCAACCATAATAAAGTTTTGCGGAGGAAAAACATGAGGGAAAACCGGTTCAATGACTAAGGATATTGTAACAAAGGAAACTGACCAATCTATCTGGTTGGCTTTTCATTCAACTAGATACAGGATTCCTTCCATGCGTGCCAATCTGCTGCTTTTGGCAACTCTCCAACAAGAATCAACATGCGGTCCGCTAGCTTCAGTATTTTACACCTTATAAATAACTCAAATGGTAGGGACCGAGTTTGCTTAGTAATTTATGAACATGCATCGCCATGACATTGGCAATATATTGTATAACAGGCTAACCACCACCAGCAGCACCTTCAGTTGAAGGTACATGGCCCATTTCATCAGATGTTATATCTTCCCCTGCTTCACCTTGCTTACTGTGTGAATGCTCCAAATTTTGATCAGGGAAAACCTCGGATTGCAAGGATGGAGCAATGTTGTTAACATGAAGCCATGTCAGCTCCCATAAGCTGTCCCCTCCCAGTGCACTTCTTTGCACAAGCACACCTTTTGTCTTCATGACAAGCAAGGTATTCTTGAGCAACTCAGGTACTAGTTCCTGAAGTTTCTCACTTTTTTTACCTCTAATTTTCACCTTCATATACTTTTCCAATCGACCAAGAACACCAAGCCATAATTTGCAGAAGGTTGTTAACTGAGATAGGTCAGGAAGCAACTGCAAAAACACTTTGGGCAAGAGCTTCATCGCAAGGACAAGTGATCCTTCCATGTTCCGATAGTCCTTTGGGTGTCCTTGCGTAATTTCAAGTAAGTCATCCAGCATTGTAAAGATCACTAGATCAAAACATTGTAACCATAAACCATGAGAAAGATGTATCCCATCCACTCTCGTCAAGCACTTTTGCAAAGACAGTATAGCATGATTTCTAACATCTTCTCTCTGGTCCAAACAAACTTTTCTCAGTCCCTGAATGAGCCGAAACCACATCTCCCCAATATCCTGAGTCATCTTCACAGCTTCCTCCTCTCCCATTGCTTCCTTACCCTCACAGGCCCACTGTGCTAAACAATCAACAGAACCAGCCATAAGATCCAGTGCTCGAACAGAACGCTCTGCCTGTCCAACACGAGATTCAGCAAACTGCCTTGATGCGTCAACACAGAGAACATAATTGGCTGGCAACAAGTGTGCCCCATCAGACATGATAAAAAATAATGCATCAAATCCCGCTTCTGAGGCTTCAGGGTGCCTGGCAGTGATGGAGAGTAGGGAGGTAATCGTCCGCCAACCCAGTTGGGATCTGATATGAGAGGCATTTGCTTTAACAAGGCGACTGACTTCCTGCGTAATTTGCTCACAGTATGCATCAGCAACCCGGGCATCAAGTTTCAGAACAAGTTGCAGTGATCTCAAAAGTTCATCTGCAAGGTTCTCTTTGTAAGGAAGCAGCCGCTGACAAATACGGAGAAGTCCAAAAACAGCCTTCTCAACCAGGGCACAGGGCATGACAGTAGACTGAACAATGTTGGCTATGTAATCATATACACCCTGCCACAGCAGCACAATCCTATCCCTGTTATTCAAGGTAATTGCAATTAGCAATTCCAAGCAGAAAACTGCAGTATCCTCATCCTCAGGAGAGCTATTCCCTTTTTGGGGGCGCCCTGCAGCCCAAATCAGTGCTCGTGCAAGCTGCAATAAAGATTCAGCTTGCAAAAACTTACTCTCAGTAAATATGCTGTCAATATGACAGTTTTGAATTGTCTGAAGGGTGCGTTGATGAGCAGCAAGTTGTTGTTCCGTAGGTTGAGATCTTGGCTCCTCTGTGTCAAGAGATAAAAGCTGACTAAACCGTCCCATCAATCCAGATGACCTCCTTGGAGTACCCATGGAAGGCAGATGAGCAGAGGATAGAGAATTCGTTAGAGGCTTTCCCTGTCCAGTGTCAGCAGACAGCTCTGTCTCATCAGCTGCGTCACTGGCCACACGAGCTGGAAGAAGGCCAAGCTTGTGCAACCTTAAAATGCAGTCCAGAATATTTCTCCAACCGGTACGAATATAATCACCGTACCTATTGGCAATAGTGAAAACTGTGACAGTTGCTATTCTGGCTTTTGCATCATCACCAAAAGCTAGCACAGGCTCCTCAACAGATGATGGGTTCAACAATGTCGTGAACTTACAGAGTGACACAACCAGATCATCCAGCACATCTTCAAGATGATGGCATGCTGAGATCTTAGCTACAGCTAGGAATCCATCAATACATGTTTGATAGACCTCCTCATGCTCAGCATGATCAAATACCACAGAGATGGCAGCAATTGTTGGCCCTGACATTATAGCAAACATGTCATGGTCAAGGTAGGGCCTGGAATCTGATACAATATATGGGGCAGATTTCTTGGATTTGTGCATTAGGTCAATCCAACGGCTAGGGGTCATTTCAGGAAAACCGGCACCTTGTTCTGGAATTGTGCGGATCTCATTCTTGCATATTGAGTGGTACAACTCTGATAGGAATTCTCTAGGCAGGTCATTGCCTCCATTGATGTGCCGGTTATTCCGGATGAAGTCCTCTTCTGTCATTTTCTTCTTCACTTGTACATTGTGCTGGTCTGTATTCAGCATTATGAGAGAATATGATAATAGCAGAGCAGCATCCTTGTTAACCAGGATATGTGGTGACTGCTCATAATATCTCTCTGAGAATGCCTCAAGAACCCTCTGTATTTTTTGTGATTCTCCAGGCAGTCGGAATGTTTCTAAAAAAAGTCGTAATGCAGTATCCAAATTCATGTCTTGGAAATCAAAAGTCCCAGCAAATTCATGAAGAACCTGAACACAAAACTCATCATGATTTCCCAGGAAATCCCCGACAAGATTCTTATCCAACCCAGAAGTATACCTGAAAAAGCAGGCCACGCTTTGAGGATCAAGTTTGTCAGGCAAGAGATGCGTTCCTTGAAGGAACTCTAATCCTTTTTTGGGGTCGCGATTAAAGTGATCGGCTCCAATCATCAACCTCCTCTTGATATATTTTCTTCGGCGAACAAATAAAACCCAATGGTCTGGATCATTGTAGTTGTCACACTTCACCATCCAAAACGGGGTATATTCTTCCAGAGTCACAGGGGTATATTCTGATCCAGCTGACCCATTACTTACCCTCTCAGCCATTCCCTGAATAACAGCAATAAGACCATCCAGCGCAAGAATGTGCATTGATGACAATGGGCAGTTGACAGGGAAAGCACTCTTGGACAAAAGATTAGCAAGGTCTTCAAAGACATTACTGCATGTTATGTCACAATCTAAATTAGCATACATCTCTACCATAAATGTCTTCTGTCTGCAGAAATCAACAAGAGCCTCCATAGCAACCTCCTGCTGCTGGTAAGACGCTCCATATCTGCTTTGTGCAAGCCTCAAAATCACACATGAAAAGAATGCCTCAAGCTGTAGTTTGAGTTCAGTACGCAAATGGTGATACAGATTAAGAACAATGCTGCATACCATTGAAAGAATAAGTGGACTCATTGAAAGGCCAAACTGCATTAGATTACGAAACAATTCATCCTGTATTAAACTTAATAACCTAGGGTGTTGATGTATGGAGGGCCCACCCAACTCTATAGCGGAATTAATCAAACCCAATGCAAAAAGAGGCACGTCTTCATCAAATGCTATGGTATTTGATCTAGGATCCATTCCCATGTGCTCAACAACATTTAACAAAGAGCAAAGGAAGTGAAATATTTCCACCATGCAGGGAACTCCATATGGCTCAGTCATGAGATGCAAGTCATATGGAACAGTGCTTTTGCCAGTACCAGCTCCAATTGTATCTCCATCTAACCCAGCCGCTTCTGCACCCATTGAAGTGTTGGAAGCAAGATTCAAGGATAATGACTGACCATCATATTCAGAACTCATATTGCCATTATCCAATTGTCTACTTTGAAATGCATGCTCATTGTTAAGCCCAGCAATCTGCAAAACATTGTCCAAATACATTTATGAAGAATAGTGAAATAATTTCAACTCTAGATATCAGAAATATCACGTCATTGTCTTCCCAGATTTATTTAACAGATAATGATATATGCCAGCATTACTAATCGCCCAGAATAGCACTTGTTTCTTCTCCAGAAACAAAGTCAAGGCCCCCCGATATGACATATAACATAAATATATAATCACTAAATAGACAAAGCCAATTAAATGCAAAGCATCAGACCCTTCTATTATTTGCAATCTAAACATACTTAGTTCTTTCTTTCTATGGAAAAAGGAAATTAAGTGAAGGAACTTTTTATATGTTTGTTTCTCAATTACCCATAGATACAATAGGAATACAAACAAGTTGAAAATTTTACTTTCTAGGAAAAATTTTTCCAGTTCAAAAGCTGATTCAAAAAATGAAACAGTTTGCTAACCTAACTTCCTTTCCTGTCATAAGATTCACCGTAAGGCACAAATCAGTGACTATATGGACAACTAATTACAAGTCCAGGAACAGTTTCAGTTGTCTTCAGCTTTTTTTATTTTTTCTTTTCATAATTCTTCTTATGTCAATAACAAGTTTCCTTTCACTCACCAACAAACGCTATAAACATGAGAAAGAGAAAAATTTTCAACAAGAAAGAGGACTGAGTCAAGCACTTATACCTCCTGCTTGCTCGTATTGGTTCCATTTACCAATGCACCTTTTGTGTTGTTAACATCTGAGAGATGTGAGAAAATACATCTAACAAGTTCATGCATGGTATTCCGAGCTATCCGCTGCAATAATTCACCTTTTGTCCCTGCTTGATGGACGATGCGGAAGCATGTATTGACTATAGTGCATACATGCTGATTACTCAACATAATAGATGCTTTACCCTTCATGCAAGCCAGAAGTACTTGTAGTATCTTCATCAGTACTACTTCTTCTGATGCAGGATCAGTAACCTCAAATCGACAGCTGGTAACAGCATCAACCAACAAGCTCATTGCGTCTTCCACATTTACAGTGTTTTGATCAATCACATCAAGTGTTAAGATCTTGTAGACAGATGACAAAGCAACACCAGTGATTGGTGCACCAGTTTCATCTGATCGAATCACTTCCAGAAATGGCTGGAGATATACCGCAGGATTGATGGTATGCCACTGATGCTGCCATGAAAATATCTGCTTGCGTAATGCCTTCAAAGACTGAATTAGAGAGTGTTCCAGCTGGTCATCACCTGACACATAACGGCCCCCCCATCTAACGTTTCTCCTCATAACTGCCAATACGGCTCCTATCTCTGAATTAATCATGCATGCTAAAGTAGTTTTATTGGAATAAGTATCATCAAAGTCCTCAGGTTCTTCCTCGATTGCTTTGATTCCTGTCTGCAGCTTCAAGCGCCCCATATTTGAACAGTATTCTTAAGATAGAACTAAGTTCTACCCGTATTTAAAATTCACTAACTTTAGCACAGAAGGTGAAGAAACATAAGCACAGCATATCTTCACAATCTACATAGATGCCAAGGAATACTTATTAGAAATTTCGCATATTAATAAGCAAATTGAAGTACTGCAAGTACAAAGAGAAGCATCTATCGTTTCTTTTTTTCAAACATAGCAAAAGCAGTCTTTGAAGCAACCATAGGAAACATTAACAAGACAAACACTCTTCAACTGGATCAATGCCTCTATAAAATTTCACATACAAAAACAAAAAGTACCACCAGAATAGTGCTCTTAAATTATGCTGACTTGGTTTGACAATTAATGTTAAAAAACTCAAACTAACCAAAAACTCTACAACTATCAAATCTGCAAGCATAGCACCAGTACCACTCTATTATCACCGTAGAGCAACCAACAATTCAGTGCCACAGCCCAGAAACAGTCCTCAGAGTCTGATCACTCTTCCTCTATAACCAATGGCAAAAGAATTAGTCATTCCTTAAAATCAGTTTTTACCACTTACAAGTATCCTAAAAGATGACATTATACAGAATCTTACCCTACTACAACCATATAGCAGCCTAGTATAAATTTTCTTCATTAATCCAAAGGCAGTATCTGAATCACAAAAAGGACCTTAAATGCAACAAACATCCAACCAATCTTGACAAGAGCCCAGTTGATGAGATAGCATGAGAACAGAAACTGCACTAACAGATTGGATCATGGAGGAAAATTCAAAATTCATTGAAACCAGCAATATAATTCTTATAACACAATTGTTTGACGTGCCCAATACACAAAGACAGGGATACATTATGCTTATATTATACAAGGTGACTAAGAGATCTGATAAAAAAAAAAAATTAGCCCAAGTTATTTAAGGATCAATTCAAGCTAGATCCTAGTAAACGACCAGATTAAACCAACCAAAAAAAAAAAAAAATCACAGATCTTCATTTTGATGACTGAAGAAAAATAAAATTGAATTTGAAACAACTTTGGGGGAAAAAAAAAAAAGAATTGAACATTTGCACACATACAGATCATTTCTTCAACAAACATATTAAACTTCTCAGAAAAAAAAAAAAAATCTAGAAACTTTTCCTTAAACAATTATTATAAATTCAAACCAATTGACTGTATAAAATAGAACAGGACAAAACCCTAGATTAATGGAAAATTAATGTAGAATGCAAATCTGGGAATTGAGGGAACCTGAGATTTGCAGAAGGTGGGGGGGAATGGTGGAAACCCTAATCAGAGGCCAGACGATCCCGATGAGGAAGAAAGAGAGTCCCGGTAGGGCTGGGCCTTGGTTGCCGAAACCACTCGACTCGAAAAAACAGTCAGTCACCACGTTTCACGGTTCACTGGGATTCCATCACACACCCATTTCCACAGCCGAGGGTCCACCGCTCCTTCGCTGCGGCCTTCCCGTACCTGTAAAATTTCTCTCCTTTTTGCCCGAATTTCTGACCCGTCCGATAATAAGGTTCGGCCTTAAATCCAGTGGGACCCTTAAAAAAACAAAAAAAAGGGAAAAGAAAAGGGGAATTTGGCCCAATACCGTAGGACCGAGCTTCATGAATTTTACCCCCTCAATTCATTTCTTTTTTGATTTACCCCTTAATACCTCTTATAACCTTCAAATAAAAAACAATTACTTACATATCCTAGTATTTTTAAAACCAAACAAAAATCAACTATTCCTTTTTTAAACGTTTTTACACTTTCATACAAATACAAAAAAAGTAAACAAACGGCTTTATACACGAACACACAAATACAAACAACCAAACCGAAGCTGTCGTGGAAAAGCCAAACATTAGGATCTCATCTCAGCACAGGGAATAAGGTAATTGGTTGAATCTTTTTCTTTATTTGTTGCCGTGGGACCGATGTGGGTTGTTTTTGTGTGGATTTGGCTTTATGTTTATTTCTTTCGTTGCCGTGGAGTGGGTTTTTATTTATATTTTTTGTGTTTATATTTTTTGAAGATTTAGGATAGATTGATATTGGGCATTAGTAGGAAATGAAGAGAGGAAAAAAATGGGACCGGTTTGGCCTTGATCGGTGGCCGGAGGTGGAAGAAATAGCCGGGTGAAGAATCAGGTCGGTACTGGTTTAGGCGGGTTTATTTTTTGAAGATTTAGGATAGATTGATATCGGGCATTAGTAGGAAACGAAGAGAGGAAAAAAATGGGACCGGTTTGGCCTTGATCGGTGGCCGGAGGTGGAAGAAATAACCGGGTCAAGAATCGGGTCGGTGCTGGTTTAGGCGGGTTCGGGTCGACCCGGACGAGGGTTGAAGATGGATTGAACGACATGTCGTCTGGGATGAACGACACCCAGACGACACGTCGTTTTTTATTTTTTATTTTTTTTAAAATTTTTATAAAAATTTTTTTTTTTGGGTATAGATATATATATAGAATTGAAGATAAGAGAAAGAGAGAGAGAGAGAGAGAGAGAGAGAGAGAGAGAGAGAGAGAGAGAGAGAGAGAGAAATTAATTAGAGAAAAAATGAGAGAAATACTTTATGATTATTTTTTTTGGGTATTTTTTGGGAAAGAATGAGAGAAAGAGAGAGAGAGAGAGAGAGAGAGAAATTAATAGTAATTCATAAAGGAATGTAATACCGTCAAGAATTCCCTATTATATTTTTTTCCTTGTATTCATATACAAAATAATGAAATATATTATGAATTTTGTATCACAAATATGTATGAAAACTAGGATGCCGTTTATTTGATCTAAAAAGCATAAAAGCATCCTGTCTAGATAAAGGTAATATGTTTTAACGGTTGTTGACTAAGACCAAAAGGACCCTTACAAGCAGCAACATCAACATACCCATCCTTTCCACAAATTCCAACACATGTTGAAACCCTTAAATTACCATAATATATATATATATCACAGAGAGAGAGAGAGAGAGAGAGAGAGAGAGGGAGGGGGGAGAGAGAGAGAGAAAGAGAGCAAAAAGAAGTGAGGTCGCCGACTACTAGAAGACTGCACTTTGTTCTACAAATAAATAGAAAAGAAAAAATGCTTATACATGTCAAAACTCTCCAATGGGGAATAAACTGTACAGTATCAAAGTGCTCTTCCTCTGTTGGCTGATGCTATTGCTATGGATATGTTAAAACTAAAACCTCTCAAGTGTGCATATAATCACAAGAAGCACCCTTCTTGCAATGACCACTCTCATGATACTTGCAAACTCTCTGTCCCTTAAACGGAGGCCTTGAAGAACCTCCCCCTCCCCCTCCCTCTCCATTACCAAACGATGACTGCCTGTTCCAAGGTTTATTACCCCCACCATAACCAGAATCCCCACCGTGAGATCCTCTATCCCTCTGATTTGAGTATCTATCTGCATTATGATTCCGTTCGCTTCCCCATTTCCCTTGGTTCCCTGTTGGTGCACCCCAACCCGGATTTGGATTTCCTGGTGGTGGCCCTTGACCAGGAGAAAAGAGAAAAATACTTTATGATTAATTAGAATTGAAGTTGATAATTCCAGAGTTAGTACTTTCTAAAGGTATAGATATATATATATATATATATATAGAGAGAGAGAGAGAGAGAGAGAGAGAAAGAGAGAGAGAAGATCGATGCATAAAATTTTAGGTACATGGTTAGCTAGAAGCAAACACGCAAACACTTTATACCCAAAAAAGAAAAAAATAAAAAATTAAAGAAGAAGAAGATAGAAAGATTTAGATGGCATGCACACTGCTATACATTAAATGTTCAGTAAATGTTATGGCATGCACAATATCCTTAGGAAGAGAGCGTATGAAATTGAGGATTGCGGATATTTATACATGTATGTATACATAGTTGACAATGTTGTTAAAGGTAGATAAAAGTTTATTAATGTTGTCAATGTACATTTGTAGGTTGTACTTTATAATGGCACCAAAGAGGAACTTGTGAAGTCAACCGAGAAGGGAGTTAAGAAGGTGGAAAGTAAGAGACGCGGTGGTAGCACAGCAGCAGCACCCGACTCTAAGCGTCAACGTACTACTAGGCAGAAATCCAAATCTGAGACGGAAAGCACCAAACTTCGAGGGCACGTTCCACTTTCCTCTCCCCCATTTGATATGGTAAGTTTTATATTCATTTATGTTGTTTTGTGCGGTAAATGATAAGACATGTGACAGTATTTATTCATGAATGTGAAAACTGAAGAAAAACTTCACCCGATGGCCATCGGTAATTGTCGATAGGCCATCGGGGTTTTTTTTTAGTTCATTGTAGGTAGATTATCGATGGTTTCATCGGTAATTACCACTTGTGCAAAAATGTGAACCCATATGTCTTAAGATTTAGTTGGAAATTATTATTATCAAGTTAGGGTGGAAAAATAGGGTATGATTAAATCGTTGATGTCAGTTCCATTTATGTAATTCATATTGCAGCCCATCGATGCTCCAAAGGAACGGATGTTGCAGGATGCCGATATAAATAAAGGTAGGGCACATTCATTCGGGAATCCAATAGGGGCGAACAAAGTAATTACAAGTGTCCTCACAAGTGAGCAGCTCGAAAAGTATAGACAAACATGTTTTGGACACTTACTTGACATGAAGGACCTCCGGTTCTCTGGTCAGTTAGTGCATCACCTGCTTTGCAGACAAGTTGTGTCCAGCAATCCAGAAGTACTGGAGTTTAACTTCGGCGGATCTGCAGTGCGGTTTACGAAGTGGGAATTCGCACTCATTAGTGGGTTAAAGTTTTGTAGGTACCCTTCGATGTATGATATGCAAATTTCCAAAGGAAATGAGCTGCGCACAAGGTTGCTACATGACAGGAGTGACTTGAAACCGCCCGAACTGGAATGACTATTCAAGGATACAGTTTTTGTGGATGATTGGGATGCTGTTAGAATTGCGTTACTATATTTCTTAGTTCATGGTGTACTCGGAATGGATCCGAAGGTTCAAATAAAAAAAAAATTCATTGATTTGGTTGCTGATCTCGACGTATTTAATTCCTACCCTTGGGGCATTCTGAGCTACAAGGAGACGATCAACTCATTCCACAATGCATTCCAGCAACGAGGACGAGGACGTGCAGTAAAGAATATATCACAGTATTATGACCTAAAAGGTTTTCCATTGGTGTTTCAGGTACGGTAATATATTTAATACATGTAGCGTTTACTTAAAATTTATATTTAATAACCTATAATTTGTATTTTGTAGGTGTGGGGGTTTGAAGCAATCCCTGATTTTGGTAACCAATTTGCCGACCGGTTGGAAACCCGTTGTCCGAGGATCCTTGAATGGCATACTCCAAGGCAACCGAACCATTTTGCTGTCCATAATTGGTTCTCCTCCAATAGCAATGTAAGGCAAATTTTGTTTAGACTACATGGTACGACTACATTCAAGTTACATTACCATAGTCAGTTTCCAAATTTACTTTTTTTTCCTTTCTTCATTGCATGTAGTATGTTGTGCACTGGATGTTAGATGCTACCGATGAGGAGAAGACTATGGATTACTGGCGAACAATAGCAGTTGACATACATGAAGTTCGCTACACGTCACCTCCAATTGTAGCACCAATAGTTGGCGCTAAAGATGTTGGCGCTAAAGATGTTAGCGCTAAAGATGCGTCCAAAGCTGAGGAGCATTCTAGTGGCCTTCCAGATGCTAATTTCAGGGTATGCAATTGTTACTTGCACACAAATTTGTATTTCATATGTTGTACTAATATATGTTGACTTATGTTTTGGATATTGATATTGATTAGCTTGCTTGCTTGGAGGCAAAGTTGATGAATTAAATAAAGAGATGGCAGCGTTAAGGAAGATGCTTAGTTCTGTTATTGACCAACAAAAGCATCAGGTATCATTTAGACAACTTAGTATACTTTACTTTAGTGCTTCAGCATTATTAAATTACATATTGTAATTCAGCAATTATTTGTTGTTAGAGTTTGGGAACTGCAAAAATAATCATTGTGTTTTGCAGGCCGAGCATCATATGCATAGCCATTCACCGTCATCTTCGGTTAGACCATCATCCCCTGTGGCACCGTCTGTTGGAGAGCAAGCTGAAGAATTTGATGCACCCATAGACGGTTCCAATGTTAGGAAGGAGGATGATGATTGTACTACACCGTTTGAGCCTATCGTACCTGGAGGACCCTATGTGGAGGATTCCTGGGCTTTGGTGCCATATCGGCCTTTGCATTTCGGGTGGGATATCGGTGCTTCAGCTGACAGTCCACATCATGACCAATCAGCTGAGATTGAGGTGGAAGATTGGAAGCATAACGTTGGTGATACAAGCCGATTCGGTCGAGTTTACCACCAGTCACATCATGTCATCTCTCCTTACACCGACTCGTGTAAAAAGAAGGTCAAATTTAATCTTACTCGACCTATTGATGCATCAAAGGAGAGGGCGTTCGATGAGTGGTATAGGGTGGCACCGAAGGAAGCAACCGTGTGTACATCTTATATGACGGTGGGAAAGGAATTTTTTGCTGAGCTACTGACCAATGAAGGATGGTTGAATTCCGATGTAAGTTATATGTTTTATGTTCATGTAAAATCATTGTGGTCCTATGTTTGAAATGATGTTTTATTTATCACCTCGCACTTGTTACTTATTTCCTTTAATGTGGTTTTGCAGCATATTGACACTATTTTGTATTTCATACGAAAAAGGCGGTTTGATAATGAGAAGATGTTCACCAACACCTGTGCCATATTAGACGTGTTATTTTGGGTAAGATGATGGGATGTTACTGCATTGCTTAATGTTATATTGATGATATTTTATATTGTATATATTTCATTATTTTGCAGTCATCCATCAAAGGGCGTTATCCCATATGGAGGGCATCTCGTAGCACATATTCATGTGATGCGACCCTTTGTAACTATGTGCGTGGGAGGTCACCCAAACCTAGCGTGTCGTGGCGGATATGTGATTATGTAAGTCCATACATATATTGAAAAAAATTCTCACTAAGTTTCCCATTTTGTGGATAATGAGGTTATGTTCTAATTTGCAGGTGTACATCCCTGTCAACAATGGAGGCGCGCATTGGTTGGCAGCATGTGTGGACTTGAAGGCCCGGCATATTGATTTATACGATCCAAATATGGGAAATAAATATGTCCAGAATAGAGAGTTGAAGAATGCGGAATGCCTTACGTATATGCTGCCTTACCTATTGAGGGATGGGAGATATTACGGGAAGAATCCGGTAATAGAATCCATTCACGATGACCATGAGCAAAGATGCACCCCGCCAAGATAATGGGTATGAATGTGTTGTCATTTCAAACAACTTGTATTGCTGCTGTTTTTTATTGTGGTTACGTGTGAAAATACACGTAGTTGGTTTTCATTAATGCTAATCATTAATGCTATTCTGCAGGGGTGATTGTGGCGTCTACGCTCTGAAATTTATTGAATACATGAGTAGTGAGGAGAACCCTTCATTTGGTCCGCAAGACATTATGTTTTTTAGAAAAAAATATGCTGTTGATTTGTACTTTAATAAACTTTCAATGTAGATCGTATGTTTAATGTTATGACGGTCTATACTAATGTTATACTAATGTTATCTTAATATGCTGAACCTATCTTTACTAATGACAACCGTTGAAAAAAAAAAGAAAAAAGATAAAAGATAAAAAAAACCCTCGGTTGTGGTAAAAATTAAAGGAAAGATGATTATCGATGGTGCATCGATAATTCCCGATTCACCATCGGTAATTACAGAAACGCTTTTTCGTAACCAACAAATAAACCCTGGAAAAATTACCGACGGTTTCGTCGGTAATTTCCGAATGTGTACAGTCCATCAAGTTTTACCAATTTGTTGGGCCCCACAAGTTCCATAATGTGTGTTGAATGCAAAAATATGGCAAATAGGGATTCTAAAATTATAATAAGTGGAGAAAATCCCAAAATTTAATAAATGTGTATCAAATTTTGCCAAAAAATGGGATGTCTGTTCACCCTCCGTAATTCTCGACGAAAACGTCGGTAACCGCCAAATTCCCTCGGAAAATTATCGATTTTTTCGTCGGTAATTCCCGAGGGTGTACAGTCCATCACATTTTACACATTTTTTGGGCCCCACAAGTCCCATAACGAGTGTTAAAGCAAAAACATGCAAAACAGGGATTCTATAATTGTACTACGGAGAGAAAATCCCAAAATTTAATAAAAGTGTATCCAATTTTGCAAAAAATAAGCAAACTGTTCACCCTCGGTAATTCCAGACGAAATCGTCGGGAACCTACAAATGCCCTCTGGAAAAATTACCGACAGTTTCGTCGGTAATTCCCGAAGGTGTACAGTACATCATTTTTTGCCAATTTTTTGGGCCCCACAACGCCCCTAAGGTGTGTTGAATGAAAAAACATGCAAAACATGGATTCTATAATTGTACTAAGGAGAGAAAATCCCAAAATTTAATAAAAGTGTATCCAATTTTGCAAAAAATAAGCAAACTGTTCACCCTCGGTAATTCCAGACGAAATCGTCGGGAACCTACAAATGCCCTCTGGAAAAATTACCGACAGTTTCGTCGGTAATTCCCGAAGGTGTACAGTACATCATTTTTTGCCAATTTTTTGGGCCCCACAACGCCCCTAAGGTGTGTTGAATGAAAAAACATGCAAAACAGGGATTCTATAATTGTACTAAGGAGAGAAAATCCCAAAATTTAATAAAAGTGTATCAAAGTTTGCAAAAAAATAAGCAAATTGTTCACCCTCGGTAAATTCCCGACGAAATCGTCGGGAACCTACAAATGCCCTCTGGAAAAATTACCGACAGTTTCATCGGTAATTCCCGAGGGTGTACAGTTCGTCATTTTTTGCCAATTTTTTGTACCCCACAAGGTCCCTAAGGTGTGTTGAATGAAAAAACATGCAAAACAGGGATTCTATAATTGTACTAAGGAGAGAAAATCCCAAAATTTAAAAAAAGTGTATCAAAGTTTGCAAAAAATAAGCAAATTGTTCACCCTCGGTAAATTCCCGATGAAATCGTCGGGAACCTACAAATGCCCTCTAGAAAAATTACCGACAGTTTCATCGGTAATTCCCGAAGGTGTACAGTACGTATTTTTTTGCCAATTTTTTGGGCCCCACAATGCCTCTAAGGTGTGTTGAATGAAAAAACATGCAAAATTTGGATTCTATAATTGTACTAAGGAGAGGAAATCATAAAATTTCATAAAAGCATATCAAATTTTGCAAAAAAACTGACAACTGTTCACCCTCGGTAATTCCCGAGGAAATCGTCTGTAATCCCAAAAACACTCTCTGGAAAATTACCGATTGTTTCGTCGGTAATTACCAAGGGTGTACAGTACATCAAATTTTTTAGGGTTATTACCGACGAAATATCACGCACTGTACACCCTCGGGAAGTACCGACGAAATCGTCGGTAATTTTTCCAGAGGGCATTTGCAGTTTCCCGATGCTTTCGTCGGGAATTACCGAGGGTGAACAGTGAGCTTATTTTTTGCAAACTTTGATACACTTTTTTTAAATTTTGGGATTTTCTCTCCTTAGTACAATTATAGAATCCCTGTTTTGCATGTTTTCTCATTCAACACACCTTAGGGACCTTGTGGGGTAAAAAAAATTGGCAAAATAATACGTATTGTACACCATCGGGAATTACCGACGAAAATGTCGGTACTTTTTCCAGAGGGAATTTTTAGGTTCTCGACGATTTCGTCGGGAATTTACCGAGGGTGAACAATTTGCTTATTTTTTGCAAACTGATACACTTTTATTAAATTTTGGGATTTTCTCTCCGTAGTACAATTATAGAATCCCTGTTTTGCATGTTTTTTCATTCAACACACCTGAGGGGCCTTGTGGGGCCCAAAAAATTGGCAAAATATGACGTACTGTACACCCTCGGGAATTATCGACGAAACTGTCGGTAATTTTTCCAGAGGGCATTTGTAGGTTCCCGACGCTTTCGTCGGGAATTTACCGAGGGTGAACAATTTGCTTATTTTTTGCAAACTTTGATACATTTTTTTTAAATTTTGGGATTTTCTCTCCTTAGTACAATTATAGAATCCCTGTTGTGCATGTTTTTTCATTCAATACACCTTAGGGGCCTTGTGGGGCCCAAAAAATTGGCAAATAATGACGTACTGTACACCCTCGGGAATTACCGACGAAACTGTCGGTAATTTTTCCAGAGGGCATTTGTAGGTTCCCGACGCTTTCATCGGGAATTTACCGAGGGTGAACAATTTGCTTATTTTTTGCAAACTTTGATACACTTTTTTTAAATTTTGGGATTTTCTCTCCTTAGTACAATTATAGAATCCCTGTTTTGCATGTTTTTTCATTCAACACACCTTAGGGGCCTTGTGGGGCCCAAAATATTGGCAAAAAATGACGTACTGTACACCCTCGGGAATTACCGACGAAACTGTCGGTAATTTTTCCAGAGGGTATTTGTAGGTTCCTGACGATTTCGTCGGGCATTTACCGAGGGTGAACAGTTTGCTTATTTTTTGCAAAATTGGATACACTTTTATTAAATTTTGGGATTTTCTCTCCGTAGTACAATTATAGAATCCCTGTTTTGCATGTTTTTGCATTCAACACACCTTAGGGGCCTTGTGGGGTCCAAAAATTGGTAAAATATAATGAACTGTACACCCTTGGGAATTACCGACGAAACCATCGGTAATTATTCCAGATTGAATTTAGTGGTTACCGACGATTTCCTCGGGAATTACAGAGGGTGAATAGTCATCAATTTTTTTGCAAAATTTGATACACTTTTATTAAATTTTGGGATTTTCTCTCCGTAGTACAATTATAGAATCCCTGTTTTGCATGTTTTTGCATTCAACACACCTTAGGGGCCTTGTGGGATCCAAAAAATTTTCAAAATATGATGAACTGTAGACCTTCGGGAAATACCGACGAAACTGTCGGTAAATTTTCCAGAGGGAATTTGGTGGTTACCGACGATTTACTCGGGAATTACCGAGCGTGAACAGTTATCAGTTTTGTAGCAAACTTTGATACACTTTAATAATGCTACATTTAGCATGTTATTGGTTGGAACACACATGATTGAAGTTGCCGGATGGAATTGTTGTGAGTCTTTTACGACGGTGTACAAATGTCAATTACAGATGATGCATTGGTCATTACCATTGGGCAGTAATATCATCCATGCAATACTAAGAAACATACAAACAACTGAACCAAAAATTGAAGATGGAATGATATGTTATCAAAACAATACGACAGATGAATTTGACAATAAAAGAACACATAAAGCCAACGTCTATTATGCCAAAACACATGTTACGCGGTTGACCAACTAATTGCATTCCTGACTACATTTCATACACACGCATACCATATAACATGGCCTCATTGTCTGAATATAGCATCATGCGATTGATGGGAGTTCGTTTCAGTGGTGCTGTTGGTTGTTAGTGCTATCAAGAGGTACGGCGGCGGAGCATGATCGGCTGGTGTGACCAACCTGTTTGCACCTCCCGCATCTATATTGATGACGCTCCTCTCCTTGAGATTGAATCCTCTTCTTTCTCGGTCTTCCTGACTGTTTGCCAATTTGAGGTGGAAGTACAACCTGGTTTATGACATCATCTGGAGCATGCCACTGACATTTATCTCCAAGTGGATATATGGTTTCCGAATATGCATAACGGAGTGAGTCAACTGAGTAATGCGACGAGCAAAGGAAATATGGAGAAATATGTCGATGCTTACATGCTGCAATTGCATGGACACAAGGAAATCCATCAATGTCAAATTCCTTGCATGAGCACATCTTATTTTCTAAGTTAACAACTCCAACGAACATGCCATGGCTAACAACTTGAAACTCATATAAGTTCATTGGCATAACACGTAAGCCTCTGCCATTATTTGAGCGGTCTTGCATGATTTTTTCCAACTAATTAGTAACAGGAGTTTGCATTGCAGCAGCGTTAGTTCGACGTTCATACCACCACCTTTGCAAGACATCACGAATGTGATCTAGTAATGGCAAAACAGGTTTATCCCTAGCATCAATAAGCACAGAGTTCATGCTTTCTGCAATGTTAGTTTCATTATGTTGTATCTATTGCCTGGAAAATGTGATCTAGCCCATTTTGAAGGACTTGCATCCTTGAGATATTGTACAGCTTCAATACTAACCCCTTCTAAAAGCTGCATGGCCTTATCAAAATCCTCAACAATATATGCTCTAGCTGCATCATTAAAAGTTGATATAATCGCGTTGACATTACCTTTAGACTTCTTAGCACGTAAATTTGTACCAAGATGATATGTACAGTGGCCATGGTGATTATTAGGGAAAACTGTACGTATTGCTTTTGCAATGCTCTTGTGTCTATCCGATATAAAAGCTATATTCGGATCATCCCCAAATGCTTCTTTAAAGCTCTCAAAAAACCATGTGTAAGCCGCATCCGTCTCCCCAGGGCCTATTCCATAAGCAAGTGGATAAATTTGATTGTTCCCATCCAAACATGATGCAATATATAACAAACCTCTATATCTATTCTTCAGTGTAGTTCCATCGACAGCTACGACTCTCCGCATATGCTGGAACCCTCTAATGCTAGCTCCAAGTGCCATGAAAAAATATAAAAATCTGTTTTGATCATCAGTTTCAATTCGAGTAAACGTGCCCGGATTTTTGCTCTTCAAAACGTGACTCCATAAAGGAAGTTTTGCATATGAATCTTCTGGCGTGCCCCACAAACCCGATAGTGCAACTTCCTTAGCGGCCCATGCTTTGTTGTAGCTTATGTTTACTCCGTAATTAGAGCGAATGTCATGCACGATATCTCGAGGTTTGTATTGCCGTGAAATCCCATCAAACATTGGCTGGATGATGTCTCCGATAACTGAACTTGTTGCTTGACGATGATCCCTTTTCATGATATTTAAAGAGCAAATATGCTCATCTTTGAAGGCCCTAATCATGAAGGCCTCTGTATTATCACCATGTAGTTTGGTAGCATGCATTCGCCACACGCAATTGTCGTTTGCACATACAACCTCATATCGGACTCTATCTGACTTCTTGACCTTGAATTCAAAATTTCTCCTTAGTGCATAAAGACTAATCTTCTTCTGTAGCACATTCTTACTCGCAAAGATTTGGTTGATTTGAATGATTTCATGGGCATTGACGGATGAGAAGCGATGGTTGACCCTACGTTCAGCCATGGTTGCCGTCGAATCCTGTCGAATGTCCAAATGGTTTTCGGTACAAGGAGAGGCAAGCACATCATCATTCACATTATCAATTGGAGAACTACCATAAGGAGACTCACCATGTCGACTATCACCAGCTGAAAGTCCCGAATGTTGGGTCCAACAAATGTCTCGTAACCCATCTTCACTACGATCAGTGTTGACCTCAACCTCAAATTGTTCATCTTGATCATAATCATGTCCACGATATTCATTCAAATCATTAATTTCGAAGTGCTCGTTATCATGATCATGTTCCGCAGATTGCACATTGTTTTCACACATTTGATTTTCAGAGAATCCAGGTTGAGTTTCCGGCACATGAATTTCGGTCGCTGAGGACTGCATGTCGGCATCAGAGGTATGAGTAGCTATCTCGGGAACTGCAGATAGTGGGGCAATAGTCATAAATCCTGAACTTGTAGGTATCCTATTCACCACACATCCAGCAGTATCAATATTCTTTGGAACCCTGGATAACACATCAACAATAAGTGGAGATCTGTCTTGAGGTCTGTGTGAACTATACTCTTCTATAAAACTTTGTAGGTCTTCATCATTTTCCACAACGTACGGCTCACATGACAAACACACATGGTATATGAACTTGAAGATTAATTGATGTTGTGTAGAATCTAAGTTGAGAGCGTTGTAGACAACATCTTCAAGTTCGGCCAACGTGCAATTCCTTTTGATACGTATAATTTTCGTTCTTTGACGTTGGTATCTCCAGGTACCTTCAGAACATACACTCTATGTTCCATCGTAGAACAGTAAAACTGAAATTTGTGACATTGAGCACAAAGAGTTTACCAATTCAAAACATACTAAGTATCTACTTCTGCAATCGTAGAATCTTTGCTGGAAGGTTTAACTATAATCCTGAAGCAAAAGTAATGAAAAAATACAAATACATTTTTAGTAAATGAGTACATAAAATAAGGCAAACAATTATGTTATTAACGCCTACTGGAATAGCATTTTAAATACAAATACAAATGCATTTTCAGTAAATGAGTAAAGATAAAATAGGAATGCATTTTATGTAAATGAGTATAAATGCTGATTAAGGGAAAAATGTTGCCATATATGTACACATATTTATATTTATAACACACCCTGTGAAATCTGATAGAAGCTACTAGCTGCTGGATAGAGAAGACAAACGAGTTTTGAGGACCCTACAATGAGAACATGTTTCTTGGTACTAAAGTGCTACTAAAAAAGGAACCCTATTACCTAGCTTCGTAATCTTATACAATCTGAGATCTAATTACTTGAAGATGACTGGCTTTTTTAAATTTAGTATTTGTAATATTTAACATAAATATATCGTTTTCATGTAGGTATATGAAATTGACTGATATGAAAATTGTAAAAGAAAGGAAATAAATATGTTAACAGTCTTTCCTGAAACAAAAATATGAAAGCCAAAAAAAAAAAAAAAAGAAAAAAAGTCATGGTTTGCAAGCCACAATAATGAAAATTACACTCATTAAATTTAAATGAAATTTTGTGTTCCAAAATCCAAGTCCAAATGAGTCATCCAAAATCTTGACTGGAAACCAATGATCTTATCTTTCCTATAACCCTGAGGTGTTCCTTGTCACTTTGTAAATTGTCCCGCTTCACTCCTCCCAAATTCATTGTGAATTTGCTACACTTTAAGCCAAAAGTACTTGTCAACTCATAAATCACACTCTCTGTCTAATAATTTCTCTCTGCAACTTTATTCTCCCATCTAGAACAAAAAAAAAAAAAATAATAATAATAATAATACACGGTTTCGGTGAATAATCCTTTTTGTGGAAATTACCAAAGTAATTTTTATTTTATTTTTTATTTATTATTTTTTTTTTGTGGTACAAAGTTTTGACTTAAGGAGTCCTATTATTCGATCCTTTCCAATGCAGAAGGTACATATCCATGCTCCTTCGGCGAATTTTCACTTATCTGGTTAACTGGACAACAATTTTTCACCAGAACTGAATTGGAAATAAATAAATTATGGGTTTGAAATTTGAAACCCAGTTGCTTTAGGGAAAAAAAAAAGAAAAAAAAAGAAAGTTTTGTGGTCTTTTGGAGATGGTCCAGGCGAAAAACCTTTGCTCCTTTTCTTTATTCATTATTAAGTGGAGCTGTCAACAATGACCTTACATGTAAATTGGTAGGAAAATAATGATCAGTGAGACCATTTCCATATGAATTCTAGTAAATGTTATTTTTTTAATACAATATTGACTAATTAAATTCTTATTCTTAGGCTAATATATAAATATATATATATATATATATATTTATTAATTAAATCGATCCATTGAAAGGTCTAATGCTCTAAATTTGACCTCGATATCATCTTTCTGTGAATTCAAACAAAACATTTTTGATTCATTTTTATAATATTATATTTAATTTTTTTTCATAGTTTATAACCCCTCCTTTGTTCGTACCAATTCATACTTTTTCCTCACTACTAGTATTGTGATAAGGCTAAGTCATTATTTGATTTTGACTTTATCTATCACCTATTCGTAAAATATATTTTAGGAAATTTTTTTCGTAAAATCAATTAACAAAATTAATATGAAGTATATTGTATTTATTTTTTGGCTTACTTATTAAGCCATTTATGTTTACTATTGGGAGTTCATGATTTCAAAACATTAAGATGGAAAAAATTTATTATAAATGATAAAAAAATTTATGTAAAGAAGTAGCATAAAGCCAAATTATGTATATATATATGTATATATATCCACATACCAGGTAATCGTTAACTCCGATCTGCAGAAACGTACAATTTAATTACATCCTTTTGAAGTGTATGGGCTCCACAATGAATATTTTCAGATGATGCAGGGAGAGTGAACTGAACTGAAGAGATTTTGGGATTTTCTGCAATGTTCGTCAATGCAAAGAAAGAAGGCTGAAAGGTACCCAACCAACAAAAGAGAAAGAGAGAGGAAGACACAGTATACATTTAATGTGGTAGCAGGACAGAAGTTAATGGGGTAGATAGAAATGAGGGATGGTCAAAAAAGTTGTTTTAATATTATCACCTGTATTCGAGACCGTCAATGAGAAAACTGTTATTTTTACTTGACACTTTCATAGGTATCCATGTATTTAAATAGTTTACAAAAGCCAGACAATTAATTCCCTCCTAACAAGTCTCATTTGGACATACTACCATGGAGCCATTCATGTAAAAGTGATTGATACCATCCATTTAAATTATCATCCTTCTTATTTATTGCTTCTCCACATATCAAATAATATGGATAATTTAATAATGAAATTGGATCCTTACACATCATATTGACACGAGAATCAAGTACAAAATTAAACTAAAAACAAAATCTGAATATGGAAGAAATTGGATCCTTTCACAAATATGGAAGTTTCCTTTTTTTTTTTTTTTTCTTTTTTGTTTATTACATTTTGGTATCTTTTTTTCTACGAAAATCCAGCTGAACACAACTCTATAATTCCTATGTTCCAAGATTATGTATAAGATTCGAAACATATTGGATACAAAGTCCTACAAGGTAGCAGACATGGCAAGACTTTGCTGGCATACCTCATGCTGAACCAGAATCCTAATATCCCAAACAAAAATATATAAAAGAAAGAAAAAATTTGTGAAAAATTAAGTGAAAATTCAAACTCCAATGCCTGTTATCAACTGGCCCAGCGTGAAGGATTCTTTTCACATATACCAGGTTAGGCCATCTGCCTCTGTGCTAATAAGCCTTTGCAATTCAAATTTTTTTATGATGCTGAAGAATGATGCCTAAAATTCACACAGCAGCATGCATCTCTAGCCGTCTTCGTGCTAAGATTTTCAAATTTGTTCAGAATGCTTTGAAGCAACCTGTGTGTCCACCGTTCTTGTGTCATGCTTTCTCTTGCTTCGTCTCTTTGATCTAGATGTGCGGGTCTTTGTAGGATGCTTTACAGCATGCTCTTGGATGCCCAACACTACATTTTCATTGGTAGGGAGTTCAGGAGGGGCATCAGGCCATGGTGTGCGTTTTGATGGTACATTGACCTCCAGAGGAGGATCAATTATCCATCTGTAAAGAGACCACACTAATGTCAAATGCATGTGCATAGGAAGAGATTCTGCTAAATGAATTTTAATTAAATAGGCAATTGACCATCATGATTTTTGTGTGTCAATGATATATATTGAAATTTAGATGGCTTGATGAGGGGTGGGGGGAAAAAAAGCATTTCCATATGACAAAATTATTGACTAAAGGTAAAGATTTGCTGAACCAAAGTAAAATAAAAAGAAGCATGCTACATAAAATCATAGTACAATTATATAAGTCAATTGTTTAAAGGATTGTAGTCAAATTGCAAGTAAGAAAGCCCTTGGGAATGAGGTCAGAGGACTGAACAGAAATACATTGAAATGCCACACCAATACCACTTGACCACTTGAAACAATGCAATGACATTCACTTGAAAAGAGAAGTTGAGCATCATTGTCACATTCACAGGTAGGTTACTAATTTTAAGTTCTACCCATGTGTGATATTCAAAATCACAATTTCACAGCCACAATTTTATGCTTTGAAAATAAATTAGAGACGCATAGTACTTAGAAATTGAAGGATATAACAGCAGAAAGTTTAACATGACAAGAGTATTACAAAACATTTCTACCAATTGTATATGATCATTGGCATTGTTGACTCCATCTATGCTTCAAATTTTTTAAACAACCATGACAGCTTTCAGAATGCAAAAATCATATGCACTATAAAATGGAAAATGGATTGGAGACACAATAGGAAAGAAGATATGGTACCTGTAGGGCCAAACCATAACCGCCATTCACATCTTGCTCGAAATAAAGTAACTGGAAAATAAAGCAATTAGATTATAAATTTAATGTCACATCAGCAACACAAAAGAAAATGCAGATGCAGAGAGAGAGAGAGAGAGAGAGAGAGAGAGAGTTCATAGTCATCAAACATGGTATATAAACAATTTAAATGCAAAAATATGAAATATACATACCTTAAATTTGCTTTGTGCATTTGAAGTAACTCTTACTACAATACCACACTCGGCTTGTTGCTCGTTGATCGTAACACCAAAGAAATGAGCATTTTGCTTATCCACCTGCAACAAAACAAAATCAAGCAAACGGAAAATTCCAGAAAGAATGAAAGTCCATGATAACAAACATGAAAGCACCTTTCCACTAATTGATGACAGAATGGAATGTATCCCTAGTTGGCTGTACTCCATCCAGCATCATATCATCATACATATCTCTCAGCAAGAAATGCCTACCACCACCGTTATTAAAAAAACAAAAAAAACAGAACACAACTTTCACAATTTCTCCCAAAAAAAAAAACAATTCCCAAAACCACTAAAAGAAAATCAAAATTAGAGCTGTTGCCTACTTGTTGCTTCTGCTTCTGCTCCTAGGGCTCTCTAAAATCCTGCAGTTTTCTCTCCGAGTCGCCTCTTCACCATCTCCTTCAAAACGCGCAGTCTCCACGCTTACAATCCAGCCGATTCATGAAAGGAAACAGAGGGCTGCTAAGGTCTGGTTATGGATAAAGAGATGGAGGGGAAAAGTCGAAGAAAGGAAAGAAAAAAATATAAAAAAAAAAACATAAGGGTATTTTGGGATTTTAAAAGATTGGAGGGGTAGATCAAAAAAGAAATAAATTGAGGGGGCAAAATTCATGAAGCTCGATCCTATGGGGGTATTGGGCCAAATTCCCCAAAAGAAAAAGAAAACCAATCAACAACCTTCCAGCCCAACGGGCTACAAATATGGTTCAGCCCAATTGGATTACCTCAGAAAGGCATTGATGGGCCTACCCAAATGAGTCGATCATCTTTTTATGAGTCCACTCGTTTTATTTTTAAATTTGCTCTCTCACCAGTAGTGTTCTGTTCCTTAGTACTCATTTTTAATGTGTATATATGTATATATATAATTTTGATATTATAAAAAATTTACGAAAAAAAATTATGAGGGAGAACCATATATTACTTTCATTATATTTATATTGTTGAGATATAGAAATTTAAATTTAAAATCATTAGATAAGAAAATAGTGGATTATTTACTGACTTTTGTTCATAGGAACATTACATAATTGCTATGAGTATGAATGGATGGTATAACTATCGTCTATTTGTGTTTAGGATTATATTTGTTAAATGTGTCACTTTATATGGCTTCTATTCTTCAAAAGCTTACTTTAAAAAAAAAGGGACAACAAACTATACTTCGTTGCCAAAAGCTTCTTATTTGACAACAACCAGCAACTACTTGTTGTCTAAAGGTCTAGAACATATATGGAGATAGACAATTACATGAGGGTACCACCACCATTTAAAGGGCGTTTTTGAAAACTAATTATATATATATATATATATATATTTATATATCTTGTAGTGGTGTAATATTAGTGATTATATATTGTCGATATCACTTTCTCTTTCCGTCGACCTTGTTTATATTTGCCACTTGTTTTATGTTTCTAGCTCCAAACCATGAGTATCTTTATATATATATAATTAGTGACCCTTTTAATTGTTCATATGTTACTCATGCTCAACATAAAAAAGTAGTGTTTTAATACTAAAAATCAAATTAGTCCCTGTAATGAAATTGAAAATGACATTAACACATATTAAATAATACATTGGAAGAGTTTGTGGAAGTAATTTATAAAATAGACAATTCAAATGAGATATAAATTTATCTATATATATATATGCCATTTTGTTTTCCATTAAATCAGATAAGATCTTATCTAGAATGTTTCTTTAAATAAACATATATAAAATATTCAATGACTTGCCTGGTCTTAAAAACAAAATGGGAAAACGGAAGAAAAAAAAATGTTTCTTTAAATAAACATATATAAAATATTCAATGACTTGCCTGGTCTTAAAAACAAAAAGGGAAAACGGAAAAAAATTGAGGAAAAGAAGAAAGAAAGGAAGAAAAAAACAAAGATCATTTACAAGGAGAGGACTCCAGGAATTCCTATTTAAAACAGAAAGAAGGCTCTATTGACACTGTGAAACTCACAGATATTAGGCCCTATGCCTTGGATCAGTATTTTGGCCATTCCGACATACAAATATGCCAAAAAAATAAAAAATAAAAAGAAAAAAGAAAAAAATAGAACCCAAGACAAGCAAAATTTGTTCCCTTGTGCATCCCAAGGAATTCACATATTTGACCAAGCTGTTCCTTATTTCAAAAATTAATCATTAATCCGAGCTTGGACTTAGGTCCGTTTGGGACGCTGGATTGTACTGAATTAAATTAGAAAATTTTAAATTTTTTTTTTTTTTTTTGGGATGAAATTCAAAATAGTAGTACAATCCAATTCAATTCAGCATTCCATACGAGTTACAGTTTTACAACAAAGAGGTGTTGTCGTCTAACGACCATGGATAATTTCCCAAATTGCCTGGTTCTGTCTCGAGCTCGAAAAGTTTCTCTAAATTATCCGGAGTACCAGAATGACCACCACAAAGCATGTCCTGTTCTTCCATTAATCCACATAGAGGAACTTGTATATCCATCTGAGCATGATCAAGAGCTTGATGATCATAATTAGCAACTTCATTGTTTTCTGCATGGGAATGAACAAGTGCCTGTTGGTTCTGATGATACTGTGTGTTAATCGCATAATCATGATGTAAGAGGTGAGATCCTGCATATATTGGGTTATCATTATGATTTGCAGCAGAACTTCCACAGCTATCAGTAACACCATTAAAAGGAGTGAAATTAGCCATTTGGTTACCGAGAATTTCAATCTCCTCCTGTAAGTAGGCAACCTTCAAAAAGGAAAACTGACATTAAATTTAGTTTCGTCATGAAAATTGGTAACCAAAGAAGTTTTGATGAAACAGAAACTATATATATATATATATATATATGTAAAATCAACCTGCTGTTGAAGTGCAAAGATATGAGCAACACAACCATATATAGGATCTGTCATCCTAGCAAGTGCTTCATAGGATATAGTTGTAGCAGCTTCGCTTCGGTAATGAATCGGTAGGTGTAGAAGAAGCTTGGAGACATTGCTAGCACCAAACACCTTGTGGACTGCTGCAAAATGGTTTGCAGCCTCATCATAGCAGAAATAAGGAGCAAAGACACATTGAGTGGTGCATTTTCTCCTTAGGAACTTGCATGCGCCACATGAAGAGCCAAATCCTGTCATAGGCCAAAGCCTTTTATTTTTATTTTTATCTTCTTCTTCTTATTATTATTTTTTTTGACTAATGTCGAAATGATTTCTGGGTAGTAGTACTAGAGGTTGATTGAGAATGTAGATTTTTTGAGTGTACGAAGTTTTTAGGTTTTGCTCTTTATAATCATCCCCTTCGTAAAGAGGAATAGAAATTATGTATTGGGTCCTTCAATAGGACATTCTTTCTTTTTGGACAAAAAGTAGGTCCTTTTAGGTCTCCTTTATGGCCTACATTGTCATTCTCAAATTGGGTAAGGTTTCGTAATTAATTCCCTTAAAAGGACCTTTCTTTTTCTCATAAAGACTCTTTAGGAATGAGGCTGCCTGATGGAAGACCTAATCATTATTATCATTAGTTGGTTTCTCAAAATGAGAGATAAATTCTTTGATATGAAGTATTTTAATTAAGCTATAAAGAAAATCTAGATAAAGGCAAGTACAATTTTCCCTGTTTTCATCCATTGATATTGTATTGAGAGAATACACAGAGAAAGCAGTAATATTTCCAAATTGTTAACTTTACAAATATAATATATATATGTTGAGCAGAAATTTCTGAAAATAAGAACTCCAACCGGCTAACTTTCTTTTCTTTTTTGTCAATAATTTCGTCTCCTATGTTGTTTGTGAAGCACAATTCAATTCCAAATAAAACTCAAAAGCAATTATGTTAGTTTACACCATTTCTTGAGAATCGAATATAGGTGATCAATCATAGGCCGGCCATTCTTTATGGCGTGATGTGCCATTTGACGAACCCTTATAGGAGAGTAATTTGCATGAGCAGAGAGATTATGCAGAGAACTCAAAGCAAAATATTTTATGACCATTCAGTCAAAATCAAGTCATTTGGCGTGGTGCACTTGGGCTAACACATGCTTTTTAGCTAAAAAACATAAAAATTATATTAAATTTGCTACTTTGTTTTCCCCTAGCTTAGGGATTGGACATAGAGTCCGTGACTCAGGACGGCCATTTGTCTGCATGTAACTAATCATACATTTTTTTAATCAATATATATCATCCTCTTCTCCATGTTTAATGTACATTCTTCATACAATTCATATATTTTAATCCCTTCACGATCAGGTTTGGCTGTTGGCCACTTTGTTTATGGGCTGGTAAAAGAAGAAAAGAAATTCTCTTTGTTTTCCCAACCATTTTACAAAGGGGTTAAAAACAGATTAATGCATGCAGAAAGAACATTAACTTTAATATAGATCTACGGGGTCCATTAAAAGTTCAATTATATCCAACCATGCTCTCCAAAGCTAGAATGTAAAGCAGAAATGGACTAATGGGGAAGAGAGTTAATGCATTTGAGTAACACGAAATTCTACTTTCTGTCATGTCAAAAACTGTGATGTTTCGTTGTTTTCTGCAAAAAAATATATATAAACTTCTATTTTTCAGAAATTATCTTTTAATTTATGTTGGAAGACGTATTGACATAACATATGTTATAGGATATATGATATTTCGTTCAATTAATAATTTTAAAATTAAAATGTAATTAATCGAGCAAGTAATATCACTTGACACTTTCATATCACCATGTCAAGCTATATCAAGCTATTATAAGCTAGATTGATAGTTATCAAAATATTAAATTCATATATTATATTTATATAAAAATGTTTTCCCTTAGGGATTATTTGCCAGTTTACAATGGATTCTAAGTGACATGTTGATATAGCAATAAGATTTATGAATGACATCTCAGTTAATAATTTAAGCCCTTGTTTGATAGGATAGATGAAAAATAGAAAAAATAAAAAACTAGAAGAATGTCTCTCTTGTTGTTTGATATGATATAAAAAATAGAAAACTGCTTTTTATTCTTCGTTTGCTATAAATGTGAAAAATGAAAAGCAGGAAAAAGAAATATAGATTAATTTAGTTATATTGTATTCAATGAATGCTTTTCCTTCCAATAGTCTCTCAATATATGGAGAGAGTACTTTAAATATAAAACTCATCCCTTAATTTTCCATCCATCATTTTCTCTTTCCCTATTAAACAATCAATCTATTTTCTCTCCTGTCACTTTTCCATCCATTTTTTTTTTCTTCCTTCCGCTTTTCCACCATAGCAAACAAAGCCAAAAATGTAATTGGAATGTGGAAACTTTAGGTATTTTTAAAAGTGAAAAATGGAAGGAATGAAAAATTTTAGATCAATTTAGCTATACTGCATTCAATTGATTGATGTTTTTCCTTCCAATGGTCTTTCCATATATAAAGGGATTATTTTAGATGTAAAACTTATCCCTTAATTTTCCATTCATCATTTTCTCCTTCCCAATTAAACAATCAATCTATTTTCTCTCCTGTCACTTGTCCATCCATTTTTTATTTCTTCCTTCCGCTTTTCTACCATAGCAAACAAAGCCAAAAATTTAATTGGAACGTGGAAACTCTAGGTATTGTTTCTCAATTATAAGCAAACTAAGAGTTAGTTTCTAGAAGATCAAATATATGTATTTATTGCATGAGAATTGGGTAATGTTTTGGGGGATGGTGGGGGATAGAGCTTTTTCGAGCTTAACGATGAAAGTGCATGCCTTTCTCTATCATGGATCAATTATATCGGTTTTTATGCATCTGCAACATTTGTATTAATTGATAGGTCCAGCTGCTACCTCTCTCTCTTTCTTTCTTTTTCTGTCAATGGTGTCTGCTTGTGCGCATGCATCAAACCTAATGCCGTAGTTTCAGGTCATAGCTAGGTGATGATAGAGCAGTACCACTGTAAGTTTAATCTTATCCAACTTCTACATTCCTAACAACTAAAATTTGAGCTGTCATCAACAACTTTACATTTGAATTAGTCTCAAATATTAAAGTTTCAGAAAAAGAAGGATTCTTATATTAGGATGTGAATATTCTAGCTAGCTTAGGTATCAATCCAAATTAAGGTAATAAGGTAAAAGCAGATGTAATTCATCTTTTTCTTGAGTTTTGCCAACTTAGGATTGGGAGTAAGGGAGTTTCAAGACCTTTCAAATCATAAACATTGGTGCAGGTCATATTTGCATATGCCAAATAGTTCATTGCAAAAGAGTTCAATGACCTTAAATGGTAAGCCAATGACAATATATATGTTGCAAAGTGTATTTTAATAAACAAGTTCCAACTTTTCCTACTGGCTACAAAGTTCTCCTCCTGCTCTGTTTATGGGGTAACTAATAACTACATACTTTCTGTCTTTTTATTTTTTTTAATTTTTTTTTCTTTCTTTCTATGTTTTGTTTTCCTAAATATATATATATATATATATTTAAAAACAATATTTTTGTGATAAACTGTTTATAGAGACTAATATATATAGTATATAGTTTTCTACTCAAGAAAAATTCTCCTCTCATTTTGCCATTACAATTGCTTTGAGCAATTTGTAATTTCATGAGGGAAAGGTATATATGCTTGAGCCTGTACTCTCTAGTTTCTCTTTTTGTGGTCCTCCATGGTGAGAAATTCCTCTGCCAAATGCATACCCAAGTTTGAATCCGGGAAACCTCTTGATTCCTCAAATCTTTCATAAGCCATATTGAGAAATTGTTTTATTTTATGTGAGCATTAGTACAAGAGGGTTTTCGAATAAAAATTTAAAATAAAATTAAAAAAAAAAAAAAAACGTAAAAGACGGTATAATACACTCTTAAAAAAAAGGATTTTGCCACCTTTGTTTTTAGACACGATGAGTTGTTGTGCTTAAAACCACTCTTGGTCATAACAATTACTTTTAACTCCCAAAAAGCTGTGGTCAAAAGTATACTTTCATCAACAAAAAAATGTATAATAATTATGGCTAAAAACTTTTAATCACAGAGTCATTTGCACGAGAGTGAAACAATCAAAAAACGAGAATAGCCTCCTCTATTTAGAGGGGGGGGGGGGGGGGGGGGGAGAAAGGAGGAAAAGAAAAGAAGTTGCCCCTCTATTTTGTATGTCATTTGCACGAGAGTGAAACAATCAAAAAACGAGAATAGCCTCCTCTATTTAGAGGGGGGGGGGGGGGGGGGGGGGGGGGAGAAAGGAGGAAAAGAAAAGAAGTTGCCCCTCTATTTTGTATTTTCTGCAATTATCCTTTGGTTTTAAAAAATTACAATTTATTCCCTCCATATTTCATTTTGTTTCAATTTAAACCAATAGACAGTCAAAACATTATTTAATTGTCAGTCAACTTATAATAAGCACAGAGTTATCCATCATTCAGTTAAACAGTCATTTGACACAAGCAAAAATTTATCAATGTTCTTTTTTAAAAACAAAAAAATGTCAAAATTACAGTTTCTAGCATTATTGTTTTACTTAATGGATTTTTTATTTAAATAGGGGTAAATCTTCAAAATTTGTTGTCACTGGAGTGCTTTTTTTTTTTTAAATAAAAAAATAAATTTAAATCTAAAAGAGATAAATTGTAATTTTAATACCGTAATAAGATTATGTGAAAAAAGTGTAAAATAAAAGTGAAATTTACCATAAAGCGTCTGGATCCTGGATGTTCTTCAACTCAATTTTTACAGTCTTGGACTTGAATATGGGCTTGTGTCTAAACGTCGTTCTAATGGAACTTAAATGGCCACCATAGTTTCTCACACAGCGTTCCAGGATTCTGATTGCAAATTAATTACTTAACCTCCACTCTATTTATTTATTTTTGGGTAATTACTTACCCTACTCTGTCTCTCTAAAACTATATATATATATATATATTTTTTTTTTTTTCAAAAAGTTCAAATTTTACATTTGTAGATCTTTATGCATGCTAGCCTCTAAGCATTTTATCAAATTAATATTCCCCTCTTCCTCTTGGAATGGTTCTCATAACAACGACCATGCGTGCTTACCCCAGGTTCGATCATATAGCTGAAGTTAATTAAAAAAAAAAGAAAAGAAATCCCTACCCCAATTTAACGTATATATGTCCCCAAAAAAGAAATAAATAAATAACAGAATAAATAAATAAAAAAAGGAAATCACCCAATTTCTTATTGGTTAGTTTGTTATAAAAAATATGACTATCAATATTATTTATACCAAATAAGCAGTCAATATTGGTTTTATTCTTGAGTTACAAATCTATCTCAAAAATATTTAATAACGTGATCAACTGGAAGAAAACGAAGGTTTTGTACATAGACCGGGAAATCCGATCCTGAAAGTGGGACATACAATAGCACAGTAGGAGATAATATCAACCATATATATTTGATCCACAAATATTTGATTATTTTCAATCACATACATTCGCACTACCTCATCCGAAAATTGGATTTTTCTTCAATGAGCATAAAAAAATTTTGTTGCAAAAGAAAACAACAACAAACAGAAACATGGTTTCAAATATTAAGCATATCCGTGGTAATAAACCAGCTAAAAATATATATATTATATAATTTTAGTGGAGAAGAAAACAGCAAGAATACTAACCTCAAGGACTAAAGATGGTCTGCGTTCCCAAGCATTCACTGTTTGACACGTGTCAGCCAAGGCAATCTTCATTGTGTGGCCCTTAACACGTTGAATGAAACAATCCCCAAAGATATCATCTTGTTTACACTTCACAAACTGTTACTATAAGTCCTCCCACTTCTCCATTTTTATCCCCCTCAAAAGACCTCTCTGCACCTTCTCTCTCTCTCTCTCTCTCTCTCCCAAATAATACAAAACCCACATTAGATCACAACACTCCATTCCCGGACAATCATCGATGGCTGCCGCCGTCTCCACCATCGGAGCCGTCAACCGAGCACCTGTATGTACTACTTCACATTTCTTTCCCAACATTAATTTCATGTCTATTGTCATGTTCTAGATTAATTATCCATATATAGATATTTTTATGTACATGAATTATTCCATATATATTTATATGTATATATATATATATATTATAGATTACTAATTCAATCAAATACAGTATAACGAGCTATAAAATAGTTTCCAAAAGATTAGATCTAATTAAGGCAATGAGAGAGTGATGGTTAATTAAAATTAGGTGGTTAATTAATTACTTAATGGTTGATTATTATTGATATGGCAGGTGAGAATAAATGGGTCAAGCGGTGGGGCATCAGTACCAAGCTCAGCGTTCATGGGGAACAGTTTGAAGAAAGTGAGCTCGGCAAGGTTTGTGAATCCGAAGGCTATGCCTGGAAACTTTAAGGTTGTTGCGGCAGAAGAGTACGATGAAGACAAACAAACAGGCAAGGACCGATGGAAGGGTCTTGCCTATGACATTTCGGACGACCAACAAGATATCACCAGAGGCAAGGGTATGGTTGATTCCCTCTTCCAAGCACCCATGCAAACTGGTACTCACTATGCCGTCATGAGTTCCTACGAGTACATCAGCACTGGACTCCGCCAGTAAGTCTATTATCTGTATACATATAATATTATGTATATAGATAAATTCCTTAATTTCCACAAATATTAATCTTAATTTAATTAGGGGTTCTAAATATATGTTTCTTTTCTTTTTTAGGTACTTGGACAACAACATGGATGGATTTTACATTGCTCCTGCTTTCATGGACAAGCTTGTTGTTCACATCACCAAGAACTTCATGACTCTACCCAACATCAAGGTATATATAATATAAAATTTTGTTATTATATGGTCAGATGTATGGTCAGATGAATTATACATAATTTGGGTAATTTGCCTTATGAACTACATATAATGAGAAAACGAATTATCAGATTTACATGTAATTTGACTAACGATGGCAACCATAATGGGTGCGATGTTCTCATGATCATAGCAGATTTGATATAATATATATATATATATATATATTATGATTGCTATAGTATTTTTAATTAAATACTATATATAGATTATACTCAGCTTTAAAAACAACAAATATTTGACAAAACTTTGACAATCTCAGGTGCCTCTTATCTTGGGTATCTGGGGAGGAAAAGGTCAAGGAAAATCATTCCAGTGTGAGCTTGTCTTTGCCAAGATGGGAATCAGGTGAGTTGATTTCATCATGTTCAACATATATAAATATAGGATTTTTCTTTAAAAAAATCATGTTTATGAATACCAAAATTACATGGATATTTTTAAAAAGATATATCTATTTTTTTAAAGATATACATATAAATATTTAGATATATATATTATAAAATGAAATATGTATTTTTCATATCATTATTATATAAAAATATATATAAGGTTGTTTTAAAATGCAGATGTTGGTATATTTTTATCGTAAAAATATTTTAAAAGATAATAATTATTGTCGTTAATATAATTACACAAATATATAATTTTTTTAAAAATTATTATCTTATCAAATATCTACTGATAAAAAAATACAAAAATTCACTCCATAAAATTTCTATATATATATATATATATATATATCTATTGCAGCCCAATCATGATGAGTGCTGGAGAACTGGAAAGTGGAAACGCAGGAGAGCCAGCCAAGCTTATTAGGCAAAGGTACCGTGAGGCAGCTGACATCATCAAGAAGGGAAAAATGTGCGCACTCTTCATCAACGATCTTGATGCAGGAGCTGGTCGTATGGGTGGGACCACCCAATACACGGTCAACAACCAGATGGTCAACGCCACCCTCATGAACATCGCTGATAACCCAACCAATGTTCAGCTCCCCGGTATGTACAACAAGGAAGAGAACCCCCGCGTCCCCATCATCGTCACCGGTAACGATTTCTCTACCCTCTACGCTCCTCTCATCCGTGACGGTCGTATGGAGAAGTTCTACTGGGCTCCTACCAGGGAAGACCGTATCGGTGTCTGCAAAGGAATTTTCAGGACCGACAATGTTCCCGATGAGGACATCGTCAAGCTCGTCGATACCTTCCCCGGCCAATCCATCGGTTAGTTAATTTTCCATGCATGCATACATACATAAGCGGTAATAGTGTGACACAAATCCAAACGTTTAAGATTGTAGATCCTGATATCATATTAAATTATTAATTATTATTGATTTCAAAAATTTAATTAACATGAATAAATTTGTATGAATATATGCATGAGTGGTGATAGCATAACTATGTTAAATTACTACAGTTTACAAAAGTTTAAGTGTTAAAAAATGAATTTGATATGTATATGGCATTCTTTTTCATTTTTTATATATTTTTGAAACTCTTATGTCCATGGATCCAGATATGAAAATTATTATATGAACCGTGGTTTCTTGTGCAGATTTCTTTGGTGCCCTAAGGGCAAGAGTCTACGATGACGAAGTGAGAAACTGGATCGCAGGCGTTGGAGTCGATGGTGTTGGGAAGAGGCTGGTGAACTCGAAAGAAGGACCACCAACATTCGACCAACCAAAAATGACATTGGAGAAGCTGTTGGAGTACGGAAACTTGCTTGTCCAAGAGCAAGAGAATGTGAAGAGAGTCCAATTGGCTGACAAGTATTTGAACGAAGCTGCTCTTGGTGAAGCTAATGAAGATGCTTTGAAGAGTGGATCTTTCTACGGTTAGCTTCCTTAAATCCTGCCTAAGAAGGCCTTGATTGGGAGGTTTGCATATATTTCTCTTTTTTTCAGATTATACTAAAATCAGACTAATTTTTTTTTTTTTTTTTTTTTGAAATCTTTGTTTTTATTTTTTGATTATATTTGGTATAGGGAAAGCAGCCCAGCAAGTAAATATTCCAGTACCTGAAGGTTGTACTGATCCAAATGCTGGAAACTTTGACCCAACTGCTAGGAGTGATGATGGTAGCTGTCTGTATACATTTTAAGGCCTTTTCTTTAAATATATAATAAATATTTGTGGGGATTAAAAAGAGAGCTTTTAATTTTAAGGGATGTTGATAAAAACAATAATTGTTGTTACCAGCTTCTTTTTTAATGCATTGGTTATCCTCTAATGTTTTGTCTTATAGTACTCTACACATACAACATTGTTCCATTTTATTATGTGATTTTTTTTTTCAATTTTTAATCAACAAGAAAAATTATATATGTTTTGGTTAAAAGTGAATATGATCATTTTTTTTTTCATGAAAACAGATAATAATTTCAAATGTTAATTTTAAAATTTTCAATTTCCTCTTTGGATATTTGAGAAAAATATTATCTGTTATCAATGGTAACAATCATCTTATAAATTTACTAAATCAAAAATTTATCATATTCAAATAATTTATAGATCTAATGTCACATTTAGTAAAAAATTTATAATATTTGTATAGGATGTACTCAAAATGCTCGGGCATGTTACAGCCAAGCCGAATTGCTTCTGCTCCAAGAACATAGAACTATGTCAATTGTAAAAGATGTTAATCTATTTATCCAATGGATTTTTTGAGTGTTAAAGAGTATATTTATAGCATAAAATAACTCTAAGTATGGGACTAGCTATTGATATGTTTAAAAAAAAAAAAAAAAACCTTACTTGAATATATTTAATTGTTTTTTACCTATAAAATTCGCTGTAAGATAATATATTATTTTGTACGGATTTTTCTTGTCCAAGTGTATCATGATTTTGCCATCAATAATTTTCCTTGGTTAATAATAATTATAGTTTTGCCAATATTTATGAGGTCTTTAATTCTTTCTCCCTTATAAAGGTAATGAGATAATTAAGATTATATATCATTTGATAATTTAATTGATTTTTTAAAAAAATTCATTTTTTTAAATTATATTTTTCGAAGAAAAAATTATTACATAGTTAAAGACAACAATGAATAATAATTATATTAGTAATTGTTTTACTAATGATCATCACAAATATCGACACTTAAAAATAATATACGTTTCAAACTTAATTGTAGTGGTAATAAATCATCAAATTTCCAAGCATATAATAGCATTCCCGATAAACTTTTTTTTTTTTTTTGGTCCAAGTTATCTTTATTTTGGGCTTTATTATTGGTTCTTTCATATTTGGGTCAACGAAGTAAGAGAGATGGGCTGGTCCAGCCAACATATAGAGGATAGGCCTTGAGCCAGAAATTAGCATCAGAATCTATACTTTCTTTCTTCAGTGAGATTTGAAATAGGTTTTTATTTATTTAATTTTTTTTTTTTCAAAGGAACAAAAACTCAAAATCACTGTCGCAGGAACATCCTAGAAACTTTCCCGATGAATGCACACCCTAGAAACTTATTATTTTTATCATCTGTACCACAAAATAGAGATTATTTTTCGACCACAAGATAGAGTATTATTTGGATTCACAAGCAGAAGTGGAGCCCATATATAGAGTCCATCTTTTATATTTTTGTGAGTGGATAATGATACACCAAATACCTAGATAATTGACTAGTTAGTGTTGATATACCAAATACCTAGACAATTGACTAATTAGTTTTCTTATACCACATTTTGTATCTTAAATGAAAATTCTTTGCCAAGTTATCAAAAATTGAAAAGTCTTTGTCAATGTGAATGTGTATATATATATATACATTTTTATTAGGAGTACAATAATTTTTAAATTAAAAAAAGAAGGCACAAGTAAAATCCACAATTTTAGTAGTGTAGATAAAAGTTGAAAGGTTTATCATTGAATTAACCTTATTTTATCCTCAACTTAAACATTTGCAAGGAGTTTTTTTTTCCCTTCTTTTCCCAAGAGTCAAAATAGCATATCATAATCCCTATAAAATCATTGTCAAGTTGTCTTTTCTTTTTGTTTTGTTTCTTTTTCTTTTTGATGCCAATAGAAGGCTTTATTTATTTATTTATTTTTTTCTGTTTTTTTCTCTAAATTTTTGCTAATCTCTTTGTTTAAAAAAGAAAAAAAGAAAAAAGAAAAACCTCATTTGGCGCCTCCATAGTACATCAATAACGACGTAAGCAAAATAACATAAAAACTTTGACCATTACTTTTACGAGAATGATCTCGAATGGCTTGTAATAAAATATGGTAATGGTAAACCATATAGCCATTTGTGAACAATCTTGAATTAAGAACCAATTTGAGCTCCTTTTTTTTTTTTTTTTTTTTTGCTAGAAAATTTGAGCTCCATGTATCCTCAATGCTTTGGACACGTCATATTTGTGAAGGCACCCTACAAGCTTTTATTTGTTTATTTAAATTTATAACCATTTTAAACTGCTTTAATTAATTAATATATAAGATCTTTTTATTAATATATTTTTGAAATAATCATATTTTTTTGTTATTAATAATTAATAGAATCTAACAACACAGAAGATTAAAAAAAAATCAAATTAAAAAAAAAAATCTGCTCTGGTTTTGTGACAAGTATTATTCTTCTGCTTTAATCTTAATTTTGGCAATTTAAAGCCACAAAAAACACGTTTATTGTTTTTAATTCTTATATGGGCTAGCCTAGGAGTAGGAGGAGGACTCAAGTTTATTGTCTGACAATCTCCCACGTGACACAACAAGAAGAACATTTGCAAGGATTTACTATTGGACCAACTTCATTAATTAATGGTCAATGTAAACATTTGCAAAGAATTTTTTTTTTTTCCTCATAAAATTAGAGACCAAGTTAGCATATCATAGTTGCCATAAAATAAAAATCATTGTTAAATGGTTTTTGGTAGGGTTAATCGCTTTTTGTTTTGAAAAATACCTCATTATGACATCTCCATAATACATCAGTAACCACATAAGCAAAGTAACATGAAACTTTGATCTTCACTTGTACGAAAATGATCTCTAAGGTCTTGTAATATAAAATATGGTATCCGTAAAATGATAAAAGCTATTTCAGGATCACCTTAATGAAAAAACAATTTGAGCTCCTTGCCTCCACATCTGTGTGTAAGCACTTTGATCATAATGTGTCAAGCTTTTATTTGTTTATTAAAATTTATAACCATTTTTTTTTTTTTTTACAAATTTATAACCATTTTAAACTGCTTTAATTAAGTAATATTAATATCTTTTTACGTAATCATATTTTATCATTATTAATTATTAATAGGATCTAACAACACAGAAAATTTTAAAAAAAATAAAAAATATCTGCTCTGGTCTTGAGACGACTATTCTTCTTCTGTATTTATCTTAATTTTGGCAATTTAAAGCCGCAAAAAAAGAAAAAAAAGACAGTTTTTGTTTTTAATTTTTATTTGAGGCTAGGAGAACTCAGGTTTACAATTGTCTATCGTCCACGAGACACAACAACAAGAACCTTGACAACAAAAACAGGTTTTACATTTTTATTCGTTGCTTCAGTAAAAAGATTTTGAAAAAAGAAGAAGAAGAAGAAGAAGTAGAATTAATGGGGCCTAGACCCTCTCCTTGGTTACTAAAATCAGAAAGAAGTGGAAAGTATTTGATTTTCTTTTGTTTTCTGGTATTGCCTTTGAATTACGTAACTGCAATTTACATTACTTGATTGCCAAAATATTCTTTTTTTGTCTCATTAATTATATACCTCATGATATCATGGAAAAATTAGATTATTCCTTTGACTAACTCTTTGAAAATTGTTGTCCAAGAAATTAATTTCTTATACTTATCTTTGTTTTACAAGAAAAATATGTTTAATTGGTGTGCAGTTCTTCAAAGAAAATGGTAGACAATTTGACAACGAGTTTTGGATGACTTCACACAATTACCAAAATGATGGGACTTAAATATCTGAAACCTTAAGACTTTGTTTGATATGTACTAGGAAATTACTATTAGATGAAATAAACAAGAAATGAAAAGAAATTGTATTCTAGTACTTTTTCATTGTTTCATTAGGAACAAGATGAGATTTTATAAGTTTTAATTTAATTTCTAGGGAAATAATTAAGGGAGAAATTTCTTTCTCTTCTATTAACAAAAATAAAAACTGATAATTTACCCCAAAAAATATATAAAATCTGATGGATTTTCAAGGTTTTTGAAGCTGAATTGAGCACCTGAAGTTTGCAAAACAACTCACTGGAGCTAGCACAGGTACCATTCTGAAATCATTCAAAATGGCAATAAGGCAATGCCATTAACACCTTTTTTTTTTTTTTTGGCTGAAAGCAAAGCCATCCACGCAATCGCAAAATTCAAGAGACATTACATAAATATTTTCAGTGATTATATTATTGCTTATGTATGATAATATATACTACTTTGAATATATTGTTGTATGATAATAAATTCTTTGAGGTTCACTTGGAATATTGTATTTAATTAAAACATGGATTAAAAATTAAACAAAATGTATTCGTATTTTTAGTACAGCTCATATTTTTATAACTATACTTTTAGATTTGAATTAGAAGGGATTTTTTTATGGCTTATTTCCCATCTTAACATTTTAATTTTGTAAAACTCGTCAAAACACTTATATAATTTTTATTTTTATTTTTTATCATTTATAACAACTTTCCCTCTATTATGATGTTAAATTCATAAACTACTAAGTATAGTCAAGTGAGAATGACTTGTTAAATCTATAAATTACTAAGTATAGTTCGGTGAGAATGGCTGATCAACTGGTCTAACTTCACTTGACATTATATAATTATTTAGACGTAAGTAATTTCACATTTCTTAAAGTTTTGTGGTAATGTTTTCCTAATTAGAGACTAATATTCCTAAAGGATTTCAAGTATAGAAATGACCTAATAGTAAAATTACTAAGAGTACACTTCCAATATAATATATATATATATATATATATATTAGAGAGAGAGAGAGAGAGAGAGAGAGAGAGAGAGAGAGAGAGAGAGTCTTATAAATGAAACAAAAACCCCTTATCATGTATATTAGAAGTTCAAATAGTACAAAGAATAAGTACTCTGTTTTTCCCGATTTCTTGCTTTCACAAGGCATGAGCATTAGCTAAATGTTGTGTCATTCTATGCGTACTCAGCTTCAGCATTATTCTAATGGCTTCTCAAACCAGTTTTGAACATTCAAAGAGTCCCAAACTTTGCTTATAAAAATGTTGTTCTTTGTCAAAAGGTGGGACTTGCGGCAGTAGTTGACTTACCTGTATATATATATATAATAATTTTACACATATAAATATATATATATCATAATATATAATTCCAATCAAATAAAGATATCTTCACTTTAATAATGTAAAAACGCACATCTCACTACTTAAAAACCTATAATTTAAAATGGGCATTTTATAAATATTGGTAGGATGTACATTTAAACATTGTTAAAGTTAGGATATTTTAATATGATTAGAACTGTAATAATACATATATAATTATTTTTATATAATTGCCTATCCCATAGGCTACCTTGACAAGAAACCCAAACCAAAGACAGATGCAAAAGGGAATTAAGGGAGTGCATTTCCCACCAACTTTTCCATTGACGCTCAATGTAATTTCATTTATACATTCTCAAAGTCAAACATCAACCAATTAAATTTATGCTAGCTTTTGAACCATACTGCTCAACTCCCCCATACACCACCAAGACCAAAGTGCAAAGAAAGATAAAGTTGAAATTCTCTTCCTAATGGAAGTCCAAAGTCATATATACGTTCAGTCAACTTCAGAATGACAAAAGCAGCTCAAAATGATACGCAAAAAGAAATTCAGAAATGCTCATCCCCCAAGCCCCAAGCCTCTACAAAAAAAATATATTCTCTTTTCTCCAATTTCTATATATTTTTATACCTTTGTTTGTTTTGAATAAATAAAATCTCCACCAAACTTTTGGTATATATATACATATATATATATATATACACAGGTATATTTCCAACTTGATTGGTTCTCATCCTTATCTTGTGGATAGAATTGCTTTTGTTAGAGATGAGGCGCATAATTATCTGTCGAAAAGAAAAGAAACTATTTACCAAAAAAAAAAAAAAGAAAAAAGAAAAAAGAAAAAGAAAAAGAGTAGATTGGAAACCATTTGGTAGATGTGTGAAATACACACACACACAGACACACACACACACATAGGTTCTTATGAGATACATGAGATAAAAATTTGAGATTATATATATGAGGATCTTGTCCTTGACCTCAAAAGGGATAATTGAATGTCAGGAAAAAAATATATATATATATAGAAATGAAACACTTATTCAATTAGAAAATTATGACTATACGATATATTCAATTTTTTTTTTAATTTACATTTTTGAAAAATATTCACCTGAACCATGTGGCATAATTTTAAAATGTGGGTAAAAAGGAAAAGTCATTTTCACAATCCGAAAGAAACCCCAACAAAGAAATTTTTAGTATTATTTTAATTGTATTTCAAAAGCATTTGCTGGAAACTTCCCTTTCAAACCACTGGAAGGGAGGCAACTGTATAATAAATAAATACGTGGTCCTTATATTTTTTTAAAGTGAAACGCCAAATTGATGTCCAAGCAATGACTTAAAGCCATGCCTTGGATATTTAATAAATGATGTGGTATCACAAGTTATGAACATTTAATAACTAATTTGTAGGACTTTTACATGTTTAATCTTAATATCATTTATGGTTTTAGATTATTCAGTTTTATATGATATGAGATAATTGGAAGTGGTACATGATAATATAGCTTATATCTATTACATGTAGTACCTTTTCGTGGAATATACAGCACATATATACATGCAGTTGCAAGTTTTACTTTAAAATATATTTTCTCCTAAAATATGAATTTGTTGATATACATGAATGTAATGAGATCAATTTTGTTAACTTATACCCCCCAAAAAAAAAATAATAAATAAAAATTCACAAGACAAAACAACCATTTAATGTTATCTCATAATTATAATATATTGAAGCGTTGTCAATTTGTTACTGATTTTAGATAAGGTCTTTTATCAATACTTAAAGACCTTTGGTTTAGCTCTTAATAAGCTTTTGGTATAAAAAAGAAATGCTATGACAGCATATAAAGTTGAAGTTTGACACAACTTTTATCAATTACTTTTTTTTTTTTTTGGTGAATTAACTTTTATCAAATACTTATTTACTTATCTGTTTTAGTTGATGATGTGATAGATTTAGTTATTTACATGTTTCAGGGTGTAAACTTCCTGTCCATTTCAATTTATTTCCTTAATCATTTTTTTATCTAGTAAAGATTTAATGGTCTAATTTCTCTTTGTTTTCTTATGGTTAGATGTATTACTAATTTTGTCTTTTCAAGTAACTCTTTCACAGAAAAATGTCGATATGCTAATATTCTTGTAGGCACTTGGCAAAGTTAATAGGAAAAATCATGATAGCATGTAATCAAACAATCGTCCCAATCTAAGGTGGACGACATGTACTAAAATTATATATATATATATATATATAAGATCAAAAATCACCTTATCCAAAATCTACAATGGTGTTGGCATTTAAAAGCGCATATAATAAATAGGTTAAGGTTTGAATCTGAATTTAGATATATATTTTTAATATTTTTTATTAGGTTAAATTTAGGAGTACAATGAACTATGAAAACTATGTGTGTATAAATGCATAAATAAGTATCCTATACAAATTTTTTTATCTAAAATCCTAGATTGAAAAAATGAGTATGTAGTAATCACATAAAATTGAGGCATAACACACAATAATTATGTATGAAACCACATTGTGATAAGAAATTAATCATGAAATATTGAATGATCAAATATCCCAAAATGGGTCTTGTTTGCAAATTTCTAAATTTCGATCAAGTGGGAATTAGTTTTTTTTTCGTCTATGGTTTAATCTGAAGTTTTGAAAATGGAGAAAGATATATTCTGGTTCAGCGAATATGCCAATTAGACAATACAAAATGCACCACGTGTTTGGTATTTAAAAATAAACAGTACTAAGAAGCACCAGCTTTTGTGCTTTTTATAGTTTTTGGTTGTCAAGGACAAAAAAGGTAAGCTGTTGGCATTTGGGAGCCATGGGGTTTGGGTTGTGACACTGACGTTGTATTCAATATGCATAAATATTATTGTTAAATTTCTTTATTTTTACACGACAATTTTTACTCCATTTTTTATGTTAGTTATGAGAATAATAATAATGATAACTTAAGTCGTGTTGAGATAACTTTTAATTCTACTTTCTTACAATTTTTACTTTTTCCAGACGAGGTTAATAATAAGTTATATTTTATCAATTTTGGTTTTAAGTTTTATTTTCCATATTTAAAATTATTTTAGAAAGTTGTCTTGTTTCTGAATTTTTAAAGCAAACATTCCAAAGCCATGCCTAACATGACCCAGATGTGAAATCTCACCGGACAAAACCACAGCATGATAAGTCAAGGAAAGAAAAAGGAAAATAATAGTATAAAGAGACCACTTTAGCCATTTGAGACGTAAACAAATGGTTGGAACTTAGAGGTTGACCATTGTAATGTTATTTATTTTTTTTTTTTTCTGGGGTTCATTTTTCGGATTATCCACTGAAGAATGTGGTTTTTACTACATTACTTATCATAAATTAAACAAGATGGCTATAATTATTGTTTCAGAAACACAATAAATGAAGAACCTTTATTCACCAAATAAATAAATAATAATAATAATAAATGAAGTACCTTTATTGAATGGAAACACTCTAGAGAAGCATAGACAATCTATGGGAGAAGCAAAGAAAGTGAAAAGCTTTACCATCTGCGGGGTTTTAAAGTTGTTGGTTAAGGCTAAGGTGTGCGAGCTGGTGGTAAAGTTGGCCTTCAAATCTTGATCCCTGATTCACAAGCTCATATTCACAATCTCAGATTCTTCTTTTTTCTTCCATAAGTTCTCCAAACAAAAGCATCGAAGACCAGTGACAGTTTCAGATTCTCTCTCGTCTCTCAAAAATAATTATCCAAATTTAGTTACTACCTGAAGCAGATCCAGCAGTTCACAGAGCTCGATTCCATGGCAAAAAGGCTCATGCTTTTCTGGGTTTTCTTTTTCCTTTCCAACCCAGTAAAGTGTGAGTCCGATGATGAGCTTTTCTTCGACGGATTCAATGGAGTTGGCAACAACATGAGCTTGAATGGAGTAGCAGAGATTAAGAGAAATGGCATTCTCATGCTCACAAACAACACGCGTAGAGTACTTGGCCATGCGTTTTATTCATCGCCTATTCGATTCAAAAACTCCACGGACGGCAAAGTCTTCTCCTTCTCCACCGCCTTTGCTTTCGCAATAGTCCCCGAGTATCCCAAGCTTGGCGGCCATGGCTTAGCTTTCGCAATCTCCCCAGCTAAAGAGCTTCGTGGGGCTCTTCCAAGTCAATACCTCGGACTACTCAATGCCACAGATGTTGGGAATTTCTCCAACCATGTTTTCGCTGTCGAATTCGATACCGTTCAGGATTTCGAGTTTCACGACATTAACGATAACCATGTCGGGATCGACATCAACAGCTTGGAATCGAACAAATCTGCTGAGGCTGCTTACTTCAATGGCAATGATTCAACGAAACAAGAACTCAATCTCAAGAGTGGTAAAGTAATACAGGCCTGGATCGATTACGATTCGGTAATCAACAAATTGACAGTTAAGCTTTCACAATCTTCTACAAAACCCGGATCTTCAATCCTTACCTTCGATGTCGATCTCTCAGCGTTTCTTGAAGATTATATGTATGTTGGGTTTTCTTCTTCGACCGGCGTGCTCGCGAGCTCGCACTATATAGCTGGTTGGAGCTTCAAGATGAATGGGGAAGCTAAGTCTCTAAATTTACACACTCTGCCATCGCTTCCTGGACCCAAAAAGAGTCACATGGGGATCGTAATAGGTGTCTCTGTCGCAACGTCCATGGTCATGATCTCAATCGCTGGAATCTCAATCTACCTAATTAGGAAGATGAAGAACGCCGATGTGATTGAAGATTGGGAGCTGGATATTGGTCCTCACAGATTTTCGTACCAGGAGCTTAAAAAAGCAACAAAAGGTTTTAGAGACAAAGAGCTAATTGGGTTCGGCGGATTTGGTCGAGTTTACAAAGGAACTTTACCAAATTCGAACACCCAAATCGCTGTTAAGCGAATTTCCCACGAATCCAAACAGGGTGTTCAAGAATTCGTATCGGAAATAGCCAGTATTGGTCGTCTCCGCCATAGAAATCTGGTTCAGTTACTCGGATGGTGTAGACGGCGAGAAGATCTGCTTTTGGTCTACGATTTCATGCCCAATGGAAGCTTGGACAAGTACCTATTCGACGAACCCAAATCCATTCTGAGCTGGGAAGAGAGATTCAAGATCATCAAAGGCGTAGCTTATGGTCTTCTATATCTACACGAAGAATGGGAACAGACCGTGATTCACAGAGACATCAAAGCTGGTAATGTCCTGCTGGACGCGGATCTTAATGGCAGACTCGGCGATTTCGGTCTCGCTAAGCTATACGAAAGGGGTTCGAACCCAAGCACGACGAAAGTGGTCGGAACGCTGGGTTACCTGGCACCGGAGCTGACCCGAACCGGAAAACCGACGACCAGTTCCGATGTGTTCGCTTTCGGTGCGCTTCTGCTGGAAGTTGTGTGCGGAAGAAGGCCCATCGAGCCCAAAGCACTCCCGGAGGAGCTAATCTTGGTGGATTGGGTTTGGGATCGGTGGAAAAGCGGTTCGCTTTTGGAAGTTGTGGATCCGAGAATGCAGGCCGGATTTGATGACGTGGAGGTTGGTGTGGTGCTGAAATTGGGCCTGATGTGTTCCAATTCGGTGCCGGAGGCCCGGCCCACGATGAGGCAGTTGGTGAGGTATTTGGAGGGGGAGGTGGCGTTGCCGGAGGAGATTGGGGCTCCAGTGCCAGTGGAGGAGTATGGGAAGAAGAAGAAGGGCGGTGGTGGTGATGGTTGTGGGAATGGGAGTGGCAGTAATAGTAATACTGGGGAGTTTGAGGACTATTTGCATTCTTATCCGCCGTCGTCGTACTTAGATAAAGTGAGTACGTGGTCATCGGCCGGTGGGGATAATGACTACCGAGATGTCGATGTTGATGTTGAAGCTGGTTCGCCGTCGCCGTTGTTTATTCTCCGGTAGTAGTCAAGATTATACCGTTAAACAGTGCTTTTTTCCTTTTTTTTTTTTTTTTTTTTACCTAATTTTTATCTTTTTGGGGATAATTATATGATAGAATTTTTGGGTTAGTGTAAATTGATTTTATATAACACCCATAAATGGATTTGTTTTTTTAAAAAAAATTTGTATAGAAAAAATTTTGAAGATATGAAACTGTTGATCAACAAATTTCAGTATTTTTATCATAATTTTTTGCTTCGGAAAACAGTATTTAGCGTAAAATTTTATTGATCAGGTACAATTTCATTGCATTATGCTGTAAAATTTTCAATATATTTTATGGATACTAAAACTATTTTATTGAAAAAAAAAAAAAAAAGTGCAGATATAGTGCATATATTCCCCTAGGATAAGACAAACACAGAGAAAATGGCGGCCAGGGAAGTATTATTTACATTTATCAAAAAAAATAAAAAAATCTATAAATAATAAATATAATATTTTAATTGCACAACTCATGGTGCGTAACATCACCATCAATCATGATCAGAAAATTCGCACATGTGGAACTATTAGAGAGGTTACATGCCACGCATCAAGGCAATTATAATTAGTACCCCTCATTTACAAAAAATAAATAAATAAAAATAAAAATAAATCTTACAACTAGTACCCCTTCGTTAATTCTTTATCAATGTGTACATATATTTACTGCAGCGTTCATTATTTGAGTACTTGAAATAGAAATTGTAGGATCCTCTTTTGATTTATTTGCCACCAGAGAAATTGAGCTCAAGTCGATGATTATTTATTAAGTGGATGATATGGTATAATAAATAATTTTATTTTTATTAAACGTGTTTTTCACAATTTTTGTCTAGGTGTCTATTAATGTTTGTGGAGTTGAGATTTTGGGACTATTCAATACTTTTTTTGGCATTTATTTGACTCGAAAGCAAAAAGTTATGATGTTCCAAACTAATATTATTTAACGAACAAAACTGATATTTTCTTACCAATATGAAAGAATAAAAAATAATAAATAGTAATAAGTGGGACCTTTTCCATATAAAAATGCAATTAAGATACAAGCCAAAGTCATGTCTCTTCAACAAAACATAAAAGAGCAAACATAACATGTTCCTTCCTACTTCCTAAATGTACTAAAATCATATTCAAATCTTTTAGAATCATACTACAGTTTGAAAGAAACATAACGAAAAAATTATCAATTTCGATTTCCGTTTCAAATCTTGTGTCGGCGGTCTATGAGAGGAATTCAAAGAATTCATATAAACCAAGGTGTGTGGAAAAAATAATCTAACTAGCAAAGTATGATTCTCAAAAATCTAGCCAAAAAAAAAAGATTCCCATGTTTCCGTATTATAATATTATATAGCAATGTATGATTCTTAATTCATTTTATATTAATGAAATCATAACAAGTCAATATAATTAAACACAAATAAAGAAAATATATAGAATGTCATATAAAAAAGCAAACTCGACCAAATCAACCCACAAACAGCAATAAATCACAAGTGTTTCTTCTTCTTCTCCGTCCACTAATTGTTGAGAAAAGGGCACCAAATTCAATTCTTGTCTAGTGTTCCGCAAGGTGATGACTTTTAAGAACACCTAAGTAGAAACGTGAAACGTAAAGTGGATTACAATCAACGTTGCAATGGAGCTTATTCCCGGTTTCAAATCGGTCTGCCATACTTTCTGAATCACAAGTATAATTTATAAGCACATCAAAGTTGAGTGTCAAACTTTGATAGTTTTGAATTAGTCTCACTATCTCTATTTAGCACTTTTTCTAGTCAGGATGGTAAACGGCACACAGCTCTTAATGGGGGAAAAAAACAAATTTTCCCACCTGAAGATACAATGGAAAAAAGATCAGAAACTATATAGGTAACTTCTTACCTCTTATGCTCTTCTAAATAAATGAATTGGTAAAAAAACATTAGTTTTGTGTACCCTGTAGGATATCCTTGCATGGGGTTATCTAAGTATTGTATAAAACTAATCAACAATTTCAGCACCAGTTTAAAACTCCACTAATGTCAAATAATAATTAATTTAAAAATAAAATAGAAATAAAATTTTCCACTTTTGCAATTAGATTTTCCCATCTACTTCATTTCACTACAAGAATATTCCTCACTAGAAGCAAAACCCATACCTTTGCTCTAGGACTTTTGGCCTCCATTCCACAATCTCATGAATAAAGGAGCTACTATTTATGTATTGTTGGCTTAGAATCAACCAACAATAAACTAAACTCCGTCAGAACCAGTTGCATATTAATATTGATTCCTGAAACAGCACTTAGTAGAAAAGATTATTTGGGCTGAGGAATTATCTGAAAATAGCAATTTAACCACATTTTCCAACTCAGATTCACGAACCTGTCTAAGTAATTGAATAATGTTGAATATATATGCGATAAAAGAATATGCTGTGTAACCCAAGAATCAAGTTCCTCATTTGCTCCATGGTTTTAGAAAGAACTCCATAAAAAAGTGAAGAGTGCAAATATACATACAACAAATAAAAGCTTGAAATTGGCTAAACATGGAACACTTTCTCTTTAAAGAAACCAGCTAGAACATGTGAATTTGTTTGATTTGAGATAGGATATCTGCCAAATTCAGACATTAAATTTGCTCTAAAGTATGTTTCCCATTTGTATCACCAAGGCTTGAGGTATTTTGTGTTTGAACTCATAGGTAAACTCAGCACTTCTACAAGTCCATTCCCACTATTCTGTTTTGCACAATATTTTTTTGCTACAGCAAAGATGTTCTGTAAATGACAAAAAATATAAAGCAAAGTACAAATCACAGATTTGAACGCAGCATAAGATTTAAAAAACATAATTTCTTAAAACTTGTTTATGTGTGAAAAATCCTACAATCATCATACCCTGCAAATTGACCCACCTTCAATGCATAAATAAAATTACACCATATTTGATTTAAACAACTTGAATGAGTATGAAGCCTCTGAGCTACAAGAGGATAGCATATACAAGAGCCTTTTAATTACAACACTATTTGATTCTAGTTATCAGCTACAATGCCAAACACTACCTGCCTATACTTTAAGGCTTTGGGAAACTAGATGAGAGCACAGGCACAGATATCTTACAACATTTTCCTCCAATATCTCTTAGATGCTGACCTACTGGATAATTACATTATCTTCACCATTTTCCTCTTCACTCTCTTTCAACCTGCTAAAAACCTCATAATCATCAAACCCTGCAAAATTGATCAAGACAACCAATTAAAATCATAGTGTATTTAGTTATGCTTCACATCCAAAGAAGCATATAAGTACCAGCACCCAAGTCATCAGCATCATCATTTGGGGGACCTAAAAGCATTGTGTTGGCAGAGGGTGGATCAAGTGCTGTCCAATCTGTATCCCCGTGGTCGTCCAAGCACATGTCCTTCATTCTGACCCAGTCTTCAACAACACCAACACAATCAAATGAAATGGGGTCTATAGAATCTTGTCCATTGCTCCTATCAACCCTGCAAAAATATTTTTTTAGCAAAAGAATGACCTTCTATCCTTCCCATATCAATTGCAACCACCACAAATAAAACATGCAGAATCCAAAATTACATGAAGTTCCAGTCCTACTTACATCTGCCTTAGTTGCAAGTTGTACTGAACAAAGACAAGGTCACTGAGACGCTGATGCTCTAGGCAATTCCCTGTCTCATACATTTTCTCAAAAGGAACCCGATTGTGCTTACATCTAATGGAGCTGCAAGTTTGACTGAGAATACGGATAGCCAAACGTGCCAAATTTGGGCAACCTCCTCCATATGTTGACCACCATTCAGCTAGAAAAAGTATACAGAAAGTATTAGCTATTCGAAATGAAGCTATAGTTAGACATGCAACAAAAAGAATGATAATAAACTAAAGTTCTCTCTTTTTCATTTTTCCTCTGATGGAAATGCAAGATGTGAAGCATAGGTATTAGACCTAAGGTGTTTCCAATTGTACCTTGATTCACAGAAACAAATAGCTGCAGTATTTTCAAATGTTGTATATACCAATTTAGTTTCATACAATGAACCTAACTCTTCAGTGATCACAGATGCTAAGCAAATTGATGTTTATTTATATGTCAGTGAATTTGCTAGCTATATCTTACTCCATGGTAGGTTATTACCAAACAAGCAAGCATCCAACAGAGAAAATTTTAGCCTCTAAGAAGCTCAACCCTCACCAGGTAGCAAAGTATCTCTAGTCCTCATTGCCATCTTTCTCCCAAAATCACCAGCAGCAGTCTTGTATGAGTTCATCTCTTTGATTATTTTATCTTGGACTTTTGTATCAGGAACCAATCTCTCTATGCAGTCAAACATCCCTGAGAGGATATCATTGTGCAGATCTCCTTCAACACTGTAAAAAAATTTAGGGTTAAGATAGAAGCCAGCAGCATGAAGAGGAAGGTTCCACTGTCGTTCCCATCTATGATCTATAATATTCCAATAAAGCATGTAATCCTCCCTCTTAACAAGTTCTTTCTTAATTGATTCTTTTGCTCGATAGATTCCTGCATAAACATACCCCATTGCAGGCCTGTTCTCACTGACAACTATCCTCAAAACTCGTAAGAGTGGATTTGTTAGATGGACAATCTGGAGGCATGAGGACCAAAATGACTGACTGCTAATTGAATCTAACATTTCCAGACCCCCTGATTTCTTTGAATATGAGCAGTCCAACCACTCCTGTGAGGTAACCATGGCCTGCAAGTTGTGTTTAAGATCAACCAGTCGTTTTAAAGTTGAAAAGTTAGTAGCAAAACGAGTGACTCCTGGTTCCACAATATCATTGCCAAAAGTATATCTTCTGACCATATTCAAAACAATACTGTGATTGTAGACAAATCTTGTAATAGATCGAGCCTGTTCTATTGTTACATTTATCCAGCCTATGTTTCCAAAATCCTCAAGTATCAAATCTATGCAACGAGCTGCACATGGAGACCAATATAGATTGGGGAAAGTTTCAGTCAACCTTCTGCCTGCAACAATATATTGCTCGTCATTGCTAGTAATCACTTGCAGCACATTCGTTACACCAACTTCTTCCACTGTGGTCTTAAGCAACTCATAAAGATCATCTGATGAATTAATAATATTAGGATCATCCACAGATTTCAAAAACACAGTTCCCTTAGGACAATGCACCAACAAACTTAGGAAAACTCTACTTATTTCCATGCTCCACTGGTCAACCAAAATAGAACAACCAGTCCTTTCCCAAAATGCCCTGTATTTATCAATATCACTCCTAACTTCTTCCACTGAATTCTTCAATATCCAACCACGAAGATCATGATATGAGGGCAAGACAACCCCCAAACCTCCTGAAGCAATTGCATCAACCATTGGTTGAAAATAGGCCGAGTTCACTGCATCTAGAGGAGCACCAATATCATACAAAAACCGCCCAATTGCCATGTGAATATTACTGCTTACTTTTTTGGAACCTAAGACAGCACTATTAATCAAACCAGCAGCATCATGTGCCGAAGAAGCTTTACCTCTCCCTCTTTTCCTTCTTTCCGTACTCCTACTACTCGTCGTCCCTTCTTCTCGAATCACCAACAAACCCGAATTGTGTTCAAGAGCATCAGGACTTCCAAATTGAAGCCCAGTGTTAACATCATCACCATGATGAGAAAGTGATTCTAGCTCACTATGAGGCCGGGGGTTAATATTGGTAATCTCTTCATCAAGCTTTTGCCTATTCCTCTTCTTCACTACAACCCCATCCAGACTCTGTTGCATTAGAGCCCGAACATCGGGCGGCACACGTAGACAAGTCGATGCATTTCCTTTTTGACCAGCAAGGTGTTCTTTAATCCTATGAATCCCACCACCCTTAAACAATTTGCTACAGTATATACATCTGAGCTGCACTCTATCTCCAATCTTGAACATTTGACAATGTTTCCATGCTGGGTCATGTTTTTGGGAAGTTATTGGAACAGGTTCCAAACCCGAAGCCATCTTAACAACCTTAACCAATCAACTAACATGAAAATGACCCAAAATTTACTACCAAAAAAAAAAAAAAATGAAAGAAAAATCCTACCCAATTCAAAACTAAAAGCAAGCTATTCAATTGATGCCTTTAACACCAAAAGAGTGAATATATTTTCATTTTCCTTCAAAGGAAAACGTAAAAGAAAAGAATAAGATAGTGAAGGAGCTTACTTGTTCATGCTTCATCGAGTGCTATTGAAGAGAAAATGGGGGGTTTTATTCGGGAAAATATTTGCATAACCGAGCTAGGATGGTTGAGCTAAGCGGTTTTATAAAGCCGTGGATGTATAACCGAACGGACCGGTTAGGGCAGCGACGATAACCGGTTGTGTTTATCATTTTTAGTTCGGGTTTAACAGGGTAATTGGTCAAAGTGTCATTAGCTAGACCGGTTTTGGCAAGTGGAAACCGAAACTTCCGGTTGCATTGCTGGAGAGCCGTGAAATGGGTTCGTGGTTCACCTGCAGCTGAACCAGGCGGACGGACACGACCGTAGAATCGGGTTCGTGGTAGTTAAAATTCTGCTTCTCTGTCTCTCACGTGTCCCTAAATTAAAAAATGAAAAATTATTATTTTTTTAATATTTTATCTAAAATTTCAATGGGATAGATTGGAAAGGCATGGAAATTCATAGGATATATATATATATATATTTTTAGTGGGTTTTCTTGGAGTAAGCTTATTTTGAGAGTTTACAAAAAGGGTCTGCTTTGAATCTAGTTTGGTTTGGAAAAATAAATAAATAAAACATGAATTGTTCTTTTTCTTTGACTTTGATCAACTTTTAACGTTTATATAATTTAACATTTTTTTTTTTTTGCTAGTCAAATATTATAATTATTATTCTGGAAGCAACCAAAAAAAAAAACTATTGTAATTATTATTAATTTCAAAGGAAATTTCTATTATTATTTTTTTCCACTCCATATATTTCTCGTTCATGAACAAGCAACCCAGAAAATGTCATTCATCGCATTAATCCTATTTCTCATTTACAAAACAGTGGCGGGCCTACACTTCCTTCAAAGCAAACATATGAGATTTTCTAATGGAGGTTTGGCCTCCATATAATTAATTTGTTGGTATACTCGAATTTTTGATTTATTGCTACTTCATTGATTAATTTTTACCCAACTTTTTAGGACAATATATATATATATATATGTACTCAGTACTCGATAAAAAGGAAAGAAAACAAATCATAAAATTTGATACGAACTTGTTTTACTTTCAAGATACAAATTTTCATAGTTTCAGAATGTGATACAAAAGATTGACTTCTTACATAAACCATGATGAGAGTTTTTTTTTTTTTTTAATTAAATAATTTGATGTAGGAGTTTTTAATTATTTACTGATTATTTATTTATTTTCTTTTTCTTTTCTCAATGACTTGGATGTGAGAGAACTGGCATGGTGATCAGGAGCTTTTCTCTTTTCTTATGTATTAAACCATAAGAACAGAAGGATTATGCATTTTCTAATGAATACATATATATATATATATATATATATATGTCCATGTTCAAGTAGTCTATTAACATTGAACATTGAGAATAGTTCAAGTTCCAAGTTCCAGAAATTGATGAAGAAGAGAGAAATAGCAGATCCATATTGAGCAATTCGAGGTTTGTTCCAAATTAAGAGCTTGCATCTTTGACAAATCTATGAACAAAAATCATCTTATTAATTTGTTAGTTTCTTTATTTGTTTTTCAAATTAATTAATAAAGCTTTATTAGGAACGTACAGATCGATTTCCCCACAAAATTACTATTTATAGTGTTTGGAGACAAAAGGATATAATCTTATGCTAAGACAGGTGTGACTGTAAGTGGGAAGCATTATTGGCCCTTTGAATTATTTATTTTCACTTTGAGGACAATTAAAAAAAAAAAAAAATTTTGTAGAATTTGAGGACAATTAAAATAGTAAACCCATCTAACCATGTCCCGTTCCTTTTTTTTTTTTTTTTTTAACCTTTTTTTCTTGAACAATTAAATTAATTGAACAGACTAATTTACTTTCTCCACTCAAAGAAATATTATGTGCTTAAAATATCTTTCACTGTCACAATTTTCTTTTGTTTTTGGTAACTATTTTCACTGTCAAATCTAATCATTATTAAAGTAGTTCAATCAATTGTCTACAGAACTTGGTAGTCAGCCACTCAAAATCCACATGGGACCCACCTCATTTTTCTCCATGGTCAATATTTTTAAAAAAATAGGGAGTTAAAAAAATTTTTTTAAAAAAAAGAATTTTTTTAAAGTCTTCAATAGATTTTTTAAATTCACAAATTAAAATAAGAAGTCACTTTCCAAATTCAAAATGTTAAACTCATTTTTAAAGTTAAAATTACTATGCTTTCATTTATTGTTATACATTTTTCTAATGTACATTATCTCTTATATTCTTTTATTATTTTACAGATTCCTATGCAACACAATTATTATATGCTAATTCAAATAGTAGCATTGGAGTGCTTTAAAAAATAATGCTATTCATTTTTTATAATTGAAAAAAATGCTTTTTAAAATTAAAAACAAAATCGGAGATTCATATACATGTCAATCTCTATACTTCCAATCTTTTCATTTTATTAATTAGAAAAAAATTATAAAACCAATGCATTCCAATAGGAATTTCTGCTCTCATTATATATAAATGGGAGATCTAGACATCACGCCTAACCTTTATTTTCTTTTTCTATGTAAAAGAAAACAACTTTGAGATAGAAAAGTGTGTTAAAGTAACAATTCCCCCTTTTCACTTTTTCAGCCCATTCCTTTTACAAAAATCACTTTTATTTTATTTTTATTTTTTTTAAAAAAAGTTTGTCTTCTCTAGCAAAACCGTTTTCACATGCAGTTGTTTCTAAAAAGCAAAAATAAAAAATAACAAATAAAAAATAAATAAATACGTTCATACATGCTTTCATGGTAGCGAAAAAGAAGGATCCCCACAACTTCATTCACTCATTAATAACTTTCATGCACTACTATCATTCAAAAACACTCCACACATACCCAATAAAATTATTCCTCCAAATTCAAAATGCCAACTTCTTCTTCACAAATCTTCATCTTCCTCATTTCCATGTCCATCTCCATTGTAGGTACATACATATATACAACACTTTTTGTTGTTGTGTGATGCATAATTTTTGGTGTGATGTATAATTTTTGCATAAACAACAACCCACTAGAACTGTGTGGATGTTAATTAACACTGCTACTAACTTTTTCATACATATATGATGTTCGCAGATGGGACCCAACTAATTATAGTGAACAACTGCAAAGAAAGCATATGGCCGGGAATCCTAGGCTCCGCCGGCCACCAAACTCCACAAGACGGCGGTTTCCATCTCTACAGCGGTGAACAAGTCTCACTCCAACTTCCCGAGAACTGGTCCGGAAGAATTTGGGGAAGACAAGGTTGCTGCTTCGACCAAAAAACAGGAAAAGGGTCGTGCCTGACAGGAGACTGCGCGGGACTTCTCCACTGCAGAGGAATCGGCGGAGTTCCTCCGGCGACGGTGGTGGAGATGACTTTGGGGACGTCAAAATCTTCCCTGCATTACTACGACGTGAGTTTGGTGGATGGGTTCAACGTTCCGGTGTCGATGTCGCCGATCGGGGGCGGAGTTGGGTGCGGGTTGGCGGCGTGCGAGGCCGATGTGAACAAGTGTTGTCCGTCGGCGCTGGAGATGAGGAGAGGAGGGAAGGTGGTGGGATGCAAAAGTGCTTGTTTGGCTTCCAAATCCGACAAGTATTGCTGTACGGGACAGTTTGCGAGCCGGCAGAGTTGTAAACCGACTGTGTTTTCGCGAGTGTTCAAGGCAATTTGTCCCAGGGCTTATAGTTATGCTTATGATGATTCTACTAGTCTTAAGGTTTGTAAAGCTCCTCGCTATGTTATTACCTTTTGCCCTCCTAACTGAAAATTAGAAAGGCTCCAAGATCAATGTGTGTTTTGTATTTTCATTGCTATGTATTAAGTTTCTTCGTATTGTTTTGGTTAATTTCAACTTTAAATTTAGATTCTTTGGGATATGGAAATTTTTTATGCTTAAATTTTCTTTATTTATGAGATTATATAAACTTTATTGCACATGTATTTAAGTAGTGTTGGTCATGATCTATTTCCGAATAGCTAGTGGAAAAGCAACTACTGTTTTCTTGTATAATGAAATTGAGTTTGAATTCTCGGTTTAAAAAAGAAAAAGTAGTATTGATTATGACAACTTCTCTTGAATCTTGAATTGAATCATCCATGTTCCTTTTTTTTTTTTTTTCCTTTTTCTTTTTTTTTTGTTTTTTAAGACTTATTTTTGCTTTAACGATGCATCCAACCCATATAATGGTTATAATAATTGTGAATATTCTAACATATGGATTCCATATTTCGCTTAAATTATCTTAAAACCTCTCTTGTTGATTCTTGAAATGATGCTTTAACAATTTTTCAGTACCTTTCATCATCACAATAATACCATAATTAACAAATTGTCCAGGAAAAAAAAGAAAAAAAAAAAAAAGAAAGTTAATTTCAGTGCAAATAATGATATCATAGTGATAAGCGCATAAAATATTCTTATAGCAACTCCATGATCTATTGATATGACCCTAAAAAATGATCCAAAAAACCAAATCTCTAATATATAATTGTTAGTAACGAAATTAATCCTTGTTACTAACGAAATTAATCCTAGCTTTTGGATTTCCCTAAGTTATTTTATGATAATATTGATCCTTTTGTCACTATGCAGCAACTGGCAAGTGAACAATCCAGCAAGAAGCAAATTTCCAAAATTGCTCTCTGATCAATCATTCCATCGTTTTCCACCATTAAAATCAACGAATTATGATATTTAACACCAACTTGTATATATATATATATATATATGTATATCAAAGCGAAAATCCAAATGTGTGTCAAAAGGTATCTTTCAAGAAGAGGAAAAAAGAGATCCCTTAATTAGAATGCAATTAACATAATTAAGCTCCTACATCGTCTGTGTGTGTATGTGTATCTGAATTTGGGAAAGGACACCAAGTAAGAGCAAACTAATGGATCCAAATGTTGAAGATGGAAAAATTAATGAAGATTTGGAACTGGGTTGGGGAAAATCTTTACCGGTACCAAGTGTCCAAGAGATGGTGAAGAATGATTCTGAAAGTGTTCCTGAAAGATATATAAAAGAATACCAAGACAGGCCAACAGATTCCACCCTCTCTCCCCATATGTTCGACAATATCCCAGTCATAGATTTCTATTTGCTTGTTAGTGGAGATGGAGATGAGCTAAACAAGCTAGATTCTGCTTGCAAGGAGTGGGGTTTCTTCCAGGTATGTTATACATATTAATCTCACAAATTATTGCAAAATCTTCTATATTTGAAACTCTGCTATGATTAATTTTATATATGGTGTTTGGTTTTTTTTTGTTTTCCTAGCTAATAAACCATGGTGTGGAAGTAGAGGTTTTAAACAGTATGAAGGCTGCTGTGGCAGCATTTTTTGATCTCCCACTTGAAGAGAAAAAGAAGTATGCAATGGCTGAGAATGATATTCAAGGATTTGGCCAAGCATATGTGGTTTCAGAACATCAAAAGCTAGATTGGTGTGATCTTTCATTCTTGATAACTCAACCACCCGAACATCGAAACTTCAAGTACTGGCCCACCACATTACCAGGCTTCAAGTATGTTAGCTTCTTCATCTAGAGTATGAAATTTCTCTACTCTTAGTTCCTTTTTGAGGGCTGAAATCTATTTCTTACCCACAATTTGTTATGTTTTTAAAACAGAGAGGCAGTCGATGAATACTCGAAAGAAGTAGAGAAAGTGACTGTGGAGATCTGTGAATGTCTTTCACGATTGATGGGTTTGGATAAACATGGTTTGAAAAGGTTGCATGGAGTAATGAAACAATCAATGAGACTGAACTACTATCCGCGGTGCTCCAGGCCTAACCTTGTTCTTGGTGTTAGTCCACATTCTGATGGAGGATCCATTACCTTTCTTCTGCAGGATGATGAGATCACTGCTCTGCAGATCAAGTACAAGGAAAGATGGCTTCCCGTAAAGCCAATTCCAAATGCATTGGTCGTCAATGTCGGTGATGCTCTTGAGGTACTTTTAACCAAAAAGAGTTAAATGATCTTGAAGCCAATATTTTCCTAATTGAACCTTTTGTACTAGAAATATCTTTTCAGCGAGTACAAGCTTTTTCCTTTTTTTTTTTTTTTAATTTTTAAATTAAAGATTTTATGGTGGTTTTTCCAGGCTTGGAGCAATGGGGTTTACAGAAGCATTGAGCACAGAGCTGTCACGAACACGAAAAAAGAAAGAATTTCCATTGCAACATTCGTACTTCCAGATGAGGAGGTTCAAATTGGTCCTGTGGAATCAATGATGGTTGATCGGCCAAGACTGTACAGAAATGTTAAGTTTCTGGATTACCTTAAACACTTTTTAGACAAGAAAATGGATGGAAAATCTCACACCAGCTTTCTCAAGTTAGAAAAGGACTTATGAATTCTGGTTGCTTTTTTTTTCTTCTTCCAACTTTCTGTCTAGTGCTAGTATGTAAACTATGGAGATAGAAGACATATTTAACAATAATAGAATGATACATCATATAATGTTATTATTTTCTGCCTTTTGAAACTAATTGCTGATCAATCAAATTACAGGCAACAAATAAAAAAATGGACAATAGCCCATTCTAAACCCTCCCTGGTTGATTTCAGGTTTAAAATTAAATTTCTCCAGAGTACTCCAATATGGAAACCTGATGCTTCATATTTCTGTACCCGAGGGATTATATAATTTACTTGTTCATGTCTTAAGTTGTATCAAGTAGTATTGATCAGGGTTTGATCATAACAAACTAATGGCAAAGCTATTGTTTTCTTATACAATAAATCTAAATGTAAATCATGGTACCCAGTTCAAAAGGTAGTATTGATTATGACAAGAAGTTCTATACTGAATCTTGAATCATCCATATTCTTTCTTCAAAAGCCTATTTCTACTTCTTAATGTTGGATCCACCAATATAATGGCTATATAATTGTGAATAATTCAAAATATATTTTGCATTTTCCATAAAATAGATTAACTTTTGATTCTTGGACCTAACTAATTATAGTGAACGACTGCAAAGAAAGCATATGGCCAGGAATCCTCGGCTCCACCGGCCACCAAACTCCACTAGATGGTGGTTTCCATCTCTACAGCGGCAAACAAGTCTCACTCCAACTTCCCAAGAACTGGTCCGAAAGAATTTGGGGAAGACAAGATTGCTGCTTCAACCAAAAAACAGGGAAAGGGTAGTGCCTAACCGGAGACTGCGCGGGACTTCTCCACTGCAGAGGAATCGGAGGGGTTCCGCCTGCGACGGTGGTGGAGATGACGCTGGGAACATCGAAATCGTCCCTGTATTACAACGACCTGAGTTTGGTGGATGGGTTCAACGTTCTGGTGTAGATGTCGTCAATCGGCGGCAGAGATGGGTGCGGAATGGCGGCGTGTGAGGCCGATGTGAACAAGTGTTGTCCGTCGGCGCTAATAGAAAATTTAGAACATGATTTGTGAAATAACGGTGCTAGATGAAACTGCTTGGTTGGCAGGAAAACTAAAGAATTGCTTGGAAATCAAGAAAATCATAATGAAAAATAAAGAGAGCTCAAGAGCATTTCTATTTCATTAATCATAATAGAAGAATTACACCAACTATCTTGTATTTATACAGAAAAGAAAACGAACTAATAACAAAATATATGCAACTGTCATATGATTGGCCAGCATTGAGTTGCACGGATTGATGAGTTGGCAAGACTGCTAACTGTCAACCTTTTATCAATAAGAAGATGAGCTGTCATAACTGCATGCATGACTTAGTTGAGCCCCTTGTAAGAGTCAGTTAAGCTGAAACAGGCTTCTAGAAGAATCTCTAACACCCCCCCACAAACAAGGGGCTACTGTAATAAACTCAAACTAATAGTAGACTTTTGTTTGATACTGAAGAACGTAAGCTTAAGCTGAAACATCTTGAATTTGAGCTACTTGTAATTTTGATCTGAGAAAGTAAAAACAAGATGTGCCTAAAGGCTTGGTGAAAATATCTGCTAATTGTTCAGCAGTAGGAACATACCTGATTTCAAGCAACTGTCTTACCACTCTTTCTCGAACATAATGCACATCAACTTCAATATGTTTTGTACGAAAATGGTAGACAGGATTGTAGGCTAAAGCTAGTGCTCCCAAATTGTCTGACCATACAATAGGTGTCTGTAAACTTAGTTGTAGCTCTTTAGACAACTCAGACAGCCAACTAAGCTCAATAGAAATATTTGCTAAGGCACGATATTCAGCCTCTGTACTGGATCGAGCAACAATAGACTGTTTCTTTGAGCTCCAAGAAATTAAATTTGGACCAAGAAAAATACAAAAGCCACTACATGACCTTCTATCATCTGGATAGCTTGCCCTGTCACTATCAGTGAAGCCATGAAAAACAAATTTTTGAGGAGCAGGAATACTAAAACGCAGACCACAATGAATGGTTCCACTCAAATATCTTAGTAATCTCTTACATGCTTCCCAATGACTAGTTTTTGGAGTGTGAACAAACTGACACAATTTGTTCACAGAAAATGTGATCTCAGGTGTGTAATAGTCAAATATTGCAAAGCACTCACTATACTTCTATATTCTTCAGGATTGGTAAGTAAATCCCCTTCATGACAGGAAAGTTGCTTACCTGCAATCATGGGTGTGGAACAACTTTTGGCAGCTTGCATTTTGGTTTTGCTCAACAAATCCTTGATATACTTGGTCTGTGAAAGATACATTCCAGTAGCAGATCTTTGAACTTCTATGCCTAAGAAGTAATGTAATTTTCCAAGATCTTTTAGAGAAAAATCTTTATTTAAACTGAAAACAAGTTCTGTGATGTACCTTGAACTTGATCCCGTGCTAATGATGTCATCGACATAAACCAGCAACAGAATATGCACACTCGAATTCTTTAAAATAAAAAGAGATGAATCAGCAACTGAGACAGTGAAGCCTCCCTATAGTAAAGCAGTCTTCAGTTTATCAAACCAAGCTCTAGGAGCTTGTTTCAATCCGTAAATAGCCTTGTGCAGCTGACACATATGTGTAGGAAAAAGAAGATTGATATAGCCTTCAGGTTGACTCATTTACACATTTTCAAGTAAATCTCCATTTAAAAATGAATTATTGAAATCAATTTGCTTGACAGGCCAATGATAAGCTAAAGCTAAAGTAAGAATTAATCGAACAGTTGTAGGCTTCACCACAGGACTAAATATTTCAAAGAAGTCAAAACCAGGTTGTTGGTGAAAACCTTTAGCAACAAGTCTAGCCTTGTGCCTTTGTATAGACCCATCTGCATTATACTTCACGTTGAAAACCCATTTATTACCAACAATGGTCATTTTAGGTGTTGCAGGTACTAAGCTCCAAGTCTTGCTTCTTTGCAATGCTTCATACTCACTGTCCATAGCTGCTTTCCATTCAGGAATTTTAAGAGCTTGTTTAACTGTTTGTGGTAACTCTTGAATAGAACAATTTTGTGTATCAGATTCTTTTAAAACACCTTGGCATTAAGTAAGAAAATTTTTGGCTTTACTTATGCCACTTTTTGATAGTGTTTGCATAGGATGAGTATTTTGAGCAGCAGATGATTTTAAATGAAGTTCTTGTGCAGATATAGGAATAAATGAATTTTGAGAATGCTTCACTATAGAAGTAGGCATTTCTAACCTGTCAACACTTAAGACACCCAAGGTTGTAGTATTTGTGTCCTTAGAGGTTGAAGCAGGAATTGTAAAAAGTTCTACTGCTGTATCTGAGCAAGGTATGTGTAAAGTAGACTCTGAACTAGGCTCTGTAGAAATTCCCTCAGTAGTTCCCTGATCAGGTCTTGTATCATTACTAGCAATATCAACAGTTCCATTGTGTGTTGACTTATTTAGAACAATATAAAAAGGATTAGTAGACCATGTTGAGTTTTGAGTTGCAGCAACACTAGATATACCACCAGTCGAAGCTGAGGAAGAAAATCCATGTGCAAAAGGAAATTCTTTTTCATTAAATTCAACACTTTTAGCAATAAACTCTTCCTTTTGAATCTAGGCACTTGTATCCTTTATGTTCTAGACTATATCTAATAAACACACATTTAGTTGTATGAAAACTGAGTTTTTGAGAGTAGTATGGTCTAAGATAAGGGTAACAAGCACAACCAAACACGTTGAGGAAAGAGTAATCTGGAACTTTGTCATATAGCCTTTGAAAAGGACTACTGAAGTTAAGTACTGCTGTTGGTAACCGATTGATAAGAAAAATCGCTGACTGAAAGGCCTCCCACTAGAATTGTAATGACATGTGTGCTTGAGCAATCAAACATAATCCAACTTCAACAATATGTCGATGCTTCCTCTCTGCTCTTCCATTTTGAGCATGCATATAAGGACAAGGGTGTCTTATACTAATTCCATGTTGCTTCAAATAGGGAAGAAAACTTCTGTACTCACCTCCCCAGTCTGTTTGCAGACATTTAAGTAGAGACCCCGTGCTTCTTTCAATCATTTTATGAAAGTTAATAAAAACAGTGAGAGCTTTACTCTTAGTCTTCAATGGATAAATCCAGGTATACCGAGTGAAGTCATCAATAAAATGAATATAATAACGATACCCTTCCTTTGATAAAGTTGGTGCTGGTCCCCAAAGATCTTAATGAACCAACTCAAGAGGTTGTTTAGTTTTGTTGACTGAATAAGGAAAACTTTGTAGACGTTGTTTGCCAAATTTAAAAGCTTCACAAAATAAGAGACTATCTTTATTAGCATTCTAAGATTGTTTACAAAACTGTAAGACTTTATGTAAAATAGGAAAAGATACATGTCCAAGTCTCTGATGTAAAATGTTCACATCAGTTCCTATGTTTTGCTTAGGAGAGGAAATCTTTGTATCACTAATATCAACATCTTTCTCAGCATCTATAGTGTCAGATACACTATCAGTTTCTGTATTGACTGAAATAGTTCCAGCAAACTCTTCAAGATTGACATCAAAAACCACACCAAATAGTACAAATGCATTATAAAATTGTTGTGGTACATTATTAACAAAAACAGGTGTTTGAGACAACTGCAGTGATTCAGCTTCATTTGTTGCAGCTACAATTTCAGCAATATGTGGTCTACTCAAATCATGTTGGGAGAAGTCACTTTCTGCTACTGTAGTTCCGTGCACTAGTTGCAATACATCCAGCTTGTAAAGTCCACCTTCAAATGTGCCTCTCAAAAAGGATACTCCCAACTACGTATCCTTGATTAGGCAGTAGTTAGAATGAAACTCAATGATGACAGAATTATCTTGAGTTAATCTTGAGACACTAATCAATTTCTTAGAGATATAAGGAACTACAAGAACATATTTTAGTATCAATTGAGAAGAAGAATAGCAAGATATTGTAGTATATCCAATACCAACAATCATTAATCCTTGACCATTCCTAACAAGTAATTGACTTTTACCATTGTACTCAGCATATTACACCAAGCCATTGCCATCATTGACCACATGGTTTATGGCACTACTGTCTAGGTACCAGTTTGGATCTCCAATAGTTATAGGGGTAGTTATGTTGGCAGCAATGGAATTCTGAGGTAAAGATGGCATACCAGCAACAGAAGCTTGATACTGAGAAAACTGATTTACTGGCAGACCAAAACTAATAGTTAAGTTGTGTCCAGGCTGATAAAGTTGTTGAAAAGGAGGTGAGGCAATTTGACTATTAACGTTTGCACTGCCATGAGTAAAGACAGATGCACCAGGAGCTGAATTATGTAGAATCTGACTTGAAGGAAAATGTGGGACTCCAGACAATGGAACTAAAGTATTGATCTGTGAAGAACCAAAAGATGCTGGAAAGTATGTCACATTTGCAACAGGTGACTGAACTCTGTTTTGATGACCAAAAACTGGAGTAACGGGTCTTCCAAAGGATGTTCCTGTGTTATAATAACAGGTTGTTCCTATGTGACCTAGCATTCCACAGATTTGACACTGAGGCCTACTCCTACCCCTTCGTCCTCTTCCTCGAAAGAACTGTGTTCTAAAATTCTGTGTGTAACCAGTGTGTCTATTATATGCAGATCTTTCTTGATCAATCATTTTGACATTTCTAAAATTTTCACCTCTTCCATAGTGTCTATATCCTTCATTTTTGGAATTTTCACCTCTTTCATAATTTCTATACCCTTCATAACTCTTGTCACCAGTTGAATTTCTCTCAATTTCAAGTTTTTCAAAATTTTCACCAACAGAGGACACATTTGCAGCAACATTATTGCAAGAAAAAGGTATTTCATTGCCAGAACCAAAATTATTATTATGCAATACAACATCAAATGTATGTCCAACATTAACATAAGGTTTAGCATGTATTTAGTTAGTAGATATATCACCCAGAGTAAAAGAAGCTATTGAATGTATCTGTTCAAGTTTAGATTCAAAAGCAAGTAAGTGATTTTGTATCTCTTCTACTGTATATTGTTCAGGCCTGATTCCAAGAATTGTTGAGATAGGCTCATAATCAGTGCCTAGAGCTCCAAGAATATATGTCACAAGATCAGTCTCAGAAGCATTATCTCCAGCAGCAATCAAGTTATTCATCAAATCTTTCATTTTTAATACCAAAGCATCGATTGATAGATTTCCTTTCTTAGTATTTTGTAGTAATTTTCTATAATGTAGAATTCGACTCTGTGATTTGGCTGCATACCTATTCTCAATTGCATTCCAAAGCTTGTAGGTTGAATCTTTATCGATGAAATGGCCAAAAATCTCAGGAGAAATTGTTCCTTTCAACCATCCGACTAAGAATTGGTCTTGAATGTACCAATTCTCTTTAACTTGAATGAAATCCCTAAGATTTGAGCCTAGATTTTCAGCATCAGCTTCTGAGCTAAGAGCTCGTTTTTCTTCATTGACCAAGTTTTCAAAGGATGAAAATTCCAGAAACTTGATAAATTTGTGACCTCTGATAACTGGCAAGACCTGTGACCTCCATATGAAGTAATTGTTGTCATCAAGCTTGATTTGATTACTAGGAAAGGGAGACACCATTAGAATCGGGTTGTGCTCAGCCATAGACCGAGGCTCTAATACCATAATAGAAAATTTAGAACGTGATTTGTGAAATAACGGTGCTAGATGAAACTGCTTGGTTGGCAGGAAAACTAAAGAATTGGTTGGAAATCAAGAAAATCAAAAAGACAAGTAAAGAGAGCTCAAGAGCATTTCTATTTCATTAATCATAATAGAAGAATTACACCAACTGTCTTGTATTTATATAGAAAACGAACTAATAACAAAATATATGCAACTGTCATATGATTGGCCAGCATTGAGTTGCACGGATTGATGAGTTAGCAAGACTGCTAACTGTTAACCTTTTATCAATAAGAAGATGAGCTGTCATAACTGCATGCATGATTTAGTTGAGCCACTTGTAAGAGTCAGTTAAGCTGAAACAGGCTTCTAGAAGAATCTCTAACAGGCGCTGGAGGTGAGGAGAGGAGGGAAGGTGGTGGGATGCAAAAGTGCTTGTTTGGCTGCCAAATCCGACAAGTATTGCTGTACGGGACAGCTTGCGAGTCCCAGAGTTGTAAACCGATTGTGTTTTCGCGAGTGTTCAAGGCAATTTGTCCAAGGGCTTATAGTTATGCTTATGAGTTATGATGATTCTACCAGTCTTAAGGTTTGTAAAGCTCCTCGCTATGTTATTACCTTTTGCCCTTCTAACTAAAAAAACAGAAGGCTCCAAAATCAGTGTGTATTTTGATCTTAGTATTGCATTTTCATTGCTACATATTAAGTTTCTTCTTTTTCTTTTTTTCTTTTTTTTTTTAATTTTCAGGTCAAATTTAGATTCTTTTGGATATGGAAACTTTTTAAGTTTAAATTTTCTTTGTTTATGGGATTAATATAAATTTTATTACACATGTATTTAAGTAGTGTTGATCATGGTCTATTTCCTAATGACTAGTGGATACGCAGCTACTGTTTTCTTGTATGATGAAATTGAGTTTGAAAATTTGAATCCTCGGTTCAAAATGAAAAAGTAGGATTGATTATGACTGCTCCTCTGTTGAATCTTGAACTGAGTGTCCATTTGGTACATGGTATAGTGATAAAAGTATAGTTTTTTGTTTATAGAATTTTGTACAATAATTGTTTTTGAAATATAGTTTTAATTAAAAAGTTAATAAATATTTATTTGTAAATAAAAAATTAAAAAATAAATTTTTTGAAAAAAATTTAAAAATTTATCTTTTCTAAAGTAATTTTTAAAATCTATTTTTTTATCAATAAATATTTGTTAATTTTTATCAAACAATTTTATTTTTTTGATAAAAAAATAAATTTAGCTATCAATATCAATTGGAGCTTTTGGACCGAAAGAAACTATGCAAGAATCATCCATGTTCTTTTTTTTCTTTTCCTTTTTTTTTTTTCTAAAAAGAATTTATTTTCTGTTTAATTTTAGATCCAACCAAAAAATGGTTATAATAATTGTGAATATTCTAACATATGGTTTCCATATTTCCCTTAAATTATATTCACACCTCTCTTGTTGATTATTGAAATGATGTTTTAACAATTTTTCAGTACTTGTCACCATCACAATAATACCATAATTAACAAATAGTCCCCCCCCCAAAAAAAAAAAAAAAAAAAAGGTTAGTTACAGTAGAAATAATGATTCCATAGTGATAAGAACAAAAAATATTCTTATAGCAATTCCATGACCTATTCTGATATGACCAAAAAAAAAGGAATCTCTAATATATAATTGTATTATTCTTTTATAATAATATATATATATATATATATATTTTGTCGCTATGCAGCAACGAGCAAGTGAACACTCAACTACCACTGGGGCCCAGCCACACTAGCCAAAAAAAAATACCCATAAAAAAAGCAAGTGAACACTCCATCGTTTTCCACCATTAAAACAACGAATTATGATATTTAACACCAACTTGTATGTGTATATATATATATATATATATATAAATATATAGCAAAGCAAAAATCCAAATGTGTGTCAAAAGGTATCTTTCAAGAGGAGGAAGAAAAAAATCACTTAATTAGAATGTAATCGACATAATTAAGCTCCTTCTTACATTGTCTGTGTGTGATTATATATCTGAACTTGGAAAGGATACCAAGCATGAGCAAACTAATGGATCCAAATATTGAAGATAGAAACATGAATGCAGAAAAGGAATTGGGTTGGGGGAAATCTTTACCGGTACCAAGTGTCCAAGAGATGGTGAAGAATGATTCTGAGGGTGTTCCTGAAAGGTATATAAAAGAATACCAAGACTGGCCAATAGATTCCACCTTCTCCCCCAATATGTTCGACAATATCCCAGTCATAAATTTCGCGCTGCTTGTTAGTGGAGATGGAGATGAGCTAAACAAGCTAGATTCTGCTTGCAAGGAGTGGGGTTTCTTCCAGGTATATTATATAATATTGATCTCACAAATTATTGCAAAATCTTCTATATTTGAAACTCTGCTATGATTAATTTTATAAATGGTGTTTGGTTTTTTGCCTTTTACTAGCTGATAAACCATGGTGTGGAAGTAGAGGTTTTAAGCAATATGAAGGCCGCTGTGGCAGCATTTTTTTATCTCCCACTTGAAGACAAAAAAAATTATGCAATGGCTGAGAATGATATTCAAGGATATGGCCAAGTACATGTGGTTTCAGAACATCAAAAGCTAGATTGGTGTGATATGTCATTCTTGATAACTCAACCACCCGAATATCGAAACTTCAAGTTCTGGCCCACCACATTACCAGGCTTCAAGTATGTTAAGCTTCTTCATTTAGACTATGAAATTTCTCTATCTTAGTTCCTTTTTGAGGGCTGAAATCTATTTCTTACCCACAATTTGTTATGTTCTTAAAACAGAGAGGCAGTCGATGAATACTCGAAAGAAGTAGAGAAAGTGTCTGTGGAGATCTGTGAATGTCTTTCACGATTGATGGGTTTGGATAAACATGGTTTGAAAAGGTTGCATGGAGTAATGAAACAATCAATGAGACTGAACTACTATCCGCGGTGCTCCAGGCCTGACCTTGTTCTTGGTGTTAGTCCACATTCTGATGGAGGATCAATTACCTTTCTTCTGCAGGATGATGAGATCACTGCTCTGCAAATCAAGTACAAGGAAAGATGGCTTCCCGTAAAGCCAATTCCAAATGCATTGGTCGTCAATGTCGGTGATGCTCTTGAGGTACTTTTACTCAAAAAGAGTTAAACGAACTTGAAGCCAATATTTTCCTAATTGAACCTTTTGTACTAGAAATGTCTTTTCAGCGAGTACAAGCTTTTTCCTTTTTTTTTTTATTGAAAAAAAAAAAAAAAAAAAAAAGGCTAAAGATTTTATGGTGGTTTTTCAGGCTTGGAGCAATGGGGTTTACAGGAGCATTGAGCACAGAGCTGTCACGAATACCAAAAAAGAAAGAATTTCCATTGCAACATTCGTACTTCCAGATGAGGGGGCTCAAATTGGTCCTGTGGAATCAATGATGGTTGATCGGCCAAGACTGTACAGAAATGTTAAGTTTCTGGATTACCTTAAACAGTTGTTAGACAAGAAATTGGATGGAAAATCTCACACCAGCTTTCTCAAGTTAGAAAAGGAGTTATGAATTGTGGTTGCTTTTTTTTCATTTTCCTACTTTGTGTCTAGTGCTAATTTCTCTGGAGTACTCCAATATGGAAACTTGATGTTTAAAATTTCTCTGTTTGAGGGATTATATAATTTACTTGTTCATGTCTTAAGTTGTATTACGTAGTATTGATCAAGGTTTGATATAACAACCTAATGGCAAAGCTATTGTTTTCTTATACGATAAATTTAAATGCAAATCATGGTAACCTAGGTTAAAAGGTAGTATTGATTATGACAAGAAGTTTTTTACTGAATCTCGAATCATCCATTCTTTCTTGAAAAGCCTATTTTCACTTTTTAATGTTGGATCCACCAATATAATGGCTATATAACTGTGTATAATCTAAAATATATTTTCCATTTTCCATAAAATAGCCTAACTTCCCCTGTTTGATTCTTGAAATGATGCTTTAACAATTGTTAAGCATTTGTCTTCATCAAAACTTAGGAGACCATAATTAACAAAGTTTCTTACAAAAAAGTAAGTCTGAAGGGAAATACTTCAATACACCCAGTGTATACATCATTTCTCTCTCATTGTGTGGAGCTCATCCTATCTGAGATAAAGGGTGTATACACCTAGAGTGAAGAATATTTCAAGTTTCAATTGTATTAAGGTGTCATACAAATAAAAAAACACTTCAATACTCTGTGTGTATACACTCGTATAGAACCCACATCCTATGTGAAAGAGAGGGTATATACATCTGAAATATTAAAGAATCTCTCCATAGAGTTATAAGCACAGAAAAATTGTTATAGCAACTCCATGATCTATTCTAATCTGACCAGTAAAAGCAAAACTCTGATATATATTAGGGTTAAATTCATAAACACCCATCCAGACTTGGTATGATTCCATATTAGACCCCATGATTCTAAAAGTATCACAAATAGCCCTTACCTTTAATGAAAGGGATAATTTCAACTGCACTTCTCCAAATTTGCTCTAATTCAATTTCATTCCTCCAACTTTTTAATACTTCAACTACAGTCCCTATTTTAAACAAACATTTATTTAGAAGATCCTATCTGCAACTTCAATTACATTTATATCCCTTGATTTAAATATTAATTTAGAAAGAAAAAAAAATCACTTTTCCACTTTAATAAATATTTATTGCATATGATTAAATTAATAAAACCAAGATAAAATTAATAAAGCCAAAGATAATCAACAAAATTTAAATGTTAAATATAAATTTTATAAGAAATTTAAGAAAATTAACGTTTGTTTTATAAATTTATAAATAAAATTAATAAAAGTGACAAACAAAAAAAAAAGTTTTGTATAATGAAGTTTATAAATAAGCTTATTTAGTTCTCAAAATTTACAAATTTATAAGTAAATTTATTTAGTTCCTTTTACAGAGCTTCTTGGATCATTGTAGAATTTCTTAAATCTGCTGTTCCATCCTAAAGGGTCAGAATTAACTTCTTCAACCACCAGTTCAGCATTTAAAAACCATAGCAGCATATTAAATTTTTTCCTTTACAACAATTTTTGTAGCCCATTCAAGAAAACCTATTGATGAGGGGTATTATTGTTACAGATTTTGGACCCAAAAAAACAAAACTCTCCGAAAGTCATCCATAACCACAAATGCAAGAACTGATTGTCCTTCCTAATCCAAAATTCCTAAACCTTTTAAGAGATGCTCTACATGAATTTTAACCACATCCTCTAAAAACTCAATCACTACATTTAATTTCTTCACATTGCTTGAACGGGAGAGTCTCATTTTTCAAGTTCCAAGCAAAACAAAAGAGGGTCTCAAGAAAAACCATGATGAACTCCTTTTTCGTGGATTCAAATTAGCAACTTTGAAATACAATGAATCCGAAAATTAAAAAAAATTAAAAATAAAAACAATGAGAACCAATCAATGTAATCCCCTTCTAGATGTGTACTAAAACTAAAAATTTATAAAAATCTACCAAAAGGGTCAGTGAAAGAATATATTAATATCCTATAGAATATCCAACCATCAAGTCTCGCCATGGCTTTTCTTTCCCGCTCCAATGGAGAAAACTCACTGGATTTGGATGCAAAGACCTGCCAACTTCCCGTACATTAGCACCGCCGAGTCTGTGCTTGTTCTAGCTGTCATCAATAGCTTCCATGTTTCCAGCAAAAACCAGCAAGAATGGGAAGAGATCTACAAACGCCATGGTAGAGAAAGGGAAAAACAAAGAGGGACGGAAGGAGAGAGAGAGAGAGAGGGAGAGAAAAAATTACACAGAAAGCACAGGGAGTTGGCTACTCGCCACACTCTTCCTGGGTTACAAAGGCATAAAAAGCTACTAGGGAGGGAACTTAGAGACAAAATACCACAAATAGTGTGTTTAAACCAACTGCAGACATAATTCGCTAAGATATTTTCCTCTCGAGGGCCAAACTAAATGAACTTCCTGGAACTCTTTCTTTAAGAGCAGAATGTCAAAAATGATTCCTGCAGCTGCCCAATGAATGGATTGATATTCTGGATTGTTTATGCCTTGGATTATGCTCCTTGCATTTGATTCACACCAGATCGTGTTCCAGCCTTCTTCTTTTGCTAATATCAATCCCTGCAGCACTCCAAAGGCTTCAACCACTTCCGGAATATCTGATTGACATTTGACTGCCTTGATTTTTAGTAATTTGCCCTGCTGGTCTCTGGCTACTGCTGCTATCATGTTTGACCCGTCACTTATTTCTGCATCTGTATTTGTTTTGATGCACTGTTGAGGGTGATTTCCTCCTTGCTGGCCTGCTGTGGATCATGCTCTGGCTTTCCGAGCAATTCTTGGCTACATTTTTTGCATCTTGAAATCTGATTTTCAACCTAATCATAATATCATCTAAAGAGAAGGGTTTGTTTTCAAAAATAGCAAAATTCCTTATTTTCCAAATTTGATCCAAGATTAGAGTGGCATAAAGGAAGAACTCTTCTTGGTCATCTACATGGACTGGGAGCACTCTGGTCGAATTAGCTAAGACCATAAATTTCTCTTCTAGAGAAAGATTATGTGTGTATATATAAATATATTTTAAATGTGCAATTACATATTTTTTCAATCTTCTTTATAGACTCTTTTTTTCAATCTTCTTCATAGACTCTTTTGTATTTTATACATTGTTATTTATTGTTTTAGATTTTTTTTTTTCAATGTGTTTTTCTATATATATATTTTAATAATCTCGCAATTAGCAGGTAAGGCATGAGCAAAAATATATATATTTTTAAATATTTTATAATATTATATATTTTTCAAAATATTTTTGTTTTAAAAATATAAAATGACTCGTTTATTCTTTGACCGTTAATTTTAACTAAAAAAACAAACGATAAAAACTATAATTGAAATGATGTAGAGGATAGTTTTTAATGGTTTAACACTTTTATTTATACAATCATAGCATGGAGATAACAGGGATTTAAGAATAATTTGTAATTTTTAGAAAAAAGAAACTATAATTGAAATATCAAAAAATTGAAGGACTATTTTAAATTAGAGCAAACATAAGGACTGAGTTGAAATTATCCCTTCATGAAAATCTGTTAAACTTAACATCGTTGGACTATAATAGTCGAAGGACTTATGCAAAGTGATGTGGGCGTTGGCTTCCTCCAGAGTTCCTTCCAAACACCACCGCTCAAACAGATAAAAGGAGATCCGAAAGGAGGGGAGAGAGGAGAGAGATTATAGATTTCTGAGAGTTGAAGATGGATAGAGATAATGTAAAAGTTGAAGATGGAGGCACAAAGGCAGATAAGGAACTGGGTTGGGGAAAATCTTTACCGGTACCAAGTGTCCAAGAGATGGTGAAGAATGATTCTGAGAGTGTTCCTGAAAGATATATAAAAGAATACCAAGACAGGCCAATAGATTCCACCCTCTCTCCCAATATGTTCGACAATATCCCAGTCATAGATTTCTCTTTGCTTGTTAGTGGAGATGGAGATAAGCTAAACAAGCTAGATTCTGCGTGCAAGGAGTGGGGTTTCTTCCAGGTATATTATACATATTAATCTCACAAATTATTGCAAAATCTTCAATATTTGAAACTCTGCTACGATTAATTTTATATATGGTGTTTGGTTTTTTTTTGTTTTCCTAGCTAATAAACCATGGTGTGGAAGTAGAGGTTTTAAACAGTATGAAGGCTGCTGTGGCAGCATTTTTTGATCTCCCACTTGAAGAGAAAAAGAAGTATGCAATGGCTGAGAATGATATTCAAGGATATGGCCAAGCATATGTGGTTTCAGAACATCAAAAGCTAGATTGGTGTGATATTTCATTCTTGATAACTCAACCACCCGAATATCGAAACTTCAAGTACTGGCCCACCACATTACCAGGCTTCAAGTATGTTAGCTTCTTCATCTAGAGTATGAAATTTCTCTACTCTTAGTTCCTTTTTGAGGGCTGAAATCTATTTCTTACCCACCATTTGTTTCGCTTTTAAAACAGAGAGGCAGTCGATGAATACTCGAAAGAAGTAGAGAGAGTGACTGTGGCGATCTGTGAATGTCTTTCACGATTGATGGGTTTGGATAAACATGGTTTGAAAAGGTTGCATGGAGTAATGAAACAATCAATGAGACTGAACTACTATCCGCGGTGCTCCAGGACTGACCTTGTTCTTGGTGTTAGTCCACATTCTGATGCAGGATCCATGACCTTTCTTCTGCAGGATGATGAGATCACTGCTCTACAAATCAAGTACAAGGAAAGATGGCTTCCCGTAAAGCCAATTCCAAATACATTGGTCGTCAATGTCGGTGATGCTCTTGAGGTACTTTTACACAAAAAGAGTGAAATGAACTTGAAGCCAATATTTTCCAAATTGAACCTTTTGTACTAGAAATATCTTTTCAGCGAGTACAAGCTTTTTCCTTTTTTCTTATTGAAAAAAAAAAAAAAAAAAGTTTATAGTTTTTATGGTGGTTTTTCAGGCTTGGAGCAATGGGGTTTACAGAAGCATTGAGCACAGAGCTGTTACGAACACCAAAAAAGAAAGAATTTCCATTGCAGCATTCGTACTTCCAGATGATGAGGTTCAAATTGGTCCTGTGGACTCAATGATGGTTGATCGGCCAAGACTGTACAGAAATGTTAAGTTTCTGGATTACCTTAAACACTTTTTAGACAAGAATTTGGATGGAAAATCTCACACCAGCTTTCTCAAGTTAGAAAAGGAGTTATGAATTCTGGTTGCTTTTTCTTTTTTTTCTTTTTTTCTTTTTTTTTTTTTTTTTTCCTTTTTCCTACTTTGTGTCTAGTGCTAGCATGTAAAATATGGAGATAGAAGACATATTTAACAATAATAGAATGATACATCATATAATGTTATTATTTTATGCCTTGTGAAACTAATTGCTGATCAATCAAATTACAGGCAACAAATAGAAAAATGGACAATAGCCCATTCTAAGCCCTCCCTGGTTCATTTCAGGTCTAAAATTAAATTTCTCTGGAGTACTTCAATATGGAAACTTGATGCTTAAAATTTCTCTATTTGAGGGATTATATAATTTTGTTTCTCAAGTTGTATCAAGTAGTATAGATCAGGTTTAATCGTAACAACCTAAAGGCAAATGGCAAAGCTATTGTTTTCTTATATAATAAATCTAAATGCAAATAATGGTACCTCAGTTCAGAAGGTAGTATTGATTATGACATGAAGTTCTATACTGAATCTTGAATCATCCATATTCTTTCTTCAAAAGCCTATTTTCACTTCTTAATGTTGGATCGACCAATATAATGGCTATATGATTGTGAATAATCTAAGATATATTTTCCATTTTCCATAAAATAGCTTAACTTCCACTGTTTGATTCTTGAAATGATGCTTTTCAACAATTGTTAAGCATTTGTCTTCATCACAACTTACGAGACCGTAATTAAGAAAGTTTCCAGAAAAAAATTAAATTTCAAGGGACCAAAAAAAAAAAAAAAACTCCAATGCACTCTCCTTCACATAGAATGTAGGCCCTAATTTGTAATGATGCTATGGAGATAAGCACAGAAAGTCTTATGGCAACTCCATGATCTATGATGATATGACCAAAAAGAGCAAAACTCCAATATTTATTAGGGTTAATTTCATAAACACCCTTCAGACTTTGGTATAATTCCATATTAGACTTGTGGTTCTAGAAATATCACAAATATCCCTAACTGTTAATGAAAATATGTGAAACTTAACAGTGAAGGGTTATAATAGTCAAAAGACTTATGCAAAGTGATGTGTGCCTTGGCTTCCTTGGGAAGCTTCTTCCTTCAACGTACCACCACTCAAACAGATAAAAGAGGAGATCCGAAAAGGGGAGAGAGAAAGAGGAGAGAGTATTGATTTTTGAAAGTTGAAGATGGATAGAAATAATGTAAAAGTTGAAAATGGAGGCACAAAGGTAGATAAGGAAGTGGGTTGGGGAAAATATTTACCCGTACCAAATGTCCAAGAGATGGTGAAGTATGATTCTGAGAGTGTTCCTGAAAGATATATAAAAGAATACCAAGGCAGGCCAATAGATTCCACCTTCTCTCCCGGTATATTGGACAATATTCCAGTCATAAATTTCTCCTTGCTTGTTAGTGGTGATGGAGATGAGCTACGCAAGCTAGATTCTGCTTGCAAGGAGTGGGGTTTCTGCCAGGTATATTATATAAATCTTAACAAATTATTGCAAAATTTTCTATATTTGAAACTCTGCCATGATCAATTTTATGTGTGGTTTTTTTTTTTTTTAAACTAGCTGATAAACCATGGTGTGGAACTGGAAGTAGAGGTTTTAAACAATATGAAGGCTGCTGTGGCAGCATTTTTTGATCTCCCACTTGACGAGAAAAAGAAGTATGCAATGGCAGAGAATGATGTTCAAGGATATGGCCAAAGCATATGTGGTTTCCGAACATCAAAAACTGGATTGGTGTGACATTTTACATTCTTGATAACTCAACCACCCGAACATCGAAATTTCAAGTACTGGACAATCACACTACCAGGTTTCAAGTATGTAGCCTGGTACATCTTCGCATCTAGGAAGTTTTCCATGGAAGAACATTCATCTTTTTCTCTAACCCAACACAATTGTTTTCTGTCTATTAACACAGAGAGGCAGTCGATGGAAGAACATTCATCTTTTTCTCTAACCCAACACAATTGTTTTCTGTCTATTAACACAGAGAGGCAGTCGATGAATACCCGAAACAAGTAGAGAAAGTGGCTGAGGAGATCTTTGGATGTCTTTCAGTGTTGATAGGTTTGGATAAACATGGTTTGAAAAGGTTGCAAGGAGTGATGAGACAATCGATGAGGTTTAACTATTATACGTGGTGATCCAGGTCTGACCTTGTTCTTGATCTCAGTCCACATTCCGATGGAAGATCCATAACCTTTCTTCTGCAGGATGATGATGATGATATGACTGGTCTTCATATTAAATACAAAGAAAGATGGGTCCCTGTAAAGCCAATTCCAAACGCATTCGCTGTCAACCTCGGTGATTTTCTTTAAGGTGCTTACAGTTTACTCACAAAAGAGTCTAATGAACTCGAAGCCTATATAGCGTTTCCTCATTCAACATTTTTTCCTACTGGAAAGATTTCGTTCGTATACATGTCTTTTTTCCATTTCGTTTGTATGAAAAAATTACAGATTGTATCATTGGTTTTCTCAGGCTTGGAGCATGGAGCACAGAGCTTTCACAAATGCCAAAAAAGCAAGAATTTCCAATGCAACAGTTACTCTTCCAGATGACGAGGTTGAAATTGGACCAGTGGAATCAATGATGGTCGATCGACCAAGACTTTACAAAAAGGATTACGTAAGAGTTTTTAGAGAAGAAAATCGATGGAAAATCTCACACCAGCTTTCTCAAGTTAGAAAAGGAATCTTGAATCCTGTCTAGTGCTACCATGTAAACTATGGAAACAAAAGACATTTACCAATAATAGTATGTTGCATCATATAATTTCATTATTTTCTGCCTCCTAGAACCAATCGTTGATCAATCAGAGATTACAGGGTAGCGAATACAAAAATGGACAATAGGCCATTTTGAGCCCTCATTTATCAAGCTTGCCCGCAAGTTTCTTTGGCAAGATAAAATCCACTTCCCTAACAATTCCCAGGCGTCACATTCAAAAAAAACTGATGGAAAAGCATCTACATAAAACAATTAACAAGGATGCAAACACCAAATAACGACCTCCAATGAAGTCACAACGATTACTGATTTCTTGGTTTCTAAGTAACAGAGTCCTTGAAAATGCCAATAGAGAAGCATGAATATCAGTTGTAAGATTTGTGCCAATTGAGTACGAAATGGAAATTGGGCTCGAAGAACCAATACCACAAGATCATGGTCGCCCACAAGAGAGGAACCGAGTATTGTGGCGACCTAGAATACACTTTGGATAGAAGAAATGGAAGGAAAATCCCACATACTGAATTTCATAACATGTAGTGGGCAACCTAACTGAGGAACTTGGAACCGATATTAACATGAAATCTATAGGATGTGAATGTAGGACTTTTTTAAGGATGAACAGTGAAAACCAAGTTTCCTAAAGGATGAATGTTTTGGCTGACAAAAGCCAAATACTAATTTCAGGCGTAACATGAGCAAGGGCCTAAACTCCTTGGTGGGTTTTCTCATCTAGATAACCAAGAAACTTGGCTGACTACCTCAGTCAGGATAGCCATAGAGAACCATTTGTAGACCAGGAAAATGATTAAGGTAGATCTTTGCCAGAGAGATTTTGAATCCTAGCCTCTAATAATATTAACGTTAACTCACTTGGCAATCGAACCCATTACAGATAAAAAGCATACAATAGAAGCTGGAAAATATAAGTTCAATCTCTCTTGATCTATCTTACCTAATCGTAATATAAACAGTATCAATCTACCTCAAGATTACTTTGATTCAATAGGAGACTCAAAAGGAAAAACAAACATATGGAGAGAATTGCGAACCAGGAGAATATATACCATTTGAACAAGCAACTTAAATATAAAAAAAGCTAATTGCAGAAGAAAAAGAGTTTCTTAAATTAGGAAATAAATAAATCCCATAAAGAAGAAAAATTCTGGACTCTCCGCAACAAACAGGCTTTTCTCAACCTGGTAACATTTTTTGTACAGTCACCTTCACATATTTCACTACCTCCTCCCTTTTTTTTACACCCTTAAAACTTGTACACTAATATTTTTTTATCTCCTCTGCAAAGGCATCAGGTGTGTTCACCATCTGAGCCGCAACTAGCCTGACTCTAGGTATATCCTCAAACTAACAATGTACAGTTTTAAGTACAACCATCAAATTTTATTTTCAATCAGCTTACATCCATCTGAAAATGGATGTAGCTTTTTTACTACACATAAAGAAAGAAGGAAAGAGAGAGGCACTCATACTATTCTCAGTTAGCTGTACAATAACTCCGCTCCCTATGCCATCTATGCAGTAGCATGTGGCGTCAGAATGCTAATCCTCCTCTCTGCAAAACAACAAGCATCTTGTTTAGCTATATAGACAGGATGAAGCTTTCAAGATATATAGTAGCGTAATGTTAATGTTTAACCCAGTACAGCTCATGGAAATATCAATCTGAAAATATGTAAATATTACATGTCAAAAAAAATAAATAAATAAGATAAAAAATAATCTGATAAGTATGCATCTCCTAGAAGATAATTGTACATATTTTTCAGTATGTCATTATTAAAAAATAATAATTAAAAAATAAATAAAAACCCACATCTTTAAAATCTAGGTGCAGAGAAGAACCCAACGATTATTTTTAAAATTTGTATATCATGGGCATCATTCTAATTTTAAATGTCAATAAGATTTCAATTCTAAATGCCATGTTTCATAAGGGACAAGGAATTACAGGGCAAGCAAATAATGACCCCTGAATTTTAATGAAAAATAAATGTTCTTTCTACATCACCTAAAAGGAAGAAAAGATAAAAAGACGTACCTGCATGTGTTTATAAAGTTTCTTTTAATTAATTATTTTTTTGGGGGCAAAGAATAGATCTACATACATTGGGTTCAAAATTTAATAACTTTCTGAACAATTCCTTGGATACATTAAACTACAGAAACCTCCATTTAGGAAGCACTTCAAATTCAATCCTTAGAAATACTCACTGACAATTAATTGTTAACTCTTAAAAAAACTAATTGCGCACTGAAAGTTAATTGTTAAACTTTTCATTTTTTATTTTTTTTTTTTATGGTGAAAACAATTAATTGTTAACTCTTAAGAAACCGAGGTTGGAAAAAGATTAAATTTTGATGCACTAATTTTTGCAATAGAACCGGTGACATTCTCCAGTACAAGCACAATAAGAAATACAGATGGTAAAGAAAGAGAAAGAATTGAGTACCCCCAGCAGCAACAAGTTTTTCTACACGTGCAACTATATGCTTCCCGTAAGTATACTTCTTTAAAGCATTCAGATGAACCTTTATGCGATTAAGGATTAGTTCAAGTTGCTGATCATCACAAGTTTCCAGCACTTTCTGTACAACATAATTTGCGAACTGATCCTTCATCATCACCTATATCCGATTATCAAGAAACCGAACCAAATAAGAAAAGCAAAAAGGATTCACAAAACCATGTAACATCACAAAAAATCAACCAAAAGTCATCAATTTAAAATCACGTCTGAACCACATGTAACCAGCAGAGAGGAGAGAGTCGAGGAAGGGAGTGAAGGAAGGAAGATAGGGTTTCAACCAGTAATGCAGATCCTACTATCTTGTCTGAGAAACCCGTTAATACAAGCAGCCCATTTATGTAAACAGTCAAAGCCAAAGTGGAAATAAAACCACCACAATAAAATAGTAACTAACAAAATCTAAATTAATATTGAAGAAAACTTGTATAATATGAAATTCTCCAAAATAAATTAAAAGTGAGCCTTAAGTGTCCATATATATCCATCAACAAGCTAATGGGAAGAATTCATAATAAAAAAGCCAACCCTTGAGATTTAAAATGTTGCAATGAACAAACTCTAAATTAAAATTGAAAAAACCTTAAATAATATAAAACCTCCAAAATAAATTATAAAGTAAGCTCTAGAGTGTCAATATATATCCATCAAAGAACTAATGTGAAGAGTTCATAATAAAAAAGGCAACCTTTAAGATTTAAAATGTTGCATCAGATTAAAGGTAGGCATCAGTTCAATTGAAGTTCTGAATAGCATGTCAAATTTAAAACAAAACTTCATAGACCCAAAACCAAAAGAGTTCACTAATGCATTTTACACATCAGTTATACCAGTAACTCAAAGACCTTAAAAACAGGACCTTTAGTTCTTAGAGAATCCACTATGCTATAACTTTATAACATTAGTACATTCAACAAAAGAAAATTTTTTGAAAAATAAAAATAAATAAATAAATAAACTTCCATTAGTATCACCCATGATGTTAATTGTTAAGACTGCTAGAGTATAAGAGAAAGGAGAAAGGGGAACCAAAGAGGCATACTTAACGCTAGGTTATTCCACTTGCAGAATGCCACAAAACAGTTATCCAAATTATTCTTGAGCAATATTATTGTTTAACACAGTAAAAGTGCACGCATACACGTTTTTAAGTCCTTAAGAATTATGCAAATCTGAGTCTAACAAATCCTAAATGAAGAGTAATAAACTCACCAAGGCAATCTGAAAACTGAAAACTACAGTTCAGTATTCAACTGATCTAGTCTCTAACCATGTCATTAATATAAGTTCCAGCAGCCCCTTCTCTAAAACTTACATGTAATACAGAAACCAAAGGATAAAGCTATTTAGCAGAAGTAAAAATCTGTTGTTCACAGTTCAGGAAAACCATTTATAAGATGCAAGCTTGACCAAAGACAAAAAGACAACCAAAGGTACATGCAGAGACAACAAACATTATAATAAAAAGCAGAAAGATTATATTACAAAGTACAGACTACTATGTGAAATTAAGTGAACAAAATGTTGAACACATCAGATTCAAAACTAGCATACATATGGTTGTTTGCCAAACCTGAAGGGGCTCATTTTCATCAGTAGAACCAAGCATCTCATTCACAAGGGTCTGGCGTTCAATAGGAGTTCCAAAAGTTAAACATTTTTCTATGACATTTGAGGCAAATTTCTGCTGGCTCATTTGAACAATCTGCCCAGTTAATTTCTTAATTATAGCTGTACGTTCGTGTGGCTTTCCATGCTCCAGCACATGCTGCAAAATTATATGCCAAAATTCATGGGGGGGGAGAGAGAGAGAGAGAGAGAGAGAGTAAACAAATATATTATTAGCATACATAGAATCAAAGGGTCCTCGCAATGTATTTTATAACAAACGGATCACCATACTTAATTATTAATGATATATGATTGCACCAAAAAAAATATATATATCTGCACTGACGTAGCATAGTGGTGCTAAATACATTTGCTTGTACCTGCCAGCCCTTGACTCAAAACTTAAGATATCAATTTATGTGAAATGTGGCTCAGATTGTTTCCTCCTTGTTATGAGCTCTCGTGGTTCAGCTGGTGCTCCAGCTTACTTGTAGATTACACTTTCTTAGTAGCTTACTAGGAATCCAATCTTCTAAACATGGAGGATATAGGTGTTGAAAAGTCAAATGACCAAAGAGTTACTGAGAAGAAAACCACTTCCATCATCAACCTGACCTAATGGGTTCTGAGGCAGAATCAGAGACAGGAAGGTAATTATTTCTAATAATCCTGTGTTTCTTATCATGATTTTTGTTTTTTTAAGTCACTCAATCACCAAAGTCGGACAATACTAGCAAAAGATGACAATGATAATGCATCTAACAGTGAAGTGCAAAAAAAGTGTTCAAAATTACCATAGTACAAAAGAAAGGTGCTAAAAAAGAGAAAATATACTTTTGAATTACCTTTAGTATTCCTAACATAAGTTATATAGCAATTCAAAATAAATAAATAAATATAAGGTATGAATAATCCTTCCAAATTTAACATAATGATATCAGAATTAGACAGCAGAGTCATGTATTTACCACCATCATACTTTCATAAACCCACCTTGTAGATGAAAAGCAACATCACAAACCACAATTGAAAGAAAATGAAGTGACAAGTAAAAGAGCATCCTAGAAGAAATAAGACTAACCTGAACGACATAATTTCCATACTGGTCTTGTGCTAACATGCAAACAGACAGCAAAATCTCATCCATCATTATATGCTGCGTTTTGGGGTCATGACAGTGCTCCAAGACTCTCTGTCACATCAAAGATATACCACATCAGAATTAAAACTCTTATATTATTAATCATTTGTCAGAGCATTTCATCCAATATAGTTAAACAAATACATGTGAAATGTAATCATATGTAAAATTGTTGCTTGCATATCCATGTGCACACAATTAACAACTGTTCTTAACCTGTATGACACGACAGCCATATGGATGAGTTGACAGCGTAACAACTTGATCATAAAAAGTTGAAACAATAAACTGGATGGCATCTTCAGGCACACATTCAATACACTTCTGGATGACATGATTCCCATTTTGATCACGTACGCAGCGCATAATATGACCATCTAGTTCAGCAACCATTTTAGTCTGCTGGTCCAGATCGACAACTTCTATAGCCTGGACATTGAAACCAAAGCAAATACGGTTTTATTGCACAATCAGACCTGTCAGCATCTACTTATCAAACTTAAATATAATTTATATAGACAACTTACGGAGATTGAATTAAGACCTGAAGATAAATAAAAATATGCATTTTCCTAAACTACTGAGATTCAACAAGTTAGATAGCTGATACCACAGTCCTCTTTACGGAAAACAAGAACAGCAAAGTTTTGTAGGTAATGAAATTCAAACATGAAAATACCCCAAAGGGCCTAAAGTAATGGACCTACTTTAGGACGTTGGAAAAAGCAGTAAGAGTTGACAAGGAGATAATTCCTACTGATACAAATCATTATTTCAGAAGGCAGCTAGCCCCCTTCTAAAAGCCCAGTTTCCAACAAACAAAATCGTATGAGTTAGATGACATATTTAGCTTGTGTACCCAAAACAAGTACACACAAGAGGATAAAAGTAAGCTGTAAGCCTGTTGCCGATCACGTCAGGAAGCCAAGATAAAGCACAGGAGATATTGACCTGGACACAACTTGTTAGAAACGTGGGCCAACTGACTAAACATACCTTCTGGATCACTCGGCAGCCATACATTTGAAGGCTAAGAGTCAGCACATGCCCAGTGAGCTGGTCAGCCAATTCTCTTATTTGGGATGCAGTTCCATGCTCAAAAAACTGAAGTCAAACAATAAAAATTAACCTGTGTTCAGAAGACAGCCCTTTTTCCCCACTCTACATACTCTGGGCTTGCTTAAAGTCATCAATACACACATATATTTAGCACATATAATCAAAAGAGCCTAAAATTCCTGTACCTTTTGGATTACATAATTACCAAACACATCAGTCATTAGAGAAAGGGCCTGGGGCATAATTTCATTGAAAACCATGTTCTTCTCTTCTGTTGTGGCAGTTTCAAGCTTTTGTTGAATAAAACGACTCCCATATTGATCAGCACTGCTCAAAAAAGATATTAGTATACTGAACAATATTTCTAGAAGTGAGATTATAACTTAAAAAGAAAAAGACACAACAAGCAATGCAATAAATACCTGAACTCAACAACATGGCCAGCAATTTCTGAGAGTTCAAAACATTTAGTTTTATTGCTTTTGAATTCATCTAGCAAAGAGGAGGGAAAACTTTCATCCAAGTTTCCACCAGCTTCTGAGTGCCAACCTCCCATAAGGCCTCCCGACAAGTTCCTCATTCCAGAAGAAAAGCGCAAATTGCGTTCACTGTGCCTAACAGGACTACCTGATGCAACAGACAAGTTCGGAAGAAGGGGACCACCCAATGGGCTTCCAGGATAGGACATCCCAAGACCAAATGCTGGATTTCCATAATAACCATGATTCATGCTCCCAGACTTACCAATATAAGGAACACCAAATTGTGATTTCTGAGGGGAAAGTAATGTGCCAAGATAAGCTTTCTGGAGTTCAAATAAATCCATATACGTATTACCCATGCCTTCCCTTTCCATTGTGGGGTCATTAAGACTAGCAGCATACTCATTTGATCTCAAGTACTGCATATACAATGGGTCCATCAGTGGCACCTGAAGAGCATTCCCTGCACCGTGATTTCCCACTCTGCCCATATTCTGCAGTTCAGCTGCTACAGCCAACATATTAGGGCCTAAAGCCAAGCCTCCTCCAAATGCTCCAGAGTCCACACCACCCATTACAGATGCAGCAGCAGCAGCATTTTCAAATAAGGGTGGTAAACTACCGCTCCCGAGCGGACTTCCCATCACAGATGGAGATGGAGGACTAACACCATACCCACCTAGACCATAGCTTGAAAATGAAGAATTAGTATTTTCTACATTTTGATAGTGGGCGGTCGAGCTTCCTCTGCCATTAAGAGTTGGAGTAGAGGGTCCCTTCAAGTATGAGTTAGCAGAAGAGACAACAGATTTGTGAAGTTCCACTTGTTCATCAAACATCAAGGAAGAGTTGTTCAGTTCCATCCCAACCCCACTGCTTTTACCCATATTTTGGTAAGAGCCTTTAGCTGACTGGGGAAAAGAATGCATGTGATAATGCCCTGACTCAGACTTGTTTAAATATGAATTCTTATTGATATGATTTTGATCACCTTGCAAATTGAAGAGGTTATGGCTGTTATCAATCTCATTTTGAATTTGAGAGCGTGCTTGGTTCTCTTCATCTATCATTCCATTTGTTGACAGATTCATACCAGATAAAGCAGCTACCAGATCTTCAGATTCACCAATATTAGGTGAGACACCATTGAATGAGTTTTGACTACCAACACTTCTTCTTTCCATAGAGGTAGCCCTCCCTCCTCCAACAGGTGGAATGCGAGGACTGGGAGCCCTAGCTACAAGCTGAGGGTCAGGTGTGGTGCTTCTTGACAGGGAAGCACCTAATGCAGATGCATAAGTATGAGAAGCTGATGCACCAATGCTTTGGGCAGCAGGCATACCCTGCTTATTTCCACTAGAGCGCAAAGCATCAATAGATCCCAAATCATGATGCAGATGAGCAAACTGCGCTTCTGAAGATTCAAGACCATCCTCAAATGCATTGCGACTGGCTGGACGAGAAGGATGCCTTGAGACAGACTTTGCATGACTCATATCATCCTAAAGTACAAAAAAGAAAACAAAAACAAAAGTAAAGAAACAAATACATATAGAGATGTTAACTTCAATAAACAAACTGCAAAATAGGGGCTAATTTGTATACATAACTGATAGCATGATATCAATCAAGCTCAGGAATTTAAAAATGCAAGCCAAAATGTCTACCTACAAACCATCTCAAAAGAAGAAAGGGATAAAATGGGGAACATCAACATCCTCTAAACTAGCTCCAAATTCCTACATTAATCAAAGCACGAGCAAATAATTTTCATCCCAGTTGAACTTGACATTTCACAAAATATGACATTCAAAAAAGCATGTACCAATTCATAACACCCCATTGTAGAATCAGTATCCAAAAAAAATACTCATCCTTTTAGAAAATTAAAGTCTCAAAAGAAACCACATCCTAAGATAACAAGTACAGCATTTTCAGGACCTATCACGTCTTACGATTAACAAAAAATTCAGACCATTCATAGGCGCTACCAAACCGACTATTCATAGGCTTTCTTCCTTAGAAAGTACACATCCAAGAACTACAACAGAATAAAGTGACTATCGTGAAAGAAAAACAATGTCAAAATGCGAATCAAATGATGAGCATTAAAAATCACAAAACACAGTATATGTACGCCTCTCCATCACAAAAATAATAACACCATACTCAAAACACCAAGACCGATAACATTAAGTAATCACATAACAGATTCCAAAAACCCGAAGTAGCTACAAATATCAACATTGAAATAACAAATTCATAAAAAAGAGTATCAATTCACCTGAATGATCTCAGCAATACTCTTCTGCCTCCCAAGTCCCAACCCAGGTAACCCAATCAACCCATCAACGCCCCACTCAGCTGCACCTTTCCTTGACTCCACTTCAGTTTCCTCCTTCCCTGTAACCCCCGGTTGCACCGAAAAAAGCGACCTATTTGCATTCCCACCTTCACCACTACTTTTACCAACCTTCCTCCTATCCCCAATGCCTCCCACCGCCGAACTGCCACCGCCACCGCCGCCACCACCACCACCTTGCAATCGCTGTGCAAAACGCCAGTCTTCCTTGGAAAGCAGCGGAGGAGGAAGCCGCGGGTTGAGATTTACATTGGAATAGTAATAATTCACATAAACGGGATCCGAACGAAGCTCCTCTTCTGTCACGAACCCTTTCCCACCATCTTTCTTGAAACCCGAAAGCATAGAGGCATCGAACAACCCCCCAACAGCGTTCAAAGAACCTTCAACTGTGGGAGGAGCCGACCCACTTCGATACAGGTTGAGTTCCTTTTCTCTCTCGCTCGCTTCTTGCTGCCTCCTCTGCTCCCTGATCAACATGCTCAAATCCTCCCCATAATCGGAGTTTTTGAGCATCGATCGCATCGAAATCTCGGACATCATCTTCGTATAAGTATCGGTAACCATATCATATATCAAAACAAAAATAAATCAATGAAACCGCCTCAAGATTGAAATTTTGAGCTGGGGATTAGCTCAAATATGTTCAAAATCAGATGGGTACGTTTAAAAAAGCTTCAAAGAGTGGTTTTTGGGATCAAATACTACCAACCCATAGCTGAAAATTTTCACCCAACCAAAAAACAAAAAGTACAAAAATTTACGCTTTGGGTTTTTGTTAGAATGGATTTTGTTCTACTGGGTTAGAATTTGCTCAGTAAGATAAGGATCGGATTGCCAGTAGGGAGCTTAGATGATCGACAATGGGTTCAGCCATTTTTACAGAAACAAAAAGAGGGAGAGAAGAGAGACAAGAGGAGGAGGGAGACAGTGAAGTGAGAAAGAGAGGGAGTGATAAGCACGAGCAGTGGAAGGATCTGGACCGTTGGACAAAATGAGTGACGGCAGAGATTGATTCTAAAGGGATTTGTTCTTGCAAGGAGGTTTTTTAGGGTTTTACTTCTCTGTCTGTTGATTTAATGTTTAGTTTTCTCCATTTTAGAATTTTTTTTTTTTTTTAACTACTTATTGTATAATTTAGATACACTAAATGGATACATCATACATGGGCACGTTGCTTATTTTATATGGTTTTGCAGTGATTCTTTGTATTGAAAAGGAAATTCCAAGATGTATAGATTCTCTCTAGTGTCAAGAAAAAAGCCCAATTTTTTTTATTTTTTTTAATTCTCCTCCTTGTGGAAAAATTTTCTCGCTCTCCAAACCGTCTAATGTTAATAAAATTAGTATTGAGATTTTACATTAAGATGCAAAAAGACGATGGATACTATTAATAGCCCCAAAAAACTGGATTACAAGAAAAATAAACCAAAAGAATATGACTATTTTTTGTTCGATGAAAATTATACATAGATTGAATCAAAAACCATTTACTAATGAAAATAAATTTTGATGTCTCATGAAATTTTTGATTGAATTTCTACTAAAGAAAGGTCATCCCTAAATTTGGGATATTTTTAATGTCACATATAAAACAATGTTCATCCATGTTCTAAGTTTTGCTAACTATAAATATTTGGTAATATTTTTTTATGGAAATATATATTTGGTAATAAGATTAACACAATCAATATAGAAAAATTTTCCAACACAAACGAAAACCCATTGAAAGACATAAAGGACCCATGTGCATTAGTTTATTTTATCCCGCATTAAAAAAATTCCAAAATATGAATATTTTATCATATTTTATGTCCCAAGTAGGTAACAAATATGTCTCAAAAAAAAAAAAAAAAAAAAGGGGCAACCAAATATTCACATTATTGTGGTTTAGTGCTTATACTATAAGATTACCATATGATATTTGATATTTTAAGTAAAAAAATAAAAGACAAATATTCGAGTTTCCACATAATTATGGTACCTTTTCCAAACTTTATTCTCATTCTCTTTGTTTTACTTACTTATATATTATTTTTGATAAAATAAAAAAATAAAAAGAAAAAGAAAAGTCAATAAAAATTTAACCAAAAAATGGGAAATCAGAAAATATCCAACTACAATATGGTGTCTAGATTTCATACAAAGGAGAGGATCAGGTTTGTTATACTTGTAATGGACTGCCACGTCATCATTAAATAGCTTAAAAAGAAGTGTTCCACTCAACCCCTGGCGCGTTGCGAATCAGGAGTTGCCAGATTGCTCATATGCTGAGTCTAAAAGTGACTTATGAGTGGGTCCCCTTTGTCACGCTTTTTTGACCGCGCGTGGTATTAGACTACTACTACTCCTTTTTGTGTCAAACTGGACAGACAATATCAAATGTCCAAAATGGTAAGCAATAGAAGAAGATATTTTGACTCTTTTTGTTGCTTCAGCATTTGTCAAGTGGCAACAAGACATTGGGCCCCCAGAAGAATGATATTCTTCTTTTTTTTAAAAAAAAAAATAACAATAATAATATAAACTTTTTTCATTTCTATTAAAATAATATTTATTTTCTCCTTTTATACAAAAATTTATAATTTTTTCTCAACCGAAATGCAAATTTTTAAATACTTGTCATTTTTTGGAACTATGTAAATCTAAATATACAAATATTGTCAGGTGCAAATTAAGTTGTTAATTCAACCATTTGTAAATCATATAGCATTCTATTAATTACTAATTATCATATAAGCTACAATTGATGAATTTGAATAACCATCATTTTGATGATAATTTATATTTAAAAAAATAAAAACTTATATTTATTAGTACAATATTTTTTAGTTTTTATTTTTTTTAGACGTGGGATAAATTTATATTTTCTTTTCCTAAAAGGGATAAGTTATATGCGAGAATGCATTACAAAGTATATTCAAATTAAATACATTCAACTTCAATTTGAAAATCAAAATTTAATTTACTTTTATAATAACTTGGCTTTGGTACTAAAATGGAATTTAAAGCTAAAGTTGGGAGGAATAAAAATGGGTTATTAGCTACCCAAAAAAAAAAAAGTGGATCCATCTAGCTAAGTATCATTTTCATCATCCCAACCGCTGGGACAAGAAAAGCCTTTGGAACAGTCTTACAGTTTATCTATATATAACACTTTTAACATCTTTTTCACTTCCTACAATTATTGACCTGATTTTTGGATTTACATATATGCACAAGATAATCAAGGAAAAGAAAAAAGGATTAGGTGCCAAAATAGTGTGACTAAAAAGTTGATGTGCGAAATTAGGGTAGGCGCATTTAAGCTCACCTCACCAAACTATTTCAATATTAGTAATGAGGCATGTACTTCCTGTAAACCCATTTTCAACATTGCCACCCACTTCAATTAAATGCTACCACTGCACACGGCCTCACTAACAGCCTACCCATGCAATCAAACATTGTTTTTTTAAAATAAAATAAAATAAATAATTCAAAACAACCTAAAATTGTCTAATTCTTAATTAAAAAAGTACATTGATAAAGTTAGTATTTTCTCTATGTTTGGATTCTCCACCAACAAATAAAAAAAATTTTGTGAATCCATTTTTTTATTAGATAATAATTCAAATTCAAATCCATATAAATAAAGTAAAATAAAATATGTATAATTATTTTATTTCTTTATTGATGCAAACCAAAAAACAAAAAAGAAAATAAAACATTTGTATTATAAGGAACAAAATATATATATATACATACATTATACATATGTGTGTTGAAAAAAAAAAAGGAAAAGAAAAGGATATGCATACATCAAAAAATGTTAGTTTTGAGATTATGTCAGCCTTAATTAACATTTTTCATATTTTATGTATAAAAGTGCAATGGATAACGATGATTTTGCAGGCATGTGAGGTCATTCAGTTATATATATATTAAACTTGGGATAGAGGGGTCACATGACATTGTCCATGCTTTCTTATTCACTGTTTCATATATTAATTAAATCTTTTTTTTTTTGGGTAATAATATTAATTAAATATTTGTTACGCTGGAATCGAATTAATTTTATATCCATTTAGGGTTAGGGTTAACCCCAAATGCCCAATTTGTTAATTTATTATCATGGACCTAAGTATATATGTTTGAAAATTGCCATTATAATAATAATAATAATAGCAAACTATGTTACCAACTGATATATATATATATATATAAATTTTCAAAAATTTCTTTAATATGCCCTTCAAGTTCACTGATGATGGTATGTATGACGGTCAGTATTTCTTTTTTTTTTTTTAAATAATCCAGAATTTGAAATTTCTTACCTCCACTATACATATATTAAAATATTAAAGAAAAAGTTATAAGAAGAATAAGCCTTCTATTTTATTTTATTTTATTATTATTTTTTTTTTTTTTTTTGGGGGTGAAGCATTAGAAGAACAAGCTTATCTATTGGATCTTATATGTAAATATTGAGTTTTTAGGCCTTATAAGTGAGTGCAGCACGCATGGAGAAGATACTCAAAAGCAATTATAAATCATATAAATGAGCCAAAAAGGAAAACAAAAGAGAGAAGCGTGAACGAAAGTGCCACTTACATGCACAGAAGCAATACAACACAAGTCCCTTTATATATTTTCCTTGGTAAAATTATATTACGTAAATAACAAAAAAATATTTCTATGACATTTCATATTTAAAAAAAATAAAAAAAATTACACCAACAAAACGGGCCAAGGGAAAACTCCAATTAGGCTTAGAGAATGAGAGTTATGGACAAGTGCAAGAGATGTTCCTTTTTGAATTGGAACAAATTTTATTTAGGCTTCCTCAATTTTATCATAATAACGTTTAGATTTTATATTTTTTAAAAATTATTATTAAATTTTATTTGGATTTTTTTATATATATCATAATAAATCTATTCGTTAATTTTTTAAATTAATTTTATATTCAAAGCTGAAAGAAATTTTAAATTTAGTAATTTATAATAGAATAATACTCTAAAAAATGTAATTATGACATTTAATTGTTGAAATTAACATAAACTTTCAATGATAAAAGCAAAGTTAAACAAACTTAAATAAATTTTCCCTTTTAAATCGGTTAGATCTCTCGTTCCCTTTTCATATCTATGGCTTTTTTTTTGTTAACCTTTTTTTCTTCATTGCTTCTGTATATATGCAATCAATAAACAGAGTATCTAAGAAATCCTTTTCTCGTTGGTTCAATGCTCTTAGATCGATATCAATGAGGATAAAATAGGCATGAATCTATTTATCTGTTAAATTTAGTATGTTTGTTATAGTTTACTTTCTGTACAATGTAATTTTATAATTTTAGAATTTTCCACAATTTGAATCACTTGAAATTGTACATCAAAATAAACATGAGTCATATGATGGAGAGATTTGACATCATTTTAATACATAGCTAATAAAACAAATATTTGTCTCACATATTCACCAAAAGAATCTCATATATTATATTTTATCATCTAGTTGTTAAATGGGATTGATTTAAGTAAAAGATTGTCAGTTCAAAATACGATAATATGGAATCATGGATCTTATACAAATACTACATGTCAAATATTTTTATCATGGATTTTGTAAATATATATTTATATATTTTTTCAAATCAAGTTTCAACCTTCAACTATGTATTCTCAATCTATTTATTTATTTATTTCCTTTCTATCATTGAACTAATTAAGCGTATAAATACAAATATTGATGTCTCCGTTCTACTGCTAATAATAGGACATTACCACACAACATAATCTCAACAATAACACTCAGGAAAATAGAGCTTTAAGTTTGAGTTTCAACGGGAAATTTAACCCTTATTAATAAAAAGAAATGTTTACACTAGTGACTAATTTTAAAATACATAAACAATCCTTACATTTAATAACATGTTGATTAATTTATTAAATTATCTATTTTATGATCTTCACAACTAAGTTGATGGGCAAAACTATAAGCGCATAGGATATTCTTTCTATAAAAACTATCTTATCTTTCATTCTTTGATTTCAGTGCAAGTATATCTCATCCGGTGCCAAAACTCACACATAGATAACTTATAAATCTTTCCAAACAGTAACCGAATTGAATAAATATTATATAAGAGGAGGATCAAAGTTAGATGTTGAGAGGTGGTAAAGCCTGACACTTTGCGACCCAAATATAAAATATTTTGTGCCCTTAATAAATAATTAATATATATATATACATATAAAATTGCCTGCAAATTTTTGATTCGGTTCTTGATTCATCCTCATCTTCTTGCCCAATGGCTTAATTAGTTTCCACGTGAGGTTGTTTTCTGTCTTTCGGAAAAAACGCAAAAAAGCCTGGTTCAATCCTCTGATTTCTTTTCTTTTGCCCTAAATTAAATAATTTTGTCTTCACCAAGAAAACAAAGTTAAATAATTTTGTTATTTTCAAAAAGAAGAAAAGATTTGGGCGGTGGTAAAGGATGTGTAGCCATAACCCTATACTCACTGCTCACCGTGTAGTCTCTATTTTGTCAAATTCGATGGATCTCAATTCAACCTGCTAATAAATATACTTTTTCCATCACTCTGTCTTATCAGTTCTGAAAATATGAGTTTCATAAATCAAAAAAGGCAAGCAAACTTTGGAGGAGGGACAACTTGCCCAAGAATCAGAGCTACCGCAATGACTTCTCTCCTGTTCCATAATGTCAAGAAAAAGATACACATATGGTGAGGGGACAGCCTATTATATAAGCTGCTAAAAAAAAAAAAAAAAGAGAATTCCTATTATATAAGCTGTTCACAAAAAATTAAAAAAGCCTATGATATAAGATATGTTATATATTAAAATAGAAAAAAAGGAAAAGAAAAAGAAAAAGAAGCTTGTTTTATAGGATAAACTGCATAAACTCTCATTTTAGTTTTAAACTTTTTCATATATATATTCCATTTTGAAAAATTGCATATAGTTACATTATAGTTTCGATTTTCTTTCACATATTTCCCTTATTTTAGTCAAACTTAAAAAGATGGTCAACACTGTTTAATTTTTTTATAACGATAAAAATACCCTTAATGTACCTAATATATAAAAAGTCAAAAATAAATATTATATCTCTTTATAAGTAAATTTGTTAAAAAATTCAAATATACTTTAAATTACCATTTGACCAAAAAAAAAAATGAAAACTAAAATTTGTTTATTTGTATATGTCAAGTTAAGGGCAAATTATGCAAACACTACTAAATTTTTTACTTTAATACTTATATTGAGGGTATTTGTGTTATTATTAAAGAAAAGAAAGAGAAAAAAAAACTTGCTAACCACCAAATTTCAAAGTTTGACCAAATAAAGAGGAGCATGTGAATGGAATTTAAACTATAAGGCAACTATTTGCAATTTATAAAAAATAGTGCCTATGAAAAACTTAAAACAAAAGAGGGAATTTGTATACTTTACCCTATTATATATAATTTATTAGCACTTGATTATTATTATTATTATTATACTCCCCAAAACAATACCTACTTCGTGAAAGAATATGGCCATAACTAATATGGTAAATTACACAAATTGATACTCCAGTTTCAAGTTTTTTCATATACACTCCTTAAAAAAAATAAAAATAAAAATAAAAAATGCACGTACTCCTTTTGTAATTTCATTTTTCTTTTACGAATTCCCATTTCCTCAGTGAAACTTTGAAGTTTGAAGGTCAACATGGTTCAAATGATAAAAATATCCTTAGTGTAAAATATAAAATGTACAAAAATATTTATTCCATCTCTCTAGAAGTTATTTTATAAATCCATTCATTTGTCAAAAATTAAAATAAACTAGATATAAATTGTCTCATATAAAAAATTTAACATTTAAATTTGTTTATTTGTATATGTAGATTTTGAGGGAAAATTATGTAAACCCTATTGAAATTTTTACTTTAATATCTAATATTAAGAGTATTCTCGTCATTATAAAAAGCTATAACTTGTTGACCACTAAATTTCAAAACCTAACCAAGATAAAGAGAGTATTTGAAAGAAAATTGACACCACAAAGTATGTACAATTTATTATTATTTTTTTAAAAAAAAGGATGTATTAGAAAAAATTTGCAACTAAAAGAGAAGTTTGTGTAATTTACCCTCACAAATATTATAAGTTTGTTTTGTTTGAATATTAATTTATACATGTACATGCTGTTGGTCGCTGCATGCAGTTAGGGTTTTCAAAACTATATATACATACACACACACACACACATCTATTTTTTCATTTTTGATAATAGAATATAATATGTCTATGACTATATATACATATATCTGTTAAAATTTACAGAAGAAAATATTTTGTTCATGTAGAATAATCCAATAGTATGATTAAAAAAGTAATACAATTATAAAAATCTTCGGAACCATAATATGAGTTCAAAATCTATCAATAACTATATATTTACATATATATTATATATTTACTATAATACAAATCCTCAGCAAGCCCCCAACATCCACCTCCCAAAAAAGTAAAAAGAAAATTAAAAATAAATATTTTTTTGCTGGTATAATTCCTCCCATGCCCCTTAAGTTGGCCTTTATTTCAACATGATCATCCATGGTTTCAAAAATATCAATTATACTGCTAAAGGAAATGTACCGAATGACGAAGATTAGATTGTGAATTCAAAATGTTTGAATGTACTTACTAATAACATGAAAGGTAGATGAAATTTTTTTCAAAACATATATATTTTTTAAATCAAAATGGATTTATACCTAATTTCAAAGGAGTTAAATGATGTTAACTTTTTCTTTTCTTTTCTCTTTTTTTTTTTTGGGCTTCAATTTGAGATACATACCACCATAGGGATTTCCGATTACAACATACTGCCTCAAGTTATTCGCTTGTATTAGCATCCGGAATTTTATTTTATTTTTTTGGTTCATCATTATTAGCATCTGGAATTTTGAGGAGTTCCATTAAGCCAATACCTGATTGGTTGGAACCAATATTTCAATATACTTGTGTGTATATCCGCTTATTTATTTTATTTTTTCCACAATCAAACCAATTCAAGTTTGACATGGTCTACATGACCCATTGAATAAATCCTTTTTTTATTTTTTTTTCTTTTTTGGATTTGTCTTAGTCTTATTGTATGTAAGCTCTAGGTATCGATCACAATGTTATTTTTGTTTTTTTACTTTTTGACATTATAAGCTTCATATATTATAGAAACCGTACAATTACAATCCCTATATATCTAAGTTGTTTGGGAGCATATATTTTTGCATGTGAGAGGGGCGGAGTTTGGAGCTTTTGATGCAACCAAATACCAGTTTGCGTCATTATCTAAACCTTCTACGTGATATCGACGTTCTAACTACAAAGAAATAGTACTTAAGGACTATAATTTCAATATTTATAAAAATAGGCCGCCCCATATATATATATATACTAATTTTCATACATTTTTCATCCAGGATAGTGGTAAAAACGAGTGTTTTTTTTTTTTTTTTTTAAATCATTGTTTTTCATAGGTACAATAGATGATGGATTTTTGAAAAATTATTTCTTTTACTACTATCCTGAACAAAAATCATATGGGATTTCTCATAGGAAAGACTTTTTCTTTCCTCTCTCTCTCTCTCTCTCTCTCTCTCTCTCTCTCTCTCTCTCTCTCTCTCTCTCTCTCTCTCTCTCTCTCTCTCTCTATATATATATATATATATATATATATGATAATTCTATAGCCAAAATGATCCTGATGCGAAATAAAAAAAAAAATATTTTTTGAAAAAAATATCACATTTTCTCTGCTTGTATGAAAAAAAAAAACGACATATTTTTTCAAAAAATATTGCATTTTTACTTGGTCCGCATCGGAACCTTCCAAACCATAGAATGATATATATACACATATATATGTCTAAACCTTTTTTATCTGCATATATATTAGGCAAGTGAAATTTCAAACATAGATTCTTTGTTAGTAAAAATAGTGGTTATGACATTATGCTATTCTTGTACCAACGATCTTTTTTCTTTTTTCTTTTTTTTTTTTTTGGCTGAAACTTGTACCAACGATCTTAAACATATGATTTTCACATCCTACAAGGATATATGCGATACATATGATTTTCACATCCTGCAAGGATATATGCCAAAAAAAAAAAAAAAAAAAAAAAAAAAAAAAAAAAAAAGAAGCTTACGGATTGAAGAAAAAGGAAAATGTTATGTACGACATATCAACAATTCAACGTGGGTGCAAAGCCCCTTTTTTAAGCTAGAAAGGTGTCAGCTGGCCTCTCTATGTTGGGCTTCGGTTTATAAGCCTTAGTTTGGTCTCGGAATCCTATTTTGGGCTACTATAAAGCCCAAATATAGAAAAATGTATCAATCTTGGAAACTAAAGATTCAGTATTAATCATATATTAGCGAGAGAGAGAGAGAGAGAGAAAAATGTAGCACTCAATCCTAGACTCTAGAGAATCAAAGATGATAGATCAGCTACTAATTCGCGAATCTGAAAAGTTGAAGACCTTCTACCACGTGGTTAGCCTCAATGGACACCAAAAATAAAAGAGAAAAAGAATGAAAATTAAAATAATAAAAAAAAATACGAACAAAGGAAAAGAAAAGGCTATAAAAAACGTAGAAAGTTTGTATATATATATATATACGTATATATATATATATACACAAACACATACACTCAGTGTTTTATCAAGTTTTCATATGATAAAGTTATAGTAAAAATTTATGAAATCAAACATATATATACATATACTCAGTCTTTTATCAAGTTTTCATATGATAAAGTTATACTAAAAATTTATGAAATCAAACCTACGAAATCAGTCTGACCTAACACAAGTGAAGCTGGATCATTCTGGATTATTCTAAAGGGTATCCTCATAGGAGGGATTTATATGGTTATTACAGATATCCTAACTTTCATTCCTTATGCATGACATAAGGAGTAATTTGGATCTAGCTAGCTGATCAATTACTAACAGCCACAAATTTCAAATAGCCTTACACGTCTTTATTTTTATTCAAATGTTTAATATCATCCTTCCATTAATTTGATTAATTTGCAATGTAAATTTCACTTAAATCCCATTCAGTTAATTAAACTTAGATTTCATGTTTATGAAAAATCATCACTTATTAATTTTTGATATCAAACCTGACCTTTTAGCGGAAGGAGAGCCTTTTTTTTTTTTAATGTAGTTTTATGATTAAACAATCTTGTGAAAATACAATTTTGGTTGGTAAAAAATAATGAATGTGTATGTTTGATAGATATACAAAATTAAAAGATGGTTAATAATAATTTTAAAAAGTATGAGATGTAAGTGTATTTAGAGCAAATAGAAAAACTAGTGATGGATATGTGTGTTTCAATACAATTTTGAAAATACATTTTTTGTTAGTAAAAAAATATGGATGTGCTGGTTTGGTATATATAGAAAATTTAAATGAGGTTAGTAATAATTTTGTAAAAACATGGGGTTAAATATAACTAGAGGGTAATCAAAGAAGTCTAAATGAAATTTACCTTTAATTATATGTGCATAATTACAATTTTTTTTAAGAAAAATTATATGGTGTGAATGCTAACGCCTTGAATCACAATTTTCATATTAAATGATTGAGGTAAATTACCATAAATTAATGGTTTTCCATATGTAAAATTAATCTGATCTAGTGTATGCAAGTCGGTAATTAATTATTATTGAAGTATATGAAACGCAGCCCAGAAATTAGACTCTTGCATTATATATTATTGCGTGCAACATTTCTATTAACTGTTTGTCAGATTTCAAACCGACCATACCTAACCACGAGACCAAAAAATAAACAAAAGAAAAAGAAAAAAGAAAAAGGAAAAAAAATCAGACAAAGTAAAACCCACCGCAGGATTATTCCGTTCTCTGTCGAAATTGCAAACAAATTAAACAAGGTTATTTACCAAAGAGGTTGAGCAACCATATCTCGCAGAAAAGCTTGAATTTTAAATAATCAAGTTTTTCTAACCCACTTTAATTTCTTCTTGCAAGTTTCCTGCGCCGCCAAAATGTCAGCCCCAAATTTCCATTTTCAGCCAAGAGAATCGAACGTTTTCTAACCTACTTAATTTCAGTTACGTATGACCAACAAATTACAGATTTTATTATTATTATTTTTATTTATTTTCGTTTTCATATTTACATTAACGGAGTTTTGGCCACATGATTAGAAGTGGCTCGTAAGCTAGCTATCTGGAATTGAGTCTTTCCATTTCTTTTCAAAAGTAGAAAACTTCCATCATCATCAATTTTCCGATGCAGGCCTGGGTCAAAAAAGTTAACATATATATATATATATATATATATGCACCATTCTCTCTTTTATCTGGAAATCCTATACAAATTTTAATCCAACATTCATCTTATTACCAATAATAGCGTGCCTAAAATTTTCATCTCGATACAAACTCTCTCTACATATTTTAATTTATGACTCACCAATGTTGCTGGAATGAGTCCTGGCTTATATACATTATTAGCTAGCTAGAAAGTTTCATGCCGTTTAGAATCTTGATTTCCTTAGAAGTAGTACAATCTAGTTTCTTCAAGGGTTTAAAATAGAAACCCAATTAAATGAATTAGCGCCTTATTGGATTTGATAGAAAAATACAAGAGAAGATGTCTAGTCTCATATTAATCAATATTGTGTAAACTCCATTAAAGAGATTTTCACTTAAATATTAATCATGACATGAAGTAGCAAGTAATTAAGCTTAATAACTAGTTTCAAAGTAGCAAGCACACACCCATAAATGAAGCTCATAATTGATAATTTCATATAAGATAAAGCGGACTATTTTTGCAGTAGACTATGTCTTAAGGGAGAACCATGCATATACATATTCCAATTTTCAAAAATATTTTTTCAACTTATAACGAGAGGTATAGATGTTCTAAATGTTAAAGTTTATCACATTTCTAAAATTTTTAATTTGAATCATTAATTAAGTTATAATTTAATATAACTTATTATATGATCATTTCGTACATCATAAATTAAAAGATATTTGAGAAGAATTCTATTAGAAATATTACATTACTATTAATAAAAGATAATATTTTTTAAAAATGATATAAATACAGATTATTAAAGATTAATAAGAGTGAAATTAAAAGGTAGAAAAGTTAAATCCTTATTTTTAAAAATCCTTGGAATGTTGAAATTTATTTTCTTTTCCTTTCATATGTTTATATTGCTGATTCAGTAGATAATAGACAATCCAAACGACAAGCTTATATTATCCTCTCGTGAATAAAACTCAATTTGAAAATAAAAATGTGTGTTTGGTAAGTGATAAAAATAAGTAAAAAGATGGCAGAATAAAAACAAAGAAAGTGTACTTTCAGATACCAAATATTTTTTCTCCGAAGCAAGATATATATTAGAAACGAAGAAAGTAAATTTAGTGCGTATCAGAACATATATATATATATATATACACATTTTTTTGTTTTTTTGGAGATTTCTTTGACCTTCAACATAGATATATATTATATATGAGACAACAAAAGACGACATTAAAGAGAAATTAGCTAGGAAAGGAAAAAGGAGGAGAGGAGTCCTATGCTAGAAGTATAGGACTGTACTTTTTATTTACGCAGTAAATGTCCCTGTTGACGAAATTACAAATTGCAAAACCTCATAAATCCAAAAAGGTAGTGGAAACCCAAAACAAAAAGGCAATACAACAACAATGACGCAGTTCATGCAACAACGTGGTAGCCATAGCCATGGCCATGGTACGTAAACTTTAGTAAAAGCTTTATATACATATTCACACTGTTTAATAACATCATCTATACGCTTTATCAAAAACATCATCATCTATACGCCAACAGTACCACACAAATACATATCAACGGTTAACCTAGAGCCTTCAGTTTGATGTACCGTTAGGTGTATACGTGGACTTCTTACAAACTTCCAAATGTTTTTTTAGAAAAGTTGTTGGGGTTAAGTAATCAATCTTTCTTTTATTTTACGTGGCGTATAATCTTTTTTTCTTCATAGATGTATCAACTCCATCCAAGAAAAAGAATATACATATGATCAAAAACACACACAAAAAAAAGAAAAAAAAAACATATATATATATATATATCTATGTATATATACATTATAGTATATAAAGAGGTAGTTGGCGAACTGATAAACTGCCATATTCCGACATTAGAGACCAGTCAAACCAAATAAGCGTCCTTAATCCGTTAGCCCTTATAACCCACACATAACCCTTTGAGATTTCACATCCTAAAAACACAGAAAAAAAAAAAGAAAAAAGAAAAAAGAAAAAATGGAAATCAGAACATTAATGGAGTCGGTTGTTTCGGAGCTCGAAGGCACGCTTCTGAAAGACCTCGACCCATTTTCATACTTCATGTTAGTAGCATTCGAGGCGTCGGGTTTGATCAGATTCGCCTTGTTGTTATCGTTGTGGCCGGTCATTCAGGTTTTGAAAATTATGGGATGCGAGGAAGCTGGGCTTAAGCTAATGATTTTCGTCGCTGTTTCTGGTCTCCGAGAATCGGAGATAGAATCGGTGGCTAGAGCCGTGTTGCCAAAGTTTTACATGGACGACATGGATATGGAAGCATGGAAAGTGTTCAGCTCGTTCGATAAGCGAGTTGTGGTGACGAAGACGCCGAGGATCATGGTTGAGAGGTTTGTGAAGGAGCATTTGAGAGCTGATGAAGTTTTCGGGAGCGAACTTGTTGTGAACCGGTTCGGGTTCGCAACTGGGTTTATAGAAGATGGTGATGATGTTGGTCAGAAAATATCTCAACGTGTGGCTAAGATGTTTGTGAATGAACCACCTTCAACTGGATTAGGACGTGCTTCATTGTCTTCTTCTTTTTTGTCTTTGTGCAAGGTGAGTAATTCGTTCCCTTCGTTATTAAACTTTCAAATCGGAAATCATAGCCACAGTGATAAAAAAACAAAATTTTAAATTCAAATTTTAATGATTGCAAGAAACATAATGCATATTCCAAATTAATTGGCATTTAGAAAAAATGTTATTTAGTTTTGATTGATGTGCAAATTTGTTTTATTGCATGTTGTGGTTCATTTTTTTTTTCATATTAGATATTTTCAATTTAAAAAAATAAATAAGAAATATTTAAATACACAAGTACAGAATTAGTATATATGCAGTGCAGCCATGATTATAAAGGGTATCAAACAGCATAACTTTTATATTTTAGGTTCAAAATTACCAAAATCCATCCTATGTTAGGGAAATTAAAAAAAATAAAATGCATTCATGAAAATCTATGGTTTGTTTTCAATCAATACCCAAAATTTCTATTATGTATATATATATAATAATAATAATAATAATAGTAATAATATATTTTTGAAGATAGATATCAATTTTAATCCATAATTTTCTATTAAACAAATATTAAAAAGGGATAATTATACTTTAATACCAAAATCATAATATTTTGTTTAGAGGGTTGTATAAGTTTTGAGACATTTCGATACCCTTACCATCAAAATATATACAAATAAATCTAAATTTATTAAAATTAATAAAAGCTGTCAAAAATTATACTTTAATATCTTGTAAAATTTCTTTGATATATATATATATATTAATTGTTTTCCAACTAAATTTAATAAAATAGACTAGTAGGCTAAAAAAAACTTAAAAACCAAAATAAATTCTAAAAATGCACCATTTAATCTAACCAAACAATACATATGTTTTTTTTTATATATATAAAATATGTATTTTTTATAAAAATTTTACTTTTCCAAAAAAAGATTACATTGTATTATAAAAATTACCTTATCACTTTTTTTTTTATATAGGTTTTTATGTTTATTTTACTTTATTTTGTATATCTATATTATGTAAATATTATTATTTATATTTTTTGAAAAAATTATAGTTGTATTTTTGAATGCTTTACTAATTTATTAAAAGCATAATAGTTTTCTATCGAATAAGTCTACAAAATTTTAAGTTTCTTTCCAAAATTTTAGTATGAAAAAATGTTGTAAACTTTGGAAAGAAACTTAAAATTTTATAAAATTTTTAAGAGATAATTATTATTCTTTTTTTTAAGTTAAAAAAAAACTGTTATTCTATTGATAAATTAGTAAAATATTAAAAAATACAAATATATTTTTCAAAAAATAAAAATAATAATATGTACATATTGTAGATATTCAAAATAAAATAAAATAAAAAACATAAAAACCTTTAAACATAAAGACCTTTAAAAATTTAGTGATCAAGTAATTTTTATAATATAATGTAATTTTATTTTGGAAAAGTACAATATTTATTAAAAAAAAAAGAGAAATACATATATGTTTTTTGGTTGGATTAAATGGTTAGTTTTTAGATTTATTTTGGTTTTAAGTTTGTTTAGTTTTACTAGTCTATTTTACAAAATTTAATTGGAAACAAATGGAAAACAAAATTTATAAAAAAAAATATAAGGTGCTAATTTTAAGAGATTAAGACCCATTTGTAATAATTTTAAAAAAAGAGATATCAGGATGTCCCAAAAAAAATTGTACAACCCTAAACAAAATAAAGTGTAGTTATCCCTAATAAAAATTTAATTGCCTCATTTTTTTTTTGTAATAAGTTTTTAAGTACTAGAAATGCTCTAAATCAACCACGTTGAGCTACATTTTCTTATAAATTAATATAAGTTTTTTTTTTTAAAATTTTTATTTTAATTTATTCACACACACATTCAATGTACCAATGACTTTGTGAACAGGAACAAAAACAGCCACCATTCACAACCAACAAAAACCATGATCACCAAGTTCTCCGACCACTGCCGGTGATCTTCCATGACGGCCGACTAGTGAAGCGGCCCACACCCTCCACAGCACTCCTCATCCTCCTATGGATTCCCTTAGGAATCATACTTGCATTTGTCCGCATCATCATCGGCTTGATTTTGCCAATGAGGGCCATTCCCTACGTTTCCCGTCTATTCGGCGGCAACGTTATCGTCAAAGGCAAACCGCCGCCGCCTGCCTCCAACGGCAATCCCGGTGTCCTCTTCGTTTGCACCCACCGAACCTTAATGGACCCCGTTGTCCTCTCCACCGTGCTCCGCCGTAGAATCCCAGCCGTCACTTACTCCATTTCTAGACTATCCGAAATCCTGTCACCAATCCCCACCGTCCGATTAACAAGAATCCGACACGTAGACGCCGAGAAGATCAAGAGACAATTATCCAAAGGAGACCTCGTCGTTTGTCCGGAAGGAACGACATGTCGTGAGCCATTCCTGTTGAGATTCAGCGCGCTTTTCGCTGAGCTGACCGACCGGATCGTTCCGGTGGCGATGAATTACAGGGTAGGGTTTTTCCATGCAACCACAGCTAGGGGTTGGAAAGGCTTGGACCCCATCTTCTTCTTTATGAACCCTAGGCCGATCTACGAGGTGACCTTCTTGAATCAGTTGCCTGCGGAAGCAACCTGTTCGGCCGGTAAAAGCCCTCATGACGTCGCGAACTACGTGCAGAGAATCTTGGCGTCCACGTTAGGGTTTGAGTGCACAAACTTCACCAGGAAGGACAAGTACAGAGTGCTTGCTGGGAATGATGGAACTGTCTCGTATATATCTTTTGTTGATCAGGTTAAGAAGGTTGTCAGCACTTTCAAGCCCTTCTTACACTAGCTAATTATTTTTCATTTTTATTTTTATTTTTGGATGATTTTTAATTCGGTGGTATATAAAAAAAATGAATATTTTATTATGGTGGTTGTAGTTTTGTAATTAAATGGATGGTGTTTGTATTCTTTAATTACCTTTTTCCTTTCTTTTTTTCACTTATTATTTGCTGGAATTGTCAAATAAATTGTATGAGAATGATTAATGTTGATAGGTCATGTTAATGTTGGTCATTCCAGTTGAATCAAGGAGAGTCATAATTGGCAATATTTTTCAAATATTATCTTATTAATTTTGTTAACAATTTGACTTTATATTGTTTTATTGTCTTTAGTTTTTGACTCTTAAATAGATAAATTAATCAATTAGGTTTCATCATCGATCAAACAAATCGAAGAATCTTTTCCCTGCCACACGTGCCACTCTCTTTCTGCCATATCGATCTTTCCTGAAAGGCCAAATTGTATTTAAACTATTTATATTAATATGTATTATAAATCTTTTATTCATAACTATTATTATTATTACTCTTGAATTTTAATTAAATGTATCACAATACGTTCGATATATATATTCACAAAATTATAAATAGTTATACATGTAACCCAAATCGTCTCAATTTACAATTGTATATATTAAAATAAACATAAACATATGTACCATCACCCCCTTATTACTTTGATCGGATAATATTATATCTAATAGTTACTAGATGAACATTTTAAATTCAATTTAAAAAAAAAAATGACCAAACCTAACTAAATAAATCCAATGAAATTCAATGGTTTGTTAACAGATCTTAGTATAATATTTTATCATGTCAATCCAATAAAAGTATGGTTATAGTTTTACTTAAAATATATATTTATATATATATATATATATTAATAAAAGTATGGTAATATATATGTTTTTTTTTTTTGGATTAAAACTGGAAATTCATAGAAATAAAAAAAAAAAACAATATAAAAGGTCTACTCAGGAGGTTTCTTTAGATATACTCTTTTGAAGTTAATAAAGTATGATTATATATATGTATAACATAAAGAATCATGTCTAAGAATAATTAATAAATTAAAACATATTGTGTGTTTAACGTGAAACTTTGTTGTGGGCAATATATATATAGATATATATATATTAAATGCCCCTAGTTTGCCTGCTATTTCACTGTTTAAAATAGCAATAGTTTGAAATAATTTTCCAAATCAAATGAATTTTTACATGTCATCACGTGGAATGTTGAGTTGTCCTTAATTATGATACAGATACATGTTTGGCTGTCACGGAGCAAAAATTCTATGCACCGAGACCACAGTAGGACACCTGGGATTGTACGGTTCCTATTTATAAAAATGAATAGGATCGTAAATTCTATATGTGGATCCCACTCATTTTATAAATAAAGATCATATAATCAAAAATCCATATGATTTTTTGTAGTTGCCAGGAAAATTATGGAAACCATGTAAATTGCAAAACACATTAACTACAATTAGCAGTTAGGATTCTTGACATAGCTCTGATTAGACCTTTTACATCCATAAACCTCCTCTTCCTTTTTTTCCTTTTTTTGTTTCCCACTTATTAATTGGTTTGATTTGGTGTACTGATGGCTAGACTATAAATAGAAAAGTTGATTTCCACAAAAAAAAAAAAAAAAAAAAAAAGAGAAAAAAATAGAAAAGTTGATAAACTCTGTTTGTCTATTTGTAGCCCCGATTTCTCTGTTCTCATTATTTTTTAACAATAATATTAGAATTATAAAATATTTATTAAATTTATTTATCCTTTATGGATGATATGATAAAATTTAATTGATTGTTATATTTTAATTAATTTATTTAATTAATAGTTTATTTTTTTATATTTAAATTATATAATTATATCAATCAATAATATTTAAACATATATCATTTGATAAATAAATAAATATTTTAATACCTATGATATTATTGATTTTTTAATTTGAAAATTAATTTTTTGTGGTAGCTTTGACAATTTTATTTCCCAGCCCATGCATGCTTCAAACAATAAACACTCTTTTCTTTTCTTTTTATTGGTTAAGGCTTACGTTTAACAATCCAACTCAACATACAGACATATTAGGACAACTAATTTCTGAACCATACCATGTTTGCAGTTTAGTCTTTTAACATTTTTCTAGTATTTTGGTCCTTAAACGTTAATATTTGTTATACTTTAGTCTTTAACCTATTTTAGTCTAATGTTTACTAGTTTTAAAGTGTATAATGCACTTGATTTGACGTGTACAGATCTTATGGAATTTTGTAATTTTGTTGTTTTCATGTTACAGTAAATGTACTGCATACTCCAAAATTGCTAAAAATCAAATTAAAAATAGTTCCAAAGATCAAAGTATAACAAAAATGACGTTCAATGATCAAGATGCCAAAAAAAAAAGAAGAAAAAAAGAAAAAAAAAAAAAAAGAAGAAGTTCAAAGATTAAAGCGCAAAGCATAATTCAGGAACTAATTGTATTAATAATTTTATTCTTTAAAACATAATTAAGATGAATTCAAATTGGGAATTACTAATTGGTTGCATGAAAAAAAAAAAAAAAAACAATGGCTTTGATATTGTACTGTCCCAAAGACTAATGTAGCATTAATTGTTTTATAAGTTTAATTGACTAAAAGTATATTGTTTGATTCTTTTTTTTTTTTTTTAATCATAATGACTTCTTTAAGTGCTTTATAAATTTTTTATACATAAGTAACATAACTATTGGCTATTAGGTAGGGAAAAACATACTAAATTTGTAACTTTAATCTTATATATGAAACTTGTTCAAATATTGAATTTACACGCAAGCGAGACTTTTATAAAATCAACTTTGTACAAAACATCGAGTGATTAAGTTGAAAAGGAAAACAAAAATTTGACTTTTGGCGGTCTAATTAGCTGCCTCCTGTTGACTAGCTAAAGATTAATTAAGTACTATTCAATTGCTATTATTAATTTCTTGTATAGTCCATATATAAGGTATATACCTATGTGCTGCATGACAAAAGGGATTAACCGGAAACCGGTGTTTGTTTTCCTTGCTTAATGTATACATGGATTGACTAATTTCCAATTCCAAGGCCTTTAGTGTCGATAAGCGTTTATACAGTTACGGGAGGTTGATTCTCTATTGGATCCATAAAATATGTTAACATGTTCAATATTGTAAGATCAACCGGCTATGTTATGTGTACACATGTACCCTCTACCAATGTCCAGCTAAGATATGATTTACTTATAACCATTTTTATAATTAAAAAAAAAAACAAAAACATGAAAATAAATATTAAGACCCCTAATATATATATATATATATATATATTGTTTTTGTAGGCAATAGCCACATGATCTTTAAAATAATAATAATTAATTGTTATAAAATTTATACTATATATATTTTATTCTTTGTTTAATTTAGAGTGATTCCATTTACAAATATATTTGCACTGTTGGAATTAACTATTTCCTAATAGAGATTAATATTATGTTTAATCAAAAAAGCTCAAATCCTCGTGATCAGCCCATAAAGACCCTATGAAAATATAATTTTGACATATATAAATTATATCAATTCATAATATTTAATAGGACAAAATGCAAAAAATAAAAAATAAAAAAAAATAATGCAGGTTAGTACATTTTATTTTCATACTTATCAATTTGGGATTGTAAAAAAAAAAAAAAATGGATAGATAATACTTTTTATAATCCAAACCGTTAAACTTAAATAATTCCTATTAAAAAATTGATAATGTGATACTAAAGTGAAAAAAAAAATATTTTTTTTTATAATTTCATATTTTTTAGAAATTTTTTTGAGAAAAAGACAGTTTAAGAAAATAATGAAAAGCAAAAGAAATGAGGAGATAATTTGGATTAGAAAACAAAAATAGAAATAATAGAAATATATTGGAAAATAATTAATAGATATAAATAATTAATAAATATAAATAATTGAAAAATAGAAATTTTAATTATTTAAATAATTAAAAAAAAAATCAGTTTTGTCCCCTCTTCTTTCTTCTTTGTCCTCCTCCATCCGATTCTCTCCTTCATCCTTCATTTTTATTTTTCTGATTTCCAAATAATGGAGCAACAGAGCAACACGATTTTGCAAAGATCTATAAACAGGAGTTCATTAATCTTTAGATGAAACTTAAACAGGGGCGAAATCAGTCCACACGATTTTGCAAGATAACACTGCAGGTTCAAATTGTGAAATCGAGCTCCAAAAATGACATGATTCCAACACTGAAGAAGGGCAAAGGATTTTGACGATTTTTGGGTAGAGATGCTGATGGTTTTCCGGCGCTGTGGGGCTTGATTTTGCCCTTGGTTTAGCTCCATTTTGGGATAAAATTGTTGCCTAGTTCATCACTAAATCATGGAGGCTTCTTCTTCATCTTCTCTCTTCTTGCAATCTAGCAACAACAACAAAAAAAAAAGAAAGAAACTTTGAAGAGAAATTGCAACCCATTTTCAAACATACCCATTTCGCTGCAAATTAATGGCGATAATGAGAGAAAAAGAGAAGGAAGAGTGGTGAAGAGAAATTTGGGTGAAGAAGGTTGAGAAAGAGAGAGAGAGACGCTGTGAGACAGAGTAAGGGAGTAAACAAATAATGGAAATTAGGAAACAGAAAAACAATATTGATTATTAATATTATAATATTTAATCTTAAATTAAAATTTAAATCTTAATTTAAATTTATTAACTAAAAAAAGCTTTATTTGACTGTCAATTATTTTTTTCTTGTTTGCCAAATATATGTTTTCTTCCTAAAAAATGAGGGAGAATATATGTTTTTCTTGTTCACCAATATATTTAGAATTTTATTTTAACATTTTAAATTAAAATTAAAAATATTTTTTTGAAACAAAAAATTAAACATAAAAGAATTAAAAATTAGACATAAAAATGTTAATTTTATTTTAAAATTAAAATTAAAATGTTAATTAGGCATAAAAATTAGATTAAAAATGTATATTCAATTTTTAGACTATTTTTCTTTAAAATTTTCTCTAAAAAACACGAAATTATAAAAAAATTATTTTATTTGTTACACAAATATCACATGATCAATTTTTTTACAGAAATTGTTTATTTTTAATGATTTTGATAATAAAGAATATTATCTGTCAAAATTTTGTTTATAAACCCCAAACTCAAAATGCATAAAAATAAAAAAATATTAATATGTATGTTGTCCTGTTTAATATGATCCATTATTTAAACATCACACAGAATTGGAGAAAGAAAAAGATCATTGTGGTCAAAATGACAAAGAGAATTATTCATGACTACAAATAAATTAAATAAATATTATTGTTAAAAGTAAAGAAAAAGAAAAAGCAAGGGGTGCTAAGAATGGAATGAAATGATAGGTATATGTAAGGAGGTTTATGTGAGTGGGGAATCTTAAAGCTTTTTAATACGCGTAAAAGTAGTAAAGTTGTGAAAAGAGAAGACTAGACTTCAAAAAGAAAAGCCGTGACTGATGACCGATGAAGTATGTATGGCGTTAAAGAATAAATGTGTCTCCAATTGCTTTCATGCACCTCAAACTCTTTATCTCTCTCTCTCTCTCTCTCTGCGCTACTGGTGTGAGTTTCATGTGCATTTATGCACTTCTCTCTCTCTCTCTCTCTCTCTCGCTCTATGTATATATATATATATATATATTAGGTCTAGATTAGATTCACTACTGGTGTGAGTTTCATGTGAATTTATGCACTTCTCTCTCTCTCTCTGTCTCTCTCGATGTATATATACGTCTTAGGTCCCTATTAGATTCCCGTTGTTTAAAAGCTTAAAAGGCTCAAACACTTATAGTTCTGTTTTTTTGATAACTTTCCTCTTTTATTTTTTATTTTTAAAATATTTTTTTGTGTAGTTGTATTTAAAATTTTTTGAATCTCTAATTCTAATATTAAATTGAATTATTATTATTTTTTTAAATTTAAGCGAATGAAAAATAAATTTATATTTCGTTTATATTTTTTTCTCTAATAAATAATAATTTTTCTAAAAATTTATGAAAAAGTAGAAACAAAAGCAAAATATATATCAAACAATTTTAATCATATTCTTTTATCTTTTTAAGTGATTACAATAATTTTTTAATTTTAAAAGATTTATAATAAGTTATGGTCTTAAATATGTGGATGTGAAGGGTATATAACTATATGCCAACCTCACTCGTTGTACAATACATACTCAAGTAAGCCATTTAAATGCACTCCAACAATAGAAATTAAGGCTACCATTGGAAATATTGAAAACCATGGGAAATCATGACTATTCTATTTATATATTTTTCAAAGTTAGTAATATATAATATTTTGTTTTCTAAATTTTATATTTCATGCAAATCTGCCCCAAAAAACTAAACATAATTGTACCATATATACTTCTGGTACTCTAGTTGTTAAAGAAAAAAAACATAGCCTTGCTTTATTTTCGGAAACAAGTTCAGTGACAAACTAGTTGGAAAAGAAGTACCCAATATTCCATACTCCATGGTCCATACATGCACAAGCCAACCAAAAATAAATAAAACAAAACAAAAACAAAACCAAGGTTACAGTTCCAAAATTAACAACCTATCAATTCACTTGGTAATGAAAACAAGCCCCTAAACATTAATTAACTAACAAATTATCAATCCTATTTGGAACATTTTCTTAAAAAAATGAATACCTCAAGACAGGCCAAGACATACATTTTTTTTTTATTGGTACCTTTGGCCAAGACATATATACTTGCTCTTTTGGAACCTATATGTATGTATCTGTATTGAGTGCTGGACAAGCTGTATATTTTGAATTATATTTAACGTGATTAAAATTTTAAAAAAGTAAATTGAATTAATTATTAATTACAAAAATCTCTACTTTCTTTCTTAATTTCATTTTAACAACACGAAGATGAATATTTATTCCTTTGGACCATCCAACTGAAAATGTCATATTATATAAATGTAGATTCAGAAATGAGTTAATTTCTTAAAAGTTCTTTGTATAAACATTATTATTTGAATTTGTATCTAAATTTTTTTAAAAAAAAAATTCCGCATATGGAAATATTATCTATTGATTATATAATACTATGAACCCAAACTTACATTTGAAGATTAGATATTATGAAAAGAATTTCAAATTCTGAAAAAAAAGAATAAAAAAAAGTAAATTTTTCTATATGTAAAAAGTAAATGAAATCATCAAATCCAGGCTAATAAAACAAGTTGTGTCATTAATAATATTCGTATTTGGATAATCAAAATCTGGTGAGTATAATTTTATTATAATTAATTCTTCAAAAAAAAATATAATAATTTAAATCAAAGGAACTGCTTAATTAATTTTTTACCACCGAAATAAATTTGTTTGATAGTATGATTAGTCATCACTTACGTATTAAACAACAAAATTATCGAAATATTTTGAATTCCATATAAAGGTTAGAAAAAACTGACGGTCGGTTTGTTCATACTCCATACATTAATAATTAATGATACGTACGAAACACATTATACTTCTTACTAATAATTTAAATATAATACATATTACATAAAAATAAAAAATAAAAAAGAAAGAAAGATTAACACTAATTTACAAGTTGCAAATGCAGCCTGCAGTCGCAACATTCATAATTAATTATTGCTATCTGACCTTCGTCAAATCTCGGCATTGAGGGCTGAAATCAAGGAGACACCAATCAGGTTCTATTTTTTATTTTATTTTTACTTTTCAAAAAATTGGTATTTTTTTGGGAAAAGAAAATTGAAGTAAATGAACCAAACGCGGCCATGGGTAGCAAGAGAGATGAGCGAGTGATGACGTGTCAGAGGTAAGGTGGTCCACGTCCAGCTCGCTTGAAACATGACTCGGCTCGTAAGAGTGCCACGTCGTGATCCCGACCCCACCGATGTATGATTTGTAAATATGCTGGTCTACAGCTATGTAATGAACAAACATTATTCCATATAATTTTATGTGGCTTACTTTTTTTTTTTTTTTTTCCTCCTTTATATATATATTTTATCCAATTAGATTATTGGATGTAGACATTTTAGCTTGGGTTTGTTGGGCATCTCTCTCATTTGTAGGTATAAATACAAAAATTCCAGCTCATTCTTCCACTTCTCATCCCTTACATCTTGTTATCCAATTATTAAAAAGAACGTAACTTTTTTTTTTTAATTATAAAACATTTCATGTTTTTTTAGAAGTGTTATAAATTAACACCAAATTGTTTATAAACTTGTTGATTAATTGACATGAAAAAGTAATGTGTCATCTTTATATTTTTAAAAAATAATCTAAATTAAATATGAAATATGAACTTTAAATTTAATTTAATCCAATACAATAACGAAAATATTTTGCCGTGGATAAACAACATGTACCTATAACATTATTGTTGTCCTTTTTATGATGAGAGATTTAATTCTTTGATCTCCTATATTTTACAACACAATGTGTTTTAGTTGATTGTTTTGTGATGATTCATCCAAGTGTGTTAGAAGTTTTTATCCATTTTAGATGAAAAATAAATTTTATAAAATGATTATTTTTTAAGATTAAAAATCATTATTCCCACCATGAGAGTTGAAACCACCCTGCTTACATAATTACAATTTATATTATGTCTGGAAACATAATCATATATATGAAGAACTCTTACCATTTTTATTATAAAAAAAAAAAATCTCCGTTATTTGTCTTCAAAAATTTGAGTAAATGATCCGAGCAAAAAAAGAATAAAACGAATTAATATAATGTCTTTATTTGCATGTTTATTTAGGAAAAGATAGCTTGGTCACACAATATAATACCATACATTCAAAAAAGAAAGTCATACATATGGAAATTATATAATTACAATTTCATATATTATCATCTGTCTGGTCACTTATGAAGAATAGAATATTCCTTTACAAAAATTCTTATTTCTTTTTCCAAGGGGCAAAAAAAAAAAAGAAAAAGAAAAAAGAATAATAAAAAATAATAAAAACCTTGTTACTTTTTATCTGTTAAAACAGTCGGCTAGACTATCGCGCCGGCTAACATAGTCAGAACTACATAACCAATCCTCACTCTCCAAGCCGCACATCCCTAAAACTCTCAAAACGGCGTAACTCTTGGCTCCCACTTACTCCTTTATCCATTTTTTTACGAAAAAACCATAAATAAAATAAAATAAAGACCGACCGTCTCTTGTAGTCACACACATCTCAAATCCCAAACGCCACTGAACGTCGTTATGCTGAGTAGCCAATCAGATTTCGTTACGTGTCATTTAGATAAGAGCGTTAGTGCCACGCTAACAACGACAACGCGGTTTTGCCGTTAAAAACCTTCTCCCTAACTTTTATAATCCAACTGTCTCCAATTTTCTCTGCCTTCAAAACCCCTTTCCCAATGGAAAATTTGACCTCTCTCATATAAATTAAGAAAATAATAAAAAAAACATTTTTATAAAAAATTAAAAAAAAAAAGAAAAAGAAAAAAAAAGTTTCTTGGGGTTCTGTCCAACTTTTTTCCAAGAAAGTCCTGGTTTCTTCGTTTTCTTGTCTCCCAAACACCACCCTTATCTCTTTTTTCTCTCTTATTCTATTAGGATGATTTTTCTTTTCGCAAAGAAGACTTCTTGAAAATTCATCCGATAATTCTTTTTTTTTTTTCAATTGCAAATTCTGGTTCCGGTGGTTTGTGGAATCCGAACCTCCGGATCTTTTTTTTTGAACGATTTTTCTTCGATTATGTCTTCTCACTGGTGCTACAGATGCAGTCGATTCGTTAGGGTTTCGAACGACGAAGCCGTGGTCTGCCCAGACTGCGACAGTGGATTCGTGGAGGAGATCGACAACCCTCCTCGAGCCGTGCACGTGGACTCGCGGAGGAGGAGATTCCCTGCGGCCGCCATGTATATGATCGGAGCTCACCGCGGCGGTTCCAATTCAGATCGGAACAACTCAGGTCCCGGACTCAGAAGGACTCGGAGGAACGGCGGCGACCGTTCTCCTTTCAACCCAGTGATCGTGCTTCGCGGATCGTCGTCGGATGGAGCTAACGGCGATGGCGGTTCAGAGGGACGTGGGTTCGAGCTCTATTACGACGACGGTGCTGGATCGGGTTTGAGACCTTTGCCGCCGAGCATGTCGGAGTTTCTATTGGGGTCTGGATTCGACCGGCTTTTAGAGCAGCTTTCTCAGATCGAAATCAACGGTATCGGACGGTGCGAGCAGCCACCGGCATCCAAAGCTGCGATCGAGTCGATGCCGACGATCGAGATCGACGATTCTCACGTCTCGAATGAACCGCACTGCGCCGTGTGCAAAGAAGCTTTCGAATTGGGAACCGAAGCTCGAGAAATGCCCTGTAAGCACATATACCATTCCGATTGTATCCTTCCATGGCTGTCTCTTCACAATTCCTGCCCTGTTTGTCGCCACGAGTTGCCCGCTGATACCCAGAACAGCTCCGAGTCGGAAAATGGTCAGTCTTTGCTTTCCAACGAAGATGAAAACGTGGGTTTGACAATTTGGAGGCTACCTGGGGGTGGATTCGCTGTGGGAAGGTTCTCTGGGGGAAGAAGAGGGGGTGAGCGTGAGCTTCCTGTTGTTTACACGGAGATGGATGGTGGGTTTAACAGTGGCGGTGTTCCGAGAAGGATTTCGTGGTCGTCGAGAGGTAGAAGAGGGAGAGACAGAGGTGGGTTGAGAAGGGTTTTTCGAAATTTCCTTGCTTGCTTTGGTGGGATGGGTTCTTCTTCGGCGTCTAGCTCTGCCTCATCTTCGGACACTCGGAGCCGAAGGTCAACAACAACTAGAACAACGCCGGCGAGGAGGGCTACATCGTTGTCAAATTTGGATGCGACCACGATACCTCGGACGCGCAGAACATGGTCTATGGATGTCAACAGTGGTATTGTAAGATGGTGAATGAATGGCGGTTCAACAAGGTGTAGCTATTAGACGATGTACATAGTGAAAAACCAACGCAAAAAAGGGCCTTCAAAAGATTCAAAATTTGCAGTTCATAGAGGGCCTTTTGATATGTCTTTAAAAGGGCTTTTTTACTATCAAATGAAAACGGGGAAGATTGCTAGTGATATATGCAGCCTCTTATTTAGTGAAGTTTCCTACGAGAAAAAAAAAAAAAAATGAGGAACAAGAAGAAGAAGCAGCAATTCAGTAGTTGCAGGACAATCCTTCAACGGGGCGATGAGAGTTGTGTCTTTCTGAGATCAAGAAGGTACACCACCACCTCATGTGCCAGAGTGCCTTTCAACTTTCATGGATTCGATTAGAATTGCTGCTTTTAAATCTTTTTTTTTTTTTTTTTTTTTTTTGGCCTTCAATTATTTGTAATTTCTAGTGAGGTTTTATGTTTGTTTTTCTGTGTTACTTCTATCTGTTATTAATTTTCCAAAAAAAAAAAAATTTATCACATTTATTAAGCGTATACGTGTGTTGCATGAGATGTTTCTGGCTTGATTCATTTTCAATTAAAATTTGTTTGAATTGCTGTTATTGACAATAATATGCAGTTTTCACATTTTGTATCGGTTTTCGATCCATTAAAACCTGTTCTGGCAAGGTATTGGTGCATTTTAGTTTGCCGGTGCAAGAAGATTGACGAGGTCTCCCATCCAAGTTAAACTTGGAAAATAAATCCAGTGCAAAATCTCTCTCAGAACAGGCAATATGGAGTTGTAAATGCACCCAAATGGTTTGTGGTTTACTAAGTTTTGTCTTTGTTAGCATTTGATTGAAGTGCAATTGGGGGATTTAGAATTAAGGAAATAGAGAGCTAGTAAAACATCAAATAGGGGAAAAGAAGCGAAAGAAGGGATGGTCAGGTTATAGACCTGTAAAGATGGGATGTAACCATTGGAAATATCAAATTTAGGGGCTTTACTAGGAACTGCTTATTCTATCGAGTCTTAGTTTTGCCCTGCTTCTTAATGGGATTGCTGGTATAAAACGTGGGTAAGATTGGGTCAAACATAGTTTGGAGATTGCGCGAGTATCTGTTGAGTAGGAGATCTGAAAATGGAAGGATTGAGGATGGAATATCTCAGAAATTTGTATGTCTGGGAGTTGTACGAGAGTGGACCTCTAGATTTCTATTGACCAAACCGAGTAGCTCATTGCATGTTAGGAGACCAAACCGGTGCTCTACTAGCTATAACAACATATAAGAAGCTGCCATTTTGTGATTTTACTTATCAGGTTCAGAAGCTGACTTATAGTATATAGATTCTTTGGGGTGTGAGAAGCTATAAACTGAACCTTATTCTGGTTGAAAACATTTTTTTCTTTGGTTAAATGTTTGAAAACTATTTCCAATTTTTGTAACTCCCATCTTAGCGGAATTGAATTTTTGTTAGTTTATAAGCAATTGGCGGCCTAGAAAACCAACATATAGCAAGGTAGTCGGAGTTGTCATAGAACAAAATAATTGCACGTGCAAGGTGTGTACTGTTAGTATTAGGTAAAATTTTATTGGTTCATCTTTTTCTTCTATAGTTTCCAAACTTTCACATGTTACGTGATTGGAAGCAGATAAATATCTTTGAAAGGATATGGGGAATAGGGATTTGATTCGATCCTTTTCATGCTAATGTGGTTAGCAGCTTATGGGAAAGGATACATTTATTTATTTATTTATATGCCAGATGTTCTTTGACAGACAATAGATCCTGGAAATTCAATGGTTGGTTGCCATTTCGTATTGAGAGTGATAGATGCCACAATTTCCCAACAATGTTGTAGTCCATCACTTTGATGTCAACATCACATTTGTCTACAGAAGGGTAAAAAAGAGATTGGAGAGTTTTCTTTGACATTTTGTGCTGTGAGGAGATGGGGATGTCACAGCCAATAATTATTTTTATTTCTTTGGGGGGGGGGGGGGGGGGGGGGGGGGGTGGAAAAAAAAAAAGAAGAAAAAGAGGAAGAAGCATGGAATTATTGATAGAGGTTGGTTGCAGGCAGAAAGAGAACTATTTGGCCTTTTGCTTCAAATGTTAGGTTGACTGGAATTTAACAGTTTCAGTGCTTATGCTGTATTATTTTTCTTCTCTGTTTGGGGAAAAGAGTTGGGTTTTGCATAATTTGATGGTTGCTATTTGTGTATTCCGCCTTAAGTATTAAACTCTTTTGAATGCCAAAGGTGATGATTTTTAGCTGGCTTTTTAATATGTTTGATGGCTGTTGTTCTGCGCTTGACTGGCTGTTCAAGTCAATGTTTGGAATCTAGAGTGGATTTGCTTTTTACATGAAATTCTTTTAACAAATTCTTCTTCCACTTCTTTATCGCCTAATATTTATGCAGAGCAATTTATTCTATGATTTATGTTATGACTGGAAAATTTGGCCATTTTGGGGATTAAATCTTTTATGTAGAAGGAAAAAGATAGTCATTATGAGATCCTCGTAATTATTTTGAATTTTTATTTTTGACTTAATTATGTTGGATTCTTATGTGTAAAAATAGTTGCAATACCACCGAAAATAGGATATTAAGGTTGCCTCCAGGCTCCAGCAAATAATCAAATGATGTTTTAGTTCTTTGGTAGCTTATGCCTCATAACCATCATTCTTCAATTGGTTATCGGTTTACCTCTATTTTGTGCAATGGATGTTTCTAAAAATACATGGTAACTGATGGATTAAATTGTAGCAAAAGGATAATGGGTGTCCTTTTACCCAAAAAAAAAGGAGGATGGGTGTAGATACAATTTTTTTGGTTGTTTAAAGAATGACCACCACGTAAGAAAACACGAACCCACGTGCCTTCTCATCCGTGTCTAACATTCCCTATTCCCAATTCTGGCCCAGCTGTGGGCTTGTGGAGCTGGCTAGGTCATGTCGGACCTTGGTCATCACTATCCATTCTAATCAGTCGTAGTCATAATTTCATTTTACATTAAATGTAGTCTTTTCAACTAAAGCTCGTCTTTGTGAGTTCTAAAAATCAATAAAATTTTGTAATTATCATTGTTAATAGTTGTTGATTTTTGAAAAGACAAGAGCACACTTTATTTTAAAATTTAGTCAAGACTGCAGAATGATACCTAACACGAGAACCTATTATTATTATCTTACAGTATTTTTAATAGTAAATTACATTTTGCTATTGGTATTCTGAATTTGATATTGATATGCCCTTGTTAATACTAAATGTCAGTGTCAAATTTTGACATTACTTCTTTAATGGCATATGGCAAATATATAATTTATATAATCACATTATTTTATTTTATCTATCAAAAAGTGTTTTGGTTGGATTTCAATACTTTAACAATTAAAAAACTTAAGAATTCTACTATTTAATTGTGTAGATCCTACTGATTTTATTATCATGGGGTCTATTATAAAAAAATATCAATTATATTTTTGGTGCCAAATTGATTAAAAAAAAAAAAAAAGCAATTGATATTTTTTGCAACATTTTATAGGACATAAAGAGAATAATTATGCTGTTTTTTGTCATTTTAGTGAGAAAATTCAATGCCATTGAAGATCCTCTTATATAAAATCCATAGGATTAAAGTTCAGAATAGGCAGGGTTTTTGGGGATTTTCATCGAAGAATCCAAGGTTGGCCAAAGAAAGTTAGACAAGTAGCCTAGAATGAAGAACGACGCATTGACTGATTCCATGGTATATACCATAAATTATGATGATGTGGATATATAAATGAATTCCAACTTAAATAACTTTGGGCACACCAAATTCAAATACAAATTCAGAATATTTTAATTTTTCAAAAACAGTCAACCAATTCCTTTCCATCATATGTTGCTTTTTTATAGGAGAAAACATATATACATATGTACATATATATATATATATATATATATAAATATTTTCGGAAAACACAAAAGCAGAATGACCTTAACCATATGTGCTGTCTGAGACTTCCAACATATGCATTGTTGGAGCATTTACTAATTTTTAGATGGAGATAAAAGTTTTGCTGATGCTTGCTTCCAGTTTTATTTATATTTATATATTTCCATTTCTAGGATAGTGAGTCTAGAAAGTGGTAATTTTTTTGTGGTTCAAGACATGAATGAATATGTAATGGTCATGTAAATTAACAGGGTTAATCTTTAAACATTTTGTCCTATATTGATCCATTTCAATAATTTAAATTTCAATGAAATAGATTGGCTGTATATAACCTCTGAGAAATGCCACTGGTGTTTCCCTTTCCTTCCTAGATAAATTCACCAACATTTCCTTTTCATATATAAAGGTGACAATGCCAATTTCGTTAACATTTTTCTTTCATCAAGTAAAATCTTAATTTAATCACGTTAATCAGTACTGGTTAAGTGAGTCATCATTTCTTTCTTTTTCTTTTTTTTCCATTTTTTTTTCATTTCATTAATATTTAAAAGATAGAAACGACATGGAAAATAATTTGATGGTAAATGATGAAGGTTACTAATTTAACAACTAAGTGTTATGGCAACCAATGAGAGACCAACACCAAGACAAATTTGAAAGAACAATTGGTGCATAGAGTTAATGTAGCAATGTTGAAGGGAAAACTCTTTATTGGTTAATATGTTTGCTCTATATGTATATATATATATATATATATATATTTTTGGTATTGCATGTTTCTTTGAATAGTCAATTAATAATTAATAAGCAAGCAATAAGTCAACAGTTGACCAAATTTTTTCTTTGAAAGTAACATATAAAATTGTTCTTGGAAAACATAATAACAGAGTTGAAACTTGCTCCTTATTGTATTTATTCATTTATTTGACTTGAACGAGAAAGGTCATTCAATTCTATACTTTTATGTAAAATGAGTTGGTGTAAATTCTATTATAACTCTTTTATTATTATTTGTATCACAGTGTAATTGACCTTCCTTTTTTTTCTTTGGCTGTTGTTTCTACATACAATAAGGTCCATACTTTCTATTTAAAATGTGACAAACATTGGCTCATTTGATTATTGTTTTCAGCTTTTACATTAAATCAGAGCAAAGGGTGTGAATCTCTTATTGCACATGCACTTCCCTAACATATTGGCATCATTGTACCCACAGTTGTTTTGGAGAAAGTTTCCACCATGAATCCTTCAAGCTCAAGCTGCTCAATAAATATATATAATAATGAATTACATTTAACATATATAAATATGAACATAAATTATCTATGGTCTCCCTTGGACAACTTATATTTGACACTATCATCATGAGTTGCTCTAATTACAAGCAAAATAAACATTTAGTGCTCAGCATAAATTGCCAAATAAAGCTCTAATACCTATAAAATTTTCAAGAGTCAATGAATTTATATATATATATATATATGCTATATATTTTTTGTGTCGTTATTTTATATATATATATGCTGATTTTTTTCAGTCAAATCCACTTGAGTTAGGTGGTTGGATAATGAGGATACATAATCTCACCCTTAATTTAATGTAATAAAATAAGTATATGATAGTGGAGAGACGGACATGCTACACCAAAATTATTGGCCATATGTTTGTCATATGGCTTAGCTGTGAGTAGTACTTTGTATGGTTAAAGTAATCATTGAGCTAGGTTTTATAGTTTCTGGACTATAATAGAGAAAATAGGCAATGTACATGTATATATAAATATATGTATGTATATACATATATATATAGATATGTCTCTCTCAGACTGACTGGGTTTAGACAGAAAACAGTTCTAGATAGCTAGTCTTTGTGGGGCATGTTTATATATTCGTAATTGATTAAAGCGTGTGGAGGATTGCTGCTCAGAATCAATTAAACCAAACAAATTATCAAACTTTGATGGTGAAATCACACCCAATTTCTTTTGTTTTTTTTTTATTTTTTATATATTGTACTTTGACTCTCCAAACTCATTGTTTAAAAGCTAATTATATACACAGGCACACACAAACACACACACACACCAACCAAATCCAAGAGGACGTATTCATTTTTGTTAGGGGAATCAATATAAGAACTTACCAGTCTCATATAAATATACAAGGTCGGTTTCTTTCTTATGAAGATGACACGGTCCCTAAATATATGAAAGACAACAAAAATCACCAAACCTAATTGGAGTATTGTCTAGAAAAAAAGAAGAAATTTTAGCTTTTCAACTTTTCCAACTCAACTGGTCCATACTCTTTTTTGGGTTTTTGTCATTATATCAGAATTTTCAAACCCTCAAAAACAAAAATAACTACTTTTGTTGGGTAATGGATTGATAATTTAGAAGGTCTTTTTTTCTTGTTTCAATGTAGCTGTGGGTAAACAAAAAATGAACGATTAGGATGACCAATTGATGGTTCACCAAGTGACACATGTGGCTGGACATGCATGGGTGAAAAGGTCTTAGACTGAATGAGATAGTATAACACACGGTTACTTTTTGATTTCGAACGCATCGATTTCTAGCTAGCTGTATGTTCTTTATACTTAATTGTATATGTCTTTTACGCAGGGAACGAGTTTCATAATTGTGGATTGAAAGAATGGTCAATTGGTCATGAATGTTGAATGTGAAATATTCCAGCAAAAACAAAAATGTTGGATGTGAAATGTTATAGGTAAAGGATTATACATGTGAAATGTTTAGATGAAAAATATGATTGCAAATTTATAATTGGTAGACGTAACCGAACCGAAATCACCTTAGACTTAATATATATGTATATATATATACATATATTATAAAAATTGTCACTTTGAAAATCTAAAAACTAGCTACTTCTTCTCTTTTATATATTTCCGAAAAAATCACAATTTCTACCTGTAACGCCTAATGCCTTTCATTTTCGAAATATTATAAATTGATTCAAATATGTTAAAATTAACAGAAACTGGGAAAAAGAAATCACGCAACCTTGAAATTACACTTCAGTATATTGTAATTTTTTATTCATTTTTTGCAATTAAATTCATTAAAATAGATTAATAAACTAAAAAAAAAACTTTTAACCAAAATAAAATATAAGAACTCACCATTTAATCCAACCAAACAGCATATTTTTTTAAATAAAATTTTAGTTTTCCCAAAAAGTTACATTATTTTGTAAAAATTACTTGATCACTTTTCTTTTAGATCTTTATTTATTTTTTTAAATTTTGAATCCCTATAATATGAATAGACTATTATTTTTTATTTTTGAAAAATTATATTGAAATTTTGTAATACTTTACTAATTTATAAAAAATAAATAATTCTCCCGAATAGATTATTATTTGAAAAATAATAGTTTTTTTTTTAATTTATTGATTATATATAATTAATTAATAATTATCATATCAATAATAATCTTAACGGGGCATGACAAATAACAAAAGTACTATCTATGTGTATGTATATAGGAACTATGGTAGCATGGAAGCTTGGTGACGGACAATTAATGACCAAAAATTCATTAATTACTCTGAAGACTTTGAAATTCTAAAAGTTGACAAATACGTAATGAACGTTTTTTTAATAATTCAGCAAAACTTGAGCAAAAATAAAATAAAGGACTTTTCTTCCAAAAAAAATAAAAATGATAATGATAATCAAAAGATGAAACGTATATATTTGTTTTGGTAGTAAAATTCCAGCACAGAAAATGGGTAAAATCCCAGCTAAGTTTTTACTGAATAGAGAGATTTAAATCTTCTTTTTTTTTTTTTTTTTTTCTTTAAACTTCTACGATTAACCATGTACACAATATCAAAGTAACCTGAAAAGGCGTCTTTAGTGGTCGAATGGAATATATGTGAGCAAAGCATCGGCTGCTTAGTTCCCAAATAACAGGGAATAAAGATTTAGCCTAAAAGGTGTTTGAAAAGCTGTCATCTATTCATGGTTCATTATCACCGATTAATTATATTACAAAAATTAATTGTCAATTAGTCAATTATTTGTTGATGATGATAATGGTTACAGATTGAAGACGTAGATAAATCATTAATTGTTTATTTGATAATTGATAAAATCAAAAGTCAAGACTTAAATAAATGAGTTTTACATCTTCATGTATGTCTTGCAGATTTTGATGGGTGCATGGAAGCTGTCTTTTTTCTGATTGCAGTTTTCTTTCAATTAATATACCTTCCACACACAATATTGAAAAATTCAACCTAACTCCCTTTTCCTAGGCTCTATTTCAAAATAAATAAATGGTGGGCTCTATGCCACAGTACTTTTGGTAGAGTAATGGTACTACAATATTTATCAATTTTGTGTGTGTGTGTGTGTGTGTGTGTGTGTGTGTGTATATACATATATATATATATATCACATTTGTGAAAACTAAAGCAAATTCACATGAAATTAAAATGAATTAAGAGATGAAATCATGTCCATGTAATTTAATTTTCCCAGTTTCTTCTAGTTAATTAATTTTCTCCATTGTTGTACGATCTCTAATAGTGGTGGACAGAAAGAATGGCACAAAAGGAGAAGAATATATATATATATATATGTAGCTTTCATGCATGAACCATTTTTTTTTCTTGTGACAAATAGAAAAAAGATGGGAAGGCCTGGAAGCTGAATCTCTCTCTCCCTTTCTTGGCTTTTTTTTTTTTTTTTTTCACTAATTGATGAATTCGAAGCTTAATGAAAGAGCAAAGAAGAATTTTCCAATGCAATTAAGCACAGCATTAGCACTTAAATTTGGCCATAAGGTGACGAACAAGCACAAAAAACTATACTTCTTTACACCTAACACTAAAAGAATGCTTGCTGTATTGTTAACCCAAGGAAAATCTATACTTCTTTACACCTAACACTATAAGAATGCTTGCTGTATTGTTAACCCGAGGTAAAAGCAAGCATCAATATTTAAGCAAATCAATGTCTCACTTATTAATATCTAATTTGGTTTATTTTGTACACCACCGCAGGACCAATGCTTTGATAAATTTGAATTTTTATTATTATTATTATTCTTTTTTTTTTTTTCTTTTTTTGTAACTTTCCATCAGGAAAGAGTGCCGTGAAATATAATGCAATTTGAATTGCTAGCTTGTCCATAAAGTACAAAAATAAAGACTCCTATTGTTTTGTATAATATGTAAATTATTTAATTGAAGGTTTGAAGGTGACAATACTTAATCTTGTGGGCCCCTTTTATGTGCAAAAAGATATGCCAGTTTCTAAAGGAAAAACCCAATTATAGTACTTTTATAAATCAACATCCTCTTACACGGTCTAATAACAAAATTACAAAATAATATTATCAAAATTATTTATTTATATATATATATATACAATAAAGAAAACTACTTATGCAATCACACAATTATTCAATTTTTATTTTTTATTTTTTAATATTGAAAGTGGGTAATTCGAACAGATTGAAAAGGAAAAACAGCCGTTTTTATCACTGAAAAAAAACAATTTATTCATTTTATCATGAGATAAATATTGACATTAATATTTAAAAAAAAAAAATTGATCCAGGCAAACGGACGTATGTGCACCTTTGATGCATGTAATTAGACATTCTCACAGATTTAAAACAGCCTAGTATTTGAGAAACCAATTGAGTGCTTTCCTCCAACAGAGCCACCCGCACGCAGCCCATGACACACACAACATAATCACACAAAACTGGCAAAATCTCTATATTTTTTTCCCTCTGATTTTCCCACTTCTCAAACATCCCTCAAACTCAACAAAGCGAAAAAACCCATTTTATCTGTTTCATTTCACAACATCTCCATAATAATAACCATGACCACAACAACAGCAACAACAACAACAACTTTCCTTCCTCTCCTCCAAATCACCACAACTTTTTTCTTATTCTTCTTCCTCCAATGTCTTCCTTCTTTCATCTCTGCAACTCAAACTCTGTTTTTGCCTTTGAAAACCCAAACACTTCCAGCTCCAAGACCTTCTTCAAACAAGCTCTCTTTCCACCACAACGTTACCTTGACTGTCTCTCTTTCGGTCGGCTCTCCCCCACAGAATGTTACCATGGTCCTCGACACAGGGAGCGAGCTCTCTTGGCTCCACTGCAAGAAATCCCCAAACCTCCTCTCCATTTTCAACCCTCTTGCTTCTTCTTCGTACTCTGCCATCCCCTGTTCTTCCCCTGTTTGCAGGACCCGGACCAAGGATTTTTCCATACCTGCTTCCTGCGACGCGAAAAAGCTCTGCCATGCTACTCTCTCATATGCTGACGCTTCCACCATTGAAGGCAACCTTGCATCCGATACTTTCCTAGTCGGGTCGGATCGACGACCCGGAACAATTTTCGGATGCATGGATTCCGGGTACAGTTCCAACTCCGCTGAAGATTCCAAGACCACCGGGTTAATGGGTATGAATCGTGGGTCGTTGTCGTTTATTACCCAAATGGGTTTTCCTCAATTCTCGTATTGCATATCGGGTTCTGATTCTACCGGGGTTTTGCTTTTCGGGTCCGCGAGTTTTTCTTGGCTTCGGGCTTTGAGCTACACGCCATTGATCAAAATCTCGACCCCATTACCGTATTTCGACCGGGTGGCTTATACGGTCCAGCTCGAAGGGATCAAAGTTTCGAGCAAAGTGTTGTCTCTCCCGAAATCCATTTTCGAACCGGACCATACCGGGGCGGGTCAAACCATGGTTGATTCGGGTACCCAGTTCACGTTCCTTCTGGGACCGGTTTACACTGCTTTGAAGAACGAGTTCATGCAACAAACGAAAGGGTTGCTTAAAGTTCTCGACGACCCAAATTTCGTTTTCCAAGGAGCTATGGATTTGTGTTTCCAAATTCTGACGACGCCTAGGCCGAATTTCGCCGGTTTGCCGAAGGTGAGCTTGATGTTTCGGGGAGCCGAGATGAGCGTATCGGGCGAAAGGTTGATGTATCGGGTACCCGGGATGGTGAAGGGGAGGGATTCTGTGTACTGCTTCACATTTGGGAACTCGGATTTGTTGGGTATAGAAGCGTTTGTGATTGGTCATCATCATCAGCAAAACGTGTGGATGGAGTTTGATCTGGTGAGATCCAGGGTAGGATTTGCAGAGGTCAGATGTGATTTAGCAAGTCAACGACTAGGTTTGGGGATCTAAAAACGCAAAACAACCTTATTGGATCATGGTCCCACATTGTCCTTATCAATGGGGCCCACATTAAATGAAGGCGAAAAAAAAAAAAAACAAACGGTTGGGCCTACTGATCTAACTGTGTGGTGGTGGTGTAGGCAAATAGAAATGCTACTGCAAGGGAAAAAAATAAAATAAAAAAGTCAAGTTGTACTTTCTCTTCTTTTCCCATCTCTCTCTCTCTCTCTCTCTCTCTCTGTGTAAATTAAAAATTTTCTATTTGTATCTGAGATTCTCCGAATCTCTCTGCAAGTGTTGGTGGGATGTTGAAGAAGCTGACAGACATTGTGTTTGGATTTGATCATGATGATGGTGTAGATCAGCGGCTGATAGGGCTTTGGTGTTTATGATGTGGGTGTGGAATTGTATGTAGGGAAGCAAATGGAGATTATACGGAGGTTTTTCTGAGTATTAAGTGTGAATATGTCAGAAGGCCAGCCTGGTAATCAGATGGCTGAATAGTTTACAAAAATCAATCAAATCATTATGTGCCGTAGCTTGTCAGGATTATTCAATATATGTCATCAGACATACGTCAAATTAAGATTCTTTTTCTTTTTCATTTTTTTATATTATATTTATGTTTTGGGTGTCAATTTCTTCTTAATTTGATTTCACATCCAAGTTGAAGGTAGTCTTCCCCAACGATTTTCTGATGCAATACCCATACCCATACCCATGTCATTTGATTGAGCATGATATTGTCAAATTTTGACATGTCATTTTTCAACGGAAATTGCTAAATTTTGATAATGTGAAAATTAGCATTGAACTTCACATTGTAATTTTGTTCCCGTAATAATAAAATATGTAGTTTCATATCGGTTTTTCTATTAAATATCATATTTTTGTTTTTGGTTGCTAAAAAATGACCTCATTATAATCTAATAAAATTTTGGATATATTTTATTCAGATTTGTTAAATTTTATTATAATTATATTTAAAATTTATATTTTAAAAATTATTATTAAATTCTTTGTAATTTTTTATATCCATAAAAACATATTCATATATCAATTAAGTATAAAAAATGTTAAAAATAATATTTTATAATTGAATAATATTATAAAAATATAATTTTCATCTTTATCTATTAAATTTAATTAAAAAAAAAAACTTACAAATAGGAGGTTAGAATGTAAAATCAAAGTATAGTTAAGATAAAATCGAAAAAGTTTAAATGAATTTTTTTAAATTTTTTTTAATTTATTAGTATTATTTTTAGCATTTACGGGAGCCAATGCTAGAATTTATAATTAGTATTAACATTTTAAAAATGAAAATGCCAAAATAATATTTAAGATGGTTTTATATTGTAAAGTTACAATTTAAAATAATATTTGATCAAAAATTATTTTCTAGTTTAGCTTTTATAATTAGTATTTGAAATCAATACTTTATTTTCCAGTTTAGCGAGTTATGAATAAAAACAATGTAAAAACTAGTTTTTTTTTTAATTTTAATTTTTTTATTTTTTATTCCTGAGGTGAAGTAGGATCACTATCCGAAGAAGCAATGGCTTGTATACTGGAATATATGAAATTAAATCTCTTTATAGTTATATATGCTCCATGTTTAATGATATCTTGTTTAGGTAGAGGAAGGGCCATAAGATGATTTACTTTGGAATCTATTTAACAAAAATTATATATTTCCATTAGGAAATAAAAATAAATAAACAGTCGGCAAAACATAGATATTTTGTTTACAATCTTAGAAAACGTTACTGTCTGATGATATCATAACAGTGTTATAATGACCATTAATTATTAGCCATTGTATTACTTTATGATTATATTAATATTAAAATATTATAAAAAAAATTATGTATGAAAGCAGTATAAACCTTAAATATACATTTAAATTTAAATTTTTGAAGTGTCGTTTAAATATCAATTTTTTATTTGAGTATATAAAATTATTAGGAAATCAAAAAAATAAAAAGGTAAAGAGATGAGAGAAAATGAGAGTGGGATGGGTTGATGAAGTTGGCGAGTGGGGATGGATTGGATGGCGGTTGGAAAGCTTAGTAGGCCTAGAAGATTCTGGGCCATTCTTGGCAGGGGCATCTAAACCTTTGGATTTTTCATCAAATGGGCTCCAGTCCACAGCCCACATTTTTATTGGCTTTCGGACCGTATACATTCGTTCCATCTCATCGAGATTTCATCTTGTTTATGGCAAATTAAGGAGACTATTTGTTATTAAAATTTAATTTTGTAATAATGAATAATATATATTGAAGGTGGATAGGATATTTGTACATAAATATGACTAGAAGATCATTTTTCACCCCAAAAATATAAAATAAAAAATCATTAGATCATTATTGTTAGAAAAAAAATCTCTACGGTAAGGATTTAAATTGTTAATTGGGATATAATTTTTAAGACTTCTCCAAATGGCAAATCACTTAAAAATAAGTAGATTCCAAACTGGATTATATATATATATATATATAAATATATATTATTTTCCATATTTATTATAACTACCATGTGCAGTGAAATATGTTTTAAATAATAAATATAAGTTTTGGCAAAATCATTTCTTATGATTTCGAGTTCAAAATATATATATATATATATAGAAAATAAAAAAAAAACAGAGATCATTGAGATAAATAATAATAATAATAGTAATTGTATCAAAAATAAAATTATTATTTATTATGTGATGAAATGGCAATGAAGTGCACGGCAAAACAACATAAAAAGTTGAAACATGGTTAAAGGAAGACAAAAACGGTGCGTTTGGAGGAACATCAAACTGGGCAAGACAACTTTGCTAAGGCTGAATAGGCGTAGGACAGTAGGACTCTTTTCCGTTAAGCTTTGGGTAATTAGAATTTAGACAAACCCAACCCAACTCAGTGCTCGGCCTAACTTTAAACTAACCCGACGCGTCCGAGTCGAATCATCTCTCTGATCACTTCAACTCGTCCACCCCTTCACCTCTTTCTCCGTTCTCACAATTCAAGCACCCCAACCCTTTGTTTTGGGCATCTTTTTTCTGAATCTGTAAGTCTTTTTGTCTTTCTCTTTCATTTTTCTAAAGCTATAGCGGCGACCTCTAGATTGCTGAAGTTCCGCAATTTTGGTCGGTTTAGATTTAAACTTTCATTTCATTTATTTTATTTCTTTGTTGGGTATTTGACGGATATGTTATATCTTGGGTTTTGCTCCATTTGGGTTTTGATTGATCTCTAATTTTCTTACTGGAAGTCTAAAGCTAAAATATCACTGGGATTTTTTTTTTGGTTCGCTGTGTACAGTTTAGAAGTTTTAGTGTTTGTTAATGTTAAAATGTTTAAGCAATTTACAGTAAATTTGAAGTGGTTGAGGGAAACCATTCAATCAAATGTTCAATCTAAAATTTGTAATTTTAAAAGTACTCATTGCAACAAATATCTGTCTTTGTTGCTTGCACTAATGTGTTTACCGGAAAATTCTATTATTTTTTGTAAAGAATATTGTATTTGAGTTTTATTAGCTGTGATATTGATCGCCACATTTTTTTCAATGGCCTTGTTACTTGATGGCCCTTATTATAAGTTGTGGATTTGCGATTGCAAACTTGTGTCTTGAATGTTGTTAGAAGATTATGGCTTTTGAATAGCAATCTGATGTGGAGAGGCATCGAAAGTATTTTGTTGGATGAGTCAGCTGCTCTGTTTGTGTTAGTTCTGGGTCGTGTTATGTGTCTTGGTTGTAGTTAGTGCAGTAGGTATTAAGGGGAAGATCTCGAGACATATACATTTACAAGGGTACAAAAAGTTTGATTTTTTGCACAAAGTATGGCACTTAAACAGTATTCTTGACGTAATTATGGTATGAAGTTTAGTTTTGCAATTGAAAAGCAATAAATCAGCAACCTGGAGTGATCTGAAAATGTCAAAATAAAAAAATAAAAAAAAGTTGGCTTAGTTGGTGTAGAGTTGTCTGCGAGTTCATCTTGTAAAATAGTAGAACATAGCCATGAATGGTATTACCTTTTAGTGCCAGAATTTAAATGCTCTATTTGGCCCTTCTTTCTTTTTTCTTTTTTTCTTTTTTAACAATTGCACTTTAGAGAATGAGGAGAGACGGAAAAGTGGGGGAGGTGGAGTGGTGTGAAGTTACATTCGCTTGCTCCTTGAAAGTCTATTGACACATTTGTTCATTCAGCACACACATCAAATGCATCAACCGGCAGTGAAAACTAGGTATTGGAAATGGCTGTAAAGATGTGCCCTAAAGTCTATAGTTTTGTTTATTAAAGGGTGAGAAGATGTTTTAGGGTTATACAAGTCCTTAAAAAATGTTCAGGCTTCTACAGTTGGTTTTGTTTGAATTCTTGCATTATCTGAATTGTTCGTTTAGCAAGCACTTTTGGAAACCATGTTGGCCAAATTTGTGCTAATTTTGCAAATAAGTTATTATTTTACTTTAACATTCACTTGATTTCCAGATTGTGTTTTCTTTGGACTATAACTCCTGAGATCTCATGATTTGCCTTGGTGCACTTGATTAGCTTTCTGAATTCCTATCTTTGTGCAGATAATTGAAAATATTGTGTAGTTGTATTTTCTTATTGTTGACCAGCAAATTGGCAAGTTTGCAATTTAAAGTTCTTCCAAACTTCTAGCATCATGAGTTTTGTCTTCCGAGGAACAAGAGCAGATTTAGAAAGTGGATTTCCAGGATTTATTCCTGAGCGGCGTTCCATGGTGTGTATCTTGTAAATTACACGTTCTTCTGTTACTCTTTTACTCAAAGCTTGGGATGTTGTATCTTATATGTCTTATGTGTTAATCTGTTTTGATTTTGATTTTCTTGCTATCAGCGTGTTCATTCAGCACGCCCTGTTAATTCCAACTCACTTGCTTTCCTTGTCACAGGTATTTATATTATTAATTGTTTATTTAATCATTGATTTTGTTTATAGATACTGATTTCCCTTATTGCATATATATGTAATTTATTTATTTATTTTGTTGTCAGTTCTACTGCTATTCATGATACTAAACTCGCACCAGATGTCACCAAACTTTCTGGTATTTTCTTTCTCTGACTATTAATGAATTTTAATTTTTCCTGTTAAGGTTGCTGTTATATTGTTGACCATAAGCAGTCTAATAGGACACTCTTGCATTCACATTTGTAGCTATGGCTGGTGCTTGGTGTGTTCTTGATGGCCACAACATTAAGGATGTATGCAACTTGCCAACAGCTTCAAGCTCAAGCCCAAGCTCATGCTGCGGCTGCCAGTGGCCTTCTTGGTCATACTGAACTGCGGTTGCATATGCCACCCTCCATATCTCTTGCAACAAGAGGGCGTTTACAGGGCCTTAGACTTCAGCTTGCACTTCTTGACAGGGAATTTGATGACTTGGGTAATTATAAATTTATTCTTCTAAATAATTTATACCTTAAGAGCTAACATATTGCCTGTTTTGAGGTCCAAGCTATAACCGTTAATATAGTTATTTATTTGAATATTTTCCTTGGTTTTTGATTTTATTTTTGCATATTTTTCTGTGTTCAGATTATGAAACATTGAGAGCACTGGATGCTGATAATGTTCCAACTGCTTCATCTATGAGTGAGGAAGAGATAAATGCTCTTCCTGTGCATAAATACAAGGCTGCTGGTCCCCCTCAAACGTGAGTTTTCAAGTTTTATGTGTTGGCTTTTATGCTATTGCAATGTTTTAGCTGTTGATAAATAGAAAAATTAGATTAAATTCCTTTTTCCTGTTTATATCTAAATTTTTTTAGGTATATATCCTCATTTGATGTGCAGTTTCCACAATGGATAATTTTTTTACTGACTTGAGGGCACTATTATCTTCTTTGGTTTTTTATAGGTTTGCACCTTAAATTTCCAACATGCTCAAGATACACCAACTTTCTTATTCTTCCATGTGCTGATTAATTTAATTTTGAAAATTTGTAATCTACAGTCAACATTAATGTTGTTTTAAGTGTGCAACGAAAAAAGAAAGAAAAAAGTCAACATTTGTGAACTTTTTACAAGGTTTTCTGAAATTACTACAATTTTGCACTTTATGAAAGAAGTATATTATATGAAGCAAACAAATAATTGCTAGGACAGTGTTAGCATTTGGGTTTGGAATCTAATTATTTTGTATTGTTTCCTTTTGCTTGCAGTGGAGCCTCGTCAACCTCATCTTCAGCAACTGCTGAGGTAATTAACCTTTTGTTGATTTTTTTTTTTATATTTTTTTTTTCCCTTTTGGTTTCCGTATCCTGCCTGTTTGTTTGTGATCTTGAACTTCAATGTGAATCTTGTCAGGCTGATGCCTGGAATTAATTTGGGGGAAATGGTAGAGCACTGCTGTAGAGTTTTATCAAGTTATGTTAAAGTGTTTCCAGAGATGATTGTGTACATACACCTATGTTTTTTGGCATGTGGGCCTACAAAGTCCATAAACAATATGTTTGGATAGTAATCTCAAATTGCATTCCATTTGGGTTACTATGCGGATGTTCCTTGGCTTCGATCATGCTGTCTTTTTACCTGTTATTAGTGTAAAATGGGCACATATATTTGTTCACTTTATTTCCTTCAAAAAAGAATATGTGCTTTCACCTCATCAATCAATGAATTTTTTTCTGTCCTCTTTAGCAGAAGCAAAACACTGCTGATGGAGTTGGGAAGACAAAGGCCTTGGATGATGAATTGACTTGCAGTGTGTGCTTGGAGCAAGTTTCTGTGGGAGAACTCATCCGTAGCTTGCCATGCTTGCATCAGGTTTAGCATTTCTTTTCAACGACCTTGAATCTGTTAGCTGATCTTGCTCTTACCTGATCATGAAAATATGAGAATTATCCTAGCTTGGGAGTTTTAGCAGCTTAATAGGCAAAAATGTTGAGATAAATGGATTGTGTTACAGTTCCAACAAAGCTTGTGTTGACGCCATGCTTGAAAAATTAGCTTGCTCCAATAAACCTGATCATATAATATTTTCGTACTTCAGCTGGAAGGAGAACCTATGAAACTTGTTCAACAAAAATCTCATCTTTGGCTATAGTAAAACAGAATTCTGGATGAATTATGTTATGATATAGCAAAACAGAATTCTGGATGAATTCTGTGATATATCACAGATTGTTTCCTTATCACAGAATGGGATTTGTAAGGGTCTTTTTGATGCAGGACAGGTAGAAAAGAAAAGAAAACAGAAAATTAAAAGATAAAGACTCAAGCATCACACTAGAACAATTTTAGGAATCACTCCTAAAATCTTTAGGCATCACACAAAACCAAAGAAATTAATCTCAAATAAACACTTGTATTATTAATCAATTGTCTAAAAGAGTTACAGAAATCTTTATTTATAATAAAACCACCTAACAATATTAGGAAACTAAAATAATAAAAAAACCTAGTTAAATAAGGAAATCAAATAATTAAACTTTCTAAAAACTTAAGGAAACTAAAATAATAAACATAATAATATTAAAAATCCTAGAAATCAAATAAACATAATAATATTAAAATTCTAGAAATCAAAAAATCCTATTAATTATAATCCTATGGAATTTCTATCATTCTTCATCACTCTTTGCCTTGTGAATGCATGTTTAGGGTCGCATACACTAAAGTGTTACTCTTATTTGGACCATTGTGTTTTAAAAAAATAAATAAATAAAAACACCACATATCTTTCCACATTTTTCAGAATTTATTTTCCATAAAAAGAAAGGCAAAACATTTTGCTGGTTTTTTTTTTTTGTTTTTTTAAGCCTATTTTTTATATTTTTCAAGTCTAATCTAGTTGAAAGAAAGAAGTTATGTTTAACCTTGAGAAACAATGCTTTGTTTTGCAGTTTCATGCGAATTGCATTGATCCTTGGCTACGACAACAAGGAACGTGCCCTGTTTGTAAATTCAGAGCAGGGTCTGGGTCTGGTTCTGGGTCTGGGTGGCATGAAAATGGACAAGGTGAAATGGATGCTTCTTATATGGTTTAATTTGACAAAAAGGATGTAACCAGTGATTTAAAAAAAAAAAAAAAAAAAGATTAACTGCTCACAGAATTATTCCTGCATAGCAGAGTGAAAAGATATAATTTATGGCTAGCAACTGATAATGTAACAATCATGACATAGGCGTTAGGAGTGTGACAGCAATCCTGTATTATTATTATTTTAATCTTACTTAAAACAAAGTTATGATTAATTGCATTTTGCGTGATCGAAACTGAACTCAATTTTAGTCTACTACATATTTGATATTTGTGCTGGTTCGGAATTGCATTGTGAATTGTTTATGATAATTATTATTATTTATAAATATCTTGAATTGTATCATTTTGGTGGGAGCTGATTGCATAGAGATCCGGCCATCTTAGAGCTGGATGGTCATATTGTGGAATGCATAGACCTGTACATTGCATCAACTTGATACAACAAAAAGATTATGTATTTTCAAATTGATTTCCTAATAGTAGATTCTGGATCCAATCCCATTGGCTTGCGCATTTCTCTTTTCTTTCTTAAATAAAAATAAAAAAGAAAAATAAAAAGAAGAAGAAGGGGAAGAAAAAAAAAAAGGGTCCTACTTGTCACACACTCACTCACAACAATTGCATTAAAATGGCAAGAGATGGTACACCAATAAGATAAACACGTACATCGCTGCAATATCCAATCATCGGAAAACTATAATACTACTAGAAGTACTACTTGGTTTTAATGTTGAAGCATAGGAGAAAGTCTAATACATGAACCATCTTCAAAGATCATACATGTAAACCAAATTATATTTTTATCTCTAACAAGTCAATGATGGATTGTATCTTAATATAAATTGTAAAATATATATTCCCTTACTTTCCTTTGCCTTTTCCCTTCCCTTGACTTTTCTTGGATTCCAACTTTGCTTGAATACGAGCCGCAGCCGCGGCTTTGGCTTCTTCTCTCTTCTTCTTTTCTTCCTCTTTGGCAGTGGCAGCAATCTCCCTCTGCTTCTTCAGCTCTCTGTTTTTAGTTTTTAAATGCAATGAAATTGTCATAAGTTTTTCAAAAAGTAGTATTGTTTCAAAGGAATATATTATGATAGTAATAGCGCGCGTTCCAGTGTATCAAAGTAGAAAATGAAGAAAATAACCATTGTTGTAACTTACTCAAGTCTAGCCCTCTCCTCTGAAACACTACCCAGGCTTGATCCCTTACGTGGATTGCAGGAAAGTAATTCCACCTCAAAAATAAGCGTTGCACTGCATGAGATAAGTGTTTCTTAGGAATATTTAAATTAAAAAATAAAAATAAAAATTCTGCAGCTGACAAAAAGACAGTAAAAGAGCCTTGGACCAAATATCATACATTATGCTGATCCACATAAAATTTACATTCACACCCCACCACCCCATGCAGGACTCTACCTCTAATCAGCTGTTAGTTTAGAATCAAGATCTCTGTCCTACTAATCTAGTCAACTTTGTCACAAAATTCCAATTTAACTAGCAATAGCTACCAGGAATTTTCTATCTTGTGTCAAGAGTTAAATAGGTCATGAGAAAGTCCAATTTCCAGGGTAGAACAATTAGCTGAAAGTCAGTGGACAATTTATACCCTAAATTAACTTCCCTCGATTGCCCTTATGTCCCTTCAGATAGCCATAAGCTGTTTGTTTGTGATTTTCAATAGTAAACAAAGATAACAGGGCTAGTCATTACTCTGGTGGAATATCTGGTGGGGAACCAGCACTTCCATAGGCATACTCAGGCCTACAAGTGATTTTTGCAATCTCCCCAACCTGGTTAAACCATAACAAAAAGCAATGATTAGTAAACCTATAGAGTCGACTCCAAAAGATTTTGCAACATAGAAAGCAGATTTGACCTTCATGGTTCTCACTGCAATGTCCCATGCCTTGACTACCGTGCCCTTTCCAAGCTCAAATGAGAAAACAGTATTATCCTCATGTGTAGTATCAAAGATTTCACCATTTTCAGCAAGAATGCCTTCATAATGAACTGTTGAATCCAAACAAAAGAACTACCATGATTACAGATACACGATGAGTGCTGGTCTACAAAGTGGAATATCAAATATGAACTGTTTCATTATTCAGAGGGACTGGAGAATGTCTGTCACGCTCACGCCAGCCACTACCCACTTATTGCAAAAGGGATTATCCTTGTAAGAAGGTTGGAAATGGGGAAGCAAGACAGAGGATTTAGATTATACTAATATTTTCTCACCGTAGGCTCTCTCTATGTGGATATATAACAAGATATTTTCCCACCTTAGTGTCTCCCTCCCTCCCTCCCTCCCTCCATGTGGATATATACAAGATATTTTCCCACCTTAGTGTCTCTCTCTCTCTCTCTCTCTCTCTCTCTCTCTATAAAAGACCTTAAACTTGTAAACAAACTAAACTAAATTTGACAAGACAATTTTATAATAAAAATTATACTTAAATTTCAGATAGATATTCCAAATATTCAATTGAGAAAATCAAGAACTTTATGTGTTCACTGATCTGCATATCTTCAATCCATTCGTAACTCTTACAAACTCAATTACCAAATACACTTCCAATTGACCATGTATCTGAGACTTTCTTTTTTAACTAGTTTTATATATGCTTCAAAGCTGATATCAAGTACTCAACAGAACGTCGAAGGATATAAAGTGGAGTTCATCCAAAATTGCAATCTTCGATTTCTTTGATTCAGGAGCAGAAGATAAGTTCTTTTAAGTCATCTAAGATTCAGATAATAATGCTGACCTGTATGCCAATTAAATATTTTCAAAAAGTAAAGAGTTTGTAATTTATGGTATAAAAATGGCATTTGCAATAATCTATAGTTAATATTAGATATCGGAAAATGCCAAAATAAAAGGAGAAAAAAACACAGAGATGAAGATTGACAATATAAATAAAATAAGAATTGACTAGTTCTATTTTTATTACTTTCACACTTTCCACATCCTGGAATAATGACTTAAATTTCATTAGGCATAAGGGTGCTTCAAAAGTGACCTGAGCCTTCTATTTGCATGATCTCATTTGTCTAACTGGAATGCATTTCGAAAGATGCTTTATTAGTTCGCTAAAGCAAACACAATGCCTGTATAAATATCTATTTTCTTCAAAATACTTTCGCATATAAAATAACAAATATTGTCAGCCTTCTGAATCAGGAAGGCCATTGTCTCTACATATACTAGAGTACAGGACTAGTTACCACATCCAAATTTCAGCATTTCTTTAAGGTTAAATTTTTCACCGATTAGATTATTTACCACGCCAGTAATAAATTTATAAGTTTCAGCCACTCTAACATACCATCAACAAGAGGAAGATCTTCAGTTGGAGAAACTGCATCTGCTTTGGCATGCCTTAGAACTGTCTTGACGACACCTCCATCTCCAGTCAAATCAACAGAATCACCCATGGCTTGCTACCTCAGAAATGGTCTGGTCAGGAAATAAAATATCAAAGGCAAGGGAAAAAAAAATAATAAAAAAAAAAGAATCGGGAATTGGTCAGAATTCAAATTTTTTTATTGACAAAACTCTTTCTCAACCAAATCCAATTGGTAAAACTAAATAGTGCTCCAAATTTTAACCATGCTATGCATGTTAATAGTTATGTAAGGTTATCAGTACAATAATTTCCTCCATTGACTAGCTTCAGTATAACCAGAATCAAAACAAATTACAAAACAGTACCAAAAAAACAAGTCAAAATTTGGATTAACTATTCAGGGAAAATTTTGCCACATCAAGCATTCCCATATATACTTCTAACCCCATCCAACTCAAAACGCAAAATCATTGCTTCTAAAATTTCCGATATAAAAAACCCAATTCCTTTATATAGGTCCTAGTTCAAGTAAAACCCACATGCAAAAATATACCAAAAATTCCCCAAAATAGTGCGAACGACAATTAATTAGAAAATGAAGTAAATTTTAATTAGGGTTTTTACTGAAAATCCAATGAAGAAATTTTCAAACTTCACTGGGTTCAAACCCAAATTACTGAAGATTAAGAAAAACAACGTATAGAAATACAAACATATATACATTAAAATATAAGAGTTTTAGCGAATTCATATGCTTATTAAATACATATCCAAAAACTAATATGCAAAAGGATTTATTTCATAATCTAGGGATTAAGAAAGAGAAGTGGAATTATTATACTGACCCGTTTCGAGATACGGAAGCTTCCAAAACGGAGATGATGAGTCGGGTGGGTTGTCGGGTTGATTCGGGAACTCTATATCGGGTCCAGTCGCAGGTTGCTTTGGTGGCCATAGGCGTCTAATGAAGTTTCTCTCTGTAAAGAAAGGCAGCCTTTTTTTTTTACTACAGAACGGAACAGGGTATGCTATGCCCACGCGTCTATGTGGCGCGTGGAAGCTTCAAAATTCGCCGCGAATGTGGGAATTTTAGTTGGCGTGTCTTAAACGCATGTGGATATGGCCTGCTCGACCTCTACTTGGATAAAATAAAATAGTTTTTTTTTTTAATTTTTAATTTTTTTATTTTGACCAGTTTTCATGTATATTTATGAGGATATTGTTTATGTTAGCAAAAAAATAAAAAATTATGAGGATATTGTTAGACTGGTTATAGTTCGTACTATGTAATTGGATTTATCCAAGAAAAAAAAATTGTGCAATTGGTTTAAAACTTCAAACGAATTACTTTGATTTCCTATTACGAAGAAAAAAAATAAAAATTGCTTTAGTTTGAAACGTCAATAAAATTAATAATTGAATTAATCGGAACACAATGGTTTTTAATTTTTATTTTCCTTTTTTAGACGTTTATATGATAGCATTTTTATGTTGGGTTTGCAATGTCCGATCGTTTTGAGTGAATTTTGAGACAGAGAGAATAGTAAAGAGATTGGCCCAATAATAGCTAATATCTAATACTAACTTTTGAACCTAAAAGCCCTTGGTAAGTTTTGCTTCATTGAGCTGATAACCCAAGAATATGAATCCACAGTTAGGGCCGTCAGTAGGCTTGAATGGTTTGAGAGTAGTTTAGATTTTGCTTGTTCAAACTTGAAAAACAAATCATTATTGAATAATAAATAAAGCTCATAAATCAATCTTATTTTTTTGATAAATGCTTAATTTTGAATAATAAATTAAGTTTACGAGTAACTTGTTAGTTACTTAAATTTGTTAATTTTACAAATTTATATAAAAATTATATTGTTAATTTAAACATATTGAGTTCTTACAACACATTAAAAATTATTTTTTAATCTAATTTTATAAACTTTTCAAAAAATTGTTTTCATAAAAACAAAATTAATGAAATTTTTGAAGAAATTAGTGTTAAAAAAAAAAATCAAATGTTCAAGCATTTAGACCTTTGTATTATAACGAGCCGATTTAAGCTAAATTCAAACTTTTTCATGAACAAGTTAAATCAATTTTAAATAAAGCATTTCAAAAATTTGTAAATTTGAATTGAACCTGAATATTTTAAAAATTATATAAGTTGAGGTTTAAAATTCTACTATTCCGTTCGATTTGGCTCATGTACATCTCTATCTATAATAATTCTACTTTTCCTATTGTTTGTTTCATACCTTTTGAGCTAATATCATAGCACTTTTTATCAAAACGATTATTCTAAACTACATGCATATTTTAGTATGAAATCTAATTAGGCCCTTTATGGTATAAAAGCCATTTCAAGTAGTAAGAAATGTTTTTTTGGGAAAATTGCCGTTGGCTACTTTTACCATAGCAACATGGCATGTATCTATTTTAGATTATTCTTTTATTTTTTTATTTTTATAACCACTATTTTAATGGATAGAATTAATTTTGTTAAGAGTTTAAATATAGTGACATCTAGAATTTTGTTTTTAGTTTTTCGTTTCTTTGATTAGGGAGACCTCGAGAAGTTTATAGAAAAGGAAACACAGCCTCCCCATTCTTTCATTATGAAAAACGGGGTAAATAAATTTGCATCACAATCACATACCAAACGGGTCTCACCTAACAACTCCTTCCCAGTCACTCGTGACAGTGGGTCCCACTAACTCCATGTGACGAACGGTCCAAAAAACCTGCAGACTGTTTTCTCTGATTTGTATATATTAGGTGGGGATGATGATCCCATCCAAAACGTCCACGTTTGGGATTCTTATATTCCAGGCGTTGATCATGTTGGCGTGTCCATGATGTGACCGTTGACCAAACGGGGACCTCTAGATGCCGCTTCTTTTTTGAAGAAACTTTTTTCCTGTGCGAGAATTTCTGTGGGCCAGAGGGACTGGGCCCACAAGTAATTACCATGCATGCGGATGTTTAAGGCGGAGGCTTTCAATTTGGGAAAATTCCTTTTTTAAATAATAATAATAATAATAATTCATTTTTAGCCTCCAGGTAGGGCCCACTTCGATTGAAAATCTTGGTATTTACCAAAATAAAAAAAAGATAAGATAAGGGTGTGGGCCACCATTTTGTGGCTATTTAAGAGGGTACTGGAGAATCTCGTACGAGTTTTCTTTGACCCTGGGCCCTGGCCTACGACCTAATTGGACCTATTTCATTAATTGATGGGCTACTTAGTGAAACTTAGTATATTAATAAGACAAAGAGATTAGGTTCACTTTTGTGAAAATAAATCCATATAAAACAATAAAATCTCATAAATTAATTTTCAAAGTATACCAACTAAATTGGTCCATCACATTAGCAGTAAAGCGTCGAATCTCATCAAAAATCCAAAGGTAAGCATGCTTGGTGAGAATAGTATTATGATTGGATGAGTCATCCTATTGCACCTTTAACTTTAGGCTTTTATGATAACAGCGTTTCCACAAATATTGATAGCCTTTCCACAAATATTGGTGGACTGCTAAAAATTTTTTTGCTACATAAAAAATATAGACATCCATTAAAAAAAAGAAAAAGAAAAAGAATACTCTACAACGAAACTATTTAAAAATCTGTTAAGCGATATAACAGGATATATATACATATATATATATATATATATATATATATATGTGGATGATTGTTTATTCTCTGAAGATGAAGATGTTGAAGGGTGTGAATTAGCCAAAACTAAAACATTCTTTATTAAATATATAAAATGTCTATTGTGTTTTGTTGGTAACCATTGGGGATTAATTTTTAAATTAAATGCCTATTATGTAGATATTTTTGCCATATAAATAATAAATTATTTCATCTTATGCGTCAAGATAACAATTTATTTATATTTGTATTGAAGATGATTTAACAACAACTACTGTTTAATCCTCGTATCGATCAAGTATGGATGCTGAGAATCCCCATTTCGCCAATTTAACATGTTTGTTTTTATGAGTTTAATTTACACATGTCTTCTACTTCTAGGAATTATAGAAACACATTTACATTTTAATTTTGTTGTAATATCACTCATTTTGTACACATAGTTTTGAATATTTTACTTAAAACAATCATATCTTCATATAAATATGATTAATTAAGTTGTGATTAACATCTTCACATTTTTATAGATTCAACATGCATATAGTTTAAAATTTCATGTACAAAAGGAGATGACACGCAACAAAAATGAAATATAAAGGGTTGCTTATGTTATTTACAAATTTACAATATATTAGAAATTGAAACTGGTAAAACAAATGGAATGTTATTGTAAGATTTGAAAGAACATTATACATCATTGACAATTCTGATGAATAGTTAAGGTAACTTCATTTAATATTATATTGTAATTTTATTTATATGAAAATAAAGCAATAACTTCTTAGAAAATTGATGCTAACTTATATAATATATATATATATATAAAAGAAAGATTATAATTTTATTTTTATTTTCACCCTAATATTTAAAGTAGATTTAAATGAGTAGACCTAAAAACAATTGTTCAGAGTGTTGACCAAAGAAAAAAACAAAAGAACAAATGATTAGAGGAAAACCTAAATTTCTCATCAAGAACGAATGTTTGACTAGGAATTTAGGATCAAATGAAAGTATAGTGGAAGTTTAGAGGAGACGAAAAAACTTTCGGCCATGCCACGGAAATCGAGCCTTGCAGATTCTGTATGGTAAAGCAACAAAATTTACAGAGAGGAAATTACTTCGAGTTGTTGGACCTTGACGTAATTCGAATCATGATTGCTAAAAATGATTGCGTTTTCACATACCATATATGATCTTGGTAGGAAAAAAATAATAATAATAATAACCAAAAGTAATGAACTAATGTCAATGTCATAAATATATGCATGCTTTATGATTTATTCTCCAAAAGACACACAGAAAAAATCCACTAAGGATTTTTCATCATTGATGTAAAAAAGTGGGATTATAAAGAGATTTGTAAGAAGATTTTTTGCATCCACTTTTTATTGTTGAATTTGTTCGGGGATTGTGGGAAAAAACACTCTTGACAAAGGTCCCATTTAGGATGTTTATAAGGATTCTTTTTGTATTTTCTAAGAACTGCTTTGGCACGCCAAGCAAAAATCCCAATGATTAACGTTCTTTCAAAATGGTCTAACATATATGATATTTGGCTGATTGCTTCTAATAAAGTCGCATAAAAAGAAGAAGATCTTGAGGAAAGCAAGGATTTTTCGGTTTGACCTCAAACAATAGGGACAGCCCAATATGAAAATGATAGGCCGAGCGAGATGTAATAAAACAAAGAAAGCATTTACCAAACTAAAACAAGGAAAGCAAATGGCATAATAAAGAGAAACCCTATGACCAAGAGAATGTATTATATGCTATGTATTCATGTCCAACTTTTTGATAATTAGGTGCAAAATAAATCAAAATAACCTTAGTCATGCATGTGAAAATAAAATATGTTGGTCATATGTTAGTTGAATTATTTCCCCCAAAAATTTAATTTGATAGAAGGTAGAATTATTTATTTTATATTTTTCTCTATTATTCATTTTTATATGTAGGCTCAATTTTTTTTGAGTTAATTTTAAATCTTTATATTTGCTTTTTTGTTTGTTTATTTACAATACTTTTATTCTGTTATTAAACTAATGAAGTTAAATTATCATTTTTTTTAAAAATCTGAAATAAATAAAAATTGGATCATCATTTATTTTATAATTATGTGTTGGATTATAATGACTTGTGGCACCGTGTTATCTATGTACATTACATAAAAAAAGAATTATAACCTATATACAATATTATTTCATCAAAAAAAAAAAAACCTATATACAATATTAGATCAGAAAGAAGAATAATGGTGGTTATCTAAACTTGTGGACATTGAATATTTAATAATAAAGAAGTCCTATATAGAACAGTGGAAATTCAACTTCTTTTTTTTATTGTTATGTTCATTTATTTATTTTTATCTTCTGCTTTTTTCTTCTTTATGGGTCACCCACCATGGACATAGCTAGAGTCCAATTTCTTCAACCCCTTTATACCTGTTTTTACTGTAAATACAAGAATACTGAGAGTTGTTCTGTGACTATCTAAAAGTGTTTCGTGGTGTATGAAAATGAAACCCCCATGTGGAGTTCTTATGCTGCTTTGTCAGCCATCTTTGCCCACTTGCTATTCCCAAGACTATTTTTTAACTTGTATTTTAGTCCGTTCCAGAGTAGAAAAAAGAGACCCAAGAAAATTCTGATATAATTTTTTGGAAATTATTATTATTATTATTTTCTTATCTTTTCTGATACGGCTAAAGTTGGTAGATATTTTACTGTGGAGCCTTTACTTTATTGCAGTATTGGAAAAAGCTTTGTGATTTCCGAAAGTTTCTTTATTTTAACGAATGGTCAGGTTCATGACGACACAAGGATACAAATCCACAGTATCAACCACAATACGAAAACAAGAAAAATTACAAAATATAAATACCAAAACCAAGCCGTAAAATCTAAAAGGACGAAAATACCCCTAAAAAACATTGAAATCACCCTTCACGTGTTTAGGAATCTAATGAGAAAACAATTCAGAAACTCAGAAATATGTACTTCTAAAAAAGATTGAAAAAAATAATAATAATAAAAATAAAAGAAACACAAAAGACCAGCTGAAGATTGAAGATGAAAGTGCAATGCACTGGCCTAGGCCTACGCTGTGATAAGAGGTCAAAGTGGTCCAAACATGGTCAAAGTTCTGGTTTATACAGGACAAAATGGTAATTTGAGGAGCATTACGTTGGAGGAAGAGCCAAATTTACTTCTCCAGCTATCAGCCCCTATTAGTAGAAGTGACAGCATTCAAAATGAGACTCTGTGTTAGATGAGAGAAGCTTTGCTTTGCTCCGTATATTTCTTACGTAATTTTTAAAAAAAAAATTTAATTAATTAGTACAAAATCTAAATAATAATAAATTGAATTGCGTTTTTCATATTCTAATGGAAAAATGGAGGCATCTCAAGCTGGCTCTTTGTTTATTCAAAGAGTTTTGTGTCTCTCTCCCCACGTTGATCCATCTTCCATTTAGACTTAAATACAAATTTTATATTGATCTTTAAAAGCCCATGATCTTAAATTAATAATAATTTTCAGGTATCAAAAATAAAAAATAAAAAAAATCTGGTGATCTGCGTGACTATCAGATCCAGAATTTCATCAGCTGAGCATCAATGGCGCAATGGAATCTCTTTCTCCTTCTCTTTCTCTCATTGTGTTCTTTGAGGAGTGAGAGAGAGAGAGATTTGTCAGAATTTTAAGGCAACCCATCATTTCAATCCTCAAGATGAAGAAAAACACAAAAACCCAAAAGCAGAAAAATGAGAAAGAATTCAAACCCGATAAAGATAAAGAACTCAAACCCGATAAAGATAGACAAAGAAGGATCATTAATACAGAGAACGTAAAGAAGAATTCAAACCTGCAATTTTTGCATAATATTTCCTTTTTTTTTTGGGTTTTCATTTAAATTTTTTCTCATTCTATTTTCTCTCAGAAAATGACACTGAAAATAACATTCAAGAACCCGTCTCCTTCATAAGAGAGTCAGAGCCCAAAAAATCATAAAAACTCTTGAAAGAAACCCCAAAAAAATATAAAATCTTTATGTACAAGTATATATATATAATTATATATTAATCTCCTCTTCCCGTGCCTCTCTCGCCTCGAACTTCGATAAACTAAATAAAAAACTGGGTTTCTCAAGTAAAACCCAAAAAGATCTAATTCAAAAGAAAAAGAAGAGAAGATTTTCCTTTCTCTCTCTCTAGATCTTGAAGCTCTTCTCTCTCTCTCTGTCTCTCTCTCTCTCTCTCTCTCTGTGACTCAAAATTATTTTCTTCTTCATGAATCACTGTAGTCCCGCCAGCAGATGAGCATGGCTACGCAACGCCTCATGATGTAGAACCTGGCTCTCTGTTCCTTCACCAATCTCGCACATTTCCTTGTAAACGAACACCTTCTCTGAGACGACGCCGAATTCTTCATCAGAGGACATGAAGAAGAAGATCGGCTGCTTCTCGACGATGCTTCTTTCTTCGACAGCTTCCATTTCTCATCGAAATAGAAAGGGGGTGGAGGACCATTTCCAGAAACAACACTACAAGTAGACGCTGAAGACGATAGAGAAGCCATGGATTGTACTACCAACGAGCTCGCAAAGTCGACGGTTTCACTTTTTTATTTTCGAAGAAGTTTCTTTTTTTTTTTTTTTTTTTTTGGGTTTTTGGTTTTCTAGGTCTGGTTTTGCAAAACAGAGCAAGAGAAACAGAATGGCAAAGAGAAGTGGAAAAACACTGGCTTTGGTGTGTAGTGAAAGAGGGCGTGTTCGGACTCGCTGAGAGAGTGAGAATGGATTGCCATCAGTATTTATAAGGGGGTTTAGAGAAAATTACAAAATTAAAAATTTAAAATTTAAAAATAAAATTAAAAAGAGAGAGTTGCAGATGGGGTGTGGCATGGGCCTTCTTTCGCCTCGAGAGGCCCACCAAATATTATTTTTATAAAAAATTTTATTATTTTAAATATTTCTTTTTGATTTTTTTGGTAAATTAATAATATTTTAACATGGTGGCTTCCCAAAGCAAACGTCATGGAGCTACTTAATTCAGTGAGGGTGGGAAAGCAAAAAGAGAGAGAGAGAGAAGGAATTAAATGCAGCAAATCTCACTGAGCTTTTGTGGTGCTGTAAAACATGTTACTGTAAAATCTTTTAGGGTTCACAAAAAATTAAAAATAAAGTGCTTATGGAACGTAAAAGCTAAAGGTGAAAAAAGAATAACATATTTTTTTTTTTTAACCAGAGAATCAAATTAAAGATACTGGTTTCTGGTGGTAACTCATTTTGGCAGGAAAATAAAAATAATAAAAAATATATAAAAAAAAAAAAAACTGTTGCAGGAAGGAGTCATTCACGCGCTCCAAGTTTAGATTTGTGCTTGAAAAGAGTTTCCTATGTCCGGTTTGTCTTGACGTGAAAACTACTTCGTTTCTACATGAACTAAGTATTTCATGTAATGGCTATGCTGTCTTATTGGTGTAGTAACTTGGGATTATCATTTATGACCTATTATGTAAATTGGAGCTTCCAACCTTGTTACATTTTACCTTAGGTATTTAATTGACACATCACAAAGTATTTATTTTATGTTAATAATATATTTCCTATGAAAAAAGCTTTTACTTAAATTTAATAATTTATAATTTTGTGTCGAATATAATTACTTATCATATTTGATGATGATTATTATTAAAATTTATATATTATTATAATAATAATTATTTTAATATATTTATTTTTTATTTTTTAAAAGTAAAATCTTTATGGAAAAATAAATATTTAAAAATTTATTAAAAATTATCGTGTAGACATAAATTTAATTGATGACAGTTACTAACAGTGATAAATAATAGTTTTTTATACATATAATATCAAATTGAAGATATGATCAAGTGATGTTTAGTCTAATATTATGTCTTTTACACACCCATAAATATTATAAGTTATGTTGGTTTGAAATATACCTTCCTCCTCCCTTAGACTTCAAAATATTATAAATAAAAGTAAAAGCTTATTCACTTCAATAAAATTGTTATTGAATATAACAGACATATACATTCATCTCGCCATGTTATTTATGTAACATATGCATGTAAGTTCATTTTTCACTCATGTAACTATTACATATAAAAGCTTCTTAATTTCTTCTTTTTCTTTTTTGTTTTTACTTTTATGCCCTCCAAGTAAATAAACAAATTAGTGATATTTTCGACAATGTTTATTGGATTGGGTTTTAATTAGTATGTTATGTTAGTTAGTGTGGGGGAAATACAATGTTACTTTATAATACAAAAATTTATAAAAACTAGGAGTGAAATTATCTCTTATATGATAATCGAGACAAACAAATCTTAAAAAATTCATATTTTTCTATTGAAATAAAAATACTTGCGCTATGAATCCCCCAAGGAACAATTCATGTGATGTAAATTTTTAAAAGAATTTTTAGAGACAAGTATTGGATAGGTTCAAAAAATCATAGATTATGTGCAACTATCCAAGCATGGGCCGTATTCTATTGGAAAATAGAAAATTGGACAAAAGTTGCTCATCGTCTATGCAGTATTCCTTTTAAAATTATATATCTATAAATATTTTTACTTTTTTTTTTTTTCTTTTTTCCGTCAGAGAATATGCAATGCACAAAGCTTATGTGGCTAAAAACCTGAAAATAAAATAGGAATGTGATTTTTATTTTTTATTTTTTTTTGAAAAAAAAGTTTTTGATAACTACTTCCAAACCCATAATCATGGCAAACGGGCAAAAGTATGAAAAGTATACAACGTATTTGGAAGGTACCAAGTCTCTCTCTCGCACCTACTAAGTAATTTCTTAAAAGGTTTATAACAAACCCAAAAAGAAAAATAATTAACTAATTTATTATAATTGATTCCAGCTTTTTGAAAAGACACTTAATATATCCAATTCCATAATCTTGGAAGTATGAAACCGGACCCCTCTTCTCTCATCCATTTGTGCACTGCATGAAACCCGAAAACCGCACCGACCACCTCCACCACCATCGGACCCAAAAAACCCAAACCGCGTCCAAAATCTTGGAGCATGAATCATTTAACAATTTTTTTTTCTGGATCATCTACATAGATATGCTTTTTTTTTTTTTTTTTGAAAAATTCTATATAGATATGCTTTAAAATGTTTTTTTTTTTTTTTTAAGTTTGTCTTAATTCCCTTGTAATTGCCGACTCAAAAGATATTTATTTTAAACTTAGCTAGTGGATATTTAAAAAAAAAAAAAACTATTTTTTGATCATTCTTAAAAAAAAAAAAAGTAAATTAATTCTATGGATGTAACTCTACGTCACTGTGGCCAACATGCCCTTTGGTGGCGTTTGATCAATCAAATAGCCTATATCAACTACAGTGACATGTCATAAAGTATGATCAATTTCTGTGTCCATTTTGAGCTTTAGGACATGTGTACTGAAAATTGGACCCATCCTTTCTGAGGTTTTGATGATGTATATGGTAAATTGATTTGAACATTCATATCGTTCTAATTTTATTAATTTCAATGTAATTTTCTTTAATTAATACATCATATATATACATTTATATATATATATATATATATATATATATTATTAGTCTACAAAATTAATGCAGTTTATTAAATGCATTGGAACATTTTTTGATTACTCCTAATTAATTACTTTAACAATAAACTTTCCATTGGGTGTTTGGGATCAGAGAGCACAAAATATGAGATTATAGGTGCTTTGGTTAATTACTCGCTTTTCTTTTTTCTTTTTCTTTTTTATTTTTTCTATGTGATCACATGCAATTAATATGTATAAATTAGTATTGTGGTCCCTATATTTCTATATACTGATTTATATATAGCATATATTATAATATTATGTATGCACGGGTGCAATTTTGGATCTCTTTGGAATATCAACAAAGTCTGAAAAGTCAAATGTATTAACTTCGACAACACATGGGAAACAAAACGCAAAATTCCATCTTATTCCAAACTATTGGCCTCTGAAAACTAGGAGTATATATATTTGTAATGGTCAATTTTGAAAAGCATAAGAAAATCTTGTTCACGGGTTTAAACAAAAATATTATTGTCATTTATCAGAAAAATAATTCGAATGAGACAAAGTTGTAGTTATACAAATTTTATAAAGAAAAACATATATAGTTTTGCAGTTCGCAAAAGTTGTTTTTCAAAATACTGTTATATCAAGAAAATAAAAATTTCGTTTCTGAGCAATGTCCTTATTTGCATTTAACACTAATGAAATTATCATATGTATTATGCGGAAATACCTAGTTAATACATTGCTTAATTTGGGAAATAAAAGCTCTCTTTTTAAACATAAATTTTGAAAAATCTTTAAACAAAAATATTATCAAAGCTATATTTTAAAAATAATAAAAGTTCTTCAAGGAACTTTATCATTTTGGCATACACTTGTTTCTAGCTCTTTTATTTCTCTTAATTGATGGAATAATCTTTGATAGAGTATATAACACAACTATAGTCCATCTCTAACAAGTTTAAAATTTTGAGAGATTAATGATAATTTATTAAGGTACAAGAATTGCCAATTTTAAGTTCAAATCATTACAATAGCAAGTTAATACTGAATTTATACTCCTTGTTTATCCAATTATGATCAAGGTTTTAAGAATAGTATTGCTAGATTATGGTTTGATAATCTTAAAACCCATAGATTCTGAGTGAGAAAATTAGTCAAGAGACACAACTTAATAAGATGGGTAATAGCAATATTAACCAAGGGCAAGTTTCATGTACCAAAGACCTGACATATTTTGGACGAATATCATATTGGCTTTTAAAAAGGTATTGTTTAAATAATAACCTTAATTGCTTATAACTTATTATTATTGTTGTTGGTATTATTATTATTATGTACCATTTGATATATCATTCAAAGGACAATGTGAATTGTCAAAGATTCTTTACCAAATATCTTAACTCATAAAACGGGATTTTATATATAAATAAAATTGGAAATTATGCAATGTCATCTAAACATGAGAAGTTTAAACCACATTTGTCATTTGGTCTTTCAAGTATAAATACTTTAAATTAACTTGAAAATTAACAAACTAAAGATTAAGCTTAGCCTGTAAGAAATTTTTTTTTTTTTTTTTTTTGGGTTGGAAAACAGCCTGTAAGAAGGTTTGGATAAAGAAAGTGGATTATATTATATATCCCATAATAAAGGAAATAATGCATAAAAAAAAAATATATATATATATATATACAATGTGAATTTATACAAATAAAGTGTATTTTCCTCAAAAAAAAAAAAAAAAAATCCAGACGACATGTGATGGAGAAAATGAGAAAAAGGAAATAAAAATAAAAAGAAAAAAGAGAGCGAAAATCTACTGTAAAATGAGGTATTGAGATCACATGGTGCACGTGGTTTGGGTATCGTGGAGTGGGCCCGGCTTTTTCACAGTACAAGTTGCACGTAAAATTATTGTTTTTTGCACACGTGTCGGTCGGCACTGTAGAAGCTTTTTGTCTCGGGTCGCTCGGACCAAAAGTCCTAATCGTAGCTCTACCTCTCTTTGTTTTTCGGTCAACAGTCAACTTTTGTGCATGCTCAATCTTCTGCCAACACGTGTGCATAAGAATTTTTCTGCTTTTGATTTAATGCAATTTACTTGCATATATTAACAAAAAGAAAAAAAAATTTCTGATGAAAAAATTCATTATTAATTTGTAATATTTGAAGGTGAAAACTGCCTTGATTTATTGTTTGTATCTATTTGTTTGAGAAATTAATATGTTAATTAATTGAGCAATGATAATAAGTTATAGTACTACGACTTTAGTTTTATCCCAATGTGGATCCACATACTATATAGAATTATTGTCTATATTTATTCTATTTTTATAGTTTTGTTTTCTGCAAGATTATTTTTATTAATCTGTATTTAAAAATTTTTTTGTTTCCCTTTCCTTTTTCTAATTTTAAACTACCGGATGATTTTTTTTTTTTTTTTTGGGATAAATGGAAGATAGACGGTAGATGATATTTAAAAATAAAATCAAAATCAAAATCAATGTAACTATTTTCAATTGAGGGAAGTCCGTACATATAATTTAAATGCAATCTTAAAATTATGAATTTCATTTTTTTCTTTAATTTGTAAATTTTGTTCTCCTAAAAATGAAATGTAAATTTTTGTTCAATCAAGAATGAAAAATGGTACTAGCTAATCACGGTTTAAAAAAAAAATGCAAATATCTATGTAACATGAAAATCGCCTAACTATACTTTAAATTAATTACACTTTGTAATGTTCAATTTTCCAGATTTTATAATTTAAATTTTTAACTTTAAAAAATAATGATTTAAAATTTTAATTTTTTAATTTAATACAAAACAGTTCAACTTCCTATTTAGTATAAAATAAATTGATAACAGTTTTATTCACAATCAACATCCTAATTTCTTTACTTTTAATTTATTATAAAAAATAAATTTACGGATAAAACTGTAATTTATTTGTTTAAATTAGTTCAATATGCTATAAATTGAAAAACTCACAAACTTAAATAGCAGGTTTGAAAGTTAAAAATCTAAATTATAAAATTTGATTAGAATATAAATGCAAGTAATCCCTTTTGTGGAACTTGCTATACAGTGGGATCACTGGAACAGTCTAACTTGATAATCTCTGCTCGAAATTTGAGTTAGACTGCTAGGTCTGGAAAAATGCACTTTTTCAACGAGTATACAGAAAAATTCCAAAAAGCAAAAACGGTGGTTATAATTAAAATCAATCTCTGTATAGCTTTATAATTAATGTTTCTGTTTCTTCTATGGTCAAAAGTAATTTATTGAATAGCGAGCAAAAATGCTTTTGGAATATTCTAAATTACCAATTTAATTTGAAGCTTATCAAATCATATATATAATCAATGACCTTTTTTTTTTTTTTGGTAAATATATATAATCAATCATATATCAAATTATAAAATTATACTAAGAGATTTTTAATTTAGTAATAACGGATATAAGAGATTGATTGTACATATAAATGCATGGTCTAGTTTAAATTAACTTAGCCCAAAAACATAAAAAATACTGGTCTAGTTAAACGTTTATATAAAGGACTGGAACATAAAAATCTGAATTTTCAAATTATCACCTAGTTTTTTTTACATATTCCACCACCTATTCCAATAGACAAGCAAAATATATATCTCAGCAGGCAAATTGCCATGAAGAAAAACATGAAAATTTTCTGTTGCAGCTTTCTAGCTCTAATGTTTGAATGGAAATTTTTTTAAGAATCCTAGAAAAACAGATTTATTGCTTGGCAGAACTCCAAGACCAATAATTTTCCTTTCTACAAGTTGCGCACAAAAATTGGTAAAAACTTTTTATCTGGGTCAGTATAAAAGATTCTGAGTGGAGACCACACCATCCTTGAACCATGAGACCAGAGACGAATCAAAATAACGTATCATTTTCAGTCTCTTATTTTGAGGCTTATATCTATATCTATATCTATATATATATATATATATATGTTACATATCAATCTTAGTCTGCCATCCATGAACCATATAATTGATTAAACTCATCTCTTATAAAAAATCTTCCTTTCATTATCAGAAAATAAAATACATGATACATGTAAATAAACAGTCTCCTTTTAGCGGCGACCAATCCTCAGTATTCATCATTATACCAATTCAATATAAACACTTATTACTCTTCTTCATATGTATTATACATTTTCTTTAATTTTATGTATCTTTTATAAAAATAAAATATTAGAGGCATAACGAGGTCTAGCTAGAGCTATCTTTTAGAATTTCTTCATGTTCATCGAATGGGGAACACCAAAGTCTACAAAATTTTCTCAATCTTTAGTTAATAAGATTTTTCTAATTGTATATATATATATATATATTTAAATTCTTAGGATGTTATTCCTGTGCATATATATAGATATCTCATCGTTCTATTATTCAAAGCTCTTGCATATGTTCAATGCAAAAAAATATATATGCATGCGCGCAACAACAAACAACTGGTCAAACTAAATAATTAAGTAACCTCTAGGCAGCATGGTCATGTGCAATTATACTAATTCCATAATTAAGCATAATTAAGTTTTGCAATTGTTCATAAAAAATAGTAACGATTTGTTTAGATATTAAAGACTACTTTTTCTTTTTAATGGATACAAAGGACTACTAAATTATCATCCTTATTAAGAAGCACATTTTTAATAAAGTTGTTTCTGTTAACTTTTTGACCAGCCAGCTATATATGATCATAAAATTAATTTTGACCAGCCATTTTAAAATTAATTTTTCATAAATGATGTTTACTAAGCCAGCAAAACAAGCATGAAAACTTTGCTGCAGTACAGATTTCCCAATTGTGTTATAGTTGTTTCAATTCTTGCTTCAAATTCACTCTAAAAGAGCTAAGCATTTTTTCCCCCATTAAAAAGATATGTTCCATGGACAATGATCTTTATCGCTTACTGAACTTCAAAGATCAAAGCTATATACCCACTTGCTACAGCGCCACTCAAACAGGGCTATCTTTTTCTAGGCTTTACGACAAAACCTACATGGAGCACATTCATGAACCAGAGTTAAGCTTATAAAAAATCAAATTTTGTTTGATCATTCATTAGCTTCATTTTTTTTTTTTTCACTTGCATATATATATATATATATATATATATGTATATAATCCTTCATCTTTACCTTTTAGCATGTCATGTTTATGGAATGGGGAACAAGGACTCAAAAAAATATTCATCATTCATTTTTATTTTCTATTTATTTTATTGTTTCAAATTTGTATTTATGATTAAAACTTTATGACCTTGACAAGTCAAAAGTTTTTTCTCAAGGCATGCTGCTACACAACGTATGCACAACTTTTTCAATTAAGCTTATCAAAGATATATCCACCACATGATCCAACATTTGACAACCAATTTAAGAAATGAGAAGGTGGAATCTTGGATCATGTGGTGGTTAATCCGTTGTTTTAATGGAGCTTAACTATGTTTTATTTATTTATTTATTTTGGTTTAATGTTAATAAACCATTTTGTCCTTTACGGTCGTCTTCCTTTTCTTTGATCTTTCTTTATATTCAAAGTTTAGGACCACTCTATAACAAAGCCTTTGAATTACATAATTAAGCATATACATAGCATTTGGTTTATATATACTTTATTGTACAAAGCATCTTTCATTAATAAACTGTTCCAAGTGTATACTTCTCCCCCCTAAAAGAAGTAAAGAACTAAAAAGCCTCTCTAAATTATATTAATGTTTTTGGACATGTTCCTTACGGCGTCAAGTGGGGTTCAACTTGTAGAATATTTTACCAAAAAGGAGTAGCATAGCTTATAATTAGCAAATTAAAAACAACAAAGCAAGTGAAAACTTACTAACTAAATCACAGAGAGAGTTTGAGTGAAAACTTACAAACTAAAACACAGAGAGAGTTTTTCTTTTCCATCCAATGAGTAAAGCTAAAAAACTATTAAACATTAACAACGATTTTCCCAAGAAACGAACATTTCCCTTCTTTTTCAGCAACACCTTTTTGCTGGTTTAGAAACCAGAGAGTATAGTACTGCTTTCCGTTTCCATGCATGAACCCAGATGATGTATGCACGCGCAAATGTCGAAAACCAAAAATGATCACAGTGTCATCTCTTCGTATTGAATAAAACGCATCACTTTTATGTTATTAATACCTTGAAGAAGAAACAATTAAGCTCCTCCTTAAGTCTTGCATATTTGTCATGTTCAATGGATGAGGCTAAACCACGCATTTGTCCATGGAATTATATATTCTCTTATGTATGATTTGCATGCCATTGTAATTAAATGGTATCTTTAATCTTGCTTATCATTATAGCTTACTCGACGGGTCAAAGCTCTTATAATGTCAGCTAATTAAGTTAGCACACTGACCATGACATAGTTTATTCATGAGATAGTTTATTTTCTTTTATACATTGATAATTAGCTTTACAAAAAATTTTGCCATACAATAATCGAATTCCCTTGTCCAATGAAGTTATATGGGGAACTACTAAACGGTAACACCATTTATGTGAAATTCGATACATTGGCTTTTCCCGCTCAGTTGCTTGAATTTTGCTATAAGAACATGTAGGAAAATTTTCTTTGCTCTGTTTCAAAATCGATATAAATTAACTTGTTTGTCAAGTTCTTGAACCTTAATCGTTCAGTTATCGATTTTCTTTGCTTATAACAAATCAGAAACAGAAGAAAATGAATGATGCACTTTCTGCTTAATTTTGAGGATACAAAACTATGCATATGAAAACAAACTAAACACTAGGAGGAGGAGCAAAGCCCACAAACCATGCAAGCCTTGTCTTTTGTGGGGTCAGAATACGCTCGGCTAAGTTATATTATTTATTTATGACAACATGATTTATATATTAATGAAAACCAATTGAGAAATTAAGAAAGAGAGAAGAAATGGAACATGGGTTGATTAACAACTTGTCTGCTCAACTAGATTTTGCTACATGCTGTTCCATATTGGCACAAGTGGGAGATAACAAGTGAGTTGGTCCTCCACTCTCAGAATTTAATTTTGTTAGGATTTTTTAACCAGGGTCTATAGTAAGCCAAGTTTTGGACCATCCATATGCTGTTTGTTATCTTTTCTTTCTTTTATAAAAAATCATCACTTTTGGTTACTATTAATTATATACATATATATACATGTATCAGAACGCAAATCAGTTAGGATAAAGTGCAAATGACTAATCTACCGTAATTGATTTGCACTGTATTATAACATTACAAAGTGCAGAAATCCTAATGCGATCAGACTTGGTACATATCCTATTTCATTTATTGAATAACTGGGTTTCCTTTTCTGTGTGAAACTGGTTTATTAGTCTAGGATGTTATTTGGACCTATTTCCAGCACATCTAGTCTCTAAATTATAATTGATATATAGGTGTTAACCATATCTACACCAGCAAATGCAGAGTTCTTTCTATACTTAATTATTCCTGGATTTAGAATTATAAATCAGTAAACTGGAAATTTTGCAGAACAAAAAACATTACTAATATTTTATCTGTTATTGGTCAAGTTTAGAGCAATTGTCTGATCATAAGAGAGAAGGTTTGGAGGCATGGAGGTTAGGAAGGGAGTGGCGTGGAACCCATTTTTCTGTTTGATATATCAAAACCAAGTGGAATGGGTATCTCACACATGCCTCCATGTGACGAACATGTTCTTCAAAATAACCTTCAATCAGTCGCCGCTTTGCACCAATGACTATTATATTTTATATGTTGGGAACATGATCTTATCTTATTTCGAAGATCTATTAGGATGACAAATGTTAAAGATTTTACATTTTAGTCTCAAATCGTTAATTGGTAACACTTAAAACGCCATGTTGCCGAAGCATCATTACTCAAATATATATATATGTATAGTATCACTATAATATTAATAAACTTCCAAATCTTAGTGATAAGAAAAAGACAAAAGAAATAGAAAGAAGAAGAAACAAACTACCAACCAAAACTTGGTCAAAACCTTGAGTAGAAGAGAGAGAGAGAGAGAGAGAGAGAGAGAGAGAGAGGCTGTTGAGGGGGACATGAACATCATTCCCCATATCTTTGTTTAAAACGGAAAGCTTATTTTTCTCGTTGCTGTCTAATTCTGAATATGGAATATCAAAATATGTATGAATAGAAGCGACAAGAAATCGTCTTGGATGATTGGATGAAGCATTTTTTTAATTTGTTTTTTTTCTTGTTCTTGGATGCTCTAAATGTTGGTGATCATCATGATCTAATTATGATTAATTATGGTGATGATTGGATGAGATTTTCTGCCGCCCCCTTTGTCAGATTATCTTGTGCTAAGACCATGGATTATGATTGGAAAATAATGTTGCTCAAACCAAACTCTTTGCGAATCTAATCATCTGTTCTGAAATGTTTCTTAATTATCAAATTGAATTGGAGTTGTTTTTAGTGTTCAATGTCTCAAGCAATCTCTTGGTTTATGAAATTGTATAAACAACGAAAGGGAAATCTGAGGATATAAATCTCTTACTACAATTACTCACATTCTTCCATGTGAATAAGATGTAGATATAAATAAATAAATAAACAGCATCAATTCAGGTAATACATGCATTTAGCTGAATGTTGGAAGTGCCAAATTATGTCCACTTTTTTGAAGTTTGCAAGGCAATTTATTTGCCCAATTGATCATGCCGTTAGAAAAACTTGAATTTCCTTGTTATTGAAGCATATATATGGTTCATATGTAGGCATAAATTATAATAGTCCTGCTTCTTCAATTTTCTACTTTTTTTCCTGAGCTTGTTCATGCATGTTTGGCGATGGGTTACATTTTAAAATGTGCATTTCAATTTCTAATCAAACACTTGAAAATTCAAAATTTTTTTTGTTGTTGTTGTTTTTTTTTTTTTGCTTTTTGTTTTTTGATGGGAGGCACAGAACACTTTTGGGAAAATAATCTAATGCTGGACGGGTTGCGAAACTGAGCTTGATACGTTCGTACAAGTTCAAGGCCCAGGGATATTGGGCCGAAATGGATTAGTCTGCTAACGCAATATCCAACACAGGACCAACGGGGGTGTCCGTTTGTCTCTAAGCCTTACAATGAGAACATACGGTAAAACCCAACCAGACTACATGTTCAGTGATGAGGCCTAGAACTTTTATTAGATTGGAATCTATAAAGTGGAAATAATAATAATAATAAAAGAAGGTGAAAATGAAAAAGATAGTCGTTTCGATGAGACTATGTGCGATTAGGTCCAAAATAAAGAGATAAGAACAATGGTTACAATTATCATTTCAAGAATGATGTGGAAGGAAATATTAATGAAAAATAATAATATAAAAAGTGGAGATTTTGGGAAATTTTCCTATGCCAAAATTTTATTATAAATTTTTTATAAAAAGAATGAAAAGGACAGCACTCCGGTAGTTTCTTGTGTTAATTTATAGATAATATATATATACACATATATGTGTGTATATAGCTTTAATATGGAACTATAGTTTTCATCAAGTGATTATAAATGCCAATTGTTACTACTTGTCTAATTAAAAATTTAATATTAAATTATTAATTGAAGTGGTATTCTCAATATTTAACATGTCTATATATTTTTATTTTATGTTGAAAATATGTGTCCAACAAAAAATTATAATATATATACATATATACATATATAATTTTGTTATATAAAATGTTGCTATAAAATGTGTGCATGCATTTTATATCGAGTGCATACTCTCTTTTAACCACTATAGTGGATTTATATTATATAATTACATGTAATTTACTAAGCATACTTTTGCCTGCACTCATTTTATTGCAAAATTTTATATTTGTATATAAATCTGGTTCAAATGTTGATATGAAGTTGAGGATAAATAATTTTAAATATTTAGAACCTAAATACATATAATTCAACATTTTGAAATTCCATTTATTCTTAACTTAAAATGTTAAGAATATCTTTATTTGAGCATCATTATTTCTAGTATCTTTTGTTTATCTCTTCCTTTTCACTAAATAAGATGACTTGCAGCCAAAATAGGTAAATATTATTCCTTTATGTATTCAAAATTCACAGACATTTCTGAATCATGTATTCTGTATACTATGAATATGTATGTACATAAATTTCTTAATAAACTCAAGACATAACAATATTTATCCAGAATGGTGACTTTCTAAATGCTCAAAACAAACTGAAACCTAAACCATGTCGAGAACTGATCAAGAGTGCTTCAAGCTAAACTGTCACAGAAATAAAACAAAATAACAAAAATATTTTGCTATTAAAAAAGATAACCATACGTAGATGAATTGAATATGTTGGAATAAATGAAGGTTCAGCTGGCGGCAGTACACAAAGAGACCAATATTCAAGAGCCAAGCTACATCATTATCAAAGATAAAAAAGAGCCAAGCTATATGTGGTTTGACTTTGTGTTAACTAGGTGAGGATTAGTGTTGACCCATCTGAAACTAGTTAAGTCCTGACTTAATCTTCAGGCAAAAGGTAACTCCATCTGTCATCTCTCTGTAGTACTAATTGCTTGCTTTTTGTACTTTTTTCCTTCACAAAGGCTGCTGTGAGAGAGCTTCAAAGAGGACTCCTGTGAAAAAGCTTTGACAAAGTTCCATCTGATTTAACTATCATGACCAAGGACAATGCGTATTCCATTTAGAGCTTCGATAACCCACTATTACACTTTCTAAAATCAACCAAATGATCATGCTAGCTAGCTAGAACGACCATGAATTGAAGAAACAATGTGGAATAGAAGAGGGATATAATATATATTTAAATGAGCTATAACCAAGTAATTGTCTATTAATTCCATTATATATTCAAGGAATTAATTTTACTGACATATATCATTTAAATGGGATCTTATACAAAAATTGACAATAAAGAACAAATTGTACAAGAACTATATATATATATATATATATATGTGTGTGTGTGTGTGTGTGTGCGTGTTACTGGATGGTGTACAACGTATAATACGTGGTATATGCAAAACGAATAGCCCAAGCAATGAAGAGAGGAACCATGTTGCCATCTAAATCAACATCTGTGTTCTGTGCAATGGATAAATGTTAAGTACATGAAATTTCTAGCAGAAAATGGATCAGATGCGTAGAGATGAAAAATACTTTCAATAAATGTTTTTATTTGCTAAAATCATACTCCGAAGATTTTTTATGTCCATTACTTTTTAAAAAGTTACAACTATATTTTTTGTGATGATGAATAAGTTATAACTAGATATATACATATATGTATATATATATATATATATTAAAAATAAGAAAATAGAGAGGAAAGAAAAGAGAGAGAGAGAAGTGATCAAGCAATTTGTACTAAGATTAGTATATATTTCTCCAATTTCATATAATTTGCATTCTTTAGGAAGACCAATTTCATATCTTCAGTTTCTTTATTATATCCGTACAAATATAGCAGGGAAATAAATGCTGATATATAAAGAAATTTTACGAAAATCTTAAAATTCTGGAACCGACTTTAGGGACCATGCAAAATAAAATTTCGATATTAATGGAACATAAATATGTAAATCAAACAACCTAGTTAAAGAAAAATAATGGAGGAAGGGAAAAATCTAGGTCCAAGACTGAAGCAAACCTGGGTGAGTTCCTTTTTTTTTTTTTTTGGCTGGCTCAGTCCTCCATACGGGTATACATAAAATCACAGATCTTAGAATTATCTTAAAAAGTAAAATTAGCAAAAATGCAATAAAAAGTCAGTTCACCCAAAAAAAAACCCTAAAATCGCCATAGCAAAAAGCAATGAAAACCTACCTATCTAAACTACAAAATCACATTCCAATTCTTTTTAAAAAAAAAAAAAACAAAAAAAAAAAAAAACAAAAACAAAAACAAAAATTCCACGTAACAAAGAAGAAAATAAACAAAGTGACTCACCGAGTCTGATAAATCGCCCACAGAAAAAAAAGGTATACAGCTGAGATGCGAAGCAGATTTTTGAGTAGTACTAGTACTTGCTCAAGCCACAAGACAACCACGAATGATTGTCGTTGGGACTTCTTCTATTATTCCAAAAACACTATGTGAGAGAAAAAGCCCTGAAAGCTGGCATTTAGATTCACATACATACTAATCGAAAAAAGTAGATCGAGATGCAAAGTTTTTTTTTCTTTTTCTCAAAAAAAAAAAAAAAAAACACCAATTTGGAATACTCTCAAATATTCAAGGAACAAAAAGTATACCCTTGGATTTTCCAATAGTACACAAGTATATTATATCTTTCTTCAACCATAATACAAACCCACAGTATCTGAGTTTATCGGCCTCCATTTGAAGAACCCCTTTATTTTTTTCCCTGAAAATAAATCCTCGAGAAATATAAAACTCAGTACAGATTACTTACTACATATCACCATTTGGATTAAGCGTCGACGTTTCGGTATCTCAGGTGAAAAGTACAACAGCATTATAAAAACTTAAAAATATAATAAATATATGTATGGTGACCTTGGGGTCAACCAACGCAAAGCCCCCCAACCATGTTCTATTTATTTATTTTTTATCTGGTTAAAAGAGAATCGACCAATAGCAAATAAAAGCATCATCAACGTCAAGAAGAGGGATTTATTGAAATAAATTAATTAAATCATTTTCAACTTTTATTATTCATCCCAAAAAAAAAAAGTAAAAAAAAAAAAAAAAAAGTACATGACCTTCTTTTTGTGATCTGGGTTTTGTTTACCTTGTGGAGTGCATCATCGTCGTCTTCTTCTTCTTCAAATTATCTGCAGGTATTTACTTTTTTTAGCCACTGATTGCCGCTGCAGCATCATCAAGATTCCCATATCAAGTGGTCATTGTTGTAGAGCAATGGAGCCAAAAAAAAAGCCCCACAAACACCCACCAATAGATTGTGAATCTTGATGATGCTCCATCGGCAAACAGTGACTGGGACTTCTCTTCTTTTAGATCCTCATCGTTTATACCATCATTATCCCCATGCAAAATAAATAAATTAAAAATTTTTAAAAAGGAGAAGAAGAAGATTGTTTGGATGAACCCTAACCCTAAAAATCCTATCCATGAAAGAAAAAAAGTAAAAAGCAGGAATATAATAAACAAATAAATAAAAACTTCAAAAAGTTCAAACCCGTCTAGCTAGATTATGAAACAACAAAAACCCACTTGCTAAAAAGAAAAGAAGAAAAAGAAAAACCCTTCAAAAAGTGATCTTTTTTTGTGCATAAATGAGAGAGATTTAGAGTGGAAATGGGAGGGTTAAAGAGAGAACTGAGGGATAGAAGAGAGGTGGTGGGTTTATATAAATATATAGAAAGAAGGAGAGAGAGAGAGAGAGAGAGAGAGCATAAGAGAGTAATCAATAGGAGAGAGGGAAGAGAGAAGAGAAGGGATTGGTTGGTGGCTGAGAAATTTGTCAGTAAGGAGAGAGAAAATGTTTGTGTATAACCCCATAACAGTTAGCCATCGTAATCCTAGGCACCAATTTTACCAAAAACTTTATTAATCTCTCTCTGACCCACACACTCACCCTTCCACACATGTCAACACAATATATATAATAGAGATATTATTAAGGAATTTGGAAAATGAAATCAAACATAATACATAATACATGCATACCCCCTAGTAAATAAATGTAATTCAATTGATTCGGAGATAAAAGAGATAGAGATAGAGGGGTTAAATTATTGACAATACTTGGCGTTTTAGGTTTGGTTGCGTCCCCTACAAGCATTTTCTTCAAGTTGGGGTGCTTAAAGAGGAATTGACAGGGCCCTGACCCTCAGACCCTGACCCTGACCCAGACCCACACATTTTACCATGGGACCCGGGCTGAGTAAGTGCCACCTCTCAATTCCTCTCTAGGGTTTTCTTAGGTTCCTTGTTTTGGTCCCTCATTTTCCACTTTTGGTTTCTTATTATTACCACCTAAAATCTCTTTTGCATATTTTATCACCCTTTTTTGGGCCTGTTTTAAGTTTTTTTGATGTGTTTTGGTTTTGGGTCTATTCCATCTTGTGCTTTTCCTATGTTGCATATTCTCTCTCTCTCTCTCTCTTTTTTTTTTTTTTTCTTTCCAAATTCCAATACCTTTTGTTTACTTTTTTTTTTTCCCCCTTTCTTCTACAAATTAGAGTTAATTAACCCAATTTTGATTTTATTATTTATTATTATTTTTTCTGATTCTGATTTAGTACTTTTCCTTATTTTAACTTTACTGGTAGATGAATTTTTATGGCTATTAATAATATTATTCAAAGCATCCATTAAAGTAGACATGTGGAGAATTTACATTATGTCAACCCTCGGGACTATTGGGAATTAATTGTTGTTTCTTCTACGTACCTAGCTCTTTCTTAAGGGTTGTGGTTGATTTGTTCACAGTGATAGGGAATACCACTGAGATGCTTCCTGAGACAACTAAACCATGTAAACTTATCCTATTTGTGAGTCGCAGGTAGACACTTGACTTTGGCTGTTTGCGTTACTTAAAAGCTCTCTGCAAACCCACTTTTGAATGGACATTCAATTCGTGCATTTTTTTTTTTTTCCCTCTATCATTTTATGCTGGTCATTTTCTGGATGATCATCCAGTCCCCACCAAATAATAAAAACTGTTATGTGGTATTCTTCATTTACACGTATTTAAAATATCGATCACGTATCACTACATATATATATATATAGAGAGAGAGAGAGAGAGAGATATTATATGTATATACATTTATCAAATGATATAGCAGGTAGAATGACATTAATTATTTTAGTTTTTGCTTATTTGTATATGTAGATTATATTAATGTGTTAATCATTATTATACACAACAATTACCATGTCACATGCTAATTTTGTGAGCAATACTACTCTTTGAACATGTCTCAAAATTTTAACCCTCTGCCTTGCTAATGGCAAAGCTACTAGATTATTATTTTATTAAATTTGCTTATTTGTATATGTAGGTTATATTAATTTGTTAATCATTAATATACACAACAATTGACATGTCACGTGGCAATTTTGTAAGCAGTAATACTCTTTGAATATTTATCAAAATTTTATGTTTCATTTAACCCTCAGCCGTTTAGGGCTAGGCTACTATAAAAACGACATCCTAGTTCGATCTTCCCTATCTCCAATATCGGGGGAAAAAATGGTAATATAATATTAATGCTTAACACACAAATTTTCTTTTTTCTTTTTCTTTTTCTTTTTTAAATTCTGATGATGAATGGTTTAACCATTAATTGGTTAATGTGCACCTTTCTTTTTTACACGAATTTAAGGTGGAAGAACCACCCTGCAATACATTTCGGCCGCGTATTATGTTAGCAATGTAAGATTTTTATGGCAAGTGGTAAAAAGATTCCCAATCTTTTGCGAATCCGTAAGTGTTACGGTGGATGGCTGTCACATTGTTTGGTTTATTACAAGGAAAAAAAACAAAAAAAAAAAAGATTTTTAACCTATTTACCTTCATATATATAAGAAATCTACCGTGAGTGGAGTGGGCATTAATATATAATGGGCATGATTCATGCAATCACATAGGTTGGATATTGATAAGTGTGGATGATTGTTGCTAATTTATAATGGATAACTTCCCCTATAATAGCATTTTTGCCATGTGTTCAAAAGATAGTTTTTAACTTATTCTAGAAACATATATATTTATGTAGATTTTAAAAATGGAACCTATATATTTTCATTATAAGTTTATGGGTTATCTCCTAAAATATCACTTTGAATTATATATATATATATATATATTTACATATATGTAGAGAAAGATGTTATATTATAAATTGTTAAATTTTATTTGTCACATAAAAAATATAGATATTTATTTTTAAAAAAATCTTTCTAATGATTCTGTCTAAATACCTTATCAATATGATGCGGCAAAAAAATAGATTGACACGGTTAAGAAAACTATCCATTTTAGACTATATGTTAGACAATATGATTCAACAAAAATAATATTTATCTGGAATATAATAGATTTTTACAAGGAAAAAAATAAATAAATAGATATTACTAATTATTATTATTATTTTATTTAAGAAAAAATAAATAAACATATTATTAATTAATTAGGATTTAGATTGATTTTAAAATTGAATGTTTATCAAAGAGACATTCATATCATATAGACTAGATGCCCTTTCAATATTTATACCGAATAGATTGCAATCCATAAAACCAATGGTGAATGCGGATTGATGTTTATGTGGCTTGAAAATTAACATTGTAAAATTAAGTGACATAAATATAAAGTTAATTTTAAATTTATTCTCTAATAATAATATGGAAATTGCTATTTATAGTTATTAATTAATTACATATATTTTATTAATTTTTTTTTTTAAAAAAAAAGATATTTGGGAAAATTTATCTTTTAAAAAAATTTTACAATGTATTACAGAGCCTTCATAAGTATAGAGTTTAATGTCTTTTTTTTTTTTTCTTATCACATTAGCTTGATATAGTGTTTAGACAGATTCCTTTTTTTTTTTTTTTTTTTTCTTTGAATGCCTACTTTTCTACAGTATTAAAAAAATTATGCAATAGACAAAGCTATTGAAAATGCTCTTAGCTAAAATTTTTATATTGTTTTTGTATTATCCAACTTATTCTTCACACCATCTATGGTAGTTATATATAAAAAATATTCATGCTCTACAAATAAGTTAATTTGTCAAACTTAAAAAAGAGAGCAGTACAATCATATATATATATGTATATTAAATGATTGTAAATATAAATTCAACAAATTTCATTATTAAATGAAGTTGACTCAATTAATAATATCCTTCACTCTACACTATAAAATTGTTAGTTTCAGATACAAATAAAATTCTTTACTTTTAAAAATCTGACAATGTTTGACACGTAATAGTTTTTGAGACATTTTTACTTTATTATAGCAAAAGTTTAAATTGCAAAATTATGGTTCTGATAATTTATAACAAATTTCATATCATATTTTGAAGATACCCCTTTTAATTTTCTTTATATAATTTGTAGTTGCTTGGATGAAGAATGATCATTGTTTGAGTGGAATTATTAATCTTGATCAAGCAGCTACTAGGCATCTATTTGCTTTAGATTTATTTCAAACCAATCTGAGTTTCTAGAACATTGTTTGATCTAAAATCTCTCAATACACCCCCCTCCCTCTCTCTCTCTTTTTAATTTTAACTATATATAATTACCTACTAAGTCCATGCCCACGAAGATAAGTGTTCACCCAATAACATAGCCAATTTTCCTAATCAAAGTCTCTGATTAGTTTACCAAACACATTGATTTGAAAGTTGAAATGGCAATGCAGGCCATACAATTTGCACAGCATGGTCACAAATTAAGAACTTAACATGGTTACAAACCTTATGCTTAAATGAAAAAAAAAAAAAAAAAAAAAAAAAAAGGGAGGAGGAGAAGAAGGAAATTAATCAAATGGCCCCCATATATAATATTTGCGTGTAAAATAAAGATAAGGTAAAGAAAAATTAGTGCACTGATTGCATTAATTCCTACGTCATGATCCTGACCGGTATGCTTAATGTCACTCTGCAACATCAAAAGTGGTGACGAATTTTAAAGGCAAGGCAATGAAGGATATAATGGTAGTTAATTTGGTAAGTGGAGGGTTTTTTAGTCCAAAAGGAAATAAAGAAAAGGGGCCTCATTCTCGGTTGATCGATGTGGCACTTTGAGTGAGACAAGTTAGCGTCCAACACGGAGAAGTGGTGCCAACTCCATCGCACAAGACAGACATCCCTCCACCTCGTACGGACTCACTTCTCCCTCTGATTTTACACTTTTTTTTTTTTTTTTTTGTTTTTTCTGAAAACGCTCTCTCTGATTTTACTTTGGTCACCGTGTAATTCATATTCACTGCTCTCTCCAATGCTTTTTTTTTTTTTTCCCCCCTCTCTCTCTCTCTTTCTCTCTCTCTCTCTCTCTCTCTAGTTTTGCTACTTTGTCATTTACCGTGATGATGATTACTGAGAATTTTGTGGATGTGGTATTATTTGCTAATTGGTAATTTTTAATTATGTATCTGAAAAAGTAAATGTTTTGAAAATATAATAAATAGTATATGGATTTAATTTATAATGATCATTAATATTGACAAAAATAAACAGAGAAATGAAGGTGATTTTTTTTTTTTCTCTATAAGAAAACGTCATCAAAATGCACTTATAACATTTGTTGAAAGAGTAATTATGCCAATGATGAGCGAGGATCCTCAGAAAGAGATGAAATTTGGTTTCTGTGTACCGTATTTGAGCCAATAGCTCTTTTTTGGTGAATTAATTGAGCCAATAGCTAGCAAGCAAATACCCAACTAATTCTGATTCTTCCTCTATACATTTAAGGATAAGAATGTATATAGTATCATGCTTTTTTCTTTTCTTTTCTTTTTTTAAAAAAAAAACAAAAAACAAAAAAACAAAAACTTTATCCCAAGATTCTCCATCACTCAGTTTTAGGGATATTCATCGAACGGTAGAAAAATAGTCATCGATCGGTTATGTCAATTGAGAAGCATTTTGTAGATTTTGAAAACCGACTGAAACCAATCGAAATTTGTGAGTAGGTTTTGGTTTTGGATCAACAAAGTCAACAAAAAAATAATTAATTTGACCTTTTTTTATGTATAAAATATTGTCCAAATATTAAATATTTATTATATATATATATATATATATAAACTTTACAAATATCAATATTTTGTTATTTTTGTCCATATATTATATATCTCTATTTTGTTACTTTTTCAATATTATATTTCTATTTTGTTTTTTTTTTCAATACTATATTTTTATTATGAAAAAAATAAATACAACTTCTTTAAATTTTACTTTTGTTTTTAATATAGTATCATTTTAAAAAAATTTTAATAATAAAATTAGAATTTGAGCAATTTATCATTGTTGACCTTTTTTTTTTTTTTCACTTCCATAGTTTTTTTTCTTCCTTTTTTTTTTTTTTTTCTTATTTCTAGGTACTCTAAAGAAAAAGACAAAACAAATACACGCACTTCCTCTAAAATTGATAAATTTTTAAGATAATATTGCTAAAATCTCCTCCCCGGTTTATCCCCCAAAAAAAAAAAAAAATTTAGATATATAACCATGATTGTCTCGAATACAACTTAAAAAATTAAGTTTACTCACATCAAATTCATTTAAAACCATTATTGTAAATGATAAAAAAAAATATTTTTTCCTTTTTCTTTTTAAAAAAAACTAAGTTTCTATGAGTCTTTTTCTTTTCTTTTTTTTAATGAAAAGTAGTTATGAATTGTCAAATTAGTTTCCTAATTTTTAAAAATTTCATTAAATGAATAGTAAATCGGTATTTCATTAAACGAAGAGTAAATTGGTCAGAATCTAACTCTATTGCTAAAAGTTTAAAAAGTAGCACTGTATTGAAATAAAAGCTAAATGTGAAAGGGTTGTGATGATATTTTTTTTATAATAAAAGTATAAAATTGAAAAAACAGTAAAATAAAGGGATGTAGTAGCTAGTGATATTTATCTTGTAAAATATATATATATATATATATATAAAATAAATTTTTTGGTTGGTTTCGTTAACCATCAATTTTCCAAAACTAACACCAATATCGGCCAACCCCTCCTTTTGTAGTAACTTTTTTTAAATTTTTGTTTAATTTTCAATTTGGTTAGGCTGGTTTTTTTGATTTTCTAATTAAAATGCACACCCCTACTCAGTTCTATACTTTAATCTGGGTGTCAAATTAATGGATCTCACATGACATAATAAAAATATACAAACTCACATGATAATTTACGAATTTTGGTTGATGGTATCGTATCAAATTCATATATATGTTACCAAATAAAACCCAATAAATTTTTGAATTTTAATGGATAAAATACTATACTACATGATAAATTTATTAAATTCATCAATGAAGGAAATTTTTATAATTATGCAAGTTTTATAATATTAAAAATATTTATTTATTGTTAATATGTATTGATTTGTTTTTTTTTTATTAGTGTTATCTAATAAAACCCAATAAATTATCAAGTTTTAACTGGTGAAATATGATAATATATAATAAACCTATTAAACTTATTAAATAGGAACATTTTTATAACTATGCAAGTTTTGTAATATTAAAAATATTTAATTTATTATTAAATATGAATTTATTTATTTTTTTAGTTTAATTTTTTAATAATCCCAAAAAAAGTTTATTTGTAAGTTTTTTTTTTTAAGAACATTATTTTATTATTTAAAAATTAAGTTAAATTTATATTTTTAAATTTGTATATAATTTTAATGGATTAAAAATCAGATGTAGAAAATATATTACATGGATTTAACGAATGGATTTAACGAACGGATTCAAATTTATTAATTTTCATTAAAAATATTAACAACTCATATTTGAATGAATTAAATTTACATATGATAAAATAAGATTATCTAAATTAACCCTTTTTAGATTATGCTTGATCAAAGATTTATGATTTCAAAATTATTAGTAAACAAAAAAAATAAATAAATAAATAAAATAAAAAACAGGCTGGACTGGTCCTTGAAATATTAAAGATATTGTGCAGGAGAGTTACATGTTGGCTGGCACCTGATCTTCTCTTGGGTCTGTCAAATCAGCCCTACTTTTTATTTCTTTTTATGAATATTTATAATAATAATAATAATAATACCAAAGCCAAGAACTTTTTAGAGATGCTAAGGTGGTCATTTGGATCTTCCTCTTCACCATCATCACATGCCCCAACTCCATCAATTCCTTCACTCACTGCAACACTAAAATACAAAAAAACACTTCCTCTCTATCTTTCTCTCTGCATACATAGTACTTGTATACAAACAGAGAGATAGAGATATAGAAAGAGAAAGAGAGAGAGTAGAAGACAAGCTGCTGTGCTTCCTCATTGATTAGCTTAGAGATCTTCTTTTCACACCAGTGTGGGGGCGACGTGCCCTTCTCGTGCCCTACAACCTTGTCCTCTTTTCTAAATCAATATATATAACTATCACACTCACTTCTTCCAAACGCATTATCTAATTTTTATTTTATTTTATTCTATTTTACTGGGGAACTGCTTATTAGTGCTTCTTTCTTCTTTTTCCATTTAATTTTGCTAAATTATAATATATAATTTACTTAAAGACTAATATTCCAACAATATTCTCAGGCCCATCCTCAAGGTGATAAACTGTTCCATTATTATTGATGGTCACAATACTTGTACTTATTGGATTCTCTAAAATATCTCCCATGCTCTGGTATATATTTATCTTCACCTGCACGTACTGAATGGCTAATACTGGACTTAAAGTTCAAAAGTCAATATGATGGAGATGATGAATAACAATACATATACTATACATGTCATTTAACCTGTAATGTTGAAAGTGGTGTCCCCAATTATTGTACTAGGTTATGATACTGTTGTATTCTCGAAAACGATTAATAATCAGAAATTGTAATAATTTACAGTCCATGTGAAAAATACTGTTAGATTCAGTTGGATATATATATATATATATATATATTTGGAAGTAGTTTTTATTTGACAAATACGATTTTGTCAATATATATATATATATATATATATATATATATATATATATATCTAATGGTATTTAAATTATAAAAATATTTATTAAAATAAATATTCATAACTTTTAAATGGTCATCTACCTCAATGTATCTAATTAAAATCTAAAATGATTTATCAAGAAATATTTATTAAATATTTTATTATATTGATCGCTCCCTAAAAGGGATCTAATTGAATCATGAATAAATTCACAAGAAATTACGAAAAATTTTTAGAAAAAAAAAATCACTGGTCAAGAGATAAAATTAAAATCACACCATCATAAATGGTTAAATTTTTTTAGTATAAAATTTATTATTGTGAGAAATTTTGTGGTCTCTATAATTCCGTCTTGCATATATTTCTGTTTTCTTCTTCTTCCGAGGAAATTAAGAAGCTGCAAGGGACCCTAGCTACAATTCTAGTTGCTGGGTCTGAAATGATTTGTCAAACACAGCCCAGAAATCTCGCTGAGTACAACACACAAAACAGACGCTACCTTGCATTTTTTGCATATCTCCTATTCTAGCTAGCTTTACTGCAATTGGAAATTCCTTCCAACATCTCTACCTAGTCATCGTATAGCCTTCTTTCAGCTGCATTTTCTTTCCTATATATATCTCTCTCTCATTTTTGTACCTCAAAGGCCCATCATTTCTTTTTTAAATATAATTTGGCAGACGTTTAATGAAAATTAGCAATTACGTGTTTTATAACAATTTTTTTTTTTTTTTGGGTCATAAATAACTCTTACATTTGTTGTAAGAATTATAATGAAGAATTTTTAGGTAATCGAGCTAAAAATTAGACATCCATCCCATCGAGAGAAGAGAAAAAAGGGAGTTGGATTTTTTGTTAGTAGGAATCTGAGTGAAGTAGTTTGAGGTTGACACTCAGAGTGGTATGCGAGGAAGTCTTTTTCATGAAGGTAAAGAAGCTCCATGCACGATTTTGCTTTTTGGGTATATTGATATTTGTTGGAGTGGTTGATCAGTCTCTCTCTCTCTCTCTTAACACTTTCTTTTTCTAAATATATATATATATATATATATTAGTAAAAAGCCGTGTAAGGCCAGTGCAGTACAATGATGATGAATTTTTTGGCAGTTACAATTACTAATTTTTTTTCAAAAATTTAAACTAACAGAGTTGGTCTGTTAAATTTCGGCCCCCCCTTTTTTTTTTTTTTTAATTTTTAGTGAAATTGTTGAACTTTGATCCTAAAACTTTTTTAGAGGAGGTTATTAAATTTTAATCTTAAGAACTCTAAGATTTTTTTTGGCTCTATACTAAATTGAATAACCTTTTTTTTTTTTTTTTTTTACAAAAATCAATAGAAATGGGTCATCATTTCTTTTATATATTTTTTAATATTCATTAAATGTAGGTTCGTTTTTTTTATGCTTATTTTTAAAAGCATACATAGGTTTATAATTTATAAATAGAGTTATTGAATTTTGAATTTAAAATATTTTGAATCGTTAATTTTGATATCTAAAAACTTAAATTAATAAGAAATGAATTATTATTTCATTTATATTTTATTTTTTCATAACATTAATATGTAGAAATAAATATTGAAAGATAAAGATTGTGTACTTCTATAATCCTAAATGATGAATATATTTGTGATAATATATATAAATCTATATATATAGTCTCGTAGATATAACCAAGTTTTTAACTTTAATAATGATAAAATTTAAATTTCTATGCTAGTCTTTTAATTAGAGTCTAAAACGGGATGCATTACCACTTGGGATAATAATGATGGAGTTTAAGTAGGAAAAAGTCAACAAAAGTGTAATTAATATTTGTTGTGTGACTGGAATGACATGGATAGTGATGTTGATGATGCCATGCAACGCAACCTTTCACCCTCTCTATGTGTGTATTTTCAGGTTCTTCTATAGTACTTCCTATAAGACTATATTAACTATATATCGATCTCATTCTGATCGATCTCTGATGTGATTATATGAATGACGCCATGTTCTCTCATCTTCTCTAAGAAAAATGTCTTTTAATATCCCTCTCTGGTTTAACTCCCTGATCTCTCTCTCTCTCTCTCTCTCTCGAACACACATATAGAAAAGGGTCATCATCATGTGCCTTTGGTGGTAGGATTCTGTACATATGTGCCAAATTACTGTCATAAATTTTGGTTTTGAAATATTCAAAAAGCAAAGGGTGTATACATAAATATTTCTTCATTGCATAATTTTTCTTTTAGCCGACCCATGTGCTGCATGCTTGTATCACACGCGCGCGCACACACACACACATATGTTTATATATATATATATATATGTATGTTTGTAAGTACATTTTAAACTAATTGAAATATGATATATCGCACACTAAACATGAACAATATAAGTGCTTAACTATTACCAAAAAATATATAGAAGTGCTTAATTATCAGAAAAAAGGGGTCAAATCTAGGACATAAAAAATTAATAGAGACTTTTTATTCATTTTGAATATTATTTTAACTCTCAAATCGCACATGATTTTATTAAAACACCAATAAGTTATACATATACAAATTAAAGAGAGTCTCCAAAGTATCTTCCCCACCAAACAAAAAAACAGAAGGAAATGAATAAAGAAAACGAGGCTCTCCTAGTCCTATTGTTGGTTTTATGGTTGAATAGCAGGTAAGACGTCGATATAAAGCTGAATGGTTGATAATGAGATATCTAATCTAAGCTCTAAAGAAATTATATTAGTTAATACTAAAATTTAAGTAAATATACCTTAAAGGTGTACATCAAATGGAAAAATAATAATTATGAACTAATATGAAGACCAAGCTAGTTCCCTATGTTAATTAATTACCTCATTATTCGATTAGGACTCTTTTCATATCTGAATTTTAATGATATAAAAGCATGGCTTTGTCATGAAGCTTACAGTAATTTGAATTTTTTTTTTTTTTTTTTTTTTGTGGTTCCCCACTATACATAAATAGGCATAATTCACATAACCATGTAATGTTATAAGCTACATATCTTAATCAGAATCCAGAAAATTTTCTTCCTACCTAATTGTTAAAGGGTCCCAATTATCTCTGCTTATACTACCGAATGGTGAAGAGTTTCTTTACCAATCTAGCTGTTACAGGGTTAGCTCCTCAAACCCAGGCAAGCCCATCTGTCTGAACAATATTGGTCCACTCTAAGCCCATTTTCAATTGATTTACAAAACAATGATTGGCCCAATCCTGAAACACCGTATTGGGCCGTTGTATGGCATCTGATGCTGAGGCAAGTGTTTCCCAAACAGATCGAAGCTTCATTCTTCTCTAGGAAGCGCGTTGCCATCTCGCAAAAGCGTCCTACTTTGATGATTGAATATTATTTATTTATTTTCCCTGGTGATTTAATTGAATATTATTTTATATTTATAGTTACTTGAACCCACATATAAATACATTCATTTTATCTTCTATATATTACGAGAGAAAAAAAAAAAAAAAAAAAAAGATCCCCAGCAAATTCTATCAATATTCAAAATTCGCATTGGAATGACACAAACAGTCATCTTATTGATCATAGTTGATATTAATTTCTAATATGTTGGACAAACACATAAACTCTGAAATCACACAGTGAGGGAAGCCATGAGAGGTTCTTCTTGTATACATATACTGATACATAAACCTGATTTAATAACTAAGAAAAATGGCTAAATTAACCAAACAAAGAAACTAATTGATAAACATAACCTAGCTCTCCTACATCTCTTCTTAGGTAACAAATATTTATATATACAAGAAAAAGCATACAATTGGTAGATCATGAAGCAATGATCAAAAGTCCAAGACCAAAGACACGCTCAACCTCAGAATCGGGTACGAGATAATATCCATTCTTTGGCGGATCTTGTTTGGTGGTGGTGGTGGTGGAGTGAAACCGTTTCTTCCTGGGAGCCGGAGGTGGAACCTTTGACGCCGGAATCCGATAGCAGCTGTGTGTCGGCGTCATGCAACCATCCTCCACCACCACCGCTCCCACTTCCATGGATTGTACGGCCTGTGTTTGGGACATGTTTAGCAAGTTGTAGAAAAGTTTCTAATAAGTCGCTCACAATTTTGTAGCACAAATACAAGAACAGTAAAATACAATTCTACAAACTTAGACTAAGCTTGTTCCGGAAGGTGCCATTTTGACTTATCTCATCGTATGGTGGAAGAAACTATGTTGGTGGGGTCCACGTGTGACGTGGATTCTGATTTATTCTTAGATGCCTATCACTTTTTTGTTTTTTTTTCCCCCACGTAAACATGATGCAAAGTCGTCTTTGTTCAGTCATGACTCGTGGACGGTAAGCATTCAATCTTTTTTGTTTTGTTTTTATTTAGTGAATCGGAGCATCCTATCTATGGACCACATGTCTATGGCATTTTTTGTTTTTTTGTTTGGGCTTTATCCTTGTTTTGGTTTTTACTTCTTTCTATGGGACCCTTTAAACTTAAAAAAGTAGGTATGTTTGGGTTCTGATGTGGTGCAGGACGATGCACGTGGAAAGTGCATTTTTTTTTTTTTTTTTTTTTAACCACGTCTTTTTCCAATGGTACGTCATTGCATGATTGGGTTTCTTTTTGGGCCCAATAGCCCATAATGATTCAACGTCGTTTCCTTACCCTCTTCCTTTTTGGGCTTCATCCAAATCAACATTCCTGATTTTGGGCCTTTTTTACGCACCTAAAACTACCCCCAAATTTATGGCATTTGCTGTGGTTTTCCAATCATAAAATTAATCTCCTGTTTGTTTTGATTTTCTTTTTGTAATATTTATCAGAATAAATAATTTCTTTTGGGTGCAATTAATTCATAGAAACTGTATATAAATCCGGCATACCCAATTCCAACCTGTTAATATCACCACAAATAGAGTCTCCCCAAGTGCGATTTCCACTATCAAGATTTTGATTTTTTTTTTATTATAATAAAAAAAAAAGGCAAGCAAATAAAAACATCCTGCTAATAAATCAGGAGGAGGTGGTCATCCTAACACTTTTCTGGTTCATAATATCTCCAAAAGATCTAAATAAGAAAATGAGAAACAAATCCAACAATAGAATTAGAAAGTCCTCCAAAAAATCTAGATAAGTAAAGGAGATACAAACCCACTAATAGAATTAGAAAGACCTTAGCGCAAAATTAAGTGCACTAACTTATCATTGGATCTTGAGGTCTAAACAAAAAGATGGAATAAAAAAATTGACAGAAATCCGAACTGTTCTTAATGAAATGAGTAGTGTAACAGTGGATGAAAAAGATGTCTGGATTATTAAGGTTTTTGATAACAGCTTTCATAGCATAAATTGAGCCAGCCTTTCTTAACAGCCATCCAGAAAGCTTTGAAGACTGCAGCTGCCTCAGGAATATCAATTCTCTGCCCTACGAATTGAACTTTCAAAACATATCCCAAATGGTTCCTTGCAACAGCACCAAGACTAGCAAAGCCAATCTTAATGGAAGTGCCATAATTGATTTTGATAATTCCAATAGATAGATGGCACCACGTAAGAGTTTCCAGTCCAGATAATTTTATCCTCAGACCACAAAAGTTAGCCTAGAAAAAATCTTGACAATATTACGTATAGAATTCTGATCAAATAGAGACTCCAAAAAACTCTATTAAGTTAGGCCTAATAATTTTGATATCGTTGGTAAATAATAATTAATAACATTTTACTATATTATAGATAGAACTCAGCAGCTTGCCTTGATGCTGAGTTTTTATTTTTATTTTTTATTTTTTGTGGTAAGTGATTATCAAATAAAGCATAAATTTAACGTTTTTCTATATTTTTTTTCCAGCAATTTATGCTCTTCCTTGTTATATTTTGAACTGTAAGAAATAATTTTAATTTTTATGTTTTTTCAAATATTGTTAGTATATTTTATGTATAACAACGTTTTACCGATTATTAGTTATAAATCAATAGAAAAAAAAATATTATTTAATGAAATAAAAAAGTTGTGTGATAAATCAAATTTAATAGTTACAAATATATAGGTATATATTTCTCAATATATATATAGATGTTGATGTATATAATAGACAAAAAATTTATGCAAAATATTTAAGCAAATTTTGTTATGGTAAAGTAAAAAAATTATTATTTTTTATTATAAAATAGCTCAATTAGTTGATATATTAGTTAGTTGCAAAATTTAATATACCTAAACATATCTACAATACTACATAATAAAACAAAATAAAATTGATGCTAAAATTAATAAAATATGAAAAATGATAATAACAAAATATTTAGTAATATAAGTAGATGTTTATTACATCAAATGTCTAAGTTTGTTAAGTCATTTTATAATTATAAAGATATTTAAATCATTTTTGATGCTATGTAGGAGAGATAAATTTTTTTGAATGGAAATTAACAGTATAAACAGCATTTTTTTAAATATTTAAAATCTTTAAATATAATTTGAAATAAATATATCTATATAATATTATCAAAAAAAAAATATTGTAATACTGTCAATTTATAGTTTACATTTTAATATGGTAGGTGGACACATAATTCTACAATGGTGGTTCCGAATTTTTTTATTTTTTCATGGAGAATGGTGGTTCTTAATCGTGATAGAATAATAAAACTCCTATCTGTCTAGGTCAGTCATAGGACTATAAATTTAGTCAAATCCCTTGTTTGATATAATATATATATATATATATATATATATACATATAATTTTTTTTATATATATTAGACTGGACAATACAATACAATAGTCCAGTCTTATCCTATCCTTTTAATCAATTGGACCAATTAATCTTAGGAAAAAAACATAGGTTTTTATTTTTATTTTTTATATTTTTGTTTTTTTCGAAAAAAAACATAGATTTAGATGAGACTACTTCATTATATGATGTTGACTGGAGTTGACCGGTTGAAAAATTAATGAAAATTGCAATGGAGTTTGCTGAGTTAGGAAATAATTTTTAACTTATTTTATTTAAGTTTAAATTATAAGTTATTCAAAAAAAAAAAAAACTTATATTTTGTAATCCAATTCAAATTTTGTTAGAATATTTTCATTAGCAAATTACATTTTACCATTAACATTTCATATTTTGATATTGGTATATCTTTTTTAATTGTATGTGTCAATATCAAATTTTAATATTGCATCTCTAATTACATGATAAAAAAAATAAAATTGATAAATATATATTTTACTCAATCATATTATGATATTGCACTCGATTCCACTTTTTTAACTTTAACAGTTAAAAAATAAAAAATAAAAAATATATTATATTATTTAATAGTATTTATCTTATATATTTTATTGTAGCATGAACCACATCAAAAATGCAAGATCCTGCAATTGGCATTTTTTGAAATATGCCATTGAAAACCACATAAACCACAACAATATTATTTTTTTAATATTATTATAGAAAAATATAAAATTATTAGAGATGCTCTTAATGTTCCAAACAAGTGATAATCTTCTATTGAAAACAATCAAATCCCATGCTTATGCCTCTTACACCCAATCTAGTACAACAATTCAAACAAGCCCTATTATAATAAAAAAATAACAAATAAATAAAAAGAAAATTGAAAAAAAACAATTTGGATATTCAGGGAAAAAAAAAGCAAAACAAAACAAAACAAAAACATTAGGTTACAAGGATACCATTTAGTTTGAAAAGGTCTCCTAAAGGCCTACTCCAAGTTTGGTCCTCTCCTCAAGTTTCAATTTGTTATGTACATATGTTTTTATTAACAATGATTAAGGATTCTATTATATTCAAACAACATTAAAATACCATTTGTTGCAATTTAGTTAATTTAATTTTAATTGTTACAATTTAGATTTTTTAATTAAAAAATCATTTTAATATTCTCATACCATTAATTATTGTTAATGAAAAACTAAATACGATAAAAATGCTACAAGTTTTAATTTGAAGCTCTAAATTGGAACATTTTAGGTTTACACTATTATTGTATTATGGAATAAGAGGGAAAGGAAAGGAAAAAAAATTAATTACTTTGTTGAGACCGTTAAAATGAAAAAAAAATAAAAAATGGAAGTTATAAGAAAGGAAAAAGAAGGAATAAAGTATGCTTATTTTAAGTATCGTTCAAATTTGACAAAAATCAAAGAAAAAGTAAAAAAAAAAATTAATGAATTTTTTAAATTTTTTAATATTACTTTTATTAATTAAGATATTTTATATTTAAAATATTTTATTAAAATATAAACTATATTAATTATTTTTTTCCATTAAATATTCATTTAAATAAATAATTATTATAAATATATATTTTTTCTTTTCTCATTAAATTTATCGTCAAAAGTGCAACTTTTCTAAAGGTTGAACTACAAAATTAAGCTATAAAAAATTAAAATAAATAAATAACAAATATGTACATTTTAAAACATATATATATATATATATAAACGAAGAAGTTGTGGTAGTTTGCTCTAACAGGAAGGAATAAAGTGCAGAAGGAAGCAAGCAGCGAGCAGTCAAGAGGTCTCCGTAAGCCTGTCGCCGGTGAAGCGGTGTGTGGGTTGGGTTTGAAGGAGAGAAGAATGCCATTCATATCGAGAATACAGCGGCAATCCGATTACAATCTCTTCTCCTCCTCCACTCCCATTGTTATCGACAATGGCTCTTCTTATTTCCGCATTGGGTACCCTTACACCCAATTCCTATCTTCTTTACATAAAACCCTAATTTTGCCCTAATATTTTTACGCACTCATTTTTTTTTTTTTTTGGCTTTTGGATGAATTTTTCAGATGGGCAGGAGAGACCGATCCTCGTGTTGTTTTCCGCAACATTGTACAGAGACCCCGCCATAAAGCCACCGGTACTCTCTTCCCCTCATCTTTCTTACTCTTCCATGTTTAAAGGACCTTAAATTATGTTTGGCTCCTTGGATTTTGATAATGAAGGTTCTCAATTTTGTTTTACAAAATGAAACTTGGGTTTTGAGTATTTTTTTTTTTTTTTGGCACAATCTAAAGAATTCAGTTTACTGGGTACTGTAAGAATCAGATGCTGGTCAAAACTTCTAAATTTTTCACCAATTTTATTTATTTATTTATTTTTACTAATTTTATTAATTTTCTTTAATGTTTCTCGTAGAAACAATGAGTATGCTTTTTTGCTTTTCACCAGCTGCAAAAGAAGCTTTTTCAAAATCTAATTCTGTCCTTCTTTGATATCCTTCCCCAAAGAAAGATTATCTCGTGCAATTAATAGTAATATAAGATTATCTGGGTAGTAACTCCTGTTATGATATCCCCTCATTTTGTTTACCATGCACAGGTGAAACAGTGTCTATAGTTGGTGACCATGATCCTGCACTGATGAAATACTTTGATTGCACTCGCTCAGGACCTCGCTCAGCTTTTGACAGCAATGTTGTTTATCAGTTTGAAATAATGGAATATGTAAGTTTATTCTGATTCTTTTATAAATTTACTACCATTTTCTTGATATTTATTTCTGTTTCTAGGGATGTCATATTTTTTATGGTCATGTTGACTTAAATAGAAAACATTTTTTTGAGGCAATTTTATGTTTCTTTATTCAATTTATGCATGTTTCTCTTATGCCTCACTAAGATAATCTTAATCTTGCATCTGTAGATTTTTGACTTTGCCTTTGACCGGTTGGGTGCAAATGGATCAGAGGTATGACTAAAAATGGAGGATTTCTTTGTCTATTTGACCAGACATTGGTTGATGCTTTATGGAGTTCACTGCAAAATACTTAACTTCTTCACTCAGCTATGAACAGCAATTCGCTTATTTCCTATATTTCACCGATGTCGAGGCTGAACATCCCTAGCGATTTAAAATTGACTGTATTAAGTCTCTGTCTGCGTTAATATTTAATTGCTGGCTCTCTAGCAGTTCTTACAAAACCTCTGGTTTGCATGTACAATGTTGGCCATGTGTTATGTTGGCCTTGTGGGTTTCTGTTGTGCAGTGAATGAATATAGATGGTTTCATTTTGACAGATTTAAGTTTACATTCAGATATCATTTTAATTTGGAGATGAAATAAGAATTATATAATGTTTAAGTGGACTTCTTCAGTAGCAATCGATGAATAAGTCTTTTATGGCATAGTTTGTTATTCAGTTCTATCTTGTCATGTATTTCTGAGTAATCACTACCTTAAATCATTTTGTCATTTTGTTAAGGATAAAAAATGGTTCATATATTCACATCGCCTTTTCTTGACTCTGTGTTACATTTGAGGGCAGAACAGATTGATCATCCAGTCCTGATTACTGAATGTGTATGCAACCCAGTCCAATCTCGTAGTAAGATGGCTGAACTTCTATTTGAGACCTATGGAGTTCCATCAATAGGTAACAACACCGACTATAAATTGTCCTGAAAACTTTAATCTCTCTAATGGCTGAGTGGTTTTATGGCAAAGTGATGGTCTTGCCCTGGATGATTAGGCTAAATAATGGGAAAAAGATGCATGATTGACTATGATCACTGGTATTAGTGGTTATTATTGAATGAGCCCAACCATATGGATATCCTGCTGTTATGCATTTCTTTTTAAACCTTCTGGTGTTATGTATTTCTATTTAAACCTTTATTGTCTATACTGTTGTTCTGATGATTTTGTTGTTCTTGCTGCTATCACAGCATATGGTGTTGATGCTGCATTCAGTTATAAATATAATGAACAGCACGGAGTTTGTGATAGAGATGGTCTTGCAATCTGCCCTGGATTTACTGCAACACATGTTATTCCAGTATGGTTCCCTAGCCTTGTTGTTTGCTTAATTCAAGCAATCAAATCCTGCATATTGGCAAAAAATGAATTTCTGCATGAATGTAATTTACTTGACAAAAATTAACTATACTTCATATTTTCTTTTATTATAAACACTGTCTATCATCATGATATTGTTGCTGTTGTGATAGTGATGTGTCACCACCATTAATGTAAGTATCTGTTATTCAAATTGGTATTGGTATCTGTATTTATTATGCTGTATTTGTTTGTATATTTTGTTTGGTTCATTTTAGTATGTTTGTTTTTTGTTTTGGTGCACGATTCCACCCCCTATTTAGACTCTTTAGGTAAGGTCATGCTTAGTTAGAATTGAGACATAACAGTAATATTTAAAATGAGGTTTCTCTATCTCATATATACACACTGATTTATTTATTTTTATTCTCAGTTATATTGGTGAAAAGGATAATGATTGTGTCTTTGATGGCAGTTTATTGATGGTGAGCCTGTTTACAGAGGATGCTGCAGAACTAATATTGGAGGATACCACGTCACTGACTATCTGAAGCAACTTCTTTCACTTAAATATCCCCATCACATGTGAGTGGAGTTTTGTTGGGTCTGATTCTTTCAAGCAGTTCTATTTGTTTAGAACTTCTAACCTTGTATATATAATTTAAAAGGGCTAGGTTTACATGGGAGAAGGTAGAGGACCTGAAAATGGAGCATTGTTATATTGCACCAGATTATGTTTCAGAAGCTCAATTGTTTCAGGTAACAAGCATTGCTTGTCGTAGCAGTCTCCCTTTTAAATCTGAAATGAGCTGATTCAACTTTTTGACAGAAAGGGGCCAAGGAAGCTGAAGATAAAACCAGGTGTTGGCAGCTCCCATGGATTCCACCACCAGCTGAGGAGCGACCTTCAGAAGAAGAGATTGCAAGAAAAGCAGCCATAAAGGAGAAACAAGGTCAGCGACTGCGAGATATGGCTGAGGCGAAGAGACAATCTAGGATAAATGAACTAGACAATGAATTGAGAGGCTTGGAATTTCTTCTAACTCAGCTTGAAAAAGTGGAAGAATGTGACGAAGCTAGTTTCCTGTCAAAGACTGGCTATATCTCAAAACAAGAAATAGAATCTGCGCTGATGAAGGTAACACAATCCTTACGAAAAGCAAAAGGTGAACCAAAGGGTGACCAAGCTGAGATTGATGAGAAGACAGATCTTTCTGCAAATGAAAAGTTTCCGCTTATTAATGTGCCTGACAACTTGCTCACTCCAGATCAGGTGTGGATTAAGTGGTTGATTGTCTATCTCAGAATCTCGAAATATGTTGATCTGTTACTGATATGTGTCCTTTTTGGATCAACTCATTGTTCCAAACATCTAAAGTTTCTCTTGGCTGTGGTCTCTTGAAAGGTCAAGGAAAAGAAAAGGCAGTTGTTTCTTAAGACCACATCTGAAGGCCGGCAGCGAGCTAGACAGAAGCGCCATGAAGAGGAACTAGAGCGGGAAAGGAGAAATCAGCTTGATGAAGTTAAACGCTTGTATGTGCTCTGCTTATGATGTTTTATAATTTAAAGTGAGGTTTCAACGAGAAAAAGGACCTGTTATTGAAATTAAGTTTTTGTTAAATTGAAATGAAAAATGGAGAGAGAGGTAGGGTAATGAATTTTCTATTTACTACATGTTAGGCATCACCAGTTCTTCTAGCACTTCTGTAATTTGGAAGTTATTACAGAAACTTTAAAATCTTGACCTTTGTTTCACTTTTTTTTTTTTTTTTTTTTGGCTCAGAGAAAATCCAGAACTTTATCGTGAGGGGTTGCATGCTAAATACAAGGAACTTTTTGAGAAAATTGAACAGAGAAAACGACTTAAGACAAATGGTGGCCACACAAATGGAAATAACTTGTCTGGAGGTGTTGGTCGTGGGGAGAGATTGAATGCTGCCCAAAGAGAAAGGATGCGCCTTTTAACAACGGCTGCCTTTGATCGTGGTAAAGGTGAAGATACTTTTGGTGCAAGAGATGAAGATTGGCAGCTATACAAACTGATGAGCAAAGATAATGATGATGATGATGATGGACCAGATGAGGATGAAGCAGAACTGACCCGCATCTCATCCAGGCTTCAGGTCATTTGAGTTTGTTCTCAATTATTAATTCATTTGTTTCTTATAATACCATTTTTTTTGGCCCTGATTATTTGATTTGGGTACAAGTCATAACAGATTATAACTGTTACAGGAAGTAGACCCAACTTTTGTTCCCAAGCCAGAAATTGGAACATTGCAGTCCACTGAAATGCCGCGGCTTCGTCCTCTCACTAAGGAAGATTTTCAGGTTGTTTTTGGGGTTGAACGGTTCCGATGCCCTGAAATTTTATTCCATCCCAACTGGATTGGGATCGATCAAGCAGGGTTGGATGAGATGGCCGGGGTTTCCATAAGGAGATTGCCATCCAGGGGCCAGAGCGTGGAGGAGCGACTGACAAATTCAATACTTATGACTGGTGGGAGTAGTCTCTTTCCTGGTATGAGCGAGCGCTTGGAAGCTGGAATCCGGATGATTAGGCCTTGTGGTTCACCCATAAGGGTGGCGAGAGCAATGGATCCAATTCTTGATGCATGGCGTGGTGCTGCTGCTTATGCTGCTGCCCCCTTGTTCTCCACACAAACTTTTAGTAGGATGGACTATGAAGAGAAGGGCGAAGATTGGCTACGCAGATATCAATTACGATATACATTATAATTTGTTTGCTGGATAAGTTTATTCCATACTATCTTACACTTCAGATGGTTAAAAAAATCAACTATTAGAAAACAAACCGTTAGCTGGTGTTTTAGTTTGGTGCATATAGGAAATTTTCATTCAAACTTTTGCATTGGGCACTTCATTGTTGGTACAGATGGATAACATTTTAAAATGCAGGGTTCTCATTTTTTTTTTTTTTTTTTTTTTTTTTTTTTTTGGGAATTTCATCTTGGTGTGATAGTTCAGTTCTTACAGTAGGTTTTTTATTTTTTTATTTTTATTTTGGGTAGTCGAGGTGGGCAGCTCTGTAGAGCCAAAACATAAAATAGTAAAAATTTCAAAGCAATGGCCACATGTAGTAACTATTGTCAATTAACCAAACACAGCCAAGGAATGAGCTTGTTCAATGCAATTTGACCGTTGGAATACAATAATCCGACACAGAATAACAAAAAAGCTGACCCACCAAACCCCTCCGAAAAAGGAAATAGATAGAAAAATGCTGATAAATAAAAAAAAAAACTAATAAATAAATAAAAGGGAAAGACGCCAATGTTTTCTCTCTTCGAAGGCTTTCAATGCCGCTCCTATAAACCCTACCAAAAATTTGACCGTTGGAGAAGTCTTCCTCTTCACAAAAGAAAGTGTGGAGATAGAAAAAGCTCTTCTTTGCTTGCACAGGGAGAGAGCGAGAGGGCTTTTCGATCTTCTTCACATTCAAACCTGCCAGCACCACCACCATCACCATCTTTTTTACTCTGAAACCCAAAAGGATCTCTCAAAAGGAACCAGAGAAAAGAAAAAAGAAAAACCCAACAATGGATTCCCCTCAAACAAGGAAAACCGGGCTCAATCTCCCATCTGGGATGTCCGAGACGTCTCTGCGGCTCGATACATTGAGAGGGATAACGAGCTTGTCTTCGTCTTCGCCTTCGAAATCCTCTACGTGCAGCGATAGATTCATACCCTGCAGATCATCGTCTAGGCTTCACACATTTGGGCTGATAGAGAAGGCCTCACCTGTTAAAGAAGGCGGAGGCAATGAGGCTTATTCCAGGTTGTTGAAATCGGAGCTTTTCGGGTCTGATTTTGGGTCTTTTTCTCCTGCAGGTGGTAACCAGGTCGCTTCTTCGCCGATGAGTCCTAGCAAGAACATGTTGAGGTTCAAGACCGATCATTCCGGGCCCAGCTCGCCGTATTCGCCTTCCATCTTGGGCCATGATAGTGGGTTGTCTAGCGAGTCTTCTACGCCTCCAAAACCTCCTCGCAAGGTTCCCAAAACACCCCATAAGGTATATAACTCACCCTTGTTATTTCTTACTTTCTTTATTGGATCAAAGATCAACATGCTTAGCTATTTTGATTTGGTTTTAGTTTGTTTCTTTTATGTTACTCTTTTTCCTATCAAAAAGAATATCTAGGATTGCTAACCTTCAAAGTTTCTTTACAAGCATTAGACTCAATAGTGTCTGAATATGTATTTACTTTGGTAGATGCAGAAGAGATGGAAATCATTAATTATTTTTCTCTCTGCGAACATAATTGAATTAGGAGACGTTACGAGGTTTGCCAAGCAGACTATCTGAATTAATCAGATCTATGTCTAAAAGCGTATTAGCTTAGTAGTAGTAATGTGGCCAAATATCTGCTTAAACAAAGGCCTTTCGTTAGCTTAATAGTAAATACAGAAAATATTTGATTGATTAACCAAAGCTAATTTAATTTGGTTGCAGGTTTTGGATGCCCCATCACTGCAAGATGACTTTTACTTGAACCTTGTAGACTGGTCCTCACAAAATGTCCTTGCTGTTGGACTGGGAACCTGTGTTTATCTATGGAGTGCATCAAACAGCAAGGTAAGCTCCGTTGAAGCTACTGTAGACATTCTCTTAAAAAATAGCCCTCGTCTCCTAAAAAATTTTTTTTTTTTTTCCTCAGGTGACAAAGTTGTGTGACTTGGGTCCTAATGATGGTGTATGCTCTGTCCAATGGACCAGAGAGGGTTCATACATATCAATCGGTACTAATTATGGTCAAGTTCAGGTATTTAGCTTTCGTTTTTTGTGGGATATTGATTTGCAAATAACCAATATGTTTCTTCTTGTAGTTGCACAATTTGAGACATGACTAAGAAAAATTCTTTCAACTATAATAGGTTTGGGATGGGACTCAATGCAAGAAGGTCCGAACAATGAGTGGTCATCAAACAAGAACTGGTGTCTTGGCATGGAATTCACGTATATTAGCTTCAGGAAGCAGGGATCGAAACATACTTCAACATGATCTCCGGGTCTCCAATGACTTCATCAGCAAACTTGTAGGCCATAAGTCTGAGGTAAAGCTTTACCTATTAAAAGATATTTAATGTGATCTCTTCCTGATGATTTATATGCATTCAACTCCTAACTCTGGAATTTGGCTTAATTCTTTATTGTCACCTCTATATGTTATGTAATTTGATTGTTCTGGTACCTAAAATTTTATGTAATAGGTCAATAGATCAATTTTGTCAATTCTTGGACCCATACTCTCATAATATGGCCAATTAAAACTAACTTTAAGGTTCGCTTCACCAGGTATGTGGCCTGAAATGGTCCAATGATGACAGGGAACTTGCATCTGGTGGCAATGATAATCAGGTAAGAATCAGTAAGCTCTATTCCCGTGTCTCATTTCAGTTCCCATCAACATCATGATAAGTATCTGTACTCAGTTGCTAATTCAGTGGCTTGTTGTTGGTAACCAGCTTTTGGTCTGGAACCAGCATTCTCAGCAACCAGCTTTGAAACTGACAGAACATACAGCAGCTGTCAAAGCTATTGCTTGGTCACCCCACCAGAGTGGACTTCTTGCATCTGGAGGTGGCACTGCCGACAGATGTATTCGCTTCTGGAACACGACAAATGGTCATCAATTGAACAATATTGACACAGGGAGCCAGGTTATTTTGTCCCTTCAAATTTCAAGTTTCTTTAGTTCTACTTAAGAATACCGATTGTAAGTAATAATATCCCATTGGACCATATTCCTTAAGACTCTTGAACCATAATTTCTGTAGGTATGCAATCTTGCATGGAGTAAGAACGTGAATGAGATAGTCAGTACTCATGGATATTCCCAGAATCAAATAATGGTGTGGAAGTATCCATCAATGGCAAAGGTCGGAAAATTTTCATTTAATTATAAACTTTCAACATTAATTGCTATATTTTTCTAGTTGTTTCTCTCTTTCTAATTACTTTCGGAATGACTTTAACAGGTAGCAACTTTAACTGGCCATAGCATGCGAGTACTCTACCTTGCAATGTCACCAGATGGACAGGTATCGCATTCTCTCGCCTATTCATTCCATTTGATTCCTTGTATAAAAAATAGTTTCTAACTCCAACTTAAATTGCTTACATACAGACAATAGTTACTGGTGCTGGTGATGAGACTCTTCGGTTCTGGAATGTCTTCCCGTCAATGAAAGCACCGGTAAGCTTGATTATTCCTGATCTCTTCTTCCTTACAATTATCTTGAGCTACGGGCCCCTAATTACCCCTTTTTTTCTTTTCTTTTTTTTTCTTTTTTCTTTTTTTTTTTTTTTCCAAACACTTGAATGTTTTTTCAGACGCCTGTCAAAGATATCGGTCTTTGGTCGCTAGGAAGAACCCAAATTCGGTGATATTCTTGCATAAATATATGACAGCTGTGACGTAAATGCAGATCCTGTAATTTATTATAGTGTGTGTGACATCTGGAAGAGCGGCATAACTTTTTTTGTAATGTGAACATCTGTAATTTATATATATATATATATATATATATTCTAAAACACGAAATCGCAACTTTGTATAGTGTGTCCAATGAAAGAAATCATACACCTTGGATCATTGAGAACCTTTCTGTACCTGACAACATTCAACTGAAACAATGATACATCTTGTTTGTAATACCATATTTTTTTATTGCTAAAACTTCTTGAAAGTTCATTACAAGTTCATACTCGGTACAGTTGAAAAATTTAAAATCAGTTTTAGTTTCTATATTCATAGGCAACGTAGAATGCTTGCTGCTCTACATGACATGAAAGAACGAGCTCAAAATACAAGCATCACACTGAACGAGCTCAAAATACAGTAAATACTATATTTCACCTAAGTTTGGGTAATATTCTAAATCTTTGCCTTTGACTCCAGACCTTGACATATTAAATAAATCTCTCTTGATGAAGATCTTGTAGCTTTAGGCCTCAACCATGACACCTTTCTGAACAGTGGTTTGCAAATCTGGCTGAATTCTACAACACAGGCATGCAGAAAAAGGCATGCAGAAAAAGTATTTCAGAAGCACTCATATATATGCAGCAAATAAGTATCAACTGTTTCCTGAAAAAAATTAAGGAAAAGAGGAAGCACCTTGCATGTCTTCACTCTCTAATAACTTAATGAGAAGGTGGCCACCCTGTTGCAATACACCATTATCGTCGGAACAAGCAATTGAACTGTCAAAATTATCCTCCATTTGAAAAGAACCATCGGAATGAGTTAAGGCAGCTTGACCAACAGCCAAATCTAATGCTCGCAAACCTAACTCGACTGATAAAGCTGAATCTTTATCTCTTATTCCAGAAACCAAGGGGCACATATCTGAAAGTATCACAGAGAACCCCTTTTTCTGTACAAGCACAACAAACCAAAGTCATCTACGTTTACATTTAAGAAAGAGAGATCAAGGAATAGGAGTAACGAAGGAAAAATACCCATAATACCTTAGGGAAATAAGCAACCAGGACTTGTAAGTGTAATTTGCATAAATAATAGTTATGATTATCAATTAGCTGGAGTAGAATGATTTACCAAGGATATAACCATAATGTAGCAAAAGTAAACATTCCAGTCACACTATGAAAGGGTATGAAAGGGTATATAGCTCAAATGTTATTGCTCATACAGTTATGTTAGGTGGTGACAAAATTTAATACGGTTTGGAGTTTCATAAGAAAAGCTATATAAATGAACTAGCTCATTCAAACTACACCTGAGAAGAGAGTGCCCTGACTTGGATTCTGGGGAGCTTCATAACGTCAGCACAAACAGTTTGCACCCTCGTATCGCAATGAAGAGAAGGTACTTTCACCTTCTGTTCTGCAAATTCCATGTTCTCACAGATAAATTTTTTCTTATTCAAGCTTTGTATAAATTTTAGAAATACAGGGAAAATATATATATATATATATATACACATTTAATTTCAAATCATAAAAAAATTAGCTACTTAGCTAACAAGCTCTTGCTGGCATATCTTAATTTCAATATGTTGGGTTCACACAGAATAACACTAATTGGACCAAAGCAGTAGAAGTGTCAAGGAAAATGAGAGTGAGACCTTGAGATCAATGCCCACAACCATCCCGCCATTCTTGAGGGGACCCAAGCTCTGACAAGCTACCTGTGAACATAAGAACAAAGCCATATAGCCAAAATTTAAAAAGAAAAAAAAGAAAATCAACTTAACACAGCAGAGGATCAATCAAGCTTTCATAAAAAAATGAACTAATTTTTGAAAAAGAAAATGGAAAATATTGAGAATGGGATCGACCTGAAGCCAAGCACCAGGAGCACAACCAAGGTCGAGAACAGATGAACCCGGCTTTATCAGCTTGTATTTATTCTGTATCTGAAGCAGCTGTTCAGCAGATTAAGGATATGGGTGATCAGTAATTCAACTAAAAGAGAAAATGGGCAAAATTTATATACAAATTTTCTCCAAAAAAAGGGAAAAAATAAAATACCTTAAATGCAGAGCGAGCAACATAGCCAAGGCGTTGAGCTTCTCTGTAGAAGAAATCTGGTGCTCCTGCCCCACTCATCTATTACTCTGTTTCTTTCTTGGGTGAAAAACCCTTTAGCTAAAACCCTAAATCAAACGGAAACAAAATTTATAAATTACCTTTACTTTTTAAGCCCTAAAATCAAACCCAAAAAAATTAATTTTTTTAAAAAATCATAAAAATAAAATAAAAAATAAACCGGACTAGACGACAATGTACTCGTATTATAAAGACATCAACTTGCAAAAATTAAGTCCCAAATTTGTTTATTTATTTGCTAAATATCTAGTATTTCAGACGTAGTTTATGATTATCATCTATAGAAAAGGTTTATTTGCCAAATATGTTGTGTTTGTGACGTAGTTTATGACTACCATCTATAGAAAAAGTTCAAGGATTTTAGCATTAAGCCTAGCTACACAATTTCAAGCAACCCATTTAAAATTTATTTTCTGTTGTTGAATAAATAGAAATCCATAAAATTGTAGGGTGGAAGCCCCCAAAAAAAAAAAAAAAAAATCCACAAAAATGTAGGGGATTAAAAAAAATAAAAAAATCATGAACCTCTTTGATAGGTCATATATGAGGAGTAAATTCAAGAATGAAAAAAAAAAAAGAAAAGAAAAGGAAACTTGGGGCATGATGAGAACTCTAATTTACTTTTGTAGTTCGAATCATTACGCTTGTGTAAATTGTTAGAGTTAATATCATTTTACATTCCATATCGAAGATTTTCATTTTGCCTTGCAAATTATTATTTTTGTACCATTTTGGTAGTTTTATAGACACATAAAATTGTTGTCACCTATACAACTTAGTCCGGAAAAGAGATTTTATTTTAATTTTGAATATTGTTAAGAGTGTATGACTAATTTGGTCAAATTCATTAAAATAAAATTACAAATTTGGACTAAAGGGAGCAATACACGAAATTTATAGTCATATAGTTTGAACGTTAAAATGATAATAACCCAAATTTTTATTTATATAACAACAACTGAAAATGAACTGTTAATGGAAACCCATTATGCCTTGTGACTCGTGAGCCACTTGTATAGGACCTTTTTTACTTCATGTCTCTTTGGGGGTCCAAAAGAGTATGTATCCCAACCCAAAAACAGTTCTTAATACAAAGATATGGCAACTAGTTTTACTGCTTAATTAAGTTGCCAAATGGAATGGAATCTCCGTTTCTTCATTGCAGCGATGTTTAAGGGAATATTTGGTCCAGACCCAAAAGGGTGAAAGATATTCATTCATAGTCAATGTTTCTGGGACCAACAAAAGCTGATACAAACACCATCTATCTTTTTTGGGGAGTTTTTATTTACGTCTCAGTATCTCAACTACTACGCATCAAACAAACTCTTCAAATACCACAAATACCAAAAACACCACCTATAATTTGTGTTTCTACTAAAGTTCCTTTTGTAGAAGCTAGAGGCTTTTATGCTTTATTTATATTCCGTCAACATGTCTTCTCATATAGTCAATGCTGTTAGAGTTGGGCCAAGGCGCACTAGTGTGAATTATTTGAGTTTTTTGGTTGTTGAGTTTTATTATAATAATTTTAAATCAAATCAAATAATATTTTGATAATAGTGGGAGTGAGTTTTACGGGAGAATAACTCCTTATGAGAGTTTGAAGGTTGCACGAGTAACGTTCTTTTTCAATTTTAATTTTGGAAGAAAATACAGAGAAAAAAAAATAGTGGTAAAATGAAGGTACATAGAAAGTTCGAAGAGAAAAAGCTTCAGAGGTGCTGAATCTGAAAGCTTTTGCAGTCGTTGTATCCTGGGAGACGTTCACTACAAAACTCCTGCATCGGTGGGCGTAAAACGTCTTAAGGACACTGTGGTATCACACAGGCCTCGGTCAACCTTTCTAGAAAGTAGATCAATTTCAAAGACTTACAGGTTCTAAAATGCTTTATTTATTTTGTATTTATTTTTATTTATTTTGTATTAAATTGTCCACATGTATTTACATATATTCATCCATGATATTTTCCCAACAATCTTAAGATGTTTTACTAATTTTTATATATATGTAAATATAATGTGGAAATTGAAGTTGTTTATTATGTTATTGTTTACCGTTAAATATTTCCATGTGTGTTTCACCGTTGAAACAAGAGAAGGAAAAAAAAAAAATTTTATTAAACCCGTGGGTATAAAAATTTATGGGTAATTATTAATTTTTTGTTTTTGATCAAAAATCTTTCCAAAATTGAATTGCCCATAAATTTTTAAACATTTTGGTGTATTTTTGGTAATTTTTTGGCCACTGGGAGAGTGGAAAAGAGAAGGAAAATTGTTGCTGGATCGTATGACCCGTTTACCAGAGAAACCGGGTCATTGTTGAAGAAGAAAAGAAATAGGGTTTGGGCTGTATCTGAAAAGCTGGGCTGGTTTTTCTAATGTTATTGGGTCAGGCCTAGTTCTAAAGTCCAGACCAGGTTAGAACAGGCTACTGTTCAACCCAGGACCTAGGCCCGATTGAGATCAAGGCCCAAGAGAACCGGTCCAATGGCAAATGGGCTTACCACGTGTCGCCAAAACAATGAGTCATGTGTCGACCCGATACATATGACACGTGTCTCATTCTCGGACGGCCACGTTTCATGCTTGGACAGTCCACATGTCGACCTGCTACAGGCGACACGTGTCTGTCTCTAGTATTGACACGTGTCGCAAATAGTGCCAACAGGATCGCCACGTGGCATATCCACGTCATCAATGTGATGACGTGGCCTGGTGCCACGTCAGCGTGTGTATGACATGGCGGTGACACATCACCAGGATGATAATGTGGCTGGGCGCCACGTCAGTGGACTGATGACGTGGCATGGTGCCACATGTGCCGAGCGATGATGTGGTGTGGTGCCACGTCAGCACTATGATTATATGGCGGGGTGCCACGTCAGCAGAATGATGACATGGCAGAGGTGCCACGCCAGCCCTGTGGCCAGGCCACGTCAGCATGGTGACACGTGGCATGAACAGTGAATGTGAATAGTATTTTTGGGGTGTATGCAGTAATTTTTTGTGGTGTATTCAGAAATCTTAAAAATCATTTTTTGTGTGTTTTCCTTATGGAAATTGCATATAATTAGTTTGTTAATATAGAAAATAACAACTAATTGATTTCTGTTTTGTGATGTTACAGAAATGGCAAGTGGAGACAACAGGACTGTGCCCACTCAGACTTCTAAAATTCAGATGCCTCTTTCTGCTAGTCATGCAGAGAAACCTGAGAAGTTTAATGGAGCAAACTTCAAAAGATGGCAGCAGAAGATGCTATTTTATTTGACCACCCTGGGACTTGCGCGGTACTTGACTGAAGATGCGCCACCCAGTAATGAAGAGAGTGATAAGGAGACTCTCATGGCGGTAGATGCATGGAATAATTCCGATTACTTATGTCGGAATTATGTCCTGAATGGCCTGTCTGATGCCCTGTATGGTGTATACTGTGGCACGAAATCAGCAAAGGAGCTGTGGAAAACACTGGACCGAAAGTACAAGACCAAGAATGCGAGTTCAGGAAAGTTTATTACAGGCCGATTCTTGGATTACATGATAGTGGATGCAAAGCCAATAATGAATCAAGTACATGAGTTGCAAGTGCTAATTCAGGAAATGCTTGCTGAAGGGATGATAATGAATGAAGCATTGCAAGTGGCCTGCATGATTGAGAAACTACCTCCGAGTTGGAGTGACTTCAGGAATTATCTGAAGCATAAGAGAAAAGAGATGGATATGGAGGCTCTTATTAGCAAGCTTCGCATAGAAGATGACAACAGGAAGTCTGATAAGAGAACTTTGAAGGCCGTGTTGAAGGCTAATGTTGTGGAGCATGGTCAGGGCTCCAAGAATAAGAAGCAAATTGGAAAAGCTTCTAAGCTAGGGCCAAAAGGAGGAATCTCCAAGAAGGCCAAATTTCAAGGCAGGTGCTTCAACTGTGACAAGATGGGTCTCAGAGCTACTGAATGTAGGCTGCCAAAAAATAAGAGGAACCAGGCATAAGTGATGGAGGACATCACTAAAGAGGTTGACGATATTGACCTAAGTGCTGTGATATCTGAGGTGAACTTGGTGGGATTTAATCCTAGAGAGTGGTGGATAGATACTGGTGCGACCCGCCACGTGTGTTCGGATAGGAGTATGTTCACTTCCTTCGAACCAAAGAAGAACGGGGAGAAGCTATTTATGGGTAACTCCGCTACCTCAGAAATCCAAGGTGAGGGCAAAGTAATCCTGAAGATGACCTCAGGGAAAGAGCTGACTCTGAATAATGTATTGTATGTTCCAGACATTCGCAAGAATCTGGTATCTGGATCGCTGCTGAGCAAACATGGTTTTCGCTTAGTGTTTGAGTCAGACAAGGTTATTTTGTCTAAATTTGGGATGTTTGTGGGAAAAGGCTATGTAGTCAATGGTTTATTTAAGCTGAATGTAATGACTGTAAAGCCTAAAGAAATGAATAAAGCTAGTAGTTCTTCTGTTTACTTGCTTGAGTCTTCCATTTTATGGCATGGTAGACTAGGACATGTTAATTTTAATTCTCTGCGGAGATTAATTAACTTAAATTATATTCCCACATTTGAAATTGATTCCAATCATAAGTGTGAAACTTGTGTGGAAGCAAAATTAACGAGGTCATCATATCAAACAATTGATAGAAATAACGAACCTTTGGATTTAATACATAGTGATATATGTGATTTAAAATTCGCACCGACTAGAGGTGGTAATAAGTATTTTATCACCTTTATTGATGATAGCACGAAATACTGCTATATATACTTGCTTAAAAGCAAGGATGAGGCTATAGAGAAATTTATTCTCTATAAAACGGAAGTTGAGAATCAACTCAACAGGAAAGTTAAAGTGATCAGAAGTGATCGTGGTGGAGAGTATGTAACTCCTTTCGGAGAGTATTGTGCTCAACATGGCATAATACATGAAGTTACTCCACCATATTCGCCACAATCAAATGGTGTGGCTGAACGGAAAAATAGAACCTTGAAAGAAATGATAAATGCAATGTTGATAAGTTCTGGAGTACCTCAGAACTTGTGGGGGGAAGCCATTTTGTCGGCAAATGACCTTTTAAATAAGGTGCCCCGAAAAGATAAGGTAAAGACACCTTATGAGGTATGGAAGGGAAGACAACCCTCCTACAAATATTTACGAGTGTGGGGGTGTCTAACTAAAGTAGTAGTACCTACACCTAAGAAAGTGAAGATAGGTCCCAAAACTGTTGATTGCATCTTCATAGGATATGCACAGAATAGTAATGCATATCGGTTTCTCGTGTATAGGTCAGAAATTTCTGATATACACAAGAACACAATAATGGAATCAAGAAATGCATCATTTTTCGAACACATTTTTCCATATAAAGTGGAAGAAGGACCGAGTACGTCTAAACGAACTTATGATACTATTTATGATGATAATCATGATAGTGATCAAGAACAAGAAACTGAAGTTGAGCTTAGACGTAGCAAGAGAGTAAAAACTGAAAATTCCTACGATCCGGATTTTCTTACTTATATGCTAGAAAGTGAACCTCAAAGCTTCCAAGAGGCCATAAATTCTCCTGAAGGGAATTTATGGAAAGAAGCGGTTAAAAGTGAAATTGATTCCATCCTGCAGAATCACACTTGGGAGTTGGTAGATCTTCCTCCAGGTTGTAAACCTTTGGGTTACAAATGTATTTTTAAAAGAAAGATGAAAGCAGATGGAACAATAGATAAATACAAGGCAAGGCTTGTAATTAAGAGATACAAGCAAAAGGAAGGCCTTGATTATTTTGACACTTATTCTCCAGTAACGAGGATAAATTCCATAAGGATGGTACTGGCAATCGTAGCATTGCGAGATCTTGCAGTACATCAAATGGATGTGAAAACAGCCTTTCTGAATGGAGATCTAGAGGAAGAGATCTACATGGAGCAACCTGAGGGTTTTACTGCTGCAGGACAAGAAAGGAAAGTTTGTAGATTGGTAAAGTCCTTATATGGACTTAAACAAGCTCCAAAGCAATGGCATCAAAAATTTGATAATGCCATGCTAAAAGATGGGTTCAAAATAAATGAATGTGACAAGTGTATCTATGTAAAAGATACAGAGAATGGATATGTTATTCTATGTTTGTATGTAGATGACATACTCATAGTAGGTAGTGACGACAATATGGTCCGAACTACAAAAGCCATGTTAAATTCTAAATTTGACATGAAAGATATGGGGCTTGCAGATGTGATTTTAGGTATGAAAATCACGAGAACTTCGAATGGAATCATTCTTAATCAAACTCATTATGTAGATAAAATACTGGCTAAGTTTAGTAATGATGATACTAGTATAGCCAGAACACCCATAGATATGAGTTTACGCTTATCCAAAAATAAAGGAGAAGGTGTATCTCAAGTAGAATATGCTAGGGTGATTGGAAGTCTGATGTACTTGATGAGTTGTACCAGACCAGACTTAGCCTACGCAATAAGTAGACTAAGTAGATACACAAGTAATCCAAATGAAGATCATTGGAAAGGGATCGTTAAAGTACTAAGATATCTACGATATACTCGTGAATACGGACTGCACTATACAAGATATCCTGCTGCATTAGAAGGATACAGTGATGCAAATTGGATATTAGATATAAAGGATTCAAAATCCACTAGTGGCTATGTATTCACGTTAGCAGGTGCAGCTGTGACATGGAAGTCCTCGAAACAAACTGTGATAGCTCGATCCACTATGGAATCCGAGTTTATTGCTCTAGATAAATGTGGTGAAGAGGCAGAATGGCTACGCCAATTTTTAGAGGACATTCCGAGGTGGCCTAAACCTGTGCCAGCAATAAGTTTACATTGTGATAGTCAATCTGCGATTGGCAGGGCACAGAATATTATGTATAATGGAAAGTCTAGACACATTCATCGTAGACACAATTCCATTAGACAATTAATCTCAACTGGAGTTATCTCAATAGACTATGTAAAGTCAAAAGATAACATTGCGGATCCGCTAACCAAAGGGTTAAATAGAGAACTAGTTGAGAAGTCATCGAGGGGAATGGGATTGAAGCCCGTGAATAAAGTCAATACGATGGAAACCCAACCTAGTTGACTGGAGATCCCAAGATCCAGGTTCAATGGGACAACTCAATTGTGAAGACTAGTATGGATTAGACCTGGCAATTTGGATCATGACACGGCGACACGACTCGAAAACGACACAGAATAAATGGGTTTGGGTTTATTATAAATGGGTTCGGGTCATAATCGGGTCAACCCGTTTAACACGATTATTAATCGTGTCATTTTCGGGTTGACCTGTTTAACTCGAAATTGACCCGTTACGACCCATTTATTAAACGTGTCAGTTTCAACCCGACACGATTATATACCTATTACAACCCATTTAAATTTAATTTTAAATTAATATTTTATCACTAATATAATATTTAATAACTAAAAAATATTATAAATTAAAAATTTTATAAAAATAATTTTCTATTACTAATTTTTTAAAAACAAAAAATACATCTTTAATAAAACAAAAACATAAAAATAAAAAAAATAAAAAAATAAAAAAAAATTCGGGTTAATAGGTTAATTTTCGGGTTAATAGGTTAGTTTTCGGGTTAATAGGTCAATTTCAGGTTAACGGGTTAATAGGTCAACACGACCCGTTAAAATAATCGTGTTAAACGGGTCGTGTCGTGTTGACCTGTTTATAAACAGGTCGGGTTAGTGTTTTAGGTACCTGACACGATTAATAAATGGGTCGTGTTCGGGTTAGGCATTTTTGACACGATTATTAAACGGGTTGACACGAACACGACCCACCAACCCGAATTGCCAGGTATAGTATGGATCACTGTGGGGGGTTAATCCTCTGCCCATTCCTATGATGAAACAATGATAAAAAGAGGTTAAGCATAAAAGTATGCTTTTAATGATTCCTATAAGAGTATGTTTAGTAATCTATGCATAGGTATGCTGATTATAAAAGAAATAGGAATCACCTATGTGAGAGAGAAGAGTGGCCGCTTCAAAGGAGAATTGTTTAGGGCACAATTCTTTAGAAACTCTCGCAGAACCAGGGAGGTGTTTATGGCCAAAATGAACACAATAGTGAGAACTGAAGTGTATCAGGAAGGAATCATGTGTGGGCTATGTTGTCATTTACACAAAAGACGAAATGGTTCAAAGATATCGCTTTTATCATAAGTCAGTAAAGAAAATGTAGTCTCTTAAGGAAATGTTCAAAGAGTAACATCTACCTATCCTATGCAGTTTCCGACTGTAGAGCTTTACCACTAGAATCATGTTTGTATTTTTAAATCAAATCATTCATGTGGGGGATTGTTAGAGTTGGGCCTAGGCCCACTAGTGTGAATGATTTGGGTTTTTTGGTTGTTGAGTTTTGTTATAATAATTTTAAATCAAATCAAATAATATTTTGATAATAGTGGGAGAGAGTTTTACGGGAGAATAACTCCTTATGAGAGTTTGAAGGTTGCACGAACTGTAACGTTCTTTTTCAATTTTAATTTTGGAAGAAAATACAGAGAAAAAAAAAATAGTGGTAAAGTGAAGGTACACAGAAAGTTCGAAGAGAAAAAGCTTCAGAGGTGCTGAATCTGAAAGCTTTTGCAGCCGTTGTATCCTGGGAGACGTTCGCTACAAAACTCCTGCACCGGTGGACGTAAAACGTCTTAAGGACACTGTGGTATCACACAGGCCTCGGTCAACCTTTCTAGAAAGTAGATCAATTTCAAAGATCTATAGGTTCTAAAATGCTTTATTTATTTTTATTTATTTTGTATTAAATTATCCACATGTATTTACATATATTCATCCATGATATTTTCCCAACAAATGCTTCGTCTATGCAGGTGTAGAAAAACGATTATGGAAAATGGTGTCACCAGTCTTAACCAATAGCATTTTTTCCACATAAAAAGTAAAATAAAATATAAAAAAAGTAAACAAATTGCACCCACAATAATATACAATAGTCATAAATGTTCTGAGTCACAATGTAAATGATCAAGCCTGTTAACCGAAGATTATTAAATTTAATAGCATATTAAATTATTATTGATAAAAAAAAGGCTTAAGTTTACTGTGTATCAAACAAACACATATAAATGAAACTGAATTCTCACAGCTTTTATGTGAATTTCATGACGAAAACTAAGAAACCTGCATCAAGTTATAAAATTCTAGAAGACAACTGAATCAGATGCTAAAAAAAATATCATGGATCTCACTTTATTTGCAATTCTTGCTTTTAGTGCCTCAAGATAACTTTCTTTCCCGAGGCTCTACATAATCGTGCATGCAGTATGCTCCACTTAATAATTGCAAAAGTAGTTGCAAAAGGCAGCAGTACTAGCTCTTTTCATTTGCTATGACAGAAAAAAATTAATAACAATAATAAACAAAGTTATCCTTATCATATAAGGAAAGGATACATTAATTATACAAAAATATATATATATATATATTCGATTTCTGAGTAAATCAAACTTGTTTGTTTGCAAGCCTATCTGTTAAAAAACAATATATGAAGATATGCAAGACCGTTGTTGGAAAAGGTTGATAATATCCAAACAGTAATTCACCAACTAAACTCCTTATGCAATAATATTGAATCACAGAAAGCGAACTTGGGTCACCCCATTTCACATAGTGGCTGAACTTTCTCATTTTGAATGGTTGTTATTCTCTCTTTCTTCATTGGTCGTTCTTCCATTTATCATCAAAATTTCACCAATCAGGATCAAGTCAATCTGATAACCCACCATTACACACTTTCAAGAATAAGAATCTTTTGCATTCTACCTTGTTCCAACACCACCATTTGCTGTGCTTGCTCTTTGTCCCATTCAAAAGCAAAAGAAGAAACAGGATATAATGTTAGCCCATGAAAAAAAAAAAAAAAAAAAAACTTGAAGTGTTTTTTCAAATATTAATATGTCTATACGACAACCAATATGCAGTATGTTGATTGGATACAGGGCAAGAAAGTGCACGATCAGGAAAACAATATAGCGCACCATCAGGAAAACAATATTCAACAGTTGGGTAACAATAGAAATATCACAGAATAATATTATCATACTTTGATAATCTTCAATGGAATCCATTTTAACACACTAAATATTTATATTGCTAGTGGAATATTGCTTTTAAAGTATAACAACTTTCCAACAAAATATGCCAGAATGCTTTGCAATAATTGGAACCAGATATTTTATTAACATAAATACTAACAAAAAAGAACACCATGAAAAAGGCTTTAGCTTTTGCATGCGTGCACATTTCGTTGGCTGAATTCTGGCACAGTGGCAGTCTTGGAACATTTACACATCTTAGTTGGTGATGTTAAAAAAAAAAAGTTAGAAAGCCAAAAAGGAATATCAACCAAGATTACCAGTCACCCAAATCTTAAGCTTAAAAAACACAACTTGCATTGGAACTGGAACTTCAGATAAAATCAATAATGACATAATTTATTTATTTATTTATTATATGATTGGAATTCCCAACATCGCTAATACTGGCCTAAGCAGGATCGAAGTTACATATATATGCACAGCAAGTTGCTAGCTTGCTCATTTCTGGCAATTTGTACACATATATGCACGAAGTTACAAATTATAACTTTTTGAGATACACAAATAATCTGTAAATCCATCCTTCTTTCAGGCATAAAATGATTAAGTCAGCGATCCTCGCTTCAATAACATGCCTTTCGCGAGTAATATATAAGGAGACAGCAAACGAAGTTCCCATCCCATAAAACCTGCTTGCAAAAAATATATTACCATCAACATCAAGTTGATTTGTTAAGTATAAAGATACAAATTGGGTGATTATTGAGATAAAGATTCTAGGATTTTAAACAAATGCCTAAAATACCTTCACTTCATAGATCGCAAATCAATGGCAAAATCACCTAGTGAACCAGGAGCAATCCGATTGCTAGGTAATTATGTCATCCTTCCCTGCAATGAATAATACCACTAATAAATTTAAGAAGCCGGTTTCCAAGTAGAAAGTGCATAAACAATCCGTCCCTTCCACCCCTGCAGCAGCCAATCTCCATCTTCATCAATCACAAAATCCTTATGGTAGAATGATTTCATCCTGTCCTTTGCCATCCGCCAGATCTCCTGATTCAAAGGAAGCTGCCTAAACCCAGCTCTCTGATTCCGGACTTGCCACTGTTTGTATGTCTCTGGCCTCTCTGTCCTCTCTGAACCTTCACATGCAATAACATTTATAGCTTCACGTCCAAATATCACCTTCTCAATCAGCATCCTTTCAGGAATCTCTCGGGGAACATTTACCTCAAGCATGTCAAACAGTGTAGAGAAGTGGAAAAGAGCCTCTCGGAAACGTGTGATAAAAAAAGGTGCACTATGGGCTCCATTGACAATTCCATGTATGAAAACATCGGGATTTATCTTCCTGATCAAGTTCAAGACGATATCTCTTGGACTGTCAACCACCACAGTCTCATCCAGTAGATTTCTGAATCTGTACATAACATTGACAACAAGCACCTCATCATCCCTAAGTTTAAGATCCTCAACTTGAATGGTGTCCCACTTTTGTGCTATAGCATTAAATTCAAATGGAACTTTGAATGTTTCTGCATAGTTTGCCAAGCGCCGTCCTGTCTCCTCAACCCTTTCAGCTGGTCGGAAACCTGGTTGTGGTAAATCAATCCCGGTAATCCGAAGCATAGGAGGTCCCTCGGACCTAGATGAGAGACGTTCTATGAGGCAAGGCCACTGAAAACCATAAAGAATACCGAAATCAATAATGTGGAGCCTTGTTGCTTTCTCAGCTATATTCATAATTGTCTTGTTTGAGAAGAAATTTGATAGCTTCTTAAAAGGACATGCAGCAAGAAATAGATGGTAGGCTTTCAAGATATCAGCAGCAGATGTCGGCCACGTAATAAGGGTTTTGTGAATCTGAGTACCAGAGCCAGCTATCCGTGCCTCAAGGCCATCAGCAAAATAATGGGCTATTCTTTGCATTCCATCCCCCGTAGAAGTTGAGTGCTGTCTGATCTGCTTCAGAAACTCATTAGCAGTCCGGAGATCATCAGCTGCAACAGCTTGTGCACAAAGTGTCAAAAGAGTTCTCAAATCTACCACATCTCTTTTACCTCCCTGCTTCTTCCCACGAGTTTTTCCACTTGACCCTTTGGACTGACCATTCTGCTGAACATTTTTGCTTGTTCCATTTTGCAAAGCTTCTCGAAGAGCTGATTCACCCTGACCACAGTTTAGCAAAATCATATCAAACATTTCTGAACTCACAGTTGATTCCGAACAAACTGCTGATTGTTTGTTATTCCTCCCTCCCTCTGAACTAGCATCCTCACTATGAGGATTCTTCTTTCGCCTTGATCCATCCATCAAATTTTCATTCTCAAACTTAACTACCACATCTCTAGTCTCTATTTTTACCTCTTTAGGTAACAATCTATTGCTTTCCAAATCAAAAAAGGGACTATTTCCATTAGGAATAAACTTGCTTGCTTCCTCAAACCCTCTCTTAAATTGCATGACAGACTCATTCTCATTAAACATATCAGGAACTTTAAGAATGCTCACAGGAGAATCCATAGACCCATCCATAAGATTACCAGTCCCATTTGGTGAACCATGGGAGGAATGAGAAGTTGACTGAGCAGCAACTTGTGGTGACTTATATTCACCCAGATCATAGATCCACCCAGGATCCACTAGGCTGACACTACTAGTACCGTTTGTATTACTACTACAGTTACCGTACTGCAAACCAGGACTTTCATCGGGTCTTTCGTGCTTTTGATCATGAGATGGACTCGGGGAACTATGAGGTGAAGATGGATACTTCTCCCCAAGAAGCTCATACAATGATTTTTCGGCGGCTTGGAGCGCTGAAGACTCATGAAACATGGAGGTCTTTTCTTCAATATCTTCTTCCATAAGCATTTGGCTTATGTACTTTAGAACTAAATCACTGAAATCATAGTCCTCATGAGCATCCCCTTCTTGGTTCACACTAAAAGAAGGGGATGAATCACTGGGGATTGAATTGGGAGGAAATAGAAGCATATTTGCATAATTTTGATCAACAAACTGATCTCTCGTTCCCGACCCATTATCACCTTTGTTTTGATTTGATAAGCCCAGAAGAGAATCATCCCTCATGTACTCCAACCCATTGATAGAAAGTCCAGTCAAATGTTGATCCATGACCATCCAGATTGCCAGACTATTCACAACACCAAGATACAAAACCTCTTCAAAGATAAACTCACATAAATGATTTGATCAGCATATGCAGCTTATCTTATTATCATCACCTCAGAGTAACAGCTAGCTTTTATGTATTAAAACCCAGATCATATATACCTATAGGAATGTAAACATCAGTACAGAATCGAACCCAGTAATCAGAATACTGGAAATAAATGAACTAAAAAAAAAGATTTCATCTTGAAAGCAAAAATTTATCATACTCCAAAAGAGAAAGACTTTTTTCATGGGGAAAAAAAAAAAAAATTCATTTTGAAAGTAAAACTTTATCATACTCCAAAAGAGAAGAATTTTCTTTTTAAAAAAAAACAAAAAAAAACCATTTTTACTGAATCATTTCCAGCGGAGCTGTAGGAGGATAAAGAATAAGTACCTGAACCAGACCCAGATAGAAAGAGTGGTAAATATCCACTTTTGAAGGAGTATTTGAAATGGGTCTTTTTCTGATAAGAAAATGGAAGGCTAGCTCCACTGTCTGTGATTAGGATTTTAGGCTTTTGACGGGAAGGAGTCAAGGACAAAGAGAAGAAAAGATATAGAAGGTGTCTCAGCGGTACGGATGATTTCTGTTTTCTTTTTCATTTTTTTAAAATTATTATTTTATTATTAATTTTTTCTTTTTGGACTCGTTTTCAGGGATTTCACGGGAAGTTTAATAGGCGTGCAAATTGCCCGCGTGTTGTCTGTTGACAGTTTCCACTAGGCTTTTTTCTTTTCTTTTCTTTTCCTTTTTTTTTTTTGGTTGTCATTTATAATAATATTCCATACACATTTATAATAATTTTCTGAGTCCGTATTTCAAACTCACAGCTTTGTAAATATGCGAGTTGCAATATATCAGTAAAAGTTAATAATTCCTATACCAACAAATAAAAAAATAATCCTACCTATTTCTCATTAAGTTTATTGCAAATATAATTTGGAAAATCCATAACTTCCATTTGATAATTTTGAAACATGTAGAAAACTTTCACCTTTTTTTTTTTTCTGTTAATTTGATCATTTGAAGCTGAAAAACTCACATATCAGATGTGAACATTGCCGTTAGAATTTTTAACTCTAAAAAAATAAGGTTATGTTGGATCATATTTTTCATTTTTTGTTTTCAAAATATTATTTTTAAATCATAAAATAAAATAATTTTTTGTTATTTATGAAAATAGTAAGTATTTGGTCGATTATGTTTGAAAACAATCAAACAAATAAATGTCAGATACCGTGAACCAATATATTTTTGAATTTTTTAAAAATTTTGAAAATTTTTTTTTTACTGTTTTTTCTTTTTTTGTTTTTATTTTTATTTATTTTCTAAAAATAATTTTTAAAAACTGATGACCAAACAATATATTTTTATTTTGAGAATAATTTTTTATTTTGAAAAATAAAAAATAGTTGTTAAAACAAATGGCCAAACAAACTTTAAATTTCTAATAGATGTGTAGTTATATTTTAAATTTTAGAACAAATGTGAACATAAATATAATAATGGTATTGACAAATATTGTTTAAGTTAAGATAAAAGACCTTTTATTTGTAGGAAATGCTTTGACTAAAAACCGTTAAACATTACTTAGAGGTTTCCTATAAGTCTTAATACATCTTTATAATTTTCTATTAAAAATAAATGGAAAGTTTCTTTTAGTTTGCTTTGCCAAATTCTACCTAAATTTGTATAGTCTGTGGACAGCTCAAATGAAAGAAGCTAAGCCATGCAAATTTGAAGCATAAAATGTTGTATTCCATATATTAGGTTGATGTCCATGGATTCCTTAATTAATTTACTTTATAGAAAGCCAAAAAATTGATCCATGCAACGTAATCATCAATGAGCCTAAGTTTTTGTATTCTATCGTTGCTGCCGAATATCATTCTTATTTGCTTTTTTTTGCTTTCGCTTTGGCTTTATGTCCTTATTTTTGGTTTGGATTGATTTCATTTTGATTGGAATATGTACTAATTTTGATATCCTCATAATAATTCCAACAACTTTATCTTGGAAGTCTTTTACGGTTTTACCCATAGACCAAAACATCAAACATATTGATATTCCCCATCAACTGTTGGCCCCCCACATATACATAATTATATTTTTCCAATTTTTTTTTTTTTAAAAATTCCACTGTTTCTGATATGATTCTCAGAATATTGGTGCACTGCTTAAAACGACAGAAGCATAAACCAAATGAAGATGTGGAATTAACGTGGACCAGCATTCTCTTTATTTATTTCTTTATTGATTTATTTATTTATCACAACAAACTTTAAAAAGATGGAAAAAAAATAGAGGTTAGCCTATTTTTATTATCCAAAATGGTGAATTCATTTTCATTGATCAGATAAGAATAATCGAATTTTTATTTTAGATAAGAGTGAAACTTCAACTTAGCATGTTGATTAACCATATCTTAACATTTAGGATTATGAAAAAATCGGAGAAAGAATCATTTACAAAATTTGTTGGATCTTTAAAGGATAGTGGCTGGCTGGATATTAGAAATTGGAGAACAAATGCAAGTTATCATGATAAGAGGAAGCAGCGATTGGAACATGTACCAGCTTTCTCTTCACAAAACAATAACAAAAAAACAAAAAAAACATTATCCTCAGAAAATAGTATGAAAAATGTTTTCTTTTTTATTTTTGGGTTCGGTTTGATGGCTTGAAGGGGAAAAAGGGTTTAATTTACTCTCTTTATTTTTGACAAGATTGTGGGTCTGGGGTTTGGTTTGATGGTTCGAAGGGGAAAAAGGGTTTTTGTCTTCTTTCTTTATTTTTGACATGATTGGGGGATTTGAAGGGCGGGGTTGTCCATGGTTAACACCAAGCATAAGCATAAGCTTATGTTGTTGGTATCTGAGTGGAGCTTATCTACTGTTTCTGTAAATAAATCATGCTTGGTACTTAGATAAGGATGTTCAGACAAGATCTCGACCTTAAAAATTTTAATTTTTCAATCTGTCATTGTCTTGGTCCGTGGAGGCCTCTAGACAAGTACCTATTTTATAGTTATAAAAAAAAGAAATAGTATTTTTTTTTTTTTTTGGATGATTGTGCTAATCTGCTATTTTGGATATACTTCTGATTTCCATCTATATAATACTAATATCTTTTAGCATATTGTATGACTATGCTTTGTTTTTAGTTTGATCAAATGTCCCTTTGCATAAATGTACACAGTTTCTATAGTCCCGTTTAGGAAAAATTGCAATTTTGATGGAGAATTATTTTCGAAAATTAGTTTTTGAAAAATTAATTTTTTAGGAATTTAATTTTTATAAATTATTTTTCAAAATGTTTAATTTGTATAGGGATATTTAAAATTTATAAATAATTTAGAATTTGGAATTTAAAATTTGAGAATAATATTATTTTTTAATAAAATATATAAAATTAGTTTCTTAATAAATTTTAAAAATGATACTTTCATTGAAGGATTCACTTTTTATCCTTATATATATATATATATATACATATGTATATATATATATATATATATGTGAGATTTAGTTTTTTCTTAAAACCCACAATTTCATTTTTCTAAAAACCATTCAAAGATGGAAAAACTTAATTTTTTTCAAAAAGTTTCAAATTTTTACTAATTTTAACACTTTTAAAAAAAATTAAATAATAAAATAATTTGTATTCACCCATAAATTGTTTTATTATTAGGTTTTTTAATTCTTATTGTATTATTGAATTTTTATTATTATATTACTTAAAATCATATTTAACTGAGAAGCAAACCCATATCAATTACGGAGGAGAGATAGGCAAAGAAATCATAATAATTAAATAGAAACAAATTGGACATGGTTATTGCTTTTATTGTATTTTCATTCTTATCATTTTATCAAACAATATGGCTAAATTTTATGTGGGAATCGTGATTCGAACCTAAGATATGTGGGGCTCTCACCGCGCTTCTATTTGGCCACCTTGATTCAATCTTATAGTTGCTAATTAAATTTTATATATCCAATAATTCACACATATTTTCACTTAAATTCCTTTCATTTGAAAATTCAAATATGCATCTTCACTTAACAAGGGCAACGGAATCGGAGAAAGAAAAAACATCAATTTTCAAAAATAGTTTTAAAAAACAAACAAAAAAATAAAAAATAATTAAAAATAATAAAATGATATTTTTATCTGTTTTGAAAATAATAAAATATATATTATTTTAATTTATTTTTTTAATCGTTTTTCTTTAGTTTGCATTCTCTATTTTATAGAGAAAAAATTATACAGAAAAAACATTACTTCAATTTTTTAAAATATCTTAAAGAGAAAAAATTATTGAGAGAGAAAAATAAAATATTATGCCTTGATAAATGTATCCAATTAAATTTTTTTATTTTCTTATTTTATCTTTCTTTTTTTTCAAATTTTTTTAATAGAACAATTTTAAAAAATAGTTATTTTTTTTTAATCCTTTGAAAGTTACATCAATTATTTTTTATTATTATTTTTTATTTTCCTTTTCTTTTTTATATACCAACTAGTTTTTTGTTTTTTGTTTTTTTACCCTACTTCTTTTATCATTTTTTTGGCAAATATTTCTTATATCAATTATTTATTTTGTTATTTTGTTCTTTTTCCTTATTTTTCGTTTTTTTCTTATCAAATATTCTCTCTCTCCTATTCTGTTCTTTTTCCTAATTTTCCTTTATTCCATTATTTTTTTCTTATTTTTCATTTCTATCATATATTTTTTTAATTTTTTAATTTTTACTTTTTCTTTTTCATTGTTTTTATGTTTTCTGTAAGTTATTCTTTTTTTTTTTTTCCTTATCTCCATTTTTTATTTCCCCTTATCTCCCATTGTATTTTTTTTTCCTTTTATTGTTTATTTTTGTTTTTAGCTTTTCTCTGCAATAATGTTAAGAAGATCTAAACATGTGGCTTGGCTATATATAAAAGTTAGTAGTTTTATTATTATGCTAATATGAGATTTCATGAATGGTTATAGTTGGAAATGTTATGTTAGACTTGTAGAATTTAATTTTTTAATTAATGAAACTGTAATCTTCATTTTTATGTCTTATTATTTTATTTACACCCTTCAAAACAATTTTATCTACATTCCCTATAATAATCCCAGTTGTAATTTTCAAAATCTAAAAGGTTAAATTGAAATTAATGCAAACCTATGAGTTTAGATGAAATATTCCCAAAAAAATATATAGCTATAAATATTATATATAATGTTAATCAATTAATAATAATTAAAAAAAATTCAACAGAAAATAAATATTATATTATATTTTAATATATATTTTATATATATAATTCATTAATATGTGAATGCATTAATACATATATATAAATATTATAGCTATATATATATATATATTATATAAGGTTCCTTGTATGTAAAAAAAAAAAAAAATCATCTTATGTTAAAAAAAAAAAGTAGAAAAAAATGAAAACTTTTTTTAAAAAATGAAAACTTAAAAAAAAAAAATTTAAAAATTGTTTAGCCAAACATCTTTTTCTGTTTTTTAGTTTTGAAAATTATTTTCAAGTATTAATAGTTAAACGCTTATAGTTCTCATTAAACAGTAAAAAATAATTTTTTATTTTCTATTTTGAAAATAATATTTTGAAAACAGAAAACGGAAAACATAGTCAAACAGGCTCTAAGATATTATTCTTATTGTTTTATTACTTTCTTCACTTATAAATTGTTTTATTTTTAATTTTTTTATTCATATTATTTTATAGTGTTATATTATTCATGTAATTATATTTTCATTTATTTATAATTATAGAGATTTTTTAGAAAATAAAGGGGAAACGCCTAAAAGGGGAAACCAGCCACAAATTCCAAAAAGATGCACATTATAAAAAGCTTTTTTGTTTTGAATTAGAATCCTTTATTTTGTTTTTTCTATTCTTTTTTAATCTTATTTTTATTATCAATCTAATGGATGATATGTATGTATCTACTTTATCATTATAATTTTTAAAAGCATAATTAAATTTAAAAAATATATATATATATATATATATATATATATGTGATTAAATATTTTCAATGTTAAAAAAAAGAAAAAGAAAAAGAAAAAGCATACATAAGGATAGAAATAAAACAAATAGAAAACCTAGACCCATTTGTTCTATGTTATTACCAACACGTTCATTTCTTCTTTTTGTTCCTTTTTCATAGGTTTTGATTAAATTTTTGAATGTCTAAAAGCATGGTTTATTATCTTTATATGAAATAGAATAAAAGTTTTAATCATCTTTTGATTTTTGATTTTTGATTTTTTTTTTTTTTTTTTTTTTTTTTTTTTTTTTTTTTGGAGTGGGGTTCATAAGTGACAGTGGTTATTGATGAGCCTAACGTAGTGGTCCACAATTATATGAAAATCCATTGAGAATTGAACAAACATGGCAGGCAAGGGTCCAAACCAGTAAAAGCCAATCAACCGAAAGCGACCTATTGCGTCCAACTAAAACAAAACAATGTGTTCCGCAACTTTTGATTTCCGCTCTTACAATCAAATTTCAACACCAAGTGGGCCCAAATCTTGGGCTTTGGAAGTCCTAATTTCCATCTCCATTATCAATAAATAAATAACTCACGGGTGAAAATGATTGTGGGCGGTAATTAATAATAGTTAATAAATTCGTTAGATATTTTAATTAATTACAAAGTTATAAAAGGAAAAAATATATATAAATATTAAATGGAACAAATTTATAATTATTTAATATGTATAACAAATTTTAATTATTATTAATTAATACTAATAAATATTAAAAATAAATAAACTATAACAAAAAAAAAAAAATTAAAAGCCAATACCAAACAACAGCTTAGGTCTTGTTTGTTAACGTGCTCGGTTTTTTATTTTTTTGTAATTTTTTTTGTAAATTGTATATAGTTTGTTTATTTTAATAATTTATGAATACTGGTTAATGGTGGTTAAAGAGTACTATGAGTTTGTCATAGTTATCATTTTCCTATTTTTGATTTTCATTTTAAGTTCTTAATAATCAGCTACTCAAAAAAACTATACATGAAATTAATCGGACTGTTAAATTCTTTAATTTTTTTGAAACCAAACATTATATATTTTTTTTAAAAAAAATTCTTCTATATACCTCTGAAGTTTGTTAAAAAAAATTTAAATATCGTTGAGATTTTAAAAATTATCAATTACATATCCCACTTTGGAAGAATCATCTTTTATCACTCTTGAAGTTGATTTTCAAGTAAAAATTGATTTATAAAAATTCTATTTTACTTTTTAGTTTCAAAATAAATATCGATACTTTATTTTATGATCTTTTTATAATATATTATACAGAATTTTTTTTTTTACAATTATAAAAGAACTCTATAAAGTATCATTTTTTTTAAATCTTTGTTCATTCTTTTCTTCTTCTTTTTTTTTTTTTGGCATCAGTATTAAGTTTCAATTTTTTCTTTTTATTATCTTACAATTTCTTTCTTTTTTTATTTTTTTATTTGCTTTTTTAGTTTTGTTCCTCCAGTTTCTTTTTCTCTTTTTAATTTAAAAAAAAAATTAAATAAAGGAGTTATCTATTTTTTATATTGAACTTATTTAATATAAATTATTTTATTTAATTCAAAAATTAAATAACTTATATTAAATTTTAATAATAATTATATAAAAAAATAATCCTATCCAATTGACAACAAACATAAAATTAGATGAATTTTTATCTCATTCAATTCAAATCCAACTGTATCCTTAAACCATGCATGTTCTAATGGATTTCATTCTATAGACTTCAGCCACAGCAATAACACTCAGTTATTTTACCCAAAAAATAATTATAAAAAAAAAAAAAAAGAAAAACCACTGCGGCTATGTACTTCAAATAAGTGACCAACAACCATCACTACAGTACAGGCATACCAATAAAAAAAAACCGAAATTTTATATTAGAGTTGCCAGCGTGGGTCAATCGGATAATATATATTTAATGTGTGCATGTGGCATTCCACGTGATACATATATGTACAATACACAACTACTGCACCGCCAACCCTTCGCTGTAATCATTCATAGACCCAAAAAGAAAAGGCAAAAAAGAAAAAAAAAATAAAAAAAATAATAATAAATTAAAGAGAGAATCTGAATTTGATAACGTAGCAATCATGTAATTCAGCCTTGTTTGGAGGAAAAGACTTTAAATTGACGTTCAATGCAAGTTTACCCACCTCACATGGTGACAAGTGCCAACAAGCAGCGTGACTAAAGAGAGTCTCTGAAATGGAGTTCTGTCAACCCTTTTACCAATAATTCGCTTCCCAGCTATGTTACGAAAAAACAAAAAACATTATCTTCCCAACTACTTAATAGACAATGTTGTTATCGACCCACAAATTTCTTGCCAAAATTAATCAGGAAATTCATGGGGATGTGTTTGGTGGGAAGGAAAATGAAGCTTCAAAATTAACATAAAAGAAATATGCCAACCAGACGACACCTTAAGCTGTCGGTGCCGAAAGATCCTTTCACCTGGGAATTTTACTTGATTCAGCAACAACTCAAAATGTATACTTTCTATTATTCACCATCAGAAGTATCAAAACAAGTAACAACAACCATTTTTACCAAGAAAAATAAATAAGTGACAACCACCACAACATTATGCGTTTTTCTAAATTTGAATCAATTGAATTACAAAAAACAAAAAATGAAAATTAAATACACTAAAAGTCTGTTAGAATCATCTTATTCCATTCGAGTCATTTACAAATGCCACTGCCCGGGCGGACAGTAAAGTTGGCGATGAATAATGTGAGTGTGAGAATATTACAAATTTGAGTGATTTGTACATTTTTCCTTTTTCCCTGTTACTGTCAATGTTTCGTTACTGTTTTTTACATCGTTACATGGGGATACCTTCAACTCCTTGTCTATCAGCGGGAGCTTCTGTAATCATCAGAGTTCCAGACTGATTATGCTTGCCATGTTGCTTAGCTTGATGCTGAGCCCAGTATGCATGAGCAGCCAACACCCTGTCCAAGAGTTCCTGAGGGACAGGCTCTCCCCTTCTTTGCTGTGGAGAAATTTTGGCTGTGTGAACCAATGTTTTCCATTTATCCTGGACACAATCGACAAAACGCATTATGCACTGAAAACTGTCAGCTACTACCATTGTTATATACCATTTATATCCTACTTTTTATGTTCCAATTTCTACAAGGATGGCCTGTGCATCAGTGCAGATGTAAATTTTCAGTGCTTTTTGATGCACCATTAACACTTTCTAAATACAGCAGGAGTGACAGTATCTGTTGTTCCACAAGCATACTCGCCACACTAGCGCAACTTTTAGTTGTATCTGAGGACTGAAAAACAATTCTACTTTTCATGTGACTTGTATTGCAATCCTCCATTATAAGTTGAAGTGTCATACAAATATAAACAACTTCTTACCTTCAAATCCACATAAGTTCGATGATCTGCATCCTCAAAAGCCCTTAATTTAACATCGCGCCACCTGTTGAGGGTAGCATTGTCAGACCCCTATATATCCTACCGTAATAATTAATTTGTCATACTCCATTCTTCCGTGAAGTTAATTAAGAGATAATAACAACTCACCTTCCAGTTCCAAGTTCCTCAACCGCCTGAACCAATGCCTCTACCTCTGATACAGAGAAAGGTCTCCTGGTTCGACGTTGTACAAGCTCAGATCTCCTAGGTTTTTGGTTCACAGGAATGACAGCTAGTGCCTCCATGCTCATGTCTGGAACAGCAACTAATGCTTGAGAATCCGGGATTACTTCATTGGTTAATGTATCAGTAGGGGAGGAAACTGATTCATGGTTACTTTGAACTTGCGTGTCTGAATTGGTTAATGGAAGGGGAAGGGGTTTAGGTAAGTCATCACAAGTCCCTGTATCTACGATAGGAGTGCTTGGGGACCTGGAAAGAGCAATCTCATATTAAGCTCTCATGAACAATGACATATAGCATATCTATTCAAAGCATCTCCAGAGTACACTAGAATTACCTGGTCAACAGTTCTGGTGTATCACAGGATAATGAAGGAAGTGGATCACTGGAGCACATAGATGGAGTAGTTTCCTCTATATTGGGCTCCAATGTGAAACCCAGTGTGTCAAGATTGTCTTTGGCAGAAATACCACTCTGCAAAAGAGTTCTGTTGTCATCCCTAATCTTTTTCCCTTGAAGAAGTACCTCAACATGTAATCCATCTTGAAGAATGGCAGTAACAGCCTCCATGACTGTCCTCTGTAAAAAACGGCAACACAAGCATACAAACTAAGAAACCCAAAATACACCAAATTTAGGCAAACATTTAGGAAACACAATTCATAGCTGGTATAATAAACAAGTAAAACATTCTCCATCCTTGTGCACGTGATTTGTGGTTTAATTTTATCAAAGCCTAACTAGTCCAATCATGGTGCCATACAAGTAAAAGAAAGCCTATTCTGAGAAAACTAGAATTCAGTAGTGCCCCTTAACAAACTATCACAATGAAAAGAACAGAATGCTTTATACCTTCAGCAAACCAATTGTTGCAGTTTCTGGGACATCAACATAAAGCTCTGGTACTCTGAAGGATTTGATACTAAATTTCACTGTAAAAGTAAACATGCACCATGAGAACCTATTGGATGCCACAGCAAAGATAAAAACCGTAAAATGTATACTAGATCACAGAAAGTTATAGTACCATGAGAATCCTTTGAGTGAAAAGATTTTTGGCAACCTATAACCGACGATGATACCCCAGTTGCTGCACAGAAGTACAACCCTTTAGCAAAATTACGCAACACCACAAACTTCTTTTCTAAAGAACAATAACAATGTAATGATGCATGAACTGACCTCCATGTAATATTCCAGTCGAATCACTCTTGTCTCCATTCATAGCCTTCTCTGGTGAATTAGAAACACTTTCGCTACTGAATCCTCCATCAGATGTCACGACTGATCTCTGGTCAAACAATTTCCTTCTCTTATAGAGGGTGTCATGATGGCATCTATCATGGTTGTAACAAGTTTTCCTCTTGTAACGTAGATGTTTTGCTCCACCATCTAAAAATGAAAAGTTCAGATCTAACATTAGAAAAAAATATCACATAATTTTGAGAGACACAAACAGACAGAAAGAACTAATAATTTATGATAAATATAAGGTACACCGTAATCAACTAATAGTTAGTCACTAACCATTTCTAGAGACTTCACAATCCCTCAATTTTGGGGCTACTTTCCAGTATTTGGATGTCAGCAACTTCCTTATTCTACGGTCTCCAATACGTGCTAAAGGCCTATAAGCCTTTACCTTGGTGCTCGGTTTCTTGCACCTAGATAAATTTTCGTCATCATCTCTACTACCTAACTTAATATCATTCCTATGCCTGGAAAAAGAAGCATTAGGAACAGGGTCCCTGAACAATGACAATTTGACATTACTGTCTGGACTGATCATTGCAGGAAATTTTACACACAACTCAATTGGGTCATTGGGACTGCATGTGTTAGCCAAAGTCAAACCTCCAGTCTCTAATCTCTCACCCTGTTTCCGTCTTTCAATTCCATTCTCTACATTACTATGATAAGACTCCTCAACATGAGGGAAGCTTCCCTCTACTTTATTGACATTATTTTCAAATGCACGCTTGCTGCTGTTGCAAATTACAGGCTTCACATCACAATTAACTTTATCTGAACAGTCAGATTTTGTAATATTTTGAGTACATTCCAAAACACCATCGCTCTCTGGAGGGGGGAATTCCCTCATAGTAAACTTCTGATCAATGTTTCCTGAGGTAAGCTCATTTGCAAACACACTCTCTTCAGAGCTTCCAGGTTCAACACACTCTTTTTTCACTGGTTTATCTTTATGTTGTCTGCCCTGCTTAAAAACATCTTTCTCAAAGGCAGACCGATTATTTCCTTCGGACGCATTACTAGAGGCAGAAGAACTTTCAGTCTCCTGCAATAACTTTCCCGCTAAAGAAGCAAGTAATTCAAATGCACAGATTTGACTATCGTCAACTTTCTTCTTATATGGATCCCTCCTCTGAAACAAATAATCATGATTCATGAAGTTGAAAGAGATCAAATATTAGAAGGGAAATCACCAGGCAACCCAGAAAATTTTAAAGTGAATACATACTCTAGCTGATCTGGGAGCTCTAGGTATAGTGGGGACCTGGAAGCCACTGAATCCATGTTCTAGCCTCTTCTTCAACACCATATCGCAGGCTTACATGGCAATAAGGATTCATCAAACAAGTAGAAGCATCATTCCCACATCCTCTTTGCTGTGATCAGATTGGAGAGATCAGAAAAAGAAAAAAAGAGATCAACAAATTTTTAACTGGTATTACTCTTAAGTCTTTACAGGAACATATAATGCAAGAAGTCTGACACAATTATTAAACTAAGCACTAAGAGGGGGGGGGGGGGGGGGGGAAGAAAAAAGCATTTTTTTTCTTTCTTTCCATAAAAATAATTAAACCATAAAGTAAAGCAAGAATTCCAAACAACTCGTCACATTAAGCACTAAAATGGCAAAGGCAACCCAAGATTCATCGACCAAAATTCACAGGTAGCCCATCGATCTTCGAGGGTGTTTAAAAATATTCTTTCTCCAAATACCGAAATTTAAGATCAAATGAGGAACATCTATAACTTGAAAGGAGAATAGTCAAACAGAAAAATGAAAAGATGTCTATTGACAAATAAAACTATAAACCAAAGCCGGAAAAGAGAGTAGTCAAACAGAAAATTTGTCGTTGATTAATTTACGTATACAATTGGAGATCAAGAAGATACAATTCAAGGCTTTATCTAGTTGGTCAATTTACATTTTTAGTGTTTCTGGGCTTTCTATTCCAATCAATTCGTAGCAAAACCCAAAATTCAAAAAGCACCATATCAGAAATTCCATGACAAAAACGAAACCGCCATTTCCTAGTTCTACACAAGACGATCAAACACAATTCGACGCAACCAGTTTAACTCCACGATCAGATCTCGATCTCAATCGGAATTTCAAATAAAAAACAAAATTTTCCCACACAATTCTTCAAAGATTGCAACGCAATCGTAAAAGGGGAAAACAAAAAACCAAAAAAAATAAAAAAAATTCATCAACATCCCAGCAAAAAAGAAATCAAATTTCCAACAACCCAAATATCAATTTGCATTCCACAAAAGCCCAACCAAAAAAAAAAGGAATCACGGACTAAAAACCCATAATTCACCAAACTAAAAACCTCTTAGAAAACGACACAAAAAGAGCTCGATTTACTCACCGGAGAAAATAAAAAGAAATCTTCTGGGTCAAACAAATCCAATCTAAATCATTTTCGCTCGGACATCAAAATACCGCAGACAAAATCCGTTTTCCTGAAGAATGTGCAAAAGAGATCTACGACGAAAGTTTAAAATTCAGAGCTGAAAAAAAATAAAAAATAAAAATAACAATATTTAATTTTTCTCTTCCTTTCCCTCTCTCTCTATATAAATATTTCTAGACAAAACCAAAGCAAAACCCCACCTTCCCTGTACGTATAAATTGTATATACAAAAACCACGCAAAATGAACAGTTGCTTAAACCCCATAAAATTTCCTTGTAAATATATATAAAAAATATAATTTATATATGTATATATATATATATATATGCACAAGTTTTCTGACCACAAAACCGGATTAGCCCGTAAAGGGTCATTGATGTCCCGGCAATTGCAGGTTTTTACCCAAAAAAAAAAAAAAAAATTAAAACCCCAAGCTCTCCTTCTCTTCCTCTTGGACCAGTTCTAAATCTTAACCTTAACCCCCCACAACCTCACTTTTTTCCCACAAAATTCACAGCTTCTGCCACGTGGACTTCTCTCTCTCTCTCTCTCTCTCTCTCTGTGTACGAAACCATGTCAGATTTATTTTTATTTTATTTTATTTTTTTCATTTTGGGATTAGGAAAAGTTTGCATTCCACAAATTTACTCTTAATTTAAAAAAAAAAAAAAAAGAAGGAAAAGGATATATTAAAGATTGGCTTTGATAGTGATGGAATTCCTCGTTTCCAACACCCTTCTCTTTTATTGGTCCACTTGGCAAAAAGTGAGGGCCCAATATTTGAGAGAACCTCTCGATAACTTGTACATTAATCCACGTATAATTCTAATGCAGTTCCTAACTTGTCGAAAAAATATACTCTTTCCAACAATTATTTTTAGGTCTGTTTTGTCTAATTTCTTTTCAAAATTTGTATTTATGACTATTACAATTTAGTGGACTTGTTACAATTGTTTATCAATAATATTAAAGCTATTAATTTTTCAAAAAAATAAATAAATTAAAGCAATAAAAATAAATTTTTATCATAAAAAGTTATTAAATTTATTTATCATAATTTAAATATCAAATAATATGATATTATTTTATTAGTTTTGTTTATATCTATTTGATTAAAAATAAAAAATAAAAATTCTATTTATGCATATTGATGTTATGTTCATTTTGTCAACTCTTAATGTACCTAAAATATTTATTTAAACAATGTTGGTAAAATATAATTTATGACTCTAATATAGACTAGGGGTACTTTTTCTATGTTTGTCACTCTTTATTGAGAATTTGAAATATAGTATTTCATCCATAATAATATTTTATCATTATGATCCGATACTGAAAAATACTGTTTTTTTTTTCTTTGTTGAGAAATTGAAATACGGTATTTCATCCACAATAACATTTAATCAAACATGAATCGATAAACATAGGATATCAATAGTTTTAAAGTGCTAAATAGTTATTCTCAATGCCAAATGTTATGTGCCTTTGGATCGATTTCACTCTTTCATCTTGACATTTAATTATTTACTTCTAAATACATTCATATTTATATCAATTCAAAAAACATGTAGTCATTAGCATTGAGTATATATATAAATATTCATTAAATATTTATGTATGTGTTTATTTATGAAAATAATTTATTTAAATCATTTCAGTTATACCTTAATTAAAATTAGATCTAAAAGTTTATATTCAAAGTCCATCTATTACTATTTTTATAATTAATTTTTATAGTTAAAAATTATAAAATAATTACAGCAAAATTTAAAAAGTTTAAATGAAATTTGCTTATTTTATCTATATACGAATGAGAGTAGTTGTGAGTAGAAAAAGAAACATTTTAAAATTCAAAGTTGCGATAATAATACTCGTAAGATTCAAGAATATCATGTGCATGCCCCACCTTATTATCTATAAGAAAAATAGAATATGCTTTGTAAAAAAGTTTGTAAGGTGTCACATGTCATCACTCCACTATAAAATGTTATTTATTTATTTATTTATTGTGTATATCTTATGATTTTATACACAAGATATGATTTACATGCCTTACACTGTTGTTTTAAACAATACTAATCATTAAATCATAATATATTACCCATGATTTGTTATAAATTATATGTATTTTAAAAGGCACTAACATAATCTTATTTACAAATGTCTTTAAGACATTGTTAAAGCATAAATTTAAAGGCAAAAAGAAAACCATTATTTATTTATTTATTTTTTTTACATGAGACACAGTAACTAATGTGTTGTTAGAGACGAACCTATAAATTAAGAAGTACATAACACTATTTCTATGGTAAGATGGAATACACGAAACATCTACGAGGATGCTAAAGACCTGTTTCATGTATGGAAATATCCAATTATATCATAAAACTTTTCATTTGCGATGGACAAAAATGCATAAAACATAAAAATTAATTTATTATTTGTTATAATCCAAATGGATTTGGGTTGGTTCAATTGAATAATTGGTTTTGGTTGATTTAAAAATAACTAAAGTCAATGTGGAGATTTGATTAAATAATAATAATGAACTATATATATATATATATATTCAAATTATATGGCATGATTTTATCAGTTGAAAAATTAAAAATGATTAGTGCAACTTTAAAAAGATAAATACAACTAAATTGAAATAAATAAAATAATGACATGTTGTCTATCATATCAGTCAAGGTTAATAATTTGCTTCCCCCAACATATTAGCTCTTTTTTTTTTTTTTTTAATAATCCTAAATATATTATCTATTTGATATTTTATTCTACTATATTGGTTTACATATACTTTTTTCATGAAAAGAAAAAAAAAAAAAACCCATAAACTTTTAAAGACATATTATTATTGTTTTTCATAGTATAAACTATATTCAAAAGTTTAAAATTGAACAATAATAATAATAATTCAGTTTCTCCACTAACTTATAAATGTCCAAGCATCGAATCCAAAGTAAACCAAACAAACCGTGATAGTTTTTTAAGTAAACTTAAAAATGACCACAATAATAAATCATAAGGAAAGGATTTCTAGTTAAAAACGATTATGAACATTTAAGAATTACTATCAAACTAACCGTTAAGTTCGAATCCCCATATACTTCAAGATTTAAAAAATAATAAAATAAAAATTGATAAGGTTGGAATTTTTTTTTTTTTTTTCGCTGATAAGATTGGAGTTGAGTTGGTGCATTTTACTCGGTTGGTAGATCCATAACCAGTTCATATACACCCGACCGTTAAATTTTTATTTTTATTTTTTATTTTTGGCGATCCAACCGCAAACATTGTTGGTTGCAAGACAAGACAATTTGACGACGTCAGTTACAAAGAAAGGCAGTTGAGTGGGAGATCTGTTCTAATACTGTTTTATTTATTTATTTATTTTTTTGTTAATTTTTCTTTTTAATGGGAAATGGGGATTGGTATTTAGAATGAAGCCAAAAGTAATTTTGGCCAAGTTTGATTGGTTTTTTATGTGGTGCTTAAAAAAAGTACTGGTACTATTAAAAAAAAAAGAAAAAAAGAAGAAGCCTAGAACCCACCGAACAAACATAAAAAGGAAAAAAAAAAAAAAAAATGAGTGGCCGAAAGTAGTTAGGAGGGCTTATCACTCTCTCACACGCTTTGTTATCAGCGTCAAACTGCCAACTGTCAGGTTTCCGGTCACTTACTTCCTTTCTCTATACGTGTCGGTTACTTGCGACTCTCGTGATGGGCTCGGTCTTCGCCACTAAAGTTTTTGGGCTATAATTTCAGATTCTTGTGCAGGCCCACTCTTCTTCTGTGAGACATTGGCCGGCTCATATTTGATTATAAGACTTTGTTTGGTAACGATTCTAAAACTTTTAGAATTAACTTAAAAACATTTAAACCATTTAGATGTTTCATAAAATTACGGTAAAATTTAAAATTGATTATTTGAGAAGTTTGACATATACAGAAGCTTTTAAAAACAGTTTGTAAAATCGGATTCTAAAGTGATTTTTAAAATTTGATTGTTTTATAATTAAAATAGATAAATTAAAATCTTTAAAATACTTTTAATTAATTAATATAATATCAAATCGTATTTATTTTTTCTCCTATCAAATAATTATATTCAAATTAAAAATTATGATATGAATTAACTACTTTAATATATAAATAAATTTAATATATATATATATATATAAATAATCTTTTGATATATATATATATATATTATTTTAAATTTGAGATTCGAATAAAAAAAAAATAATATATTTTAACATAACAGTGTTACTGTCATTTTATCAAAATAAAAAATTTTTAAAAATATTTTAAGTTAAGCATTTTTAATTTTTTTTTTTAAAGTATCATAACATAACTATATATAAATTATTATTTTCTTTTAAGAAAAAAACAAGTTATATGCACCACGTCTATTTTAGTATTTTTAAAATTTACAGCAATTCAATTTAATAAGTTACCAAACACTTAATGGAAAACCTTTATATCTTATAACACTTTTATTGATGTAAATTATCAAACATTTTATTGATTTTTTCTTCAACACAGTAGAAATTATTTTTTTCTTCAGCACAATTACAGTCAATTCTTTTAGAATCTGAGTCTTGTCAAATTAAGTTTAGAATATAATCTGAGATTTTGAATTCCATGTAACAAATAAATATGTTAAATGTCAGTTGAAAGTGAAAAGTAGGAATACATAAGGATGAAAAAAAAGAGTAGAGGATCCTCATTTCATGTGTGCAAATATTAAATATTTTATAAGGAATGATTTAAATATTAAAAGGAACACATTAACTCTACATTAAACAACAACAATAGTTTTACACTTTTTTTTTTCACTATATCAATAGTGTTACATGTATCAAATTAGTTATCAAAATGGATTTTTTTTTTGATAAATAACTAAATATGGATTGAATCCAAATACAACCCAATAAAATAGTGGAACATAATTTGGTCTTTCTTATTAGTGTTATTTAAATAATGTCATCGGCGTGATAAAAAAAAAAAATTTAACAAAGAAAAAAAAAAAAAAAGGAGGGCGGGGGGTTTAACATTGTGATGTAGAATGTGACATACAAAGAGCACATATTACAAAGATACATGAACTCAAAACATAAATAAGAATTGAAACGTTAATGAATTTACAAAAAAAAAAAAAAAAAAAAAACAAAAAAACAAAAAAAACAAACAAAAAGGAGGATAAATAAAATGAGTCAATGGGGGCAAGACATGTTTTACAAGTAAGGCTTCTCTCACTCTTACTTGGCGGAGAAACCTAATAATTATCTTGAGGGACAAATGGAATCCATGGGTCTTTTTGTATGTTATTGAGGTGTGAATGTGCATGTGATTGCTTTGTGCATACAGCATGCCTATGTTATCTCCGCCAGCTATATAAATATATATATTTATATATATATATATATAGAGAGAGAGAGAGAGAGAGAGAGGAAACGTGAGGCAATGAGTTGGGCGGCAGATCAGGAATACAGAGATAAAAATTCATCTCCATGACAGATCACAAGAAGCTAGCTAGCTAGCTACCATGACTTTTGTATATTTCTCTTTCTTCCTATTTCTAAAACATATAAATAAATATAAAACACCCATATGCCTTTAGAAACCAAAACTTAAAACAGCAATGCTTGGTTACAAAATAGATACAATATTTCTTTCTTAGAATGGGTTTACAAGATTGTTTTAGATCCAGTCTGCCTTTGTTCCTTATTTAAGCAGCTTATACTTGCTTTCTTTTTTCTTTTTAATTATTATTATTATTATTATTTTCTATCTAGTAGGAAAAGAACCTGCACAAAATTTAAAGGTAATAAATTTTGGTGGTCAAAACAAAAAAAAAAAAAGAGGAAACATCCTAACGAAATACAAGACCAAAACCATTTTAAAAGTTATTAAAATTGTGGAGTTGCATCTTGCACCACATGAAATATGTGTATATAACTAAGCTTAAACAAGATCTTTAATATAAGGATTAATATGAAATTTTTCTTTTTCAGCATTTGACTTTTATGGAATGCAAATATTTAAAATTATAATTATTAATCATCGATTTTGATAACATTCATTTTTTGTAAATAATTTGTAATATGTTATTAAACTTATATTTAATCATTTTTTAAATTTTAAATCATAATTTTTAATATGATCTAATAATTATTAAATGATGGACTTTAGTTTAATAAGATAAGCTAAACTTTACTTAAAACTCACTACATATATTTATACTTTGACATAAATATATTTATACTTTGACATAAAAACTGAATTTTCTAAAAGCAAACCATATCGGATAATAAAATGCACATTTGGTTTAGGAAAATATATATTTAATTGTTTTGCTTAGTTGGATAGAAATTATTGGATTTAAGATGATGTTAATAACTTTTAACTTCTTGGTAAAAAATAGCATGTGTTGTTTGAACGCTTAGTGGATATTATTATTATTATTTTTATTATATACATACATACATATATATACGGAAATTCTATGTTGAGGACGGTCAACATGATAACCGTAGTATTAGAAAATCGTCGTTAATACTATGAAAAATCGTCACCAATACTGTGGTCCGCCATGAGGACCGTCCGCACCATAGACGAACTACATATATATATATATATTGTCATGGTCTTTGTGTTATATAAATAGATTTAGATAGAGAAATGCACATAAAATCGATAGAGTCTCTCTAATAACTTCATGTTAAGTGGATTGCTAAAGTTTTTTGACATATAAGGAAAACAAATAAATTTTTATTTATTATTTATTTTTATTTTTATTTTTATGTATGTTTATTATATAAAGCTGCCAATTGGTATGTGTAAGGATATTTAGATTGTATAAACCAATTCTGGTGATTAAATGGAGATGGAAAGCGAGGAATTGCTTATGTAAGAAGGGATGTGCCACATTCTAATAAATCTATTGGAGGTAATAAAGCTATGCTGGCTAAGCTTAGAGATTGAAGCATAATCTAAATGCTTTATGGGTACAAGTTTTAAAAAGCATTTATTTTCCAACGGCATCTTTTTTGGTGGCAAGTATGAAGGGTAATTGTTTTGTTTGAGGGGTTTGTATGAAAGAAAGAAAACGATAAGGAATTTATTTTTATGGAGAGTGGTGATGGAAGATAATAAATATATGGAAAGACAACTGGATTCATGGTTCTGGCAGCCTGGGTTTGTTTAAAAATAAAAGGTGAATCGGGTTAATGAGCTTATTATAATCATGGTACAAAGATGTGGAACGAGGATCTGTTAAAAGATTTGTTTTCAGATTAGTTGGTGCAAAAAATTATTTATGTTCCTATTAGTATTAATGGAGGTATGGATAAATTGATTTGACCTTGGCAGGGGAATTAGGGGTGCTCTTTCCTGTTCGTTCATGTTATTTGCAATCGGATTCTTGTTGTGCACTTAATACCGTTGGGAATGAGCAAAGGTGGCGTGATTTGTGGAGGATTAAGCCTTTCTGGAAATTAAAGCTTTTATGTGGAGACTTTTAGATTGAGCCATTCCGGTTAAAAACGTCTCTTTATAGTATGAATGGTTTGGTGGATAACCTTTGTCCAATTTGTAAGCTTGAACTTGAAACAACTGGGTTTGGTGGTAGTTTGAATTTGAGGAGTTATGTGATGTCTCGGTTGTAGATTGGTTTGATCACCCTAGAACTCGAATAAAAGGTGTTCATGGAAGTGGTGATATGCTAGCCTCGACTGCTTTTATTTGTTGGGAAATTTGGAAGAGCAGGAACAAGCTTGTTTATGAGGTTGTATCCTCGATTTTATGCATAATGTCACGTCCCGTGAAAAAGGAGCAAAATCCTTGAGGTTTAACCGGAAGACTCTACACTCTCCATGAAGGATCAAGAGAAGCCCGGAATATTCTAGAAGATTCAAGAGAAACCTAGACTAATGTAGATGAGAATCTCTCTAGAATACTCCATGTAAATATCTTGTACATAACCCTAGAATAATCTAGAACCATAACTAGATAAGTGACATGTGTACATATCTAGAACTTTCCTACATGCCAAGCCCTCTATATAAAGGGGTTGGTCTCTCATTTGTAACATATCCAAGCATATCCAAGCACATCCAAGCATATCCAAGCACATCCAAGCATATCCAAGAATCAAGAATTCTAGCAATACAAGTATTCTCCATATTCTCTCAAACTCTCCTACTTCCTACTCTCTCACTCTTAGCTTCCGCATTTTCATAGCTTGTGGGCAAGGCTTACTTAGCAAGGGAGGTGCTAAGTGCCGCACGGGAGTGTTGGAAAAGTTAGGCCCGTGACAATAAGGTGTCATCGGCGCATACATTATGGCTAGAGTTTCAAATTCAAGGTGAGGAGGAGGTGTCCGGGCTTTTGAATAGGGAGAGTTTGATACATTTCTACATGTAATCGACAGTGGAGTCCTCCTGCAAGTGCTAAAATTAAAGTTACTTTTGATGCTTATTTTGTAGTTGGAGTGAACAAAGGTGGTTTGCTTAAGATTTATGTGGTAATTTGGTTCAGTATATGCATAAAGTTGGACCTTGTGGTTTAAGCATTAAAGCTGAATGTTTAGTTATGCTTTATGCTTGTGCTTGGACTATCAGGGATGCGAATGAGAATGTTATTTTTGAAGGTCATTTAAAAATGTTATTTTTCAAGGTGATTCAAAGGATCTTTTGTACATGTTATCTTCAAAGTCTACAAGTTTTCCTTGGAATTTTTCTATTTTAGTGGAAGATATAAATTTATGTTTATTTTGTACAAGACGGAATGCTGAGAGAGGTTAATCATGTACCTCGAGAGCAGAATCAAGTTACTGATTGGGTTGCTAAAGTTACTCAAAACAAATATTTTTTGTTTCGCTAGGATATTTTGTTACTTTCAATTTTTTGAAATATTTTATCAACTAATCGTAATGCTTCATTGTACTCTGTGTGAAGTTTCATATTAATTGAAAAGGAGAACGAAGCATGCCTTATAAGATGGTATGGATACTTTTCTCTTGCGACGCGTTCCCATGAGGGAAAGTAAAACTGTGAGGGATAGGATTGAGCTTACCACCTAGCTTCCAAAGAGGACAATATCGTGATTGGGCCTGGGAGGCCCGGGCCAGTGGAATTGGCAGGTAAAGGGGTGGGATCCCTAACCATTGCAACGCGTTCTCATGAGGAAAAGTAAAACCATGAGGGGTAGGATTGGGCTCACCATCTAGCTTCCAAAGCGGACAATATCATGATTGGACCTGGGAGGCTCGGGCCAGTGGGACTAGCAGGTGAAGGGGTGGGATCTCTAACAATTGTGACGCGTTTTGACAAAACCGTGCGAGTTGGGCCCAAAGCCGACAATATCGCATGCGGGTGGGCTGGGCCCAAAGCGGACAATATTGCATGCGGACGGTCTGGGCTGTTACAGTTGGTATCAGTGTTAGTACCCGGATCGGTGTGTCAGTGAGGACGTTGGGCCCCAAAGGAGGTGGATTGTGAAGTCTCACATTTGTTGGAAAGGAGAACGAAGCACGTCTTATAAGGTGGTGTGGATACCTTTCCCTTGTGACGCATTCCTATGAGGGAAAGTAAAACCGTGTGGGGTAGAATTGGGCTCACCACATAGCTTCTAAAGCGGACAATATCGTGATTGGACCTGGGAGGTCCGGACTAGTGGGACTAGCATGTGAAGGTGTGAGACCCCTAACCATTGCGACGCGTTCTCATGAGGAAAAGTAAAACCGTGAGAGGTAGGATTGGGCTAACCACCTAGCTTCTAAAGTGGATAATATCGTGATTGGGCCTGGGAGGCCCGAGCCAGTGGGACTGGCAGGTGAAGAAGTGGGAGCCCTAACAATTGCGATGCGTTTTGACAAAATCATACGGACTGGACCCAAAGCGGACAATATCACATGCGGATGGTCTGGGCTGTTATACTCTGATTCTTCTTGCTGAAAGTTTTCTTTATTTGACCAAAAAAAGGGGAAAAAAAAAAACAGTTATTTTGTTTTTTTTGTTTTTGGTTTTTAAAGGGTCCATTCACAGGATTCTAAAAGTTAATGTGGCAAAATATATATATATATATATATATATTATAAAGGTGGCTGTCTACTTTTAAAAAGATTTGTTAAATGGTGTGATTCAATAATTTTTTTTTTCAAAAAATAACATTATCAAAAATAAAAATGATCCCTATAAAAATCAATTGTTTATAAAAGAAAAAATAGAGAAATACATCAATATTAAATAGAATTAGTTGAAATTATTTTGTAAATTCAACATGTGTATACCGTATAGACAATTTATATTTTCATTAAAAATGCTCTAACTATATTAGATAATTGGGTAATGAACAAATCAGGTCCGCGAGTCTGCTGGTCGATTCCTTTCTCTAGTCTTTATTTGTTCCCTACTTTTCTGTTTTCATGATTATAAAACACCGTTATTGGATTATAAATTTTTAAAATTTCCGGTGAAGAGGGTGAGGTGCAATTGCATTGACTCTAAATCTGAATTTTTTGATGATAAATAAGTAGACTGTACAATGAATGAGGATGGACTGAGCATACGAAGTCTGAATTTTTTTATGATACATAAATAGACTTTTGATTAAACAAATGATTTGTGAGACATAAATTTAAAAACAAATTGAAAATTAGAACCAAATTGAAAATTGAGTAATGAACAGAGCATTGGTCGATCCAAATTATATATATATATATATATATAAATGGTTAGGTTTAAATCGAAATTTTAATATTAAGATTAATGTTAGAATTTTTATTTTTAGATTTAATATTGCATTAGATTTAAAATTAAATTTATCAATTATAGATCTCAATAGAATTCACTTTTTCAAAACACTAATATTACATGTATAATGTTCACTAAATTTATTTACTAAATAATAAATATTAAAATATTATTGGTTGTCATAATCATATAATTTAAATATAAAAAAATAAATTCTTAAATAAATAAATTAATTAAAAAAATAAATCGATTAAATTTTGTCATATTATTTGATAACTCTACCATTATTATTTCCAAAATAATATTTAATATATTACTAAACCTATATTTAACTATCTATTGGATTCTAAATTTTAACTTTTCATATGATTCAAAATTTATTTAAAAAAAAAAAATTGATATAGAGAAAAACCATGTTATTTCAAGGTTGAAGACAAGATGCCTTACTTTCATTAAGGAGGAGGCTTTTACCATAAGACAGAGTGTATAATTGAGGTTGGATATATATAGAATGAAATAAAACTACTACATTCCAATCAGTGAAGAGATCCCTTTCATAGGAAAGGAGATCTCTCCCCGTAAAAGGGGCTCCTTCACCCGATCCCCTCCCATGAAAGGAGCTTCCTCTCAAATGGAGACAAGATAGTTATACTCAAAGTTCAAAAAATCGATATCGACGAAAATATCGAAAGTTTAAAATACGAAAATTTATATGAAAATATCAAAAAATATCGGATATTGATAAAAAATTATAAAAGATGATGGAAGTTTATTTTATTTCGACTCTTTCAAAAAATAAAAATTTCAAAAAAATATCGAAATTTTTTTGAATATTTTAATCCATGGTTATACTTAAATTTGTCTACACCTTTCTCCTCCCCATGAAAAGGGCCCCTTCCTAATGTGGGTGGGGTAATATTACTTAATTTTTTCTATACCTCACTCTCAATTACACACCCCGCCTCATGGACCATGGTAAAGGCCTCTCTCCTATGGTAACAGAGAATGTTGTATTCAACCTCTATGCAATATAGGTTTTTTCCTTGATTCTTTTTTTCATAGTTTTCTCTAACCATTTATAAATAAAAATAAAGATTATTATCAAAGTAAAATAAATTTAATAATATTGCTCACTAAATAGCTACATTCAATTAGCATATTCATAAATTATAAAACTTATCAAATTTTAACTAAAAAAAATTGCTTTGATGAGTAAACAAAATATATATATATATATATATTATATATAGAAAATACTATAAGTTTATTCAAAAATCATAATAAAGCTACAAATACCAATTATGTTGTTAAATTTTTTGATATATTCAACAATAATATTGATTGCAAAGCAAATTCATTTTTTGTGGGCCTATTTGAATAATATGATTAGAATATTCTAAACAGTTTATTGTAGAGTAAGTAAAAGATGGATAAAATTATTGAAAATAATATAGAAGAGTACTTTAATGTTTTTCCTTGAATTATCTTTAAGAAAGTGTTTTCGAATGGATAGGCTGAGAAGCCTTGTGCCAAGGAGATGCTTGGTGGCCTAATTCTCTTAAAATAGAGGGAAAGTGTGTGTTTGGGCTGGGTTTTGTTGATGGGCTCATCCTAAAAAGTGGATTAGAATTAGATACACAACAAACTACACTTCTCCTACTCAAGTTAAAGGACCGAAAAACCAAAGCCCATTTCCCTCCCTCCCCATCCACCCTCCAAATGTCAAGTGTCCAGTAACATTTCTTTAGGCTTTCGGCTTTTAATTAAATCTTTGCTTGTTCCTAAAATCCCCATAGCAAGTTGTAGCATTCCAGAACTCCATCTACAACACACTGGAATATCATTCAATGGCCGTCGATACATCGTGGATTGTCATTCAGCTTAAGACTGCCGGTTATTTATTTATTTATTTTCGAAAAAAAAAGAAGAAGCAATTATTTAGAATAGGAGCACAACTAACAATTATTAAGAATTATTGTATAATGGTTCAAGGCATAATCATGTGGGGTTTTCTACACATATACGTCAATTTTATAACCACAAGATAAATATGCATTATGATCAATGTTACAATCGATTAATCTTCTCAACTAATTTACTGACCCAAAGAAAAAAAAAATTAATTCACTGACATATATATATATATATATATATATATATTGAAGATAATTAATCATCATTTTAAATTAGTTCATTATTATTAATTGAGGTTTTATAATAACGCTAATTCTAATTAATTATGTTAGTTAGTTAATTAGTTAATACTAATTAACTAGAATGTAATTGAGGGTTTATAATTGCGTTAAATCATTATTTGTAATTTTGGTTCGTACTATATATACTTAATTTCTCTTAAGCCAAAAGCAAGAAGTATATGTTGACCCACCAAAAAAAAAAAAAAAAAAAAAAAAGAAAACACTAAAAGTAATTTAGAATTACTATACAATGGTTCAAGCTCAAGAAGGCTTGCCCAAGACATAACCATGTGGGTCTAGCACCAAAGACAAGTTCAAAAAAAGGAAACAATTAATCACTGATTGAAACCCAATATTTAATTTCATGCAATTGGGTCTTCTACCCATATATGTTAATTTTAATTGTAACCATAAGATAAATATATATATATATATATATATATCTGCATTATGATGATCATTGTTGCATTCGATTAATCTTCTCAACTAATTCACACACACACACACACAAACACATTTATATTGCACATAATTAATCATCATTTTAAATTAGTTAATTAGTATAACAAATTAGTACTTTTTTTTGGATAAAATTAACTTATTAGTTAATACTAACTAACTAATATGTAATTGATGGTTTATAATGACCCTAAAACATTATTTAATCTTGGTACGTACCATATTCAATTTCTCTTGAGCCAAAAGCAAGAAAAAAAGAAATGACACAAAAAAAAAAAAAAAAAAGAAGCAAGAAGTATATGTCGACCAACATCGCTCATCGATGTTATATATATGTTATATTTCAATAAATTACTATCTTTGTATACGTATATGTTTGCGTCATCAATCGTGGCATGGTGGAGATCCATTCAAGTAGTTTTTAAGAAACAGAGCAGCAGCAAACGATGTTATATCAAGGACCAGGCTATAGGAAACAAAATAGATTGGTGACCACTTATTTTGCTCATTCAATTATACACTACAAACAGCGCATGTGATATTGTGATGTGCCTCTCACTACTAAACTTCGTACTATACCGATATCAAGCACTAGCTAGTCCTGTATCTAAATCTTTGAAACCTTTAATTACTTAAAGATCCCAATTAATTAGTTCCACGTATACCCTAGCTAAGCTAATCCAAGTAATTATCTTAGTTGTTCAATTAATTATATATATGTGATTTTTCAATAACTAGTGGTTTCCATACGTTTTCTAATAATTATAACGTGTGTGTATATATATATATATATATAGTTTTCTACATTTTTGTCTGCTTAATATTAATTCTGAAAATACAGAATATTTACAAAAGCAGTAGTCGTCCTCCAAATTTTAGAGCTTTACATGAAACCTATGGACCGCCATGTCTTTTATATAACCTTAAGCAACCTCACAGACCCACGCTTGCTGGCTATCCACCCCAAGTATATATGTACTTTTCAAAAAACCAGGATACAAACAAAATGGAATTTTCCTTTTCAATGTCGAATAAATCTCATTTCAGCCCCCCCCACCAAAAAAAAAAGAAAAAGAAAAAGAAAAAAGAATAATGTATATTCAATCAATTAGCCAGGAAGCATCATGTTTTCATTTTCCGACTGCTTAAAGAAGCTTTTCTATAGTACCATGATATGTTACAAATTATATCAAAATTAGAAAATATGGTCCCCAATTTGATAAGGGCTCTTTTGGGTATAATTACATGCATGGTAGTTAAATTAGTTAATATTGTGGTAGTTAGTCTTCATCAAAGGCTTATAGTAGAGCTATAGAACAGTTGTGAGTCAAAAAAGATTTATATGGAGGAAAAAGGTACACACTTTGGGGCCCTCTATTGAGGATCATGCATATAAAAGGTTTAGTTATTGGCCTAGGAAAGGAAAAGAAATTAAGCAGAAAACAAAAGCAAGAACTATATAAATGGTGGGGATAGATATATATGGGCGGTGCATGGGAAAGAAGGAAAAGAAAAGTTGACGAAGATATGATTCTGAATTTGCTTGCTTGAGAAACTTGGAACTTTCTTTTTATTGGAGAAGATTGCGTAAATCTCAATAGAGCCTAGAGATAGAGGCAGAGTATTTTTATTTTCTTTATTTTCATGGTAAAGAGGGGACAATGAAAAATATATAGGAAATGGTCCCTCTAGGTCTAGGAAAGATCAGGCAAGTTTTCGACAAAAGCACGCATTAGGAATGACACTAATTAGTTGTAAATTAGCCCCCGGTTTCTCGAAAGTAATTATGATTAATTAAATAACATGTATAGTATATAATTGTATCGGAAAATTAGCACCCTTGTACCTCAAACTTCATTGGACTTGATATTGTGCACTCCGAGATAATTTTTTTCCAGCAATTTGCATCATGAACTCATAAAATTTTTACTATCTTGGTTTTATCAAAAGGAAACGAGAGAGCAAAGTGCAATTTATAATTTAGGATGCAAACTGCAAAAATTTTTAAATAAAAAAGTAGTGAAAAAATTAAAAAATAATTAGAGAGAATTATTATATTTTTAATAAGTTAGTAAAAAATTAAAACAAAATTGCAAATGTATTTTTTCAAAAATAAAAATAATTTTTTTTACATATAATAAATATTTTAAAAAAATAAAAATCAACAAAAAATTTGAATATGTAAAAAAAAAATTATATAGACGATTATAAAAATGGTAATGTAATTTTTCAAAAAATAAATATAATAATTATGCATATTTTATAAATTTTTAAAAAAATAAATCCCTATAAAAAAGTGATAAAGTATTTATAAAATATAAAAGAAAACCGTGAAAAATTACTTTTTCTAAATATGTATTTTATTTATTATATATATATTTATTATATTTATATTTTGTATATATAACAAAATTTATAAAATATTATTGTTATTTCAAAAAATATTTTTTATGAAATGATTTAACAATATTTTTATGACATTTTATATAAAAATATTTTATAAAATATTATAAATAACAAATGAATTTTTATAATAAATATATATTTATATTTTTATAAGAGAAATTAATTATTGTTATAAAATTTAACTATAAAATATTTATAATTTCATATAAAAATAACAATAATATTTTATAAAAAGATATATTATTGTTAAATTATATAATAACAATAACAAATATTTTGTAAAACATTGAAAATAACAAATATAACCAAATTTTGGTTATATTATATTTTATAATAACATTTCGTTATTTTTTTTTAATAATTTAACTAGAATAAAGTTTTTAAAAATATTTTATAAAATTTTATAAATGGTATTGTAAATTTTAAAAAGTTTTGCAAAACGTCATTGTAAATTTTATAAATATAAAAAATTTATAAAATGTCATTGTAAATAACAATTATAAATATAAAAAATATATATAATAAATAAAAGAACAAATTTTATAAAAATAACTTTTTAAGGTTTTCTTTTTTATTTTAGAGATATTTTTAAATATTTTTATAGGTCTTTAGGTTTTTTTTTTTTTTTTTTTTTTTTTTTAAATCTATCAAATATGCACATTTTATTATTTTTATTTTTTGAAAAATTACATTTGCATTTTTATAATAATCTATGTAATTTTTGTTTTACATATGCAATTTTTTTAATTGATTTTTATTTTTTTAGAATATTTATAATATGTACAGAGTTTTATTTTTATATTTGAAAATTACATTTGCAATTTTTTAAAAGATTTTTACTAATCTATTCTTTTAAATCCTTTTTATCTTTTTTATTTGAAATTTTTTACAATTTCCACCTTAAACCATATAAAATTGCACATTGTATCCTCATTTCCGTTAAATATTTAAAAAAATAACCAACGGTGCAAGAATTTTATGACTTCAAGGTGCAAATTGCAAAAAAAAAATATTTTTTTTTTAGAATATAAAGTACCAGCTACAATAAAGTTCAAAGTGCAACGATTTCAATTTCTCAAATTGGCTATAGTTTGGATGTCCCATGAAAATTAATCGATAGCTTTCTTTTCTTTTATTTATTTATTTATTTATTTTTATCTACATATATCATACTTCAAAATTGTATTATATCTTTTTGATAATTGCAATATGTCTTCAATAATACTAAAGTTATTAATATTAAGTACCAAAGTTTGGATATATAGTGGATTATGCAATTTGTTTTTGTTTGTTATTAATTTTCTTCTTGTTCTTATTCGAGTTTATTAATGGTCCTTCCGTGCTGATATATTATATGTCAATGTTGAATTGATAGATAAAAAATAAAAAATAAAAAAAAATCAATTTTCTTAATGACGTTGTTAATTAATTTGCTACTATTACAACAAATGTTGGGTTTTTCCAACTATCTAAAAGGAACAATATGTAGAATAAGCATGTTAGTTTTTCCACATGCATGGATCGAATATTTAGGGCAAGACCAAGCTATACATACGTATGTATGAATGTGTGTATAATATTATACTTTAATTTATTGTTGGTTGCTATTTGAGTAAGAGATAAGATTGAATATAATATTAATTATACTATACTGAATTGAGCTGACCAACCTCAAACCTCAATAGCTCAACCTCTGACAATGTCAATGAGGCTTCTGAAGTACATATAATCCTTACTTGACTTCTAGACATAGACTTTTCGCTTCTGCAAAACATAAGTTTCTAAATTGAATATCACAACAATGAATTAAATACCCTATACCCTCTACGGCTCTACCCTCTACATAAACAGAGTCACATGCATGATTATAAATGAACAACTCTATTTACATTAAAAAAAAAAAAAAGAGCAATAAATTAATTTAATTTCATTTTCGGATATGATTAGCCATTGACGCTTCATAGTAGGTGAACTTTACACAAATAAAGAAAAACAATGGTTGACATATATACCAATTTCAAATTATGGAGAGACCAATAGAAATGCTAGCTATGAGTTAGACATGCTGAATACTACCATATTTTATAACAAAATTTCACGGTTAAGTTGAATTGTTCTAATTGTAAACTTCTATAATTTATAAATGTACAATTTTTTAAATTAATTTTTATGTTTTATTCAAAAATACACACCCATAACATAATAAAAGGGCAATAATGACCCCTCTATAGTGATATAGAAAATTCATATGGGAGGGGGGGATAAAGCAAATGGGGATGGTGAAGGAAGGGACATGGAGCTTTAATGGCATTTTCACGTGCAAATGAGATATGTTGCGTAGGATTGAATCTAAAAGGAGTTTTTATGTGGTTTGAGGGTTGGTGATGTATTGGTGAACAAAACCCTGAATTATTTGATGACGTGGTGGATTTCTTAGATCTTGTTTGATGGATTAATTAATCACTCTTTCCCACCACCTTCTTCTCACCCTCATTCCATGATCTCTAAGCTGTATAACTATAAAGTAAACCCTCCAAACCGTCTCTCTTTGACTTTCAACCATTTTCATTTCTTAATTTCCTTCTTTTATCTATTTCATTATTATTATTAATTTTTAAAGAAACTATTGGTCATATAGATCGTCATAGTTATGCAAGATTTATCTTTCAAGCTACACAATATTGTTTTCTCGGTGACACTAGAAAAAAATACCTTTTTTTTTTTGGCGCGGAAATCAAATTCATGAAATTGCCATATGGACTATTGTGAGACAAGCAATTTGTAATTTTTTTTTTTAGAGTAAAAAATGATGCAAACGAATGATGAAACGTGTTTTAGATTTTTTCCTTTTCCTCATTCAATTACAACATAACAAGATATCTAAGAAATACTCGATAAAGAATTTGCAATAATTGGTGTAAAGTATAATTTTTTTTTTTTGAATATTTGTTTTTTAATTTTAAGAAGGGAGACTTCTTTGTTATATTCTATTTAATTAATTAAGAATCCAATCAAGTTTACTTCTTAGTGCTCAAAAGTCAAGAACTCGAGGTGGTTCTATATGTAGTATGTATTCGTTTAGTGGATTAGGTTTATAAAACCAAACGTCCCTCTTTTTTCACTTTTTATTAGTGAGACTATCCATTTTTATAATAATTCTTTATATTTTATTTTTATAGTAAAAACGTGTGTAGAAGATGACGTAGAGTAATGCGTAACCAACCAAAGGGCAACGAACCTACGCAAACGTACGGCTAATGCACGGCGTAATACGTGGAGCGATGAATGCGGACTCAGTGGGTCCCACTCTAAGCCATCTCGGACCGTTGAAATTAAGCTTGATCAACCCTCAAATTAGCGGGTAAATTGCTGCGCCTTCAGTGGGTCTCTGACCAACACACCATGCACGTTGGGAACTGGATTTTCTACTTCCCTAAAAAAGTGTTGTCAAGAATTTGTACTCTCAGTACCATCAACTAGATGCTCGGTTCTTGATTTGTGCAATTTGTTTTAGCTATTAAGTTTTTTTTTTTTTTTTTTTTTTTTTTTGGGTTAGAAAGACAAATTTAGACCAAATTATAGTTGGAATTATATATATATATATATATATATATCTTTCTGGGTTATTTTGAAAGTTCAAAATCAATTTAAACAAGGTAATACTTTTATTATTTTCCCTTACATATTTCTACCAATCAAAATTAAACATACTTAAATCTCTCAATTAAATTAGCATATGTACTAACATGGCAATGTTCATTAATTTGGTAAGCATTCGACATTGAAAATTTACATTTCTTTTTTTTTTAGATAATTTGTACATAAAGGCTAAAAAATCTTTTATTCACAATATATATATATATATATATATGTATGTATAATTTTATACTGGAATATTGTTGATAGTTGTCCATGCCATGCATGGTAACTAATTAGTAAAAACCAATCACAAGTTTGTCTTATCCGTACCAAGGAGTAGTACAATAACAATACCAAAAAAGTCTTCTAATTGCCTTAGTCCACCAATTTAGAGAACAAAAATTCAAATTGAGGAAACTAAAAGTAAGAAAACATATTTTCACTCAGAAGAGGACATGGTAGTAGTCCACGGCAGATGGGCACAACTTACAAATGAAGCAAAGCGGTTTTCATATCAGCCTTGAGCTCGAACCCCTTTTAGACCCTACCACACAATCATTCCACAATATCCTTCCTATTTTCCACAAAACCCCATGTTTAAATAATAAAAAAAATTTACATTTGATTGGCATTTCCGTCTTTTTAATTAAAGTTGAAAAATTGATTTTAATATAAGTTGTTGAATGGAATTACCGCCAAAAATAAATAAAAAATAAATTAAAAAACAAAAAAATACAAAGATGGAAATAACTTTAATCAGCCATGGGAGACCAAACAGCATTAATTAAGGGTGATAATTTTGTACCCCAAAAATATGATTTTCATTTCTTTTTTTTTTTTTTTTCGTTTGACAATTCTCTCCCACTAAAACCTCTCGGTTTCTGCTTCATAAATACCCATGAAGTCTCTGCTTTCTTCCTCACACCCCACTCCTTCACAAACCCAATATTTCTCTCTGTTTTCCTCCCTGAGCTCCTCAATGGCTACCTTCAATATGCTCCTCATTCTTTCTCTCTTAGCATTCACAACTTTCGTCGACGCCAGAATCCCTGGCGTTTACACCGGCGGCCAGTGGGAATCAGCCCATGCCACCTTCTATGGTGGCGGCGATGCCTCTGGAACCATGGGTAATTATTTTCCTCTGTTTTCCAGTTTTCTATAGCAGAGGATTTTCCCTCTGCATTTACTGGGAAACAAATATGACATTAAAAAAAAAAAAAAATTCCATTCCTTTCATACATTTTCAGATACTCGACACTCATTTATTTCCAAATCTTTAAAAGTTTACGGTTTTTTTTTTCTTTTTTTTTTTTTTGTTTTATATCAAACAGGTGGGGCTTGTGGGTACGGGAATCTGTACAGCCAAGGCTACGGAGTGAACACAGCGGCACTGAGCACTGCCTTATTCAACAATGGCTTAAGTTGCGGTGCTTGCTTTGAGATCAAATGCGCAAACGAACCTCAATGGTGTCACGCCGGCAGTCCCTCCATCTTCATCACTGCCACAAACTTTTGTCCTCCAAACTATGCTCTGCCCAACGACAATGGCGGTTGGTGCAACCCACCGCGCCCTCATTTCGACCTTGCCATGCCCATGTTCCTCAAGATCGCCGAGTACCGTGCCGGCATTGTTCCCGTCTCTTATCGCCGGTCAGCCTTCTTTTCTCTCTCTGATTATTGCTCTGTTTTTAAGTTACAACTTATACGGACACAGACACAGACGCAGGCAGAGCAGAGCCAAATCATAATGCCGAATTTGCCATTTGATTTTATTAAATCATAACCGCTGCATATTCTGTGGAAAATTTTGACGGTGAAGATTTTTGGGTTGTTTTTTAGGGTGCCATGCCGAAAGCAAGGAGGGATCAGATTCACGATCAACGGCTTCAAATACTTCAACTTGGTATTGATCACCAACGTTGCTGGTGCTGGTGATATCGTGAGGGCCAGTGTGAAGGGATCAAAGACTGGTTGGATGAGTTTGAGCCGTAACTGGGGTCAGAATTGGCAGTCAAACTCTGTCTTGGTTGGCCAGTCACTCTCTTTCAGGGTCACAGGCAGTGACAGACGTACTACTACTTCATGGAATATTGTCCCTTCCAATTGGCAATTTGGCCAAACTTTCACCGGAAAGAATTTCAGGGTCTAATTCAAAAGTTTCCCTCTTAATATGTTATTTTGGTTTTTTATTTTTAATTTTTTTGCTACTTTGTATTTTTGATTTGAACTGTATTGGGTAAAAAAAAAAAAAAAAGAAAAAAAAAAGGAAAAAAGGGGAAAGGAAAACACAGAGAACATGAGGGAAAAGTGTGTTTCAGTGGCGGTAAACCTTTTTGACTTGGTGGAGTTTTAATATAGAAAAAAAGAAAGAAAAAAGTAGATATTGTATTGGAGCTGAAGCGGCTGCAAAGCCATGTAGCCCGCAGCTTTGCTGCATTCCATATATATATATATATATATATATATAAATTATAGACATCTTTTTTAGAGTATATTCTCTTTAATTTCTCTTTTATCTTTTGCACTGGAACTTCTTTTCTGACTGTGGGCTCTAGGTAAAATGAAAAGTTCATCAATAGGATCATGTTCATGAAATATTGGTTCTCGCTGAAAATTAGTATATTGGATGGAGTTTAAGACATAAAACACAGAATCTAAGAGGAATGAGAAAAATAGAGCTGAAGCAAACTAATTAGTGATGAAAGTAGAAACCATACCACGTTTAATTGTATTAAGTAAATGTTATTTTGGTTCATGTTTGACAAATACGCACTTGATTTTACATTATAAGAAATGAAAAAAAGATGAAAGGAATATATTACGTGTATAACAAATATTTTACAGAGATGTCAGAAACAAAGTAAGTAATGGTTTGGAACCAAAAATCCAACTCCAGTGTGTGTTCAATTGTGAGTCAAAATGGAATCTAAATCGTCTTAGGATTTTTATAAGGTGGACGAACTTTAACATAAAGCATTTTGAAAGTCATAGCATCATCCAATGCACTTTTATCCCCTGAAAAAAATTCAATGTGTTTACACTTAGCTAAGATTATTGGCCATTAATTAAAATTCCAAAGGGACGGTTCCTACTGAAGGAAAATTAGCAGGATTATCTCTTTTTCCAAAGTAAAATTTGTTGAAAATTTTGCAATTTGTCATAAAAGAAGCGCTACTTTATCCGCAATTGTACTAAAACGACAAAGGCCAAAATCAAGAAAAATTAGTGTACATATAATAGACGCTTCTTTCTAAGAAATTAGGTTAGTTTGGAAAATGGGCTCCTAAAATGCGTTTTTTATTTTTTATTATTTTTTTATTTCCAAAGAATCATATTAGATGCTTCTTTCAAAATCACTAAATGGATGATTTTTTAATCAAATAATGTTTTAAATTTTTTTTTTCTATCAATTAAAGCTATTGTAGCAATTTTAAACTCACTTCTAAATGCCATGAATAATTTTTTTAAAAGATATATTTCGGACCTTAATGATACCACATGGCGTCATCGAATTGACTATATATTAGGAAATCAGGTTTGCTACACAGGATCGTTGTAATGAATAATTTTCCCAAAATCAAACTAACCCACATCCCAATTTTTATTTTTATTTTTACTAGAATATCTAATATATTGTTGAAGCCTCAAGAAGTGAACCTCACTTATATAAGGATTGGGCATTACTCTCAATATTAGGTGCCCCTAGAAGAGAACCTCATATAGAAATTGGGCATTACCCTCGATATTAAGTTATGTTTGTGAAAACATAGTGAGGGGAAAAAATACCTAATTCTCAATATACGAACATCAACTTATATGAAAAAAATGCTTTAATAATGAAAGGAATAACATTAAAAATTGGTCCAAGACTGTCTATGTTCATCCCTGGTCCGGTAACTTGTAAGGTCCATAACATTTGAGCAGCAACAATGTAATGCAGGTGTTCACTAGCTCGGGCAAATTTGTACCTCAGATTTTTATGTCGGTTCTTAAGATGGAGGAGAAAACTTTATTTAATTTTCAATGTATGCTTTAACATGTTTCTTGATGGAAGAAGAGAGTTCACCTTTAAAATTGGTTAATCTTATGTCTATGTAAAGGGGTAATGTTTTTTTCCAGGTCAAATATTATGTATTACCAAAAAGGTCCAATATTTAGCATTTCAGTTTGAAGGTCTTTTTGATCATACAGTTTCTATGCGCTTAACAATTCCATTTTTAAAATAACCAGTCAGTGCATTTTAAACCAATGTCATATCATATACAACCGGAACCTGCTCTATGTCTCACTGGCATTTAATCAAACGCTTGGTATTCATTCACATCAAGGGTGAAGAAACAGAGAAATCTGAATAGAACGAAATATGAGATGGAATCAGTAGACAAAAAAGGGATAGTATTAAACCCTCCATCTGTGGATACCATCTCTACGGTTGTCTGGCCGCTGCCTGATTTCAAACCCCTTTATTTCCCAGAAAACAGTTTTGAATGTTTTTGAAAACACAAATGGGTAGAAACCAGGCCTTCTCTGTACGCATTGTTGCACCAAAGAGAAGACAAATGCAGATTGTTTTCTCTTTATAAAAACAACAAATGCAAAATAAAAAAATAATAATAATAATACAAACCCAGAAGGCAAAAGAAAAGAAGGAAAAAAAAAAAAAAAGAAAAAAAGAAAAAAAAGGAAGGTAAACACGAATCCAAAAAACCAATATGTGGGTAAGGGCTCATATCAAGTGTATAAAGATAGATCTGTCATAGCGGGGAAATACCCAAATCAGAACAAGAAAGAAATAGAAAATATCAGATAAAAGAATTTCCCGGACGCCAAAAATGCCTGCCTTCTGACGAAGTGGCGGCGATTAACTGTGGATTCTTTGTAGTATTTTCTCCTCTGAGTTCGATTTGAGTATTTTTCATGTGGGGTTTTTGAAAATCCCCACGATCCCACTCGAGCCCTCTCTCTTTGTAATCACAGCCCCCCACCTTATATAGAAAGTATTAACCAAATTGAGGTTTAGGGTTTACTGTAGGGCAGGCAAAGATTTGTACGCTTGGGACTTGGGGAAGAAGACCAAGAGATAATAGCATTCTATATATTGGGTATTTTGATTTTAGGGTTTAGCTGTTTACGAATTTAGCCCCAATCCTTTTATCATATAAAACGAAATACCAAAACATTTGAGGGGCAAAAAAAAACTTTAAACAGGTACCATCTGCCCCAATATCTTTTTCTTTTCTCTTCTTCTTTTTTTTTTTTTTTTTTTTTTGGGTTGATAAAGTACTATATATTTTATTTTATTTAAACAAAGATCTTTAAAATATATTTAACCTGACATATTCAAACACTGCTAAAAAAAAATTTCAAAAAACAAAAAAACAACGGAAACATCAGAATCTGACATATATACTAAAAAGAATATTTCAAAAAATAAGAAAAATACAATAAAGAAAAGAAAATTGCAAAAAGGCTCTTTTTTTTTTTTTTTTAATTCAAAGATAAATAAAATTATTTTTTTGCCCAAAAAAAAAAAAAAAAAGAGATCAAATAGGATCTCGATTGATAATATATATAAATATTAAATCCTAATATATAAATATTAAATCCTAATATATAAATTCTATAATAGTGACTCTAAAGGACACAGAGAATAGGCAGATATGCACATACTAGACATGACGGTATGTATGTGTGGGAACGAATTTGTATGGTATGAAATAGGTATTATATGTTTGATACGAATTTGTACGGTATGAATTTGACAGTATGTCTCCTTTCCTTTTATCCTAACGATGAAACTATGCTCTTCAAATGGGAAATTGAGAAGAAAATCATTGGAGTGAAGTTTGGATGCTGTTGCTCGTCGGTGTCACACTTCCTATTCGCGGATCATGTTATCATCTTCTGTGGAGCTAGTGTTGAAGAAACCATAAATGTTCATCGATGTCTCCAATTCTATTGCAAATAGACAGGATAGTCCTTTAATCGAGAAAAATCAGATTGTTACTTCTCTTGTTATGTCAATGCAAAGGAAAATTGGATATAAAAAAACTTTTAGAATGAAATAGATTGAGAAGGCAACTAAACACCTAGGACTGCCTTTATTTCTCAATAAAAACAAGCCAGAGACCTTTTAGGATCTTTAAAGAGAAGTGGAAGACAGAATTTAAGGATGGAAAGTAAAGCTTCTCTCACAGGCAGGACGAGCTACCCTCATCAAACACATGGTCATTTCCATTCCCGTGTACTCCATGTAAGCATTCTTACTACCCAAAGTTTGGTGCCAACATCTAGAAAGAAAAGCCAGAGCATTCCTCTAGAAGAACGAAAAATCAAATTTGAGAGGATTTACTCGAATAGCTTGGAGAAAGGTGTGTCAACCAAAATCTAGAGGAGGCCTTGGCATTAAGAACATGTGGAATTTCAACAAAGCTTTCATTGCCAAGGTTGGATGGTGGCTAGCTACAGAAGAAAACAATTTCTGAGTGAAGGTCCTCAAAGCAAAATATTTCCCTCACTCCTCTTTCATGAAGTGTAAGAAGAAACACAACAGCTCATGGCTTTAGTCTGGTGTTCTCAAGATTAGACCTCTATTAGCCAAAGGTCTATGCTATGAGGTAGGAAAAGGCAACTCTGTGGACTTCTAGGAAGACCCATGGGTCCCCAATGTACCAGGGTTTATCCCAAAACTGGAAACACTTCCTGTGACTGCTTTTGGCATGGTAAACTCCCTCAAATGGAGCAATGGAGATTGGGATGATGTCATATTAAATGATTTGTTTGAAAAATAGTTGGGTCAGAGAATAAAGGAAATGTTTTGGGCCAAAAGCAACCAGGAGGATAAACTCTTTTGGTTGAAAATGAAGACTGGGCTATTTAATGTGAAGACAGCGTACCATGTCCAAGAAAAAGACCTATACAAGGAGAAAAAAATGGTGGAAGATCCTCTGGAAAAGCAGAGTCCATGAGAGAACAAAATTTTTTATGCGGAAGTTAGCCAATTCGGGACTCCATGTAGCCTCTGACCTATTAAAACTTGGAATGTTTGTTGATCATGAGGTGTGTGTTCATGGGTGCAATTGCATAGAGATGAAATACAAGTCTTCTTTCATTGCGAAGTAGCTAGAAGGATATGGGGCTTAAGATGGGAATTAATGAATTTCAGCGATCTTATGTCATTCCTTTACTGTTTGGTCAACCCAACAGATTTTTTAACAATACATGAGGAAGAAAAAAAGAATTTCTTCATGTATGGAGCTATCACATTGGAACACTTGTGGTGGATTAGGAACAAAGTCTATCATGAAGGAATGGACATGTCTTTGGAGCAAGCTCCACAATTGATAAGCAGCAAGGTTAATGAAATGATTGATGTAAACAGAAGAGACGCCAGAACCAGCCAAAGACCAGAGGACTCTAGCAGAACACCCTTTCATGGAGAAAACCCCCTGCGGGTTTCATAAAATTAAACTCAGATGCGACAATGAGGACAAATGGCAGCTTCCTAGCCATAACGGCTCGGGACAACAAAGGCAAAGTGCTGAAAATTCACACGTTTAAGTTAAGAGTCTCAATCCCACAAGTGGCTGAATTAGAAGCAGTAGCCAAAGCCATGTTGGTAGCTCACACTCATGGTTGGCCGAAGGTGATTTTTGAGATAGACGCCATAACAATTTTTAATGTTCTTCATAGAAAAGATAAAAGTTCTCTTCACTGGGCTTCCGAAAGCCTTTTTACTGACATTTTGCTTAGAAGTTCAAATGCCCAAGTTGTAAATTTTAATTGGGCTCCTAGAACAACAAACAGATTGGCACACAATGTTGGCAAATGGGCGGCAACCCATTAGATAATAGGTCCTGTAGACCTTGATTGGATGCCTCATGCGTGTACTGAAATATTGACCCGGGAGTGTGTATATGAGGAAGGCTCTTGAGTCTAGCTTTGGTGTTTTGTTCTCTTTCGGTTTCAATAAATTTCCAGTTTGAGCCAAAAAAAAGAAAAAAAAAAAAAGAAATTGGTATTAAATGTATGATATATATATATATATATATCATTTTACTTATTATCAAATATATATATATATATATATTTATATCATTTTACAATAATTTCTTACCAATTAAAGCACTCGATAAATGTGTGATATTGGTATTCAATTTTTTTCATTTGAATTTGGTCCATTAATCTATAGTCTAAACTATAATTATCGGAATTTAATCCATTAATATAAAGTGTAATCTGTGAACATAGCTATCCAAACTATCCAAAATTGTCTTTTATTACATGTGACTCAAATACATATTTTTATGAACAGAAATAAAGGTGTTTAATCACTGGAATTACCGGCTTTATCATATATCTCAAATTCTTTTATTTTTATTATTTTCCAAAAAAAATATTATTATTTATTTATTTATCTTTTTGTCTTTTGCTAGGATATATGTGGGAGGAAAGATCAACACAACTTAGAGACAAATAAATACTATCAGGAAATTGAGTACATATTACTGGATAGTGGGTGCTCGAATCGAAAACGTTCAGTATTCATATCTTTATTGGGAAAAATTGTGCTTAGGATCCTTAAATACGTTCTCAGGAAATCTAAGATGGAGGAAATTTTGGTTTTATTTTCAAATTTATGCTTTAACATATTTCTTTACTGGAAGAAGCTGGTTGTTCTTTAAAATTGGTTAACCTGTTGGGAGCCCAAAAAAAAAAAAAAAAAAATCCTACACTTTCCAGTCCGAGGTTTTTACTTATATTTATTTGTTTAAATCCAGAATCAATGCTTTCGCCTCTATACGGAATTACATTGTTCTTCTGATGTGTAAGCAAGGTGTATTTTCATTCACGTCCAACATTATGCATTTCAGTTTAGAGTTTCATAAGTTTGTTTTGACATCGTCTATATGCTACTTTAATACAAGGCCCTGCTCTCTGTCTGATTGGCATTTAGTCGAACACTTTGGGGTTCTTTTTCCCGCGTGAAGGAATCCTTCTTCTTCTTATATTATTTATCTATTTATTTATTTTGACTTAATAGAGTTATACAGACATCAAAATCTTGACAAAATATGGTCTTCATAATGGAGTTTCCTTGGCTTGGAACGTGGGTTTGAAGGAAATTGTGGTTGAAAAGGATGGATTCTAAAGTGAGATGGGTGCTTCATGGATTGGATACAGTTATCTTTTGTATGACTTAATTGAAAGCTTTAGAGATTTGCAGAGAGATTGGGGAATTTTTTCAATTGTCATATTTTCTGGAGAAGGAAAAATAGAACAAAACGTAAAGATAAATACAATACAAAAAGTAGCAAGGTCCTGAGAAGTCCTATAGATCAAACTTCTTCGTTTCAAGAAATTTCTCCAGTCTGAATAGAAACCTTAACAAAAAAACTGAAAACAGAAGACTGGACCAAAAACACAAATTTACAAGCTCTTTTCAGTCACATTCATCATCTACAACATATAATTTCCAAAAACAAAGACGTTTTGTGGCCTTTCCAAAAACAACACTAGTCTTCTGTTATTTTTAATTAACGTTATTAGACCAAATAACAAATATAATCAATTTCTCTTCTTGCAAATATGATATTTATTACCAAAAGCAAATTTAACTCTAGAAGAACATACCTTTGGTTCCCTATTAACCACTTTTTAAGTTTGAAAGGCTGCCACAATGGATTCTTTAGACGATCACCCCACGACGACCACAACTTGGCTTCGGCTATATTCTGCAGATTTTGTCAACTTTTGCTTCTTTTTCATTGCTTCATGGAATAGTTTTGTTGTCCAGCTGTCCCATTCTTTTCGTACCAATAACAATTCCACGACGTAATATGTCTTCAAAGGACTTCAGGTAAAAGAATCAGAGTCAACTAAAAGCAAAAAGCATTTCAATATTTCAAGAATATAAGCTGCTGTTGAAATACAACATTAATCTGAAATATTCAAGTACTTCATTGAAACTTTTCACTACTATGTACCAAACCAGAGCTCCAAGAATCAATTATAAAAGAAAATTCTTATAGATAAACAAAATTAATGCTATCATCAAGATTTAACAAGCATCATCCTATTAATTTAAAGAAAAAAAAAAAAAAAAAAAACCACTTACCTCAATCAGTTCTTTACGAGCTTCCTGCAGCCAGTCATTGCTCTCACGATTCTTAGCAATTAGAACAGCATTTAAAGCCTCAAGCTCTCCTTGCTTTTGCCTCAACTCTTCAACTTGTTTTCGCTCTTCTCTCAACTTTTCAAGTTCCAAGTTTTTTGCTTCAAACTCCGCTCCTGCTCCGAATATCCTTTTCTGGAGTCCCTCCTTTTACTTGTGCTGGAAGAAATAACAAAGTTAATACCATCTGAATGCTGACAGAGGCTATTAGCTAGTTAGACTTATATTCTACATTTTGTCTTCTAATTAAAATTACAGCAAAAAAGGTTATTAACAACAACATATAATACAATTAACTCCATCAGAAGATCACATTATGAGAAGGCACAAAATCAAAACTTCGTTCCAAAAATAAATTAAGGATTCCAAGATAGACTAAAAGACCACAAAGCAAGATATGGTAATCTTTATCATTATCATTATCATCGGTTTTTCTTTCGAGTTCAGTGACTCTCTGCTGCAGCTTCACAATAATTCCCGACTATTGCCTTGCACTTCTTTAGGAAGGTTCCCAATAAAATTATTAGGTGTTCTCTGTAAAGCTTCAGAATCAGAGCTTTGCGTCTCCATTTTTATCTGAAAATATCCCGGGAAATTCTAACCAAAACCAAAAATTACATTACAGTTACAACAATTTCGTAGTTACGGCCAATAAGAAAGGTTTTCTTCCTCAAACCAAATATTGAAGCAATAATGGCAAAACTGGTATAAAACATATTGTCAATCGTTACAGGCTACTAAGCCTTGGAGAAGCCTGCTGTTCGGTAAAAAACAAAGAAATTCAAAAGCAACCAGATTTATTACCTTTACCATAGTTTACCTAAATGGAAACCCAAAAAAAAAAAAAAAAAAAAAAAAAATGCTCAAATTGTCCTCTGTAGTGTTCTATATATGGGACTAATTCACATTAGATAATTTGTTTGCATTCTTTAGTGTAAATATAATAAATAATTAATGTGTGATTAAAATAAAAAATAAAAAATACAACCACGTGCATGCATATAACTGATATATTCGTCTGTCAACTAAAATATGCAGGAAAGGTAATTGAGACAATTACATGTCATCAACAGATACATAGAACTTCACGATACTACATTATTTATTAGAAACAAATAGTATTCTTGAGGAACCTGGATCCTCTACTTGTTATTTTTCAGTGTTTGTGATACACACACACACACACATATATATATTTATATTGAAATGGACATCAATACATGTCTAATATGAATTATATTATCTTTTCGAATTTTTTTAATTATAGAACGATGTTATATTATCCATTAGATTGAAGATCAATAGTTGATATTAAAAAACAAGTACAATCAAGGATGAAAAAAGAAAGAAAAAAAAGAAAGCAGATTCTAAGAGCTTCTATTACTATGTTTATATTAATATTTTATTAAATTTAATTAAACATTATTATTATTATTTTATTCGTGCGTTCCTACATGTTCTCGTTGACCAGGCTTTCTTTTCCTCCTCCAATTATAGACTCTAAAGCAAAACATATAAAACATGGATTAGGATCCTTTGTATTGTGTGTTTATTTTCATGCTTGTTTATAATTAATTTTGAATCTTAACTATTGATTATCAATCTAACGGATAAAATTAAACCATTTTATCAACCAAAAAAAATTGGTAAGATAAATAAATTTAATTTAAACATTTGCTTAAATTGTTTGAAATGTTTAAAAAACGTATAGACAAATATAAGAAAAACAAATAGAGAATACAGATCCATACCAAGTTTCCTTATAATCGATCATAGAATTAATAGCTTCTATTTTTTATTTTTATTTTTTTTATTTTCAGAAATAAATACTTTTTAAGATGATGTGAGATCCTATAACTAATCGAATAAGGAACAACCCAAACCACCCTCGTCACTCTCAGCACTCCGTTGAGTTCTCTTTGATTCAACTTTGAGTGAGTCCAATTCAGTTCTAAGTGCATTTGCCTCACCCTGTGCCTTTTCCTGTGCCTTTATCACCATTAGCTCTAATCCTGCCTTGGCGGTATCGAGTTTACCTATTTCAGCTTTTATTTCGGCCTTTCAAGCCTTCCATTGTTTTGGGCTTTCGAGCCTTCTGTTGAGCACTTTTCAACTCAACCCTGAGTGAATCCAACTTGGTTCTCAATGCGTTTGCCTCCATTAATTCCATGGCAAGCTTTGACTTGAGAGTTCAGACTCATGATTCTTTTGGCATTCTGAAATATATCACTGGAAATCTGGATTTTCAGCACCAAAAAATTTACTTTTATGTTAAAAAAAAAAAAAAGGGAAAAATTGAAAGGGTTAAATGCACTCTACATGGTTTAAGCAAATATCATATATATATATATATATATAAATATTTAATAACTTTATATTTCTGTTAGTTAATGATCACTGTTTTTCCTTATTTCTATTTATTTTCCTAATACATGGTGAGTTTTCGAATTATATGAAACTAGTTAATGATCAGAAATTAAAAAAAAAAAAAAGATTTAGGACTAACAATGGATAAACCCTAACATTAGCATTTAATACTTTTGTCAAAATTATGTAACTTTTTGGAACTTAAAAATTGCCAAATGCAGAAAAAGGAAAAAAAAAAAAACTTAAAATACATCAAAATGAATTTTACCCGAACTAAAAGGTGGTAAAATTGCATTTAATCTTGACCAAGAAGAAAATTTTGCATTTAACCCAAAACATAAACAAATCAAAAAGAAAGAATTAAAAAAATCAGTGAAGCATAATTTAATTTCCCAACCAAAAAAAGAAAAAAGAAAAGCAAAGTAGACCATACTTTAATTACTTGTTACGTAAGCCTGTTTAAATCACTCTAGTAATTTTGCAAACTCTTGAAAAATCTCCTCAACAATGCTTGTTAGAGAAAAATATAAATGAAATGAAAACTCACTTTCCATCAGTTTAAGCTTTTATGATAAGTAGTATTTCAACATGGTATTAGAATCAGAGATCCAAAAGGTCCTGAGTTCAAAATTCAACAACTTTATCCAAAAATAAAAAAAAAACAAATATAAGCATCCAAAGAGAAGCCCAAAAGAGGCGGACCTACATTTGAAGGGGAGTGCTAGAGAAAAATATAAATGAAATGAAAGCCCACATTCCATCAGCTTAAGCTTTTGGAATAAGTGATATTTCAACAACGCTTTTAAAACTTGAAGCTCTTTGTAAAACTTCAACCAATTTTGGTTATCCATTTAATTAAATCTGAAACCAGGATCTAGAACTCCATGGTCAACATAGAAATGCAAAAATAATTTTTATAAAGATTTTAGATGTAATGCTACCATATTGTATCACAAATTCTAATTAACACACACACACACACACACACACACACACATATATATATATATATATATCCATTAACTATTATGTTTATTTTGGTTTTAGAAGCAAATTTTTTCAAACAAAATTGATATATATGATATTATATTTTGCAATTTTAAACCCAAATAAACTCTCTAAATTTATAATTGAATAAAGAAGTTTTTTTTAACCATTCTAAATTAACTATATACAATCTTATAAAAATTAATTTTAATAAATTACCTTTGTTTTCTTATTTCTCATTTTGAATTAGGGTAGGTTTTTATCCTCTTTATGTTTTTATTTTTTATTCTTTTTATGTGTTTTTTGCTTGAAAGAAAAAAAACCAACAATCATTGTCAATGGAGAATAGCTAATGATTCACATGACCAATATACTTTCAAGGCTAAAAATTGTTTATTATTATAAAACTCTCTCTCTGTTTACTTCAACAAGACACCATTTAAAAGATAAAACCATCTTCAAAAGAAAAAAATTGTCTATTTGTCTCTTTCACTCTCATTCTCTCTGTTTAAAAAATAAATTTTCTTGATTTTTCTTGGTTTTGATGTGCGATCCCACATCGGTTGGAAAAAGAAATGAAGCATGGCTTCTAAGCGTGTGGATACTTTTTTCTTGCGAGGCCTTTTAAAACCTTAAGGACTGGGTTGTAAGAGGATTCTCCAGGCCCAAAGAGGACAATATCGCATGCGGGTGGTTTGGGCTATTACGGATGGTATCAGAGCCAGTACCCAGATCGGTGTGTAACACCCCATCCCAAATCACATCGGAATTCGTGCACATTGATCGAGGTTGACCATTGACCGAGTGGGTCAAAAGTTGACTTTTTGTTCCAGTTGAAATTTCTAGTTGACCAGGGTACCGTGGCGAAGTGTATGATGCCTCGAGTTCGTAGACTAGTAGCACGTCGAAAATGGAGCTACGGTTTGAAAGTTATGGGCAAAACAAGTCGAGGTGCAAACAGTCCAAAAGATGCCGAGAGTTGACTTTTTACTGTTATATGGTTTTGTTTTGACTCTTGTATGGTTGTAAAGTACTCGTCGATACGAGTTCATAGACTAGCGGCACGTTTAAATTGGACATCTGGTTAAAAAGTTATGGACGTTTGAAGTTTGCTGGATACTGTAATATTTTATTATATCTGGCTTAAGTGCACAGTAACGCCACATGTCATCACCTGATTGGTCCACGTGGATGAACAGTGTCACCCACGGTGGCTTTTATTTGGCAAAAACGCCAGGGAAGAGAGAGAAAGAGAGAGAGGAGAGAGAGAGAGAGAGAAAGAAGCTGATCGGCTGCCGGAATCATCCAATTTTCCGACCGGTTCTTGCTACACACGCCGGCCAGACGGAAGCGGCTCCCCATTTCCGGCCAAATCCTGAAATTTCACGACCGACGGTCGTTGGACGCGCCCGGATCGAAGCGGCGAAGCTCGGCGGCAATTTTCCCCTCCATCGCCGGCCACCGCCGTTTGACCCCTTTCTGGCCATTTTCAGGCCACACGCACCAGCCACCTCTTACCACCTCCTCATTTCCGACCAGCCCAACAAATTTCACGGCCACCGGACCTCCGATGCACCGGGATCGGAGCGTTTTCCGATGAGGCACCGAAAATCTTCAAATCCCGATCTCTCCGCCGTCCGGTCTCCGTTTGCCTCACCGCCGGTCCCGTTGGAATCCTCTCCCCTCGATCTACAAAACCACCAAAAATCCCAGCCAACGGCCACCGCAAGTGCCGCCATCGGCTACGGTTGCCGGTGACCGCGGCGGCTCGCCGGAAGTCACTGTTCCGGCGAGTACCCAGTTGCACCGCCAGTCCCTGTCCACTGATTTCGACCTCCTGAATCCAAATCTGGCATCCTTTTCTGCCAATTCGTGACGGTTTGGGAGAATTGAGGAGTCGAATCCCGAAAGCTTTCCGGCGAGATTCCGGCCACCTCGGGTCCGATCTCTGGAAAGTAAGACTGAATCCGTGATCCTCATCACTCAAGCTTATATTCGGTATATAACTCGTAACTTTTAGTTGTCGTTTGTGTTCGCTCCTCGGGTACCCAATTGGGAGTTATTTGATTAAAATATTAATATATTTGGTTGGTGTACTGTGGATGTTTTAGGTGCGTGTGCGAGTAGTGGAGTTGATCCTACGGAGGATCTTAGCTGATATACGCGCTTAAGGTGAGTGACCCACCTTTAAAAATATTTTGGGTAATTAATTATATTTAATTGGTATTTGAATTATGCTCATGTGGTGCAGTTTAATTATTATTTTATTGTGGTTTAATTTTAATTATTATGCATGAGCAAGGTATTTTCAGTAGTAAAATTGTATGTGGTTTTAAGATTATTTTTGGGCATAATTGGTTTAAATATTTTATGAAAATATTTGATTAAAGTGGTGGTTTAATTTTTTTATAATTATGCCCACGGTATTTTAATTGTTGAACCTCGTATTACGAGAAAAATTATGGTTTTATTGGTTATCGATGTTTTCGTACCGGTTTGTTAAATGAAAATATGTGGGATGGTAAGTGTGAAAATTTAAAATATTTCCCACGGTAATTTTTGGAAAGAACGGTACGGTTGATTTAATAATTATTTTAGACGCATTCATACAGTATTAGTGTTCTAGTGCATGTATATGTGGTTTAGCGCGCAAGTATTATGTCTCCCGTGAGTTACCATTGGACTGTGGGCAGGCAAGTTTGATATTAGCCACAGCCGTCCCCCTCCTTGGCCGGGATGACGGTTTCAGCAGCGGTACTGTCTGGACGCCGAAGTGCTGTTTGCAAGTTTATCTCTTTAATCTCCCCGCCAGTCGGTGCTCGGGATGCTGGGTATCGGAGGGCATCACCGGTATATGGTGTGGTGCGTCAAGTATAAATTTTTCGGATAGAAATTTCAAACCCCAAAGAGTACAAAAATTATTTATTATATGTATTCACATTTTAATTACATTTGGGGTATTTATTTATTTGTTGTTTATTAAATTGTTTGATCCTTTGGTTTTCGGGAAGTAGAATATCGGATTTTGTGAAAATTTTTGAAAAGGGGAGCATTTCCAACGGAGTGAATAGTGAAGGATTTGAGAGAAAATATTACTTCAATTGTTTATTATTATTTTATTTATTTAATTATTTGTATTAATTAAATTCCTTTATCTGTTATATTATAAATATTAAAGGTGTTCAGTAGATAGGGTCACGCACTGAGATGATTAGCATCTCACGTTTTTAAATTCCGTTCCCCTAGGTCCAGGTTGGGAGACGTTGATCGTTCGGGGCGAGCCCGACGTCTCAGTTCATTGCCGAAAGTCCAAGAAGTATTTCTTCCCTTTTTCCTCTCCATCCTGTATTATTTCTTTATCTGTCATTTTATTAATTCCATATTTAATTGTATAATGCTCTATATACTATATTGGACATGCAGTTATTATCTATGCACTGAGTTGCTGTTATTCTTTGAAGTGCGGTAAATTTGTGGAAACAAATTGTAGTAACGTGGGAGGAATAAGGGGATGTATATAGAAGTGTGTTTTCAGTGTAGAAAATTTGTGGTAAGTCCTACCCTTAGGGGAGGTGCTGCCGGATTTTCTGTTGGAAGGTTCGGTGGTATTTCCCTGGGATCAGGGCTTGTCTAGGGTTCCGGGGAGGAATCTTGGACGGGTCCTGACAGTTATGGATTTGATGAACAGGGTGTTTCGTCCGTACTTGGATCGTTTTGTCATTGTATTCATAGATGACATCCTGATCTATTCAAGGAGCCAAGAAGAGCACGTGAGGCATTTGAAGAGAGTGCTCCAAACTTTAAGGCAGCATCAGCTATATGCTAAGTTCGACAAGTGTGAATTCTGGTTGAATCAAGTGGGTTTTCTCGGACATATTGTGTCAGCCGAAGGCATCTATGTGGACCCCGATAAGGTGAAGGCAGTGTTGAGTTGGGAACGCCCTACCACTGTGAGGGAAGTACGAAGTTTTCTTGGATTAGCGGGATACTACCGTCGTTTTATAGAAGGGTTTTCAAAAATTGCTGGACCGCTTCATAACTTAACCCGAAAGGAGGTTGAATTTAGTTGGATGGACAGGTGCGAACAGAGTTTTCAGGAATTGAAGCAAAGGTTAACATCCACGCCTGTCTTAACTTTACCTGATGGGACTGAAGGTTTTGAAGTTTATTGTGATGCATCCCATCAAGGGTTGGCTTGCGTGCTAATGCAGAATCAAAGGGTGGTAGCGTATGCATCACGGCAATTGAAGCAGCACGAACAGAATTACCCTACGCATGACTTAGAATTGGCGGCGGTAGTCTTTGCTTTAAAGAAGCGGAGACACTACTTGCATGGGGCCATATGCCAAATTTATACCGACCACAAATGCCTCAAGTACGTTTTCACTCAGAAGGAGTTAAATATGAGGCAAAGGAGATTGATGGAGTTATTAAAGGACTATGACTGTGTGATTGATTATCACCCAGGCAAGGTGAATGTAGTGGCAGATGCTTTGAGTAGGAAGGCTATCGGATCTCTTGCTCACATCCAAGCCATCCAACTACCTCTCATGGTGGAATTGAAGAAGATGGGAGTGTTAATGCATATGCATCCTTGGGGAGTTCTTATGGCTAGTTTTCAGGTGCCACCGGTGTTGGTGGATCGTATATTGGAGACTCAAATGGAAGATCCTAAATTGAGAACAATTAAGAGCAAGGTACAAGAAGGTCTTGATCCAGAGTTTTCCATAAGGAGGGATGGAGCCCTCGTGTATAAAGGACGACTTTGCATTCCTGATATCCCAGAACTTAAGAAGGAGATCTTAGAAGAGGCGTATAGCTCGATGTATGCGATGCATCCTGGATGTACCAAAATGTACCGAACGCTTGTTAAGTATTATTGGTGGATTGGCATGAAGAGAGAAGTGCCAGATTTTGTATCAAAGTGGTTGATCTGTCAACAGGTGAAGGCAGAAAGACAGAAGCCTTCGGGACTACTCCAATCCTTACCTATTCCCGTGTGGAAGTGGGAAGAACTCAACATGGACTTCGTATTCAAGCTTCCTTCCACACCTAGAAGGTACGACAGAATTTAGGTAATCATCAATCGTCTTACCAAGTCAGCGCACTTTCTACCTGTAAGAGAGCGCTTCTCACCCGAGAAGTTAGCCTAGTTGTTCGTGCAACGTATTGTAAGTCTTCATGGAGTACTATTAGCCATCGTATCCGATCGAGATCCACGTTTTACTTCACGACTATGGCAGAAGTTGGCCGATGCACTAGGAGCAAGACTTAACTACAGCACCGCTTTTCACCCGCAATCTGATGGACAAGCTGAGCGCACAATTCAGACATTAGAAGACATGCTAAGGTCTTCTGTTATGCAATTTCGTGGTAGCTGGGATAAACAATTGCCATTAATAGAATTTGTCTACAACAACAGTTATCAGGCGAGTATTGGGATGTCCTCGTATGAAGCTTTATATGGGAGGCAGTGTCGGACACCTTTGTGTTGGAGTGAGGTAGGAGAAGAGAGACTCCTTGCAACGAATAATGCTCTTGGATCTGAATATTTAAGGTTGACCTTGGACAAGGTGAAGATCATTAAGGACCGATTGAAGGTTGCCCAAGATCGACAGAAGAGTTATGCCGATGTGCGTAGGAAAGATTTGGAATTTGAAGTAGGAGATTGGGTATTCCTAAAGCTATCTCCATGGAAGGGAGTCGTACGCTTTGGTCGACGAGGTAAGTTAGGTCCTCGTTATATTGGACCTTACGAGATTACGGAGAGGATTGGCCTTGTGGCTTATAGGTTGGCATTACCGGAAGAGCTAGCTCGAGTGCAAAACGTGTTTCATGTTTCGATGCTACGGAAATATATTGCAGACCCCTCACATGTACTCGAGACTCCTGACATAGAATTAAGGGAAGACCTTTCTTATGTGGAGCAACAAGTGTAGATTTTGGATCGCGAGGAGCGGGTGCTATGTAACAAGACTATCCCTTTGGTTAAAGTTTTATGGTGAAACCATTTAGTCGAGGAAGCAACGTGGGAGCCCGAAGCGCAGATGCGTGATCAGTACCCTTATCTGTTCCAGTGACGTGCAGAATTTCGAGGACGAAATTCTTATAAGGGGGGAAGGTTGTAACACCCTGTCCCAAATCACATCGGAATTCATGCACATTGATCGAGGTTGACCGTTGACCGAGTGGGTCAAAAGTTGACTTTTTATTCTAGTTGAAATTTCTGGTTGACCAGGGTACCGTGGTGAAGTGCATGATCCCCCGAGTTCATAGACTAGTAGCACGTCGAAAACGAAGCTATGGTTTGAAAGTTATGGGCAAAACATGTCGAGGTGCAAACAGTTCAAAAGGTGCTGGGAGTTGACTTGTTACTGTTGTATAATTTTGTTTTGACTCTTGTATGGTTGTAAAGTACTTGTCGATACGAGTTCATAGACTAGCGGCATGCTTAAATTGGACGTCTGGTTAAAAAGTTATGGACGTTTGAAGTTCGCCGGATACCGTAATATTTATTATATCTGGCTTAAGTGCACAGTAACGCCAGTGTTATCACCTGATTGGTCCACGTGGATGAACAGTGTCACCCACGGTGGCTTTTATTTGGCAAAAACGCCGGAGAAGAGAGAGAAAGAGAGAGAGGAGAGAGAGAGAGAGAGAAGCCAATCGGCAGCTGGAATCATCCAATTTTTCGGCCGGTTCTTGCTACACGCACCGGCCAGATGGAAGCGGCTCCCCATTTTCGGCCAAACCCTGAAATTTCACGACCGACGGTCGCCGGACGCGCCCGGATCGAAGCGGCAAAGCTCGGTGGCAATTTTCCCCTCCACCGCCGGCCACCCCCGTTTGACCCCTTTCCGGCCATTTTCAGGCCACACGCGGCAGCCACCCCTCACCACCTCCTCATTTCCGACCAGCCCACCAAATTTCACGACCACCGGACCTCCGACGCACGGGGATCGAAGCGTTTTCTGGCGAGGCACCGAAAATCTTCAAATCCCGATCTCTCTGCCGTCCGGTCTCTGTTTGCCTCACCGCTGGTCCTGTTGGAATCCTCTCCCCTCGATCTACAAAACCACCAAAAATCCCAGCCAACGGCCACCGCACATGCCATCGTCGGCGGCTCGCCGGAAGTCACTGTTCCGGCGAGTACCCAGTTGCATCGCCGGTTCCTATCCACTGATTTCGACTTCCTGAATCCAAATCCGGCATCCTTTTCCGCCAATTTGCGATGGTTTGGGAGAATTGAGGAGTCGAATCCCAAAAGGTTTCCGGCGAGATTCTGGCCACCTCGGGTCTGATATCCAGAAAGTAAGACCGAATCCGTGATCCTCATCACTCAAGCTTTGATTCGGTATATAACTCGTAACTTTTAGTTGACGTTTGTGTTCGCTCCCCGGGTACCCAATTAGGAGTTACCCGATTAAAATATGAATATATTTGGTTGGTGAACTGTGGATGTTTTAGGTGCGCGTGCGAGTAGTGGAGTTGATCCTGCGGAGGATCTTAGCTGATATACGCGCTTAAGGTGAGTGACCCACCTTTAAAAATATTTTGGGTAATTAATTATATTTAATTGGTATTTGAATTATGCTCATGTGGTGCAGTTTAATTATTATTTTATTGTGGTTTAATTTTAATTATTATGCATGAGCAAGGTATTTTCAGTAGTAAAATTGTATGTGGTTTTAAGATTATTTTTGGGCATAATTGGTTTAAATATTTTATGAAAATATTTGATTAAAGTGGTGGTTTAATTTTTTTATAATTATGCCCACGGTATTTTAATTGTTGAACCTCGTATTACGAGAAAAATTATGGTTTTATTGGTTATCGATGTTTTCGTACCGGTTTGTTAAATGAAAATATGTGGGATGGTAAGTGTGAAAATTTAAAATATTTCCCACGGTAATTTTTGAAAAGAACGATACGGTTGATTTAATAATTATTTTAGACGCATTCATACAGTATTGGTGTTCTGGTGTATGTATATGTGGTTTAGCGCGCAAGTATTATGTCTCCCGTGAGTTGCCATTGGACCGTGGGCAGGCAAGTTTGATATTAGCCACAGCCACCCCCCTCCTTGGCCGGGATGACGGTTTCAGCAGCGGTACTGTCGGGACGCCGAAGTGCCGTTGCAAGTTTCTCTCTTTAATCTCCCCGCCAGTCCGTACTCGGGACGCTGGGTATCGGAGGGCATCACCGGTATATGGTGTGGTGCGTCAAGTAGAAATTTTTCGGATAAAAATTTCAAACCCCAAAGAGTAGAAAAATTATTTATTATATGTATTCACATTTTAATTACATTTGGGGTATTTATTTATTTGTTGTTTATTAAATTGTTTGATCCCTTGGTTTTCGGGAAGTACGAATATCGGGTTTTGTGAAAATGTTTTAAAAGGGGAGCATTTCCAACGGAGTGAATAGTGAGGGATTTGAGAGAAAATATTACTTCAATTGTTTATTATTATTTTATTTATTTAATTATTTGTATTAATTAAATTCCTTTATCTGTTATATTATAAATATTAAAGGTGTTCAGTAGATAGGGTCACTCACTGAGATGATTAGCATCTCACGTTTTTAAATTCCGTTCCCCTAGGTCCAGGTTAGGAGACGTTGATCGTCTAGGGCAAGCCCGACGTCTCAGTTCGTTGCCGAAAGTCCAAGAAGTATTTCTTCCCTTTTTCCTCTCCATCCTGTATTATTTCTTTATCTGTCATTTTATTAATTCCACATTTAATTGTATAATGCTCTGTATACTGTATTGGACATGCAGTTATTATCTATGCACTGAGTTGCTGTTATTCTTTGAAGTGCTGTAAATTTGTAGAAACAAATTGTAGTAACATGGGAGGAATAAGGGGATGTATATAGAAGTGTGTTTTCAGTGCGGGAAATTTGTGGTAAGTCCTACCCTTAGGGGAGGTGCTGCCGGATTTTCCGTTGGAAGGTTCGGTGGTATTTCCCTGGGATCAGGGCTTGTCTAGGGTTCCGGGGAGGAATCTTGGATGGGTCCTGACAGGTGTGCCAAGGAGGATGCTGGGCCCCAAGGGAGGAGGATTGTGAGATCCCATATCGGTTGGAAAGGGGAACGAAGCATGGCTTATAAGCGTGCGGATAGCTTTTCCTTGCGAGGTCTTTTGAAACCTTGAGGGCTGGGTTGTAAGAGGATTTTCCAGGCCCAAAGAGGACAATATCGCATGTGGGTGGTTTGGACTGTTATATTTGAGCCAAAGGGAGAGCGAGATTATGAGAGATTAAGGAGTTTTTTTGAATTTGTTTTGGGTTTTCTTGGTTTAGTTAAGAAGTTTTTGACTATTTTGTAAGAGTGTGAACTGAGTTTGATTAGAAAATATCAAACTAGAATCTCCGTTCATTGTTTTCATCATCATAGTTGTGTCTTTGGCAAAGCGGCATAGGCCTCTCTTTTGTTTTCTTTCTCAAAGAAAAACAATATGGCAAAAAAGGGTAATTTAGAAAATTTAAAATTTGGAAACAATATAGAGTTTTTTTTGATACTGCAACTAGAGTTTTCAATTGAATATTACATACCTTACCACTTACCATATTAAAATTCCTTATTTAATTAATAAAGTCATGGATTCTCTAATTAACTGAAGAATTCTTTTGTATATACATATATATATATATATATATTTTATATATGTATGTATAAACTCTTTATAGATAAACAGATTAACAGACTGAGAAAATTAATTGTTAATGAATAAAAGTATTATGGTAATGTGGTGAAATTTGGTTGGGGATAGAGACTTGTAGAAATGTTAGGGGGTACAGGTGAATTGTGATGATCTCAATGCACATGTATATTTTTCTTATCATTAAAAGCCTACTTCCGTGCCTTAAGCATGCGCTTTAAGGTTGGGGCGTATGCCTAACTGAAGTCTCACCTAAAAATAAACACCCAGGGGCATTTTTGGATCCCTTTGCCTCATTACGCTTTTTAAAACATTGATTACACCTAGTAGTAACCCTCTTCTTTTTATTTCTTATAATCTTGTAACCAAATTCGAATTTTAGACAAAAACCGTTAAGAATCGATCTAAATTTATCTACTGACTCAAATATGAGACTTCTATGCAACACTATTACACCATTAGAAGAAGGCATATAGACACTACCCTTCATATGTCGAGCCATCTTAGCCATTGGATGCTCATCCCCAAATTCACTAATAGGCATCTCATTAGAATGTTAACTCTTAAAGCCTTCAAAGTACCATCTGCCTCCTATCCACCATTCGGTTCATTATGTTCTAAATCTGCCTCACCAACCATAGAATCATCAAGGGTTTCATATGCTTTGTCATAATCACTCCACACAAAATGCTCACTAGGTTATATTCCTTATCATTAATAATAATTATCATTTGGAAGGGGGTAGGGGGAAATGGGATTTCTTTTAGGTTTAGTAAATGGTTGGGGAATCTGAGAGTTGGGTGGAATTGGTTTAGTTTCAGGTTCAATTTTGATTTGGGAAACTTGAGTTTGGTTGGCTTGGGTTTCAGGTTCTGTATGGGGTTGGGAAGGAACTAATGGATCGGTTTGGAGATGGGGCTGAACTAGATTATGTTTATCTCCAAATTCATGGTTAGAGATCTCAGTTTGGGTTGGTTGGGATTGAGGAGGAAACTCATCAAATCTATATGGTAATAGAAGTGGAATTTCCACAGGCATCTCAGCCTTCAGTCCTGCTAGTAGCATTGTCATATAATACTAGACATGATCAGTAGGGAAATAGTTCAAGCAAAATTGATATAAATGATTTGGTAGAACAATCATAAATAATCAAATAATCAATTAATAATTATTTTATATGATCTATATATTTTATTTTGATATTACATATAATTATATGGTATATATGTATATGTGTATATATATATATATATATTACGTTTTGAATTATCTAGTTGACAATGTTAGGTTATACTTCTAAAATATAATGGAAACATGCTAACATATCAAATGAAAATGGTGACTTCTTAATTAATAATTTAATTCTAAATATTTAGTTATGTAAGTAACAATTTTTAATTCTTACTATGGTTGATTTGCAATATAGAATGGAAAATAGATTCTCAAATATCAAAATTATTAAATTACATATGATTATGTTTAATTATATACAATAATTTTTTTATTTAGAAGTACAATATATTTTAAATTAATATGGAATGGAGATTTCATCTATATTTAATCCAACTAAAAATTTTTAAAATTGTACTTTCAATAATTTTATTAGTGAACTAAACCTACAAATAATATAATATATTATTTGTGTATAAGTCATTGTCATGCATAATGAAGTTGGAAGTGATTATGTTATCGAAGAATTGCATAAAGTGAGTTGGAGAAATTATTCAATATATAATGTGTATTGACATGGAATCCCAAATGGTACACATATTTGATCAAATTGTAAAATGTGTTTTACTGTTAACACGTTAAGTTTTGACAGATCAACAAATTAACGCCGCTAATTTGCCTTCTCATTAGGCTGTTTAGATCTATTAAAGAAAAGGGAATGGCGTTTTCCATTGGTGCCAGAAGACAACGCTTGGGTTTCCACCCCGCCTTAATTTTCTCTTCATTTTCTCTGCTTATCTCCTTCTCTATTCTTTTGTTGTTGTTATTATTTTTAATTGTCCACCATTCTTGTTGTGCTGTTTCACCTATCCTAGAATAATAACCTTAGATTTCAATGAGATCAAATTTTAAAAGCTTAAACAACACAAGGTCAATTGTAATAGGAAAAAATAAAAATATAGATGAACAACAACTGGGTTCTTAGCTTCAATTTCCAGTTTTCCATCATTATTGTTTTCTATGAAGGTATCCTCGGCATTAAAATTTATATTCAAATTATTTTGTTTTGATTATTAGTAGGCAAATATTAAGTGAAGTTGGAGGTGCTTTTGTTTTTGAAACATGCTGTTTGACGACTACTGACCTACGATAATGGATCTTTTTTTTCCTTTCTCTCAACCCAGGAAACTTAAAAACAAAAGCTGCAAATATGATATTGGTGTTTTTGGTTTAGCAGAAAAGCTTCTTCATATGATGATGGCAACCCAACGGCGTTAATGAGTAGATTGATTCATTTTTTTAAAGATATTTATTGATAGACACATAGCATTATTGTATTGACTACGTGTACCATTTGGGATTCCATGTCAATACACATTGTGTATTGAATAATTTTTGTACAACCAATATGGCATTTGATTAATCCTTGCTACAAGAAACAGCGACAAGTGCCGTTCTATGACCCCCACCATCCTATTTTCGCCAAACAAAACTATAATTAAGACTAATCGTAATCTATATTATTAGATATGCAATGCAATCTCCATGTTTGTATAGGATCAAATGCGGCCCAACACCTTAGAGACAAACTATGCATCAAGCTTGAATTTTGTGGCGGACCCAAGAAGCAATTCAATAGTTTTTTTTTTTTTTTGTTTCCTTTCTCTCAAGAATATTTTCAAAGCACTTGATTAATCCTTGCTTCCAGAAACAGCGACAAGTGTCCTTTTATGACCCCTACCATCCTATTTTCACCAAACAAAACTATAATAAGACAAATCGTAATCTATGTTATTGGATATGCAATCTGCATGTTTGTATAGGATCAAATACGGCTCAACCCATTACAGGCAAACTATGCATCAAGCTTAAATTTTGCGGCGGACCCCAAGAAGTAATTCAATAATTTTTTTTTTCCTTTTTACTTTCTCTCAACAATAATTTTTAATTAATTAAGTTATATTTTTCAGCTATAGAATTTATTAAATTTTGGCTATTTATCATTAATAGCAAATATTAAATGATTGAAGTAAATGTTTTTCTATTTCAAAATTATCTACTTATCTAATGTGGAATTTTTTTTTCTTGTAATCATAGAACAATATTGGAGGTGCTTTATAAAGTTCTTCCGTTGGAAAGTTACTATGGTAAGTTTTTTGAGTTAAATGATAACAAATATTTGCCCCCCTAACTCATAGCCTATTTGTTGAAATAAATAAATAAATAGAAATTTGCTATTTCAAGGATCTATGCTAATTTGGTGAATATTAGTTGGTCATATTTAATGTGTTTTTATTCTTTTAAACTTAAAACCTAATTTGGCAAAGTGAACAGATTTAATATTTATGTTATAGTTATAGTTAATATTTTTATTAGAGTTTTTAACAGGCTCCTTCTATTTATTAGTTTTCTCATTTACAGTTAAATTTTTTATTTCAAAAAATATTATTTGTCATTATTGATAAATAATCATTAGTGGGATCTATAAATCAAATATTAATTTAAATTGTTATTATTAAAAGCTTCACTCTTAGAGTTTTAGGATTCAAAAAAAAAAAATTAAATATCCCAATTAAAATTTATCATATAAGCTCATCAATAACAATGGCAACTGAAATAAAAAACTCTTTGATTTCGACTTAATTTATTTTCTATTTGATAATATATGTATTTTTAGGTGTTGATTAGTTAAATATATTCTTCATAATATCACTCCATTTATTGGTTAGTCTAAAATTTAAATTTACATGTAAGCAGTTTAATCAAATGAATTAACATTAGTTAAAATGGAACAAATTTATCTAGTATTACATATATATATATATATATAGTTACAATTTTTTTTCTTCAGGACTTCTGAACCCATACAATAATGTGCTCCAACAAGTGTTTTATTTTATTTTTTTTAAATCTTTATAAAGTTGTGATAAATGATAGGAGAAATATAATTTAGAAATAATGATGTGATAAAATTTTAACAAAATTTTTGAAGAAATCACTTGATTTCTTATTGAAGCCCATTATAACATGGATTCCGAGGCTTAGGAGAAAAAAAAACTAATTTATATTCACCCATTTTCTTTCTACGAAATGTTTGCTTCATATTTATATATTTTTAACAAGTTCTTGTCCTTTTTATCATAATAAACACCCTCATAATCATCACTTTATCAGTAGTGCGAGGCTTTTTTTTTTTTTTTTTTTTTTTAATGGGGTGGACGTACAGCAGTGCAATATTCTACATTGCTGTAGTAACAATTGGTGATAATGTGGAAGTCGGGACCCACGCAAAGAATGATTTGGTCTATCCCCTAAAGCACTAGTAGATAGCACGCGCGCTTATGAGCCCACTAAAATCGATTTCCACGGAGAGTATGGCACCATACACGGGCCAAATTTCTGGTGCTCTCGAGGAGCAAAACTTGTCACTCTGAGAAAAACTTTTATGCATACTTGTATGCATCCGTGGTATCAGCTCAGATGTTACTACTCCAAGTGGTTAGTGACATGTCTAAAATAAATTACCATGTCCTAAACAGCTCACATTACTTAGATGATGTTTCACAGCGCGTTTCTTCTTCCTTTCCTTCTCCGTCTATTTATTCCAATAATAGCCTTTCAAAATTTCATTGTTTTCTCAGCCATTTTCTCTTGCCACTGCAGAATATGGTTTTTTAGTACACGAATCTTAACTTCTAAAAGTAAAACTTACCTACTTTTTCCAAATTCGTAGTGTCATGACTATCCTTGTTTGAAAATTTTTTTTCTTCTTTTATCTGGCCCTTAGGAGAGAAAAGCCGGATTTTCTAACTCTAAAATCGATTGTAATTGTAACCAAAATTTTTTTATTTTGATTTTCCCTTTCTATCTTTGGGTATCCATTTGTTGTTATTCACCTCCAACCATTTTCAGAATGTAGGACAATTTACAGGCATTAACCCATAAAAAAAAAAAAAAAAAACAACTTTATAAGTCAAAGAGCTTTTGTTCTCACGGAGATGCAGTAATTATGGACCGCAACCATGGAAGAAGAAAGGAAGCTGTAAACCAAAAAAATAATAAGTAACTGATGTGACAAGATTTTGACAAGGTGGGCTTGAGTTCAAAGTTCTCTAGAATTACGCTTAATTTGAATGTTAAAAAAGTCAATAGAAAAAAATTGATAAGAAAATGAAAGAGAGATTAAAAAAAAAAAAAAAAAGGAAAAAGATATGAAATTTTTTATTGTGCTTGGTTATTCAAAAATTTTGAGAGAAAAAAAATAATAATTTGAGATAATAGAACTAACTCACCTTCTCACAAAAAATTGAAAAAAATAAAAATTTTTGATATTTGTAATTTTTTTTTAAGATTTTCCTCTATATTATTTTTTTTTTTGACTTTTTCTTTTAACCAGACACTGGAAATTGAAATCTTTAGCTTTTTTTTTTTTTTTTTTTTTTTTGGTTAACTTTTTCTAATTAGAATTCAAGTTCCAAACATAGCTGAAGTGAACTAAAAAGCTTTCTTGTTTAGTAGTCAGAGTTAAGAAGAAGAAAATGGTGAAATAATGAAACTCAAAGTCTGTTAGATTTCAAGAGTGTTTAACCATGGTGGGAATAGTGAGGAAATGAAAAAGGATGAAGAACTGGCGCGAAAAATATCAACTAGGAATGCGGGCCATTAATCATGTGGCAATTTTACATGTGGCATTAAACCACTTGGAAAGGTACCAATTACGTTGGTACAATGGATGCATACAAGATTTTCTTACTATGAAGAGCCAAATAATAACAAATTATAATGGAATAAGTTTTTGCCACTTAATATATATTAAAAAAGAAGTTTACGTCTCCTATATTTTTCAATAATATATATATATATGTATATGTATATTTATATATGAAAAAGAAACAAACTATCATTATAATGCTGCGATAGCATATAATTTTATTATTATAAACAAGAGCATAGCTCAATTTACTCTAGAACGAGAGCAAATTGTACCTAATTACCCTTCAGCTCATGGTGCAACATAGACAACCTATTATGTTGCAACCTATTCTCTCATACATATATGCATCATATATCGAAACCATTTCATGGAGCAACGTAGACAACGATGGGGCTTCTCACTTGGAAAGTGCCATCATCCCACACCAAAGAAGCCGAGGCAATTATTCCATCTATTTTCCCTTTCAGCTCGACGGAAAACGATAGCTTTTGCCCAATAGATGTGAAAGATAAAACGCTAGGGCTAACGATTACATTTATTCCTTTTGGGGCAACCACTTTAGCTTTATATTTGGAATTTGCTGACCCAACATTTGTAACTGTCCTATGAAATACATGAGTGATTGGTTGTGAAGGTAAGGTTGAAAGAGCAAAGGAAGGATAATTTAGGTCAGTGGCTGATCTACTACTACCTTTGGAACACTTGAGTTTTTCATTCCCTGTTATAGACTGCAAAATTTCGTCATTACTGTATCCTTCTCCACACAAAAACTTTACATAGTCAAGCTCATCAGCATCATAAACCAAACCAGGATAAGGAGCCTTGACAGGGTTTATCAGGCCAGCACCATATGCAAATTCGGCTTCAGGGTTGATCTTGGAACTCATGGGCTTAGCTGAAAAAAATATATACAAAATTTGTGAAATATTATTTGGTTAGCCATCAGTAAAGAGTATATCCTATAAACAGTAACTTCTTCATTTTCACCATGTGTGGTATATAAAAAAACTTTCTAACTATATATCAAGAAACCTACCAGTAGTGATGAGGGAGGATCTGATAGCAGCAGGGGACCATGTAGGATGGAATGACTTGACATATGCAGCTGCAGCGGTAGCATGTGGGCAAGCCATTGATGTTCCTGACTCTATATTATACCCCAATCCTTTAACACCTAATTCTGTAATTGGAGCCATTGGAGACCACGCTGCTAGAATTAGATATCCTGGGGCCGCTATATCTGGCTATAGGAACATATAAACGAGGTTTGTAGAGGAGATTAATTAATTTGCTTAAAATGGATCAGCCAAGTAATTAAACATACATTTGGTAACTTGGTAAGCAAAAATCCTAGTAACAATATTCCAAGAACATACTTTGAGAAGATTGGGAGTGATTGGATTTGGACCTCTCGATGAAAAGGAGGATATATAAGGGGACTGTGTATCAGTAACCTCCTCACTTCTGTATATCGTTGCAATAGGCTTGCTGCATTATTTTACAAATTAAGAATCAGTGAGAATATAATCAAAAATTTATATATAGATATATATTTCCTTTGAAAATTATTGGTTTAAATTTTATATTAATTAACCAATTTTAATATTATACCTGCTGGTTGCAAGATACTTGTAAACTTCACTAGCTTCGTTATAATTAAGGTAAGTTCCAGGCAAAGGCAGAATGAAACTTGGATCTCCAAAAACTCTGCCTCTACCTATAAAACCAGCGGCACCAGCCAGGAACGGTCCTTGTCCAATTACATTGCTATCGCAGTAAACAATTTTACCCTTCACCAAGTTTTTGTCCAACGAGTCTCTGCGGCAAAATCTGCATATTCAAATATGATTTCATAATCTCCGTTATGATTCGAGAAACTTTTCAATTATTTGGATTATGTGACTAGCATGTGGGTGTGGCTCATATCATTATCAAAAAAATTATGCAGGGATTTAATATAAATTTGATATAATTAGAAGGAACACCCGAAAGATAAAAAAATCTTATCCACGTGGTACCCCGCATAAAATCCACCCAAATTATGCGTGGGACCCACATATATAAACCAATTTGCTAATGGTTGTCTGATTCACTGGTCAACATCATTTGAGGTAGAGTAATGCGATAAATATTAAAATATTAATAAAATTGATGTTAAATATTATATGTTAAAATATTATTAATGGATATATTTATATAAAAAATAAAATTTTAAATAAATAAATAAATAAAAATAAATAAATTAATTAAATATTTTTATATTATTTAATAAATAAATTTGATAAATATTTTGATAAATACAATATTGTTATAAAGATAATTAAATACAAATATGCATTTTTGTGAACTTGTTATTACCTGGAATAAGCCCCCCTAACCTTGTCTTCGCTGTTTGGTGCGTCTAAACCATATATTAAGGGAAATGTTTTATTCTTGAGGTCAAATGGGTTTATATGAATACCCTATACATGGTTAGTAAAAAGACAACAAATATTAGTTTCATATCTTGCACAAGTATAGTTCATATATGCTCGCTAAATTCAAATGAGTGTGATATATTTTGAACACTAATTAATTCCCAGCTATAGATTGCTTAAGAGAAATATATATATATATATATTAGTTTGGTAAGTACCCCAAAAATCTTGTTGTTACCCAACCGAACCTTGGTCAAAAACTTTCGATTAATAGTGGAAGCAGCAACAGAAAGAAGCCAAGGTGCGAAGCCTGAGAGAGTGGCAGGGTTTGGACCTTCATTACCAGCAGCGGTAGAGGTCAATATTCCTTTTCTCATAGCATGAAAGGATCCAATTGCCAATCCATCCGTGAAATAATCTTCAGGCAACGATGGTCCAATAGAAGCCGAGACTATATCAACGCCGTCGGCAATTAAATCATCGTACGCTGCAAGAATGTCAGCATCATGAATGCCGTCAGACCAGCTTACTTTATAGACAGCAATACGAGCTGATGGAACTCCTCCTCTTGCGGTCCCAAACCCAAATCCCAATTCACTTGCTTTGTTCACTATGCCTCCGGCTGCTGTAGATGCTGTGTGCGTCCCATGGCCATCTGAATCTCTTGGTGATTGTATATCGGTTTCTGAAAATTGTTTATCGGCTTTGTAGTACTTTGCTCCGATAATTTTGCTGTATTACATATATCGTTTAGTTAAAGCATATAAGCAAATTAAAATTGATATGTTTAAACCAATTAATTCTTAATCAATAATGGACATTAAATAGTTTATCCTTTTAAACATCGAAGATATTCTCAACTTTAATAAAGTACGTATATATGTCCCATTATATGTGGTTGGATGCATAATTTCGATTATTCGATCATACATATGGTGGGACATTTATACATTTTATTAAAGCCTGTATATATATCTTTACTTCATAATTTATGTTCAACTATATATATATATATATTGGTTTATTTTTCAGTCTTTATAATTGAAAATAAGAGTGGAGTACGCATGCAATTAACCTGGATTTTTTTTTTTTTTTTCTTTGGGCCAGTTTTATAAGTTACTGGCAGAACTTTACATGAATTTAATTTTGAAAATCATATATATATATATATATTATTATTTTTTTTCCCCCTCCAAATTGACATGGATACGTACTTGTTACAGGTAAAGTTGGACGACGCTTGGCAAGTACCCTTCCATTTGGCAGGTGGTGGACCCAATCCTTTGTCATCAAAACTAGCAGATTCTGGCCAAATTCCAGTGTCAATCACTCCTATGATGACGTCGCTTTCCAATTTGGTTCTCTTAACCTGCTGTGGGAATCCAATGAAATCCCATGACTTTGTTGTATGAAGCTTCAATTTTCGACTTTGGAATACTGACACTACACCCTTCATTCCTATGTAATATTCATAGTTTTAAAGTCAATCGCAATTAAAAAAAAAAAAAAAGATTAATTCAAATATAAATGCATAGTGATATTATTAGGAAAGATCAAGTCCACCCACCAGATATTTTATCTGCTTCTTCCTTTGTGAGCTTGGCAGCAAAACCATTGAAACTCCTCTTATAGCTATGGAGGAGAGATTCAGCTGGGACAATATCATTGCTGAATTATGTGTACACATGAAAAAATAAAATAAAAAAGAAGGTTAATTATTGTACTTGAATACTTTAACAATTTCGGCAGTCTTAATTTTATTGCGAATTGACAATGATATCTAATATATTTTAATATAAAAATTTATATGATTAGTATAGCCGACAAAGAACGCACCAACTACATAAGTACAGTCAGCATAAGAATGAAAAATAGCAATTCAAACTCGTGCGTATAATATTATATAAATTTTAATTTGTGTTCAAGTACAACCTGCTTATGACCTTTTCCAGCATATTTAGCTGAAGAGGAGATGTGGAAACTTCTTCTTTTGGCTTGTCACCCATGTACACAATATAAACCTGCATTCACAATTCCATAATTTACACTATTTTTATTAAAGAAATGCTTGATGCACTGCAGAAAGAATAATTTTTAAATTACCATAATGTGCTTATTAAAATTTTAAGTCCAATAACTGAACATGGTTCCAATTTCTTAGTTTCCATTCAGCTTTCCTCCAAACCAAACAAATATAAGCAACGGAAATATAAAAGAGGGGAGAGAGAGAAATAGAGAAACCAATGAACCTAAAAAGCATAAAACCAAACAAACCAATTATAAAGAGAGAAACAGAATTTGGAGAAGAATTGAATCGTCCCTAAAAGAAATAAAACAATTGGCCAGCTAAAAATAGCAGCAATCGGCGTGTGAGTAATAGTTTTGGACGGTGAGAATAGGAGGCATATAGAAGAAAGATAGAGGAACAGAGGGTCAGAGAGTCGTTGGGAATTTGGAATTTAAAAGAACTGCTCTTTTTATTAACAGTAGTATATAATGTTAAATGCTAAATATAACCCAGTCGATAATTTATATATAATGTCTGCAAAAGCCAGAGACAAGATTCAACTGATAAGAACGAAAATAATTAATTTAATTAAATGATGTGGATGAATATATTGCCTTCCGGTCATGATGTTGATCAGAAGATGAGGGATGAGCCGTGGCGAGCAGAGTGGAAATGAGGGTAAAGATGAAAAGCCAAGAAATAGCCATTGATGAAGATGGGATATAATTCAAGTCTTTGTTGTTTGCGTATCGCTGTAATGGACACCTTATTTATAACCTTGGAAAGTATGGGAGAATAATCACATTCGAGAAAACTTAGGTGGAACCGATAAAAACCAAGTCAATTTCAGATTAAAAAGTTTGTGAAACGCAATTATTAAAAGTAGACCAATTAATTTTTTGGTGATATTATTAAATGTAGACATGACTTTACTTAGAGAGAGAGAGGATAAGTTCGATTCCCATTTGATCAGTGATTTTCTAATTAATTTTCGTCCCTATTGGCATCTCGAGAATCACGTGTGGTGGGTTAATCAAAGATTATTACTTTTTCAATTTGCGTTTACTTTGTACCAGACACCTTTTGGTCACTTTATATGCAAAATTTAAGTGCGCTCGAAAGCTTTCAGTTCAATAGTTTTCAACCAAATGAAAACCTACTTCAAGTCATTTTATTTGGGAGTCCAAGGTACGCAAGCCTGTCGTCAAGTAGTGAGCACAGAAGAGAAAGGGAAAATAGAAAAGTGGAGGGATTAAAAAAATAAATTTCTAACCTGTGAATGAAACTGATTATTTGGTATGACAGTTATGAATGATGGAATTTTTTTTTTTCATACTTTGTTTGATATGGAAGTAATAAAAACATGTATGGAGCGACAATATTTTAAATATTAAATGACTGTATTAATTTTTTTTATGTAATTGCAATATAATTTATAGAAATGTTATATTAATAAAAAGAATATTATTAATATAAAAAAAACAAAAAAAATATTATTATAATTATTTTTAGCCATTAGCTTTTACTTGCTGTAGTTATGTAATATTTTCAGAAAGTGTCTTTTTTATTTATATTTTTGGAACTTAACGGTGTCCTTTTTTTCGACTCACGCTTCTTTCTTTCTTTTTCTTTTTTTTTTCCCCCCCGCCTTTTTGCTTAGCTTTTGTTTTTTATCCAAAAACTTTTTTTTTTATTTTTTTATTTTGGTGCTCATGGAATCTTTTTTTTGTTTTTATTTATTTTTATCTTTTTCTTTTTACCATCATAAATGTAACTTTTTTTTTTTTGGTTAATATCATAAATGTAACTTCTAAATAATGAAATTTGATGAATAATGTGGGAATCAAAAAAGTTTTTGTTCTAAGCTCCAAAATTTAAGTGGCTAAATGATTTTATTCTACAGTTTTCTTTTTTCTGTTGAATGATTGGCCTAAAGTTTGTATGACGTGAAAGGGTACAATATTATTTGGTGGGCTAATAATGTTTTTACAATATATATATATATATATATATGGGCGGTCAACACATCATTTATCATACATCACATTATTATTTGATAAAAAATTCCCTGTTAACAATTTTTGCTTCTTTTAGCACTGCTTCAAACTAATTTTTAAGCATAAATATTCTTTTAACTTCAATAATTTATTATTATCAATCATTTTCTCTAGTTTTTTGACTCTGTCCTATGGAAAGTAAAATATAACTGTGCTAACAGATCTACAGACAAAAATAAAGACGGCAAATTAATATGTTGATTTTTTTTTTAAGTGAATTGATATATATTGATTTTGCTCTAGTAATTCAATAGAAAAGGCCAGTACAGTTAATTATATTTTTATATCCTTCATTCTTGTGATTTAGATATTTAATTTTCAAATATAGTGATTCAAACTTTTAATAAATTGTTTAGCCGTTATCAATTTGTATGGCCAATTAGAATTTAGATCAGTCTACAACAGATTAAAAACTGAATGCGTAAATTATTATTTTTGAAACGGAGAACCTAAATTGCAAAGTCCTATATTTAAATCAAAAAGTACTAAAATATAATTAAATCTAACTAGTTGAGAAGCACGTATCTCCAAACTTTATATTCTTTGACTCTCTTTGTTGGGCAAAAAAACTTCATAAGGATTATCATTGCACCTCCTTAATTAGCAAACTTATTGATAAGATCTGATGCTCTGTTTAGATCATCAATTAGAAAATTTTGGTTCTCCATTTCAATCCAGGGCATTATTTGGAGAGAAAATATATTTAGAAAAAAAGAAAGAAAAAAACAGCACTGTTACATTCACATAAAAGGATCACAATTCACAAACCAATTTAATTCCAGCTACTGAAATGTCAAATATATTTCCAAAACAATAATTTTATAGGCAACAAAATGTTTACCAACCGATATAGCAAATAACATCATCATACATATATATTAGGTGTCCGGCTACCAAAAAAAGATTGACTTTATTTTCCTAGTCAAAATAAATGAAGCATTTTATGTTAAAGAGCTAGTTTAAAAAAAAAGAAAAAATGTCAAGGCAGGAAAGTGAACGCCTTTATGAATAAATCATTTTTACTTAATGATCCTAATGAGGGTTGGTGTAGTCATTTATATAAATTGTTCTTCGGCATTTTTAGCCTTCATTTGCTAGTTGTTTGATTCATACTTAAGTACCTCCAATTGACTCTTGAGTACCTTTTTTCAAAACACATTGTATATTTGTTTGGACCATATATATAAATAGAATTTGCTAAAGCAATACAAGGTAAAAAGTTCTACATAGGAAATATAACAACCATATTGAGAACCTTTTTACCTATATATTAAAGCATCTTCAACATTTATACATATAAACTGTAACAATCCATACTAAAATACCCTTGTTGTAGAAGTTTGACAAGATTTGAAAAAGTAAACAGTATGTGAGTCATATAAACTGTAACAATCCGTACTAAAATACCCTTGTTGTAGAAGTTTGACAATATTTGAAAAAATGAACAATATGTGAGTCCAAAGTTGACTTTTTCTATGGTTAAGATTTTTGGTTTGACTGATAAATCATTGTGTAGAGTTCATCAATACGAGTTCATAGATTGGTTACACGCCAAATTATGACTTACGGATAAAACATTATAGTTCTATAAAATTTCAAATATCAGTTTTATATCCGTGTCTAAACTAGTACAAGATTTTCGTCTATTAGTGATCCAAGACTCTATATAAATATTGGAAAGCATGCCCAGCAGGAAACAAGTTCCAAAATATCTATTTTTTTCCCAAAACCTAAGAAATTTCTCTCCAAACCCATGGATCCGAACCGGGTCGTTTTGAATCTATTTTATGCCTAACCGAGTCATCACCGTTTTGCCCAAATTCGACAACCCTCCTTATGTACGAGCTAGTCAACATTGTTACCCACCCCTGGACGACCACACCGGCTGCATTTCAGACCAAATAACCGGTCGATGCACTAGAATCGGCCGTTTAAAGCTAGCGGTAGCTATTTGGCATTTTTTGACCGTTTGACCCTTTTTTGGCCCATTCAGGCCAACCCACACATCTATCCCACCATTTTTGGACTCTCTGAACTCATTTCTGTGATCCATTTGCCAAGATTCCTCACCGTTTGAGAGATAAATCGATGTGGACTTTGATAGAGTATTGCGACAAGTTTCCCTACCACCAGTGAAATTTTTAGACCAAGGTGAGTACGCCATTGCATTCCTTATCTCTTGGGATTTCCATTGATATAAAGTTTGTGAATTTTGGAGGTTGTTTGATAATTTTTTCATTTTTGGATCAATTAGTTAAATATTGGATAAATTCATACTATGTTTGGACAAAATATGGTTAAATTGGACAAAATTGAGTTGGATTAGTAAAATTAGATATTAATAGGACCCATTAGATGGTTCAATTTTGAAAGATTAGCATCTGGGTGAAAAGCCTTAGTTTTGGATATCGAATCCTAAGGGTATGCAATATAATTGGACTAGTTAGTGTTCAATTTGTGTAATTTTATAGTTGTACAAATTAATTTAAGGCATTTGGTGTTAAAAAATGTCTTTGGTTTAGTTATTGGAGCCTGAGAAATATGTTATTATATTAGAGGCATTCGAGTTAAGTCTAGAGGTGATTTTGCCAGGGAGCAAGAGTGAGCATCTGTAGTACTATGGGTTGCTATGATTTTAAAATATTTTGGGCATACATATACTTAACGTTTGATTTAAATATTCATTTTATGCATATATGAGGATCTGTTTTTACACATATGTGTTATCATTTTGCATGACGTTTGATAATATTTTAAATGGTTTCCAATTCTAATGAGTTCTTAAATGGACTTGTGGTATTTAAATATCCTGGTATTTGAATTGAGGTTTTAAATTATTTTGGAAAATAATTGATTTGTGAAAGTAGATTGAAAATTATATGATTTTAAGCATGTTTAAATATTTTATAATTTTATGTGCATAAAATTGGTTTATGGTGAATATATTTCATTGTGGTATTTATGGTTTTAGCATGAAATGATGATTTGAAAATTTGAAAATATTTAAATAAGTGTTTGAATTTGAATATTAAATTATGATTTATGATACAATATTGTTTAGAAAAGTATATATGATCTTACGAGATTGTTTTAAGAATACTGTATTGTTTATTTTTAATTGATGTAACATATAGTATGAATGTTTCAGATCAGTATTATATTATAACACCCGCGGTTTTCCACGATACTGCGATGTTGGATTTATCCCACATGTTATTATTGCCACGGACCATGAGGTTGGGTTCATCCCATAGGTTTATTATTGCCACCGACCGTGATTTCCACGATACCTTTTGTATATTGAGGATCATGAGGTGAGTGTATCCCACTGTTTATAGTTTGGTATATTGTATGGTACATTGTATATGTTTTGAGCATATTGATGATTTTCAAATATTGTGGTTATTAGTGCACTTTTATAATTATTTTGTGAAATTGTGTTTATAATATTTTATGCTCAATATTTATATCTTAATTAAGACATTTTATAATATTATATTGATCGTTCACTTGTTACCTTTTAAGCACCTATTTTATGATATTGAATTAGGGTATAAGTCTGGGTTTTATAAAATAATTTTTAAACGGAAAACTTTTCAAACGAGTGGAACGAGAGATTTTAAGAGAAATTTTTACGGAAATAAATTATGATTTTTCTATTATACTATGTCACTCATTAAGATTTCTTTATCTTACGTTTTATATGTTCTAAATTCATTTTCCTAGGTTCAGGCAGTTAGTAGCAGTCTATTTCGTGCACCGCTTGTCACTTCGTTATTTCCACGATAGCAACAATATCTATCTTTCTTTATTTTATCCTTATCTTTCTTATTTATTATTTATTTGTACTTCTAAATTTTACAAACACTCCTAGAATACTTTGATCTAAATATTAGACTCAGTAGAGACCATATTATATACATGTATAGTTATGGCCTGTAGTATGATAGGCTGGATGTGGACCATAATTGTGGACTTTTATACTGTTGTAGTTATATATATATATTGAGGTATTATTGATAAGTGTTCGGTTGTCCATGTTTTAAATGAGGTTCCATTGGATATTCTCTAGGGATTGTTTAGTAGGACTTCACTAGCTGGGACTACTGAAGATCCTAGGAAGGTTTCCGGAGCGGGTCCTGTCACACACTTACATACAACTACAAGACTTTAAACTATTTAGTTTATTCTTATTAGAATCTGCTTTGACTAGTTAATTGTTCTTAGTTATTCTTAGTTGAAATTTTATTTTTAAAAATCCTTTAATCACTGAGGCAATTGAACCTGTAGATTATTTTATTCTCCAATTGTCAATACAATTGTCTGAGTAGTTTAATTCAACTGATGTACATTTTTTCTTTTCTTTTCTATGAGCTGTTACACGTTTGAACTAGTACATCCGCATATTTAGGAGACAATAGATTGTTGAAAATTTTTCAAATTTATTCCAACAATATTGTTGTATATTGATGTGAAATGTAGGTATACTTAGCCAATATTTCCATGTTGGGACCCATCCAAGATCTCTTATCAAAACTCTAGATAAGCTTCGACTGAGAAAATCCTATCGGACTTTCCAACAGAAAATCTAACAGCATCTCCCCTAAGGGTTGGACATGCCATGAAATTCACTGCACAGAAAACATACTTCTAAAAGGTACCATCTTATTCATCCCACTTTACTACAAGGATTTTCACAACAGTAGAACTTTAAAATAATACAACATAGGAAACAAATATAATATTAAACAAATAAATATTCAGCATAGTATACAAAACATACTAAGGTTTACAAATAAGTTTAGAGTTTAATACAACAAAAAAGATAAAGAAGAAATATTACAAGAAAGACAGAAAAAGGAAAATGTAACACGTCGTTCCAAAGTACACCGGAATTTTTCTTCATGTTGACCGAGATTGACCAGATTTTACTGCCATTGATAGAGAAAGGTTAAATTTTGATTTTTTATTCCGAATGGAATTCTGTGTTGATCGAGACAGCATTGCGAAGTATGCATCATCCCGAGTTTGTAGACTAGTATCAAAACAAGCTGCGGTCCAAGCTGTCCGAGGGTGCCAAGTTTGACTTTTTATTTTTGTTGAATTTTGTTTTGACTCTTATATGGTTGTGATGTACTCATTGATACGAATTTATAGAATAGCAGTACACCTAATTTGGATATTTGGTTGAAAAGTTATGGATCTGTAAAGTTTTTCTAATACTGTATTATTTTATGTTATTAGTGTGCGTGTGTAAAACATGTGCACAGTGTGTGCCATGTGTCACCTCCTCAGCCAATCACATGGTGCACAGTGGAATCCACATGTGGCTTTTTAATTGGGCAAAAATTGAGTGGTAGGGGAGAGGAGGAGAGAAAAAGAGGTGTGAGAGCGAGGACCGGCCACCACCGTTTATGGCAAAACCTACCCCGAAATCCCTCCTAGGTCGTCCCGCCTGGTGAAGTTCCATTGGACAATCTCTAGAGGATATCCAATGGAATCTCACTTAGAATGTGGACAAACAAATATAAGCAATATTGAATAATACATCATTATATATAGATAAAATCACAACAGTAATAAATCCACAACTATGGTCCACAACTACAGTTTATCTTACTATAGGCCATAATTGCACACATTTATAATATGGTTAATATTGTGTCTAATAACTAGATCAGAGCATTCTAAGAGTATTTGTGAAGTTTAGAAGAAACAACTGGTACAATTAAGTATAGAACGATAAAGATAATAGAGAAAGACAAGTATTACTGCTGCAGTGGGAAGCAAAAAATAACAAGTGGGGTGCAAGGTAGACTGTTAGTTAACTGTTTGGACATAGGGGAATGAATTTAAAATAACAAAATGTGAGATAAGATATCTCAGTGGATGACATAGTGTAATAGGAAAATAAAAATTTATTTCTGTAAAACTTTATCTCAAGATCTCTCGTTCCACTATTTTGAAATCATTTCATAAAACTCAAACTTGTACCCAAATTCAATATCATAAAACCGATGCTCAAAAAGTATAAAGTGAACAATCATCATAATATTATAAAATATTTTAATCAAGATATAAATATTGTGTCAGGACCCATTCAGGATCTCTTCCCGAACCTTAGAGAAGCCCTGATCCCAGGGAAACACTACTGAACCTTCCAATGAAAAATCTGACGACATCTTCCCTAAGGGTTGGACTTACCACAAAAATTACCAACATAAAGATGCACTTCTATATGGTACCACCTTATTCCTCCCATCTTATTACAATAATTTCCACAATTTGCAGCACTTCAATATCAAGATATATAAAAACACATACACAATAGAATTAAACTAGTGAGTAGAGAACAAAATATATTTTTAAACATTCACGTCCATACCACCCACTTAATGTCGTACATTTCAACTATCATTTTATCGACATACAAATGCGTAATATAGAAAGAAAGGTAACATAACCATCACATCAACAATAATAATAATAGCAGTATTTTTAATTATAAAAATAATATTAATATAATTTGCCTAAAGGCTACCATATTACCATACATGATCGAGGGCTATCATATTTATTTGAAGGTAATCACCTATCCAAGGGTTATCACATAATCACAAGCTATCACATAATCACAGCTGCCCCAAGGACTATCTCACTTGTCCAAAGGCTACCACTTGTCCAAGGACTATTATACTTGTTCAATGACTATTTTTCTTGCCCGTAGGTTATGACACTTATCCGAAGATACCATATGATGATGATGATAATAATAATAATGATAATAAAAATAAATAATTGTAACAATAAAAATAATAATAATAATAATCATAATGATAATGATAATATTAATAGTATGAAAATAATTGTAAATGTAATTCTGATAAATAATAATTGCAATATTAATAATAAGAATAATATTAATAATAGTAATGACAATAAAAGCAATTAAGTATGATGTTAGAAAATCAGATTATGAATAAATAAAATAGTATAAGGTCAAATAATATTTTAGAATTTAAAACATATTATGAAATATACACTCGTATCAGGGGTACAAACGATACCTTCCAATATGCTGTGCAATCCATAATTCCAGCTGTCGTTGGCACTTTATTGCCAATACAGTTCAAGGTGGTTGCCTAGATCGACCGTCCAATCCCCTGGACTCGTAGGCAACATAATTATGAGGCTAGCTCTTCATGGACCACATCGGATCGTCGTCCCTGTACAGTGTGATACATACAAATATAAAATATATACAAAAGATGCTTGATGTACATACTATATATTAGTGATGCCCCGATGGCGTCCAGCGTCTCAAAGCACCGCCTGACAGGGAGGTTAAAGAGAGAAACCTGCATCCAGGCCGCCTTGGTATCCCAGCAGCGTCGATACTACAAACCTCAATCCCGGCCATGGAAGGGGCGGCTATGACCAATATCAAACTTGCCTGCCCTCGGTCTAATAGCAACCACGGGAGAGTATAAACCTGGGAGCTTATCACACTCCGCCCATACGCTAATCACATCCATAACTATAGAACACCGGTACATGTATGGTATATCTAAAAATTATAAAATTTTTATAGTATTATTAAAATAATGAGTTTTGATAAAATTAGATAAAAATCAAGTTTATGAATAATAAACAAATTAATTAACTAATTAATTAATGCATAAATATATTTTTTTGGAAATACTTAAATTTAAATAAATATTTTTCTTCAAATCCATGAAATCAATTTATACTAAAACAATATAAAGAAAAATACATAAAAGTTTATACATAATTAAAATCACATAAATGCATTATTTATGCATCAAAATTTCAACATTTAAATCAACAATATATTTGAAAAGAATTAAACTATAATTTCATAAAATTAATCTCTTCCACAATAATTCAATTCCATAAATAAATAAATAATTTAATGCATAAACATATTTATTTTTATCATAGTAATTTAATATAATTAGTTCCTTAAACCTTCGAATCAATTCATCCAAATATCATTAGAACCACAGACAATTTCACAGTAAAATTAACAATAATTTAATAGCAATTTAAAAATTTACAGCTTCCCAACATTTTGAAAACATTAATCCAAGACTACATTTATTCAATTTGGCATCTTCAATATGAATAATAATTATTTAAATACTAAACATATACATATTCCAGATTACCACATTAAAATAATAATAATTTATTAAAAAATAGCATTTTTCAAAATACTCTATTATAATTCACAAATAAGGTACCAATAGAAAACTAAAAAGACAAGGAACACGAAACCAACCTTCGTTGAGCTTAAAACCATCGAGCTTGGTCAGAAAATGAATGGAAATTTTCAGCCAAGATTTCCCCTCGTGTATCTCACAAACGGCTCCGAATTTGGGCAATTAGAGATCATTTTTGGAACCAGGGGGTCAAAAACTAAGGGGTAGGACCGGTCTTACGGTTAAAAACTGTTGAAAAAGGGGTCAACCATAGGACCATCGACCGTTGGCTTTGGATGGCCGGTCCCGGTGTGTCCGCCTGCCAACCGACTGGAAATTTGGCCACTGGCATTGCCCAACCATGGGCTTTGATGCCGGCTAGTGCGTACACCTTCCCGATGGTCGGAGAAAAAGAAATGGGCAGAAACCTGAGAGGGAGAGGGAGGAGGAAAAGAGAGAGAAGTTGTTTTTGTGCCTTGGTGGGGAGGAGAAGAAAGGGCACGTGCATGGGAGGAGGAAAAAAGAAAGAAAAAAGAAAAAGAAAAACAAAAGGAAAGAGAGAGAAAATAATAAAATAATAAAATAATAATTAAATATATAAATATAAAATATATATATATATATATATATTCTTCAATATTGTGATTATTAAATTACAGTGAGACATGGCACTTTCCTAATGCAACACATGGCACAATTTAAGGACTTCCTCAAATATTTTATTACCCTTGTAAAACTAGTTTTGGAAAACACAACCACAATTTTACAGATGCATAACCTTTCAACCGCAGGTCCAATTTAAGCGTGCCATCAGTCCATGAACTCGTATCGATGAGTACTTTACAATCATAAAGGAGTCAAGCCCAGATTAAGTAAGAATAAAAAGTCAACTATGGCACATTCGAATAGTTCGGACCTCAACTTGTTTTACTCATAACTTTCAAATTGTAGCTTCATTTTTGACGTGCTACTGGCCTACAGACTCAGTTCGATGTGTACTTCGCAACGGTGCCTCGGTCAACCTAGAATTTTATCCGAATCAAAAAGTCAAAGTTTGACCCTCTCGGTCAACAGTGGTCAAACACGGTCAACATGAAAAAATTCCGACGTACTTCGAGACGAGGTATTACATATTGAGCATAAAATATTATAAACATAATTTAGCAATATAATTATAAAAGTACAGTAATAACCACAATATTGGAAAACCAACAATATACTTTGAATATATGCAATGTACCATACGATATACCAAACCGTAAGCCGTGGGATACACTCACCTCACGACCCTTAATATATGAAAGGTATCATGCAAATAATAAACTGTTGGGATAGAATCAACTTCACGACCCATGGCAATAATAAACCCGTGGAATGAACCAAACCTCACAGCACTGTGGCAATAATAAACCATCGGGATGAACCCAACATCACGGTCTGTGGCAATAATAAATCATTGGGATGAACCTAACCTCACATCACCGTGGAAAGTCCACGTGCTATAATATATTACTGATCCAAAACACTGGTACTATATGGTACGTCAATTAAAAATAAACAATACAGTATCCGCAAAACAATCTTATGAAATCATACCTTTCTAAACAATATTGTATCATAAATTATAATTTAATATTCAAACTCAACCACTTATTTAATATTTCAAAAATTTCAAATCATCATTTCATGCTAAAACTAGAAATTCCACAGTGAAATATATATCACCATAAATCAATTTTAGGTACATAAAATTATGAAATATTTGAACATGCTTAAAATCATATAATTTTCAATCTACTTTTTCAATTCAATTATTTACCAAAATGATTTAAAACCTCAATTCAAATACCAAGATATTTAAATAACATGATCCACAAGTTCACTATGAACTCATTAAAGTTAGAAACCATTTAAAATCTTATTAAAACCCATATAAAATAATAACATATATATGTAAATGCTGATATTCATATAAGCATAAAGTAATCATTTAAATTAAGTGATATATACGTAAAATAACCAAACCATATATATTATACTACATGCCCAAAAATTTTAAAAATATAACCACTCACAGTACTACAGATGCTCACTTCTGCTCTTTTGCAGGATAGTCTGCAAGCTCAACTCAAGTGCTTGTAATATAATAAAATAATTTTCAGACTCCAATAACCAAACCAAAGATATTTGTGAACACCGAATGTCTTAAATTAATTTGCATAACTATAAAATTAAGCAAATTGGGCATTGACCGGTCCCAATTATACTGTGTACCATTAGGACCCAATATTCAAAATTGGGGCTTTTCACCTTAAAACTAATCTTTCAAAATTAAACCATCTAATGGGTCCTAATAATATCTAATTTTACTAATCCAACTTCAATTTTGTCCAAACACAGTCCAAATTTATCCAAATTTAACTAATTGACCCAAAAATGAAAAATATCGAACAATCTCCAAAATTTACAAACTTTATGTCAATGGAAAACCAAAGAGATAATAAATTCAATGGTGTACTCACCTTAATCCAAAAGTGTCATCGATGGCCTAAAAACTTATCGTAATGCTCGGCCAAATTTCAAGTTGATGTATCTCTCAAACGGTGAGGAATTTTTACAAACAATGCACGAAAATGAGTTCAGAGGATCCAAAATTGGGGGGAAAGGTGTATGGGTTGGCTTGAAATGGCCGAAAAATGGCCAAATGGACGGAATATGCAAAAAAGTCGCTGTCGGATTCAAACGATCAGTCCCGGAGCGTCGGTAGGCAGTTTGGGCTAAAATTTGGTCGGCGAGGTCATCTCGAGGTGGGTAACAAGGATGAATGATGTGTACATCAAGATGATGGCCAAATTTGGACAAAATGGTGATGATCCAGTTGGGCATAAAATATGTTCGAAATGACCTGGTTTGGATCCATGGGTTTGGAGAGAAATTTCTCGGGTTTGAGGGATAAAATAGATATTTTGAAAATTATTTCCTGCTAGGGATGCTTTCCAATATTTATATAGAGCCTTGGATCACTAAAGATGAAAATTTAGGACTGGTTTGGACGCTAATATAAAACTGATATTTGAAATTTTACATAAACATAACTTTTTATCTGTAACTCGAATTTAGCATGCTACCAGTCTATGAACTTGTATCGATGAGCTCTACACAATGATACATTAGTCAATGAAAAAGTATTAACCATATAAAAAGTCAACTTTAAACCCACATACTGTGCATTTGATCAAACTTGGTCAAACCTTGTCAAACTTGTACTACATGGGTATTTTGGTATGGGTTGTTACAGTTTGACCCACCTTCAGTCGTTTCCCATTCACATGTACCTAATCACCACCACCACCATTCCATTTCTGGCCAGCCACCCAAAACCCACAGCCAACCAATCGCTGACTTGCCCAAATGGGGGCTTTTTTCGTCGGTGACACTATTTTCTTCCATCGCTAATTTCTCCCAATTCAAACCTTTTTTTTTGACATCATCGATTCGTTGAGTTACCCATCCTCCGATCTACCTCCCTACCAAATTTCACGACCATTGGCCACTGGACATGCCACAGACGGCAAGTTTCTCTTGGCAGCTACCGGTGAAATCTCATTTCGAAGAGTTCCTGGTGATCCCACCTACCCTCTTCCACTAATTTGACCTCCCTGAATCCAAATCTGAGGTCAGTTTCTTTCAATTCATGATAGTTTATGAGATTCAAGGACATTAAATCTGAGAGCTTTTCGATGAGATTCCAGCCACCACAGGTCCGATCTTCAAGAGGTAAGACTCAATCCATGATCCTCACTCCATAAGCTTCATTTTGGTGTATTACTTGTAAATTTTGGATACCATTTGTGTTAGCTTCCATGGGTATCCGTGTGTAAAATACCGAATAAAATATTAATTAATTTGATCTTGTGTACTGTTGATATTTTAGAGGTACGTGTAAGTCGTGAGGCCGATCTCGTTGAGGATGTGGATTGATACACGTGCTTAAGATGGGTGATCGACCTTCAAATTTATTTTTGGGTGTTAAATTATATATGTTTTGTGTTAATTAAATATTTAATTGTGGTGTTTTATGTGTTGATTAATTTTCAAATTTTTATTTGAAAATTTTGATGCCAAATTTGGGGTGAAATAAATAAATGTGCATGAAAACCATATTTTGATTTTTTTGAAGAAGTTACGAATTTAATTTTATTAAATTATTGTTGAATTAAATTTCAGATTATTCATGATTAATGAAAAATGCATTTACATGAATTTATGCAATTGGGGATTTTTATGCTACCTTATTTATATTGAATTTCGAGGATTCAAAGAAATATTGTTTTGAAATTTTTTTATGCTCCAAGAATATAATTGTGCAATTAATTTAGTTGTGGTGGAATTTGTGGATTTCCATTCATGGAATTTAAGTGATGAGTTTAAGAATTTTATGGCCTTGTTTCATTGAAATTGGAAAATGGTATGTGTATATATATATATATATATATGATTTATGATTTAAGACGCACTATGCAATAATGGTGTTTTGTACTGTATTTGTTATATGTGTGATAAGCGTGCAAGTGGTAAGCTCTCCCGAGGGTAGGGAAGTTTGATATATTGGCCATAGTCGTCCCTCTCTATGGTTGGGATGGTAGCTATAAGTGTCGGTGCTATTGGGATGCCAAAGCAGCCGGATGCAAGTTTCTCTCTTTAACCTCCTCCTCAGGCGGTACTCGGGATGCTGGGTGTTGTTGGGTATCACTGATATATAGTATGATGCGTCAAGTGATTTTTATCTAGAGGATTTCCAAAACAATAATGTTTAAAAGAGTAATTGAAAATTGAATTTTATCAAATGGTGTTCTTTTTTTTTTTTTTTTACATTTATTCATATTAGTGTTTTTAAAAAATGTGTTTACCATGGTTTTATTATTTAGATTGATTTGATAATTTACAATTGATTTTATTGTATTTCATAATCAATTTCAAATTGAGGTTTCAAAATTAATTTAGATATTTCCTTGATTATTTCTAAAATAAAGTTTATTGTGATTTTGTTTATTTTATTTATGATATTTTATTTACAATTTAACAACTGTTGTTAAGATTATTTTTATCTATCTTTTTCATTATAAATTAGATATATAATTATTGTATTTTATTTGTGATTATTTAATTAATTGTTTCTCAATTTTGGGGTATACAGATATTGGATTTTGTGAAATATTTTAAAAGGAAAACATTTCCAACTAAGTGAAGTGCGCGGGTATTGAGAGAAAATATTATTTTCAAATATTTAATATTTATTTATTTATTATTAATTTATTAAATTTATTTTATTATTATACTATTATTATTATTGTATAGTAGATTCGGTCACTCACCTAGATGATTAGTATTTTACACTTTTAAATTCGTTCTTGTTCCCCTAGGCCTAGGTTAATAGACATTGATTGATTACGGGTGAGCTTGACATTTTTATTCTTTGCTGAAAGTTCAAGAAGTCTTCCTTTCTTTATTTCCTATCTTGTAATATTTGTTTTTATATCATGCTGTAATAACTCTTATGCTTAGAAATTCTATAAATGCTTTGTATAGTATGTTGGATGTATTTGATTAATATTACATTGGTTCCTTGTTAATTTTGAAGTGCTGTAAATTTGTGGAAATAAATTGTAGTAAGGTGGGAGGAATAAGGAGAAATTGTTAGAAGTGTATTTTCTGTGCAGAGAATTTTATGGTAAGTCCAACACTTAGTGGAGATGCTACCAGATTTTCCATTGGAGGGTCGGATAGTGTTTTCCTAGGATTAGTGTTTGTCTAGGGTTCTAGTGAGGAATCTTGGATGGGTCCTGAAAGAAAAGGCTTCTTGGAATTCAGAAACAAACAAAGACGTCGAGCTCGTCCCCGGATGCTCAACATCTACTAATACCTAAGCATAGGGGAACATGTTTAAATACAAAAAACTAATGAGATGCTAATAATCCTAGTGAGTGATCTAACTTCTAGATAAATATAATAATATAATATAGAGGTGATTAGTAATAAATAAATAAATAAATAAGTAATTAAAAATAATAAATAAATGAAATTAAATATTTTCTCTCAAAATCCTTACAATTTCACTCAGTTGGAAAAATTCTTTTTCTTAAAAACTAATTTCACAAAACCCATCATTTTTATAATCCACAAATCAAGAAAAAATAAATAAGTAAAATACATTTAATTTAAAATTAAAATTTAAAATACATTTAATTTAAAATTAAAATTTACATTGAAAATAATTTAATGACAAATTATTAGATTTAGAATAAAATATCATAAGGTAAAATAAAATCATAAATAAAATTTGTACTAGAAAAATTTAGTATAAAAGCAAAATTATCCACAATATATAATTTATAAAATTTTGCTTAAATAAATCAATTAAATAATAAAACAAATATTTTAATTAATTTAAGACATCAGTTTGAAATAAATAATAAAAATATGATAAAATTCATTTTGAAACATTAAATTGAAATAAATAATAAAAACATAATAAAATGCATTTTAAAACATAAATTTAAAATAAATAATAAATAATAAAAATATGATAAAATACATTTTAAAACATCAATTTGAAATAAATAATAAAAATATGATAAAATTTATTTAAAAATATTTTGTTTGGGAAAATGTGTCAAGAAAACTACTTGATTCACCATACTATGTACTAAATGGTGCTAGCGGTATCTAACATCTTAAGTACTACTCTGACGGAAAGCTTAAAGAGAGAAACTTGTAAACGGTCACCTTAGTGTTTCAAAGGTGTTGATGCTAATAAATAGTTATTTTAGCCATTAAATAACCAAATCATTGTGCAAAATACTTACCAAATCTCAGTTCTATGACTTCCATAGGAAGACCATACATACTTGCATGCTAATAACCAAATACTATACTGAACACCAGTATTGTAAGCATCTAAAACCATAAAATCATAAATATCACGCATATCGAAAATCTCATAACATGCTACTTGGTTTAGTACATCTTTCTAAACTCATAAAATTCCATTTCCTTTTAAACCACCATCATAAATCAATCAATTTAAATACATCACTTTTTACCATCATAAAACTAAATCCATAAATATTTAAATGCATAAATATATTTTTTAGAACAATAATTTAATACAAATATTTTTCTCAAAATTTAAAATAATATTATACAAAAATTACATTAAATCACATAAAATCCACATGCAATTAAATTCACATAAATACATTTTCTTATGCATAATAAATTCAACAATAAAATTGAACAACAATTTAACAATAATTTAAAATCATAATTTCTTTAAAATCAAAATATAAATTTGATGCAACACATATATTCAAATCAACATAAATTGGCATCATAAATGTAAATAGCAATTTTTCTTGAATATTAAACACATAATATTTTTCAGAAATCGAAATAACACAATATATATATTTTCACAGCCCCAAGATAGTTTTTAAAAAAGGATCACTCACCTCAAATGCATGGATCACTCAAGATTCTCCACAGGATCGGTCCCATGGTTTACACAGGTGCCTCTCGAAGATTGGTGGTGGCCAGGATCTAATTGGAAAGCTTGGGAACCAACTTTCCTCAAATCTTCCAATCCGTTGAGATTTTGATGAAATGGACCTCAAATTTGGATTTAGGAAGGTCAAAATAAGGGGGACAAGCCGGTGGTCACATAAAAAACTCACTGAAACTAAGGTCTATAGCAAGCCATTGCAGTTGTCGATAAACTTCATCAATATTGATGCGTCTGGCACAGCTTGATGGGAAGGTAAATAGGAGAGTAGGCTTCACACTGGTATGGTAGTGTCCAAAATAGGTAAACGGATTAAGAGAAATCGGCCGGTGAACAGGCAGTGCCACCGCTTGAAATTGCCTCGATCCTGGTATGTAGCCTATTGGCCATGAAACTTGGCCTACTGATTGATGTTAAGGTGGCCAACTTAGTGGTCCGATGTGTGCACATTAGTGGTGGTTGGAGCATGATCAATAGCGTAAGGCTAGTTTCTCTCTCCTCATTCTCTCCTCCTTCTCTTTCCTCTCTCACACACCTTTCACCTAATAAAAATCGGCACGCATGGGATTGGTTAAAAGCTTGATATGTGGCACAGTGTCATTGGGCACTGTGCACACATTTTTCACACACACAGAAATTGATACATATTAAATGGAGTCTTGAAAAACCTTCATCCGTCCATATTAATCAAATGGTCAAATTAAGTGCGCTAATAGTCTATGAACTCATATCAATGAGTACTTTACAATCATTTACAAGTCAAAATCAAATTTTACAAGAATAAAAAATCAAATATAGTTACATTCGGACAATTCGGACCTCAATTTGTTTTGGTTATAACTTTTGAACCATAACTCTATTTTCGATGTGCTAGTCCACGAATTCAGATCGATTCGTATTTTGTAATGGTATCTCGGTCAATACGAAACTACATCCAAAACAAGAATTCAATGTGGGCCCCACTCGATCAACACTGTAAACTCAGTTAAACTTGATCAGTGTGCAAAAAATTTCTATGTACTTCAGGACAAAATATTACATTCCAAATCATTATTCACCTACATCAGTAGTGCTTTTGTAATGCTTCACCTCAACTGGTAGACCTACTACTCCTTATTGACTCAGTTTTGCCAGTATACTCGGTATGAAGTTCTTTTTATTTAGAATTTGTTAGGAGATCATCTATTTTTAGATTGCTCTCACTTAAGCAGTTAACTCTGGAGTTCCTTTAAACATTTAAGCCATCCACTCTGAAAAAGCTTTAGTATTATGAGAGTAATTATTATTACATTTAAACCATCCCTTATATCATACCCAAGTGAAGTAGGATTGGTTACCAACTAACCTACTAATTCCTCTTGCACCCATCCACATTGGTTGTTACAATCTCACTTTGGGGTCCAATGTTCTCGTTGGCATACTTTCGATTGAGTACAAGCTCTAATATCATCTGTAACAACTTACCTCTATTGACGGACCTGTCACTTTCTGCGGATATCGTGACGACCAATGTGGGTAGGTGTGGGGTATTGGTAGGCTATTTGGTGTCCAATCTCACATCTCTTGAGTGTGGAATGAGAGATGATTCAAATTTAAATATAGTCACTCTCATAAATCCAATGTCTTTTTAGAGTGGTTGACTTCAAGGTTCGAAAGAACTACGAAGTTAAGCATGCTTAAGCGGGAGTAGTCCAAGAACAAGTAATCTACTGTGAAGTTCTAAATAAAAAGTCACATACCAAGTGTAGTGGTTAAATTGGAGACAATATCAGTAGATAGTAATAGGTCTACCAGTAGAGGCGAAGTGTTATAAATGGTATCAAAGTTTGTACCGGTGGAAAGTATGCCAACGAGGACACTGAGCTCCAAAGAGGGCGGATTTTGTTGAGCACTGGCAGGTTACCTGGCATCCAATCCCACATCGCCTTGGTATGAAATGGGAGTTTATTCAAATATGAAGATAGTTACTCTCATAATGCCGAAGCTTTTTCAAAACGGTTGGCTTTAAGGAGTAGTTTAAGGATGGATAGTCTCTTAGAAAGCTTTAAACAAAAAGCCCCATACTAAGTGTTTGCCTGAGCTGAGCACGCTTAATTTCAGAGTTTTTTCAAATCCTGAAGCTAACTACTTTCAAAAAATCTCAGTGTTATGAGAGTTACTATCATTAAAGTTGAACTATCCTCATGCCACATTTGGACGATGTGAAATTAGATATTAGATAATTCGCCAGTACTTCTTGCACCCATTCACACTGGTCATCATAGCTTTCAAGTCTAAAGTAAACTCCTTCAACTCTTATATTGTCTCCTCATCTTTGTTTTTAGTAGTTTCGGCCTCTTCAACTCTGCTTTGGGTGCTGTCCAACTCAATTGCTTGAGTTTTTTGGCCTTGGGCTGTGCCTTTTCTATAGTAAACTTTGCCACCAACTCATTCTTTTGGCATTGGGCTTTGGCAATTTTGGCCTCTTTAGCCCTACTTTGAGTGTTGTCCAACTCAATTTTCAATGCCTTAGCCTCAATCTATGCCTTTTCAATTACAATCTTTGCCACCAAAGCATCTCTTTTATTTAGTAGCTAGTACCTGATTAATTTTGCTCCTAAAATCAAACTGAAATATATTGGGCACAAGAAAACCTAATTACACTATTAGCATGTGATTCAAACTGCTAAAACAGAATTTAAAAAAATCAAAAATGAATTTATTACAAACAGCCTAAACCTTGCAATTTATCTAATCTAACCATTTATATTAGCCTATTTAAAAACCTTTAAATCTCACTATTTTATATTTAACCTATTTTACCGCTGCCAAAACATTCTCTTCTCTCTTTTAATTAAACTCTGACCATTCTCTCTCTCTTCAACTTTGAGTTACGTTTTTTTTTATGTAAATATACTATTTGACATATATATTTCTTGCTAAATGGTAGGTGACAATGGTATAAATACATTGTAAAACACGTATATCTCTTAGAAGTCATTGCACTTTTTTATTTTTGATACAAAAAATATTGCTTTTGTTATAATTTCCTCTTATTTTGTTTTTTTTGTTTTCCTCAACCAATAATAAAAAAAAAGCTTCATATATATATATATATTAAAATATTCATGATTTTATAGATTTTATTTTCCTAAATACCAATAGTGGTTTTGTTTTTATTTATTTATTTTTTGGTAAACAACGTGGATTGTAAATCATCACATAGGAAAAAAAATCTCTTTTTTGTAAAATTTTAGAGAGGCCTTACTGGTTAATGTTGTGGAAGTAACTGTAATTTGAAAATCGAATATTTAGGGACTTAATTAGGTGGGAGAGAAATAATGTTTTCAGTGTAGTAAATTAGTTGGATAAAAGATAGAGAGATTCAAGAGTTTTTAAATAAGCTAATTAAACTGTTAGATTATCAATTAAAAGGCTTAGATTATTTGTTAAAATACTTTGTCACCTCTTAATTTTCCTTTAGAAAATAAACCCATTCTGCTAAAATCATGAATAAATAGGGGAAAATATTTGTTCTTATCGAGAGAACTGGGATTGATTGGACATGTCCGTATAAGTGTGCTCCAGTGGCTTTTTGGCCCTTGTAATTCTTTTCGAAAGCTTTTTAGAAAGTGCTTCCCTAGTAAACATCCTTCACACAATAAATTTGGGTGATTATTGGTGATAATCCCTTTATCATTTGTTTCTTGGATAGCAACTCAATCCTCCAAAATTAAGGTGTCCAAACCTCAAGTGCCAAGGCCATGATGAATCTCTGGCACATGCCTTCAAATACTTCATAACATCATTCTTTAAATTCAATAAAATATTCTATTATTTGTCATTGACACCTTAGCAATCAAGTGTTCTTGCCATTTCTCAAAGAAAGATTTGTTTCTGTCATATTAATATCATAACCTTTCTCCAAAAGCTGTCCCAAACATAATATATTATTTTTTGATGCTGCGCATATAATATATGTTTGAAAGAAATTGATGGCTTTCATCTTTCAAATGTATGAGAATATTGCACTTGCCCTAAACTAGAATCTTAGACTCATCTCCAAAAGTAACAATTCCACTCACTGTCCATCAAGCTTCACAAACATATTTTTACTCCCACACATATGACTACTTGTATCGGTGTCAATATTCCAAGCATTATCTTCAATTCCTTTTTCTACTTTTTAGGCTAGCAATAATGTAGGCTCATCTAGTTTCTCATTTTCAATGAAGTTCGGTTTCTCTTCCACTTTATGTTTTGATCTACATTCAGTAGCATAATATCCAAATCCTTGGCAATTATGACATTGAATGTGAGACTTATCATACCTTGGCCATGAACTTGTATCTCTACCATGACATCTTCTAGTAAACGAGCCCTGTCTTTTTTCTTCATTGTGGTATGTCTTGTATTCTCTTCTTCCTTAGCTATGCTCATATCCACCTCTTCCACATCCTCCTTTTCCATTACCATGATTATATTCTTTTCCTCTTCCTCTTCGATGTTGATTTCTATCGTTATTATTGATTTTCTGGTTACTTTCATATTAAGTCAAGTTTTGATTTTAGAACCTGTTCCATTGTCCCTTGCCTCTTCCTTTGTCTTTCTTCAAATGCTTGTAGTGATCCCATGAGTTCTTCAATGGTCATAGTTTCTAGGTCTTTAGTTTCTTCAAAAGTAACCACAATATGCTCAAATTTAGAATCCAAAGAACAAAGAATTTTCTGATCAATAATCCATGTATTATTTAAGGTTTCCCTATTTGCCTTCAATTGATTGGAAATAACAATTATATAGAAAAATAATTTGACACAAATTCAGAAACTTTCATGTCAGGACCCGTTCAAGACCCCTCACCGGAACCCTGGACAAGTCCTGATTCCAGAGAAACACCACCGAACCTTCCAATGGAAAATCTGGTAGCATCATCCTTAAAGGAAGGACTCACCACAAAATTTACCTGCACAAAAATACACTCCTATATGGTACTACCTTATCCCTCCCACCTTACTACAATAATTTCCACAATGGCAGCCCTTCGATAACAATTTGTATAAAACACACACACACACACACACACACACACACACACATATATATATATATATATATATGCAATAGGAATAATCAACTATATAAACAACCAAATATACCTTTAATCATTCACGTCTGCCCACACCACCCACTTATTTCCGTACATTTCAAATATCATGTTACCAAATATACCGATGCGTAATATAGAAAGAAAAGTAAAACAATCATCACATCAACAACAATAATAATAATAACAGCTATCGTTTTTATGATAAAAATAGTATTAATATCATCTGTCATATTTACCCGAAGGTAATCACTTGTCCAAGGGCTATCACATAATCACAACTATCCCAAAGACTATCTCACCTGCCCAAAGACTATCACTTGTCCAAGAACTATTATACTTACCCAATGGCTATCTTTTTTGCCCATAGGCTGTGATACTTGTCTGGATTATATCATATGATGATAATAACAAACTACAAATAAAAATAAAATTAATAATCATAATGATGATGATAATATTAGTAATAATGAAAATAATTGGAAACATAATTCTGATAAATAATAATAATTGTAATATTAATAACAAGAATAATATTAATAATAGTAATGACAATAAAAGCAATTAAATATAATATTAGAAAATCAGGTTATGAATAGATAGAATAATACGAGGTCAAATAATATTTTAAAATTCAAAATATATTATAAAATATACACTCGTATTAGGGGTACAAATGATACCCTCCAACATGTTGCGCAATCCATGATTCCAGCTGTCGCCGGCACCTTGCTACCAATATTGTCCGGGGTGGTTGCCTAGATTGGCCATCCAATCCCCTGGACTCGTAGGCAACATAGTTACGAGGCTAGCTCTTCATGGACCACATTGGATTGCTGTCCCCGTACAGTGTGATACATACAAATATAAGAAATATATATATATATATATATATACAAAAGATACTTGATGGACATATTATATACTAGTGGTGTCCTACGGTGCCCAGCGTCCTAAAGCACCATCTGACGAGGAGGTTAAAGAGAGAAACTGGCATACAGTCGCATGGCATGTAACAGCCTAGCCCAAACCACCCGCATGCAGATATTGTCCTCTTTGGAGCTGGAGAATCCTCTTACAACCCAGCCCTTAAGGGTTTAAAACGCATCTACAAGGGAAAGGTATCCACACGCTTATAAGCCATGCTTCGTTCTCCTTTCCAACTGATATAGGACTTCACAATCCTCCCCCCTTGGGACCCAGCGTGGCGCACCGATCCGGGTATTGGCTCTGATACCATCTGTAACAGCCCAGCCCAGACCACCCGCATGCAGATATTGTCCTCTTTGGGCCTGGGGAATCCTCTTACAACCCAGCCCTCAAGGGTTTAAAACGCATCTGCAAGGGAAAGGTATCCACACGCTTATAAGCCATGTTTCGTTCCCCTTTCTGATGTGGGACTTCACATGGCATCCCACCGCGCCGCTGCTAGCAAGCGTCCTGGCCATGAAGGGGGGTGGCTAATGCTCACTGTGCATTATATCCTACCTACCCTCGGTCCGATGGCAACCACAGGACAACCTTATAAATCAACTTGCACGCTAATCACATCCACATCCACAATTACAGAACACCGGTACGTGTACGATGCATCTAAAAACTATAAATTGTTATAATATTATTAAAATAATGAGTTTTGATAAAACAAGATAAAATCAAGTTTATGAATAATAAATTAATTAATGCATAAATATATTTTTTTTGGAAATACTAAATTTTAAATAAATATTTTTCTTCAAATCCATGAAATCAATTTTCACCAAAACAATATAAAATTCTTACATAATTTAAATGACATAAACATAAGACGTTTAAATCAAATAACAATTCCTCTTAAAATTTAAAACATATATAATATTCTTCAAAAATTTGAATGATATAAAATATAATATATGTGAACATCTTTATGTACTTAGTATATATATATATATATATATGTGCATGCATATATATAAACTTAAGAAGTTAAAGTTGGGCATTATGATCACATAACTATAGTGCACAGTATACAAGCATTTCAAATGTTCCAATTACTCACCTAAACTCAAATGCCAACCAAAGCTTCCTGGCATCCATACACCATTTTCGTTGGTGAACCTTTAATTGAGTGTACAAATATATATATATATATATACACACACATATAGAGTACACCAACTCCTCCATATCGTCATATTACTATATATACCCCAACTTAAGCTCTTATTAATTCGGCACCACTAACAAGTATCCCCATAAATACAAAGGAACTTAACATTACCCTTCTCAAGAGCTGCCAACTATCACTTCCATAAGACAAGCAACAACTAAACACGATAAAACAAAGGACAAAGAAAATCTCTCTTGAGCACTATAAACCAGTAGCATATATATATATATATATATGTATATATAGGAACCTTGCCCATTTATAAACTCAAAATCCTCCAAAATTTAAACCACCTTAGCATTGTGAATTCTAAAACATGTCAAAACCTCATATTGGTATACATGTTAGAGAATCATGGCAAGTGTTAGCCATGAAACATGCAAAACAAAGACCAAGGCAAGGTAAAAGCTGAAATGCCTTGGCCGAAATTATTAACCTAGTTTGTTTCATATTTGGTTTGTATTTTAATTCTAGCAAATTGTGTAATCTAGGCTAGATAAGTTGGTGTACAAAGACACCAAAATATGTTGTTTAAAGTATACTAGCCAAATTAGGGTTTAAGAAACACCAAGCACCTAGATGACATGGAAAACACCTTGGTGACAAGGATGGTGACATGGAAGCTACTTGGTGACATGGAGCTTCACCATTCGGCCTTTCTCTCAAACAATGCATGGAAGGACATGTGTCATCATGCATGAGGACTACTTCACTATGAAGCAACTAATGAGGTAGCAACACTTGTCAACCAACCATGATGCATGTGGCAAAGTTACTTTACACATGTTGTTTTGCTTCACCATGAAGGACTTGTTTGTATTGGTCCTTAAAACCGGTCATGGTGTGCCTTCACACCTATTTTGTATGCTATAAATATGTATTACAGTTCCATGAATGAATATATTGAATTTTGAAAAAATATACCTTAGTTTCCATTTGAAACCAAGAGAACACCAAAACCAGCCTTGTTACAAATTTTCAGCAGCTTATTACATCAAAGCCGAGGTACACCTTCACTCCAAGTCAATTTCAATCCTTCATACCTTGTTTTCTTTTGATTAACCTTGCACTCATTCTTTCAAATTGGTATCAGAGCCTTCTTTCATCAATCCCTCAACAAAAACCGATTCAAAACTCATAAAACACCAACCGGTTTAAATGGCTTCCTCACATTTTTTAGCACCTTCACCTCCTATGTTTGATGGCAACAACTATCCTGTTTGGGCAATCAAAATGAGATCTTATCTTCAAGCTTATGACCTTTGGGAGCTTGTTGAAGTTGATTATAAGGTAGAACCATTGAGAGCAGGTGCTATTGTAAATCAAATCAAACTTCATAGTGAAGAAAATGCAAGACCTTACAAAACTCTAACAGAAATACAAGTTGCTGTGACCGATGACATCTTCACTAGAATTATGACCTGTACAACTCCTAGACAAGCATGGGAAAAACTTCAAGAGGAGTTCCAAGGAAGTACAAGATCAAGATAGATGCAGCTGCTCAACCTTAGAAGAGAATTCGAAAATATGAAGATGTTGGAGCATGAAACCATTTTCAAAGTCTTTGTGACTCCAACATTTTGAAATTGCAATTTTAGACATGTTAGCTAACATTTCAGAGTCTTTGTGACTTTCAACTCCTAAAGTTGCCAATTTTAAACAAGTTAGCTTTCATTTCAGAGTCTTTGTGACTCTGAATTTCAGAAATTGCTTTTTAATTATTAGTTTTTTTTTTTGAACTATGGAATAGTGTGCAATTTCTGAATATTATGGAATTGAAATTGTGTAGTTAGAATTGTGCAATTTTTAAAGGTTAACTTACATTTAGAGTCTTTGTGATTCTGAAATTTTGAAATTGCTACCTAATTTGTAGTCTTTGTGGAATTGTGGAATTTTTTTAGTTGCTGTTTAATTTTGAGTCTTTGTGGAATTGTGGAATATTGTATGCTTGGTCCTGAATTTTTGATGTATATTTGGTCATAGTGCATATTTGGTCCTGGATTTAAATGGAAAGTTCTAATGTGAATAATGCATGGAGTTGGTAAATTTTCATGTGGCTGTGTATGATAGTTTGGTTTAGGAAAAATGTATTTTGTTGGTAGTTGCTATCAATTCCGAAAATATGCTAATTGCTGGTAGGGAAAATGTATATTGTTGGTAGTTGTTGGTAGTTTGGTTTAAGGATTAAAGGGCTTGGACCTGATGGTTCTATATTATTATTTAAGAAAGCAAGACTATTATTTGCTGTTTAATTTATTGTAATTTAATTTGATTGAGATTGTGGAATTTATGGCCTTGAATTGTTGTGTAATTATTGTCTTGTTTTTGTTTGTTTCCTCTTATGTAAACATTATCCTAGTTATGCTTGATATGGACCTAGATTCCCCATCATCAGTTAATGCACCTTCCTCTCAAACCCCAATAGGTCAAAATCCATCACCATCACTGTCAAACCCTGCACCTTCCAATGCCAAATCTACATTACCTCCATGACCTCCATTAGGGAAAAAAAAAATTTTAGGCCAACAAGTGATGTATGGGATCACTTTGTCAAAATAGAAGGTGGTGATCCTGATGACCCTAGATGTGGATGCATTTACTGCCATAAGGATTATGCATGTAGTTCTAAGAAGTGTGGAACCAGTACCCTAAGGAACCATATGAAGCAATGTTAGAAAAATCCTTATAACTTAGATGAAAACAAACAAAAGACCTTAACTTTTGACAGGAAATCCGATGGTAGTGGTAGCAATTTGGTAGCTACTGTTTTCAACAAAGAGGCATGTAGGATGACATATGTCAAAATGATAATTTTGGATGAGTTACCTATTAGTTTTGTAGAAGGCTGTGGGTTTAGACACTTTTATAGTGTTGCATGTCCTAAGTTTGATCCTCCATCTAGAAGAACCATTGTGAAGGACATTTATCAATTATATTTGGATGAGAAATTGGCTTTAAGATCAATGTTTATTGCAAAGCAGCAAAGGGTTAGTCTTACAACTGATACATGAACCTCTATTTAAAATGTTTGTTATATGTCATTGACTGCCCATTATATTGATGATGATTGGATGTTACATAAAAGAATTTTAAATTTTTGTGTGGTTCCTAATCATAAAGGAAAGGCAATTGGAAAGCTAATTGAGGTTTGTTTGCATGATTGGGGTATTGAAAAAGTGTTCACACTAACCCTTGATAATACAAGTGCAAACAATAATGTAATTGCATATCTTAAGAGGAAAATGGTACATTGGAAAAATTGTATATTGGATGCTAATTTTTTGCATGTTCGATGTAGTGCACATATTGTCAATTTGATTATGTGTGAGGGTTTGAATGAATTAGATGAGGCAACTGCTAGCATTCGTAATGCTGTGAGATATGTTAGATCATCTCCTTCTCGATTGCAAAAATTTAAGGATTGTATAAGTCAAGAGAAAATTGATAGCAAAGCTTTAGTATGTTTGGATGTTCCAACTAGATGGAATTCCACATACTTAATGTTAGAGTCGGCTTTGAAATTTCAAAAAGCTTTTGAGAGAATGGAGGAGGAAGATGGACATTATACTTCCTATTTTGGTGAGGATGATAGTGGTAGAAAAAAAGTTGGACCTCCTTTAGCTTGGCATTGGGATGATGCCAAAATTTTTGTCCAATTTCTTAAGGGCTTTTATGATGTAACTCTTAAATTTAGTGTCTCTTTACATGTTAGCTCCAACATATACTTCCATCAAGTTTCTTCCATACAAAAATAATTGGATGATTTATGTGTTAGTGAGGATGACCGGTTGTGTGTTATGGCAAGGAAAATGAGAGAAAAGTATAATAAATATTGGGGTTCCATGGGAAATGTCAATAAATTGCTTCATCCAAGATATAAGTTGGATTATGTGTCATTTAGCTATGGGATGCTTTATGACAATGATGAAAGCAGGGTTACTGAATTGACAAATGGTTTGAAAAAGACTGTAATGAGGCTGTATAATTGGTATAATAAAAAGGAAATGGGTTCAGATGGTAGTTTTCAATCTTCCACTAGTGTTGAGTCTTCTGGAACTAGTTTGGATAGTAATAATAGTGAATTAGAGCATGCCAACTATGCCGACCAGGTTTGGATTGCTTATTTGAAGAATAGAGAACAAAGCCAATGTAAGGAGGTAAAAAATGATGTGGATAGGTATCTGGTCAACCCTTGTGAGTATGGTTTAGTTAATTAAATTGGTGGAGGGTTAATGGAGAGAAAAACCTTGTGTTAGAGAAGATTGCAAAGGATGTCTACGCCATTCAAGTCTCCATTGTGGCTTCCGAGAGTGCTTTTAGCAGTGGAGGTAGGATACTTGATCCTTTTAGGAGTTCTTTGACTGCTAAAATGGTGGAGGCTTCGATATGTTATCAAAATTGGCTTAATACTTCTCCAAGTTTTGACAGATTCTTTTTAGAAGAGATGGAATATTATGAAAATTTAGATGCAGATAATGTAATATGCAATTGAGATTATTTTCTGTTTGTATGCAAATCATATTTTTTTTTAATGTTTTTATAATATTTGCTTCTGTTTGCCGTTTGGTGTCACTCCAAGACCTATGCCAAAGCCAAACAGTAGCAGTGAGTCCAGATAGCAACAACAAAATGGATTGAGGGTGCATTGAGTGGAATCAGTGGATGTACTTGAAACTTGAAAGCTTTTGAGTTTTGACAATGATGAAAGTAACTTTCTTTGTTTTATTTTTCATTTCTTAATAATCATCACATTATTAAACTAATAATGTATTGGTTTAATTTATTTTGGTGTCCTTTGTGATTATAGGTTTTGTAGTAGTGGCAGTGGAGGATTTGACAGTGCTAATTGTAGGCTTCTTATATTTTTTTTCCTAATGTTTCTTTTATATTTACTGGCAATGTATTACCATTGCTCTTAAGTCATTTGTAACACTTGCTTATTAGTTACTTTGATAGTAGTTGTTATTATTTTTTTCTTTTTTGTTTTTGTCTCTTTGGGAACTGATGGGTATGGGATTGTTATTTTGATATTTGTATTTTGTATCTGCATTTCTGATTCTCAATTTTGGTGAGTGGCAGTGGCATACTGGCATTGAAATTCTCAATTTCAATATTCCTTTTGATATATATTGAAGTTTTGATTGTTTCATACGTAAAAAGATTTGCCATTTCACACCTAAAAAGTAAAAAATTTGCCATTTCATTTCATACCTAAAAAATTTGCCATTTCATTTCTGTTGGATAGTTTTTTGAAAAATTTTAAACCTTCAAAATAATTGAAAAGCAAAACTAATGAAGGTAATTTCTAATTGTATATTGGATAGGCCAAAAACTATATGTTCAAAAATAAACTCAGCCCGATCAGCTAAAAGTATGCCCAAAATTATAAGCCTGAAGATAATTTCTGCCCCACTAATTCGAAAACAAGCCCAAAATCAAAGGCCCAAATATAAGCCCAAACTAACCAACCCAAACCCGAACCAAACCGACCCGTTTATTCGGTTAAATGCCCTGTTTTCCACTACTCCACCGGTCGGTTCAGGTTAGTTTTTGTGGGTAACCGAATGATCGGTTCGGTTGGAATTCTCGGGTGGAACCGATCCAAACCGAACCATACCCACCCTTAGTCAAAGTAGTACTTAGGACGTTAGGTACTGCTGCCACCATTTGGTATATAGTGTGGTGAATTAAGTGGTTTTCTCGACACAATTTTCAAAACAAAATATTTTAAAATGTATTTTATCATATTTTTTATCATTTATTTCAAATTGATGTTTTAAAATATATTTTATCATTTTTTTTATTATTTATTTTAAATTTATGTTTTAAAATGCATTTTATCGTGTTATTATTATTTATTTCAATTTGATGTTTCAAACTGAATTTTATCATATTTTTATTATTTATTTCAAACTGATGTCTTAAATTAATTAAAATATTTGTTTTATTATTTAATTGATTTATTTAATCAAAATTTTATAAATTATATATTGAGGATAATTTTGCTTTTATACTAAATTTTTCTAATGCAAATTTTATTTGTGATTTTATTTTACTTTATGATATTTTATTCTAAATTTAATAATTTGTTATTAATTTATTTTCAATGTAAATTTTAATTTTAAATTAAATGTATTTTACTTTTTTTTCCCAGATTTTTGGAGTATAAAAATGGCGGGTTTTGTGAAACTAGTTTTTAAGAAAGAAAACTTTTCCAACTGAGTGAAATTGTAAGAGTCTTGAGAGAAAATATTTAATTTTATTAATTGATTATTTTTAATTACTTATTTATTTATTTACTTATTATTAATTGCCTTTATATTATATTATTATATTTATGTAATAGTTGGATCACTCACTAAGATGATTAGCATCTCATTAGTTTTCTGTATTTAAAGATGTTCCCCTAGGCTTAGGTACTAGTAGACATTATAACAGGATCCGCCCTAGGAACCCTTCCAGGATCTCCCGGGTAGTCCCGTCTGGTGAAGTTCTACTGGACAATTCCTAGAAGACATCCAATAGAACCTCACTTTAAACATGGACAACCAAACAGAAGCAATATCAATAATACCTCAATATATATATAAAATAAATCCACAACTGGCCTATTGTACCGCAGGCCATAACTGTACACATAAGTAATATGGTCTCTATTGAGTCCAAAACATAGATTAGAGCATTCTAAGAGTGTTAACAAAGTTTAGAAGTATAAATAGGAAATAAACGAGTCCAAAAATATAAAGGTAAGATAAGAAAAAAAAAAAGATAAATACTGCTGGTGTCGTGGAAGAACGAAATGACAAGCTGAACACAAGGTAGACTGCTACTAACTGCCTGGACCTAGGAGAACAAATTTAAAACAAATAAAACGTGAGACAAGAAATCTTAGTGAGCGGCATAATATAATAGAAAAATAATAATTTATTTTCGTAAAATCATTCTCTCAAGACCTTTCGTTCCACTCGTTTTAAAAGTTCCCTGTTTAAAAATCATTTCATAAAATCCAAACTTGTACCCCAATTCAATAGCATGAAATGGATGCTCAAAAGGTATAAAGTGAACAATCAATATAATATTATAAAATGCCTTAATCAATATGTAAAAATGGAGCATAAATCTTATAAACACAGTTCCACAAAACTATTATGAAAGCGCAGTAATAACCACAATATTTGAAAACCATCAACGTACTTAAAACATATACAATATACCATTTGATGTACCAACTGTAAACTATGGGATACACCCACCTCACGATCCTTAATATACAAAAAGCATCGTGGAAATATTAAACCGTCGGGACGTACTGAACCTCACGATCCGTGGTAATAAATAATCTGTTGAATGCACTCAACCTCACAATACCATGGCAATAAATAACATGTGGGATAAACCCAACCTCACAGTCTGTGGTAATAAATAACTTGTGGGATGAACCAAAGCTTACACTAATGTGGCAATAAATAAACCTGTGAGATAAACACAACCTCATAGTCCATGGCAATAAATAACATGTGGGATGAACTCAACCTCACAGAACCGTGGCAAACCCAGCGCGCTGTAATATAATACTGAACTGAAATTTTAGTACTATATGGTACATCAATTAAAAATAACCAATATTGTATCCTTAAAACAATCTTGTAAGATCATATATACTTTTATAAAGGATATTATATTATAAATCATAATTTAATACTTAAATTCCACCTCGTATTTAAATATTTCAAAATTTTCAAATCATCATTTTATGCGAAAACCAGAAATATCACAGTGAAATTTATTCACCATAAACCGATTTTAAGCACCTGAAAATTTATAAAATATTTGAACATGTTTAAAATTATATAAATTTTCAATATGTTTCTCAAATAAATTATTTCCAAAATAATTAAAAACTCAACTCAAATACCAGAATATTTTATTAACATAATTCACAAGTTCACTATGAACTTCTAAAAGTTAGAAATCACTGAAAATCTTATTAAAATCCACATAAAATGATAACTCATATAAGTGAAAGCAAATATTATATATACATAAAGCAAACGTTTCAATCAATTGATATATATATAAAATATTCAAACCACGTATATATATTATTCTATATACCCAAAACATTTTAAACAATTATAACCACTCACTGTACTGCAAATGCTCATTCCTGCTCTTCTGTAGAATCGTTTCCAAGTCAACTCGAGTGCCTATAATATAATAAAATATTTCTCAGGCTCCAAATAACTAAACCAAAGACATTTATATGACTCAAATGTCTTAAATTGATTTATACTACTACAAAATTATGCAAATTGGACACCAAACGGTCCAATTACACCGCGTATCCTTAGGACCCAGTACCCAAAATTGGGGATATTCATCCGAAGACTAATGTTTCAAAATTGAACCTTCTAATGGGTCCTAATAATATCTAATTTCACTAATCCAACTCTAATTTTAACCAATTTGACCAATTTTGTCTAAACACAAACCGAATTTATCGATAATTAGCTAATTGACCCCAAAATGGAAATATTATCAAACGACCTCCAAAATTCACAAACTTTATATCTACAGAAAGCCAAAGACACAATGAACCCAGTGGTATGCTCAAATTGGTCCAAAAGTTCTTTGGGTGGCCCACAAACATGGTTGAAGATTTGGCCGAACTTCCCATTGTTGTATCTCTCAAACCGTGAGGAATATAGGCAAAAAAACCATATAAATGAGTTCAAAGGGTCCCAAAATGGTGGGGAACGTCTATGGGTTAGCTGAAAGAATCAAAAAATGCAAAAATCTAGCAATCCATCTCGCCGGCAGCTGCTAAATTCGCCGGCCAGATTCAGGGGCATCCGGCCACCGTTCGCTGTGAAATTTCATGGCTGAGCTCACCTTCAAGTGGGCTTCCTCCCTGGCTGGCACGTGTAGGTGATGGGTGGTCGGAATGGGCAAAAGCGCGATGACCCGGTTCAACGGTAAAAGGATTCAAAACGACCCGGTTTCGGACCCACGGGTCTAGGGAGGAATTTCTCGGGGTTTGAGGGATAAAATGGATATTTTGAAATTTATTTCCTATTTAACACACTTAGCGAGATTTATATAGAACCTTGGGTCACTAACAGATAAAAACTTGGGACTGGTTTGGATATTGATATAAAACTTATGCTTAAAACCTCTCAAAACCATAACTCTTTATCCGTAACTTAGAATTTGGCGTGCCGCCAATCTATGAACTCGTATCATCAAGCTCTACACAATGGTACCTCAGTCAAACCAAAAATATTGACCATTGAAAAAGTCAACCTAGGACCCACATATTGTTCACTTGGTCAAACTTGTAAAACATGTGTATTTTGGTACGCGTTGTTACACGTTGACCATCCAGGGATGAGCTCGACGTCTTTGCTTGTTTCTAAATTCCAAGAAGACTTTTTCCTTTTTCTGTGTTTCTTGTAATATTTCTTCTTTATCTCTTTTGTTGTATTAAACTCTAAACTTATTTGTAAACCTTAGTATGCTCTGTATACTATGCTAAATATTTATTTGTTTAATATTATATTTGTTTCTTGTATTGTATTATTTTGAAGTGCTACTGTTGTGAAAATCCTTGTAGTGAAGTGGGATGAATAATGTGGTACCTTTTAGAAGTGTGTTTTCTGTTCATTGAATTTCATGGAATGTCCAACCCTTAGGGGAGATGCTGCTAGATTTTTTCGTTGGAAAGTCTGGTAGGATTTCCTCAGTTGAAACTTATCTAGGATTTCGATAAGGGATCTTGGATGGCTCCCAACATGGAAACATTGGCTAAGTATACCTATATTTCACATCAATATACAAAAATTGTAACACCCCGTCGCAAAGTACATCAGAAATTTCTCAAATTTGATCGAGGTTGACCAGGATTGACCATCATTGACCGAGAAGGGGTCAAATGTTGACTTTTTGTTTCCGATGGAATTTCATATTGACCTTGATCCCGTTACGAAGTACACGTTGGCATGAGTTCATAGACTAGTAGCACGTTGAAAATGGAGCTACGATTTGAAAGTGATGAGCAAAACAAGTTGAGGTCCAAACTGTTCAAGGGGTGCCGAAGTTGATTTTTTGTTCATGCAAAGTTGAGCTTTGACTCATGCATGGTTGTGAAGTACTCGTCGATACGAGTTCATAAACTAGCGGCACGCTTAAATTGGACATCTGGTTAAAAAGTTATGGACATGCAAAGTTTTTCGAATACCATAATATTTTAATATATTTTGACTTGAGTGAACAGTGTGTGCCACATGTCGTATTTTTAGCCAATCCTGTGAGTGAACAGTATCACCCACGGGTGGCTTTTATTTTGGCCAAAACACATGAGCCGAGGAAGGAAAGAGAAAGAGGGGAGGAAAGAGAGAGAGAGAGAGAGAAAGCTAGAGAGAGAAACCCAACCGGCCAACCGCCGTTCACCCATTTCCGGCCACCAGAACAGTACACGCACCATCCTAGCTTGAAGCCCACTTGAAAACCGGTCGGCCAGCCAAAAATCACAGCCAACCGACAGCCGACGCGCCCGGATCGAGACTTTTTCTGGCGGCGGTGCCAATTACTTCAAACCCAGATTTCTCTCCATTCCGACCTCCGTTTGCCTCACCGCCGGTCCCATTGAGTCTCCCATTCCCCAATCTATCTTCCCACCAAAAATCACAACCAGTGGCCATCGGACGTGCCACCGGCGGTGACGGGTTCCGATGACCACAGTGGCTCGTTGGGAAATCGACTTTCCGGTGAGTTTCCAGTTGCACCGCCCATCCTTCCCCACTAATTCCGACCCTTTGAACCCAAATCCGGTGTCCACTTTCCTCAATTCTTAACGGATTGTGAGAATCGAAGGCCTAAAAACCGTGAGCTTTCCGACGAGATTCCGACCACCTCGGGTCCGATCTCCGGGAAGTAAAACCAGATTCGTAATCTTTGTTTCATAAGCTTCGATTCGATGTATTACTCGTAAATTTTGGTTATCATTTGTGTTAACTCCCCGGGTATCGGGTATTATTTACCCGAATAAAATATTAATTTATTTGACCCTGTGTAATATTGATATTTTAGGTGCACTTGTGGATAGTGGATTTGATCCTGTGGAGGATCTTGATTGATACGCATGCTCAAGGTGAGTGACCCACCTTCAAAAATTAATTTCGGGTGTCAAATTAATTATATTTCGTTATATTTTAATATTTGGATGTTTATACTATATTAATTATGTGATAAATTGCAAATTAAATTTGGATGCTAATATTTGGACAATTTGAAATGTGTATATGTGTGTGCACCGAAGCATATTTCGATTTTGATAAATTATGGAAATTCATTTTATGAAAATTTGATATTTAAAGAAATTGTGATTTTAATATTAATTGATTTATTGTGGAATTTATTTGTGAGTTTATTTTGATTAATAAAAATGCATTTATATGGATTTATGAATTTTGGAAATTTTATGGGATTTTAATGAAATTATGCCTATCTTGAATTTTAAGGATTTAAGGATATTATTTTAAAAATTATGCTTACGCATTTGAATATTGTGGATTGGAAAATTGATGCATTTGAAAGTTGATGGATTCGAAATTGATGGAAATTGTGCGATGGATTTATGACGATGATTTATAAAGGAATTGTGGAAAATTTACGGGTTTAATTGGATGAAATAAACCAGGTAGTATTTATGAGATTTTGAGATTTGAAAATAAATATATTGGTTTTATGATTTTTAGATGCACCATACACGTACTGGTGTTCTTTATACATGGATATGATTAGCGCGCAGGTGGATGTGGTGATTGCGCAGGTGGGTGTGAGTAGCGCACTAGTGATTATGGGGTTGTCTTGTGGTTGCCATCGGATGAGGGTAGGCCACCCCTCCATGGTCGGGACGTCTGTTAGCAGCAGCGCGGTGGGACGCCATGCGACTGTATGCCGGTTTCTCTCTTTAACTTCCTGTCTGGTGGTACCTTGGGACGCTGGGTACCGTTGGCGCCACTGGTATATAGTGGGTGCATCAAGTGATTTTCGGAACATGGATTTCAAAATAAATATTTTGAAATTGTATTTAAATTAAGAATATATTTAATGTTGTTTTTATTATTTATTTCAAATGGAGATTTTAATTTGATTTAATTTTTCTTTTGCTTAATTATTCAATAAATTGATTTATTTTAATTATTTAATTATTTCATGAATTGTTTTAATGTGAGTTTTATTAATATTTCAGTATTAATTGTTATGACATGCATTAATTATTTAGTAATTGTTATAAGTTATTTTATTTCAATTTATTTTATTATAAATTTGGATTCTTGAATTATCGTATTTTATTAAAAAACTATTGATTAATTGTCTTCCTTGGTTTTCGGGGCATACAAATAGCGGGTTTTGTAAAACGTTTTAAAAATGAAACTTTTCCAACTGAGTGAATCGTGAGGGTTTTGAGGGAAAATATTATTTTTAACTACCTATTATTTATTTACCTATTTCTTATTAATCAATTAACTAAGTTATTTACCCTTTTATTATTATTATTATTATTGTACAGTTGATTGGGTTACTCACAGAGATGATTAGCATCTCATATTTTTAAATTCTGTTCCCCTAGGCCCAGGGTGGGAGACGTTGATCGTCCAGGGCGAGGCTAACTTCTCAGTTTATTGTCGAAAGTCCAAGAAGCATTTCCTCCCTTTTTCCTCTTCATCTTGTATTGCTTCTTTATCTGACATTGTATTAATTCCATATTTATTTGTATAATGCTCTGTATACTGTATTGGACACATTTTAGTAAATACTGCATTAATTCCCTGTTATTATTTTGGAGTGCTGTAAATTTGTGGAAACAAATTGTAGTAAGGTAGGAGGAATAAAAGGATATTTCTAGAAGTGTTTTTCGTGCAGGGAAATTGTGGCAAGTTCTACCCTTAGGGGAGATGCTGTTGGATTTTCCGTTGGAAGGTTCGGTGGCGTTTCCCTGGGATCAAGGCTTGTCTAGGGTTTTGGTGAAGAATTTTGGACGGGTCCTGACAAAAATACTGTTGGAATAAATTTGGAAAATTTTCAACAATCTGTTATCTCCTGAATATGCGGATGTGCCAGTTCAAACTTGTAACAGCTCAAAGAAAAAAAATATATATATGCCAATTGAATCAAACTACTCAGACAATTGTATTAATTAACAATTGCAGAACAAAATAATCTACAAGGTTCAATTGCCTTAGTGATTAAAAGATTTTTAAAAGTTAAATTTCAACCAAGAATAACTAAGAACAATTGACTGGTCAAAATAAATTCTAATAAGAATAAACTAAATAGTTTAAAGTCTTGTAGTTGTATGTAAGTGTATGTGTGTGTGTGTGTGTGTGTGTGTGTGTGTGTGTATAAATGTTGAAGATGCTTTAATATATAGGTAAAAAGCTTCTCAATATGCTTGTTATATTTCCTATGTAGGACTTTTTACTTTGCATTGCTTTAGCAAATTCTATTTATATATATATATATATATGGTCCAAACAAATACCCAATGTCTTTTGAAAAAAAGGTACTCAAGAGTCAATTGGAGGTACTCAAGTTTGAGTCAAACAATTACCGAATGAAGGCTAAAAATGCCGAAGAATAATTTATACAAATGACTATGCCAAGCCCCATTAGGATCATTAAGTAGAAGTGATTTATTCATAAAGATGTTCACTTTCCTGCCTTCGAAGGCTAAAAATGCCGAAGAACAATTTTTTTTTATTTTTTATTTTTACTAGCTCTTTAGCATAAAATGCTTCATTCATTTTGACTAGCAAAATAAAATCAATCTTTTATTGGTAGCCGGACACCTAATATATAAGTATGATCATGTTATTTGCTATATTGGTTGGCAAACATTTTGTTGCCTATAAAATTATTGTTTTGGAAATATATTTGACATTTTAGTAGCTGGTATTAAAGTGGTTGTGAATTGTGATCCTTTTATGTCAATGTAACGGTGCTGTTTTTTTCTTTTTTTAAAAAAATAAAATATTTTCTCTCCAAATAATGCCCTGGATCGAAATGGAGAACCAAAATTTTCTAATTGATGATCTAAACAGAGTGACAAGACCCGCCTCAGGAACCCTCCCAGGATCTCCCGGATGGTCTCGTCTAGTGAAGTTCCACTGGATAATCCCTAGAGAATATCCAATGGAACCTCACCTTAAAACGTGGACAACAAACAAATGCATCACTAATAATACCTCAATATATAAATATAAATAAATCCACAACAGCACAAGGTCCATAACCGGCCTATTGTACCACAGGTCATAACTACACACATAAGTAATATAGTCTCTACTGAGTCCAATATTTAGATCAAAGTATTCTAAGAGTGTTAATAAAGTTTAGAAGTACAAATAAGAAATAACCAATGTCCAAAAAGATAAAGGTAAGATAAAGAAAAAATAATATTGCTGCTGCCATGAAAGGAACAAAGTAACAGGCTGTGCGCGAGTTAGACTGCTACTAACTGTCTGGACATAGGGGATGGATTTAAAACAATAAAACGTAAGATAAAGAAATCTCAGTGAGTAGCATAGTATTATAGAAAAATAATAATTTATTTCTATAAAATCTTTCTCTCAAAACCTTTCATTTCACTCGTTTGAAAAGTTTCTCGTTTAAAAATCATTTCTTAAAACCCAAACTTATACCCCAATTTAATCTCATAAAAATCGATGCTCAAAGGTATAAAATGAACGATCAATATAATATCACAAAATACCTTAATTAAGATATAAATGTTCAGAATAAAATATTATAAACACAGTTTCACGAAATAAATATGAAAGTATAGTAATAACCACAATATTTGAAAACCAACAATATACTCAAACTTATACAATGTACCATTCGATCTACCAATTCATGAACCATGAGATACATCCAACTCATGACCCTCAATATACGAAATGTGTTGCGAAAATAATAAACTGTCGAATAAACCCGATTTCACAGTCCGTTGCAATAATAAACCGTTGGATGAAATCAACATTATAGTACCGTGGCAAATCCAGTGCGCTGTAATATAATACTGAACTAAAACTCTGATACTATGTGGTACGTCAATTAAAAATAACCAATACAGTATCCTTAAAACAATCTTATCAGATCATATATACTTTTCCAACAATACTATATCATAAATAATACTTTAATATTCAAATTCAACCGCTTATTTAAATATTTCAAAATTTTCAAATCATCATTTCATGCTAAACCATAAATATCATGGTGAAATATATTCACCATAGACCAATTTTAGCATATAAAATTATAAAATATTTGAAAATGCTTAAAATCATATAATTTTCAATCTGCTTTCTAAAATCAATTATTTTCCAAAATGATTTAAAACCTCAATTCAAATACCAAGATATTTAGATATCACAAGTTCATTTATGAACTCATTAAAATGGAAAATCACTTAAAACATTGTCAAATGTTACACAAAATGATAACACATATAAGTAAACTCAAATATTATATATGAATAAACTAAACATTTCAATCAAATGGTATATACGTAAAATATTCGAAGCACATATATACTATACTATATACCCAAAACATTTAAAAATGATATAACCACTCATAGTACTACAGATGCTCACTCCTGCTCTCCTGCAGAATCGCCTCCAAGCTCAACTCAAGTGTTTGTAATATAATAACATAATTCTTAGGCTCCAATAACTAAACCAAAGACATTGGTGCGTACCAAATGTCTTAAAATTATTTATATAACTACCAAATTAAATAAATTGGACATCGACCTGTCCAATTATACAGTTTACCTTTAGGACCCGGTACCCAAAATTGGGGCTTTTCACCCAAAGGCTAATCTTTAAAAATTGAACATTCTAATGGGTCCTAATAATATCTAATTTCACTAATCCAACTCCAATTTCAACCAATTTAACCAATTTTTGCCCAAACACAGTCCCAATTTATCTGGTAATGAACTAATTATCCCAAAAATGGAAAAATTATCAAACGACCTCCAAAATTCACAAACTTCATATCCACAAAAAGTCCAAGAGACAAGGAACACAGTGTCATGCTCACCTCAGTCCAAAAGTTCCTTCGATGACCGGAAAACTTGGTTGAAGCTTTGGGCGAACTTCCCGTTGTTGTATCTGGGCAAAAGAACCACGAAAATGGTAGGATAAGTGTATGGGTTGGCCTGATATGGGTAGAAAATGCAAAAATCTGGCAACCCGCCTCGTCGGCCATATCCGATCACTTTCAGTTGTCGTTCGCCGTGAAATTTCACAGCCGAGCTCACCTTCAAGTAGGCTTCCTCCCTGGCTGGAGGGTCTAATAGGTTGGTGGCTAGAATGGACAAAAACGATGGTGTCCCAGTTCAATGTTAAACGAGTTGAAACGACCCAGTTCGGACTCACGAGTCTGGGGGAGAATTTCTCAAATTTTGGGGATGAAATTGGTATTTTGGAGTTTTTTTCCTGTTTGGCATGCTTACCGAGGCTTATATAAAGTCTTGGGTCACTAACAGACAAAAACTAAGGACTGGTTTGGACACCGATATAAAACTTATGCTTAAAATTTGTCATAACCATAACTTTTTATCCGTAACTCAAAATTTGGCAGGTCACCAAGTCTATGAACTCGTATCAATAAGATCTACACAATGGTATCTCAGTCAAACCAAAATATTGTCCATTGAAAAAGTCAACCTATGGCCTATATATTGTTCACTTGGTCAAACTTGTAAAACATGTATATTTTGGTACGGGTTATTACACAGAGCATCAGATTTTATCAATAATTTTGCTAATTAAGGAGGTGCAATGATAATCCCTATGAAGTTTTTCAAAGAGAGTCAAAGAATATAAAGTTTGGACGAAGATACATGTGAAGTCTCACATCAGTTGGAAAGGGGAACGAAGCACGCCTTATAAGGTGGTGTGGATACATTTCCCTTGCGACGTGGTCCTACGAGGGAAAGTAAAACCGTAAGGGTAGGATTGGGCTCACAACCTAACTCCTAAAGTGGACAATATCATATGCGGGTGGTCTAGGCTGTTACAGTTGGTATCAAAGCCACTACCCGGATCGATGTGCCAGCGAGGACGCTGGGTCCCAAAGGGGGAGGATTGTGAAGTCCCACATCGATTGGAAAGGGGAACGAAGCACGCTTTATAAGGTGGTGTCGATACCTTACCCTTGCGACACGTTCCCATGAGGAAAAGTAAAACCGTAAGGGGTAGGATTGGGCTCACTACCTAGCTTCCAAAGCGAACAATATTGTGATTCGGCTTGGGACGCCTGGGCCAGTGGGACTGGCAGGTGAAGGGGTGGGACCCCTAACCATTGCAACATGTTCCCATGAGGGAAAGTAAAACCGTAAGGGATAGGATTGGGCTCACCACCTAGCTTCCAAAGTGGACAATATCGTGATTGGGCCTGAGAGGCCCGAGCTAGTGGGACTGGCAGGTAAAGGGGTGGAACCCCTAACCATTGCGACACGTTTTGACAAAACTGTGCGGGCTGGGTCCAAAGCAAATAATATCGCATGCGGATGGTCTGAACTGTTACATACATGCTTCTCAATCAGTTAGATGTAATTATATTTTAGTACTTTTGATTTAAATATAGGATTTTACAATTTAGGTTCTCCATTTTAAAAATAATAATTTAGGCATTCAGTTTTTTAGTCTGTTGTAGATTAATCTAAATTCTAATTTGGCCATACAAATTAGCAACGGCTAAACAATTTATTAAAAATTTAAATCACTATATTTGAAAATTAAATATCTAAATCACAAAACCATGAAGGTGAAGGATATTAAAATTTAATTAACTGTACTGGCCTTTTCTATTGAATTACTGGAGCAAAATCAATATATATCAATTCACTTAAAAAAATTCAACATATTAATTAGCCGTCTGTATTTTTGCCTGTAGATCTGTTGGCACAGTTATATTTTACTTTCCATAGGACAAAGTCAAAAAACTAGAGAAAATGATTGATAATAATAAATTAATGAAGTTTAAAAGAATATTTATACTTAAAAATTAGTTTGAAGTAGTGCTAAAGAAGCAAATTGTTAACAGGGAATTCACCAAAAAAATTGTTAACAGGGATTTTTTTATCAAACAATGTGATGTGATGTATGATAAATGATGTGCTGACAGCGCAAATATATATATATATATATAAAATAAAAACATTATTAGCCCACCATATAACATCGTACCCTTCACGTCATACAAACTTTAGTCCAATCATTCAACAGAAAAAAGAAAACTGTAGAATAAAATCATTTAGCCGCTTTAGTTTCGGAGCTTAGAACAAAAACTTTTTTGATTCCCACACTACTCATCGCAAATTTCATTATTTAGAAGTTACATTTTGTGATGGTGAAAAGAAAAAGATAAAAATAAAGAAAAACAAAAAAGGATTCCATGAGCACCAAAATAAAAAACCAAAAGTTTTTGGATAAAAAACAAAAGCTAAGCAAAAAAGGAGGGGGGGAAAAAAAAAGAAGGAAGGAAGCATAAGTCGAAAAAACACACCGTTAAGTTTCAAAAAAATAAATAAAAAAGACACTTTCTGAAAATATTACATAACTACAGCAAGTAAAAGCTAACGGCTAAAAATAAAAATAATAATATTTTTTATTTGTTTATTTTTATATTAACAATATTGTTTTTATTAATATAACATTTTTACAAATTATATTGCAATTACAAAATAAAAATTAATAGTCATTTAATATTTAAAATATTGTCGCTCCATACATGTTTTTTTTACTTCCATATCAAACAAAGTATGAAAAGAATAATTTCCATCATTCATAACTGTCATACCAAATAATCAGTTTCATTCACAGGTTAGACATTTTTTTCATTCCTCCACTTTTCTATTTTCCCTTTCTCTTCTGTGCTCACTTCTTGACGACAGGCTTGCGTACCCTGGACTCCCAAATAAAATGACTTGAAGTACGTTTTCATTTGCTTGAAAACTATTGAACTGAAAGCTTTCGAGCGCACTTAAACTTCGCATATAAAGTGACTAAAAGGTGTCTGGTGCAAAGTAAAAGCAAATTGAAAAAGTAATAATCTTTGATTAATCCACTACACATATGATTCTCGAGATACCGATAGGGACGAAAATTAATTGGAACATCACTGATCAAATGGGAATCGAATTGCTGTCTATAAAGTAACCTGGGCTGACGGCATTGATGATGCTGACATTCTTGCAGCGTACGATGATTTAATTGCCGATGGCGTCGATATAGTCTTGGCTTCTATTGGACCATCGTTGCCTCTGAAGATTAGTTCGTGGATGGATTGGCAATTGGATCCTTTCATGCTATGAGAAAAGGAATACTGACCTCTACCGCTGCTGGTAATGAAGGTCCAAACCCTGCCACTCTCACAGGCTTCGCACCTTGGCTTCTTTCTGTTGCTGCTTCCAGTATAAATCGAAAGTTTTTGACCAAGGTTCGGTTGGGTAACAACAAGATTTTTGAGGTACTTACCAAATATAATTAATTAATTAATTAATTAACTTTCAAAATATATCATACTCATTTGAATTTAGCAAACATATATGAACTATACGTGTGCAAGATATGAAACTAATACTTGTTCTCATTTTACTGACCATGTATAAATCAAGGGATTATTTAAATATAATAATAGTTACTTTTATAATACCAAGGCCCTTTCAGAGCAACTAGATTCAGGGGTTCAAAAAAACTTTGAAGTTAAGTGTGCTCAAACGAGAACAATTTTGTAATAGGTGACATTCTAAGAAGCTCTTAATCAAAACACCATATCGGATGTGACAGCTAAATTGGAGATAATATCAATAGATGATAACAAGCTCGCCAGTGGGAACCTATAGTGTGGTGGTTGGATGTGGCAGCTAAATTGGAGACAATATCAATAAAGGATGATAGGTTTGCCAATCAGAACCTATAGTGTGGTGGTTGAATTGGGAACAATATTGATAAATGGTGATAGGTTCACCAATTGAAGTCTTTATGTAACAGCCCAGATCACCCGCATGAGATATTGTCCGCTTTGAGTCCAGCTCACACGGTTTTAAAAGGCCTCTCAAGGTAAAGGTATCCACACTCTCTTATAAGGCATGCTTCGTTTCTCTTTCCAACTGATGTGGGATCTCACAATCCTCCCCCCTTGGGGCCCAGCGTCTTCGCTGGCACACCGATCTGGATCCGGCTCTGATACCATCTGTAACAGCCCAGTCCACCCACATGCGATATTGTCTGCTTTGGGCCCAGCCCGCATGGTTTTGTCAAAATGCGTCGCAAGGGAAAGGTATCCACACCCTCTTTTAAGGCATGCTTCGTTCCCCTTTCCAACCGATGTGGGATCTCACACTTTATCCAGTTGAAAGTGTGCTAGCAAAAACGCTGGGCGCTAACGGGGTGGTGGTCACACCATACAAGATGTGGTAACTAAATTGGGGATAATATCGATAGAGGATGATAGATATGATAGGTTCACCAATGGAAGCCTTTAGTGTGGTGGCTAAATTTGGGATAATATCAACAGAGGGTGATAAGTTCCATAGTTGGAGCCTCTACCCGGCCGAAAGTGCGCCAACAAAAATGCTAGGTTCTAGGAGGGTGGATTGTGACAACCAGTGTGGGCGATGTATATTAGAAGATTATTCAAATGTACTAATAGTAAGTATTATAATCACTCTTACAATGCCAATGCCTTTTATGATGACTAGTGTGAGCGGTATAAAATAGAAAATAATTCAAATGTAATAATAGTCACTTTAATAATTATTCTTACAATGCTAAGGCCTTTTTAGAGTAGTGCCCGCTACATTGGCAGATTAGTTGGTGTCCAATTCCACATCATCCAATAGTGGCTAATCCTATATCATCTGACTGTATATCAGTGGATGATTCAAATGTAACAATAATACTCACTTTTATAATGGCGAGATCTTTTCAGAGTGGTTAGCTTTAAGGTTCGAAAGTACTCTAAAATTAATTGTGCTCAGGCGAGAACAATCCTAGGATGGGTAAAGATGTTTAAAAGAACTCTAAATTTAAGCATGCTGAGGCAAGTGCAATACTAAGATGGATGACTTCTAGGGAAGTTTTGAATAAAAAATTTCATACTGAATGCGGTGGTAAATTGAGGAAGCTCCGAACAAAAAATCTCATATCAAGTGCAGTGGCTAAATTAATAGTCATCCAATGACCTAATAACTAAATTAAGGAAACTCTGAACAAAAAATCTCACACAAAGTGTAGTGGTTAAATTTGTAATTTTGACTTACATATAGGATTACATGATTTAGGCCCTTAACATTTAAATATAGAGATTTAAGCTCTCAATTTTGTATTGTTGTAAATTGATCCAAATTTCAATTGGCAAACAAATTGTATTCAGCCAAACAGTTTGTTAACGGCTTAAATCACTACATTTGAAATTTGAAAGTGTAAATCGTAAAACTTTAAAATTGAAAATGCTAAAGTGCAATTAATATGTATTACTCACTAGAGTAAATCAATATATATTAATTCACTTCACAAAAAAAACTCAAATATATTAATTAGCATGTGACAGTCCAGACCACCCGCATGCGATATTGTCCTCTTTGGATCTGGGGAATCCTCTTACAACCCAGCCCTCAAGGTTTTAAAAGGTCTCGCAAGGGAAAGGTATCCACATCCACTTATATGGAGTGTTTCGTTTCCCTTTCCAACCGATGTGGAACTTCACAATCCTCCCCCCTTGGGGCCCAGCGTCCTCGTTAGCACACCGATCTGAGTCCGGCTCTGATATCCACATCCACTTATATGGAATGTTTCGTTCCCTTTTCCAACCGATGTGGTACTTCACAATCCTCCCCCCTTGGGGCCCAGCGTCCTCACTGGCACACCGATCCGAGTCCGGCTCTGATACCATCTGTGATAGTCCAGACCACCCGCATGCGATATTGTCCTCTTTGGGCCTGGAAAATCCTCTTACAACTCAGCCTCAAGATTTTAAAAGGCCTTGCAAGGGAAAGGTATCCACACTCACTTATATGGAGTGTTTCGTTCCCCTTTCCAACCGATGTGAGACTTCATATAGCACGCCTTATTTTTGTCTATAGATATGTCTAACAATGTTGCATTTTACTTTTCCATAGCAGCGAGTCAAAGAAGTACTAGAGAAAATGATTGATAATAATAAATTAATGAAGTTTAAAAGAAGATTTATGCTTAAAAATTAGTTTAAAGTAGTGCTACAAGGAGCAAATGAACTAGAAAAAATGATTGATAAGAACAAATTAATGAAGTTTAAAAGAAGATTTGCGCTTAAAGATTAGTTTAAAGCAGTGCTACGAGGAGCAAATTTTTAACGGGATTTTTTTATCCAGTAATGTGATATATGGTAAACGATGTCAAACTATGAAGTGTTAAAACGTTATTATCCAACCAAATAATAATGTATCCTTCATGCTACACAAACTTCAGTCCAATCATTCAAAAGACAAAAAAGAAACTGTTGGATAAAATCATTTTAGCCACTTTGGTTTTGGAGCTTAGGACAAAAACTTTTTTTGATTCCCACATTATTCATTGCAAATTTCATTATATTGAAGTTACATTTATGATGGTCAGGGAAGAAAAAAAAAATCCATAAGCACCGAAAAAAAAAGTGCCAAGACAAATATATGTAAATATATATATATATATATATTGAATAAAAAGAAATAGCTAAGAAATTAAAAAAAAATCGTGTAAAAAAAAAAAAGAAAAAAAAAGACACTTTCTTGAAATGTTACATAACTAAAGCAAGTAAAAACTAATGGCAAAAAATAAAAATAATAATTATATATTTTTATTTGGTTATTTTCATATTTATAATATTCCTTTTATTAATATAAAATTTCTACAAATTATATTGTAATTGCATAATAAAAGTTAATACAGTTATTTGATATAAAAAATCTTGTCATTCCGTTCATTTTTTCCTTTATATATCAAAGTATGGCATAGATACTTTCATATAGATACACAATTTTTCATCCTTCCGCTTTTCTATTTCCCTTTCTCTTCCGTCCTCACTACTTCTGCTTCCCATACGTGTTTTCTATAATTTCGTCAGCCTTACCTTGGATCCTGCAATGAATTGGCATGAACCAGATTTTTATTATTTGATTGGAAAATATTCGATTGAAAGTCATTAAGCGCACTTAAATTTTGCATATAAAGTGTCTGCTGTAAAATAAAAGTAGAGTTGAAAAAGTAATAGTTTGAATCCACCATACATGTGGTTCTCGTGATACGAATAGGACGAAAATTAGAAAATCACTGAATAAATGGGAATCAAACTTTCCTCTCTCTCTCTCTCTAAGTAAAATCATGTCTACTTTTAATATAATATTACCAAAAAAAATTTGTCTAATTTTAATAATTGTTTTTCGCAACTTTTAATCTGAAATTGACTTGGTTTTGATGGCCGACTGTCGCACATAAGTTTTTCTTCAACATGATTATTCTACAATATGCTTTCCAAGGTTATAAATATGATATCCATGATATCGACAAGCAAACAACAAACATAAATTATATCCGATCGATCACTACTTCTTCAATGGCTATTTCTTGGCTCTTCCTCTTTAGTCTCATTTCCACTCTGCTCGTCACTGCTCATCACTCATCTGCCAATCAACATGACCGCAAGGCAATATATTTATGCACATCCTTTAGTTAAATTAATTATCTTTCTCCTGATCAGTTGAATCTTATCCCTAAAGATATGCTTTTGCAGGCATTATATATAAATTATCTACTGGGCTATATTTATCATTGAACATCATGTTACTGTTAATAAAAATAGTATGACCGCTGATAGTTTCAGTATAAATTGTCAAATGGAGTTCAGTAAATAACTTTTATATATGTAAAAGTTGGCATTCTCTGGAATTGATTAATATAGAGACGAGCTTCATTAATTAATTATTGATTTTCCTTTTTATGAAATTGTGGACGCAGGTTTACGTCGTGTACATGGGTGACATGGCCAAGGAAGAAGTTTCCACATCACCTCTTCACCTAAGTATGCTGGAAAAGGTCATAAGCAGGTTGTACTTTAACATAAGAGGATTGATAGTTGCACTGAAAAACAATCTTTTTTACAGTTCCATAAATTTTAACATAATTTTTTTACTTTCTTTTCGGGGAAAAAAAAGAAAAAAAAATTATATAAAACGTGTACCAGTCCCAAAAGATTTGTTGACACGAGTCAAAACCTGCCACATGTAAAAATAAATAAATAAAATAAGAACATCTCAAAGGTCCTTTCTTCTGCAACCCCTTAATCGTCTTTTATGTGTTTCACTGCTCATCTCGTCTCCGTGAGAATAAAAGCTTACTTCTTGAAGATTTAGCCGAAAAGGACGATTGTAGGAAGAAAACAAAACACTCTGAGCATTTTTGGCCCCTTTGATTTCGAAATTTCTTTAAAATGATATTATGGTTGTTTATAGATATGTAAAAGTTTTTATACTTCTATAACTTTATCTGTCTTTTTGTCTTTCTAAACTTGTTTTGCTGTGCCTTCTTCTCTCCATTTTTTACACGAATTCATTCTTCTGAACTGGTCAGTTTGGTTGCTCTGGAAAGAAGAGACCCTTTGAACATTGTTAGCCTCCTCTATGATCTTAAATCGACAGTAATTGTGGGAAAAATTATAATGTTTCTGTTTTCCTTGTTTAAATTCAAATTTTCGTTCTATGTAGATAGGTAAGCCATTAACCCAGTCATAGAAGAAGAAAAGGCATTGCAGAAGATGTTAAGGACCCTTCGTGTTTGGTTCTTTTTGAATAAAATTATTAAAAAAAAAAATAGATGACATGGCAAGATTTTCCACAGATGATGGAATTTTTTAAAAAAATTTAAAAAAAAAATTATAAAAAAATTCAAATTTCAACACATAAGTCAATTTTAGGATTTCAAAACTTAAAAGTAAAAACTAAATATAGATACTTCAGTAATTTAAATGTTTATGCAACTGTTATACAATTCCTTTTACAATGATAATCAGCGAGAATGATTAACCTTTTTTTTTCCCATGTGTACACATAATTCAGCAATGATATTGTCCCAGCTGAATCTCTCCTCCATAGCTACAAAAGGAGTTTCAATGGTTTTGCTGCCAAGCTCACAAACGAAGAAGCAGATAAAATATCTGGTGGGTGAACTTGTTCTTTCCAAATAATATCATTATGTATTTATGTTAGAATTAATCGTATTATTATTGTTATAATGGTCATCATCATCATCATCGATTTTAAAACTGTGAATTATACATAGGAATGAAGGGTGTAGTGTCAGTGTTCAAAAGTCGAAAGATGAACTTCCATACAACAAAGTCATGGGAATTCATTGGATTTCCACAGCATGTTAAGAGAACCAAAATTGAAGGTGATATCATTGTAGGAGTCATTGACAGTGGAATTTGGCCAGAATCTCCTAGCTTTGATGACAAAGGATTTGGTCCACCACCTGCCAAATGGAAGGGCACTTGCCAAGTCTCATCCAACTTTACTTGCAACAAGTAGGTAAACATGTTAATTTGGGGAAAGAATATATATATATATATATATATGAATTTATACAAATTTGAAATGGTGAAAAACTATGAAGGATTTATAAAAAGAGAGGTATTCATATATGTCAAATTACACTGATTTAACATCAATAAATAACTATTCTTCTCGACAAATTCCTTATAATTTTTTATTATATCAAAATTATGTGAAAAAGAACTAGATTATTATTTTACTTGTTGAAAAATTATTTATTACTTAGTTGAAAAATCACTAGTTAAATAATTAAAAGAAAGTATTCATATATATATATATATATATAAAATAATGCTAGAGTTATTATATGTGTGTATATATATATATTACATGAGCTGTAAAATCAAGATATTCTACCTTCAAAAGTGTATACTGGCACTGACATGTTCGGAAGTGTTTTTTTTATATACACTTATTTTTCATAACATTTTTATTAAAAAAATATTTCAAAAAATAAATGATAGGACATAGTTTAATATGCTTTTTATAAAGTTTTAAAAAGCACATGTGATCATTTTTGGCCAAAAAAAAAAAAAGAAGTGCTTTGTTAAAAAAAAAATTACTGCTTTTAAGAAAAGCATCAAATTGCATAGGATTTTAGGGGGAAAAAAAAGTTAAAAGATAGATTCTTCTCCATATAAATAATTTAAGATTTAAAAATAAATATTAAATACATTAATGTAAGTATAGAAAGATCAAAAATAAATTTAAAAATATTTTACCATTTTTTTTTTATGAAGTATTTATTAAGAAAAGTGATACGAATGGTTAAACAACAATGTAGCAAAATTATCGGAGCAAAGTACTACAAAGCCGATGGACAATTTTCAGAAGATGATTTACAGTCACCAAGAGATTCAGATGGGCATGGGACACACACAGCATCTACGGTAGCAGGAGGCATAGTGAACAAAGCAAGTCAATTGGGATTTGGGTTCGGGACTGCAAGAGGAGGAGTTCCATCAGCTCGTATTGCTGCCTATAAAGTAGGATGGTCTGACGGCATTGAGGAGGCTGACATTCTTGCAGCATTCGATGACGCAATCGCCGATGGCGTCGATATAATCTCGACTTCTATTGGAACAGAAGAACCTCAAGATTATTTCATGGGTGGAGTGGTAATTGGATCCTTTCATGCTATGAGAAAAGGAATATTGACCTCTACCTCTGCTGGTAATGATGGTCCAGGCCCTTTTACTATCACAAACTTCGCACCTTGGCTTCTTTCTGTTGCTGCCACCACCATAAATCGAGAGTTTTTGACCAAGGCTTGGTTGGGTAACAACAAGATTTTTGAGGTACTTACCCAAAAAATAAAAAATAAATCTATTAAGCGATCTAGGAATTAATTAATATTAAAAATGTCACACTCATTTGAATTTAGCAAAGCATATATTATATGTGTGCACGATATAAAACTAATACTTGTTCTCTTTTTACTAACCATATATAGGGTAATCAAATAAACCCATTTGACCTCAAGAATCAAACATTTCCCTTAGTATATGGTGGAAGCGCACCAAACAGCGAATATGATTCCAGGTAATACAAGTTCACAAAGATTGCAATTAATTATTATTTGTCTTTACCTCTAGTGATGATCAATAAGAGGATCGGACAAGCTTCACCAGATGTGAAAATTTGATTTGGTGGATTTTATATGTCAATTGGTATTTAGGCTTCATTTGATATTGATTCTGGAAGTTTTAAAATTAATTATGAAAGAATTTTTTTGGTAGAAGTTTTTAGTAAAATAGAATAGGATTGATTATTTGATAAATTTGGCAGTTACTTGAAAGCTTTTAAAATAGGTTTTAAGGTGATTTTAAAAATTTATTGTTAAAACAAAATAAATTTAAATCTCTAAAATACCCTTAATTAATTAATATAATACCACATTATATTTATATTTTATCATATCAAACAATCATATTCAAATTAAAACTCTCCAAACAAAAATTCTGATATGAACCAATCACTTTAATATCAAAATAAATGCAATATATATATATATAAATAATCTTTTACGTGTCAAGTATTTTATTTTAAAATTGAGATTTGGGCGAAAAAATCAAAAATCATATATTTTAAAGTAACATTTTACGTTTTATTGTATATTATTTAATTTTAGTATAAAAAGTATCATAACATAACATAGCTGTTTATAAATCAATGGTCCCAAAAAAAAAAAAAAAAAAACTTATACACACCATTTCCATTTTAGTAATTACAAAATTTACAACAGTTCAATATAATAAATTATCAAACATTTATTTGTAATTTTTCATACCATTTTTATTAATATAAATTTTCAAACACTTTATTGATTTATATTTCAGTAGAACAGTAGAAGTCAATTTTTTCTTTAGCACAACTGAACTACTGATTCTTTTAAAATCTAAATATTACCTGGCTAAGATTTAGTTTCTCATATAGCTTCTATAGTTTAATTATAATTGGGTAGATTTTATATGTGGCTTGCAGGCGGATAAGATTTTTTTTTTTTCTTTTTGGGTGTCTTTTCTTATATCAAATTATTAGCATAATTGTTTTGATAATAATATGACCCACACTCACGTGGATCGGTTTCCTTATGATTGTGTTTGAGGAGTTTGGTACGTTGGGAGAACCTGATTTTTTTGCACACCCACATGCTAGTCGCATGATGTAATTAACCGAAAAGTCATACTGATTAAAACAGAGTATGAAATAATATTGAATATGCAGAGAATGCGACATAAACTCGTTGGACAAAAAATTGGTGAAGGGTAAAATTGTTTACTGCGAGAGCGATACAAAGGGACAAGGACCGCTTTTGGCTGGTGCCACTGGTTTTCTAGGTAAAGGCCGACTTTTTGGAGGCACAAGTTCCAATCTGCCTTTGCCTGGATCTTTGCTTAGTTATAACGAAGCTAGTGAAGTATACAAGTACATTAAAACCAACAGGTATAATATTAAATTAGTTTAATATAAACTTTAAACGAATAATTTCCCCAAAAAAAAAAAAAAGAAAAATCTCTAATTTTAATTTGCAATTTAATGCAGCAAACCTATTGCAACAATATCGAGAAGTGAGGAGGTTGCTGATACACGGTCCCCTTACATACCCAACTATTCATCAAGAGGTCCAAATCCAATCACTCCCAATATTCTCAAAGTATGTTCTTAGAAGAATGTTACTGAGATTTTTTGCTTACCAATTTACCAAATGTATGTTTAATTATTTGTCAGATCGATTTCAAGCAAATTAGTTAATCTCCTCTGCAAACCTCGTTTATATGTTCCTATAGCCAGATATAGCGGCCCCTGGATCATTAATTCTAGCAGCGTGGTCTCCAATTGCTCCAAGTACAGAGTTAGGTGTTAAAGGATTGAGGTATAATATAATTTCAGGAACATCAATGGCTTGCCCACATGCTACTGCTGTGGCTGCATATATCAAATCATTCCACCCTACATGGTCTCCTGCTGCTATCAGATCCTCCCTCATGACTACTGGTAGGTTTAACCTTTGGTTAAGTTTGATATATAGGTCTGGATTGTATTGAACTGAAGAGGAGTATTTTGAGTCTAACATAACCAATCAATTTTGAGTTGCGTCCGATTTAATCAACCTGTGAGGTTTAAAATAATACATTCTAATCCAATTCAATTTAATCTTACATATTAAACTGTTACTTGATATATACAGTCAAAGTTTTGTTATAATGTAGGAGTTATTTTTATATGGTGTACTATTAACTGACGGCTAACCAAATAATATTTCACAAATTTTATATATATATATATATATATATTTTTTGGCAGCTAAGCCCTTAAGTTCCAAGATCAACCCTGATGCTGAATTTGCATATGGTTCTGGCCTGATAAACCCTATTAAGGCTCTTTATCCTGGTTTGGTTTATGATACTGATGAGCTTGACTATGTAAAGTTTCTGTGTGGAGAAGGCTACGACAAAATTTTGCAGAATATAACAGGGAATGATAAACTCAAGTGTACCAAAGGGAGTAGCATATCAGCCACTGACCTAAATTATCCTTCCTTTGCTCTTTCAACCTTACCTTCACAATCAATCACTCATGTATTTTATAGGACAGTTACAAATGTTGGGTCAGCAAATTCCAACTATAAAGCTAAAGTGGTTGCCCCGCAAGGAATGAATGTAATCGTTAGCCCTAGCGTTTTATCTTTCACATCTATTGGGCAAAAGCTATCGTTTTCTGTCGAGCTCAAAGGGAAAATAGATGGAATAATTGCCTCTGCTTCTTTGGTGTGGGATGATGGCACTTTCCAAGTGAGAAGCCCCATCGTTGTCTGTATTGCTCCGTGAAATAGTGATGCTGGTATGAGAGAATAGATTGATCAGCTAGAGCTGAAGGGAAATTAACAAAATAAAAAAAATTTCTATGTACAATTTGCTCTCGTTCTAGAGTAAATTGTGTTATGTGCTGTTTATAATAAATTATGTGCTATGGGGGCAATATTATGACAATTTGTTTCTTTTTCATAACTTGTTCCATCATAGCTTGATACATATATATATATATATATATATATATATTTTTTTTTTCATCGGAAAACAAAAAAAATCTAGAAATTTATGGTAGCTGTAGGTGTCTGCATTTTATTTTTTATTTTTAATTTTGAGTGAAATCCCAAAAGAGAACCCACTAGGCTAACAAGGACGACCCTACCTGTTCAAATATGAACTTAATTTTTGGGTCATTTTCAACATTGAGTTTTTTGACTAATTATATATTTGGGTCTTGGGTCATTGTATTGGGTTGTGATACTTTTTGTGGGTCCAATTTTAGAATCATCTAGAAATAATGTAGGGAAAAACCTTAAATGTCCACACCGTACTTTAGAATCATCCAAAATTAAATAAAATACCCATCATTTTGAAATCTACATTTTTACCCACCCTTCAATTGTCCTGCCTACGGAAATATCAGATATACCCTTCTCAAACCCTTTCGTTTTTTGAACTCACATCCCCTTTGTTTTGTTTTAGGAAGAAGCAGAAAAAGAAGAAAAAGGAAAGTAGGAGTTGATAGGATGGTTTAGATTTTAATTTGTTGGCTTCCATTTCACGACAAGAGAGGTAGCTGGAAAATATGAAAGGGTTTGTAGGGATTATTTATTGGGTTGTTTTATGGTGTTTTTTTTTTTTATTTTTTTTAACGTCAAATTTTGTTTTGGGTTGTTGAAGAAGAAAAATTTTTTAGAAAAGGCAAACCCCCTCCTCTCCCCTTTTCCTTTCTAAGGAAAGATGGATAAGTTTTAAAATTTATGAACTTATTAGTTGCATATGAATATTTGGTGAATAATGTTATTAGATTTCTTTTTCTTTGATAATAATTTTTAACTTTATTTGCAGATGGTTAGGGAGAAAAAAAAAAAAAAAAACTATTTTAGTTTGAGATTGAAGACCACATACCCTATCTTTATAGTAGGGGTGGGGTGGGGTGGAGAGGTCGCAAAAAGTGGTCTTATTTGGTTTGGTCTATACCTTGCCCCTATAGTAAAAGCAAAGTAGGAATGAGCATCGTAATCTTACTTAATTTTATTTATATTTCATCCCATAGACCCTTCCCATGGGGACAAAACAAAATTGTGTTTTTCCTTTTGATCTTTTTAAGTAAAATTCTTTTTTCAAATTTGATCTATAAAACTTTACAATGACATCAAGTAAGGCTATCCCATGACTGTCCCATCCCTACTATAGGGGTGGGGTGTATCATTCAACTTCGGATTGATACGATTTTTTTCTGACTTTTACTCTTCCTTTTCTCCATGTTCAAAATAAAAAAACGACCACTTTCTTTATTTTTTTCATATTCTTCTGTAATCATTTGCAAATTCAATTAAAGATCATCATCAAAGATTCTAAACCTAACCTGAACTCCGCATCCCAAAAAATGAAAATAAAAGAGGAATATTTATGCTAAGAATCGAGTGCGAGAGAGAGAAAGAGAGAGAGAGAGAGAGAGAGAGAGAGAGAGAATAAACCAAGAACTTGATGAACTTAGTTGTAGATAGTCTTTCAATGACATATATACTAATATATACACTTATGCCAAACATTTGTTTAATTGTTTATGATTAAAGTCTCTTTATTGGCAATCATTCCCTCTACTTTTTATCTTTATAAGAATAGCCGTGGTTGGACCATTTTATTGCACAAAAGGAAAGTAGAAAAGAAGACTACGCCCACAGCACAGAGAGAGAGAGAGAGAGAGAGAGGGCCCTCCCAATCCCAACAAATTAGGGTATAAATGGTATTTAATTAGGTAGGACCCACTCCATATGGGCAAAACTATGTATTCTAAAAGGAAAAGTGCATTTTTCTTCATTTTGCCCCCCACGTGGGCATATGTGACTTTTCCCCATTATATCTTTTGTTGGCAACACATAAGATGAAAAAAATATGTCTGCCTTGTTTTTCAATATAATTATGCAGTGAAAGGAATAGAAAACAGGGGGTATCTTTAGCATCTCTCCTTGTAAAAGCTCTCCCATTCTTTTTTCTTCCAACAAAGTGGTATCAGAACTTCAAAATTATTAGGAAAAGATGGCAAATGGGATGCTTCCTTTCTAGCTTCCTTCTTTAAACAAGAACAATTATGATGGCTGGAGTATTAAAATATGGCTTCGCTAGGAGCTCACAATCTGTGGGAAATTGTGGAGAATAGTTACAAAGAGCCAATAGATATGAAGTTGATCTATCTCAAGTGGAAAGGAATAGCTTGAAGGCCACAAGGAAGAGAGACAAGAAAGCTCTTTGTCTAATCTATCAAGCCTTAGATGATGGTGGATTTTGAAAGATTTCAAATGTAGCTATCTCCAAAGAAGCATGCGAGTGACTTCAAATCTCATATAAAGGAGCAGAAAATCTTAAGAAAGTTCAACTTCAAACTTATGGAGGTGAGTTTGAATCCTTATGCATGAAAGAGTCTGAATTTGTGTCAGATGATTTTTCTAGATAATTGTTATTTCCAATCAATTGAAGGCAAATGAGGAAACCTTAAATAATACATGAATTATTAAGAAAATTCTTTGTTCTTTGGATTCTAAATTTGATCATATTGTGGTTACTTTTGAAGAAACTAAAGATGTAACACCCCGTCCCGAATCGCACCGGAATCCGTGCACGTTGACCGAGGTTGACCGTTGACCGTTGACCGAAAGGGGTCAAAAGTTGACTTTTTGACTCGGTGAGAATTTTGAGTTGACTAGGGTACCGTGGCGAAGTGCACGATGCCACGAGTTCGTAGACTGGTAGCACGTCGAAAACGGAGCTACGGTTTGAAAGTTATGGACGAAACAAGTTGCAGTCCAAACTGTCCAAGGGGTGCCGGAGTTGACTTTTTGTTTATGGGGAATTGAGCTTTGACTCATGCATGGTTGTGAAGTGCTCGTCGATACGAGTTCACAGACTAGCGGCACGCTCAAAACGGACATCCGGTTAAAAAGTTATGGACGTTTGAAGTTTACCGGATACCGTATTATTTTAATGTTTTTGGGTCGGTGAACAGTGAAATGCCACGTGTCAGCTTCTGATTGGTCCACGTGATATGAACAGTATCATGCAGGGTTTTTATTTGTTAAAACACTCGGGGAAGAGAGAGAAAGAGAGAGAAGAGAGAGAAAGAGAGAGAGAGAGAGTCACCGGCCGCCGGCCATTTTCACGTTTTCCGGCCTAGTTACTGTACACGCACCGGCCAGCCAGATTGCCCACCTCATTTCCGGCAAAACCTCCAAATTTCACGGCGAACGGCCGCCGGACGCGCCCGGATCGGACGTCCGAAGTTTGGCGGCGATTTTTCCCCCTCCACCGCCGGCCATCGCGAAGCGGTACTATTCCGGCCGATATACAGTACACGCGCCATACACCCATCATCCTCTCCTCAAGTCCGGCCTACTCACCAAAAATCACGGCCATCGGACCACCGACGCGCCGGGATCGGAGCGTTTTCCGGCGAGGGGTCGGAAATCTTCAAACGGTGATTTCTCCGCCGTCCGACCTCCGTTTTGCTCACCGTCGGTCCCGTTGGATTGCTCTCCTCACGATCTACAAATCTGCAAAATTTCACAGCCAACGGCCACCGCCGGAAAATACTGTTCCGGTGACCGTGGCGGCCCGCTGGAAAATACTGTTCCGGCGAGTACCCGAAAATTCCGGCCAGCTCCAGTCCGCAGTGTTCGACCTCCTGAACCCAAATCCGACTTCCGTTTCCGCCAATTCACGACGGTTTGGGAGAATTGCGGAGCCGAAACCCGGAAAGCTTCCCGACGAAATTCAAACCCCGTCGGGTACGATCATCGAAAATTAAGACCGGATCTGTGATTAGCATCACTCGAGCTTCGATTCGGTATATAACTCGTAAATTCTAGATATCGTTTGTGTTTTGACCCCCTAGGTATCGGGTATTATTTACCCGAATAAAATATTAATTTATTTGACTGTCTGTGAATTTTGTTGTAGGAGCACCGGTGAGTCGTAGAATTGATCCCGTAGTGGATCATGGGTTAATTGCGTGCTCCAGGTGAGTGACCCACCTTCAAATTAATTTTGGGGAATTTAATTGATGAATATATTATGTGTGAATTAAATATTTGGAATTTAATTTCTATGTGCCAAATATTTATTGGATTTATTGTAGAATTATTTATGAATTTATTGGATTTAAGAAAATGCGAATTCTACAAATTTATGCCATGTGGAATTATTTTATGGTTTTGAGGATTTTGAAATTGGTGTGGTTTTAATGGTAAATTGGGCACGATTTGATTTTCAAATATTTCAAGGAAAATATTTGGTTATGTTGGTGATTTCAATTTTTATGAAATATGCCCATAAAATATTATGGGATTTGATTATGATATTTTGAGAAATTATTTATGCTTGGAAAAAATGTGGATATTTGAATTGATGGATTTGGGAGTTGGTGGATTTGAAAATCATGGAATTTATGGTATGGATTATAAGGAAATTGTGGAGAATTTCCCGGTTCAAGCGGATGGATTATGCCCGCTATGCTTATGAAAAATGTGAAATTTGTTTTATGATTTAAATTTATGGATTTTATAATTTTTAGATGCACCGTGCACGTACTGGTGTTCTGATTATGTGATATGGTATATGTGATATGGATATTGTGCACACGGATATGATTAGCGCGCAGGTGGGTGTGAGTAGCGCGCAGGTGATATTGTGAGGGTGTCCTGTGGATGCCATCGGAGAGGGTGGCCACCCCCCTTTGGCCGGGACACCAGGTTAGCAGCGGCGCAGTGGGACGCCACGCGACCGTATGCCGGTTTCTCTCTATAACCTCCTGTCTGGCAGTACCTCGGGACGCTGGGTACTCTGGCGCCACTGGTATATAGTGGGTGCATCAAATGATTTTTAGAACTGTGTTTTAAAAATAAAATGTTTGGAAACTGAATTGAAATTAAAAATATAATTGTTACTGCTTCTGGTATTTAATTGATGTCTTGGTTTTCGGGGAATATGGATAAAGGGTTTTGTGAAATTGTTTTAAAAGGGGAACCTTTCCAACTGAGAGAATTGTAAGGGTTTTGAGAGAAAATATTATTTCCAAATAATTATTATTTATACTTATTACTGTGATATTATATGGTATAGTAGTAGGGTCGCTCACTGAGATGATTAGCATCTCACACTCTTAAATTCCGTTCCTCTAGGTACCAGGTTGTCGGTGTTCACTCGGAGCGGACTTGATCTTCCTCGCTGTTTTAGTTCGGCAGTACCCTGTTATTCTTTTATTGCAGTTGTAATATTTCTTTCACTCTTGTTGTATTTATTTTGCACTGGATTACTGTATTTATTTTTTTTAAGTGCTGCAATTTGTGGAATCGATTTGTAGTACTGTGGGAGGAATAAGGGGATAATTTTAGAAGTGTGTTTTCAGTGCAGGGAATTTTGTGGTAAGTAAATCCCTTAGGGGAGGCTCTGCCGGATTTTCCGTTGGAAGGTTCGGTAGGGTTTCCCTGGGATCAGGGCTGTCTAGGGTTCCGGGGAAGGAATTCTGGACGGGTCCTGACAAAAGACCCAAAAACTATGACCATTGAAGAACTCATGGGATCACTACAAGCATATGAAGCAAGACAAAAGAAGAGGCAAGGGACCATGGAACATGCTCTAAAATCAGACTTGCCTCAATATGAAAGTAACCAGAAAAACAATAATAATGATAGCAATCAACATGAAAGAGGAAGAGGAAGAGGAAAAGAATATAATCATGGTAATGGAAGAGGAGGATGCAGAAGAGGTGGATATGAGCATAGCTAAGGAAGAGGAGAATACAAGACATACCACAATGAAGAAAAAAGACAGGACTCATATACTAGAAGATGTCATGGTAGAGGTACAAGTTCATGGCCAAGGTATGATAAATCTCACATTCAATTTCATAATTGCTAAAGGATTTGGATATTATGCTACTGAATGTAGATCAAAACATAAAGTGGAAGAGAGAGCGAACTTTGTTGAAAATGAGAGACTAGATTAGCCTACCTTATTGTAAGCCTACCTTATTGCTAGCCTACAAAGTAGAAAAAGGAATTGAAGATAATGCTTGGAGTCAGTGTCAAGTAGTCATATGGGTGGGAGTAAAAATATGTTTGTGAAGCTTGATGTACGGTGAGTGGAATTGTTACTTCTAGAGATGAGTTTAAGATTCCAGTTTAGGGCAAGTGCGATATTCTCATACATTTGAAAGATGAAAGCCATCAATTTCTTTCAAATATATATTATATGCCGAGTATGAAAAATAATATATTAAGTTTGGGACAGCTTTTGGAGGAAGGTTATGATATTAACATGAAATAAACAAGTCTTTCTTTGAGAAATTGCAAGAAGACTTGATTGCTAAGGTGCCAATGACAAATAATAGAATATTTTTATTGAATTTAAAGAATGATGTTATGAAGTGTCAGGACCCGTCCAAAATCCCTTCCTGGAACCCTAGACAAATTCTTATCCACGGAAGACCCTACCGAACTGTCTTATGAAAAATCCGGCAGCATCTCCCCTAAGGGTAAAACATGCCCAAAATTTAACTGCACGAAAATATACTCCTATATACTACCACCATATCCCTCCCACCTTACTACAAATAAATTCCATAAATGGCAGCACTTCGATAACAAATTAGATATAAAATATATATATATATACAATGAAAATAATTTACTAAGTAAGCAACCAAAATATACCATCATAGGTTTATGACAGCCCACACCACCCACTTAGTGCTACAAATCTCAAATACATTTCACATCGTTTTAAAAATATACCAATGTATAATATAAAAAGAAAGATAAATTAACCACTATATCAACAACAATAATAATACCAACCATTTAATGCTAATAATGATATTAATATAACTCGTTCGAGGCTATCAACAGTTATCCCACATGCACAAAGGCTATCATATAACCACACCTGTCCAAGAGCTGTCATACTCGCCCGATGGCTGTCACTTGCCCAAGGACTATCATACTTGCCCAATGGCCATATTTGTAACACCCCATCCCAAACCACATCGGAATTCTTGCATGTTGACCGAGGTTGACCGTTGACCGAGTGGGTCAAAAGTTGACTTTTTGTTTCAGTTGAAATTTCTAGTTGACCGTGATACCGTAGCGAAGTACATGATCCCCCGAGTTCGTAGACTAGTAGCACATCAAAAACGGAGCTACGGTTTGAAAGTTACGGGCAAAACAAGTCAAGATTCAAACTGTCCAAAAGGTGCCGGAAGTTGACTTTTTATGGTTGTAGAATTTTGTTTTGACTTTTATATGGTTGTAAAATACTCGTTGATACGAGTTCATAGACCAGCGGCACGCTTAAATTGGACATCTGATTAAAAAGTTATGGACATGTGAAGTTTTCTGAATACTGAAATATTTTAATATATCTGGCTTAAGTGAACAGTGACGGCACGTGTCGACATCTGAGAGGTCCACATGGATGAACAGTGTCACCCACAGTGGCTTTTATTTTGGCAAAACGCGGGGGGAGGGGGGGGGAGGAGAGAGAAAGAGAGAAAGGAGAGAGAGAGAGAGAGAAAACCACCGGCCGCCGAAGTTGCAAACTTTTCCGGCCGAATCTTGCCACATGCATCGGCCAAGCAGGAGCGCCTCTCCATTCCCGGCCAACCCCCAAAATTTCATGGCCAACCGACCGGCGACGCGCTCGGATCAGGGCTTTTTCTGGCGGTAGTGCCGATTTCTTCAACCGCCGAGATCTCCTCATTCCGGCCTCCATTCTTGTCACCGCCGGTCCCGTTGAGACCCTCTCCCTTCAATCTACAAAACCCCCAAAAATCTTGGCCACAAGCCACCGCACACGCCGCCGCCCGAGACGGTTGCCCGTGACCGCGACGGCTCGCTGAAAAAATCACTATTCCGGTGAGTACCCAGTTGCACTACCAGTCCCTTCCCATTAATTCCGACCCCCTGAACTTAGGGGTGGGCATGGATTGGATTGGTTCGGTTTTTGACCGAAATACAATCCAATCCATACATATCGGTTTTTTTAATTTACAATCCAAACCAAACCATTAGGGCATTAAATCCAAACCAAACCAAACCATTTATGATCGGTTTGGTTTGGATTGGTTGATCGGTTTAAAATTTACTAATTTATAAATATATAATACAAATAAAAAAATTTTCAAATATAAAATATAAATAATAAATTATAATTATCCAAACATAAAATACAATTAGAATAATACAACATAGTCTACAATGGATAATAAAGAAGAAAATTTAGCAAATGATACACATCATGCACTTATTAAATAGCAAACATTAATGTCATCATCTCACTTCTATAAAATCAAATTAAAATTGTTAGAACAAATAATGTAAAATAATACATTCGTCAAAATTCATTTACTTAAGAATCAATACATAATTCCTTTTTTTTTTTTAATCTTAAAACTTTGGTAAATCATAAGTCAATTAACGTTGACAGGTTCACTAATTTTAGTTAATTCTGTAAGCTCTACAAAGATAAAAATAATAAAATTAGCAATAAATTATATTTAAACATTTATATATATATATAAGTAACAATTGGATACAATATATGTAAATATATATATATATATATATATGATGGGGATGTAAAAACAATATATATATATATATGATGGTGATGGTGATGGATTGGTGGTGGGCGGCAACAAAGGTAAATGCTTAGTTTAGGGTTACAATTTACAATTTGATTTAGAATTTGGGATATGGGGATGTAAAAGAAAAAAAAAAAAAATATATATATATATATTAAAAATCAATATATAAAAATGGAAAAAAAATTTAAAAATTAATATATAAAAATGAAAAAAAAGATTCTAAAATTAATATATAAAAATAAAAAAAATAAAAAATATATAATTTTTTAGTTATAGAATATATTATTTGGATTGGATTGGATTGGATTGGATTTATATTTCCAATCCATAACCAATCCAATCCGTATAATTTATAATATTTTGAATCCAATCCAATCCAATTGATATAAAAATCCAATCCAAACCGTTAAAAATGGATTGGATTGGGCGGGTTGAACGGGTTGGATTGGATTTTTCCCACCCCTACCTGAACTCAGATCCGGGGTCCTTTTCCTCCAATTCGCGATGGTTTGAGAGAATCGAAGAGTTGAATCCCGAAAGCTTTCCGGCAAGATTTCGGCCACCTCGGGTCCGACCTCCGGGAAGTAAGATCGGATTCGTAATCCTTGTCACTCAAGCTTCGATTCGGTATATTACTCGTCAATTTTGGTTGTCGTTTGTGTTCGCTCCCCTGGTACCCATTTGGGTGTTACCCGATTAAAATATTAAAATAATTGGTTTGATGTATTGTGGATGTTTTAGGTGCAAGTGTGGGTAGTAGAGTTGATCTTGCGGAGGATCTTGATTGATACATGTGCTTAAGGTGAGTGACCCACCTTTAAAACTATTTTGGATTGATTAATTATTTTTATTTGGTGTTAATTTGATATCTAGAATTATGCTCATGTGGTGGAATTTAAATATAATTGTGGAAAAAATATTATTTTTATGTACGTATATGTTTATTGCTGCTAAATGAAAATTTGGTTTATTAATGGATTTTTAATTATTATTATGATTTAATTGTATTTATCACACATGAGCAAGGTGGTTTCATTTAATTGATTGTATATGTGGTTTTAATATTATTTTGGGCATAATTTGATTTTTAAATATTTCAAGGAAAATATTGGTTTAAATTGGTGGTTTCAAATTTTATAATTATGCATGTGGAACATTATTTGATGGACTTTGTGATATGAGAAAAATTATTTGTATATTGTTATCGGTGGATTTGTACCGGAAATGTTAAAGAAAAATGTGGGAGGTTGAGTTCGAAAAATGGTATAATTCCCACGGTAAATTTTTGGAAAATTTGGTTATTTATTTTAGACGCACTCATACAGTACTGGTGTTCTGTACTGTATATGTGGATGAGCGCGCAAGTTATAATGTCTCCCGTGAGTTGCCATTGGACCGAGGGTATGCAAGTTTTATATAATGCGCATCAGCCGCCCCCCTCCGTGGCCAGGATGACAGTTTCAGCAGCGGCGCTGTCGGGACGCCAAAGTGACCGTATGCAAGTTTCTCTCTTTAACCCCCCCGCCAGCCGGTACTCGAGACGCTGGGTATCGGAGGGCATCACTGGTATATGGTGTGGTTGGTCAAGTATAAATTTTCAAATAGAAATTTCAAACCCTAAAGTGTTCTAAAATTATTTATTATATTTTATTACATTTTATTTATATTTGGATTATTTAATTATTATTTATTAAATTAACGATTCCTTGATTTTTGGGCATAAGAATAATCGGGTTTTGGTGAAAATGTTTTAAAAGGGAAACATTTCCAACGGAGTGAATAGTGAGGGTTTTGAGAGAAAGTATTACTTCCAAATGTTTATTATTTATTTATTTAATTAATTGTTTGGTATTGATTAATTAAATTCCTTTTATTGTTATATTATTAATATTAAAAGTGTACAGTAGATAGGGTCACTCACTGAGATGATTAGCATCTTATATTTTTAAATTTCGTTCCCTTAGGTGCAAGGGGTGGTAGACGTTCTTCCGGAGCGAACCTAATCTCCGTCGCAGTCATAGTTCGAGAAGTTACCTTTGTCTTCATTTATTTCAATTGTAATATTTTTTTCATCCTTGTTGTATAATTTCTATACTTAATAGTACTTCATGAAACTCTGTATACTGTCTTGGACATTTATATATTAATTATGCACTGGATTACTGTTATTCATTTAGAGTGCTGTAGATTTGTGGAATCAAATTGTAGTAATGTGGGAGGAATAAGGGTATGCATACAGAAGTGTGTTTTCAGTGCAGGAAATTTGTGGTAAGTCCAACCCTTAGGGGAGGCTCTGCCGGATTTTCCATTGGAGGGTCCGGTAGGGTTTTCTTGGGATCAAGGCTTGTCTAGGGTTCCGGTGAGGAATTTTGGACGGGTCCTGACAATATTTCTCACCCGTTGGTTGTGATACTTGTTCAATGCTACAGTATGAAAATCACAATAATAATAATAAAATAAAAATAAATAATAATACAACAATAATAATAATAATAATAATAATAATAATAATCATGATGATGATGATAATATTAGTAATAATGAAAAAAATTGTAAACATAATTCTGATAAATAATAATTGTATTATTAATAACGAGAATAATATTAATAATAGTAATGACAATAAAAGCAATTATGTATAATGTTAGAAAATCAGGTTATGAATAGATAGAATAGTACGAGATCAAATAATATCTTAAATTCAAAATATATTATGAAATATGTACTCGTATCAAGGGTACAAACAATACCCTCCAACATACTGTGCAATCCATGCTTCCAGCTGTCGCTGGCACCCTGCTACCAATACAATCCGGGATTGTTGCCTGCGATTGTTGCCTAAATTGGCCGTTCAATCCCCTGAACTTTTAGACAACATAGTTACGAGGCTAGCTCTTCATGGACCACATCGAATCGCTGTCCCCATACAGTGTGATCCATACAAATATAATATATATATATATATATACAAAAGATATTTGATGCACATACTATATACTAGTGGTGTCCTACAGTGTCCAGCGTCCCAAAGCACCGTCTAACGGGGAGGTTAAAGAGAGAAACTGGCATACGGTCGTGTGGTGTCCCACCGTACCACTGCTTAAACTATCATCCGGGCCATGGAGGGGGGTGGCTATGGCCAATATCAAACTTGCCTGCCCTTAGTCCGATGGCAACTTACGGGAGACATTGCAACCTGCGTGCTAATTACATCCACATCCACCTGTGTGCTAATCACATCCACAACTACAGGATACCGGTACGTGTATGGTGCATCGAAAACTGATAAAAATATTCTATAATATTATAATGTAACACTCCGTCCCGAAGTACACCGGAAATTATAATATTTTATAATATTGACCAGGTTTGACTGTCGTTGAACGAGAAGGGGTCAAATGTTGACTTTTTGCTCCTGATGAAATTTCACATTGACCAAGGTACCGTTAAAAAGTACACGTTGTCACGAGTTCATAGACTAGTAACACGTTGAAAACGGAGCTATGGTTTAAAAGTTATAAGTAAAACAAGTTGAGGTCCAAACTGTCCAAGGGATGCCGGAGTTGACTTTCTATTCATGCAAAGTTGAGCTTTGACTTAAGCATGGTTGTGAAGTACTCGTTGATATGAGTTCATAAACTAGCGGCACGCTTAAATTGGACATCTGATTAAAAAGTTATGGACCTGCAAAATTTTCAAATACAGTATTATTTTAATATTATTTTTAAATATGTGAACAGTGTGCCACGTATGACTTATTAAAGGGTGCCATGTGTTACAATGGTGAGATGCCACATGTCAACCATGATTAAATACCATATTATTTTATTAGTATTCTATACAGTAATATTATTTTAATATTATTTTATATAATTGTTTTTTTTTCTTTTTCTTTTTCTTTTTCTTTTTCTTTTCTTCTCCCCATGTGGGAAAAGAAAGGGAGGCACGGGACCTTCTCCTTCTTCTTCTTCTTCTTCTTCTTCTTCTTCCTCCCGACGGTCCCCCTCTCTCTTAGTCTGCATTTTTTTTCCGGCCATCGGAGGGGCTACACGCACCAGGCGACTGGATGGCCCACGGCTAGGCGAGCTCAGCCGTTGATTCTCTGGCTGGTTGGTTGACAGACGCGTTGGGATCAGCGCCCAACACCGGCGACCGGTGCCCTCCCTGTTGGTCGATTTTCCAGCTGCTACCGGCCATGTGACGGGTCCTTTTCCACAAACTCGGGCCCCCTGAGTCCGTTTTCAAGCTTGGATTGGCTCAAATCTTGCTCATTCGTGAGATATAACAAGAGCCCATTTCGGCAACAACTTCACAGCAAGATTCCGGCGACCTCCGGCGGCGGTTGGACCAATTGAAGGTATCTTCCTGATGCTCTCATCATAAGCTTCAAATTGGTAGCTAGAATGTGAATTATAATTGAGTAATTAGGAAGTTGCCAGATGGAGCTAGGTTGTGTTTATGCTGAAATTGGATAGAGGTTGGACAAGTCCTTAGCCAATTGCCATTACATTTGGGTTCTTAATGATTGTTAGAGGCTAAAGGAATGGTTAATTTGAATTAATTGTCAAGATATTGAAAAATCCCAAATTTGCAGTTTAGGCCATACGGGTTCATCCGGTATTCTATCAAATTAGAGTGGACAATGTTGATAATATTAAGCAAAAGGTGTAAACGGATTGTTATAGATTTTTGTGAGTTTACTTGTTATGTTGATTGGAATTATTATACGAAAATTATAGTTAGCATGTGTATAGATTGATATATATATATATATATACATATATGTATATATACACATGTACTGTGAACATATGATGCATATTTGTATGTGTATAAATATATATTTATATATATTGTTAATGGGCATATACATACATATATATATATATATATATATATATATTTATGGAGATGTGTGATTTTATATGAAAATACATAATTTTATATATATGTGGATATATATGTGTGTGTGTGTGTGAGTAGATATATGTAAAAATATATATATATATATATATGTGTGTGTGTGTGTGTGTGTATCCTAATAAGTATTATGATTGACTAGAAAATTTTAAGGAATTATTATCTAATTTATTATGCTATTTAATTGATTTAAACATAATGTTATATAATATTCGTTATATGGTTTGGCAAAATTGATTGTATATATATATATATATTATTGAAATTTTTCTTATATTCAATTATACGACTGTTTAAAAGAAAATATGAAATTCTATGGATCTGATAAAAAGTGTATATTTATATGGTTGTAAATATATTTATGTCTTTAGATATTTATTTATTCATGGATATGGAATTGTGTTAATAATTGTTAAATCATTGTTGAAATGTTATGTAAATTAGAATGTTATTTGTGAATTCAAATATGAGCACGTATTTTATAATGCGATTTAAATGAGATTGTGTGCAAGTAAATTTCAAGAAGGATTATGAAAATATTTCTATTAATAATTGAGCTCAAAAATTGTATTTATACATTTGTTTATTATTTATTTATCTATTAATGGATGTACAGTGATGTATTTAAGCTGATGGGATTATGATGATGGTCTAAAGAAAATGTGATTTATATGGATTTGAAAGGAAGTATTTAATCCAGCGGTATTTATGAAATTTTGATACTTGAGAATATATGAATTATTGGATAATATTTAAAATTGTGGAATTTAATTATGTGCAAATTTTACTTGGCTTTAATGATATGTTTGATATAAATTGAATTGAAGGTTTGAGAAAATAATTATATCAAATTATTGTGATCAAAGACATAATTGTATATTTAATTATTTATTATTTATTATTTATTATTATTGTTCATGTATTTGATAAAAGCATATGAATTGGATTATATTTTATCTAAATTTAATATTTTATAATATTACGAAATTTATAGTTTTTTTAAAAGATGCATCCATACACGTACCGGTGTTCTGTACTGTATATGTGATTATGATAAGCGCGCAAGTTATAATGTCTCCCGTGAGTTGCCACCGGACCGAGGGCAGGCAAGTTTGATATAGTGCACATAAGCCCCCCCCCCTCCATGGCTGGGATGACGATTTAAGCAGCGGCGCTGTCGGGACGTCGAAGTGACCATATGCAAGTTTCTCTCTTTAACCTCCCGCCAGATGGTGCTCGGGACGCTGGGTATCGTAGGGCATCATTAGTATATAGTATGTGCATCAAGTATTTTTTTTTATATATGTTCGTACATATATTTGTATGTTATATTATTTGGTATTATACTACATATATCGCACCATACGGAACCGGCGAACCAATGTGGTCCATGTAGAGCTAGTCTCATAATCATGTTGCCTACGAGTCCAGGGGATCGGACGGCCGATATAGGCAACCACCCTGGTTTGTATTGGCAGCAGAGTGCCGGCGACAGCTGGAATTATAGATCACGTAGCGTGTTAGAAGGTATCATACGTATCTCCATTACGAGCATGCATATTTCATTTTATGCTATGGATTTTAAGATATGATTTTATGTATTTATGTTATATTATCTATTTGTGATTTAATTTCTTACTAATATTCTTAATCGACGTTATTATATTCTTATTACTATTAATTGTATTTAACTATTTATCTAATCATTATTGTCACTATTATCAGGATTGTTATTATGACTTATAATGATTATTTTTATTGTAATTCCAATTTCTATTATTATCATTATTATAATTATTGTTCTTATTATTATTACTATCATATGGTATCTTCGGACAAGTATCACAACCTACGGGCAAGAAAGATAGCCATCGGACAAGTATAATAGTCCTCGGACAAATGGTAGCCTTTGGGTAGGTGAGATAGCCCTTGGGCAGGTGTGGTTATGTGATAGCCTTTGGATAGGTGATCGCCCTCGGGCATGTATGGGAATATGATAGCCCTCAGGCAAGTTACATTAATACCATTGTCATTAAAACGTTGTTATTGATTTTATTTTATTGTTAATGTGATGTTGTTTTACCTTTCTTTCTATGTTACGCATTGGCATATTTGCAAAACGATATTTGGAGTGTAATTGACATGTGCAACACTAAGTGGGTGGTGTGGGCAGATGAGAATCTATGATGGTATATTTTAATTGGTTATTTACTAAATTAATTCCATTATATGTCTTTTATTTAATTTGTTATCGAAGTGCTGCCAGTTGTGGAACTTAAATTGTAGTAACATGGGAGGAATAAGGTGGTGTGTATAGAAGTGTATTTTCAGTGCAGGAAAATTGTGGTAAGTCCTTCCCTTAGGGGAGATGCTGCCAGACTTTCCGTTGGAAGGTTTGGTGGTTTTTCCCTGAGATCAAGATTTGTCTAGGATTCTGGTGAGGGGTTTTGGACGGGTCCTGACATATAAGATATAGAATTTTGGTAAAATATAATCAAATCGTACACCCTTACCAGTTTCATAAAATTTCATGCTCTCTTGTAATCCATCATCAAATACATCAGATTAAATATTTCAATTCCTATCACCAGAATACCAAGTCCTAGCATACATAATTATTAAACACATAAATAATTTTAAATATCTTTTAATTAAATATTTCCTTCAAATCCATAAAATTGATTTACACCAAATTAATAATAAAAGATTCATAAAAATTCATATGGAAATTAAATCACATAATGCATTATTTACATATTAAAATCTCAACATTTAAATCAACAATAGATTTAGTAAATATTAAACCATAATCTCATAAAATTAATCTCTTCCACAACAATTCAATTTCATAAATAATTAAATAATTAAACACACACACACACATATATATATATATAAATATATATCCTAGTAATTTAATATAATTAATTGCTCAACCTACAAATCAATTCACACTAAATATGGTTCAAACCACATTTATTCAATTAAGCATAATTTGACATCTACAATATAAATAATAATTATTTAAATATTAAATAGACATTTTTTAGACTACCTATTAAAATAATAATATTTTATTCAAAAACGGCATATTTCAAAATACTCTACCATAATTTGCAAATGAGATACCAATAAAAAGCTAAAGAGGTGAGAATTCTGTTGGGCTCAAATCGACCGGCGGTGATAGGAAAATGGACGAAAAGTTTCGGTCAAAGTTCAACATCTCATATCTCTCAAACAACAAGGAATTGAGCTGAATGGACCTCAAAATTGAGCTCAAAGGGTCAGAAAATATTAGAGAGGAGTATCAATATGGCCGGGTGATGATTGGATCGCTGAAAAAACCAAATTTACTGTTGCCGATGACGGAGGCCCGATCTAGGTGAGTCACCGGCCGACTGGCTGCCAAATTTAGTGGTCGAGCTCACTGGCGACTGGGATTCACCGGTGCCGGTGCATGTCTCTTATTGGTGGTTGGAAAAATTTAAATAGGTAGTGACAGAGAGGTTCGGCGAAGGGGAAGGAAGGAGAGGAAGAAGGAAGAAGAAGAAGAAGAAGAAGAAGAAGAAGAAAATAGGAGGGGCCCCCGTGGTGTTTTTCCATGTGGGGAAAGAAAAAAAAATAAAGAAAAAGAGAAAAAGAAGAATAAAAAATAAATAAATAAATAATATTAAAATAATAAAATTTTATCATAATAATATAATATATAAAATAATAACAAAAATAATATAATATAACATTTACTTGTGGCTGACAGGTGGCAGTTTCTCATTGTGACACACGGTACCATTAACTAAGTTACATGTGGTATACACTGTTCACATGTTTAAAAATAATATTAAAATAATATGGTATTTGAAAAACTTTGCAGATCCATAACTTTAAAACCACATGTTCGAATCGGACGCGTTGCTAGTTTACAAACTTGTATCGGCGAGTAATTCACAACCATGTATGAGTCAAAACTCAATTTCACAAAAATAAAAAGTCAACTCGGGCACCCTCAGACAGTTCGGACATCAACTTGTTTTGCTCATAACTTTCAAACCGTAGCTCCGTTTTTTATGTGCTACTAGTCTACGGACTCGTGTCGATGCGTACTTCATAATGGTACCTCGATCAACTTAGAATTCTTGCTGAGTCAAAAAGTTAAAGTTTGATCCTTCTCGGTCAACGATATACTTCTGGACGAGGTGTTGCATTAAGTCTTTGAAGGCATGTGCCAAAGATTTATCATGGCCTCGGCACTTGAGGTTTGGACACCTTAATTTTGGAGGATTGAGTGGCTATCCAAGAGACAAATGATAAAAGGATTATCACCAATAAATCACCCAAATTTATTGTGTGAAGGATGTTTAGTTGGGAAGCACTTTCTGAAAAGCTTTCGAAAGTAAGTAAAAGGGCCATTTATCAAAAAAACAAAAAAATAAAAAATAAAAAAGAAAGGTACAATAGCCAAAAAGCCACTGGAGCACATTCATATGGACGTGTGTGTTCCAATCAATCCAAGTTCTTTCGATAAGAACTAATATTTTCCCCTATTTATTCATGATTTTAGTAGAAAAACAAGGATTTATTTTTTTTTTTAAAGAAAAATCAAAGATGACAAAGTTTTTTAACAAATATCTAAGCCTTCTAATTTATCTAATATAACAGTTTAGATTAGCTTGTTTAAAAACTTTTGAATTTCTCTACTTGTTACCCAATTAATTTACTACACTGAAAACATATTTCTCTCCCTCCTAATTAAGTCCCTAAATATTCGATTTTCAAATTAATAATCTAGACTAGTAATGAAAATATCGATAAAATTACAGAAATTTTAAATATTTAATTTAGCATACAGATTTTTTGATATGAGATAATTAATATAGTAAACTGATCTAAAAAATGCAATAATTAAAAATATAATGATAATAAAATAGTTCATAAATATTAAAAATTATTGTAAGTAAAGAAAACACAGTGAAAATTTAACACTAAAATAATACTAAAATATATGAAATTCTCAAATATAATACATAATACATCATTAATATCAGAAAGAACTCCTTGATGTTTCAAATTGATGATTATATCCAGATGTTTCATGAGTATAATAATAGGCATTTCAACTTATCATATTAGAGACTTTTTCCATGTAATTGTGGATATGTCAACCGTATCTTTTTCTATCAATTCCAACCAACTGTCCAAGTCAAGGATAATGTGGATTTACCCAAGGTGGTTTTACTTAAGTTCAATCCACTCCCGTGAAAAACTTTAGAATTGGTTTGTGTTATGGAATTGGATTCAATTGAACTGGACTATTAAAAATTTTGTTCAATCACATTGAACTAAATTTAAAATATTTTAATTTAATTGGTCTAAATTTAAAATAATTCAAGCCAATTCAACCTAGACATACAACATAAACAGTCCCTCAGAGCAAATTTAAGAAAATATTTTGTTGGTATTTTTCTTCCACCTGAAGGTTTGACTTTTAACTCTTTATTTTTTTTTAATAGAGGGAAATGAATTGGGAAGAGTAGAAGAGAATTAATGGGCCGAGTAGAGACTAATCCAAGTGATAAAGGGGCCCGTCATACAAGCCCAAAAATAGAAAATAAAGAAAAAATATATATAATTATAAAATTAAAAAAATCACAAACAATCCAATTCATCTCCATTTTCCTTAATAGGAAAATCTTGTCCACCCAAATCTAGGACCAAATTAAAAAACTTAAAGCTGACAAAACCCTAAAACCCAAAAATTTATAACTATTTTACTTATTTTATTTTATTTTATTTTTACAAAATAATAAATTTGGGTATCTACTTGAGCCCGATCTCCAAAGAAAAGAACCTGAAATGTATTTCATCCACTTTCACTCCCTAAAAAAAAATTAAATAGATAAAAATGGAGGAGCAATCGTTGCATATCTCTCTCTCTCTCTCTCTCTAAAAGCTTAATAGCCATGGCAGAAACTTCATCTTCTCCGACAACAACCCTAGAAACTAGTCTTCCCCAGCAACAAGAACAAAATAACTCCACTTCCCAATCCAATCAAACCGATCCTCTTCCCACTTCCATGCAAACACCAGCACCACCAAAATCCCAAATTTCCACCGAAAGAGATAAGAAAGAGATATAGCCGAGATTTCCATCGGATTTCCACTAACAACCGACATTTCCATTGGGTTTCCCCACTTATCCATCAAAAATTTGAGATTTCCATCAATTTCGAATGATACCGACGATATTTTGGGGCAACGATGATATTTCTCCGACACCACAGACATATGTTTCTTACCCTCTCTGTTGGTGTTGCCGTTCATCGAAGCCCAATATTGTCGCTGAAATTTTGATGTTCTCAACAACTTTTTTCTTCCTTGATCTAGGCAACCAAGGTATTTAGGAAATTAAAATCTATAAAGTCATGAAGATTTTAATATATATATATATATATGAAGCCTTTTGTTTTTTTTTATTGGTTGAGGAAAGCAAACAAACAAAATAAAAGGAAATTATAACAAAAGCATCGTATCTTTGTATCAAAATGAAAAAGTGCAATGACTTTAAGAGATGTATGTGTTTTACAATGTATTTATGCCATTGTTGGCTACAATTCGGAAAGAAATATATAGGTCAAATAGTATATTTATATTAAAAAAGAAAAAAAGAAAAATGTAAGTCAAAGTTAAAGAGAGAGAATATGATTGGAGTTAATTAAAAGAGAGAAAAGAATGTTTCTACGGTGGAAAAATAGGTTAAATATAAAATAGTGAGATTTAAGGGTAAATAGGCTAATATAAATGGTTAGATTAGATAAATTACAAGGTTTAGATTATTTGTCAAAAAATTTTGTATGAGAAACGTTCCCTTATATACACATACACTACTAATTTTTTTAATTTTTGATTTTTTTTAATTTTATTTTTAGCAGTTTGAATCACATGCTAATAGTGTAATTAGGTTTTCTTATGCACAATATATTTTGATTTGATTTTAGGAGAAAAATTAATTAGGTGCTAACTACAAAATATCTAGATTTCTAGTGATGCATCACAATGCCAAACATATGCTTTACTGGCAAACATTGTAATTGAAAAGGCATAGGTTGAGGCTAAGGCATTGAAAATTGAGTTCGACAACACTCAAAGTAGGGCTAAAAAGGCCAAAATTACCAAAGCCTAATGCCAAAAGAACGAGTTTGGTAGCAAAGCTACTAACTATAGAAAAGGCATAGCCCGAGGCCAAAGAACTCAAGCGATTGAGTTGGACAGCACCTAAAAGAGAGTTTAAAAGGCCAAAACTGCTAAAAATAAAGATGAGAAGACAATATCACAGTTGAAGGAGTTTACTTTAGACTTGAAAGCTATGATGATCAGTGTGGGCAGGTGCAAGAGTGTAACACCCCGTCCCGAAATACACCGAAAATTTCTCAAATTTGACCAAGTTTGACCGTTGTTGACCAAGAAGGGGTCAAATGTTGACTTTTTGCTACCAGTGGAATTTCACATTGACTGAGGTACCGTTAAAAAGTACACATTGTCACGAGTCCATATACTAGTAGCACGTTGAAAACGGAGCTACGGTTTGAAAGTTATGAGCAATACAAGTTGAGGTCCAAATTGTCCAAGGGGTGCCCGAGTTGACTTTTTGTTCATGAAAAGTTGAGCTTTGACTCATGCATGGTTGTGAAGTACTCATCGATACGAGTTTATAGACTAGCGGCACATCCAATTTGGACATCTGGTTAAAAAGTTATGAACATGCAAAGTTTTCCGAATACCGTAATATTTTAATATATTTTGACTTGAGTGAACAGTGTTTGCCACGTGTTGTATTTTCAGCCAATCCCATGAGTGAACAGTGTCACCCATGGGTGGCTTTTATTTTGGTAAAACACATGAGCCGGGGGAGGAGAGAGAAGGAGGAGAGAGAGAGAGAGAGAGCTAGAGAGAAACCCAACCGGCCAACTGCCGTTCACCCATTTTCGGCCACCAGAACAGTACACATGCCACCCCACCTTGACACCCATCTGAAAACCGGCTGGCCAGCCAAAAATCACGGCCAACTGACCGCTGACGCATTCGGATCGGGACTTTTTCCGGCGGCGGGGCCAATTACTTCAAACCCAGATTTCTCTCTATTCTGACATCCGTTTGCCTCACCGCTGGTCCTGTTGAGTCACCCATTCCCCGATCTACCTTCCCACCAAAAATCACGGCCAGTGGCCACCAGACGTGCCGCCGGCGGGGGTGGATTCTGGTGACCACGGCAGCTCGACGGGAAATCAACTTTCCGGCTAGTTTCCAGTTGCACCGCCCATCCTTTCCCACTAATTTCAACCCTCTGAACCCAAATTCGATGTCCACTTTCCTCAATTCTTAATGGATTGTGAGAATCGAATGCCTAAAATCCGTGAGCTTTCCAGCGAGATTCCGGCTACCTCGGGTCCGATCTCCGGGAGAAGTACATGTGAGCCGTAGAATTGATCCTATTGAGGATCTTGGTTGGATTGCGTGCTCGAGGTGAGTGACCCACCTTCAAAAATATTTTCGAGTGTTAAATTATATTTATTTTATGATAATTAAATGTTTTGATTTAATATTTATGTGTTAAATATTTAGCAAAATTATATTTGAAATTTTGATAGCACAATTTGAATAAATTGAAATGTATATGTGCATTAAATCATATATGATTTTGGACAAATTATGGAAATTTAGATTTTGTGGAAATTTGATATTTAAAGGAATTGTGATTTTAATATTAATTGATTTATTGTGGAATTGATTTGTGAGTTTATTTTGATTAATAAAAATGCATTTATATGGATTTATGTATTTTGGAAATTTTATGGGATTTTAATGAAATTATGCCTATCTTGAATTTTAAGGATTTAAGGATACTATTTTAAAAATTATGCTTACGCATTTGAATATTGTGGATTGGAAGATTGATGCATTTGAAAGTTGATGGATTTGAAATTGATGGAAATTGTGTGATGGATTTATGATGATGATTTATAAAGGAGTTGTGAAAAATTTACGGGTTTAATTGGATGAAATAAACCAAGTAGTATTTATGAGATTTTGAGATTTGAAAATAAATATATTGATTTTATGATTTTTAGATGCACCATACACGTACTGGTGTTCTTCATACATGGATATGATTAGCGTGTAGGTGGATGTGATGAGTGCGCAGGTAGGTGTGAGTAGCGCATAGGTGATTATGGGATTGTCCTGTGGTTGCCATCGGATGAGGGTAGGTCGCCCTTCCATGGCCAGGACACCTATTTGCAGCGGCGCAGTGGGATGCCATGCGACCGTATGCCGGTTTCTCTCTTTAACCTCCTGTCTGGTGGTACCTTGGGACGCTGGGTACCGTTGGGGCTACTGTTATATAGTGGGTGCATCAAGTGGTTTTCAGAACATGGATTTCAAAATAAATATTTTGAAATTATATTTAAATTAAAATGTATTTAATGTTGTTTTTATTATTTATTTCAATTGGAGATTTTAACACAAATGTTATGGAATTTTATTATGTTTTTAATTACCTATTTATGTTAATTTTTTAACAATGCATTTTATCTTGATTTTACTATTTACATTGATTTGATGATTTTAAAGAGAACCATTTATTTTAAATGGAGGTTTTAATTTGATTTAATTATTCCTTTATTTAATTGTTCAATTAATTAATTGATTCTAATTATTTTAACTATTTCCTGAATTGTCTTAATGTAAGTTTCATTAATATTTTTGTATTATTTGTTTATGACATTATCAATCATTTAGTAATTGTTACAAAATTATTTTTATTCTATTTCTATTTTCTTTTCATTATAAATTTTGGATCCTTGATCTATTATACTTTATTTGATATTTAGTTGATTAATTATTCCTTGATTTTTGGGGCCTAAAATATCGGATTTTGTGAAAATGTTTTAAAAAGGGAACTTTTCCAACGGAGTGAATGGTGAGGGTTTTGAGAGAAAATATTATTTCCAATTAATTATTAATTAATTAATTATTTATTCTTAATTACTCAAGTGTACTATAATTATTATTAGTATTATAATTGTATATTAGACTGGGTTATTCACTGAGATGATTAGCATCTCATATTTTTAAATTCCGTTCCCTTAGGTCCAGGTTAGTGAATTAATTGTCCAGGGGCGAACTCGATGTCTCAGTTCATTGCCGAAAGTCCAAGAAGCATTTCTTTCCTTTTTTCCTCTTCATCTTGTATTGCTTCTTTATCTGACATTGTATTAATTCCATATTTATTTGTATAATGCTCTGTATACTGTATTGGACACATTTTATTAAATACTGCATTAATTCCCTGTTATTATTTTGGAGTGCTGTAAATTTGTGGAATTAAATTGTAGTAATGTGGTAAGTCCAACCTTTAGGGGAGGTTTTGCCGGATTTTTCATTGGAAGATCAGGTAGGGTTTCCCTGGGATCAGTGTCAGGACCCGTCCAAAATTCCTCCTCTGGAACCCTAGACAAGCCCTGATCCCAGGGAAACCCTACCGGACCCTCCAACGGGAAATCCGGCAGAGCCTCCCCTAAGGGATTTACTTACCACAAATTACCTGCACTGAAAACACACTCCTATAAACATCCCCTTATTCCTCCCACAAACTACAAATTTTTCCACAGATTTCAGCACTTCTCAAAAACAACAACAGTCCAGTGCATAAATAAAACATAAGTATCCCAATAGTATACAGAGCTTTAAGAAGTGCTAAACAACAGAAATACAACAAGGCTGAAAGAAATAATACACTGAAATGAAAGAGTACAAAGATACTTCTCGAAACACGACAGCAGCGGAAAACTCGGTTCGCTCCGGAAGAACGTCTACCACCACTTGCACCTAAAGGAACGGAATTTAAGAGTGTGAGATGCTAATCATCTCCGTGAGTGACCCTAACTACTGAACACCTTTAGTGATAATAAAATAATATTAATAGCAATCAAAGAATAGAACAAATACCAACAATTAATAAATAATAGTAATAACTGTTGGAAAATAATAATTTCCCTCAAAACTCTCACCAATCGCTCCGTTTGAAATGTTCCCTTTTTAAAACCTTTTCGCAAAACCCAGTGTGCATACCTCCCGAAAACCAAGGGATTAAACCATTTGATAAACAATAATTAAATAAATACATACCCCAATATATAATTAAAATGTAATAAATTATAGTAAATAATTTTGAACACCTTTGGGGTTTAAAACATTAATTGCAATTTACACCGACGCACCACACCATATACCGATGATGCCCTCCGATACCCAGCGTCCCGAGCACCGACTAGCGGGGGGGTTAAAGAGAGAAACCTGCAACGTTCACTTCGGCGTCCCGACAGTACCGCTGCTAAAACCATCAACCCGGCCAAGGAGGGGGGCGGCTGTGGCCAATAACAAACTTGCCTGCCCACGGTTCAATGGCAACTCACGGGTGAAGTAATAACCACGCGCTAAACCACATAATAACCGCGCGCTACCACGTGTCCATACACCATACACCAGAACACCAATACTGTATGAGTGCGTCTAAAAATAAACATTATTAACCAACCGTACCGTTTTTCCAAAAACCACCATGGGAAATACATTAAATTCTCACACTTACCATCCCACATATTTTTATTCAATAACCCGGTACGAAACATTGATAACCAACAAACCACAATTTTCTCGAAGTACGAGATCCAACCATAAAATACCGCGGGCCTAATTTATAAAATTTAAACAAATATTTTCATAAAATATTTAACCCAATTATGCCCGGAAAATAAATTTTAAAAACCACGTACAAATACCACCAAAATACACCTTGCTCATGCATAATAAATTAAACCACAATATAATTCATAATTAAACCACACCACATGAGCATAATTTAAATATCAATTTAAATACCAATTAAACATAATTAATTGCCCAAAATAATTTTTGAAGGTGGGTCACTCACCTTGAGCACGCAAATCAACTAAGATCCTCCTCGGGATCAACTCCACCACTCGTACGCGCACCTAAACAACCATAGTGCACCAACCAAAAATATTAATATTTTATTCGGGTAATTCCCAAATGGGTACCCGGGGAGCGAACACCAAACGATATCTAAGGGTTATGAGTTATATACCGAATCAAAGCTCGCGTGATGAGGATCACGGATTCGGTCTTACTTTCCGGTGATCGGACCCGACGGGGTCGGAATCTCGCCGGAAGGCTTTTCGAGTTTTGGCTCATCAATTCTCCCAAACCATCGCGAATTGGCGGAAACAGAAGCCGGATTCGGGTTCAGGAGGTCGAACACAGTGAACTGGAGCTGGTCGGAAACCTGGGTACTCGCCGGAACAGTACTTTCCGACGAGCCGCCGGGGTCACCGGCAACCGTCACCGGCGGCGGCGCGTGCGGTGGCCGTTGGTTGTGAAATTTTGCAGACTTGTAGATCGTGAGGAGAACAATCCAACGGGACCAGCGGTGAGCAAAACGGAGGCCGGACGGCGGAGAAATCACCGTTTGAAGATTTCCGGCCCCTCGCCGGAAAACGCTCCGATCCCGGCGCGTCGGTGGTCCGATGGCTGTGATTTTTGGTGGGTCGGCCGGACTTGAGGAGAGGATCAAGGGTGTACGGCGCGTGTGGCCAGAAAATGGACGGAAGTGGGTCGATTTGCAGTGGCCGGCGGTGGAGGGGAAAAACTCGCCGCCGATCTTCGGATGTCCGATCCGGGCGCATCCGGCGGCCGATCGCCGTGAAACTTGGAGGTTTTGCCGGAAATGGGGAGGGAAAACTTTCTGGCAGGCGTGTGTATTGTAGATCGGCCGGAATAGTTGAAAAATTCCGGCGGCCGGCGGACTCTCTCTCTCTTTCTCTCTCCTCTCTCTCTTTCTCTCTCTTCCCCGAGAATTTTATCAATTAAAAACCCCTATGTGACACTGTTCATTCCACGTGGACCAATCAGAAGCTGACACATGGCGTTCACTGTTCACCGACTTAAAAACATTAAAATATTACAGTATCCGGTAAACTTCAAACGTCCATAACTTTTTAACCGGATGTCCGTTTTGAGCGTGCCGCTAGTCTGTGAACTCGTATCGACGAGCACTTCACAACCATGCACGAGTCAAAGCTCATTTCCCCATAAATAAAAAGTCAACTCCGGCACCCCTTGGACAGTTTGGACTGCAACTTGTTTTGCTCATAACTTTCAAACCGTAGCTCTGTTTTCGACGTGCTACCAGTCTACGAACTCGGGGCATCGTGCACTTCGCCACGGTACCCTGGTTAACTCGAAATTCCCACCGATTTGGGACGGGGTGTTACATCAGGGCTTGTTTAGGGTTCCGGTGAGAAATTTTAGACGGGTCCTGACAAAGAGGCACTGATAGATTATTTGGTATCTAATTCCACATTATCCAAGTGTGGTATAGGGATGATTCAAATTTAATAATAGTCAATCTCATAATATCAAGATCTTTTGAAAGTGATTGGCTTTAGGATTCTAAAGCACTTCGAAGTTAAGTGTGCTCATGTGAGCACTCCATATGTGGCTTTTTGTTTAGCGCTTCCTAAAAGGTCACCCATCATTAGACTATTCCTTAAAATCAAATACTCTAAAAAGGCCTCAGCATTATGAGAGTAACTATCTTTACATTTGAATCATTTACCATTTCACACAGAGATGATATGAGATTTGACACTAAGTAGCCTATTAATATCCCATACCAGCTGACATTGATCATCAAAATCCACCACCTTTGTGGCTTAATGTCCTCGCTGACACACTTCCAATCAGTATAATCTTTGATACCATTTGTAACACCCCGCCTTCACTGGTGGACATATCACTTTTTGCCAATATTGTCTCCAATTTAGCCACTGCACGTAGTATGGGATTTTTTATTTAGATATTCACAGTAGGTCATTTCATCCTTAGACTACTCCCACTTGAGCATGCTTAACTTTGGAGTTCTTTCGAACTCTGAAGCCAACCATTTTAAAAAGGCATCAGGGTTATGAGACTGATTATATTTACATTTGAATCATCCTTATTCCACATTAGAGAGATGTGAGATTGGACACCAAGTAGTCTATTAGTGCCTTGCACCATCCTACACTTGTCTTCAAAATATGCACAGAGAATGATAGGTCTGCCAATGGAGGTGGGGTGTTACAAATGGTATTAAAGCCTGTACCCAGTCGAAAGTGTGCCCGCAAGAAGGCAAGGCCCCAAGGTGGATTGTGACAACCAGTGTGGGTGGGTGCAAAAGGAACTAGTAGGCTACTTGGTATCCAATCCCACTTCACCTAGGTATGATATAACGAATATTTCAAATATAATAATAGTCACTCTCATAACGCCGAGACTTTTGTAGAGTGGTTGACTTAAATGTTTAAAGGAATTCTGAAATTAAATATGCTCAGGCGAGAGTAGTTTAAGAATGAGTGATATTCTAAGAAGCTCTAAATAAAAGAATCTCATACCAAGTGTACAGGAAAAATTAGGTTGGCATGGAATAATAGGTCTACCAGTGAAGGTGGAGTGTTACAAAAACACTATTGATGAAGGCAAATAATGATCCAGAAACATTGGCTGATTATACCTACATGGATTTCACATCAATATACAACAATATTGTTGGAATAAGTTGGGAAGATTTTCAATAATCTGTTGTCTCCTAAATATGCAGGCATGCCACTTCAAACTTATAACAATTTAAAGAAAAATAAAAGTGAGCCAATTGAATCAAACTACTTAGACAATTATATTGATAATTGGAGAACAAAATAATCTAAAAGGTTCAGTTGCCTTAATGATTAAAGGACTTTTAAAAATAAAATTTTAGTTAAAAACAACTAAGAACAATTGACTAATTAAAGCAAATTCTAATAAAAATAAACTAGATAGTTTAAAGTCTTATAATTGTATGTAGAGATATGTGTGTAAATGTTGAAGATGCTTCAATATATAGCTAAGGAGCTTCTTAATATGCTTATTGTACTTTTGATGTGGGATTTTTAACCTTATATTGCTTTAGCAAATTCCATTTATACTTGTGATTATTCAAATATTTTCACTTCTAAACCATGTGTGATAATGTATTCTTCTTCAATATTTAACCATTTTTTGACCACTAATTAAAATAATATTTGAATAATCAAATATTAAATTAATAAAAATTCCAAATTAAATTATGGTCCAAACAAATATACAATGTCTCTTGAAAGAAGGTGCTCAAGAGTCAATTGGAGGCACTTAGGTTTGAGTCAAACAACTACTGAAGGAGGGCTGAAAATGCCGAAGAACAATTTATATAAATGACTACACCACCCCTCATTAGGATCATTAAGTAAAAATGATTTGTTCATAAAGGTGTTCACTTTCCTGCCTTTGACATAACCTCTTTTTTTTTTTTTTTCTTTTAACTAGCTCTTTTGCATAAAATGCTTCATTCATTTTGACTAGGAAAATAAAGTCAATCTTTTTTTAGTAGCTGGACACCTAATATATATGTATGATCATGTTATTTGCTATATAGGTTGGTAAACATTTTGTTGCCGATAAAATTATTGTTTTGGAAATATATTTGACATTTCAGTAGCTGGTATTAAATTTGTTTGTGAATTGTGATCCTTTTATGTGAATGTGACAGTGATGTTTTTTTCTTCTTTTTTTTTTTAAATATATTTTCTCTGCAAATAATGCCCTAGATTGAAATGAAGAACCCAAATTTTCTAATTGATGATCTAAAAAGAGCATCAAATCCTATCAATAATTTTGCTAATTAAGGAGGTGCAATGATAATCCATTTGAAGTTCTTTTGCCCTAACAAAGAGAGTCAATGAATTTATTTGGAAGGAGATACATCCTTCTCAGTTGGTTAGGTTTAATTATATTTTAGTACTTTTGATTTAAATATAGGATTTTGCAATTTGGATTCTCCATTTTTAAAAATAATAATTTAGGCATTCAATTTTTTTAATTTATTATAAATTGATCTAACTTCTAATTTGGCCATACAAATTGGTAACGGCTAAACAATTTATTAAAGATTTAAATCACTACATTTAAAAGTTAAATACCTAAATAGCAAGATGGTGTAGGTGAAAGATATTAAGATATAATTAACTGTACTTGTATTTTCTATTGAACTACTAGAGCAACATCAATATATTAATTAGCCATCTTTATTTTTGTATAGATATGTTAGCACAGTTAACATTTTACTTTCCATAGGAGAGAGTAAAAAAACTAGAGAAAATGATTGATAATAATAAATTAATGAAGTTTAGAAGAAGATTTATGCTTAAAAATTAGTTTGAAGTAGTGCTGAAAGAAGCAAATTGTTAACAAGGATTTTTTATCAAATAATGTGATGTATGATAAATGATGTGATGATAGCCCAAATATATACACACATATATATATATATACAGTCCATCTATGGTGCGGACGATCCTCATGCGGACCACAGTATTGGTGACGATTTTTTAAAAAACTGTCGTTAATACTATGAAAAACCGTCACTAATACTACGGTCCTCATGCGGACCATCCTCACCATAGAATTTCCGTATATATATATATATATATATATTGTAAAAACATTATTAGCCCTCCAAATAATATTGTTCCCTTCAGGCTCATTTGGTATGCGGTATTGGATTGTATTGGCATGAGTTGTATTGTATTGGATTGTATTAAAATATATTATATTATACATATACTATGTTTGGTGCTGAATTGTATAAAATAATACAGTGTTTGGTACAAAAGTGTATTGTACTATTTTATTTTATAAATTATTTTATAAAAACAAACTCTTTCACACTAATATATATTTATTAATAAATAAAAAAATTCAAAAAATCATGATTACAAAGCCACATGAACCTCCCAACGTTGAAAAAGTTCTCATCTTTGACCAGTCTTCAAAACCAGGAACAAACATCAAAAAAGAAAAGGAAAAACCCAAACTTTCACAGAAAAAAACCCGAAACCCATTCTTTATATGCATTGAATATCCTTATTCTTAGAATTTCTTCACTGGGTTCTTATCATTTTCAATTGGGTTTTTATCCTTTGATGAAAGTTTGAGGGAAAAAAAAAGTCTGTGAAAAAAAAAAAAAACTGAGTTTTTGGGTTTTCATCCTCAAGTACTGTAAAAGCTGCTTGCTTCCCGACCCTAGACTCATTGCCATCGACGATGATCAGCTCCGGGATATGGCCATTGGCGGATTTTGCATTTCCCATGTGCTCAAATCCATCAAATGCGATAAAGGGGGCTGATGAGGTTCGGCTCTGATGTTCTTTCTTTTCAGCAGGTGAAATTTTTTTTCCTTTTAAAATTTTTAGTTCTGGGTTTTATTGGGATAGTGTTTATTGAAGAGAGATTTACTTGAAAAAAAAAAAGGAATAAAAAAAGAATATATATATTGCAGAGAGGGAAAAAAAACAAAAAAAAGGGGAGAAGACTTACCAAAGACCAGTGGGAGAGAAGTAGCAGGGAGAAGCGACGTTGTATTGTATTAGGTAATACAAAGAAAAAGCTGTTTATTAAGTTATACAAGGAAAAGATACGGAAGGATATTACATAATACAATACCTTTCCTATGACAGTCCAGACAACTTGCATGTAGATATTGTCTGCTTTGGGCTTGGGGAATCGTCTTATAACCCAGCCCTCAAAGGTTTAAAATGCATCTACAAGGGAAAGGTATCCACACGCTTATAAGCCATGCTTCGTTCCCATTTCCAACCGATGTGGGACTTCAAAATCCTCCCCCTTTGGGGCCCAGCGTCCTCACTGACACATCGATCCAGATTCGGCTCTGATACCATATGTGACAGCCCAGACCACCCGTATATAGATATTCTCCACTTTGGGCCTGGGTAATCCTCTTACAACTCAGCCCTCACGGGTGTAAAACGCGCCTACAAGGGAAAAGTATCCATACGTTTATAAGCCATGTTTCATTTTCCTTTCCAACCAATGTGGGACTTCACACTTCCCGTGTCAACTATCTGTTGAAGTGTGGCAATTTTGCCACTTGATGGTGCATGTCACCGGCTAGCATGCACACCTTGGTATCAAATCCTTTCCTTTTATGAGTTTATATTTTTTTTGTATGTTTTTAATTTATGCAAGGTATATTTTGATAATGTTTTGTGCCTAAGTTATGTATGCAAAAGTATAGGCAAAATTATGCACAAAAGAGTAGGAATGTTATGCTTGAAATGCCTATGGTGCTGGATTCATAATTTCCAGCAATATAGTTCCACTATTTATCTTATATCTCAGGTTGCAATTGGAGTTTTGGGCTGAAATTTTGAGGGATGTCTACAGACATATATAGAAGACTATGGTTTAAATTTCAGGTCAAAATGACATGGGAAAGTCCATTTTCTATTCCAAACAGATTGTTGTATCTGATTGGCCCAGTATGCAGAGTATGGGCCAGTTTTGGAGCTGTTTGGCCCATGATCCGGTTCCATAACTTTCCTAGCTCTTGGAACAATATTTATTGATGACCAAGGATGCTTCAAACCAAGTTTCATAAGCAGATACAAAGGGGAACTAAGTAGGTGAAGCTAGTTTGGTTGTTTACCCAAACTAGTTAAACAATAGGAACTTAGTTCAAACCATGTGCCACTTTTTACTATATTTGGAATAGACATGTTGCAGCTGGTTTTTGACTCTTTTGTGTATGAAAAGTTAGGTGTTGACCATTTTACTTTTTAAATTTCAAATACTTTACTCATTTTGTAAGCTCACATGCTTGGCATGTGTGAACTAGTTGTAATTTCAAGCTTATATTGTAAAATGAATGAAATGGCTAGACATCTAAGCCTTATTTTCAAAAGCCAACGTGTTCCTCTTCTTCTTATCTCTTCTTCAACACCTTAGAAAACTTTAGGAACCCTAAAAACCAGAAAACACCATAAACAAAACCTAAAAACACAACTCACACACAACCATTCCCAAGAGCATCACCAAAAGCTTGCTTGTTGCTAACACTTCAAGCTAGCTTGCTCTTGGTCATAACCTTCTCACCCCAACACTATCATCAAACATTGTATTACATAATACATTACAGCCCAATACCGCGTAATACATCATACCAAACATGCCCTTCATGTCATACAAACTTTAGTCCAATCATTCAACAGAAGAAAGGAAACTGTAGAATAAAATCATTTTAGCCACTTTAGTTTTGGAGCTTAGAACAAAAACTTTTTTGATTCCCACATCGTTCATCACAAATTTCATTATTTAGAAGTTACATTTATGATGATGAAAAGAAAAAGAAAAAAAAAAAACATTCCATGAGCACCAAAATAAAAAATAAAAAGTTTTTGAATAAAAAGAAAAACTGAGCCAAAAAAAAAAAAAAAAAGAAGAAGAAGAAAAAAAGAAGGAAGCGTGAGTAAAAAAAGACACCCTTAAATTCCAAAATAAATAAATAAATAAATAAGACACTTTTTCAAGATATTGCATAACTACAGCAAGTAAAAGCTAATGGCTAAAAATAAAAATAATAATTTTTTTATTCGATTATTTTTATATGAATAATATTCTTTTTAGTAATATAATATTTCTACAAGTTATAGTGCAATTACATAATAAAAATTAATACGATCGTTTAATATTTAAAATCTTGTCGCTCCATACATGTTTTTTTAACTTCCATATCAAACAAAGTATGAAAAAAATAATTTCCATCATTCATATCTGTCATACCAAATAATCAGTTTCTTTCACATGTTCGACATTTATTTTTTTCCATCCCTCCACTTTCTATTTCCCCTCTCTCTTCTGTGCTCACTACTTGACGACAGGCTTACGTACCTTGGACTCACAAATGAAACGGCTTGAAGTAGATTTTCATTTGGTTGTAAACTATTGAACTGAAAGCTTTTGGGCGCGCTTAAATTTTGCATATAAAGTGACCAAAAGGTGTCTGGTGCAAAATAAAAGCAAACTGAGAAAGTAATAATCTTTGATTAATCCACCACACATGTGATTCTCGTGATACCAATAGGGACGAAAATTAATTAGAAAACCACTGATCAAATGGGAATCGAATTTTCCTCTCTCTCTTACTAAAATAATGTCTACATTTAATAATATCACCAAAAAATTAATTTGTCTACTTTTAATAATTGCGTTTCACAACTTTTTAATCTGAAATTGACTTGGTTTTTATCGGTTCCACATAAGTTTTCTCGAATGTGATTATTCTCCCATACTTTCCAAGGTTATAAATAAGGTGTCCATTACAGCGATAAGCAAACAACAAAGACATGAATTATATCCCATCTTCATCAATGGCTATTTCTTGGCTCTTCATCTTTACCCTCATTTCCACTCTGCTCGCCACAGCTCATCCCTCATCTGCTGATGAACATCATGACCGAAAGGCAATATATTCATCCACATCATTTAATTAAATTAATTATTTTCCTTCTTATCAGTTGAATCTTGTCCCTGGCTTTTGCAGACATTATATATAAATTATCTACTGGGTTGTATTTAGCATTTAACATTATATATTACTGTTAATAAAAAGAGTAGTTCCTTTAAAATCCAAATTCCCAACGACTCTCTGACCCTCTCTTCCTCTATCTTTCTTCTATATGCCTCATATTCACACCGTCGACAACTATTACTCGCACGCCGATTGCTGCTATTTTTAGCTGGCTAATTGCTTTATTTCTTTTAGGGATGGTTCAATTCTTCTCCAAATTCTCTGTTTCTCTCGTTATAATTCGTTTGTTTGATTTTATGCTTTTTAGGTTCATTGGTTTCTCTATTACTTTCTCTCCTCTCTTTTATATTTCCGTTGCTTATATTTGTTTGGTTTGGAGGAAAGCTGGATAGAAACTAAGAAATTGGAACCATGTACAGTTATTGGACTTAAAATTTCAATAAGCACATTATGGTAATTTAGAAATTATTCTTTAAGCAGTGCGTCAAGCATTTCTTTAATAAAAGTAGTGTAAATTATGGAATTGTGAATGCAGGTTTATATTGTGTACATGAGTGACAAGCCAAAAGAAGAAGTTTCCACATCTCCTCTTCACCTAAATATGCTGGAAAAGGTCATAAGCAGGTTGTACTTCAACATAAATTAAAACTTATATAATATTATACGCACGAGTTTTAATTGCTATTTTTTATTCTTATGCTGACTGTACTTATGTAGTTGGTGCGTTCTCTGTCGGCTATACTAATCATATAAAATTTTATATTAAAATATATTACATATAATTGTCAATTCACAATAAAATTAAGACTGTCGAAATTGTTAAAGTATTCAAGTACAATAATTAACCTCTTTTTTATTTTATATTTTCATGTTGTTGATGAATTTACAGAATATAGAAATGTATTAGTTTGTAGCTAATGATGTGGCATTGTTAGTATATTAGTAGTTTGTTTTGACAGTTGTAATGTTGTTAGTCCATTAGTAGTTTGTTTTGACAGTTGTAATATTATTAGTTCAGGTCAGCAATTTATTAGTTATCAGTTCTCTTCTTGTATAAAAAATATTTTTGTGACAGTCCAGACCATCCGCGTTCGATATTGTCTTTTTTAGGCTTGGGGAATCCTCTTACAATCCAGCTCTCAAAGTTTTATCAAAACGCGTCGTAATGGTTAGGGAAAATCCTCTTACAACCTCTACCTACCAGTCCCATCGGCACGGGCCTCCCAAGCCCAATCACAATATTGTCCGCTTTGGAAGCTAGGTGGTGAGCCCAATCCTAGCCCTCACGGTTTTACTTTCCCTTATGGGAACGCGTCGTACAGGAAAAGTATCCACACCCACTTATATGGCATGCTTCGTTCCCCTTTCCAACCAATGTGAGACTTCACAATCCTCCCTCCTTGGGGCCTAGCATCCTTGCTAGCACACCGATCGGGGTTTGGCTCTGATACCATCTCTGATAGCCCAGACCACTCGTATCCGATATTGTCCTCTTTGGGCCTGTGGAATCCTCTTACAACCTATCCCTCAAGGTTTTGTCAAAACGCGTCATAATGGTTAGGGGGAATCCTCTTACAACCCCAACCTACTAGTCCCACTGGCAGGCCTTCCAGGCCCAATCACGATATTGTTCGCTTTGAAAGCTAGGTAGTGAGCCTAATCCTAACCCTCACGGTTTTACATTCTCTCATAGGAACGCGTCGTACGGGAAAGGTATCCACACCCACTTATATAGCATGTTTCGTTCCCCTTTCCAACAGATGTAGGACTTCACAATTTTGCGTGTAAAGAAATATAACAAATTGTATTTTCAAAAATCTGTTCTACGTTTCTCTCTTTCTTTTCTTTTTAATATTTTCTTTCTTTTTCCTTTGTTTTCCTTTCATCCAAACACAACTTTCACATGGTATCAAAGTGATATTAACGATCCAACAAATTGGAAATGGAAAATCCAGGAGTTTCGAATGTCATGAATTCTTTTTCAAGTATGATTTCAGAGAAGAATGAAGCTTCGTTGATTACTATATCTCCGTTTTCTAGTAGCATTCTGAAGCTTAACAATGAAAATTGTTTTGGTATGGAAGTCTCATATTCTTCCTATATTGCGAGGTCACAAACTTGATAAGTTTATGCTAACTAATGAGCCACAATTCATGCGAGAATTTGTCTTCAATGATGCAGAGGTTAATGATCACAATCTATCTAGGTTTTCTGTTGACCAGCAAGTTTGGATTTTGCATATCAGCTCTTGCTAGGCTAATTAACTACCGCAATTGAAGTCGAAAAGCTTGCAGATCGAGTTGGATTGAAGACCTCATGATGATTATGGACTACGATTGAAGAAACCTATTCTTGTCATTCTGAGGTTTTCATGCTGTAACATAGGAATGAATTACAGACAACTAAGAAAGGTTCAATGAAGATTCTTGACTATTGTAAAAAGATGAAGAAAGTTGCTGACAAGATGTGTTCTTGTGGATTTTTGGTCTCTGAAAAAGAGCTTGTCATGTGCATCTTGAATGGCTTAGGGCCTGAATATGACACCATGCATGTGAACTACACCAGTAGACCTCCTTTACCTAGTCTCCAAGAGGTAAAGAATTTTCTCTCTCACTATGAAACAACTCTTAAATAGAATAATATTGCGGCCATGTTTCATTCTGCGAATTTTGTGTCTGCTTTCAATAATCAATTATCTCTAGGCTCTAGTAGTGCTCTGTCCTTACCATCTTCCATTATGAATCCTCCTAATCACCCTAATTCATTTGCAAACTCTTTAACTAATAAAAGCTATGGTACTGGGAAGTATGGTTTTTATGAAACAGGAGGTTTTGAGGATTTTCGTGGTAGAAGTTATTATGGAAGAAGTAGAGGTAGAGGACAAAATAACAGGAATTGGAGGCCTCAGTGTCAAATATGTGGGATTGTTGGTCACTTGGCCAGTGTTTGTTACTACAGAGATTCAAATTCTGGAAATTCAATCTTTCAAGGGTTTCATGGACATAACTATGTACCTAATTCTGCTAGTTTTAATGCTCAGTTCTCACAATTGAGTAATCCTGCACTGCTAAGTTCTTCTGTTTTTAGTGGTTTTTCTCAAATACCCTTCAATGGTGTGCAATCTGGTTTTATATCTTAACCAGTTGTTCCAATATCAAATTTTGATCATTTTGGTACAAATATACCTTTGAATGCCTGCTGGATACAATTCACTAGTTTCTTATCCACAAATGATCAATAGAGAGTTTCAGAGTGGAAATGGTGAGCTTGTTCCTCATCAAATTTATCACAATTTAGATGCTAAATCAATTGGTACTGGATATTCAAGACAAGCTTCTGCTAATGTTGCCACCACACCAGTATTGGCTGGAGATCCAAATTGGTATTTGGATAGTGGTGCAACCAATCATGTTGTTGCTGATGGTGGTAATCTTCTTCATCAGTTTGACTACAATGGCAACAACAAGCTTCTAGTTGGCAATGGTCAAAGTTTTGACATTGCTAGTGTAGGTAATACACTGATTCCCTCACTCACTTGTCCCAATTATGCTTTGTTGCGGAAAAACGTTCTGGTTGTTCCAAAAATTGCAAAAAACTTGTTGAGTATATCAAAGTTAGTATGCGACAATAATATTGTAGTTGAATTTGATACAAATAATTTCTTCATTAAGGACAAACAAATGGGGAAGGTGGTTCTTCGAGGATTGCTTGAAGATGGCCTTTACAAGTTACAAATCCCTTACAAGAACATAAATCAAGATGTTAGAACTCTCTTTGGATCAAGGTCTACTATTCTTGAGGATACTACTAACAACCTAGTAATGAATAAAGCAATGTGTGTACTATCTGGTGTTGTCCTGTCTGTACAAAAAGAGTTCTCTATATCAAAAAAATGTGTTTCTTTTTTAGATGCTGCGGATTGTACTATGAGTAGTCATGCTGGTGTTGTTTTTCCTTCTTCTGGTACTACTATGATGTCAAATGATTCAGGTTCTTTGAAAACTGATCTGTTTTGTTTGAGTAGCACCTGTATTGATTTTGACACACTATACCAGCGATGAGGACATGCTTCAATGGCTATCATAAATAAAGTGTTATCTTTGTACAAACCAGATTTGAAAATAAATAAAAATTTAACATTTTGTGAAGCATGTCAACTTGGAAAAAATCATCTTTGCCATTTTCCCTTGTCAAATTCAAACGCTTCAGCTCCTCTTGAATTAGTTCATACTGATGTTTGGGGACTTGCTGCAACAATTTCTTGAGAGAGATATCGATATTATATACATTTCATTGATGACTATTCTAGGTTTACTTGGATTTATCCCATGACAGTAAAGTCTGAGGTTTTATCTGTCTTTAAGCAGTTTCATGTCATAGTTGAAAGATTGTTTGATACCAAAATTAAGGTAATGCAGTTAGATTGGGGTGGTAAGTACAGATGTTTTCTTCCTTATTTGTAACAAGTTGGTATAAAATTTAGGCACTCTTGTCCTTACATGCATCAGCAAAATGGTAGAGCTGAAAGGAAACACAGACACATTGTTGAGGTTGAATTGTCTTTTCTTGCTCAAGCTCACATGCCCCTACTCTACTAGTGGGAAGCCTTTAGTTCTGCTATCTTTGTGATTAACAGGCTCCCAATTACCATTCTTGGCTTCCAAAGTCCCTATGAGTTACTGTTCAAGGAAGTACCTAACTATGGCTTTCTCAAAGTTTTTGGAAGTGCCTGTTATCGTTTCCTAAGACCTTTCCAAAAATACAAGTTTCAGTTTCACAATGAGAAATGTGTATTCATTGGTTATAGTGATGCTCATAAGGGTTACAAATGTATGACTTCATCTGGCAAAACTTACATTGCTAGAAATGTAAACTTTAATGAAAAGGACTTCCCTTTTTCAAATGGTTTCTTACAAACCAGTTCTGCAAAACAGTCTCAGCTTCACAGTTCTAAGGTTTCTACAGCTCTATTGGTTATTCTCAAGTCATTGCCTCAGCATCTTGCTTTAGACTCAATATTACCTACTGAAAGTCCAAGTACTGGTAATCTTGCAAACTCTCCAATTTTGAATTCATAGAATCATGCTGTTGTTGTAGACATTGTTCCTTTGGATAATAATAATCCTTTTGCTGAGTCTCAGTCACTTGGTCTATCTGATACACAGTTGGAACCTGAATTGCATATAGTATCTTCCGAACCTTTATCTACATTGTCAAATGTGAATCGAAATCCTTCTCAGAAATCTGTTTCAACTCATCCTATGCACACACGATCTAAGAGTGGGATTTTCAAACCAAAGGTGTTTACTCTAACTCAACAGGTTGCAGGTCAAGATGATGTTGAACTAGCTAGTGTTCATGATGCTTTATCAAATCCAAAATGGAAAGCTGCCATGGATCAAAAATATGCAGCGCTTGTTAAAAATAACACGTGGTCTTTGGTTTCTTACCATCCTGAAATGAATCTCGTTGGACATAATTTTCGAGTGAAAAGGAATGCTGATGGCAAGGTTCAAAGATACAAAGCAAGGCTTATTGCAAAAGGGTTTCATCAACAGCCAGGTTTTCATCAACAACCAAGTTTTGACTTCAATGAAACCTTCAGTCCAGTTATAAATCCTACCATTATAAGACTGATTCTTAGTCTTGCCATTTCACAAGGTTGGGAGGTAAAACAACTAGACTTTAACAATGCTTTTCTTAATGGTGATCTCCAAGAAATAGTTTATCTCTCTCAACCTTAAGGGTATGAGGATAAACAATTTCCAACACATGTTGTCAGCTTCATAAGGCATTGTATGGCCTTAAACAAGCACCACTAGCTTGGTTTGACAAATTGAAGGGAGCTCTACAAAGTAAGGGCTTTATCAATACAGTTTCAGACTCTTCTTTATTTGTTTTGAAGACCACATCTGCATATACTTTAGTTTTGGTATATGTAGATGACATTATTGTTACTGGATCCAATGGTGCTGAAATCAAGAAATTAATCTCTGATTTGAACTCTCAGTTTTCCCTTAAAGACTTGGATGATTTGAGTTATTTTCTTGGTATTGAAGCTACAAGGACCAGTAAGGGGATGTTGTTAACACAGACTAAGTATATACTTGATCTTCTCAAAAAGACTAAAATGGATGGAGCTCGGGCATCTCCATCACCTATGGTTTTGAGTAAACATTTGGTCTTAAGAGAGGGTGATATTTTGTACAATCCTGAATTGTATCAAAGCACCGTTGGTGCTCTTCAATATCTGACTTTAACTAGACCTGATATCAGCTATATAGTAAACAAACTCAATCAATTTGTGCAAGCTCCAACCTTTTTACATTGGGAGGCATGCAAACATTTGTTAAGGTTTTTAAAAGGAACAGCAACACATGGCTTGTTTATCAAGTCAACTATGAAATTTGCTATTCATGGTTTTTCAGACTCAGATTGGGCAAGTGATCAAACAGATAGAAGATCAACAAGTGGTTATGCAATTTTTCTGGGTTTAAACCTTATTTCATGGAGGTCCAAAAAACAGCCAACTTAGCTCGTTTGAGTACTGAGGTAGAGTACAAAGCCCTGGCTCACATCACCTCTAAACTATGTTGGTTATAGAATCTGATCAAGGAGCTTCAACTTCAGTTACCAACACCCATTTTTTGGACTGACAGTCTTAGTGTAGTAGCTTTGGTAGAAAATCAGTATTACATCAAAGAACCAAGCATATTGAAATAGATATGCATTTTGTAAGAGATAAAGTTTTGAAAAAGTCTATTGAGGTCAAATATGTTCCAACTCAAGAATAAATTGCTGATGTGTTCACTAAAGCTCTAGGGACTTCCAGGTTTCTCTATTTGAAGAATAAGTTAGGAGTTGTCAGTGCTACTTAAATTGAGTGTTCAAGGGGGAATTCAAATTCATCTTCTGTTTTTCTTGAAGCTCAAGGAAAGGAAACTTTCTGTAGAATGCTTTATCCTCTTGATACATACTTCTGGTTTACTTTCTATCTGTTACTAGTTTGCAGATCAATCTAAATACTATTGGTGTGCAGTTTAAACTGGTCAAGCTTCCTTATTTTCACAATGCATATTGCTGTTACTATGATATTTTCAAACTCATATTTTTGTTTCATCTGGTTTAACAAAATACAAGTTTGAGGGGGAATGGTGATGAATTTACAGAATATAGAAATGTATTAGTTTGCAGTTAGTGACATGGCATTGTTAGTTAGTATATTAGTAGTTTGTTTTGACAGTTGTAATGTTGTTAGTCCATTAGTAGTTTGTTTTGACAGTTGTAATGTTGTTAGTCCAGGTCAGCAATTTATTAATTATCAGTTCTCTTCTTGTATAAATAGTATTTTACGTGTAAAGAAATATAACGAATTGTATTTTCAAAAATCTGTTCTACTTTTCTCTCTTTCTTTTCTTTATAATATTTATTTTCTTTTTCCTTTGTTTTCTTTTCATCCAAACACAACTTTCACACATGTGTACACATAATTCAGCGATGATATTGTCCCAGCTGAATTTCTCCTCCATAGCTATAAGAGGAGTTTCAATGGTTTTGCTGCCAAGCTCACAAAGGAAGAAGCAGATAAAATATCTGGTGGGTGGTCTTGATCTTTCCTAATAATATCACTATGCATTTATATTTGAATTAATCTTTTTTTTTTTTTTATTGCGAGTGACTTTAAAACTGTGAATATTACATAGGAATGAAGGGTGTAGTGTCAGTATTCCAAAGTCGAAAATTGAAGCTTCAAACAACAAAGTCATGGGATTTCATTGGATTCCCACAGAATGTTAAGAGAGCCAAATTGGAAAGCGACGTCATCATAGGAGTGATTGACAGTGGAATTTGGCCAAAATCTGCTAGTTTTGATGGCAAAGGATCGGGTCCACCACCTGCCAAATGGAAGGGTACTTGCCAAGCGTCGTCCAACTTTACTTGTAACAAGTACGTAAGCATGTCAATTCCATGCGTACTCCACTCTTATTTACAATTATAAAGACTGAAAAATAAACCAATATATATTTATATATATATAGTTGAGCATAAATTATGAAGTAAAGATATAAATGTCCCACCATATGTATGATTGAATGATCGAAATTATGCATCCAACCACACATAATGGGACACGTATACATACTTTATTAAAGTTGAGAATATCTTCGATGTTTAAAAGGATAAACTATTTAATGTCCATTATTGATTAAGAATTAATTGGTTTAAACATATCAATTTTAATTTGCTTATATGCTGTAACTAAACGATATATGTAATACAGCAAAATTATCGGAGCAAAGTACTACAAAGCCGATAAACAATTTTCAGAAACCGATATACAAACTCCAAGAGATTCAGATGGCCATGGGACGCACACAGCATCTACAGCAGCCGGAGGCATAGTGAACAAAGCAAGTGAATTGGGATTTGGGTTTGGGACCGCAAGAGGAGGAGTTCCATCAGCTCGTATTGCTGTCTATAAAGTAAGCTGGTCTGACGGCATTCATGATGCTGACATTCTTGCAGCGTACGATGATTTAATTGCCGACGGCGTTGATATAGTCTCGGCTTCTATTGGACCATCGTTGCCTGAAGATTATTTCACGGATGGATTGGCAATTGGATCCTTTCATGCTATGAGAAAAGGAATATTGACCTCTACCTCTGCTGGTAATGAAGGTCCAAACCCTGCCACTCTCACAGGCTTCGCACCTTGGCTTCTTTCTGTTCCTGCTTCCAGTATAAATCGAAAGTTTTTGACCAAGGTTCGGTTGGGTAACAACAAGATTTTTGAGGTTCTTATCAAATATATATATATATATATATATATATTTCTCTTATGCAATCTATCGCTAGGAATTAATTAATTAATTAATGTTCAAAATATATCATACTCATTTGAATTTAGCAAACATATATGAACTATACGTGTGCATGATATGAAACTAATACTTGTTCTCGTTTTACTGAACATGTATAGGGTATTCTTAATTAATTAATTTATTTTTATTTATTTATTTATTTAAAATTTTATTTTTTATATAAATATATCAATTAATAATATTTTAACATATAATATTTAATATCAATTTTATTAATATTTTAATATTTATCGCATTACTCTACCTCAAATGATGTTGATCAGTGAATCAGACAACCATTAGCAAATTGATTTATATATGTGGGTCCCACGCATAATTTGGGTGGATTTTATGCGGGGTACCACGTGGATAAGATTTTTTTTATCTTTCGGGTGTTTGTTCTAATTATATCAAATTTATATTAAATCCCTGCATAATATTTTTGATAATGATATGAGCCACACCCACATGCTAGTCACATAATCCAAATAATTGAAAAGTTTCTCGAATCATAACGGAGATTATGAAATCATATTTGAATATGCAGATTTTGCCGCAGAGACTCGTTGGACAAAAAATTGGTGAACGGTAAAACTGTTTACTGCGATAGCAATGTAATTGGACAAGGACAGTTCCTGGCTGGTGCCGCTGGTTTTATAGGTAGAGGCAGAGTTTTTGGAGATCCAAGTTTCATTCTGCCTTTGCCTGGAACTTACCTTAATTATAACGAAGCTAGTGAAGTTTACAAGTATCTTGTAACCGGCAGGTATAATATTAAAATTGGTTAATCAATATAAAATTTAAACCAATAATTTTCAAAAGAAATATATATATTTATATATATATATATATAAATTTTTGATTATATTCTCACTGTTTCTTAATTTGTAAAATAATGCAGCAAGCCTATTGCAACGACATACAGAAGTGAGGAGGTTACTGATACACAGTCCCCTTATATACCCTCCTTTTCATCGAGAGGTCCAAATCCAATCACTCCCAATCTTCTCAAAGTATGTTCTTAGAATATTGTTACTAAGATTTTTGCTTACCAAGTTACCAAATGTATGTTTAATTACTTGGCTGATCCATTTTAAGCAAATTAATTAATCTCCTCTACAAACCTCGTTTATATGTTCCTATAGCCAGATATAGCGGCCCCAGGATATCTAATTCTAGCAGCGTGGTCTCCAATGGCTCCAATTACAGAATTAGGTGTTAAAGGATTGGGGTATAATATAATGTCAGGAACATCGATGGCTTGCCCACATGCTACCGCTGCAGCTGCCTATGTCAAGTCATTCCATCCTACATGGTCCCCTGCTGCTATCAGATCCTCCCTTATCACTACTGGTAGGTTTCTTGATATATAGTTAAAAAGTTTTGTTATATACCACACATGGTGAAAATGAAGAAGTTACTGTTTATAGGATATACTCTTAACTGATGGCTACCCAAATAATATTTCACAAATTTTATATATAATTTTTTCAGCTAAGCCTATGAGTTCCAAGATCAACCCTGAAGCCGAATTTGCATATGGTGCTGACCTGATAAACCCTGTCAAGGCTCTTTTTCCTGGTTTGGTCTATGATGCTGATGAGCTTGACTATGTAAGGTTTTTGTGTGGAGAAGGCTACAGTAATGACGAAATTTTAGTCTATAACAGGGAATGATAAACTCAAGTGTTCCAAAGGGAGTAGTAGATCAGCCACTGACCTAAATTATCCTTCCTTTGCTCTTTCAACCTTACCTTCACAATCAATCACTCATGTATTTCATAGGACAGTTACAAATGTTGGATCAGCAAATTCCAAATATAAAGCTAAAGTGGTTGCCCGGCAAGGAAAAAATGTAATCGTTAGCCCTAGCGTTTTATCTTTCACATCTATTGGGAAAAAGCTACGTTTTCCATCGAGCTCAAAGGGAAAATAGATGGAATCATTGCCTCTGCTTCTTTGGTGTGGGATGATGGCACTTTCCAAGTGAGAAGCCCCATCGTTGTCTATATTGCTCCGTGAACTGGTGTTGATGATGCATATATGTATGAGAGAATAGGTTGCAACATAATAGGTTGTCTATGTTACACCATGAGCTGAAGGGATATTTGTACAATTTGCTCTCGTTCTAGAGTAAATTGAGTTATGTTCTCCTTTATAATAATAAAATTATATGCAGGAATGTAATGATAGTTTGTTTCTTTTTCGTGTATGTATATATATATATTAGAGGCAGAAACTATTTTTTTATTTTTATGTTTTTTTAAATAAATGGCTGAAATTTATTCTATTAAAATTTGTTGTTTTTTGTGCATCAATGGATAGAAAAAATCTATTAGCCTTTCGAGAGCACCATAAATTTGCCTCGTGGATGGTCCCATAGTCTGGTTGGAAATCGATTGGTGAGTCTACAAGCGCGCATGCTATCTATTAGTTCTGTAGGGGTTACACATTAATATAGCAACCCTTATATATATATATATATATATATAAACCATAGTGTAACAGAATCCTCAACTAATAATTTTACAAAAACACATGTCGCAATACGTTCGCAATAGGTTCATAAAACACCTATAAATAACAATTTCTTTTTTTATTTAAATTCGCAAGGGCATTTATATGATTAAATTCAAAAATAAATTTTAGAAAAATATACCATTTATCTAAAAATGATAAGAATCATTTTTGATCTTTCATAGGATTAGTTCCTTGGTTCACACTGGTATCTAAAAGATGAATAAAAATATATTTATTAAAATAATATTTTTATTAAAGAATAGTTATTTTTCATCATATTCATTTTAAGTTTATTTGTTGTTTGGTCGCCTATTATGTAGAATTTAGAAAGAAAATCACATTGAAAGCCATGAACGATTTAGAATATAAATTTTGGGTAATTGGGTTAAAGTTTGTTTGTCAAATATTCAATTTTCCTAATTTTTTGCATTATTACCATTGGATATCTTGATCCTCGTTTGATGAGATATAAGTGGATAACCAAATTCTTGAAGTGTTGCAAAGAGCTCCTGGTTTTAAGAAAGTTGTTGAGGAGGTGTGTCAGGACTTTGCCAAGTTATAGGACAGAGTTGAAGAACTTGAAGAGGTAAAAAGAAAATACATGTGCTACTGATTTTTTTATTTATTCATTTTCGTTTTTAGCAGTTGGAACCACATGCCAATGGTGTAATTTGGTGCTCTTGTGTCCAATTTTAATTTGATTTTAAAAGTAATATTAATTTGGTACTAGCTACAAAATATCCAGAATTCCAGTGACGCATCACAATGCCTAAAAAAAAAAAAAAAAAAAAAAAAAAAAAAAAAAAAAAAAAAAAAAAAGCGCTTCTGTGGCAAAGATTGCAATGGAAAAGGCACAGGCTGAGGCCCAGTCATTGAAGATTGAGTTGGACATCACTCAAAGTAGGGCTAAAGAGGCCGAAACTGAAAAAGCCCAATACCAAAAGAATGGCATAGGCCCAAGCCGAAGGGCTCAAGGTTGAGTTGGACAGCGCCCGAAGGAGATCTGAAGAGGCCTAAACTGATAAAAACAAAGCCGAGAGGCAATATGAGAGATGGAGAAGTTAACTTTAGACTTGAAACCGCTGCTGATGAAGGCAAAGAATGATTTGGAAAGGGCACTCAAGAATCAGTTGGAGGCACTCGAGGTTTAGTCGGACAACTAGAGGAGGGTTATAAATGCCGAAGAACAATTTATATATAAGTGATTACGCCACCCCCTTTAGGATCATTAAGTATAAAGGTAAAGGCGTTAACTTTCCAGCCTTGGAAATAATTTGTTTTTTTTTTTAATGTTTTTTTAACTATCTCTTTTGCATAAAATGCTTCATTCAATTTGACTAGGAAAATATAAAAAATATATATATGTTTTTTTAGCTGGACACCTAATATGATATTTTCTACATCGGTTGGTAAACATTTTGTAATATATTTGACATTTAAGTAGCTGGTATTAAATTGGTTTGTGAATTGTGATCCTTTTGTGTGAATGTAACAGTAAATTTTTTTAAATTTAAAAATGGAGAACCAAAATTTGTAAATGAAGATCTAAAGGGAACATCCAATCTTATTAATAATATTTCTAATTAAGGAGGTGCAACAATATCTGTATGAAATTCTTTTGCCAAACAAAGAGAGTCAAAGAATATAAAGTTAGGAAGGAGATGTGATAACCAGTGTGGGTGGATGCAAAATACTGATAAGCTATTTGGTATCCAATTCCATATCATTTGGGTATAAATCAAGGAATGATTCAAATATAATAATAGTCACTCTTATAACATTAATGCCCTTTCAGAGCAACTAAATTCAGACTTCGAAAAAATTTTGAACTTAAGCGTGCTCAAGCAAGAGCAATCCTATGATGAGTGACCTTCTAAGAGGCTCTAAACCAAAAACACTATATCGAATGTGGTAGCTAAATTGGAGATAATATCAATAGAGAATGACAGCTAAATTGGGGATAATATCGATAGATAATGATAGGTTCGCCAGTGGGAGCCTCTAGTGTGGTGGTTAAATTGGGGATAATATCGATAGAGAATGATAAGTTCGTCAGTGGGAGCCTCTAGTGTGGTGGTTAAATTGGGGATAATATCGACAGAGGATGATAGATTTCCTATTTGGAGCCTCTACCAAGCTGAAAATGTGCCAGCAAAAACACTAAACCCTAGATTAGAAGATGATTTAAATGTACTAATAGTCACTATCATAATCACTCTTACAATGCCAAGGCCTTTTGTGACGACTAGTATGGACGGTGTAGATTAGAAGATGATTTAAACGTACTAATAATTACTCTTACAATGCCAAGGCCTTTTCAAAACAGTGCCGGCGGCATTGACAGACTACTTTTTGTCCAATTCCACATCATATGATGGTGGCTAATCCTACATCATCTTAGTGTAGATCAGAAGATGATTCAAATGTAATAATAATTATTCTTATAATACTAAAATCTTTTTAGAGTAGTTAGCTTCAAGGTTTAAAAGTATTCCAAAATTAAAAGTACTTCAAAATTAAAAGTACTCCGACGAGAACAATTTTAGGATAGGTAGAGATGTTCAAAAACACTCTAAATTTAAACATGCTCAGGCAAGAGCAATTCTACAATGGGTGAACTCTTGGGAAGTTTTGAATAAAAATTTTATACCAAATGCGGTGATAAATTGAGGAAGTTCTAAACAAAAAAACTCATACCTAGTTCGGTTGCTAAATTAGTAGTCACTTGATAACTAAATTTAAAAAACTCTGAACAAAAATTCTCATACCAAGTACAATGGTTCAATTAGTAATTTTGACTTATATATAGGCTTACATGATTTAGGCCTTTAACATTTAAATATAGTGATTTAAACTCTCAATTTTATATTGTTGTAAATTGATCCAAATTTCAATTTGCAAACAAATTGGTATTAGCCAAACAATTTGTTAAGGGCTTAAATCACTACATTTGAAAGTTGAAAGTGTAAATAATAAAACTTTAAAATTGAAACTACACAAGTGCAATTAATATGTATTAGTCACTAGATTAAATCAATATGTATTAATTCACTTCACAAAAAAACTCAATATATTAATTAGCATGCCTTATTTTTGTCTATAAATATGTCCAGCACGGTTGCATTTTACTTTTCAATAGCAGCGAGTCAAAGAAGTACTAGAGAAAATGATTGGTAATAATAAATTAATGAATTTTAAAAGAAGATTTATGCTTAAAAATTAGTTTAAAGAAGTGCTACAAGGAGCAAATGAACTAGAAAAAATGATTGATAAGAATAAATTAATGAAGTTTAGTAGAAGATTTATGCTTAAAAATTAGTTTAAAGCAGTGCTACGAGGAGCAAATTTTTGACGAGATTTTTGTATCCAATATATGATATATGGTAAATGATGTCAAACTATGAAGTGTTAAAACATTATTATCCAACCAAATAATATTGTATCCTTCATGCTATACAAACTTCAGTCCAATCATTCAAAAGACAAAAAAGAAACTGTTGGATAAATCATTTTAGCCACTTTGGTTTTGGAGCTTAGGACAATAACTTTTTTTGATTCCCACATTATTCATTGCAAACTTCATTATATTGAAGTTACATTTATGATGGTGAAAAAAAAAATCCATAATCACCAAAAAAAAAAAGTGCCAAAACAAATATATATATATATATATATATATATATGTATATATATTGAATAAAAAGAAATAGCTAAGAAATTAAAAAAACAATAAATCGTGTGTTAATTTAAAAAAAAAATACAATTTCTTGAAATGTTACGTGACCAAAGCAAGTAAAAACTAATGGCAAAAAATAAAAATAATAATTATATATTTTTATTTGGTTATTTTCATATTTATAATATTCCTTTTATTAATATAAAATTTCTACAAATTATATTGTAATTGCATAATAAAAGTTAATACAGTTATTTGGTATAAAAAATCTTGTCATTCCGTTCATTTTTTCCTTTATATATCAAAGTATGGCGTAGATACTTCCAAATAGATACACAATTTTTCATCCTTACGCTTTTCTATTTCCCTTTCTCTTCCGTCCTCACTACTTCTGCTTCCCATACGTGTTTTCAATAATTTCGTCAGGCTTACCTTGGATCCTGCAATGAATTGGCTTGAACCAAATTTTTATTATTTGATTGAAAAATATTCGATTGAAAGTCATTAAGCGCACTTAAATTTTGCATATAAAGTGGAGTAATAGTTTTGAATCCACCACACATGTGGTTCTCGTGATATATGAATAGGACGAAAATTAGAAAATCACTGAATAAATGGGAATCAAACTTTCCTCTCTCTCTTTCTCTCTCTCAGAGTAAAATGATGTCTACTTTTAATAATATCACCAAAAAAATTTGTCTAATTTTAATAATTGTTTTTCGCAACTTTTAATCTGAAATTGACTTGGCTTTGATGGCCGACTGTCGTATATAAGTTTTTCTTCAACATGATTATTCTACCATATACTTTCCAGGTTATACATAGGATATCCATGGTATCGATAAGCAAACAACAAACATAAATTATATCCGATCGATCACTACTTCTTCAATGGCTATTTCTTGGCTCTTCCTCTTTAGTCTCATTTCCACTCTGCTCGTCACTGCTCATCACTCATCTGCCAATCAACATGACCGCAAGGCAATATATTTATCCACATCCTTCAGTTAAATTAATAATCTTTCTTCTGATCAGTTGAATCTTATCCCTAAGATATGCTTTTGAAGGCATTATATATAAATTATCTACTGGGCTATATTTAGCATTTAGCAACATATTACTGTTAATAAGAATCGTACTACCGCTAATACGTTCAGTATAAATTGTCAAATGGAGTTCAGTAACTAACTTTTATATATATGCATGTAAAAGGTGGCATTCTCTGGAATTGATTAACATAGAGACGAGCTTCATTAATTAATTATTATTATTATTATTGTTTTTTTTAATGAAATTGTGAATACAGGTTTATGTTGTGTACATGGGTGACATGCCAAAGGAAGAAGTTTCCACATCGCTTCTTCACCTAAGTATGCTGGAAAGGGTCATACGCAGGTTGCACTTTAACATAAGAGAATTACTAATTGAACTGAAAAACAATCTTTCTACAGTACCATAAATTTTAAATTTCTGTGCCATCCCTATTTAATTTTTTTATTTTCTGGGTAGAAAAAAACTTATAGAAAACGGGTACCAGTCCCAAACAGTTTATTGACACGTGTCAAAACTTGGCACATGTATGTAAAAAAAAAAAAAAAAAAAATCTGAAATGTCCTTTCTTCTGCAACCCCTTGATCTTGTTTTATGGGTTTCACTGCTCATCTCATCTCCGTAAGAATAAGAGTTTTCTTCTTGAAGATTTAGCCGAAAAGGACGATTTTAGGAGGAAAACAAAAAACACTGAGAATTATTGGCCCCTTTGGTTTCGAAATTTCTTTAAAATGATTTTGTGGTTGTTTATAGATGTATAAAAGTTTTTATACTTCTATATCTTCATCTGTCTTTTTCTCTGTCTAAACCTGTTTCTCTCCATTTTTTATACGAATTGATTCTTCTCAACTGATCAGTTTGGTTTCTGTGGAGAGAAGAGACCCTCTATGCTCTGAAATCGACAGTAATTGTGGGAAAAATTATAATGTTTCCTGTTTCGCTTGTTTAAATTCAAACTTTCGTTCAATGGAGATATGTAAGCCATTAACCCAGCCATAGAAGAAGAAAAGGCATTGCAGAAGATGTTGAGGACCCTTCTTGTTTGGCTCTTTTTGAATTAAATTATTAAAAAAATATATATAGATGACATGGCAAGATTTTCTCCTGCAGATGGAATTTTTTTCTTATAAAAAAAAAATTATGAAAAAACTTCAGATTTCAACATATAAGTCAATTTTAGAATTTCAAAACTAAAAAGTAAAAAATAAATATAGTTAGTTCAGTAATTTAGACGTTTATGCAATCATATAGTGTTAGGATCCGTCCAAGATCCCTCACCGGAATTCTAAACAATCCTGATTCCAAGAAAATATATTCTAACACTCTCACTACAAGTAAGTCTTCCAACACTCACCATCTACTCAGGCATTAACCACATGAGCTGGATATCCTTGGCAACTTCTTTTTTATAGCTTCTTGGCAACGAGAGTAAAAGTTAACTTTGATACAGGCCCTTAACTCCTCCACGAAACACCAATTCGGGTAGGCCAAATCGCTTAAACTTTACTTCCTTATGGTAGCGATCCACCGCATAAGATTCACAGCTATCCAATTCGCATCTAGAATTACTTAAAGCCCAAAAGATCCAACTTAATCAGGTCTCCTTCCCTTACCTGATCTTCGATAAAGAAGAGGCAATCCCTGACCATTTGACTAGGCCATAGGTATTCCCCTAGAGGAGAGGTGCTTTATAATTAGCACTTTCAAATATTAGAGTTATTGCAACTCGGGCAATGAATTTGCTTCAAGACAAGAAAACAACGCTTCAAGACAGATAAAACGAGAGATTAGATGCAGATGGGACATAAAACAATGTACATTCTCTTAGAAATATTAGAACCTAGAGCTCTGATACCAATCTATCAGGACCCGTCAAAAATTCCTCACCGGAACCTTAAACAAGCCCTGATCCTAGGGAAACACCACCGAATCTCCCAATGGAAAATCCCGTAACATCTCCCTTAAGGGTAGGACTTACCACAAAAATTTTCTGCACAGAAAATACACTTCTATATATATTACCTTATTCCTCCCACCTTACTACAAAGTATTACCACAAATTTTAGCACTTCAATAATTAATAGGAAACCAATGCATAATTAAATAGATAATCGTCCAAATAGTATACACAGCGTTATCAATACAATTAAATATGAAATCTAATACAATACAGGATAAAAAGAAATAATACAAGATAGAAAGGAAAGGAAAAGCCTCTTGGTCTTTCGACAACAAACCAAGATGTCGAGCTTGTCCCCAGACGATCAACGTCAACTAACCTGTGCCTAAGAGAACGAAATTTAAAAACATGAGCTTCTAATCATCTCAGTGAGTAACCCAATCTACTATACAATAATAATAATAATAAAAAGGTAAATAACTTAGTTAATTAATTAATAAGAAATAAGTAAATAAATAATAGGTAGTTAAAAAATAATATTTTCTCTCAAAACCCTCACAATTCACTCAGTTGGAAAAGTTTCCTTTTTAAAACATTTTCGCAAAACCCAACATTTTATGTCCCAAAAATCCAGAAAATATTTAATTAATAAGGCAATAAATTAATAATCCAAAAATTTTAGTGAAAAATAATTATAAAAATAAGACTAATAAAAAATATTAAATTGAGAATAAAATATTGTAAACAATTAATACGAAAACACAATAAAATTTACATTAACAAATATGATCCAAGAAATATTTAAATAAATAAAATAAAGCCAAATAATTAATAATAGAACTCAATTTAGATTACCAAAACAATTTAATTTATAAAACATTATTAAAAACACTTTAATTTAAATAAAATTCTAAAATATTTTATGATTAAAATCACATCGTGAAAACTATTTAATGCACCCACTATATACCAATGACATCAACGGTACCCAATGTCCCAATCATCGCCAGACAGGAGATTAAGAGAGAAACCGGCATATGGACTCATGGCATCCCACTGCGCTGCTGCAAATAGGCTTCCTGGCCATGAAGGGGCGGCCTACCCTCGTCCGATGGCAACTACAGGACAACCCTATAAATCACCTGTGCACTACTCACACCCACCTGTGCACTAATCACATCCACCTGCGTGCTAATCATATCCACATATACAAAACACCAATACATGTGTGATGTATCTAAAAATCATAAAATTCATACATTTTCAAAATCTCAAAAATTTCATAAGTACCACAGGGTTTATTCTATCCAATTAATCTTCCTTAGAAACCTTTTGTTCCTTTCAATAAGTTTTCACAGCATATTTTTATTCAATGTTGTCAACTTCAACCAAAATTCTATAGCATGACTCATATCGATTCTCATGATTTAAATGATCATGATTACGATCCATTGAAGAAAAAAAATTAAACAATTAAAAAAAACTCCAATAACCAAAACAAAAATATGAAGGAATAAAAAACACCAAAATATTAAACATCGAAATTTAAATAACCGAAAGGTGTCATTTACTAATTTATAATCAAATGTATTTGACTTATTTGGTAAATAAAATAAAATTAAAAAATTCGTTTTGAATATAAATCCTATTTTACCATGGTTAACAATTATATTTGAAAAAGATATTCCAAAATTTTTTCCACTAATAAAATAAAAATATATTATTTATGTAATTTTTGAATGCCCAAATAAGAAAATATCTTTATAATTTTCCGTATACTCACATTTGTATATTAAAAAGTATTTAATATACTTTAATATTATATGGAAACTTTAATGCATGACATATATGGAGCCTTTGGTACACTTTATATATTTAATACATGTTATGTATGTAGATACATTTTAATTTATTATTTTATAAATATAATATTATATTTTCGTCATAATTATACATTTTAATATTTTTGTCCCAATTAAGACTTTCTTAGTCAAATGTCATATATAATATTATAATAATAAAAATATATATATTTTTGGATATAACTAATAAAAGGTAAAAAATCTCATACCGTTTGAATTAAGTATTTCAATTCGGAATCATATATATGTAGATACACTTATGTGGTAAATAATATTATAATAATAATAATAATATATTTTTGAATATAACCAATTAAAAGCAAAAAATCTCATCCTTTTAAATAGTGGTTACATTTACTCCTAATTCATATTTTGATATGATTATAAACAATAAAGAGAAAAATATATATTTTTTTAATGATTTTGGAGAGAATTTAAATGAATACTGTGATGACACATTACTATTTTTTTATACTGACGTTTTTACTTTCATTTACTAATTTATAACCAAATATATTTGACATATTTGGTAAATAAAATTAAATTAAAAAATTTGCTTTGAATATAAATTCTATTTTACCATATTTAATAATTATATTTTGAAAATGATATCTCAAATTTTTTTTCACTAATAAAATAAAACTATATTATTTATGTAATTTTTTAATGTCCAAATAAGGACATATCTTTATTATTTCTATATAATCATATTTGTATATGAAAAAATATTTAATACACTTTAATATTATATATAGACTTTAATGCATGTTATATATGGAGATTTCAATATACATTATATATTTAATATATGTTATATATGTAGATACATATTAATTGGTTTTCTTAATCAAATGTCATATATAATATTATAATAATAAAAATATATATTTTTAGATACAACCAATAAAAGGTAAAAAATTCTATACTCTTTCAATTAATTATTTCAATTCGGAACCATATATATGTAGATTGACTTATGTAGTCTATAATATTATAATAATAAAAATGCATATTTTTGGATACAACCAATTAAAAGTAAAAAATCTCATACCCTTAAATAGTGGTTACATTTAATACTAATTGATATTTTGATAAGGTTATAAATAATAAAGAGAAAAAGAGATATTTTTTTTTAATGATTTTGAAGGGAATTTAAATGAATACTGTAATGACACGTAGAAATTTTTTTTTTTATATCGACTCTTCTACTTTCAATTATTAATAATTTATAATCAAATATATTTGACTTATTTGATAAATAAAATAAAATCAAAATATTTATTTTGAATGTAATTCTTACTTTACCATGTTTAACAATTATATTCTGAAAATGATATCTCAAGTTTTTTTTACTAATAAAATAAAATTTATTATTTACATAATTTTTTAATGTTCAAATAAGGAAATATTTTTATTATTTTCCATATAATCACATTTGTATATTAAAAATATTTAATACACTTTAATATTATATAGAGATTTTAATGCATACTATATATGGAGACATGAAAACTTTAATGCACGTTATATATGGAGACTTTAATGCACATTATATATATAATACATGTTATATATGTAGATACATTATATTAATTAAAATTAATTTTAATACAAATGTCATGTATAATTTATAATAAAAAAAAGGATAATTTGGGGCACAATCAATAAGAAGTAAAAAACTCATACCTTTTCAATTAATTATTTCAATTCGAAATCATATATATGTAGATACACTTATGTAATATATAATATTACAATAATAAAAAAAATATTTTTTGATATAACTAATTAAAAACAAAAAATCTCATCATTTTAAATAGTGGTTACATTTACTATTGATTTATATTTTGATATGGTTATAAACAATAAAAAGAAAAAGAAGTATTTTTTTTTTAACGATTTTGGAGGGAATTTAAACAAATACTGTGATGACACATGACAATTTTTTTTATACTTACTCTTCTATTTTTATATATTATATAGATATATATATATATATATATATATCTATATATGCGGTAACATATAATATTATATTATATAATACAATAATAATATTATTATTATTATTATATTTTATGATATCATATTTTTCTATTCAAATAAAAAGATCTATGCTAATCTCCATATAATCATATTTGTATATGTAAAAATGATTAAAATATATTCAAGTAAAGAAACTATATAAATGTAAATATATTTTATGTATTTGACTTATTTGGTAAATAAGATAAAATCAAATATTTTATTTATTTTAAAATTGTTACTATATGTAATTTTATCAATATTTTGATAGTTATTATGGATGTTATATTAAAATTAATTTTATATATATCCAAATATATTCCTAAAAGGTAAGACGATAAATAAATAATAATAATAATAAATAAAATAAAAAAGTATGCTTTTGGAGGCAAATTGAAAGAAGGATATGCTGATACGTGGCGCATACAGTTCTTCTTTTATACATTATATATATATATATATGCGGTAACGTGTAATATAATATAATATAATATAATATAATAATATATTTTATGATATTATATTTTTATATTCAAATAAAAATATCTTTGTTAATCTCCATATAATCATATTTGTATATGTAAAAATGATTAAAATATATTTAAGTAAGGAAACTATATATATGCAAATATATTTTATGTGTTTGATTTATTTGATAAATAAGATAAAATCAAATATTTTATTTAGTTTAAATTTATTTTAAAATTGTTATCATATGTAATTTTATCAATATTTTGATAGTTATTATGGATAGTTATATAAAAAATTAACGTAAAAGGTAAGATGATAAATAAATAAAATAAAAAAATATGTTTTCGGAGGGAATTTGGAAGAAAGATATGCTGACACGTGACGCATACGGTTCTTCTTTTATATATTATGTAGATTGGTACTTAGGTTTTGTTTGGTATTAATTTTGGAAATTTTAAAATCAATTATGAAATAATTTTTGATAACTTTAGATGGTTGGTAAAAAGAGAATAGGATTAATTATTTGAGAAATTTACATAGAAACTTATAAAATCAAGTTCTAAGATGATTTTAAAAATTTTACTGTTAAAACAAGTAAATTTAAATATCTAAAATATCTTTAACTAATTAACATAACACCACATTATATTTATCTTTTATTATATCAAATAATCATATTCAAATCAAAACTTTCTAAATAAAAATTCTAATATTAACCATGCATTTTAGTATCTAAATAAATTTAAAATATATATATATATATAAACAAATAATTTTTTGATTGTTAAGCATTTTATATAAAAATTGAAATTTGGCCAAAAAATCAAAAATCATATATTTTAAAGTAATTTTTTTTTATGATTTAGTACATATTATTTAATTTTAGAATAAAAATTATTATAACATAACTATATATAAATCAATATCTTTTTAAAAAAAAATAAATTATATATATCATATCCATTTTAATAATTATAAAATTTATAGCAATTCAATTTAATAAATTATCAAACACCTGATAACTTTTATACCTCACACTACTTTTATTAATATAAATTGTTAAACATTTTACAAATTCTTTTTCAGCACAGCAAAAGCCTGACTTTTTCTCCAGCAGAATTACAATTGATCCTTTGAAAATTTAAACATACCTTATTAGGCTTTAGTTTCTCGTATAACTTCTCTAGTTTAATTATAATTGGGTATATTTTATATGTGGCTCCCAGGCCGATAAGATTTTTTTTTTTCTTGGTGTCTTTTCTTATATCAAATTATTATCAAATCTAATTTACCAAGTACATTATAAGCAACAGGTATAATATTAAATTAGTTTAATATCAAATTTAAACGAATAATTTTACAAAAAAATTTCTAATTTTAATTTGTAAAATAATGCAGCAACTCTATTGCAACCATATCGAGAAGTAAGGAGGTTACTGATGCACGATCCCCTTACATACCCAACTATTCATCAAGAGGTCCAAATCCATTCACTCCCAATATTCTCAAAGTATGTTCTTAGAAGATTGTTACTGAGATTTTTTTGCTAACCAATTTACTAATGACGACATTTTGCAGCATATAACAGGGAATAATAAACTCAAGTGTACCAAAGGGAGTAGCATATCAGCCACTGACCTAAATTATCCTTCCTTTGCTCTTTCAACCTCTACTTCAGAATCAATCACTCATGTTTTTCATAGGACAGTTGCAAATGTCGGGTCAGCACATTCCAAGTATAAAGCTAAAGTGGTTCCCCCCAAAGGACTAAATGTAATCGTGAGCCCTAGTGTTTTATCTTTTACATCTATTGGGCAAAAGCTATCGTTTACCGTCACCCTTAATGGGAAAATAAATGGAGTCATTGCCTCTACTTCTTTGTTGTGGAATGATGGCACTTTCCAAGTGAGGAGCCCCACCATTGTCTATATAGCTCCATGAAATGGTGATGCATGTATGAGAGAATAGATTGATCAGCCAGAGCTGAAGGGAAATTACAAAAATAAGATTTCTATGTACAATTTGCTCTCCTAGAGTAAATTGTGTTATGTGCTGTTTATAAAAAAATTATGTGCTATGGCAGCAATATTATGACAATTTGTTTCTTTTTCATAACTTATTCCACCGTAGCTTGATATATACATATATATATATATATATATATATATATATATATATATATATATATATATATATATATATATATATATATATATGTATTTGCATCCATGGATGGAAAAAAAAAAATCTGGAAATTTATGGTAGCTGCAGGTGTCTGCATTTTCCTTTTTTTGTTTTTGTTTTTTACTTTTTCAGGTGACATAAAGCGTGCGTTAAACAGCCCAAAATAGAGCCCACAGGGCAAACAAGGATGACCATACATGTTGAAATATAAAGGGAAATTTGACCTAATACCTTTATTTGAAGGCCCTCAAAGATATCTAGCCGTTTGGTTTTAAATTTTTTTTGTTTTGCCCCTTATTTTTTTGATATCCCTAAATTATCATTTTCAAATGTTAAAAGAAAAATTAAGATAAAAAGGTGTTCTATTTTTCTGCTGAACCCGAACAAAGTATGAAGAAAAGAGGAAGAGAAAGAGGAAATTCAATTGAGCCAAATAATTCATAGATATTTAGACAATCATGGCAGATGGACAATGCTAAGTAGCATTATTTGATTTGTTGGATTTTATATAGTTTCTACGAGGGAATAAATAAAGTTCAAGAAGCATAATGCAGTTCGAAAGTCAGTTCAAGCGAAAAAAAAAAAAAAAGGTTTGAAAGCCAGTTAGGTACCATAAACATGGGTGTGCGCACATTATAAAAACATGACACATGACCTTTCATGTTTTCATAATTATTTTAGATGAATTTTCAGGTTTCTCAATTAAATGAAAAGCTCACCAAAGCCATTATCAACCTATGTGCAGAAGATAGGAATTAATCAAGGGTTGCTAGTTATGTAATCACTACTACTACTTCCGATTCTCAATCTCACTCTTGATGTTGTCGTACTCCTTCGACTACTCCAAACACCCATGTAAACTCATCCACTTCATCCCTGCCAAAGTAACAATTTATGCAAGCCCTGCACCGATCTTGGAAAGACATTTTTGTTGTAGTCACTGCTTTTTCTTTTTTGCTTTTTTCTTGCTTGCTGTTTGCCTTGGTTCTCCTGCTCCATTTTTTTTCTTTTGTCTTCCTCCTCCAAAATTACAAGGGATATTGAGTTGCAGAAGATGAAATTTAGGATCTAGGGTTTGAGAAAAAACAAGGAAAAAAACCGAAAAAAAAAAGGACTTTCACATTATCTTTAATTTTTATTAAGGGTGGAATAGGTACATCAGGGCAAAACAAAAAAAGATTGAGAATGGGAGGGTAGTTTTCATTAATGGCTTTCAAATATGGGTATTGGGTTGAATTCCCCAAATATAAACTTAGTTTTTGGGTCATTTTATACATTGGGCTTTTTGACTAAACATATATTTGGGCCTTGGGTCATTGTATTGGATTGCGATACTGTTTGTGGGTCCAATTTTAGAATAATCTAGAATTAATGTAAGGGAAAACCTTAAATGTCCACACCACATTTTAGAATCATCCAAAATTAAGAAAGATACCCATTCTTTTTATAATCTATATTTTTACACACCCTTCAATTGTCCTGCCTAAGGAAATATCATATATACCCTTCTAAGACCCTTTCTTTCTCAAACTCACAATCCCTTTGTTTTGTCTTAAGAAAAAGAAGAGAAAGGAAAGTAGGAGCTGCTAGGATGGTTTAGATTTTAATTTGTTGGCTTCCATTGCACTTCAAGAGAAGGAGCCGAAAAATATGGAAGGGTTTGTAGGGATTACTTATTGGGTTGTATTATGTTTTTTTTTTCCATGTTAAATTTTTTATGGGTTATTGAAGAAGAAAAAATAAGAAAAGGCAACTCTCCCCTCCTCTTTTTAAGGAAAAATGGATAAGTTTTAAAATTTATGAACTTATTAGTTGCGTATATATATTTGGTGAATAATATTACTGGATTTCTTTTATTTTGATGATAATCTTTAATTTTATTTGCAAATGGTTAGAAGAGAATATAAAAAAAAAAGAAAAAAAGAAAAAAAGCCATTTCAATTTGAGATTGAAGATGACACATCCTACCCACATCGTAGGGGTGGGGTGGGGTGGGGTGGGGTGGAGAAGGGGCAGAATAGTCTTCCTTGGTTTGGTTTATAAGGGAGAGAGTAGTCTTGCTTGGTTCGATCTATGCCTCACCCTTATGGGAGGAGCAGGGTGGAAATGAGCATGGTAATCTTACTTGATTTTATCTATATTTCACCTACCATAAGCCCCCTCCCTATGGTGACAGGATGTAAATAAAATCGTTTTTCCCATTTTGATCATTTAATGGGGTGTTTGGATAATAATAAAGTTAGTGGGAATTTAAAATTCCTTAGAAAAATGAATTCTTCTCTTGTTTAGATAGTTTTTAAAAAGAGAAATTTGTGGGCCCCAACAGAAAATAAATCTCACAATATGGGAAAGTGAAAGGGAAAGTGAATTCTTCTAAAGAGGTGTCATTTTAAAATTCCCTGAGAAATTAGTTTTACATATTTTTTTAAATATAATTTTATCTTTTAATTTTAATGTATAAATTTATTTAATTACTTATAAATCCTATATTTTTCTATAATTAACCAAACATCATAAAAAGAATCCCAAAGAAACACATTTTTTAGAAACTAAATCCCAAGAAATTAATTCTCATGAACCAATTTCTTTCAATACTTTCCCTTTTATTAAACACCCCATAAGTATAATTTTGTTCTCAACTTGATCTATAAAATTTTACAATGACATCAAGTAAGACTATCTTTTCCCCTACCCACTCCACCCCACCATGAGGGCGAGGTAGTAGCTCTTATGGTAGGAGCAGGATGGAACTAAGCATGGTAGTCCTAATTTTATCTACATTTCACCCTCATAGGCCCCCTCATTATGGGGACAGGATGTAAATAAAATTGTGTTTCCCACTTTGGTCTTTTAGGTATAACTTTTTTCTCAATTTGATCTGTAAAACCTTATGATGACATCAAGTAAGATTATCTCGTCTCCTATCCACTCCACCCCTACCATGAGAGCAAGGTAGTGGTGGGGCGACTATTCTGTCCTTTCCCCATCCCATCCCTACCATAAGGGTGGGGTGTATCATTCAACCTTGGATTGACATGATTTTTTTTTTTATTGTCCCTTTTCTTCATGTCAAAAGAAAAAAGACCATTTTTTTAATTTTTTTTTTCATATTCTTCTCTAACCATTTGCAAATCAAATTAAAGATTATCATCAAAGCTCCAAAACCTAAACTCCAAAACCCAAAAATGAAAATAAAAAAGGAATATTCATGTTAAGAATCGAAAGAGAGAGAGAGAGAGAGAGAGAGAGAGAGAGTAAACCAAGACTTAATGAACTTAGTCGCAGATAGTCTTTCAATGACATATCTACTAATATATATTTTTTTGCCAAACATTTGTTTAATTATTAATGATTAAATTCTCTTTATTGTCAATGATTCCCTCTACTTCTTATCTTTATAACAGTAGCCATGGTTGGACCATTTTTATTGCAGAAAAGAAAAGTAGAAAAGAAGACGATGCCCACAGTAGAGAGAGAAAGCCCCCCCCCCCCCCCCCCAATCCCAACAAATAAGGGTATAAATGGTATTTAATTAGGTAGACCCACTCCATATGGGCAAAATTATGTATTTTAATAGGGAAAGGGCATTTTTCTTCAATTTCCGCCCACGTGGGGAGCTATGACTTTTCCCCATTAATGTATCTTTTGTTGGCAACGCATAAGATGAAAAAATATATATGTATTGAACGTTAATTTAATACAAAAAACTCATTCATAGCATCAAGAAAGACAGAAACACACAAAAAACCTACAACGATTTTACGAGATTCGATCTAGAAAAGATCTACATCCTCGGTGAACTCCATCCAAGAACCATTGCAGCAATTTCTCTTGGTTTTATAAATTCTCTACACCCAGAAACCCCTTTACAACCTCTCTCTTTCTCACAAATGACTCACCTAGAATGATCCTAAACAATACCGAAAGAGAGAGAAATACAATGAGAAAGAGGCTACAAGAAGAAAGAGAAGAACAAGAAGAACAATGGCCTTTGATCGAAAATTAACAGCTTGTGTTTTTCAACAACTCTATTTCTGCAATTACGCCATCCTTTATAAGCTTCCAAAACCGAAAACCAACTTTGCTGAATCACCTAACTAACCTTTAAGTGTAACGGCACCATTTCAAAGGCTAAAGCTAATATATCAGCTGTTGACTTTGGCTCCTTTCAATTGAATCACAACCAGCATACTCCACCTTGATTCAAGTGAGGGGGGAAAATTGTGTGCAAGACTCATTGGACTTCTAAGTTCACTAATTTTAACTTATCATCTAGGTTGCAAGTTTCAAGTTTACTAACTGGAAGCACTTTAGTTCCCATATCTGCTGGATTATATGTTGTTGCAATCTTCTTCAAGCCTATAACTCCTTTATTCACAACATCCCTTATGAAATGGTACTTCACCTCAACATGCTTTGTTTGATCATGATAAATCGGATTTTTACACAAATGAATTGAGCTTTGACTATATGAATATAAGGTAACTTCACCCTTTAAAAGCTTTAATTGTTATAGCAAACCCTTTAACCATAAAGCCTCTTTCATAGCTTCTGCAGTAGCAATTTATTCAGGTTCGGTTGATGATAATGCCACTCTTGACTGTAGCCTAGACTTACAGCTGATACAATTATTGCAAAGTGTAAATACATAAGTACAAGTTGACCTTCTTCTATCTCTGTCACCTGCATAATCAGAGTCTACATATCCTTTGAGAACCACACCTTCTTTACAATGACTAAACATCAAGCCAACATCACAAATCGCCTTAAGGTATTTTAGAAGCCATTGAAGAGCCTCCCAATGTTTTCTTCCCTGATTTGCCATATATCTACTAAGAACACTGATTGCATGATCTAGATCAGACCTCGTACAGATCATAACATACATGACAGACCCAATTGCACTTGCATAAAGCACATTATTCATGTCTTTCTCTTCTTCTTCAGTTGAGGACACAAATTGGCAAATAGCTTGAAATGATTCCTAAGTGGTACATTTATTGAATTTGCAGCACTCATAGAAAACTTAGACAATATTTTCTAAACATAACTTTTCTGATTCAAGAAAAGATGATTCTTCAATCTGTCCTTTTCAATATTCATGCCTAAAATTTTCTTTGCTGGTCCAAGCTCCTTCATGTCAAATTCAACCTTCAATTCATCCTTAATGACCTTGATATTCTCCATACTTTGACCAGTCAATAACATGTCATCTACATATAATAGTAAGTAGACTGACTCATGATAGCTTTCACACTCGTAATACAAACAACTATCATAGCTGCTCCTTTTAGATCCAACTTTTAACACATAAGTGTCAAACCTTCTATACCACTGCCGTGGAGACTGTTTCAATCCATACAAAGACCTCTTTAGCAAGCAAACAATCTCCTTATTTGAGTTTGAGACCTTAAAGCCTTCAGGTTGTTTCATATATATAACCTCATCAAGCTCACCATGTAGAAACACTGTTTTCACATCAAGTTGTTCTAGCTTCCAGTTGAAATGAGCAACCAATGATAAAACCATCCTAATAGTTGTGTACTTTACTATAAAAGAGAAAATCTCAGTATAATCTATCCCATGTACCTGTGTGAATCCTTTGACAACTAATCTTGCCTTAAATCTGATTGGATCAGCACTTGATATCCCCTTTTTCACTCTAAAAATCAACTTGCAGTCAACTACCTTCTGAGTTACAGGTTTAGGAACCAACACCCATGTCTTATTCTTGTGTAAGGACTCCAATTCTTCCAACATAGCTTTATACCACAATTTGGAATGCTTACTCTTCATAGCTTTAGAATAGGACTTAGGTTCCTCATCAGCAAGTTCTTGAAAACATACTAGAGTAAACATAGTGGAGTTAGAAGAAATAAATTTGACCAAAGGTTTTACCACTCTTCTTTGCCTATCTCTTGCCAGCTGATAATTTTGTAGAGGATTAAAGTCATCAGCAGCTGGTTCCTCTTCATTTTCTTGATCTGGCTATTCATCTACAGATTCTGGAAGTTGTATTTCAGCTTCAGCTTCAGCTTCTACTTGGGTGGTTTGGTCATCCTTTGCTTTCATATATGGCTCCACCTCAAATTGAACTAACTTATCTTTGGTACAAAATTCTATCCTTGCATCTTTATCACTCAAGCAAGGCATAATATTTTCATTAAAAATAAGATCCCTACTTATTATGGTTTTAAAACCTTTCATGTCTTTCACCTTTAGTCTATATCCTTTAACTCCCTTAGAATAACCTAGAAAAACACACTTCAATGACCTAGGTTCAAGTTTTCCTTTACTTTGATGAGCATATGATGCACATCCAAAGATTTTTAGCTTAGTATAATCTGCTGGTTTACCTGTCTACATTTCTTCAGGAGTTTTAAATTCTATAGCTGTTGATGGACACCTATTCACTAAATAAGTTGTTGTCATGATAGCTTCACCCTAAAATGGTTTTGGTAGACCAAAACTTAGCAACATACACCTAACCTTGTCTAGCAACGTCCTGTTCATCCTCTCAGCAACTCGATTTTGCTGAAGGGTATAGCTAACTATCCTATGCCTAAGAATTCCAACATCTTTATAGAAATTGTCAAATTCAAAGTTACAAAATTCCAACCCATTATCAGTTCTTAACACTTTCAATTTTTTCCCTGTTTGATTTTGAACTAAAGAATGCCAATGTTTAAATTTAACAAAAGCATCACTTTTATGTTTTAACAGAAAAACCCAAACTTTTCTGGAAAAATCATCAACAATTCAAAGAAAATACTTGTTACCTCCATGTGTAGGTGTCCTGGCTAGTCCCCATAAGTTTGCTTATGTATAGTCCAATATTGAGGTAGCTTTATGTGTTCCTAACTTGAAACTCAACCAATGTTGCTTCTCCAATATGCAGTGTTCACAAAATTCTATCTTGCTGATTTTGTTCTTGCCAAACAGCCTTTGCTTGTTGAGAATCTGAAGACTTTTCTCACTAATATGTCCTAATCTCTTGTGCCAAAGTTGAGTCTCATATTGATTCAAACCCGTAGCTACTGCATTAATCCCAGTTACTATTTTTCCTTGCAAAACATACATCCCATTTCTCTCAAATCCTCTCATGACAATAAGAGCAGCTTTACTAATCTTCATTGACCCATTTTTAGGTTTACAACTAAAACTTGATTCATCCAAGACTCCAAGTGAAATGAGGTTTCTTTGCAACTCAGGAACAAACCTTACATTGCTCAAGGTCTTTATCACTCAATCACTCATTCTAACAGGAATATCCAATTCCAGTCACATTACAAGCTTGACTATTGCCTAACAGCATTTGACCACCATTTAATTTTCAAAAATTAACAAACCAATCTTATCTTGGACACATATGGAAGGTACATCTAGAATCTAGAATCTATTCTTGACTGGTTTGATCCATTGAGACAGCCTAGACATCTCCAATGTCATCCTCATTGTTTTACTACAGCAGCACCTACATTGTCAGAACATTTCTCTCTATTTTCTCTATTTATCCTCTTGTAGCAATCTTTAATGAGATGACCTTCTTTCTGGCAATAATAACATTTCCTCCCTTTATTTCTTGACTTAGATCTAGTCTTGTCTCTAGATTTTCCCCTGAAATTGTTATTATAGCCTTTTGAATTTCTAACAGGATTTCTTCCTCTAGTAATCAGACCTTCCCCACTAGTGTCAGGCCTTTCAATTTTCATTTCCAACTCTTTTGCTCTCAAGGAATTTATGACAATATCAGTGGTCAAAACCTCTCTTCTATACTTAATTGCATTTTTAATATCCTTATAACTATCTGGAAGGGAATTTAACATAATCACAGCATGATGTTCATCAGTGAATTTCTCATTGCAATTAGCCAAATCTAAACCAAACTTGTTAAATTCATCAAGATTCTTTTCTAAATCCTTTGTTGGATTCATCTTGAAACAAAATTTTTTTTTCAGCAAGTATATTTTATTTGGCGGTGATTTAACCAAATATAATTGCTCTAATCTACTCTGAATTTCAAAGGTAGTCTTAGAATCATTTACCTTCCTCAAGATGCTGTCAGGTAGATGTAAAATTATGGTGTTGTAGGCAATTTCATCCATATCTTTTCTCTGCTCTTCCGTGAGACTCTCTAAAAAAGACCTATCCATGGCTTTGGTAACTTTTTTGTTGCACCAGGACTGCCTTCATCTTCTGACTCCATAAAAGGTAGTCTCATTTTCCATTTAAGATCTCTAACTCTACCTTTGACCCCATTAAGCCTTTTGGTTCGTCAATCAGGAATTTTTTCAAACAGATGGTAGGCACACGTTTCTTTCTTGTGAATGAATATTAGAAACTGCTTTGATACCACTATTGAATGTTAACTCAATACAGAAAACTCATTCATAGCATCAAGAAAGACAGAAACACATAAAGATTTTATGAGGTTCGATCTAGAAAAGATCTACATCCTCGATGAACTCCATCCAAAAAGTTCTTGTAATATGAATAAAGATCAAATGCACCATTGCAGCAATTTCTCTTGGTTTTACAGATTCTCTACACCCAGAAACCACACCAGAAACCCCTTTATAAACTCTCTATTTCTCACAAATCACTCATCTAGAATGATCCTAAACAATACCAAGAGAAAGAGAAATACAATGAGAAAGAGGCTACAAGAACAAAGAGAATAACAAGAAGAACAATTTCCTTTGATCGAAAATTGACAGCTTGTGTTTTTCAACAACTCTGTTTCTGTAGTTATGCCACCCTTTATAAGCTTCCAAAACCGAAAACCAACTTTACTGAATCACCTAACTAACCTTTAAATGTAATGGCACCATTTCAAAGACTAAGGCTAATATATCAGCTATTGACTTTGACTCCTCTCAATTGAATCACAACTAGCAATATGTATGCTTATTTTTTAATAATATTATACAATGAAAGGAATAGAAAACAGGGAGTATTTTTAGCAGCTCTCTTTGTAAAAGCTCAAGAATTTTCCATCTTCCATTCTTTCTTCTTCCAACAAAGTGGTATTAGAGCTTTAAAATTATTAGGAAAAAACGACAAATTGAGTGATTCTTTCTAACTTCCTTCTTTAAACAAGAACAATTATGACGGCTGGAGCATTAAAATTATGGCTTTACTAGGAGCTCACAATCTGTGGGAAATTGTGGAGAATAGTTACGAAAAGCCAATAGATACGAAGTTGATCTATTTCAGGTAGAAAGGGATAGCTTGAAGACCACAAGGAAGAGAAATAAGAAAGCTCTTTGTCTAAAGTATCAAGCCTTAGATGATGGTGGATTTAAAAGATTTCAAATGTAACTATCTCTAAAGAAGCATGGGATTGGCTTCAAATCTCATATAAAGGAGCAGAAAATTTTAAGAAAGTTCATCTTCAAACTTATGGAGGTGAATTTGAATTCTTATACATGAATGTAACACCCCGTCCTGAAGTACATCGGAAATTTCTCAAGTTGATCGAAGTTGGTCGGCGTTGACCGAGAAAGGTCATATTTTGACTTTTTGACTCGGTAAGAATTCTAGGTTGACCAAGACACCATTACAAAGTACGCATCGACTCGAGTACGTAGACTAGTAGCACGTCGAAAACGGAGCTACAGTTTGAAAATTATAAGTAAAACAAGTTGAGGTAGGAACTGTCCGAGAGTGCCAGAGTTGACTTTTTATTCTTATAAAATTGAGCTTTAACGTATGTATGGTTGTGAATTATTTGCCGATACGAGTTCGCAGACTGGTGGCATGTCTGATTTGGACATGTGGTTGGAAAGTTACGAACCTGTAAAGTTTTTTCCGAGACAGCTGTTACTATTCATCAATATGTGTATGCGTGAACAGCGACACCATGTATAACATTATAAAGGGTGCCATGTATCACGACAAGAAAAAATGCCACATTTCACACAATTAAATATTACATTATTTTATTATTATTATTTTATTATTTTATATTATATTATTATTTTAATATTATTTTATTTATTTAATTATTTATTTTCTTTTTCTTTTCTTCTCCCCCATGTGGGAAAAACACCCACGGGCCCCTCTTCTCCTTCCTTTTTCTTCCTTTTCTTCTTCTTTCTGGAACTCTCTCGAGCTCTCCCTCTCTTCCTCCCTGCCGGTCATCCTCCTCTTTGTGCTACCATCAATGCCGGTCGGACTGAGCATCACCACCATGCCCAGCTGACGACCCATCACCACAACAATTCCATGGTGCTCACCGTTTACCGAGATGGTGGGAGACGGGCCGAAAAACACCATAAAATCCGACGGCTAGCTTCCTTTCAATGTGGTGCATTTTGGCTGTTTCCGGTCAACTTCTGGTCCTCTCTCACTAATCTAAACCTTTTGAAAACGATGGTGATCCCGTTTAGCTCAATTTGAACTCGTTTGTGGCGCACCAAGAGGACACACTTGACAGCATTTTCTGATAGAAATTCCGACCACCGTTGACGAGTTAAGCTAAGTTAATTTAAATATTGGTAATCTATGTCTCTCAAGCTTCTATTTGATATATAATATCTCAATTGTTTGTGGGTATTTAGAATTTTGCTATTTCTGGGGTAATATCATAATTGTGGTGAAACTTGAATAAATTATAAATATATGTATACGTGTATGTATATATGTGTGCGTATGTATTGAAAGAATGAGGGCAAGGTTAATCAAAAGAAAACAAGGTATGAAGGATTGAAATTGATTTGGAGTGAAGGTGTATCTCGGCTTTGATGTAATAAGCTGTTGAAAAATTTGTAACAAGGCCGGTTTTGGTGTTCTCTTGGTTTCAAATGGAAACTAAGGTATATTTCTCCAAAATTCAATATATTCATTCATGGAACTGTAATACATATTTATAGCATACAAAATAGGTGTGAAGGCACACCATGACCGGTTTTAAGGACCAATACAAACAAGTCCTTCATGGTGAAGCAAAACAACACGTGTAAAGTAACTTTGCCACATGCATCATGGTTGGTTGACAAGTGTTGCTGCCTCATTAGTTGCTTCATGGTGAAGTAGTCCTCATGCATGATGACACATGTCCTTCCATGCATTTTTTGAGAGAAAGGCCGAATGGTGAAGCTCCATGTCACCAAGTAGCTTCCATGTCACCATCCTTGTCACCAAGGTGCTTTCCATGTCATCTAGATGCTTGGTGTTTCTTAAACCCTAATTTGGCTAGTATACTTTAAACAACATATTTTGGTGTCTTTGTGCACCAACTTATCTAGCCTAGATTACACAATTTGCTAGAATTAAAATACAAACCAAATATGAAACAAACTAGGTTAATAATTTCGGCCAAGGCATTTCAGCTTTTACCTTGCCTTGGTCTCTGTTTTGCATGTTTCATGGCTAACACTTGCCATGATTCTCTAACACTCCTCCTTGGCAATGTTAGGTATGATGTGAAGAAGACTCCTAAGCATTTGAAGTCTTTCTTTTGGCAATGGTTTTGTAAGAATGTCGGCCAGCTGGTCTTGTGTTGAACAATGCATCAAACTAATTTCTTTATTTCTTTCAGCCTCACGGATGCTCTGGTATTTCACAGGGATATGCTTGGTTCTTCTGTGTTGTATAGGATTTTTGGTTATGGCTATGGCTGAAGTATTGTCACAGTACATGGTGGTTGCATTTGTTTGCTTGCAACCTAAGTCATCAAGAAATTTCCTTAGCCAAATTGCTTGGTTTGATGCAGCTGCTGCCGCGATGTATTCAGCTTCTGCTGTTGATTGTGCCTTGGTTCCTTGCTTGTGTGAGCTCCATGGAAATGAACCTGAGTCAAACATAAACAAGTATCTAGAGGTGCTCTTCATGTCTTCCAAGCTACCTGCCCAATCACTATCACAATAGCCAACCAACTCACACATGTTGCCATGCTTGTATAGAATTCCAAGGTTGGCCGTGCCCCTTACATACCGTAGGACTCTTTTTGCAGCTTGGTAATGGTTTTGAGATGGTGCATTCATAAACCTTGATAGCACACTTACAGCATACATAATATCAGGTCTTGAAGCACACAAATAAAGCTAGCTTCCAATTAAGCTTCTATAAACCAAAGCATTCACTTTCTCACTTCCATCTTCACGTTCGAACTTGGCATTTTGTATTATTGGTGTATCAACAATCTTTGCATTTTCTAGTTGGAACTTATCAAGCAAATTCAAAGCATATTGTTCTTGAGATAAAATTATACCTTTACTTGTTTGCTTGATCTCCAATCCTAGAAAGTAATTCATCAAACCAAGGTCGGACATCTCGAAGGTTCCCTTCACTTTGTCTTTGAATTCTTGAATGCCTTCGATATTGCAACCTGTTATGAGCAAATCATCTACATAAAGAGAGATTACCATTGCATCTTCATGTGTGTTAGCTTTGATGTTGAGGGTAGGCTCATTATCACTTCTAGGAAAGCCTTCATGAGTGAGGTAGTCATCAATTCTTGCATACCAAGCTCTTGGAGCTTGTTTGAGCCCATACAAAGCTTTATGAAGCTTGTACACTTTCTCCTCCTCTCCTTCTATGATAAATCCTTCAGGTTGCTCAACATATACTTCTTCTTCTAATATACCATTTAGAAAAGCTGATTTTACATCCAAATGGTATATTTTCCAAGATTTGTTTGCTGCATATGCAAGTAGAAGCCGAATGGTTTCATGTCTTGCCACCGGTGCAAAAGTCTCCATATAGTCTACACCATATTGTTGAACGTAGCCTTTAACAACCAGCCTTGCTTTGTGTTTGTTCAAGGTGCCATTAGGGTTTAGTTTAGTTCTAAAAACCCATTTAACACCTATCACATGTCCTTTCTTTGGTCTCGGCACTAAACTCCAAGTTTTGTTCTTGTTAATCATGTGAAGCTCCTCCTCCATTGCAACTTGCCATTCTTTGTGTTGTGAAGCATCACTATATGTTGTAGGATCAGGTGTTGCCATCCTTGCACTTGCATAAAGTTCTTCAATTGATTTGTGTCTCTCTTGCCCACATAATCTTCATTGGCCGGGTCATCATCATCTTCATCATTATTTTCAACATCAAAATCACTTTGATCGGTGGAAGGAGTTCTTGATTGAATATAAGTTTTTGCTTCCACTTTATGCTCCTTCCAATTCCAATATGAGTTCTCATCTATTATAACATCTCAAGAGACAACAACCTGCATCTTAGATACATCAAAGATTCTATAGCCTTTTGAAACCGAGCTATAGCCTACAAGAACACCAATACTTGCTTTCTTATCAAGTTTGGTTCTTTTGGAGTCATGGACATGCATGTAACAAATACTTCCAAAGACTTTTAAGTGAGCAATTGAAGGTTTAAAGCCATAACATAATTCATGTGGTGTTTTGGATGCAATTGCCTTACTTGGAAGTCGGTTTAGGAGGTATACACTTGTATTAGCTGCTTCGGCCCAAAATTTCTTTGGCAAGCACTTCTCAAACAGCAAGCATCTTGACATCTCCATGATTATTCTATTCTTCCTTTCACTCACTCTATTTTGTTGTGGTGTGTATGGAGTGGTGAGTTGATGTATGATGCCATTTGTCTTGCAAATATCTTGGAAAGTTTTGGATATGTACTCTCCACCATTGTCGGTTCTAGTTACCTTGATGGTTGTTTGTGCTTGATTTTCAACAAGTGTTTTGAACTGTTCAAATGTGGCTGCAACTTCTTACTTTTGTTTGAGGAAGTAGATCCAGCACTTCCTTGAATAATCATCAATAAAGATGATAAAATACTTCCTCCCAGCATGTGTTACTTCATTCATAGGTCCACACAAATCCGAATGCACCAATTGTAATTTTTCTTTTGCCTTGCCGATTGTAGTCAAAGGAAATGGTTGTCTTTTGATTTTGCCAAGTTGACATGTTTGGCAAACAGCATCATCTCCAAGGATTTGTGGTAAGTTCTCAACAATTTGTTAAGTATGCATCTGCTTCATGGTGGCATAGTTGTAGTGGCCGAACCTTCTATGCCATAGCTTTGATTCTTCATGGATTTTGGTATTCATAGCCATTTGATTTTGTTGATTAAAATCAATTACAAGGCTATTATCTTTCATATGGACAAGTAATACAATTTTTTCATCCTTAGATATTTCACAACATTTATCTAAGAACTTCAAAGTATATCCTTTTTTCATAAGTTGAGGCACACTAAGTAAATTTTCGGACAGATTTGGTACAAATAAAACATTGGTAATTTGAATTGTACCTTTTGGTGTTTTAATGACCAAATCTCCTTTTCCTTGTGCCTCCATGATTTGTCCATTTGCTGCCCTGATTTTTGTTGCAATTCTAGGGTTTAACTTGACAAACAAGTCCCGGTTGTTGCACATATGATTTGTGCACCCGCTGTCCAAGATCCATGAGTCTTTAATTGAGCTTGCAAGGTTGCAAGTTGCTGTGAAGGTATGTGCATGCTCACCACTTGCCTCTTCGGGTTCATGAGCATGTCTAGCTTCTTGCCTTTGGTTCCTTTACCGGCAAACTCTTTCCATGTGACCGAATTGCTTGCAAATTTTGCATTGAGCATTCGGTCTCCACCAGCATATCTTAGTCGTGTGTCCTTGCTTTTTGCAAATTATGCAAGGACCATATGTCATCTTGTTCTCTCTTTGGTTTGTTGTTTCCTTGCCTCTATTTTGCCTTTGGAAAGGCCTTGGTTGCTGGATTGATTTACCTTTGTTATTTGCTGTAAGGGCTGCTTCACTCGAGCTTGATTCACCTTGTAGCCGAAGACTCCTCCTTTGTTCCGTGGCTTGCAAGGCATTGATCAATTCAGCAACTGTGAGTTGTGTAAGGTCTCTTGTCTCCTCCAAAGTTGAGATCTTTGCTTCATACTTCTCTGGAAGGCATATAAGGATCTTTTCAACAATCCTTTGATCTGGTAAAAACTCACCATGCAACCGGATTTGGTTGACAATCTTCATAAGTTTGTTGGAACAATTTGAATTCAAAACTTCATAGAAAAGAGTTTCAAAGACAATTCATAGATACAATTCAACATTTCACAAACAGTTCAGTCTCACAAAAGCTAATCCAATTATTTCCTTCACAAAATTACAAAGAAAGAACAAAATTTATAGTCTAGTTATGCAATCACACTTTATCCATCCACATCCAATGAGAGTTTAAGAGAAAAGAACAACTTACCTTAAGTTATTGCAGCTTTAAACACAGGCCACAGAGCCACCCACGAGCATGACACAACCACAAGCCACGGACTTGCCTCACCTTCAATCCTTCAACTTGAATGGCCAATTTTCTCTTTAATATTAAAATCCAACAGTCATTAAACATTTAATATTTCATAATTGAAGAGATAATCAAATAAAAATATATAATTTTGAAATAATGATTTCTTAGAACTTAAACCATAAAAGGAAAAAATTGGGGAAAATGGAAATTTGCAAAATTACCTTAGAATTAACGTGATCGTTGGTGACTAGATGATGTTAATCGAGGCTTTTGATGGTCTCACAGCTACCGGCCCACCGTAGAGTAATGATGTCCAAGCTAGGGTTTCGGACAGCTACCTTAAGCTGAGAATGGATAGATTGGAGAGTGAGAGAGTGAGAGTTAAAAAGATAGAGAGAGAGAGAGAGATTGAATTTTAGAGCAAGAAATAGAGAGAGAAAGAGAGAGAGAGAGAGAGAGGGAGTGAAGAGATCTGCAAGAGAGATGGTGAGTGGTGATCGAGAGTGACAGCTAGGGTTTACCAGAGACAAGAGAAGAGATTGAAAGAAGAGGGGAGACGAGAAGAGAACTTTCGAGACGAGTTTGAGCCGAGTGAGAGAGTGATTTTTTTTTGTTTAATATCAAATATAAAATTAATAAATTATAAACATATTATTATTATATATATAAAATTGTAATTATATATATTTTTTATAATATTTAAAGTATCCGGTTCGGTTCGGACGGTCTGATGATTTTTTAGTATTAAAACCGACACTCGAATCGAACCGTCTCCTTCTTCGTTAAAGAATAACCGAACCGCCCAACCAATCCGATCTATAGGCGTTCGGTTCGATTGGGTTGACCGGTCCAACTTGGTTTGACCAGGTTTTTTCCCACCCCTAACTATGACGGGGAGGTTAAAGAAAGAAACTTGTAAATGGTTACCTTGGCATCCCAAAGGTGTTGATGCTAACAAATAGTCATCCTGGCCATTGAGGGGGGTAGCTGATACTCATTGTGCAAAATACTTGCCAACTCTTAGGTCCATGGCTCCCAGAGGAAGACCATATGTACTTGCATGCTAATTAACAAATACAATACAGAATACTAGTATTGTGAGCATCTAAAACCATAAAATCATAAATATCACGAATATCAAAAATCTCATAACATGCCACTGGGTTTAGTACATCTTTCTAAACTCATAAAATTCCATTTCCTTTTAAACCATCATCATAAATCTATCAATTTAAATATATCAATTTTTACCACCATAAAACTAAATCCATAAATATTTAAATGCATAAATATATTTTTAGCACAATAATTTAATACAAATATTTTTCTCAAAACTTAAAATTAATTTATACAAAAATTACATTAAATCACATAAAATCCATATGTAATTAAATTCACATAAATACATTTTAATATGCATAATAAATTCAACAATAACATTTAACAACAATTTAACAATAATTTAAAACCATAATTTCTTTAAAATCAAAATATAAATTTGATGCAACACAGATATTCAAATCAACATAAATTGGCATCATAAATTTAGATAGTAATTTTCTATAAATATTAAACACATAATATTTTTCAGAAATCGAAATAACACAATATATATATATATATATATATTTTCACAGCCCCAAGATAGTTTTTGAAAAGGGATCACTCACCTCAAATGAGTAGATTACTTAAGATCCTCCACAGGATTGGTCCCATGGTTTACATAGGTGCCTCTTGGAGATTGGTGGTGGCTGGGATCTAATTGGAAAGCTTGGGAACCAACTATCCTCGAATCTTTCAATCCATTAAGTTTTGGATGAAATGGACCCTAGATTTGGATTCAGGAAGTCAAAATAGGAGGGATAAGTCAGTGGTCATGTCAAAAACTTGTCAAAACTAAGGTCTACAACAAGCCACCGCAATCGTTGATAAACGTCATTAATATCGGTGGTCGTCGATAAACATCGTTAATATCGATGCGTTAGGTGGCCGATGGCCTTGAAATTTCATGGGAAGGTAAACAGGAGAGTACGCTTCACATTGGTGTGGTAATGTCAAAATAGGTAACCGGATTGAGAGAAATTGGTCGATGAATTAGTCAGTGCCACCATTTGAAAGTGCCTTGATCCTGGCACATTGCTAGCCTATTGGCCATGAAACTTGGCCGACTGATCGATCTTAAGGTGCCCGACTTAGTGGTTCGACGTGTGAACATTGGTGGTGGTCAGAGCATGGAGGCTGGTTTCTCTCTCCTCTCTTTCCTTCTCTCTCCTTCTTTCTCCTTCTTTCTCCTTCTCTCTCCTCCTTCTCTTTCCTCTCTCACACACCTCTCACCTAATAAAAATCACCCGTGGGTGCCATTGCACACATGGGATTGGTTAAAAGCTTGACATGTGGCACAGTATCACTGGGCACTGTGCACACATTTTTCACACACACAGAGATTGATACATGGTAAACGGAGTTTCGAAAAACTTCATCGGTCCATATTAATCAAATGTTCAAGTTAAGTGTGCTACTAGTCTATGAACTCGTATCAATGAGTACTTTACAATCATATACAAGTCAAAACCAAATTTTACAAGAATAAAAAGTCAAACATAGTACCATTCGGACAATTCGGACCTCAATTTGTTTTGCTTATAACTTTTGAACCACAACTCCGTTTTTGATGTTCTATTAGTCCACGAACAAGGGTCAATGCATATTTTGCAATGCTGTCTAGGTCAATATGAAACTACATCCAAAACAAGAAGTCAATGTGGGCCCCACTCAACCAACGCTGGTCAACTCAGTTAAACTCGATTAACTTGCAAAAATTTTCTGTGTACTTCAGGTCAGAATATTACATTCTAGATCATTATTTGCCTTCATCAGTAGTGCTTTTGTAACACTCCATCTCCACTGGTAGACCTACCACTCCTTACCGACCCAATTTTGCTAGTACACTCGGTATGAAGTTCTTTTTATTTTGAGTTTGTTAGGAGATCATCCATTTTTAGACTACTCTCACCTGGGCACACTTAACTTTGGAGTTTCTTTAAACATTTAAGCCAGCCACTCTAAAAATGCTTTGGTGTTATAAGAGTAACTATCATTACATTTGAACATCATACTCAAGCAAAGTAGGATTGGATACCAACTAGCCTACTAATTCCTCTTGCACCCATCCACATTGGTTATTACAATCCACTTTGGGTCAACATTCTCATTGGCACACTTCTGATTGGGTTCAAGTTCTAATACCATCTATAACAACTTACCTCTATTGACGGACCTATCACTTTCTGCAGATATCGTGACAACTAGTGTGGGTAGATGCGGGGTATTGATAGGCTATTTATGAGATCCCACATCGGTTAGAAAGTGGAACAAAGCATGCCTTAAAAGAGGGTGTGGATACCTTTCCCTTGCGACGCGTTTTGACAAAACCGTACGGGCTGGGCCCAAAGCGGACAATATCGCATGCGGGTGGACTGGGCTATTACAGTTGGTATCAGAGCCAGTACCCGGATCGGTGTGCCAGCGAGGACACTGGGCCCCAAGGGGGGAGGATTGTGAGATCCCACATCGGTTGGAAAGGGGAACGAAGCATGCCTTAAAAGAGGGTGTGGATACCTTTCCCTTGCAACGCGTTTTGACAAAATCGTGCGGGCTGGGCCCAAAGCGGACAATATCGCATGCGGGTGGACTGGGCTGTTACACTATTTGGTGTCCAATCTCACATCTGTTGAGTGTGGAATGAGAGATGATTCAAATGTAAATATAGTCACTATCATAAGTCTAGTGCCTTTTTAGAGTGGTTAACTTCAAGGTTCGAAGGAACTACGAAGTTAAACATGCTCAAGTGGGAGTAGTCCAAGGACGTGTAATCTACTGTGAAGTTCTAAACAAAAAATCACATACCAAGTGCAGTGGTTAAATTAGAAACAATATCAACAAAGAGTGATAGGTCTACTAATGAAAGCGAGGTATTATTTGTGGTATCAAAGTTTGCACCGGTTGAAAGTGTGCCACCAGGACACTGAGCCCTAAAGAGGGCAGATTTTGGTGAGCACTGTAACCTATATTGCCTTGGTATGAAATGGGAGTTGATTCAAATATGAAGATAGTTAGTCTCATAATGTTGAGGCTTGTTCCAAAACAATTGGCTTTAGAGAGTATTTTAGGATGGATGGTCTCTTAGAAAGCTCTAAACAAAAAGCCTCATACTGAGTCTCGCCTGAGCACACTTAACTTTAGAGTTCTTTCAAACCCTTAAGCTAACTACTTTAAAAAAATCTTAGTGTTATGAGAGTGACTATCATCAAATTTGAACCATCATTATGCCACACTCAGACGATGTGAAATTAGATATTAGATAATTTGCCCGTGCTTCTTGTACCCGTCCACACTGGTCATCATAGCTTTCAAGTCTAAAGTAAACTCCTTTAACTCCAATATTGTCTCCTCATCTTTGTTTTTAGTAGTTTCGGCCTCTTCAACTCTCCTTTGTGTGCTGTCCAACTCAATCGCTAGGTTTTTTGGCCTTGTGCTATGCCTTTTCTATAGTAAGGTTTGCCATCAACTCATACTTTGAGTGTTGTCCAGCTCAATTTTCAATGCCTTAGCCTCAACCTATGCCTTTTCTGTCAGAACCCGTCCAAGATCTTTTATCGGAATCCTAGAGAAACCATGATCCCAGGAAAATCCTATCAGACCTTCATATGGAAAATCCGACAGAATCTCCCCTAAATGTTGAACTTACCTCAAAATTTCCTACATAGAAAACACATTGCTATAAGCACCACCTTATTCCTCCCACCTTATTACAATTTGATTCCACAATTTCCAGCACTTCGAATAACAAACAGAGAACAAGTGAAATATCAATTGAATAAATCTTGTACAGTATATTATCTACAATTAAAAATAGAATTTCTTACGGTACAAGATAGAAAATTTGCAAGATGAAAGGAAAAGAAAGGAAAGCTTCTTGGAGTGCAGCAATGAACGAAGGCGTCGAACTCGCCCCGGACGATCAACATCTACTAAGCTAGGTCTAGAGAAATGAATTGAAACACATGAGATGCTAATCATCTCAGTGAGTGACCCTATCTACGATAATAATAATAGTCATATAGCAATGTAATAAATTTGGCTAATTAATAATATTAGGAAATAATATTTTCTTTCAAAATCCTTACAATTCATTTAGTTGGAAATGCTCCCTTTTTAAAAAGCCTTTCACAAAACCCAACATTTTATATAACCCAAAAACCAATAAGGTAATTTACCAATAAAACAAATAGAATACAAATAATTTTAGAATCTAAAATTAACACTTCGAGATTAATATAATAACAAATAATTGAATTTATAATAATTATCATAAGATAAAATACAATCACAAATAAATTAACCAAGCCAACATTTAATTTAACATATAATCATGACATTTATTAATCAAGCGAAGGGAATAATCAAGGAATATTAATAAATAAAATGCAAATAATATGGAACAAATCAATTTAGTAATAAAAGGGTTTAACGTAATACAAAAATTGATTTCAATAAATAGTTTATAAACTTTATGCTCAATAATTTAATAAAATAATACGAGATACCATAGAAAATCTTTTAGATAAATGTTAAATTTATCTAAGCCTTGAAAACATGGTAAAATATATTTTTGGACACAATTTAAATAAATAATAAAAGCACAATTAAATACTTTTAATTTCAAATATAATTTTGAAAAGTTTTAATTTTTGAAAATCGGATCGGGAAAATAACTTGACGCACACACTATATACCAGTGATGCTCAACGATGCCTAGCATCTCAAAGCACTACTTGATGGGAAGATTAGAGAGAGAAACCTGCATCCAGGCTGCCCTGGCGTTCCAGCAATGCCAATGCTATAAACCTCAATCCCAGCCATGGAAAAGGTCGGCTATGGCCAATATCATACTTGCCTACCCTCGGTCTGATAACAACCACGGGAGAGTATAAACCTGTGTGCTCATCACACTCCATCCGTGGGCTAATCACATCCACAAATACAGAACACCGATACTGCGTAATGCGCCTTAAAAACTATATAAATATATATATATATATATATATATATATATATATATATATATATATATATATATATCATTTTCAAATACCAAAATCTTAACATTACCACTAGATTTAATATCTCTCTCCACATCCATAAATTCACGTTAAAATCTATTATAATTTCATTGATGCAAATATACCAAAATCTCAGTGGCATAAAATCAACCCATAATCATAAATCCAACGGTATATATATATATATCCAAAATTTTCCAATACCATAAAATAATTTTCGAAATTCACCTCAATGTATAATAAATTTATTTATTTATTTTTCTTTAAATCCGTGAAATCAATCCGCTCAAAAATAATATTTAAGCCCCATAAAATTTATATATTCTTAAATCCATGCAACAAATTTATTATGCATCAAAATCCCAAAATCTTCTTAACAACAATTTAATAAAAATTAAATTCGAATTTCCTCAAAATCAAAATATAATTCATATGCAGATATATTTTATTCTACCCCAAATATTAATGGCAGCCATACATATATTGAAACTCACCATAAAAGGACAATATATATTCAAATGGAAATACATTTAAATATTAAACACAATTTATTTTCCATAATTTCAACAATATAAAATATATATGTATAATTTTTTTTAGCCCCAAAATAGATTTTGAAGGTGAGTCACTCATCTCTAGCATGCAATTCAATTAAGATCCTCCACGAGACCAATTCCACAATTCACATATGTTCCTAAAACATCAAGGTCAAACAAAACCCACTAAAATAATATTTTAATCGGGTAATTTATAAAAGTGTACCAGAGGAATTAACATAAACAATTTCCAAAATTCACAAATGATATACAAAATCGAAGCTTACAATGCGAGGATTAATTTCCAAAGTGATTTAAAACCTCAATTCAAATACCAAAATATTTAAATACCACAAGTTTATTCATGAACTCAATAGAATTGCCAAACGTTTAAAATATTAACAAAAGTCATATAAAATGATAACACATATATGTAAAAGCAGATCCTCATGCATCCATAGAATGAACATTCAAATCAAACGATAGGTATAAGTAAAATAATCAAACCACATATATATATATATATATATATTATACTATATACCCAAAACATTTTTAAAACTAATAACCACTCACAATACTGTAGATGCTCATGTCTGCTCCTCTACAGGATCGCCTCCAGGCTCAACTCGAGTGCCTGTAATATAATAAAATATTCTTCAGGCTCCAAGCGACTAAACCAGAGACACTTGTATAATCCAAATGTCTCAAAATAATTTACAGTACTACAAAATTGCATAAGTTGGACACCGGACAGTCCAATTATACCGCGTGTCCTTAGGACCTGGTACCTAAAATTGGGGATTTTCACCCGAAGCCTAATATTTCAAAATCGAACCACCTAATGGGTCCTAATAATATCCAATTTCACTAATTCAACTTCAATTTTAACTAATTTGACCAATTTTGTCCAAACATAGTCCCTAACTTATCCGAAAATTAACTAATTGATCCAAAAATGGAAAAATTATCAAAAGACCTCCAAAATTCACAAAATTTATATTGACGAAAAGCCCAAGAGACAAGGAACTCATCAGTATGCTCACCTTGGTCCAAAGTTTCCTCCGGTGGCCGAAAAACACTGTTGAAACATTGGCCGAACTTCCTATTGTCGGATCTTTCAAACGGTGAGGAATCTGGACAAAATAACCACGGAAATGAGCTTAGAGGGGTCAAAAATAGTGGAAAAGGTTATGGGTTGGCCTGAAACGGCCAAGAAATGACAAAATCTGACGACCCACCTCGCCAGCCACCGCAGACTTTGCCGGGCCGATCTGGGCGCGTCCAGCCACTTCTTACCGTGAAATTTCATGACTGAGCTTGCCTTCAAGTGATCTTTCTAGTTGGCTAGCACGTGTAAGTGGTGATTGGTCGGAAATGGGCAAAAAGGTGGTGATCCGGTTCGACGGTAAACGGGTCGAAACGACCAAGTTCGGACCCACGGGTCTGAGGAGAGAATTTCTTGGGTTTTGGGGAAGAAATGGGTATTTTGGGCTTTGTTTTCTATTTGACACGCTTACCTAGGCTTATATAAAGCCTTGGGTCACTAACAGACAAAAACTGGGGACTGGCTTGGACACTAATTTAAAACTTATGCTTAAAATTTCTCAGAACCATAACTTTTTATCCGTAACTCAGAATTTGGCGTGCCGCCAGTCTATGAACTCGTATCGACGAGATCTACACAATGGTACCTTAGTCAAAACAAAAATATTGGCTATTGAAAAAGTCAACTTGAACCCATATATTGTTCACTTGGTCAAACTTGGTCAAACTTAGTCAATTTGGTCAAACTTGTTTAATCATGTATATTTTTTGGTACGGGGTGTTACATAATATCCTTGGATCTCACAAACTGTTGGGAGTTGGAGGCAAAAGGACCCCAGATTTGGATTTAGAGAGGTCAAATTAGTGGGAAAAGGTAGGTGTGGTGATCGGGAACTCGCCAGAGGTGGGTTTTCCAGCGAGTCACTGTGGTCATCAGAATCCACCACCGCCGGTGGTGCATCCAGTGGCCACTGGCCTTGAAATTTGGTGAGGAGGTAGATCTAGTGATGAGTAAGCCAATGGGACTGGTGTGAAGCAAACGAAAGTCTGGTTTAGGAGAAATCGGCCAGAGAAGGAATCAGCACCGCCGCCAAAAATTGCCTCGATTCGGGGGCATTGGCTGTTGGTTGGCTGTGAAATTTCGGTGGCTGGCCAAAAATGAGGTGGGCCACATGGTGGTCTGGTGCATGTGGCTAGGTGGTGGTCGGAAGGTGGTCAATGACGTAAGACCAATCCTCCCTTTCTCTCTTCTTTCTTTCTCCTCCTCCTTCTCTCCCCCCTCTCCCCCTTCTCAACCAATCAAAATGCCTATGGGTGCCACTGTTCACCCATGGGTTGGCCCAGTTTTGTGACACATGGCATCACTGTTCACACACTCTCACATATTGATGAATAGCAAATGCTGTATCGGAAAAACTTCACGAGTCCATAACTTTCAAACCACATGTCAAAATCAAGCGTGCTGCTAGTTTGTGAACTTGTATCGATGAGTACTTCACAACCATACATGAGTCAAAGCTCAATTTTACAAGAATAAAAAGTCAACTTGGACACCTTCGGACAGTTCAAACCTAAGTTTGTTTTGCTCATAACTTCCAAAACACAGCTCTATTTTTGACGTGCTACTAGTCTACGAACTTAGGATGATGCATACTTCATAATCATGTGTTGGTCAATGCAAAATTCCATCTGAATCAAAAAGTCAAAGCTTGACCCCTCTCAGTCAATGACAGTCAAACCCGGTCAACTTTAGAAAATTCCAATGTACTTTGGGACGAAATGTTACATTTTCAATTATAATCTTTGCCACCAAAGCATCGCTTTTATTTTATAGCTAGAACCTGATTAATTTTGCTCCTAAAATCAAACTGAAATATATTGGGCACAAGAAAACCTAATTACACTATTAGCATGTGATTCAGACTGCTAAAAACAAAATTTATAAAAAATAAAAAATGAAGAAATCTGTGATATTATAGAAGGGAGTGTTCCCCATACAAAATTTTATTACAAACAGCCTAAACCTTGTAACTTATCTAATCTAACCATTTATATTAGCCTATTTAAAAACCCTTAAATCTCACTATTTTATATTTAACCTATTTTACCGCTGCCAAAACATTCTTTTCTCTCTTTTAATTGAATCCCGACCATATTCTATCTCTTCAACTTTGACTTACATTTATATATATATATATATATATATTTATACTATTTTACATATATATTTCTTGCTGAATGGTAGGTGACAACGGCATAAATACATTGTAAAACACATACATCTCTTAGAAGTCATTGCACTTTTTTAGTTTTCATACAAAAAATACTGCTTTTGTTATAATTTCCTCTTATTTTGTTTGTTTGTTTTCCTCAACCAATAATAATAAAAAAAGCTTCATATATATATGTGTGTATATATATATATTTTAAAATCTTCATGATTTTATAGATTTTATTTTCCTAAATACCAAAAGTGATTTTTTTAATTATTTATTTTTTTTGGTAAACAACGTGGATTGTAAATTATCACATAGGGAAAAAAAAAATCTCTTTTTTGTAAAATTTTAGAGAGGCCTTACCTGGTTAATGTTGTGGAAGTAAATATATTTTTTGGTTGCCCGAATTGTTAATTTGTAAATCGAATATTTAGGGACTTAATTAGAAGGGAGAGAAATAATGTTTTCAGTGTATTAAATTAGTTGGTTGAAAGATAGAGAGATTAAGAGTTTTTAAATAAGCTAATGTAAACTGTTAGATTATCAATTAGAAGGCTTAGATTATTTGTTAAAATACTTTGTCACCTGTCAATTTTCCTTAAGAAAATAAACCCATTCTACTAATATCATGAATAAATAGGGGAAAATATTTGTTCTTATCAAGTGAACTTGGATTGATTGGACCCCACACGTCCGTATAAGTGTGCTTCAGTGGCTTTTTGGCTCTTGTAATTTTTTCGAAAGCTTTTTAGAAAGTGCTTCCCTAGTAAACATCCTTCACACAATAAATTTGGGTGATTATTGGTGATAAACCCTTTATCATTTGTTTCTTGGGTAGCAACTCAGTCCTCCAAAATTAAGTGTCCAAACCTCAAGTGCCAATGCCATGATGAATTGTTGCACATGCTTTCAAATGCTTCATAACATCATTCTTTAAATTCAATTTAAAGAATAAAAATAACAATAAAGGAAAAATAATATTCTATATATTTCACTGTGTGGTTATTAAGATGAATCAAGCTATGCGTACATGCTATATGTCCTGTGTATAAATAGACAGTAGGAGTTTGCTTTGCAAAGAAAGAAATAATATCACTCCTGTAATATAGCCTACAAAATAGCCTGAATACTACAATATAGCTATAATAAAGAGAGTTGACTATATACAATTTTATTCTTAAAATAGTTCCTCTAATTTTGGTTTTTATTTCTCTTGATTACTATTTCCTTTTTGAATTTGTGTTGACCCGTGACATGTGGGGTAGAGATATTATTTGATGGATTTCCATCATCATCAATTGGATCACGCATGCCTCTATCCTTGCTTTCCTTTTCTAAACAGGTTACCTTATCATGCCCCCTCAAGATGGAGGGTGGAATGGAATGAACCCCGATCTTGGTTCTAATTGGGATGAACAAGTCTTTAGATAAAGGCTTGGTGAGAACACATCAGCAATCTGAAGAGAAGATGGAATGAACTGAGTAGTAAGAGTACTGAGGGCCACTTTTTCATGAACAAAATGGTAATCTACTGCAATGTGCTTGGTGCGCTTATGGAAAATGGGATTGATGGTCATATGAAGAGCAGTCATATTATCATAGACAATATGAGGAGGAGAAGGAAGAAAGACACCAATGTCACGAAGTAGAGAAGAGAACCATGTGAGTTCAGCAGCAGTGGAAGCCATGGCGCGATACTCAGCTTCTGTGCTTGACCGGGCCACTGTTGGTTGCTTTTTGGAGGACCAGGAGATGCAATTTGCACCTAAGAACGCACAAAAACCAATGGTTCTATTGCAAGTGGTGGGACATCCGGCCCAATTAGCATCACAGAAGCTTGTAAGGTTGAGTGAGCTTTGAGAAAGGTAGCGGAGACCAAAGTTGATAGTGGCACATAAATATCGAAGAATTCTCTTGACTTCACGAAGATGAAATGCTGTAGGAGAGTTGAAATGCTAAGACACACGATTGACTGCATGAGTGATATCTGGACGGGTGAAGGATAAGTACTGGAGACTACCCATGAGACGTCGATATTTAGTAGCATCTATTGGTTGTGTATCATCAACATGAGGAGTAGTTTTGACTGCCACTGGTGGAGCCATATATGTGGCTTCCAACATTTTGGCTTGAGTAAGGAGATCAAGATTGTATTTTCCTTGTGAGAGAAAGATGCCCCCTAAAAAATATCGTACTTCCACACCGAGGAAGTAATGCATGGAGCCAAGATCTTTAGTAGCAAACTCTGTACCCATGTGATGGATTAATTTTTGAATAGTGCCATTAGCATTGCCTGTTAGAATAAGATCATCAACGTAAATGAGTAATAAAATGATAATGGATTGATTAGTAAAAACAAATAAGGAAGAATCAGCTTTGCTACAGTAAAACCAAAAGAAAGAAGAAAGTCAGAAAGACAATTAAACCATGCCCGTGGTGCCTGTTTTAATCCATAGATGGATTTTTGAAGTAGACATACATGATAGGGAGAGGTTTGATCAAGAAACCCGGGTGGTTGTTCCATGTGGATAGTTTCTTTTAGATGACCATGAAGAAAAGCATTTTTTATATCAAGCTGACGAATGGACCAGCGGCAAGTAATGGCAAGAGCAAGAATGAGGCGGACTGTGGTGTGGCTAACTACTAGACTAAATGTTTCGTCAAAATCATATCCTAGAACCTGCATAAATCCTTGAGTGACCAACCAAGCCTTAAAACGATCCACAGTCCCATCTTCGTTATATTTAGTGCAAAATACCCACTTGGAACCAACTACATTGTTATTAGATGAACAAGGAATAAGGACCCATGTTTTGTTTTGTTGAAGAGCATCACTGTGGACTTTTAAATGCTGTTCGCAGAGTTTTTGGTTTTGTAATAGTCGATACCAATGCCATTTGAGAAGCTAAGGAAAGATCATTTTGCAATTTTCATCTAGTCACCATTGGACGTGTCTTGACTGCCGCTGCTTTTTCTATGGATGAATCCATATTTAAAATTTGGTCATTTAAGGTAGATGTGGACTGTGAAGAGTTGTCTTGAATTAGAGTGGAGAGGTGTAAGATGCGTGGCTTATTGATGGGTGGAACTGTAGATGTATTTGTTTGGCTAGGATGTGAAGATGGAGATGGTAATGATGATGAAGTAGTTTCAGATATATCTAAAGGTGAGTGCATAATTGGAACCGTATGAATAGGTGGTGTAGTAGGCAGTGGGTCCATGTGGGTTGGTGAGCTAATTAATGGAAGCATGTGTATAGGTGGTGTAGCTACTGTTTTATCTGTTGGTGAATTAAATAATGAGTCAATGTGAGTAGGTGATGACTTTGATCTTGTTTGGTGGCATGTAGCCGTATGAATTGGTGAGCTAATGGATGGAAAATTAACAAGTTCTAATGGTACATGTGAAGAAGAAACATTAGTAGTAGCAAAAGGAAAATTAGATTCATCAAATACAATATGACGAGAAATGTAAACACGTCTTGTAGGTGGGTGAAGGTAGCGATAGCCCTTGTGTTGAGGGCTATATCCAATAAAAATACAAGGATATATTTTCTTGGCAAATTTATTGTCTTCAAAATTTTTTAAATAAGAAAAACAACGACAACCAAAAACTCGTAAGTGATTATAATCAGGTTGTTGTTTAAATAATTTAGCATATGGAATTTCAAAATTTAAAGAAGAAGAAGGCAACCTGTTTATTAGGTATATTGCGGTTAAAAATGCTTCTACCCATAAAGTAAGAGAAAGATCGGCATGAAAAATTAGAGTTAGTCCTGTTTCAGCAACATGCCTATGCTTTCTTTCAGCAACTCCATTTTGTTGAGTTCTTAGACAAGATTTTTGATGAATAATTCCACATAAATTTAAATGATCAATAAATAATCTTGAAGAAAATTCTCCACCACCATCACTTTGAAAAATTTTGATTTTGTGATTAAATTGGTTTTCTACTAATTTTTGAAATTTTAGAAAACATTCAAAAAATTCTGATTTCTTTCGTAAAGGAAATAACCATGTAAAATGAGTATGATCATCAACAAATAATACATAATAAGAAAATGATTGAGTAGAAATAATAGGAGTCGGTCCCCAAAGATCACAATGAATTTTTTCCAAAGGTACCTTTGAAATTTTATTTAAAGTAGAAAAAGGACGTTTGCAACTTTTTCCCATTTGACAACTAGAACATATAGCATTTCTATAAGTCCATTGGGAAATATCAATAACATTTTTTGAATGTAATAAATTTAAAATTCTATAATTTGGGTGTCCTATCCTTAAGTGCCAAATGTTGGATGGAGCCTTTATTGAATTGAAAGCTTTTTTGTCTCCTACATCAAGAGCATAAAATTGTCCTTGTTTATGCCCTGTTGCCAACACTTGCTGATCCCGGTCCTTTATCACAAAGCCAGATGATGAGAATTCAAAAGTGCAAGCATAATCTTTAGTTATTTTTCCAACCGATAAAAGATTTTTCTTTAAATTTGGAACAACAAGAGTATTTTTTAAAATTAAATTTCCATTATTTATTGGAATATGAGCATCACCAACATCAGAAATTTTCAAACAGTTTGCATCACCTATAAAAACACCATCAAATCCTCTGTAAAGGATTGGATTTCTAATATTACTTGGATTATTTGTCATATGAGTGGTAGCACCAGAGTCTGCATAAAAGCTTGGATCAACTTCTTCGTTCAAGGTGAGAGCTGCCAAAGCCTTTGGGACATCTTATGATGTATAGGCATGATCAAACATGTGCCAACACTCTAATTCAGTGTGATTTGGCTTTGTACAAATTTGACAATAAATTTTACCTTCTCCTGCAATATTAGGAGATTTTGATGGTGTCCCTTGATTTGGGACAGCAATAATTTTTGAATCTTGTTCCCTTTGTTCACTAGAAGGATTAGTTCTTCCTGCAAGAACAAAACCACATCCGCTTGAATTAAATCTTCCGGTACCACGTCCTCCTCTACCGCGTCCTCTTTGACTTAAAAAAACTTGATTATGATCAGTTTGTATTCTATCTGTTTCAGGTTCAAAATTAAGCTGATCAGCATTATGTAAAGCTAGAATAAATTGATTGAAAGTCGGGTAAGGAGGCTAGTCTAAAATGTTTTTATTTTGGTCCAAGACCCCATGCAAATTGAAACACTTTGTCCAGATCTGAAACTTGCTCATTTATGGCAGCAAGATTATCACATATCAGCTTAAATTTCCACAAATATTCATCTACAATCATTGTGCCTTTCTTCAGCATGGCTAACCTGTCTTTAAGGATATGTTCTTGCTCTTTAGTTATGGGAAGTAGTTGACTTTCAATTGATTTCCAGAGTTGATGGGCATTGTCTATGCCAACATTCAAGCTGAGTACATCATCTATCATTAAACTAAGGAGCCATGAAGTGAGCAATCCATCATTGTTGATCCAAATCTCGTTTCTTGCTTGAATTTGTTCTTCATCATCTTCCACTGTTGCAATGACTGAACCTGCATTAGTAAGATGGTGAGCAATTCCAAGGCTTTGCACAAGTGGCAGTACCTGTGATCTCCATAAAAGAAAATTAGTAGGACTTAATTTTATTGAAACAAGACTAGACAACTGATGAAATGATTGGATCGTTAGCACAGTCTCATATTTGATGGCTTGATTATATTTTGTTGGTGTAACAGCATCAGTTTGAGAAGCCATTGGATGAGTGAAAGAACTTGCAAACTGTTGAGGCTTTGATACCATAAAGAATAAAATTAATATTCTATATATTTCACTGTGTGGTTATTAAGATGAATCAAGCTATGCATACAGGCTATATGTCCTATGTATAAATAGACAGCAGGAGTTTGCTTTGCAAAGAAAGAAATAATATCACTCCTGCAATATAGCCTACAAAATAGCCTGAATACTACAATATAGATATAATAAAGAGAGTTGACTATATACAATTTTATTCTTAAAATAATTCATCTAATTTTGGTTTTTATTTCTCTTGATTACTATTTCCTTTTTAAATTTGTGTTGACCCGTGACATGTGGGGTAGAGATATTATTTGATGGATTTCCAACCTCATCAATTGGATCACGCATGCCTCTATCCTTGCTTTTCTTTTCTAAACAGGTTACCTTATCACAGTTAAATATTACTATTGTTTGTCATTGGCACCTTAGCAATCAAGTGTTCTTGCCATTTCTCAAAGAAAGACTTGTTTCTGTCATACTAATGTAACAGCCCAAACCATTCGCATGAGATATGGTCCGCTTTGGACCCAGCTCGCACGGTTTTAAAAGGCCTCTCAATGGTTAGGGGTCTCACCCCTTCATCTGCCAGTCCCACTGACCCGGGCCTCTTAGGCTTAACCGAGATATTGTCCGCTTTGGAAGCTAGGTAGTGAGCCCAATCCTACCCCTCACGGTTTTACGTTCCCTGTCAGGAAGGCATCTCAAGGGAAAGGTATCCACACCCTCATATAAGGCTTGCTTCGTTCCCCTTTCCAATCAATGTGGGATCTCACAATCCATCCTCCTTGGGCCCAGCGTCCTCGCTGGCACATTGATCTGGATACTGGCTCTGATACCAACTGTAACAGCCTAGACCACCTGTCAGGACCCATCCAAAATTCCTCATCGGAAGCCTAGACAAACCCTGATCTAAGGGAAACCCTACCTAACCCTCCAATGGAAAATCCGGCAAAACCTCCCTTAAAAGTTTGACTTACTACAAACTTCCTACACTGAAAACACACTTCTATATACACCACCTTATTCCTCCCCCCTTACTACAATTTAATTCCATAAATTTGCAGCACTTCAAATGAATAATAGGAAGTCAATGCATAATTAATAAATAAATGTCCAAGACAGTATACAGAGCTTTATCGAGATACAATTAAGTATGAAAGTTATACAACAAAGGATGGAAAGAAATATTACAATAGAAATAAATGAAAAAAAAAAAGAACTCTTCGAAATACAACAGCAACGAAGATCAAGCTCGCTCCGGATGAACATCTACCAATCTTTGTACCTAAGGGAACGGATTTAAGAAATATGAGATACTAATCATCTCAGTGAGTGACCCTATCTACTATACAATTATAATAGTAATAATAATTATAGTACACTTGATTAATTAAGAATAAATAAATAAATAAATAACAATTAATTAAAAATAATATTTTCTCTCAAAACCCTCACCATTCTCTCCATTGGAAAAGTTCCTCTTTTAAAACATTTTCACAAAACCCAATATTTTATGCCCCAAAAATCAAGGAATAATTAATTAAATAAATTATAAATAAAATACATTAAATTAAAGATCTAGAATGTATAATAAGAAACAAGAATAATTTTAATAACAATTATTAAATTGTACATAAAATATCATAAATAAAATAAGCAAAATCACAATAAAATTTACATAAAAAAAATAATCAAGGAAATATCAAATTAAATGGAATGCAATAATTTAGAATGCACATAAATACAAATATTAATTTAGAACTCAATATATACATTGAAAACATTTTAAAAATCCAATAATTAAATTTAGAATAAACATGATTAGATAAAATAAATAAAATCGTAAATAAACTTGTATTAAAGAAATTTAGCATAAAACAAAAATAAACTCAATATATAAATTATAAAATTTAATGTTTAAATCAATGAAATAATCAAGGAAACATTTTAATAGATTTTAAACCTCAATTTAAAATAGATAAAAGAATATAATAAAATTCATGTTAAAACCTCAAAATTTAAATAAATAATATCAACATGGTAAAATAAAATTCTAAAACACCAATTTAAAATAATTGAGAAAAACATGAATAAATATATTTTAGAAAATACTAATTGTAAATAGGTGATAAAACAAGTTAAATTCATTTAATTCAAATACAACTTTAAAACTTTAAGATTTGAAATTTATATCTGAAAAATAATACTTGACGCACCACACTATATACCAATGATGCCCTATGATACCCAGTGTCCCGAGCACCATCTGGCGGGAGGTTAAAGAGAGAAACTTGCATATGGTCGCTTTGGCGTCCCGACGGCGCTGTTGCTTAAACCGTCAACCCAGCCATGGAAGGTGGCGGTTTATGGCCAATATCAAACTTGCCTGCCCTCGGTCCGATGGCAACTCACGGGAGACATTATAACTTGCGCGCTCATCCACATACACAGTAAAAAACACCAGTACAGTATAAGTGCGTCTAAAACAAATAACCATATTATTTTAAAAAATAATAATTTTTTTCCAAAACTCACCATAGGAGTCATACCATTTTTCAAATTCACAATCCCACATTTTTTCTTTAATATCTCCAGTATAAATCCACCAATAATAATATACAAATAATTTTTCCCCAAATCATAAAATCAATCAAATAATACTTCAAGGGCATAATTATATAATTTGAAAGCACCAAACTTAAATCAATATTTTTCTTGAAATATTTAAAATCGAATCATGCCCAAAAATAATATTAACATCCAAGTACAATTAATTAAATGAAAACACCTTGCTCATGTGTATTAAATGCAATTAAATCACAATAATAATAATCAAGAATTTCTTAATAAACCAAACTTTCATTTAGCATCAATAGGCATATATATATATATATATATATAATATAATTTACCACAGTTATAAATAAATTCCACCACATGAGCATATTTTCTAAATATTAAATTAACACAAAATAAATATAATTAATCATCCCAAAATAGTTTTAAAGGTGGGTCACTCATCTCAAGCATGTGTATCAATCGAGATCCTCTGCAGGATCAACTCCACTACCCACACGTGCACTTAAAATATCCACAATACGCAAAACAAATTATTTTAATATTTTAATCGGGTAACTCCCAAATGGGTACTCGGGGAGCGAACACAAACGACAACCGAAATTTACAAGTAATATACCGAATCGAAGCTTGTGAAACGAGGATTATGAATCTGGTCTCACTTTCCGGAGATCGGACCTGAGGTGGCCGAAATCTCGTCGGAAAGCTCTTGGATTTTAGACCCTCGATTCTCACAATCTCTTAAGAATTGGGGAATTGGACACCGGATTTGGGTTTAAGGGGTCGGAATTAGTGGGAAAAGGTGGGTGGTGCAACTGGAAACTTGCCAAAAAATTGATTTCCCGACAAGCCGTCGTGGTCACAGGAACCTGTCACTGCCGGCGGCGCGTCCGGTGGCCAGTGGTTGTGATTTTTAGTGGAAAGGTAGATCAAGGAATGGGTGACTCAACGGAACTGGCGGTGAGGCAAACAGAGGTATGGTTTGGGAGAAATCGACCGGAGAAGGAAACAGACCGCTCGGTGGAAAACACCCCGATCCGGCTGCGTCGCAGGCGATCTGGCAGTGATTTTTGGCTGGCCGGCCGGTTTTGATCGGTGGGTCACAGTGGTCAAGCACTTGTACTATTCTGGTGGCCGAAAATGAGTGAACGGAGGTTGGCCGGTCCTTCCCCTTTTTCTCTCTCTTTCTCTATCCTCTTTCTCTCTCCTCCTTCTCCTTCTCTTTCCCCTGTCCCCTTCTCAACCAGTCAAAATGCCCGTGGTTGCCACTGTGCACTCACCGGTGGGTCCACTTTTTGTGACATGTGGCATCACTGTTCACACACATACAGATCTATGAATAGTAAACGCTGTCTTGGAAAAACTTCATAGATCCGTAACTTTCAAACCACATGTCCAAATCGGGCGTGCCGCTAGTCTATGAACTCGTATTGATGAATACTTCACAACCATGCATGAGTCAAAGCTCAAATTTGCACGAACAAAAAGGCAACTCCAGTACCCCTTGGACAGTTTACACCTCAACTTGTTTTGCTCGTAACTTTCAAACGGTAGCTCTGATTTTGACGTGCTACTAGTCTACGAACTCATGATGATACATGCTTTGAAATGATCCCTCGATAAATGTAAAATTCCATCCAAAACAAAAGTCAAAATTTTGACCATCTCAGTCAACGATCAACCTCGGTCAACGTGCAAAAATTTCGACGTACTTTGGGACGGGATGTTATGCCACCTGCATGCGATATTATCCTCTTTGGGCCTAGAAAATCCTTTTACGATCCAGCCCTCAAGATTTTAAAAGGCCTCGTTATGGTTGAGGGGTCTCACCCACTCATCCAACCATCCGATATTGTCCTCTTTGTCCCACCACCTCATGGTTTTGCTTCCTCACAGGCAGGCCTCGCACGAGTTAAGGGTCCCACCCACTTAACAACTCGGGATATTGTCCGTTTTAGAAGCTAGATAGTGAGCCAAATTCTACCCCTCACAGTTTTACGTTCTCTGTCAGGAAGGCCTCTCAAGGGAAATGTATCCACACCCTCTTATAAGGCATGCTTCATTCTCCTTTTCAATCAATATGCGATCTCACATTAATATCATAACCTTCCTCCAAAAGTTGTCCCAAACTTAATATATTATTTTTTGATGCTGGGCATATAATATATATTTGAAAGAAATTGATGGCTTTCATCTTTCAAATGTATGAGAATACTGCCCTTGCCCTAAACTAGAATCTTAGACTCATCTCCAAAAGTAACAATTCCACTCACTGTCCATCAAGCTTCACAAACATATTTTTACTCCCACACATATGACTACTTGTATCAGTGTCAAGATTCTAAGCATTATCTTCAATTCCTTTTTCTACTTTGTAAGCTAGAAATAAGGTACGCTCAACTAGTTTCTCATTTTCAATGAAGTTCACTTTCTCTTCCACTTTATGTTTTGATCTACATTCAGTAGCATAATATCCAAATCCTTGGCAATTATGACATTGAATGTGAGACTTATCACACCTTGGCCATGAAATTGTACCTCTACCATGACATCTTCTAGTATATGAGTCCTCTCTTTTGTCTTCAATGTGGTATGTCTTGTATTTTCTTCTTCCTTAGCTATGCTCATATCCACCTCTTCCATATCCTCCTTTTCCATTATCATGATTAGATTGATCTTTTCCTCTTCCTCTTCGATGTTGATTTCTATCATTATTATTATTTTTCTAGTTGCTTTCATATTAAGTCAAGTCTGATTTTCGAACACGTTCCATCGTCCCTTGCCTCTTCTTTTGTCTTTCTTCAAATGCTTGTAGTGATCCCATGAGTTCTTCAATGGTCATAGTTTCTAGGTCTTTAGTTTCTTCAAAAGTTACCACAATATGCTCAAATTTAGAATCCAAAGAACAAAGAATTTTCTCAATAATCCATGTATTATTTAAGGTTTCCCCATTTGCCTTCAATTGATTTGAAATAGCAATTATCGTTTCCCCATTTGCCTTCAATTGATTGGAAATAACAATTATCTAGAAAAATAATCTGACACAAATTTAGACACTTTCATGTATAAGGATTCAAATTCACCTCCATAAGTTTGACGATGAACTTTCTTAAAATTTTCTGCTCCTTTTTTATGAGATTTGAAGCCAGTCCCATGCTTCTTTGGAGATAGTTACATTTGAAATCTTTTAAATCCACCATCATCTAAGGCTTGATAGTTTAGACAAAGAGCTTTCTTGTCCCTCTTCCTTGTGGTCTTCAAGCTATCCCTTTCTACTTGAAATAGATCAACTTCATATCTGTTGGCTCTTAGTAACTATTCTCCACAATTTCCCACAAATTGTGAGCTCCTAGCAAAGCCATAATTTTAATACTCCAGCCGTCATAATTGTTCTTGTTTAAAGAAGGAAGCTAGAAAGAAAGCATCCAATTTGCCATTTTTTCCTAATAATTTTAAAGCTCTGATACCACTTTGTTGGAAGAAGGAAGAATGAAAGATAGAAAATTCTTGAGCTTTTACAAAGAGAGCTGCTAAAAATACTCCCTGTTTTCTATTCCTTTCACTGCATAATATTATTCAAAAATAGGCATACATATATTTTTTTTCATCTTCTGCGTTGCCAACAAAAGATACATTAATGGGGAAAATTTACGGATCCCTACGTGGGGGGAAAATGAACAAAAATGCCCTTTTCCTTTTAAAATACATAATTTTGCCCATATGGAGTGGGTCCTACCTGATTAAATACCATTTATACCCTTATTTATTGGGATTGGGAGTGCCCTTTCTCTCTCTGCTATGGGCATAGTCTTCTTTTCTACTTTTCTTTTCTGCAATAAAAATGGTCCAACCATGCCTACTCTTATAAAGATAAGAAGTAGGGGGAATGATTTACAACAAAGAGAATTTAATCTTTAATAATTAAACAAATGTTTGGCAAAAATATATATATATTAATAGATATGTCATTGAAAGACTATCTGCGAATAAGTTCATCAAGTTCTTGGTTTACTCTCTCTCTCTCTCTCTTTCTCTCTCGATTCTTAGCATGAATATTCCTTTTTTATTTTCATTTTTTGGGTTGTGGATTTTAGGTTTTGGAGCTTTTATGATAATCTTCAATTTGATTTGCAAATGGTTAGAGAAGAATATGAAAAAAAAAAAATCTCTTTTTCTTTTGACACGAAGAAAGGGGAGAGTAAAAATCAGAAAAAATCATGTCAATCCAAGGTTGAATGATACACCCCACCCCTATGGTAGGTATGGGATAAGGAAGGGATGGAATAGTTGCCCTGCCGCTACCTTGCCCTCATGGTAGGGGTGGAGTGGATAGGAGACGAGACAGTCTTACTTGATGTCATCGTAAGGTTTTATAGATCAAATTGAGAAAAAAGTTATACCTAACAAATCAAAGTGGGAAACACGATTTTATTTACATTCTGTCTCCATAATGAGGGGGCCTATGAGGGTGAACTATAGATAAAATTAAGACTACCATACTCAGTTCCACCCTGCTCTACCATAAGGGCTACTGTCTCGCCCTCATGGTAGAGGTGGAGCGGGTAGGGGAAGAGGTTGTCTTACTTGATGTCATTGTAAAATTTTAGAGATCAAGTTGAGAAATAAATTATACTTAAATGATCAAAATGGGCAAAAAAATTTATTTACGTCCTATCCCCATAGGGAGGGGGCTTATGGGGTTGACATGGAGATAAAATTAAGTAAGATTACCATGCTCATTTCCACCCTGCTCCTACCATAAGAGCAAGGCATAGACCAAACCAAGTAAGACTACTTTATCCCTTATAAACTAAACCAAGTAAGACTATTCTGCCCCTTCTCCACCCCACCCCTACGATGTGGGTAGGATGTGTCGTCTTCAATCTCAAAATGAAATGTTTTTTTTTTTCATTTTTTTATATTCTCTTCTAACCATTTGCAAATAAAATTAATGATTATTATCAAAATAAAAGAAATCCAGCAACATTATTAACCAAATATCTATACGCAACTAATTAGTTCATAGATTTTAAAACTTATCTATTTTTCCTTAAAAAGGAGAAGGGGAAGGTAGGGGGGTGCCTTTTCTTATTTTTTCTTCTTCAATAACCCATAACAAAATTTAACGTGGAAAAAAAAAAACCATAATACAACCTAATAAGTAATCCCTACAAACTATCAACTCCTACATTCCTTTTTCTTCTTTTTCTTCTTCTTCTTAAAACAAAACAAAGGGAGTGTGAGTTTGAGAAAGAAAGGGTTTTAGAAGGGTATATATGATATTTCCTTAGGCAGGACAATTGAAGGGTATGTAAAAATATAGATTTTAAAAAGAATGGGTATTTTTCTTAATTTTGGATGATTCAAAAATACGGTGTGGACATTTAAGGTTTTTCCCTATATTAATTCTAGATGGTTCTAAAATCGGGCCCACAAAAAGCATCACAAACCAATACAATGACCCAAGACCCAAACATATAATTAGTCAAAAAAGCCCAATGTTCAAAACGACCCAAAAATTAAGTTTATATTTCAACATGTAGGGTCGTCCTTGTTTGCCCTGTGGGCTCTATTTTGGGCTGTTTAACGCGCGCTTATATCACCTTCAAAAAACCAACAAAAAAAAAAAAAAAAAAAAAAAAAAAAGGTAAAATGCAGACACCTGCAGCTACCATTAATTTCTAGATTTTTTTTCCATCCATGGATGCAAATATATATATGTATCAAGCTATGATGGAATAAGTTATGAAAAAGAAACAAATCGTCATAATAATATTGCCGCCGTAGCACATAATTTTTTTTTATAAACAGCACATAACACAATTTACTCTACAAGGAGAGCAAATTGTACATAGAAATCTTATTTTTGTAATTTCCCCTCAGCTCTAGCTGATCAATCTATTCTCTCATACATGCATCACCATTTCATGGAGCTATATAAACAATGATGGGGCTCCTCACTTGGAAGGTACCATCATCCCACAACAAAGAAGTAGAGGCAATGACTCCATCTATTTTCCCCTTAAGGGTGACGGTAAACGATAGCTTTTGCCCAATAGATGTGAAAGATAAAACGCTAGGGCTTACGATTACATTTAGTCCTTTCGGGGCAACCACTTTAGCTTTATACTTGGAATGTGCTGACCCGACATTTGTAACTGTCCTATGGAAAACGTGAGTGATTGATTCTGAAGTAGAGGTTGAAAGAGCAAAGGAAGGATAATTTAGGTTAGTGGCTGATATGCTATTCCCTTTGGAACACTTGACTTTATTAGTCCCTGTTATATACTGCAAAATGTCGTCATTAGTGTAGCCTGCTCCACACAAAAACTTGACATAGTCAAGCTCATCAGTATCATAAACCAAACCAGGATAAGGTGCCTTAATAGGGTTTATCAGGCCAGAACCATATGCAAATTCAGCGTCAGGGTTGATCTTGGAACTTAAGCGCTTTGCTGCAAAAAAATGTATATATAAAATTTGTGAAATATTATTTGTTTAGCCATCAGTTAATAGTACACCTATAAAAATAACTTCTACATTTTCATCATGTGTGGCAGATAACAAAACTTTGACTATATATATCAAGGAACAGCTTAATATGTAAGATTAGATTGAATTGGATTATAATGTATTATTTTAAACCACACCGGTTAATTAGATCAGACGCAGCTCAAAATTGATTGGTTATTTTAGACTTTTAATAGTCCTCTTCATTCAATACAATCCAGACCTATATATTAAACGTGACAAAAGGTTAAACCTACCAGTAGTCATGAGGGAGGATCTGATAGCAGCAGGAGATCATGTAGGGTGGAATGATTTGATATATGCAGCCGCAGCAGTAGCATGTGGGCAAGCCATTGATGTTCCTGAAATTATATTGTACCTCAATCCTTTAACACCTAAGTCTGTACTTGGAGCAATTGGAGACCACGCTGCTAGAATTACAGATCCAGGGGCCGCTATATCTGGCTATAGGAACATAGAAACGAGTTTGTAGAGGAGATTAATTAATTGCTTGAAATCGATACAAATAATTAAACATAAATTTGGTAAATTGGTTAGCAAAAAAATCTCAGTAACAATCTTCTAAGAACATACTTTGAGAATATTAGGAGTGAATGGATTTGGACCTCTTGATGAATAGTTGGGTATGTAAGGGGACCGTGCATCAGTAACCTCCTTACTTCTCGATATGGTTGCAATAGGATTGCTGTGCATTATTTTACAAATTAAAATTAGAAATTTTTTTGTAAAATTATTCGTTTAAATTTGATATTAAACTAATCTAATATTATACCTGTTGCTTCTAATGTACTTGTAAACTTCACCAGCTTCGTTATAACTAAGCGAAGATCCAGGCAAAGGCAGATTAAAACTTGTGTCTCCAAAAAGTCGGCCTTTACCTAAAAAACCAGCGGCACCAGCCAGAAGTGGTCCTTCTCCATCTGAATTGCTATCGCAGTAAACAATTTTACCCTTCACCAATTTTTCGTCCAACGAGTTTATGTCGCATTCGCTGCATATTCAGTATTATTTTATAGTCTCTGTTTTGATCAGTGTGACTCTTCGGTTAATTAGATCATGCAACTAGCATGTGGATGTGCAAAAAAATCAGGTTCTCCCAAAGTACCAAACTTTTCAAACACAATCATAAGGAAACCCACCCATGTGAGTGTGGGTCATATCATTATCAAAAAAATTGTGCGGAGATTTAATAATAATTTGATATAAGAAAAGACGCCAAGAAAAACAAAAAAGAAGAAGAAAAAAATCCTATCGGCCTGGGTGCCGCATATTTTATATACCCAATTATAATTAAACTGGAGAAGTTATACGAGAAACTTAAGCTTAATAAAGTATGTTTAGATTTTCAAAGGATCAATTGTAGTTATGCTGGAGAAAAAGTCGGCTTTTGCCGTGCTGAAAAAGAATTAGTAAAATGTTTAACAATTTATATTAATAAAAGTAGTGTAAGGTATAAAAGTTATTAAGTTTTTTATAATTTATTAAATTGAATTGCTGTAAATTTTATAATTTATTAAAATGGACATGATGTAAATAATTTTTTTCTAAAAATATTGATTTATATATAGCAATGTTATAATAATTTTTATACTAAAATTAAATAATATGTAATAAATCATAAAAAAATATTACTTTAAAATATATGATTTTTTATTTTTCGTCCAAATTTCAATTTTAAAATAAAATACTTAACAGTAAAAAAAGTATTTGTTTATATATATATATTTTACATTTATTTAGATATTAAAGTGAATGGTTCATATTAGAATTTTTATTTAGAAAAGTTTTGATTTGAATATGATTATTTGATATAATAAAAGATAAACATAATGTGGTATTATGTTAATTAGTTAAAAATATTTTAGATATTTAAATTTACCTATTTTAACAGTAAAATTTTTAAAATCATCTTAGAACTTGATTTTATAAGTTTCTATGTAAATTTCTCAAATAATTAATCCTATTCTCTTTTTACCAAACATCTAAGTTATCAAAAATTCTTTCATAATTGATTTTAAAATTCCCAAAATCAATAACAAACAAAACCTAACTACCGATTAACATATAAAATCCATCAAATCAAAATTTCACGTCTGCTGATGCTTGTCCCATCCTCTTAGTGATCATCACTAGAGGGAAAGACAAATAATAATTAATTGCAATCTTTGTGAACTTGGATTACCTGGCATCATATCCGCTGTTTGATGCGCTTCCACCATATATTAAGGGAAATGTTTGATTTTTGAGGTCAAATGGATTTATTTGATCGCCCTATACATGGTTAGTAAAAGAAGAACAAGTATTAGTTTCATATCGTGCACACATATAATATATGCTTTGCTAAATTCAAATGAGATATTTTTACTATTAATTAATTAATTCCTAGATCGCTTCATAGATTTTTTATTATTATTATTATTTTTGGGGTAAGTACCTCAAAGATCTTGTTGTTACCCAACCAAACCTTGGTCAAAAACTCTCGATTTATGGTGGTGGCAGCAACAGAAAGAAGCCAAGGTGCCAAGTTTGTGATAGTAAAAGGGCTTGGACCATCATTACCAGCAGAGGTAGAGGTCAATATTCCTTTTCTCATAGCATGAAAGGATCCAATTACCACTCCACCCATGAAATAATCTTGAGGTTCTTCTGTTCCGATAGAAGCCGAGATTATATCGACGCCATCGGCGATTGCATCATCGAATGCTGCTAGAATGTCAGCATCATCGATGCCATCAGACCAGCCTACTTTATAGACAGCAATACGAGCTGATGGAACTCCTCCTCTTGCGGTCCCAAACCCAAATCCCAATTGACTTGCTTTGTTCACTATGCCTCCGGCTGCTGTAGATGCTGTGTGTGTCCCATGCCCATCTGAATCTCTTGGTGACTGTAAATCGTCTTTTGAAAATTGTCCATCGGCTTTGTAGTACTTTGCTCCGACAATTTTGCTGTATTAGATATATTTATATATATATATATGGTGTAGTCAAAGCATACGACCAAATTGACATGGATATATTTAAACAAATGGTTAATCATTAATCTAGACTAAAAACAATTAATTTTTTATCCTACTTATTCATATAATCAGTTTTTTTTTTTTTTTTGGGCCAAAAACGATCGTATGTGCTTTTTTACTCTTGAAAGCACTTATGAAAGCTTTAAAAGTACATTCAAGCATGCCTTATCATTTATTTTATGAAACACTTATTAATAAAAGTGCTATGAAAAATAAGTGTTTATAAAAAAAACACTTCCAACCATACCTATATACACTTTTTAATGTAAGATATCTTGACTTTATACCTCATGTAATATATTGATTTATATATAATATATATATATATATATAAAATATAATGGTTTCCTTTAATTTTTCAACAATTAATATATAAATGGTCGGCTTTAATTTTTCAACTAGTGAAATAACAATATGTTTTTTTCACTCCTTATAATTAAAAATAAAAGTCGAGTATGAAAGGATTTTACCTGGATTTGTTTAACTATTAATGCTTTGACCACTTTTTTATTTTTTTAAATCTTAGCAAGTTTCAAAGCTATGATTATTATATATATATATATATAAACAATAGTTTTGTCCTGTGGTGGAGCCACCTTATGGCTTAGTGGGGCAATAATTTCAAATTTATCTAATAGAGTTTCAAAGATTATGTTTAAACATCTAATTTGATTTATTTAACAGGATAATCGCCCCACCCCTCCGTCAACTATCAACTTATCTACTAAAATTTGTATTTATTGTAAAATGCATCATCAATTAGAAACCTCATTACTTTAAAGATTATATATTAATTCATATTTGTAGTTTAATTATGTAATAATTGACAACCATTTCATGCTTAGTACTATTTTTAGAACTTGGCTCTTTATTTTGAATTTTTTTGTTTTAGATTTTTTTTTAATTAGTTTACTCTTTTAATTTGATTCTTATTTTGCTTTTAATATTTAATTTTGTAGATATTTTTCATTTTCTAACGCTAGCTAAATACATTTTTAAAGAAGCTGTATTTTATAATATCAAAAATAGGAAGTCTTTCATTTAACAATCAAACAATTTTCTTTTTAAACTCAATTAACAACTCTACTTAACCACTGTTAAGTAATGGCTTGGCTCCCCCTAACATACTTTTGTATCTGCATCCCTGATTTTGTCTTCTTTTCGAAGACTTGGAGGGAGACTTTTGATCGGTTTAAGATGCATTACTGAATTGGATTGGATATTTTGATTATTTTAAATTTAATTCAAATTAATTATTGAAAATTAAAATTAATGAAATTAAATTTAAAATGGAGAGTCCAACACAGTTTACCCAATATCGTATCTCAAATATGAACCTTTTTTTTTTTTTTTTTTTCCTTCGTCAGTTTATAAGTTAGTGGCTGATTTTGTCACCAATTCAATCAATGCCGGCTAAAGGACTTTTAACTACAAATTTCTTTTAAATCTGAAGATAATCACTTTGAAAAGAATTCGGTATTATAAAAGTGATTATTTTTATATTTGAATCATCTTGCATCCCATATCAAAACGATGTGGGATTGAACACTAGATAGTTTGTCAGTGCTTCTTGCATCCAACCATACTGGTGGTCACACAGTTTTGATTTTGATATGGTGAAGAACTGTAAAGGATTTATTGAGAAGGATAGTTACTTACAGTCAGTTAGAGCAACATAATTTGACTGCCAAAGATAGCTGTTTCTCTCCATAAATCCTTCACATTTTCACCATTTCAAATCTGTATATATATATATATATATATTCCCCAAATTAACATGTTTACGTACTTGTTGCAAGTAAAGTTGGATGAGCCCTGGCAAGTGCCCTTCCATTTGGCAGGTGGTGGACCAAATCCTTTGTCATGAAAGCTAGGAGATTCTGGCCAAATTCCACTGTCAATAATTCCTACAATGATGTCGCTTTCAATTTTGGATCTTTTAACATTATGTGGAAATCCGATGAAATCCCATGACTTTGTTGTATGGAATTTCATCTTTCGACTTTTGAACACTGACACTACTCCCTTCATTCCTATGTATAATTCAGAGTTTTAAAATCAATGGCAATAACAATAATAATAATAATAATGATAATAATAAGATTAATTCCAACACAAATGCATAATGATATTATTAGGAAAGAAATTTCACCCACTAGATATTTTATCTGCCTCTTCCTTTGTAAGCTTGGCAGCAAAACCATTGAAACTCCTTTTGTAGCTATGAAGGAGAGATTCAGCTGGAACAATATCATTGCTGAATTATGTGCACACATGGGAAAATAAAAGGTCAATCATTGTTGCTAATTATCATTGTAAAAGGAACTCTATACAGTTGCATAAACGTTTAAATTTGCTGAACTAACTATATTTATTTTTTACTCTTTAGTTTTGAAATTCTAAAATTGACTTATATGTTGAAATCTGAAGTTTTTTCATAATTTTTTTTATTTTTTTAAGAAAAAAATTCCATCTGCAGGAGAAAACCTTGCCATGTCATCTATATATATATTTTTTAATAATTTTATTCAAAAAGAGCCAAACACGAACGGTCCTCAACATCTTCTGCAAAGCCTTTTCTTCGCCTATGGCTGGGTTAATGGCTGACATATCTCCATTGAACGAAAGTTTGAATTTAAACAAGCAAAACAGAAACATTATAATTTTTCCCACAATTACTGTCGATTTCAGAGCATAGAGGAGGCTAAAAATGTTCAAAGGGTCTCTTCTCTCCACAGCAACCAAACTGATCAGTTGAGAAGAATCAATTCGTATAAAAAATGGAGAGAAACAGGTTTAGACAGAGAAAAAGACAGATAAAGATATAAAGTATAAAAACTTGTATACATCTATAAACAATCACAAAATCATTTTATAGAAATTTCGAAACCAAAGGGGCCAATAATTCTCAGTGTTTTGTTTTCTTCCTAAAATCGTTCTTTTCGTCTAAATCTTCAAGAAGAAAACTTTTATTCTTACGGAGATGAGATGAGCAGTGAAACCCATAAAAGAAGATTAAGGGGATGCAGAAGAAAGGACATTTCAGATTTTTTTATTTTATATATATATATATATTTACATGTGACAAGTTTTGACACGTGTCAATAAACTGTTTGGGACTGGTACCCGTTTTATATAAGTTTTTTTCTACCCAGAAAATAAAAAAATTAAATAGGGATGGCACAGAAATTTAAAATTTATGGTACTGTAGAAAGATTGTTTTTCAGTTCAATTAGTAATTCTCTTATGTTAAAGTGCAACCTGCGTATGACCCTTTCCAGCATACTTAGGTGAAGAAGCGATGTGGAAACTTCTTCCTTTGGCATGTCACCCATGTACACAACATAAACCTGTATTCACAATTTCATTAAAAAAAACAATAATAATAATAATAATTAATTAATGAAGCTCGTCTCTATGTTAATCAATTCCAGAGAATGCCACCTTTTACATGCATATATATAAAAGTTACTTACTGAACTCCATTTGACAATTTATACTGAACGTATTAGCGGTAGTACGATTCTTATTAACAGTAATATGTTGCTAAATGCTAAATATAGCCCAGTAGATAATTTATATATAATGCCTTCAAAAGCATATCTTAGGGATAAGATTCAACTGATCAGAAGAAAGATTATTAATTTAACTGAAGGATGTGGATAAATATATTGCCTTGCGGTCATGTTGATTGGCAGATGAGTGATGAGCAGTGACGAGCAGAGTGGAAATGAGACTAAAGAGGAAGAGCCAAGAAATAGTCATTGAAGAAGTAGTGATCGATGGGATATAATTTATGTTTGTTTGTTTGCTTATCGATATCATGGATATCCTATTTATAACCTGGAAAGTATATGGTAGAATAATCACGTTGAAGAAAAACTTATGTACGACAGTCGGCCATCAAAACCAAGTCAATTTCAGATTAAAAGTTGCGAAAAACAATTATTAAAATTAGACAAACTTTTTTGGTGATATTATTAAAAGTAGACATCATTTTACTCTGAGAGAGAGAGAGAGAGAGAGAGAGAGAGGAAAGTTTGATTCCCATTTATTCAGTGATTTTCTAATTTTCGTCCTATTCGTATCACGAGAACCACATGTATGGTGGATTCAAAACTATTACTTTTTCAACTCTAGTTTTATTTTACAGCAGATACTTTATATACAAAATTTAAGTGCGCTCAATGACTTTCAATCGAATATTTTCCAATCAAATAATAAAAATCTGGTTCAAGCCAATTCATTGCAGGATCCAAGGTAAGCCTGACGAAATTATTGAAAACACGTATGGGAAGCAGAAGTAGTAAGGACGGAAGAGAAAGGGAAATAGAAAAGCGGAAGGATGAAAAATTGTGTATCTATTTGAAAGTATCTATGCCATACTTTGATATATAAAGGAAAAAATGAACGGAATGACAAGATTTTTTATATCAAATAACTGTATTAACTTTTATTATGCAATTACAATATAATTTGTAGAAATTTTATATTAATAAAAGGAATATTATAAATATGAAAATAACCAAATAAAAATATATAATTTTTATTTTTATTTTTTGCCATTGGTTTTTACTTGCTTTAGTTATGTAGCATTTCCAGAAAGTGTTTTTTTTTTTTTTTTAACACAAGATTCTTTTTTTTTTTTAATTTCTTAGCTATTTCTTTTTATTCAATATATATATATAGATATTTGTTTTGGCACTTGTTTTTTTGGTGCTTATGGATCTTTTTTTTTTTCTTTTTTTTTTTACCATCATAAATGTAACTTCAATATAATGAAATTTGAAATGAATGACGTGGGAATCAAAAAAAAGTTTTTGTCCCAACCTCCAAAACCAAAGTGGGTAAAATACACCCAAAAAAATAATACTAATAACCAAAGTGGCTAAAATGATTTTATCCAACAGTTTCTTTTTTGTCTTTTGAATGATTGGATTGAAGTGTGTATAACATGAAGTGACAAGATTCGTCCCGGGAACCCTCCCAGGATCTCCCGGGTGGTTCCCCTGGTGAAGTTCCACTAAACAATCTTTAGAGGATATTCAATGGAATCTCACTTAAAACGTGGACAACGAACACATGCATTATTAATAATACCTCAATATATAAATATAAAATAAATCAATAACAGCACAAATCCACAACCGGCCTATAGTACCATAGGCCATAACTATACATATAAGTAATATGATCTCTACTAAGTCCAAAACATAGATTAGAACATTCTAAGAGTGTTAACAAAGTTTAGAAGTACAAATAAATAATGAACGAGTCCGGAAAGATAAAGGTAAGATAAGAAAAGATAAATACTGCTGCTGTCGCGGAAGAACGAAGTGACAATTAAGCACAAAGTTGACTGCTATTAACTGCCTGGACCTAAAGGAATTAATGTAAAACAAGTAAAACGTGAGATTAAAAAATCTCAATTAGTAGAATAGTATAATAGAAAAATATTAATTTATTTCTGTAAAAATATTTCTTTCAAGACCTCTCAAATCACTCGTTTGAAAAATTCTCCGTTTAAAAATCATTTCATAAAATCCGATCTTGTACCCCAATTTAATATCATAAAATCGATGCTCAAAAGTATAGAAAAAAAATGAACGATCAATATAATATAACAAAAGATTTTAAACAAGATATAAATATTTGAGTATAAAATCTTATAAATATATTTCCATGAAATAAATATGAAAATGCAAAAATAACCACAATATTTGAAAGTCAATAATATATTCAAACGTATACCATGTACTATTCGATGTACCAATCTGTAAATCATGGGATACATCCACCTCACGATCCTTAATATCCAAAACGTATTGTGGAAATAGTAAACCATCGAGACATACCCAACCTCATGTTTCGTGGCAATAATATCCTGTGGGCTGAACCCAATCTCACGGTATCGTGGCAATAATAATCTGTGGGATAAACCCAACCTCAAAGTCCATGGCAATAATATCCTACGGGCTGAATCCAACCTCACGGTACCATGGCGAAACCCATGTTGTAACACCCCGTCCTGAACCATGCCGGAATTTTTGCACGTTGACCGAGGTTGACTGTTGACCGTTGACTGAAGGGGTCAAAAGTTGACATTTTGTTCCGGTTGGAATTCTAGGTTGACTGGGGTACCGTTATGAAGTACACGTTGGCACGAGTTCGTAGACTAGCAGCACGTTGAAAACGGAGCTACGGTTTGAAAGTTATGAGCAAAACAAGTTGAGGTCCAAACTGTCCAAGGGGTGCCGGAGTTGACTTTTTATTCATGCAAGGTTGAGCTTTGACTCATGCATGGTTGTAAAGTGTTCGTCGATACGAGTCCGTAGACTAGCGGCACGTCTGATTTGGACATGTGGTTTGAAAGTTATGGACCTGTAGAGTTTTTCAAACACCGTATTATTTTAATATTATTTTTTAAACGCGTAACGATGTGCCACGTGTGACTTAATGAAGGTGACCATGTGTCACCATAGTGAGGTGCCACATGTCAACCATGTGTAATATCATATAATTTTATTATTATTTTAAATAATAATATTATTATTTAATTATTTAATTATTTTTATTTCATTTTCTTTTTCTTTTCTTTTCCCCCACGTGGGAAAAAAGGGGACCCAGCCCCGTTCTTCTTCTTCTTCTTCTTCTTCTTCCTTCTTCTTCTTTTCTTCTTCCTTTCCTTTCCTTTCTCCCTCTCAGCCTCACCGTGTTTTTAAATTTCGGCCACCCATAGTCCACACGCGCCAGCCAGTGATGAGCGGAGGGAGGAGGCGAGCTCGGCCGCCAATTTTCACGGTCACCGGCCGCCGGACGCGCCCCGATCGGGCCGGAGAAGCCGCTGGCCGGAAAAATTTCTCTCTCCTCTTTTCTTGTGTTTTCCGGCCAGCCCAGTCTGAATTAAACCTCCTCTCCCCCTATTTTGGGTCCTCTGAATTCAAATATGGCCTCCAATCTCAAAAATTCGAAGCGGTTTACGAGATACGAGGAATTGAAAACCGGCCGAAGCTTTCCGACCAAATTCCGGCCACCTCCGACGAAATTGGGGTCGATGGAGACCGGATTTGTAATCCTCGTCACTCAAGCTTCGATTCGGTATATTATTTGACTATTTTGGATAACGTTTGTGTTTGACCCCCCGGGTACCGGGTATTATTTACCCGAATAAAATATTAATTTATTTGATTGTGTGTGAATTGTGTTCTAGGAGCACGGGTGAGTTGTGGAATTGATCCCATGGTGGATCATGGTTTAATTGCGTGCTCTAGGTGAGTGACCAACCTTTAATAAATATTTTGGGGTAATTAATTATATTTAATTGCTGTTAAATTGGTATCTGAAATTATGCTCATGTGGTGGAATTTAAATATAGTCGGAAAAAAAAATTATTATTTTATATATATATTTACCCGTTGGTGCTAAAGGGAATTTTTGGGTTATTAAGAAATTCCCGATTTTTTTATTATTGTGATTAAATGGTATTTATTACACATGAGCAAGTATTTTCAGTAATTCGTTGTCTTTGGATTCTATATTATTTTTCGGTCATAATTGGGTTAAATATTTTATGAAAATATTTGTTTAAGTTGGTGGTTTAATTTTATAAATTATGCCCGCGGTATTTTAATGGTTGAATCTCGTACTACGAGAAAATTATAGTTTTGTTTGTTATCGATGTTTTCGTATCGGTTTGTTAAATAAAAATATGTGGGATGGTAAGTGTGAAATTTTGGTATATTTCCCACGGTAATTTTGGAAAACGGTACGGTTGGTTTAATAATTATTTTTTTAGACGCACTCATACAGTATTGGTGTTCTGGTGTATGGACACGTGGTTTAGCGTGCAAGTATTATGTGGTTTAGCGCGCAAGTATTATTTCTCCCGTAGTTGCCATTGGACCGTGGGCAGGCAAGTCTGATATAGTGCACACAGCCGTCCCCCTCCTTGGCCGGGATGATGGTTTCAGCAGCGGTACTGTCGGGACGCCGAAGTACCGTTTGCAAGTTTCTCTCTTTAATCTCCCCGCCAGTCAGTGCTCAGGACGCTGGGTATCGGAGGGCATCACTGGTATATGGTGTGGTGCATCAAGTACAAATTTTTCGGATAGAAATTTCAAACCCCAAAGAGTACAAAAGTTATTTATTATAATTTATTGCAGTTTATTTATATTTGGGGTATTTATTTATTTATTTGTTGTTTATTAAATTATTTGGTCCCTTGGTTTTCGGGAAGTACGAATGTCGGGTTTTGTGAAAATGTTTTAAAAGGGGAACATTTCCAACGGAGTGAATAGTGAGGATTTTGAGAGAAATTGTTACCTCAATTGTTTATTTATATATTTATTTAATTGTTCGGTATTGATTAATTAAATCCTTTTTATTTGGTATATTATAAGTATTAAAGGTGTACAGTAGATATGGTCACTCACTGAGATGATTAGCATCTCACGCTCTTAAATTCTGTTCCCCTAGGTCCAGGTTGGAGACATTGATTGTCCGGGGCGAGCCCAACATCTCAGTTCGTTGCCGAAGTTCAAGAAGTATTTCTTCCCTTTTTCCTCTCCATCTTGTATTGCTTCCTTATCTGTCATTTTATAAATTCCACATTTATCTGTATAATGCTCTGTATACTATATTGGACGTATAATTATTATTTATGCACTGAGTTGCTGTTATTTTTTAAAGTGTTGAAATTTTGTTGAAACAAATTGTAGTAACGTGGGAGGAATTAGGGGATGTTTTTAGAAGTGTGTTTTCAGTGCAGGTAATTTTTGGTTAGTCCTACCCTTAGGGGAGGTGCTGTCGGATTTTCCGTTGGAAGGTTCGGTGGTATTTCCCTGGGATCAGGGCTTGTCTAGGGTTCCGGGGAAGGAATTCTGGACGGGTCCTGACACATGTGCTATAATATAATATAATATAATATTGATCCAAGATATTGGCACTACGTGGTACATCAATTTACAAATAAACAATATAGTATCCTTAAAACAACCTTGTAAAAGCATATGTATCTTTTTTCCAACCAATACTGTATCATAATTTCGAATAAATATTCAAATTCAATTATTCATTTAAATATTTCAAAAAAAAATTCAAATCGTCATTTCATGCGAAAACCAGAAATACCATAGTGAAATATATTCATCAATAAACCAATTTTAAGCGCTTAAAAATTATAAAATATTTAAACATGCTTAAAATCATATAAATTTTCATCAATAAACCAAAAATATTGACCATTGAAAAAGTCAACTTGGACCCATATATTGTTTACTTGGTCAAACTTATTAAAACATGTGTATTTTTGGTATGGGGTGTTACATGAAGGATGAAATATTATTTGGTTGGCTAATAATGTTTTAACACTTCATGCTTTGACATCATTTACCATATATCATATTATTGGATAAAACATTCCCGTTAAAAATTTGCTCCTCGTAGTAATACTTTAAACTAACTTTTGAGCATAAATCTTCCTCTAAACTTCATTAATTTATTCTTATCAATCATTTTCTCTAGTTCATTTGCTCTTGTAGCACTACTTTAAACTAATTTTTAAGCATCAATTTTCTTTTAAACTTCATTAATTTATTATTATCAATCATTTTCTCTAGTACTTCTTTGACTCTTTGCTATGGAAAAGTAAAATGCATCCATGCTGGACAGATCTATAGACAAAAGTAAGGCATGCTAATTAATATATTAAGTTTTTTTATGAAGTGAATTAATATATATTGATTTACTCTAGTGACTAATACATATTAATTGCATTTTAGTATTTTCAATTTTAAAGTTTTGCGATTTACACTTTCAACTTTCAAATGTAGTGATTTAAGTCCTTGACAAATTGTTTGCTGATACCAATTTGTTTGCAAATTGAAATTTGGATCAATTTACAACAATATAAAATTGAGAGCTTAAATCACTATATTTAAATGTTAAAGGCTTGTATGACATAAGCCTATATATAAGTCAAAATTACTAATTTAACCATTGTATCTGGGTGGTCCCGTCTGATGAAGTCCCATTGGACAATCTGTCAGGACACGTCTAGAATTCCTTCCCCGGAACCCTAGACAAGCCCTAATCCCAGGGAAATACCACCGAACCTTCCAATGGAAAATCCGGCAGTACCTCCCCTAAGGGTAGGACTAACCAAAAATTACCTGCACTGAAAACACACTTAAAAAAAAAACATCCCCTTATTCCTCCCACGATACTACAATTTGATTCCACAAATTACAGCACTCTAAATAATAACAGCAGCAACCCAGTGCATAAATAGTAACTACACGTCCAATACAGTATACAGAGCATTATACAATTAAATGTGGAATTTATAAAATGACAGATAAAGAAGTAATACAAGTTCGAGAGGAAAAAGGGAAGAAAAACTTCTTGAACCTTCGGCAACGAACTGAGACGTTGGGCTCGCCCCGGACAATCAACGTCTCCAACCTGGACCTAGGGGAATGGAATTTAAGAGTGTGAGATGCTAATCATCTCAATGAGTGACCCTATCTACTGTACACCTTTAATATTAATAATATAAAAATAAAGGAATTTAATTAATCAATACCGAACAAATAAATAAATAAATAAATAAACATTTGAAGTAATACTTTCTCTCAAAATCCTCACTATTCACTCCGTTGGAAATGTTCCCCTTTTAAAACATTTTCACAAAATCCGATATTCGTACTTCCCGAAAACCAAGGGATCAAATAATTTAATAAACAACAAATAAATAAATAAAAAATACCCCAAATATAAATAAACTGCAATAAATTATAATAAATAATTTTTGAACACCTTTGGGGTTTGAAACTTTATTTGAAAATTACAGTTGACGCACCACACCATATACCAGTGATGCCCTCCGATACCCAGCGTCCCGAGCACCGACTGGCGGGGAGGTTAAAGAGAGAAACTTGCAAACGGCACTTCGGCGTCCCGACAGTACCGCTGCTGAAACCATCTCCCGGCCAAGGAGGGGGGCGGCTGTGGCCAATAACAAACTTGCCTGCCCACGGTCCAATGGCAACAACGAGAGAAATAATACCTGCGCGCTAAACCACATAATACTTGCGCGCTATCACGTGTCCATACACCAGAACACCAATACTGTATGAGTGCGTCTAAAAATAAACATTATTAACCAACCGTACCGTTTTCCAAAATTACCGTGGGAAATACATTAAATTCTCACACTTACCATCCCATAAATTTTTATTTAACACATCGGTACGAACCATCGATAACAAATAAACCACAATTTTCTCGAAGTACGAGGTTCAATAATAAAAATACCGCGGGCATAATTTATAAAATTTAAACAAATATTTTCATAAAATATTTAACCCAATTATGCCCGAAAATAATACTTAAAACCACGTACGATTATTACCGAAATATACTTTGCTCATGCATAATAAATAAATTAAACCACAATAAAACCATAACCAAATTGTACCACATGAGCATAATTTAAATACCAATTAAACATAATTAATTGCCCAAAAATGATATAAAATCCAGACACAATTAATTATTGAAAATACTTGCTCATGTGTAATAAATACCATTTAATCACAATAAAACAATAATCGGAAATTTCTAATGACCCCAAAATTTCATTTAGCACCAATGGGTAAATATATATAAAATAATATTTTTTCCCGATTATATTTAAAATACGCCACATGAGCACAAATTACAGATATCAATTTAACACCATATAAATACAATTAATTACCCCAAAAACATTTTCAAAGGTGGGTCACTCACCTGGAGCATGCAATTAAACCATGATCCACCATGGGATCAATTCCACGATTCACCGGTGCTCCTAGAACACAATTCACACACAGTCAAATAAATTAATATTTTATTCGGGTAAATAATACCCGGTACCTGAGGGGTCAAACACAAACGTTAACCAAAATGGTCGAATAATATACTGAATCGAAGCTTGAGCGACGAGGATTACAAATCCGGTCTCCATCGACCCCAATTCCGCCGGAGGTGGCCGGAATTTGGCCGGAAAGCTTCAGCCGGATTTAAACTTGAGGGATCTTTCAAACGGTGGGGATTTTGGGCAATCTAACCCCGAAAATGGACTCAGAGGGGTCGAAAATGGTGGAATAGAGGTATGGATCGGGCTGGTTTGGTCGGAAACGGCAAGAATCGCAGGAAAAATATAACCGGCCACCGCCGGCTTCACCGGCCCGATCTGGGCGCGTCCGGCGGCGAGTGGCCGGGAAATTTGGTGGCTGAGGTCGCGAGGAGGTGGGCTACACTAGTGGCCGGTGCGTGTGGCATTCCGGCGACTGAAATCCGGCCAAACGGTCGGTCAACCAGGGAGAGAGAGAGAGTCAAAGGAAAGAGAGAGAGAGAGAGAAAAATAACTGCTGGTGTTCTGATGGCTCGGGGAAGAAGAAGGAAGGAAAAAGGAAAGAAAAGAAAAAGGAGGTGTTTTCCCACGTGGGGAAAAGAAAAGAAAAAGAAAAAGAAAAAGAAAAGAAAAAGGAAAAGAAAAAGGAAATAAAAATAATTAAATAATTAAATAATAATATTATTATTTAAAATAATAATAAAAATAATTTGATTTTACACATGATTGACATGTGGCTTCTCAGCATGGTGACATATGGTCACCTTCATTAAGTCACACGTGGCACATCGTTGCGCGTTTAAAAATAATATTAAAATAATACAGTATTTGAAAAACTCTACAGGTCCGTAACTTTCAAACCACATGTCCAAATCGGACGTGCCGCTAGTCTACGGACTCGTATCGACGAGCACTTCACAACCATGCATGAGTCAAAGCTCAACCTTGCATGAATAAAAAGTCAACTCCGGCACCCCTTGGACAGTTTGAACCTCAACTTGTTTTGCTCATAACTTTCAAACCGTAGCTCCGTTTTCAACGTGCTACTAGTCTACGAACTCGTGCCAATGTGTACTTCATAACGGTACCTCAGTCAACCTAGAATTCCAATCGGGTCAAAAAGTCAACTTTTGACCCCTTCGGTCAACGGTTAACAGTCAACCTCGGTCAACATGCAAAAATTCCGACATGGTTCGGGACGGGGTGTTACACAATCTGTACAAGATATCCAATGGAACCCCACTGTAAGATGTGGACAACCAAACTCAAACATTAACAATAATACCACATTATGTAAATATAAACCACAACAGCATAAAAGTCCACAAACAGTCTATTGTACTACAGGCCATAACTACACATATATATTATAGGATCTCTACTGAGTCCAATATCTAAATCAGAGCATTCTAAGAATAGCTGTAAAATTTAGAAGTACAAGTAAATAACAAATAAGTTCGGAAGGATACTGATAAATAAAGAAAGGATAAATACTACTGCTGTCGTGGAAGGAACAAAATGACAAGCTGTGCGCGAGGTAGACTGCTACTAGTTGCTTGGGCCTAGGAGAACGAATTTAAAACCAATAAAATGTGAGATAAAAAAATCTCAGTGAGTAGAATAGTATAATAGAAAAATATTAATTTATTTCCGTAAAAATCTCTCTCAAGACATTTCGTTTCACTTGTTTGAAAAGTTCCTCGTTTAAAAAAATCATTTCATAAAACTCAATCTTGTACCCCAATTTAATATCATAAATTCGATGCTAAAAAAAAAATTGAACGATCAATATAATATCATAAAATATCTTAAACAATACATAAATATTGAGCATAAAATCTTATAAATATATTTCCATGAAATAAATATGAAAATATAGAAATAACCACAATATTTGAAACCAATATATTCAAACGTATACCATGTACCAATCTGTAAACCGTGGGATACATCCACCTCACGATCCTTAATATCTTAAAGGTATAGTGGAAATAGTAAACCATGAGGACGTACCCAACCTCACAATCTGTGGTAATAAATATCCTGTGGGCTGAACCCAACCTTACAGTACTGTGGCAATAATAACCTGTGGGATAAACCCAACCTCACGATCCGTGGCAATAAAATCCTGTAGGCTGAACCCAACCTCACAGTACCGTGGTGAAATCCAGTGCGCTGTAATAAAATATAATATAATACTGATCTAAGATATTGGTATTACATGGTACCTCAATTTAAAAATAACCAATATAGTATCCTTAAAACAATCTTGTAAGATCATATATACTTTTCACAAACGATATTATATCATAAATCATAATTTAATATTTAAATTCCACCACCTATTTAAATATTTCAAAAAAAAAAATTCAAATCATCATTTCATGCGAAAACCAGAAATACCACAGTGAAATATATTCATCAATAAACCAATTTTAAGTGCTTAAAAATTATAAAATATTTAAACATGCTTAAAATCATATAAATTTTCAATTTGCTCCTCAGATCAAATATTTCCAAAACGATCAAAAATCTCAATTCAAATACTAGAATATTTAATTAACATAATTCTCAAGTTCACTATGAACTCATCAAAATTAAAAATCATTAAAAATCTTATTAAAATCTGCATAAAATGATAACTCGTGTAAGTGAAAGTAGATATTTTATATGCATAAAGCAACCATTTCAATCAAGTTATATATACGTAAAATATCCAAAACACACATATATATTATTCTATATACCCAAAACATTTTAAAAAATTATAATCACTTACAGTACTGCAGATGCTCACTCATGCTCCTCTGCAGGATCGCCTCCAAGCTCAACTCAAGTACTTATAATATAATAAAATGTTTCTCAGGCTCTCCATGACTAAACCAAGACACTTATATGACCCAAATGTCTTAATATAATTTTATGATACTATAAAACTACATAAATTGGACACTGAATAGTCTAATTACACCGCGTACCCTTAGGATCCAGTATCCAAAATTACGGATTTTCACCCAAAGCCTAATCTTTCACAATTGAACATTCTAATGGGTCCTAATAATATCTAATTTCATTAATCCAACTCCAATTTTGTCCAATTTAACCAATTTTGTCCAAACACAATCCAAATTTATCCAATAATTAACTAATTGATCCAAAAATAGAAAAATTATCAAACGATCTCCAAAATTCAAAAAACTTTGTATCAACGGAAAGTCCAAGAGACAAGGAACACAGTGGTATGCTCACCCCGATCCAAACGTTCCTCCAGTGATTGAAAAACTTGGTTTAAGCTTCGATCGAAGTCTAAGTTGATGTATCTCTCAAATGGTGAGGAATCTTGGCAAATGGACCATGGAAATGAGTTTAAAGGGCCAAAAATGGTGGGAAAGGTCTATGGGTTGGCTTGAAAACATCAAATGGTTGCCGTCGGTTTCAAATGGCCGATTGTGACGCATCCGTCAGCGGTTTGGCCTAAAATTTGGTCGACGAGATCGTCTTAAGGTGGGTAAGGAGTGTGTCCAGAGTGTGCATAAGGAGATGGCTGGAATCAGGCAAAACAGCAATGACCAGGTTAGGCGTAAAATGGGTTCAAAACAACTCAGTTCGAGTCTGTGGGTCTGGAGAGAAATTTCTTGGGTTTGGATGATAAAATGGGTATTTTGGAACTTGTTTCCTACTGGGCATGCTTTCTCACATTTATATAAACCCTTGGATCATTAACAGAAGAAAATCTGGGGGCTGGTTTGGATACTGATATAAAATTTATACTTAAAATTTTTCAGAACCATAACTTTTTATCTGTAACTCAGAATTTGATGTGTTGCCAGTCTATAAACTTGTATCGACGAGATCTACACAATGGTACATCATTTAAACGAAAAATATTGGCCTTAGAAAAAGTTAACTTGAACCCACATACTGTTCACTTGGTCAAACTTGATCAAACATATGTATTTTGGTACGGGTTGTTACATTTTTTGTTCAGAGTTTCCTTAATTTAGTTACCAGATGACTACTAATTTAGCAACCGCACTGGATATGAGGTTTTTTGTTTAGAGCTTCCTCAATTTACCACAGCATTCGGTATGAAAGTTTTTATCCAAAACTTCCTAGGAGGTCATCCATTTTAGAATTGCTTTTGCCTGAGCATGCTTAAATTTAGAGTTCTTTTGAACACCTCTACCCATCCTAGGATTGTTCTCGTCTGAGCACTTTTAATTTTGGAGTACTTTTAAACCTTGCAGCTAACCACTCTAAAAATATCTCAGTATTATAAAAGTGATTATTATTACATTTGAATCATCCCTTGATCTACACTCAGATGATGTAGGATTAGCCACCATCAAAAGATGTGGAATTGGACAAAAAGTAGTCTGCCAATGTCGCCGTCACTGCTCTGAAAAGGCCTTGGCATTGTAAGAGTGATTATTAAAGTGATTATTATTATATTTGAATCATCTTCTGATCTACACCATCCAAACTGCTTGTCACAAAAGGCCTTGACATTGTAAGAGTAATTATGATAATGACTATTAGTACATTTAAATCATCTTCTAATCTAGGGCCTTGCTTTTGCCGGTACATTTTCGGCTTGGTAGAGGCTCCAACTGGGGAATCTATTACCCTTTGTCGATATTATCCCCGATTTAGCCACCACACTAGAGGCTCCCACAAGCGAACCGATCATCCTCTATCAATATTATATCCAATTTAGCTGCCACATCCGGTATCGTGTGATGACCACCCTCTTAGGGCCCAGTTTCTTTGCTGGCACACTTTTGGCATGAAGGAGGCTCCAACTGGCGAACCTGTCACCCTCTATTAATATTATCCCCAATTTAGCCACTACACTAAAAGTTCCCACTAGTGAACCTATCATCCTCTATTGATATTGCCCAGTTTCTTTGCTGGCACACTTTTGGCATGAAGGAGGCTCCAACTGGCGAACCTGTCACCCTCTATTAATATTATCCCCAATTTAGCCACTACACTAAAAGTTCCCACTAGTGAACCTATCATCCTCTATTGATATTGTTTCCAATTTAATGCCACATCCGGCCACCACACTATAGGTTCTCATTAGCGAACTTGTTATTCTCTATTGATATTATCTCCAATTTAGCTGTCACATCTGATATGGTGTTTTTGGTTTAGAGATTTTTAGAAGGTCACCCATCATAGGATTGCTCTCATTTGAGCACGCTTAACTTTAAAGTTTTTTCGAACTCTGAATCTAGTTGCTCTGAAAGGGTTTTAATGTTATAAAAGTTACTATTATTATATTTGAATCATCCATTGATTTACACCCAGATGATATGGAATTGGACACCAAATACGTTATCAGTACCTTGCATCCATCCACACTGGTTATCACATCTCCTTCCTAACTTTGTATTCAACTTTATATTCTTTGACTCTCTTTGTTTGGCAAAAGAACTTCATACAAATATCGTTGCACCTCCTTAATTAGAAATATTATTAATAAGATTGGATGTTCTCTCTATATCTTCAATCACAACTTTTTGGTTCTCCATTTTTAAATTTAGACATTATTTAGGGAGAATATATATATATATATATTTAAAAAATTCACTGTTACATTCACACAAAAGGATCACAATTCACAAACCAATTTAATACCAGCTACTTAAATGTCAACTATATTACAAAATGTTTACCAACCGATGTAGAAAATATCATCTATCATATTAGGTGTCCAGCTAATAAAACATATATATATATATATTTTTTATATTTTCCTAGTCAAATTGAGTGAAGCATTTTGTGCAAAAGAGCTAGTTAAAAAAACATTAAAAAAAAAATTTATTTCCAAGGCTGGAAAGTTAACGCCTTTACGTTTATGCTTAATGATCCTAAATAGGTGGCGTAATCACTTATATATAAATTGTTCTTCGGCATTTATAACCCTCCTTCTCTAGTTGTCCGACTAAACCTCGAGTGCCTCCAACTTATTCTTGAGTGCCTTTTCCAAATCATTATTTGCTTTCATCAGCAGCGGTTTCAAGTCTAAAGTTGACTTCTCCATCTCTCATATTGCCTTTCGGCTTTGTTTTTATCAGTTTAGGCCTCTTCAGATCTCCTTCGGGCGCTGTCCAACCCAACCTTGAGCCCTTCGGCCTGGGCCTGTGCCTTTTCCATAGCAAGCTTTGCCACAACTCATTCTTTTGGTATTGGGCTTTTGCAGTTGCGGCCTCTTTAGCCCTACTTTGAGTGATGTCCAACTCAATCTTCAATGACTGGGCCTCGGCCTATGCCTTTTCCATTTCAATCTTTGCCACCAAAGCGCTTTTTTTTTTTTTTTTTTTTTTTGGGGCATTGTGATGCTTCACTGGAAATCTGGATATTTTGTAGCTAGTACCAAATTAATATTACTTCTAAAATCAAATTGAAATTGGACACAAGAGCACCAAATTACACCATTGGCATGTGATTCCAACTGCTAAAAATGAAAAATCAGTAGCACGTGTATTTTCTTTTTACCTCTCTTCAACTCTGTCCTATAACTTGGCAAAGTCCTGACACACCTCAACAACTTTCTTAAAACCAGGAGCTCTTTGCAACAAGAATTTGGTTATCCATTTATATCTCATCAAACGAGGATCAAGATATCCAATGGTAATAATGCAAAAAATAAGGAAAATTGAATATTTTACTAACAAACTTTAACCCAATTACCCAAAATTTATATTCTAAATCGTTCATGGCTTTCAATGTGTATTTAGATTTTCTTTCTAAATTCCACATGATAGGCGACCAAACAACAAATAAACTTAAAATGAATATGATGAAAAACAACTATTATTTAATAAAAATATTATTTTAATAGATATATTTTTATTCATGTTTTAGATACCAGTGTGAACCAAAGAACGAATCGTTTGAAAGATCAAGAATGATTCTCATTTTTAAATAAATGGTATATTTTTCTAAAATTTATTTATGAATTTAATCATATAAATGCCCTTGCGAATTTTTTATTCATATTGTGTTATTCAAATAAAAAGAAATTGTTATTTATAGGTGTTTTATGAACCTATTGCGAATGTATTGCGATATGTGTTTTTGTAAAATTATTAGTTGAGGATTCTGTTACACTATAGTTTATATATATATATATATATATATATATATATCTAAGGGTTGCTATATTAATGTGGCCTTCAAGATAGGCATGTTGGTTACACCCCTACAATCACCATCTTACCAGTGGTGCAACAGTTTTTGTTTTTGTTTTGTTTTTTTTTTTTTTTTTTTTGGGACGTACAGTAGTGCAATATTGTGCATTGCTGCAGTAGCAACAATTGGTGATATTGTGGAAGTCCGACCCATGCAAAGAGTGATTTGATTTAACCCCTACAGCACTAATAGATAGCATGCGCGCTTGTAGGCCCACCAATCGATTTCCACCGAGACTATGGTACCATCCACGGGGCAAATTTAATAGAACAAATTTCAGCCACTTATTTAAAAAGACAAAAAAAATGAAAAAAAATCGTTTCTGCCTCTAATATATATATATATATATATACACACACACGAAAAAGAAACAAACTATCATTATATTCCTGCCATAGCATATAATTTTATTATTATAAACGAGAACATAGCTCAATTTACTCTAGAACGAGAGCAAATTGTACATAATATCCCTTCAGCTCATGGTGCAACATAGACAACCTATTATGTTGCAACCAGTTCTCTCATACATATATGCATCATCAACACCAATTCACGGAGCAATATAGACAACGATGGGGCTTCTCGCTTGGAAAGTGCCATCATCCCACACCAAAGAAGCAGAGGCAATTATTCCATCTATTTTCCCTTTCAGCTCGACGGAAAACGATAGCTTTTGCCCAATAGATGTGAAAGATAAAACGCTAGGGCTCACGATTACATTTATTCCTTGCGGGGCAACCACTTTAGCTTTATATTTGGAATTTGCTGATCCAACATTTGTAACTGTCCTATGAAATACATGAGTGATTGATTGTGAAGGTAAGGTTGAAAGAGCAAAGGAAGGATAATTTAGGTCAGTGGCTGATCTACTACTCCCTTTGGAACACTTGAGTTTATCATTCCCTGTTATGGACTGCAAAATTTCGTCATTACTGTAGCCTTCTCCACACAAAAACTTTACATAGTCAAGCTCATCAGCATCATAAACCAAACCAGGATAAGGAGCCTTGACAGGGTTATCAGGCCAGCACCATATGCAAATTCGGCTTCAGGGTTGATCTTGGAACTCATGGGCTTAGCTGAAAAAAATATATATAAAATTTGTGAAATATTATTTGGTTAGCCATCAGTAAAGAGTATATCCTATAAACAGTAACTTCATTTTCACCATGTGTGGTATATAAAAAAACTTTCTAACTATATATCAAGAAACCTACCAGTAGTGATGAGGGAGGATCTGATAGCAGCAGGGGACCATGTAGGATGGAATGACTTGACATATGCAGCTGCAGCGGTAGCATGTGGGCAAGCCATTGATGTTCCTGACTCTATATTATACCCCAATCCTTTAACACCTAATTCTGTAATTGGAGCCATTGGAGACCACGCTGCTAGAATTTGAGATCCTGGGGCCGCTATATCTGGCTATAGGAACATATAAACGAGGTTTGGAGAGGAGATTAATTAATTTTCTTAAAATGGATCAGGCAAATACTTAAACATACATTTGGTAACTTGGTAAGCAAAAATCTTAGTAACAATATTCTAAGAACATACTTTGAGAAGATTGGGAGTGATTGGATTTGGACCTCTTGATGAAAAAAAGGGTACGTAAGGGGACTGTGTATCAGTAACCTCCTCACTTCTATATATGGTTGCAACAGGCTTGCTGCATTATTTTACAAATTAAGAAACAGTAAGGATATAATTAGAATTTTTTATTTTTATTTTTGTAATTATTGGTTTAAATTTTATATTAATTAACCAATTTTAATATTATACCTGCTGGTTACAAGATACTTGTAAACTTCACTAGCTTCGTTATGATTAAGGTAAGTTCCAGGCAAAGGCATATTGAAACTTGCTTCTCCAAAAACTCTGCCTTTACCTATAAAACCAGCTGCACCAGCCAAAAAGGGTCCTGTTTCATCTAAATTGCTATCGCAGTAAACAATTTTACCCTTCACCAATTTTTTGTCCAACGAGTCTTTGCGGCAAAATCTGCATATTCAAATATGATTTCATAGTCTCAATTATGATCCGTGCGACTTTTCAGTTAATTGGATTATGTGCCTAGCATGTGGGTGTGGGTCATCTCATTATCAAAAAAATTATGCAGAGATTTAATATAAATTTGATATAATTAGAAGGAAAGTTCCTGCATATAAAAAATATGCAATCCACGTGCTACCCACATATGAAATCCACCCAACCAATTATTAAACTAAAGAAGCCATAGGGGGAAACTAAACTAGGCTATACGTGGGATCTATAGTATGAAATCCACCCATAATTATCAGAGATAAACTAATGCTATAGATATTAAAATATTTATTAAATGATACGTGTTAAAATATTATTAATTGATATTTTTAAATTAAAAATAAAATTTTAAATAAATAATTATATTGCATCATTTGATAAATAAATTTCATGAACATTTAGTTAACCATATTTATTACTAAAGATAATTAAATACTAATAATGATTAACTGCAATCTTTGTGAACTTGTTATTACCTGGAATAAGCCCCACTAACATCGTCTTCGCTGTTTGGTGCGTCTAAACCATATATTAAGGGAAATGTTTTATTCTTGAGGTCAAATGGGTTTATATGAATACCCTATACATGGTTAGTAAAAAGACAACAAATATTAGTTTCATATCTTGCACAAGTACAGTTCATATATGCTTGCTAAATTCAAATGAGTGTGATATATTTTGAACACTAATTAATTCCCAGCTATAGATTGCTTAGGAGAAATATATATATATATATTAGTTTGGTAAGTACCCCAAAAATCTTGTTGTTACCCAACCGAACCTTGGTCAAAAACTTTCGATTAATAGTGGAAGCAGCAACAGAAAGAAGCCAAGGTGCGAAGCCTGAGAGAGTGGCAGGGTTTGGACCTTCATTACCAGCAGCGGTAGAGGTCAATATTCCTTTTCTCATAGCATGAAAGGATCCAATTGCCAATCCATCCATGAAATAGTCTTCAGGCGACGATGGTCCAATAGAAGCCGAGACTATATCGACGCCGTCAGCAATTAAATCATCGTACGCTGCAAGAATGTCAGCATCATTAATGCCGTCAGACCAGCTTACTTTATAGACAGCAATACGAGCTGATGGAACTCCTCCTCTTGCTGTCCCAAACCCGAATCCCAATTCACTTGCTTTGTTCACTATGCCTCCGGCTGCTGTAGATGCTGTGTGTGTCCCATGGCCATCTGAATCTCTTGGTGATTGTATATCGGTTTCTGAAAATTGTTTATTGGCTTTGTAGTACTTTGCTCCGATAATTTTGCTGTATTATATATCGTTTAGTTAAAGCATATAAGCAAACTAAAATTGATATGTTTAAACAAATTAATTGTTAATCAATAATGGACACTAAATCGTTTATCCTTTTAAATGTTGAGGATATTTTCAATTTTAATAAAATATGTATATATGTTCCACCATATAGGGTTGCATGAATAAACTACATATAGTGGGATATGTATTCATTTTATTAAAGCCGGGATATATATCTTGACTTCATAATTCATGTTCTCCTATACATATACATATATATATATATATATATATAATTTGGTTTATTTTTCAGACTTTATAATTGAAAATAAAAGTGGAGTATGCATGGTATTAACCTGGATTTTTATTTTTTTATTTTTTTATTTTTTCCCTTAACATGTTTACGTACTTGTTACAAGTAAAGTTGGACGAGGCTTGGCAAGTTCCCTTCCATTTGGCAGGTGGTGGACCGAATCCTTTGTCATCAAAACTAGCAGATTCTGGCCAAATTCCAGTGTCAATCACTCCTATGATGACGTCGCTTTCCATTTTGGTTCTCTTAACTTGCTGTGGGAATCCAATGAAATCCCATGACTTTGTTGTATGAAGCTTTAATTTTCGACTTTGGAATACTGACACCACACCCTTCATTCCTATGTAAAATTCACAGTTCTAAAATCAATCGCAATAAAAAAAGAAAAGAAAAGAAAAAAGAAAAATGATTAATTCTAATATAAATGCATAATGATATTTTTAGGAAAGATCAAGTTCACCCACCAGCTATTTTATCTGCTTCTTCCTTTGTGAGCTTGGCAGCAAAACCATTGAAACTCCTTTTATAGCTACGGAGGAGAGATTCAGCTGGGACAATATCATTGCTGAATTATGTGTACACATGGAGAAAAAATAAAAAAATGAAAAAGAAGGTTAAATATTGTCTTGTAGGAGTACTTGGATACTTTAACAATTTCGACAGTCTTAATTTTATTGTGAATTGACAATTATCTCTAATACATTTTAATATCAAAATTTGTATGATTAGTATAGCCGATAAAGAATGCACCAACTACATAAGTACAGTCATCACAAAAACAAAAAATAGAAATTGACACTCGTGCGGATAATATTGTATAAGTTTTAATTGATGTTAAAGTACAACCTGCTTACGACCTTTTCCAGCATATTTAGGTGAAGAGGAGATGTGGAAACTTCTTCTTTTGGCTTGTCACCCATGTACACAATATAAACCTGCATTCACAATTCCATACAAGAAATTTAATAATGAATTAATTAAGCTTGTCTGTATGTTAATCAATTCCAAAGAAACTTACATATATATAGTCTTTTTATGGTCAAAACTGTCTACATACCGTCTACATACGGGCAAGAGAAAAGCCGATGCTTTTTTTTAAAAAGAAAAAAATTCTAAAAAACATCAGCTTTTCTCTCACACATACAGAAAAAAACCGATACTTTTTACATTTTTTTTAATTAATGTCAAATTTTTTCTTGATCCGTATACAGACAGTCCTAATCATGAAATCACCCTCTATATATATATATATATATAAGTTATTAGGTCATTTTCATAATTTATACTGTTTTTATTAAAGAAGAACTGGATGAAAGAATTTTATCTACTTCCGTAAATTTTAAATTATCATAATGTGCTTATTAAAATTTTAAGTCCAATGACTTTTACATGGTTCCAATTTCTTAGTTTCTATCCAGCTGTCCTCCAAGCCGAACAAATATAAGCAACGGAAATATAAAAGCGGGGAGAGAGGGTAAAAGAGAAACCAATGAACCAAAAAAGCATAAAGCCAAACAAACCAATTATAAAGAGAGAAACAGAATTTGGAGAAGACTTGAACCACCAATAAAAGAAGAAACCAATTGGCAAGCTGAAAATAGCAGCAATCGGCGTGCGAGTAATAGTTGTCGATGGTGATAATAGGAGACATATAGAAGAGAGAGGAAGAGAGGGTCAGAGAGTCGTTGGGAATTTGGATTTTAAAAGAACTACTCTTCTTATTAACAATAATATATAATGTTAAATGCTAAATACGGCCCCGGTAGATAATTTATATATAATGCCTGCAAAAGCCTATATGAGAGATAAGATTCAACTGATAAGAAGAAAAATAATTAATTTAATTAAATATTGTGGATAAATATATTGCCTTTCGGTCATGATGTTGATCAGCAGATGAGGAATGAGCCATGGCGAGCAGAGTGGAAATGAGAGTGAAGAGGAAGAGCCAAGAAATAGCCATTGATGAAGATGGGATATAATTCATGTGTTTGTTGTTTGCTAATTGCTGTAATGGACATCTTATTTATAAGCTTGGAAAGTATGGAAGAATATCCAAGTCGAGGAAAAACTTATGTGGAACATTAAAAGTAGACAAATTAAATTTTTGTTGATATTATTAAATGTCAACATGATTTTACTTGGAAAGAGAGAGAGAGGAAGGTTCGATTCCTATTTGATCAGTGATTTTCTAATTAATTTTCGTCCCTACTCCTATCCCGAGAATCACGTGTGTGGTGGAATTAATCAAGATTATTACTTTTTCAATTTTACTTTTATTTTGCACCAGACACTTTTTGACCACTTTATCTGCAAAATTTAAGTGCGCTCAAAGCTTTCAGTTCAGTAGTTTTCAACCAAATAAAAAGCTACTTGAAGCCATTTCATTTCTTGGTCCAAGGTACGTAAGCCTGACATCAAGTCGTGAGGACAGACGAGAGAGGGAAAATATAAGAGTGGAGGGATGAAAAAAATGTATATCTGTCCATGAAAGAAACTGATTGTTTGGTACGACAGATATGAATGACGGAAATTGTTCTTTTCATACTTTCTTTGATATAGAGGGGAGTTAAAAAAAAAAAACACATGTATGCAACGACAAGATTTTAAATATCAAATGAATGACCGTATTAACCTTTATTATTGTAATTACAATATATTTTATAGAAATGTTATATTAAAACAATATTATTAATATGAAAATAATCAAATAAAAAAATATTATTATTATTATTTTCAGCCAGTAGCTTTTACTTTCTGTGGTTATGTAATATTTTGAGAAAGTGTCTTTTCCTTTTTTTCTTTTTTTTTTAAACTGAAGGGTGTCTTTTTTGGACCACGCTTCTTCTTCTTCTTTTTTTTTTTTCCTTAGCTTTTTCTTTTTATTCAAAAACCTTTTTGTTTTTTTTTTTTTTTTTTTTTGGGGATACTCAAGGAAACTTTTTTATTTTTTTAATTCTTTTTCTTTTTCTTTTTACCATCATAATTGGAACTTCCAATGAAATTTGCGATGAATAATGTGGGAATCAAAAAAACTTTTGTTCTAGGCTCCAAAACTAAAGTGGCTAAAAAATTTTATTTTACAGTTTCCTCTTTTCTTTTGAATAATTGGACTACAGTTTGTATGACATGAAAGGTACAATATTATTTGGTAGGCTAATAGTGTTTTTACTATATATATTTGGGATATAAACACATCATTTATCACACATCACGTTATTTGATAAAAAAATCCCTGTTAACAATTTGCTTCTTTTAGCACTACTTTAAACTAATTTTTAAGCATAAATCTTCTTTTAAAATTCATAAATTTATTATATCAGTCATTATCTCTAGTTTTTTGACTCTTTCCTATGGAAATGTAAAAAATAACTGTCCTAACAGATCTATAGACAAAAACAAAGGCGGCTAATTAATATACTGGTTTTATTTTTAAGTGAATTGATATATGTTGATTTTGCTCTAGTAATTCAATAGAAATGGCTAGTACTTTAATATCCTTCCTTAAACGTTTTACGATGTGAGGTATTTAACTTTAAAATGTAAAGATTGAAGCTTCTAATAAACTATTTGGCTGTGATTAATTGGAATTTAGGTCAATCTACAACAAATTAAAAAATTGAATGCTTAAATAGCTATTTTTAAAAACGGAAGACTTAAATTGCATAACCGTATATTTAAATCAAAAGTATTCAAATGTAATTAAATCTAACTAACTGAGAAGCACGTATCTCCTTCCAAACTTTATATTCTTGGACTCTCTTTGTCCCAAAAGAACTTCTTAGGGATATCGTTGCACCTCCTTAACTATAAAAATTATTAATAAGATTTGATGCTCTCTTCATATCTTCAATTAGAAACTTTTAATTGGTTCTCCATTTAAATTTGGGGATTATTTGGAGAGAGAATATATTTAAAAAAAGAAAAAGAAAAAAGTCACTGTTCACATTCACACAAAAGGATCACAATTCACAAACCAATTTAATACCAGCCACTAAATTGTCAAATATATTTCTAAGACAATAATTGATAGGCAACAAAATGTTTGCCAACAGATACAGCAAATAACATGATCATACATATAAATTAGGTGTCCAGCTTCTAAAACAAATGATTGACTTTATTTTCCTAGTCAAAATGAATGAAGCATTTTACGCAAAAGGTTATGTCGAAGGCAGGAAAGTGAACACCTTTATGAATAAATCATTTTTACTTAATGATCCTATTAAGGGGTAGTGTAGTCATTTATATAAATTAATTGTTCTGCGGCATCTTTGGCCCTCCCGTGGTAGTTGTTTGACTCAACCTTGAGTGTACGTTTTTCATGAGAAATTATGCAATACATATTGTATATTGTTGTATATTGATGTGAAATCCATGTGGGTACACTTAGCCAATGTTTCTAGATAATTATTTGCCTTCATTAGCTGTCAGGACCCGTCCAAAATTTCTCACCAGAACCTTAGACAAGCCCTGATCTCAGGGAAATACCACTGAACCTTCCAACGGAAAATCCGGCAGCACCTCCCCTAAGGGTAGAACTAACCAAAAATTTCCTGCACTGAAAACACACTTCTATAATCGTCCCCTTATTCCTCCCACATTACTACAATTTGATTCCACAAATTTACAGCACTCCAAATGAATAACAATAAATCAGTGCATAATTAATAACTAAATGTCCAATATAGTATACAGAGCATTATAAAAATAAATGTGGAATTAATACAACGTCAGATAAAGAAGCAATACAATATGGAGAGGAAAAAGGGAAGAAATGCTTCTTGGACTTTCGGCAATGAACTGAGATGTCGGGCTCGTCTCGGACAATCAACGTCTCCCAACTTGGACCTAGGGGAATGGAATTTAAAAATATGAGATGCTAATCATCTCAGTGAGTGACCCTATCTACTGTACAATTATAATACCACAAAAATTAAGTAGATAAATAATAATTAGTTAGAAATAATATTTTCTCTCAAAACCCTTACGATTCTCTCGGTTGGAAAAGTTTCCCTTTTAAAACCTTTTCACAAAACCCGTTATTCATATTCTTCGAAAACCAAGGAGTCAATTATTCAACTAAATATAAAATAAAATGTAATAATTCAAGCATTCAGAATTTATAATGAAATAAATCAATTTCTTGAAGAATTAAGTAAAGGGAAAAATTAAGTCAATTTAAAACTTCCATTTAAGATAAATGGTAAAAACATAGTGAGATCTTTTAAAAATCACCAAATCAATATAAATAGAAAAATCAAGATGAAATGCACTATTAAAAAACTAATATAAATAAGAAATCAAAAACATAATAAAATTCCATAAAATTTGTATTAAGTTTTCCAATTGAAATAATTAATAAAAACAACGTTAAATACAACATATACAATGTACCATACGACGTACCAATCTGTAAACCGTGGGATACACCCACCTCACGACCCTCAATATATGAACGGTGTCGTAGAAATAATAAATAACCGTCGGGACGTACCCAACCTCACGGTCCGTGGCAATAATAAACCGTTGGATGTAACACCCCGTCCCAAATCGCACCGGAATCCGTGCACGTTGACCGAGGTTGACCGTTGACCGTTGACCGAAGGGGGTCAAAAGTTGACTTTTTGACTCGGTGAGAATTTTGAGTTGACTAGGGTACCGTGGCGAAGTGCACGATGCCATGAGTTCGTAGACTGGTAGCACGTCGAAAACGGAGCTACGGTTTGAAAGTTATGGACGAAACAAGTTGCGGTCCAAACTGTCCAAGGGGTGCCGGAGTTGACTTTTTGTTTATGGGGAATTGAGCTTTGACTCATGCATGGTTGTCAAGTGCTCGTCGATACGAGTTCACAGACTAGCGGCACGCTCAAAACGGACATCCGGTTAAAAAGTTATGGACGTTTGAAGTTTACCGGATACCGTATTATTTTAATGTTTTTGGTCTGTGAACAGTGAAATGCCACGTGTCAGCTTCTTATTGGTCCACGTGGCATGAACAGTATCATGCAGGGTTTTTATTTGTTAAAACACTCGGGGAAGAGAGAGAGGAGAGAGAAAGAGAGAGAGGAGAGAGAGAGAGAGTCATCGGCCGCCGGTTATTTTCACGTTTTCCGGCCTAGTTACTGTACACGCGCCGGCCATCCAGATTGCCCACCTCATTTCCGGCAAAACCTCCAAATTTCACGGCGAACGGCCGCCGGACGCGCCCGGATCGAACGTCCAAAGTTTGGCGGCGATTTTTCCCCCTCTACCGCCGGCCACCGCGAATCGGCACTATTCCGGCCGATCTACAGTACACACGCCATACACCCATCATCCTCTCCTCAAGTCCGGCCTACCCACCAAAAATCAAGGCCATCGGACCGCCGACGCGCCGGGATCGGAGCGTTTTCCGGCGAGGGGTCGGAAATCTTCAAACGGTGATTTCTCCGCCGTCCGACCTCCGTTTTGCTCACCGCCAGTCCCGTTGGATTGCTCTCCTCACGATCTACAAGTCTGCAAAATTTCACAGCCAACGGCCACCGCACGCGTCGCCGCCGGCGACGGTTGCCGGTGACCGTGGCGGCCCGCCGGAAATTACTGTTCCGGCGAGTACCCGAAATTCCGGCCAGCTCCAGTCTGCTGTGTTCGACCTCCTGAACCTGAATCCAGCATCCGTTTCCGCCAATTCGCGACGGTTTGGGAGAATTGCGAAGCCGAAACCCGAAAAGCTTCCCGACGAAATTCAAACCCCGTCGGGTACGATCATCGAAAATTAAGACCGGATCTGTGATTAGCATCACTCGAGCTTCGATTCGGTATATAACTCGTAAATTCTAGATATCGTTTGTGTTTTGACCCCCCGGGTACCGGGTATTATTTACCCGAATAAAATATTAATTTATTTGACTGTCTGTGAAATTTGTTCTAGGAGCACCGGTGAGTCGTAGAATTGATCCCGTAGTGGATCGTGGGTTAATTGCGTGCTCCAGGTGAGTGACCCACCTTCAAATTAATTTTGGGGAATTTAATTTGTGAATATAATATGTGTGTGATTTAAATATTTGGAATTTAAATTCTATGTGCCAAATATTTATTCAATTTATTGGGGAATTATTTATGAATTTATTGGATTTAAGAAAATGTACATTTTATAAAATTATGCCATGTGAAATTATTTTATGGATTTGAGGATTTTGAAATTGGTGTGGTTTTAATAGTAAAATGGGCACGATTTGATTTTCAAATATTTCAAGGAAAATATTTGGTTATATTGGTGATTTCAATTTTTATAAAATATGCCCATGGAATATTATGAGATTTGATTATGATATTTCGAGAAATTATTATGCTTGGAAAAATGTGGATATTTGAATTGATGGATTTTGGGAGTTGGTGGATTTGAAAATCATGGAATTTATGGTATTGATTATAAAGAAATTACGGAGAATTTCCGGGTTCAAGCGGATGGATTATGCCCGCTATGCTTATGAAAAATGTGAAATTTGTTATATAATTTAAAATTGTGAAATTTATGATTTTTAGATGCACCGTGCACGTACTGGTGTTCTGTTTATATGTGATATGGTTAGTGTGCACACGGTTGTGATTAGCGCGCAGGTGGGTGTGATTAGCGCGCAGGTGATGTGATTAGCGCGCAGGTGGGTGTGAGTAGCACGCGGTTGATATTATGAGGGTGTCCTGTGGATGCCATCGGAGAGGGCGGCCACCCCCCTTTGGCCGGGACACCAGGTTAGCAGCGGCGCAGTGGGACGCCACGTGACCGTATGCCGGTTTCTCTCTATAACCTCCTGTCTGGCAGTACCTCGGGACGCTGGGTACTCTGGCGCCACTGGTATATAGTGGGTGCATCAAATGATTTTCAGAACTGTGTTTTAAAAATAAAATGTTTGGAAACTGTATTGGAATTAAAAATATAATTATTACTGTTCGGATATTTATTTGATGTCTTGGTTTTCGGGGAATATGAATAAGGGTTTTGTGAAAATGTTTTAAAAGGGGAACCTTTCCAACTGAGAGAATTGTAAGGGTTTTGAGAGAAATTATTATTTCCAAATAATTATTATTTATACTTATTACTGTGATATTATATGGTATAGTAGTAGGGTCGCTCACTGAGATGATTAGCATCTCACACTCTTAAATTCCGTTCCTCTAGGTACCAGGTTGTCGGTGTTCATCCAGAGCGGACTTGATCTTCATCGCTGTTTTACTTCGTGAAGTACCCTGTTCTTCTTTATTGCAGTTGTACTATTTCTTTCACTCTTGTTGTATTTATCTTGCACTGGATTAGTGTATTTTTGTTTTGAAGTGCTGAAATTTGTGGAACCAATTTGTAGTTTGTGGGAGGAATAAGGGGATATTTTTGAAGTGTGTTTTCAGTGCAGGTAAATTTGTGGTAAGTAAATCCCTTAGGGGAGGTGCTGCCGGATTTTCCGTTGGAAGGTTCGGTGGTATTTCCCTGGGATCAGGGCTGTCTAGGGTTCCGGAGGAGGATTTCTGGACGGGTCCTGACATTGGATGATACCAGCCTCACGGCACCGTAGTAATAATACTAAAACCGTCGGATGAACCCGACCTCACAGTCCGTGGTAATAATAGATAACCGTTGGATGAAACCAACCTCACGGCACCGTGGTAAACCCAGTACACTGTAATATAATACTGAACCAAACTCTGGTACTATATGGTACATCGATTAAAATAACCGATACAGTATCCTTGTAACATCCCACATCGGTTGGAGAGGGGCACGAAGCAGTCTTTATAAGGCTGTGGATACCTCTCCCTTCAGGACGCGTTTTGTGAGCAAAACCTTGAGGCCAGGGGGGAGAGAGGGTGTGAACCCTGGGCCAAAGAGGACAATATCCTGATGCGGGTGGTCTGGGCTGTTACAGTGGTATCAGAGCCAGTACCCGGATGGGTGTGCCAGCGAGGACGCTAGGCCCCAAGGGGGGAGGATTGTAACATCCCACATCGGTTGGAGAGGGGCACGAAGCAGTCTTTATAAGGCTGTGGATACCTCTCCCTTCAGGACGCGTTTTGTGAGCAAAACCTTGAGGCCAGGGGGGAGAGAGGGTGTGAACCCTGGGCCAAAGAGGACAATATCCTGATGCGGGTGGTCTGGGCTGTTACAATCCTACTGTATCATAATCATAATTTAATTGTCAAGTTCAACCGCATGTTCAAATATTTCAAAATCTCAAAATATCATTTCATACGAAAACCAGAAATACCACAGTGAAATATATTCACCATAAACCAATTTTAAGCACCTAAAATTGTAAAATATTTGATCGTGCTTAAAATTATATGATTTTCAATCTGGTTTCTCAAACCAAATAGTTTCCAAAATGATTTAAAATCTCAAAAAATACCAAAATATTTAACTACTCCAAGTTCACCTATGAACCCATTAGAATATAAAACCATTTAATACATTGTCAAACCTTACGTAAAATGACAACATCATATTTAATAAGGCAAATATTTTTATATGCATAATCCGAACATTCAATCAAATGGTATATAAGCCAAATTATTCGAACACATATATATTATGTTATACCCCAAAACAATTTTTAAAACTAATAACCATGGCAATAATTACAATAAATCAAACCACAATTTCTTTAAATTTCCAAATATATTCTTTTGGCACCAAAACGTATATTAAAAACATTATGAATTAGCAATACCATGCTAGATAGAAATTCTCATGATATCGAACACATAAACATATTTTGGAAATATTTGATTATGAAATATTCCAACAAATTAATTTAATAATTAATAATTTCAATTCAATTTCATAAAATTCTTTGAATCAAATTTTTTTTTTATATATAAATATTTTGATTCACTCAATTGGGCATCAAATTTTCACAAATAAAACCACTAAATATTTGGCACATAAAATATCAATTTCAAATATTCAATTCACACAAAATATTCACAAATTTAATTCCAAAAATTAATTTGAAGGTGGGTCACTCACCTGGAGCACGCCATTAAACCAAGATCCTCCATGGGATCAATTCCACGACGCATCCATGCTCCTAAAACAACAATATTACACAACTCAAATAAATTAATATTTTATTCGGGTAATTAATACCCGGTACCCGGTACTCGACTTGTTTTGCCCATAACTTTCAAACCGTAGCTCCGTTTTCGACGTGCTACTAGTCTACGAACTCGTGCCAATGTGTACTTCGTAACGGTACCTCATTCAACCTAAAATTTCATCCGAGTCAAAAAGTCAACTTTTGACCCCTTCGGTCAATAGTCAAAGTCAACGGTCAATGGTCAACCTCGATCAAAGTTGGAAAATTTCCGGTGTACTTCGGGACGGGGTGTTACATTAGCAATGCTTTTGTAACACTCCATCTTCATTGGTGCATCAATCACTCTTTACCAATATTATCCATAATTTAGTCAGTGCACTCGATATTGTGCTTTTTTCTTTAGAGCTTTCCAAGAGATCACTTATTCTTGGACTAGTCTAGCCTAAACACACTTAACTTCGAAGTTTATTTGAATCCTAAAGCCAACAATTCTAAAAAAGTCTTAACATTATAAGAGTGACTATCATTACATTTAAACTATCCCCTATACCACATCTAGACACTAAAGGATAGGATACCAAGTAGCCTGCCAATGCCTCTTTCACCCACCCACACTGGCCATCACAATCCATTTTGAAGCCCAACATCTTTGCTGACACACTTTCAATCGGGCACAAGCTCTTTTGTAAGACCACACCTCCATTGGCATATCTGTCACTCTCTATTGATATTGTGATGACCAAAGTGGGTGGATATAGGCACTAGCTCGTTACCTGATATCCAATCTGACATCTCTTGGGGTATGGAGGATAATTAAAATATAAAGGTAGTCATTCTGATAACGCCAAGACGGTTTTAGAATTAGCTTCAAGATTTTAAAGAACTCCTAAATTTAGCATGCTCAAGTGGAAGTAGTCCAAGGATGGGTGACCTTTTGGAAAGCTTTGAACAAAAAATTTCATATTAAATATGGTGGTTAAATTGGAGGTAATATCGGAAAGGAGTGATAGGATCGCTTGTGGAGGTGGGGTATTAGAAATGTAACACCTGGTCCCAAAGTACAATGGAAATTTTCCAACTTTGAACGAGGTTGACCGTTGACCGTTGATCGAAGGGGTCAAAAGTTGACTTTTTGACTCGGATGGAATTCTAGATTGACTGAGGTACCGTTACGAAGTACACGTTGGCATGAGTTCGTAGACTAGTAGTACGTCGAAAACGGAGCTACGGTTTGAAAGATATGAGCAAAACAAGATTGGGGTCCAAACTGTCCAAGGGGTGCCAGAGTTGACTTTTTATTCATGTAAAGTTGAGCTTTGACTCATGCATGGTTGTGAAGTACTCATCGATACTTCCGAATACCGTAATATGGTTTGAAAGTTATGGACATGAGAAATTTTCCGAATACCGTAATATTTTAATATTTTTGAATCTGTGAACAGTGAAACACCACATGTCGCGATCTCAACCATTCCTGTGAGTGCACAGTGGCACCCATGTGGTTTTTCTTAGGTGAGGTTGGAGAGAAGAGAGAAAGGGGGGAGAGAGGAGAGAGAAAGAGAAGGGGGAAATCGGCCACCACCGGTTGGCCATCGTCCGGCCACCAGAGGGCCACACGCACCACCCCACTGCCTCTACCTCCTCAATTCTGACCAGCCACCCAAATCTCACGGCCAACCGGCTGGTAACGCACCAGGATCGGAGCATTTTCCGGCGATAGCCATTTTTCCCCTCCACCACCGTTTGACCCATTTCCGGCCATTTTCAGGCCACACGCACCAGCCACCCCTCACCACCTTCTCATTTCCGACCAGCCCACCAAATTTCATGGCTACCGGACCTCCGATGTGCCGGGATCGGAGTATTCTCTGGCAAGGGGTCGAAAATCTTCCAACCCAAATCTCTTCGCCGTCCAGCCTCCGTTTGCCTCACCGCCGGCCCCGTTGAAACCCTCTCCCCTTGATCTACAAAACCCCCAAAAATCTCAGCCACCAGCCACCGGACACGCCACCGGCGGCGACGGTTTCCGGTGGGATTCAGCGGCTCGCTGGAAAATCCAGTTCCCGCGAGTACCCAGTTGCACCGTCGGTCCCTCCCCACTAATTCTGACCCCTTGAACTCAGATCCAGGTCATTTTCCTCCAATTCACGATGGTTTGAGAGAATCGAGGCTCTAAAGGCCGAAAGCTTTCCGACGAGATTCCGGCCACTTTGGGTCCGATCTCTGGGAAGTAAGACCGGATTCGTAATTCTCGTCACTCAAGCTTCAATTCGGTATATTATTCGTCAATTTTGGTTAACGTTTGTGTTTAACCCCCCCCGGTACCGGGTATTATTTACCTGAATAAAATATTATTTTATTTGACTGTGTGTGAATTATTGTTCTAGGAGCACGTGTGCGTCGTGGAATTGATCCCATGGAGGATCTTAGATTAATTGTGTGCTCCAGGTGAGTGACCCACCTTTAAAACTATTTTGGGGTGATTCATTATGTTTATTTTGTGTTAATTTGATATCTAGAATTATGCTCATGTGGTGGAATTTAAAAATAATTGTGGAAAAAAGTATTATTTTATATATATATATATACCCATTGATGCTAAATGAAGGTTTGGGTTATTAAGAAATTCTCGATTATTATCATTGTAATTTAATTGTATTTATTACGCATGAGCATTGTGTTTTCATTAATTGTGTTTTCATTAATTAATTGTATTTGGATTTTAATATTATTTTTGGGCATGATTTGATTTTTAAATATTTCAAGGAAAATATTGGTTTAAGTGGTGGTTTCAAATTTTATAATTATGCCCATGGAACATTATGTAATTCAATTTATTATGTTCCAAAAATATTTATGCCATCGGAAAATCTGAATATTTAAATTGATGGAATTGGGAGCTGGTGGATTTGAAATTTGATCAAATTTATGCGATAAACTTATGTTGATGATTTATAAAGGAATTGTAGAAAATTTACGGGTTTAATTGGATGGAATAAACCCGATGATATTTATGGAATTTTGAGATTTTGAGATGTATTGATTTATGATTTTTAGATGCACCATACACGTACTGATGTTCTGTGTATATGGATGTAATTAGTGCACACATGGATGTGATTAGCGCGCAGGTGAGTTATGGGGTTGTCCTGTGTTTGCCATCGGATGAGGGTAAGCCGCCCCTCCATGGCCGGGACACCTGTTTGCGGCGGCGCGGTGGGACGTCACGCGACCGTATGCCGGTTTCTCTCTTTAACCTCCTATCTGGCGGTACCTCGGGACATTGGATACTGTTGGCACCACTGGTATATAGTGGGTGCATCAAGTGATTTTCAGAACTTGGATTTCAAAATAAATATTTTGAAATTGTATTTAAATTAAGAATATATTCAATGTTGTTTTTATTATTTATTTCAAATGGAGGTTTTAAATTGATTTAATCTTCCCTTTGCTTAATTCTTCAATAAATTGATATATTTTAATTAAACAATTATTTCATAAATTGTTTTAATGTGAGTTTCATTAATATTTTTATATTATTTGTTTATGACATTATCGATCGTTTAGTAATTGTTACAAATTATTTTTATTCTATTCCTATTTTATTTCCATTATAAATTTTGGATCCTTGATCTATTATGTTTTAACCGATATTTAGTTGATTAATTGATTCCTTGGTTTTCAGGAAATAGAAATAACGGGTTTTGCGAAAAGGATTTAAAAGGGGAACTTTTCCAACCGAGTGAATGGTGAGAGTTTTGAGAGGAAATATTATTTTCAATTAATTATTATTTATTAATTATTTAATCGTTTGGTATTGATTAATTAAGTTTCTTTTATTGTTATATTATTAATATTAAAAGCGTACAGTAGATAGGGTCACTCACTGAGATGATTAGCATCTCATATTTCTAAATTCCGTTCCCCTAGGTTCAAAGATTGGGAGATGTTGATCGTCCGGGGCGAGCCCGACGTCCCAGTTCATTGCCGAAAGTTCAAGAAGCATTTCCTTCCTTTTTCCTCTCCATCTTGTATTGTTTCATCTATTATTGTATTAATTCCACATTTATTTATATAATGCTCTGTATACTGTATTTGACATTTAGTTATTAATTATGCACTGATTTATTGTTATTCATTTGGAGTGCTGTAAAATTGTGGAATCAAATTGTAGTAATGTGGGAGGAATAAGGGGATGTATATAAAAGTGCATTTTCAGTGCAGAAAATTTATAGCAAGTCCAACCCTTAGGGGAGGTTCTGCCGGATTTTCCATTGGAAGGTCCGGTAGGGTTTCTCTGGGATCAGGGCTTGTCTAGGGTTCCGGTGAGGAATTTTGGACGGGTCTTGACAAGAAATGATATCAAAGACTATATGAGGCCGAAAGTGTGATAGCGAGGACTTTGGACTCAAGAAGGTGGACAGTGGCAACCAGTGTGGGAGGATGTAGGACACTAACAGGCTATCTGGTATCCAGTCTCACATTGTCTATGTTTAAAAAAATTTTGAAGTTAAATGTGTTCAGTGGGTGTAATCCAAGGATGGCTGAGTCATAAGAAGTTCTAAACAAAAAATCCTATACTAAGTGCTCACCTAAGCATATTTAATTTCGGAGTTCTTTCAAATCTTGAAGTCAACCACTTTGAAAAGGCATTGATGTTATAAAAATGACTATCATTATATTTGCACAATCCTTCGTACCACACTCAAATAGTGTAGAATTGGATATCATGTAGTTTGCCAATGCCTCTTACACTCATCCATGCGGGTTGTCATAACTTTCAAGTATAAAGTAAACTCTTTCAACTCTGATATTGTCTCCTCGGCTTTATTTTTAGCAATTTCATCCTCTTCAACTCTTTTTTGGTGCTGTTCTACTCAACCTACTTGAGTTCTTGGCCGCTACTTGTGCCTTTTCTATAATAAGCTTTTCCACCTACTCATTCTTTTGGCATTGAGCTTTGGCAGTTTTAGCCTCTTTTACCCTACTTTTAGCGCTGTCCAACTCAATTTTCAATGCCTTAGCCTTAGCCAATGCCTTTTGAATTACAATATTTACCACTAAAGCATCTGTTTGGCATTGTGATGCATCATTAGAAATCTAGATATTTTGTAGCTAATACCTAATTAATTTTACTTCTTAAATAAAATTGATAGATACTAGACACAAGAAAACCTAATTACAATATTGTCATGTGATTCAAACTACTAAAAACAAAAGTTAAAAAAATCAAATATGAAAAAATCAATACCATATATATATAGGGGAGCACTCCCCTTACAAAGTTTTTTGATAGTTAATCTAAACCTTGTAATTTATAATCTAACCATTTACATTAGCCTACTTAAAAATTTAACCTATTTTGTCAAAATATTATTTTCTATGACGACCAATGTAGGCGAGTGTGGGACACTGGTAGGCTACCTGATATCCAATCCCACATCTTTCAGGTAGAGATCAGGGAATGGTTTAAATATAATGATAGTCACTCTTACAACATCGAAGTCTTTTCAGAGTGGTTGGTTTCAGGGTTCGAAAGAACTCGAAGTTAGATATGCTTAGGTGAGAGCAATCTTATGATGTATGATCTCCTCAAAAGTTCTGAATAAAAAATATCATACCAAATGCAATGACAAAATTTGGGACAATATTGGCAAAGAGCAACAGATCTGCTAGTAGAGGCGAGGCATTACAAATGATATCAAAGCTTATACATGGCCAGAAGAGTGCCAATGAAGATGCTATATGCCCCAAGGGGGTGGATTGTGTCAGTGTGGGCGAGTGCATGGCATTGGTAGGCTACTTGGTATTCAATCCCACATTGTCCGAGTGTAAATTAGGAGATAGTTCAAATATAACAATAATCACTCTCTTAACACCGAAGTTTTTTCAGAGCTGTTGATTTTAGGGTTCGAAAAAACTTCAAAGTTAAGCCTGCTTAGTTGGCTTTAAGGTTCAAAAGAACTCGGAAGTTAAGTGTATTCAGACTAGAGTTGTAACACCCCGTCCCGAAGTACACCGAAAATTTCCAAAATTTGACCAAGGTTGACTGGGTTTGACCGTCGTTGACCGAAAGAGGTCAAATATTGACTTCTTACTCCTGATGGAATTTCACATTGACTGAGGTACCGTTAAAAAGAACACATTGTCACGAGTTCATAGACTAGTAGCACGTAAAAAACGGAGCTACAGTTTGAAAGTTATGAGCAAAACAAGTTGAGGTCCAAACTGTCCAAGGGATGCCGGAGTTGACTTTTTGTTTATGCAAAGTTGAGCTTTGACTCATGCATGGTTGTGAAGTACACGTCGATATGAGTTCATAGACTAGTGGCACGTTTAAATTGGACATCTAGTTAAAAAGTTATGGACATGTAAAATTTTTCGAATACCGTAATATTTTAATATATTTTTACTTGAATGAACAGTGTATGCCACGTGTCGTATTTTCAGCCAAATCCCGTGAGTGATCAGTGTCACCCACGAGTGGCTTTTATTTTGGCAAAACATGGGAGCCAGGAAGAGGAGAGAGAAAGAAGGGAGGAGAGAGAGAGAGAGAAAGAGAGCTAAAGAGAGAAACACAACCGGCCAACTGCCGTTCACCCATTTCTGGCCATCAGAACAGTACACGCACCACCCTAGCTTGAAGCCCACCTGAAAACTAGCCAGCCAGCCAAAAATCACGACCAACTGACCGCCGATGCACCCGGATCGAGACTTTTTCCAGTGGTGGCGCCGATTACTTCAAACTCAAATTTCTCCCTATTGAGTCACCCATTCCCCAATCTACCTTCCCACCAAAAATCACGGCCAGTGGCCATCGGATGCACCGTCGGGGGTGGTGGATTCTGGTGACCACGACGGCTTGTCGAGAAATCGACTTTCCAGCGAGCTTCCAGTTGCACCACCCATCTTTTCCCACTAATTCCGACCCTCTGAACAAATCCGGTGTCCACTTTCCTCAATTCGCGATGGATTGAGAGAATCGAGAACTTGAATTCCGAGAGTTTTTCGGCGAGATCCCAGTCACCACGGGTCCGATCTCCAGGAGGTAAGCCTCAATCCGCGATCCTCATTCCATAAGCTTCGTTTCGGTATATTACTCGTAAATTTTGGTTAACGTTTGTGTTAGTCCCCCCCCCCCCGGGTACTGGGTATTATTTATCCGAATAAAATATTAATTTATTTGAGTTGTTCAATATTGTTGTTCTAGGAGCACGTGTGCATCATGGAATTTATCCCATGGAGAATCTTGGGTTAATTGCGTGCTCGAGGTGAGTGACCCACCTTCGAAATTAATTTTGGGAGTTAGATTAATTATATTGTAATATTTTAATATTTGAATGTTTTTATTTTATGTTAATTGCTAGATAAATTGTGAATTAAATTTTGATGCCCATATTTGAATAAATTGAAATATATGATTGTTTTTGATAAATTATGGAAATCTAGATTTTATGACAATTTGATATTTAAAGGAATTGTAAAAGTAATATTATTTGATTTATTACGGAATTTAGTTGTGAATTTATTTTGATTAATAAAAAAATGCCTTTATATAAATTTATGCATTGTGGAAATTATTTTATGGTATTGAGGATTTGTGGAATTAAATTATATATGAAATTCATACGGTTTTAATATTATTTTTAGTATGATTTGATTTTATAGATTTCAAGAAAAATATTAATTTAAGTTATGGTGCTCTCAAAATATATATTTATGCACTTGAAATATTACCTAGTTGATTTTATGATATGAGAAAAATTATATATTATTGATGGATTTATGCTGGTGTTATTTAAGAAAAATGTGGGAATGTGAATTTAAAAAATGGTATAATTCCCACAGTGAATTTTGGAAAAATTAGGTATTTTAATAATAAATTTGGTTATCTGTTTTAAACGCACTCATACAGTACTGATGTTCTGTATTGTATATGTGAATGAGCGCGCAAGTTATAATGTCTCCCGTAAGTTGCCATCGGACCGAGGGCAGGCAAGTTTGATATTGGCCATAAGCCGCCCCCCTCCATGGCTGGGATGACAGTTTAAGCAGTGGCGTTGTCTGGACGCCGAAGCGACCGTATACAAGTTTCTCTCTTTAACCTCCCGCCAGATGGTGCTCGGGACCTGGGTATCATAGGGCATCACTGGTATATAGTGTGGTGCGTCAAGTATTATTTTTCAGATATAAATTTCAAATCCTAAAGTTTTAAAGCAGTATTTAAATTAAATGTATTTAATTTGTTTTATCATCTATTTCCAATTAGCATTTTCTAAAATGTATTTATTAATATAAAGCAGCATTTAAATTAAATGTATTTAATTTGTTTTATCATCTATTTCCAATTAGCATTTTCTAAAATGTATTTATTCATATTTTATGTCATTTATTTTAAATTAATGTTTTTAAAATGCATCTTGCCATAAAAATATTATATAGGTTGGTTGAATATTTCAAAATGAATATTATAGTATTTTTTTACCACTTATTTTGCATGATTGTTTGTAATTATTTAAATTATATTTTTGGTACTGTTTATTTTGATTTATTAAATCAAATTTTATGAATTTCTCTTTTATGTTATATTCCTTTAATGCAAGTATTCTAAATTTATTTTACTATATTTCATTACATTTTATTCGTATTTGAATTATTTAATTATATATTAAATTAATTATTCTTTGATTTTTGGCGCATAAAATATTGGGTTTTGCGAAAATGTTTTAAAAGGGAAACCTTTCCAACGGAATGAATGGTGAGGGTTTTGGAAGAAAATATTATTTTCAATTAATTATTATTTACTTACTTATTTATTCTCAATTAACCAAATGTACTCTAATGATCGTTGCTTTATAATTGTACAGTAGATAGGGTCACTTATTGAGATGATTAACATTTCATATTTCTAAATTCCATTCCCTTAGGTACAAGGATTGGGAGACGTTGATCGTCCGGAGCGAGCCCAACGTCTCAGTTCATTGCCGAAAGTTCAAAAAGCATTTCCTCCCTTTTTCCTCTTCATCTTGTATTGCTTCTTTATCTGACGTTGTATTAATTTCAAATTTATTTGTGTAACGCTTTGTATACTGATTGGACATATATTTATTGAATCATATATTGATTCCCTGTTATTATTTTGGAGTGCTGTAAATTTGTAGAAACAAATTGTAGTAAAATGAGAGGAATAAGGTGGTGTATATAGAAGTGTATTTTTCAGTACAGGAAAATTATGATAAGTCTAACCCTTAGGGGAGGTTCTGCCGGATTTTCCATTGGAGGGTCTGGTAGGGTTTCCTTGAGATCAGGGCTTGTCTAGGGTTCCAATGAGGAATTTTGGACGGGTGCTGACAAGAGTGATCCTAGAATAGATAACCTTTTGAGAAATATACTGAGTACGGTGGGTCACAATATCAACAGAGATTGACAGGTCCGCCAGTAGAAGCAAAGTGTTATATTTTCTGTTTTTAATTAAACCCCAATTATATTCTCTCTCTTCAACTTTGACTTACATTTTTTAAAAAAACTTATATATACTATTTGACATACTTTTATATTTCTTGCTAAATGGTTGGTGACAATGGCATAAGTACATTGTAAAACACATACATCTCATGGAAGTCATTGCACTTTTTATTTTTGATACAAATTTTTAAAACTATAATTTTTTTAACCGTAACTTAGAATAGGTATGCCACCGGTTCATGAACTCATGCTGGTGAGTTATACGCAATGGTACAAGAATCAAAGTAAAAATCAAACTCTAAATAAAAGTCAAACTTAATCCTATTTAAAAGTTCAACTTAATTAAGCTTGATCAATCAATCCGTTCAAAATTTCAAATTTTGGATTTTTTTAAGGAGGGGTAGTTACATAAATTTTTATTACTAATCAAAAATAATAATAAAAAATTGATTTTCGATAAATTAATTTATGGAAAAAGTTTGAAATCTTTCAAACAAAATTTTAGCTTTTTTAGCTGTACTCATGTATTATTTCAAGAAAGTGTCCTTTTTTTAAAAAAAAAACTCATATATTTTTTTTTTTTTATACTCATGTAATATATATATATATATTTTTTTTTCACTATAATAATATTTAACTTTAAAATAATGAATTTTGCTATGAATAATTATTCATTGTAATGTAGCTAAACGATTTTATCCTACAGTTTCTTTTTTTCTTTTCTGCTTTGGTCAAATTCTTTTTTCTTGGACTGAAGTGTGTATGACATGACGTGTACAATATTATTTGGTTGGCTTCTGTTAAACTTTATTAATTTATTATTATCAATCATTTTCTCCAGCTCTTTGACTCTCAGTAATGAAAAAGTAAAAAACAACAGTGCCAAACATATCTGTAGACAAGAAAAAGGATTGATTTTCTTTTTTGATGTGAATTAATATATATTGACTTACTCTTTTCTTTTTTTATTACAACATAGGAGAGGGGTTTGACTCTCTTATGGAAAAGTAAAATACAACCGTGCCAAACAGATCTATAGACAAGAATATGGCGGGCTAATTAATATATTGATTTTCTTTCTTTTTTATGTGAATTAATATACATGGATTTACTCTTTTTCTGTTTTTTATTACAACATGGGAGAGGGGTTTTGTCAGGACCCATCCAAAATTCCTCACCGGAACCCTAAACAAGCCCTGATCCCAAGGAAACCCTACCGGACTCTCCAATGGAAAATCTGGCAGAACCTCCCCTAAGGGTTGGATTTACCACAAATTACCTGCACTTAAAACACACTTCTATATTCATCCCCTTATTCCTCCCACAATACTACAAATTAATTTCAAAATTTTACAGCATTTCACAGGAATAATAGTAATCGAGTGCATAAATAATACATAAGTGTCCAGAATAGTATACAGAACTTCATGAAGTGCTATTTAATAGAAAAATACAACAAAGATGAAAGAAATATTACAACTGAATTGAACGAGTACAAAGGTACTTCTCGAACTACGATAGCGGCGGAGATTTGGTTGGTTCCGGAAGAACATCTACCACCCCTTGCACCTAAAGGAACGAAATTTAAAAACGTGATATGCTAATCATCTCAGTGAGCGATCCTAGCTACTGAACACTTTTAATAATAATAATATAACAAATAAGGGAATTTAATTAATACCGACAATTAAATAGGTAAATAAATAATAACAGTTGAAAATAATAATTTCTCTCAAAACTCTCACTAATCACTCCGTTGGAAATGTTCCCTTTTTAAAACATTTTCACAAAACCCGATATTCGTATTTCCCAAAAACCAAGGGATCAAACAATTTAATAAACAATAAATATATAAATACCCCAAATATAATTAAAATGTAAATAAATATAATAAATAAATTTTTTTTTTAACACTTTGGGGTTTGAAATTTTATCTGAAAATTTACACTCGACGCACCACACCATATACCAGTGATGCCCTCCAATACCCAACGTCCCGAGCACCGACTGGCGGGGGGGTTAAAGAGAGAAACTTGCAAACGGCACTTCGGCGTCCCGACAGTACCGTTACTGAAATCTTCATCCCGGCCAAGGAAGGGGGCGGCTGTGGCCAATATCAAACTTGCCTGCCCACGGTCCAATGGCAACTCACGGGAGACATAATACTTGCACGCTAACCACATATACACCGGAACACCAATACTGTATGAGTGCGTCTAAAATAATTACTAAATTAATTATAACCGTACCGTTTTTCCAAAATTACCATGGGAAATATATCAATTTTCACGTTTACCATCCCACATATTTTCCTTTAACAAACCCGGTACGAAAACATCGATAACGAATAAAAATAATTTTTCTCGCAACACGCGGTCCAACAAATAATATACCACGGGCATAATTATAAAAAATTAAACCACCAATTTAAACAAATATTTCTCAAAATATTTAAACCAATTATGCCCAAAAATTAATATTCAAACCACATACAATTTATTACTGAAAATACCTTGCTCATGCATAATAATTAAAATTAAATCACAATAAAATCATAATTAAATTGCACCACATGAGCATAATTCAAATATTAATTAAACACCAATTAAATATAATTAATTGCCCCAAAATATTTTTAAAGGTGGGTCACTCACCTTAAGCGCGTATATCAGCTAAGATCCTCCGTAGGATCAACTCCACTACCCGCACGCGCACCTAAAACAGCCACAGTACACCAACCAAATATATTAATATTTTAATCGGGTAACTCCCAAATGGGTACCCGGGGAGCGAACACAAACGACAACTAAAAATTACGAGTAATATACCGAATCGAAGCTTAAGTGATGAGGATCACGGATTCAGTCTTACTTCCCGGAGATCGGACCCGAGGTGGCCGGAATCTCGCTGGAAAGCTTTCAGGATTTGACTCCTCAATTCTCCCAAACTGTCATGAATTGGAGGAAAAGGATGCCGAATTTGGATTCCGGAGGTCGAAATCAGTGGACAGGGACCGGCAGTGCAACTGGGTACTCACCGGAACAGTGACTTCCGGCGAGTCGCTGCGGTCACCGGCAATCGTCGCCAGCGGCGGCGCGTGCGGTGGCCGATGGCTGAGATTTTTGGGGGTTTTGTAGATCGAGGGGAGAGAATTCCAACGGGACAGACGGTGAGGCAAACGGAGGCCGGACGGCGAAGGGATCGGGGTTTGAAGGTTTTCGGCGCCTCGTAGGAAAATGCTCCGATCCCGATGCGTCGGAGGTCCGGTGGCCATGAAATTTGGTGGGTAGGTCGAAATTCCCATGGGTGAGAGACCGGTCAGGCGCGTGTGGCTTGAAAGTGGCTGGAAACGGGTCAACGGCGGTGGCCTGCGGTGGAGGGGAAAAATCACCGCCGAGCTTCGCCGGCTCGGTCTGGGCGCGTACGGTGACCGGCGGTCGTGAAATTTTGCGGTTCGGCTGGAAATGGGGAGGCGCTCCCGTCTGACCAGCGCGTGTAGCAAGGATCGGCCGAAAAATTTGTCGAGTCCGGCGGCCGATCGTTTCTCTCTCTCCCTCTCTCTTTCCTCTCTTTCTTTTCTCTCTCCTCCTCAACGTTTTTGCCAAATAAAAGCCACCGTGGGTGAAACTGTTCACCCACGTGGACCAATCAAGTGACGACACATGGCGTTATTGTGCACTTAAGCAAGATATAATAAAATATTACGGTATCCGGCGAACTTCACACATCCATAACGTTTTAACCAGACGTCCAATTTAAGCGTGCCACTAGTCTATGAACTCGTATCGATGAGTACTTTACAACCATACAAAAGTCAAAACAAAATTACACAACAATAAAAAGTCAACTCCAGGTACCTTTTGGACAATTTGCACATCGACTTGTTTTGCCCATAACTTCCAAACCGTAGCTCCGTTTTCGACGTGCTACTAGTCTACAAACTTGGAGCATCATGCACTTCGCCACGGTACCATGGTCAACTAGAAATTTCAACTGGAATAAAAAGTCAACTTTTGACCCACTCGGTCAACGGTCAACGTGCACGAATTCCGATGTGGTTTGGGTCGGGGTGTTACAGGTTTTTTCACTCAGACCAAGAATTGAACTTTAAATCTACAGGTATACTTTTAAAGGTATAAGTACTTTGCCAAGTCTATGAGTATATATTGCTCTCAACTTTTAGCATTTTGCAATTTAAATCTTCAATTTTTAAAAGTAGTGATTTAGGCCCTCAACAAATTATTTGTTCATTACTAATTTCTTTAACCAACTTGGAACTTGGACCAATCTACAATTAAAAAAATTAAGGATTTCAATCACTATTTTTAAAAATTGAGAGCTTAAATCTCACATTTCTATAGGTTAAAAGTAACAAAGTATAACTAATCCTAAACTAACTGGAAGCATGTATCCTCTTCCAAACTTTATATTCTTTGTCTCTATCATTGCATCTCCTTAATTAGAAAAATTATTAATAAGATTGGATGGTCTCTCTAGATTTTTGGTTCTCCATTTAAATCTGGATTATTTAGAGGGAAAATATAGTTACAAGAAAAAAACTTCACTGTCACATATTCACATAAAAGGATCAATTCACAAACCAATTTAATACCTGCATGCAGGTACTGAAATGTCAAATATATCTGCAAAACAACAATTGCATGGGCACTAAAATGTTTACCCACCGATGTAGCAAATAACATGATCATATTACGTATCCAGAGACTAAAAAAGATTGTTTTAATTTTCCTAGTCAAAATGAATGAAGCTGGAAAGTGAACACCTTTAATGGCAAATAATAATAATAATTTTTATTTGGTATTTTCATATTAATAATGTTCTTTTTATTGATATAACATTTTTGCAAATTATATTACAATTACATAATAAAGGTTAATATAGTTATTTGATATCTAAAACTCTTGTCATTCCATTCAATTTTTTCCTTTATATCAAACAAATTATGGAAAAATACTTTCCAATAGATTCCCAATTTTTCGTCCTTCCACTTTTCTATTTTCCCTTTCTCTTTCGTCCTCATTACTTTTCCTTCCGATGCCTATTTTCTAATAATGACGCCAGGCTTACGTTGGATCCAGCAGTGAATTGGCTTGAAGTAGATTTTCATTTGGTTGAAAAATATTAGATTGAAAGCTATTGAGCGCACTTAAATTTCGCATACAAAGTGGCACAGAGATGTGTGTGGTGTGAATGAATGCTTTAGAGCCTACATCCTTGTAGTTCATGTGGTCAGGTGGGTGAGTTATGACCACAAGATCACAGGTTCAAGAGGAAGTGTGTAAAAACAAACAAACAAAAAGGAAACAAAATAGAAGTGTAGAATTGAAACAATATTAATTTTGAGTCCCCCACACCACACAACATCATGTGATTCTCGTGACAAGAATACGGGGCGAAAATTAGTGTTCCAGAACTTTCAAATCCAGCAATTAGAAAATATGACTCGACAAATGGGAATGGAACCTTCTCTCATTTCTCTTTTTCTCTAGTAAGGACATGTCTACTTTTAGGAGAAGTCTACAAGCATTGTAGTCTGTCCTTTACTTTTAGTAATTGCTATTCACAACTTTTGGTCTGCCATTTGCTTAATTTTGAAGGAATGGTATATTGGTAGGCCACTCTCAGCGTGGCCGTGGCACATAAGGCATTTTTTTTATTATTATTAATTTGCCATACTTTCCAAGGTTATATATAAGTAAAAAACAAACACATAAATTATACCCGATCGATCATCACTACTTCTTCAATGGCTATTTCCTGGCTCTTCCTCTTCACTCTCATTTCCACTCTGCTTGCCACCGCCCATCACTCATCTGCTGATCAACATGACCGAAAAGCAATATATATGACAGTCAATAAGAATTTTAATACCACCTATACGTTCAATATAAATTGTCAAATAATGGCTGTCCAAATATATATATATATATATATGTATATATATAAATTTTCAAATGGAGCTTAGCAAATAACTTTTGTCAGCATAAAAGTTGGCCATGTGGTCTAGCCCTACATATGCTAGTCGCGTGATCTAATTAACTCGCAAAAACTATGAAATAATAATTTTATTAATTGCATGCTTCCGACTGATACTAATATATATGTATAGTAGACTTGTTGGATAGGAGAAATTCGGAAATGAAACTTAATTATACACCGTAATGAATTTGCAGATATTGCCTCAAAGACTCGTTGGACAAGAAATTGGTGAAGAGTAAAATTGTTTGCGATAAGTACTCAAATGGAGAAGGACCGCTTTTGGGCGGTTCCGCTGATTTTATAAGTAAAGGCCCAATTTTTGGAGAAACAAGTGACAATCTGGCTTTGCCTGGATCTTACCTTACTAATACCGACGCTGTTACAACGATATCGAGAAGTGAGGAGGTTACTGATTCGATGGCCCCTTGTACACCTTCCTTTTCATCAAGAGGTCCAAATATTCCAATCACTCGCAATATTCTCAAAGTATGTTCTTAGCTTGATTTTGTTACTGACACTTTTTTCTTAATTACCAAGTTATTACCAATAATGTATATTAATTTGCTTGATTTTAAGCAAATAATTAATCTCCTGTGCAACCTCGTTTTTATGTTCCTATAGCCACATTAGCAGCCCCTGGAATTAATATTCTAACAGCGTGGCCTCAAATCACTCCAATTACAGATTTAGGCGCTAAAGGATTAGGGTATAATATGATTTTTGGAACATCGATGGCTTGCCCACGCGCTACTGGTGGGGCTGCGTATATCAAATCATTCCACCTTACGTGGTCTCTGCTTCTATCACATCCTCATTATGACTACTGGTTTAGGGTTGTTCACCGAGTTTGATATATAGGTGTGGATTGGACTAAACTGGAGAGGACTATTTTCAGTGTATATTAACCAATCAATTTTAAATTGAGTGCAATTTGAACTAGAGAGGTTTAAAATAGTACAGTTTAACCCAATTCAATACAATCTTATATATTAAGTAATCCTTTGATATACTGTCAAGGTTTATTTATTGGCCACACATGATGAAAATGGAGTTATTTTTAGGGTGTAGTACTATTAATCGATGGCTAGCCAAATAATATTTCACAAATTATATATATATATATATATATATTTTCGTGCAGCTAAACCCTTGAGTTCCAAGATCAACCCTGATGCCGAATTCGAATATGGTTCTGGCCTGATAAATCCTATTAAGGCTCTTTATCCTGGTTTGGTTTATGATGCTGATAAGCATGACTATGTAAAGTTTTTGTGTGGAGCAGGCTACAGTGATGACAAAATTTTGCAGCTTATAACTGGGAATCAAAAACTCAAGTGTTCCAAAGTGAATACTAGTGGATCACCCACTGACATAAATTATCTTCTTTTGCTCTTTCGACATCACCTTTAGAATCATTTCCATAGGACAGTTACAAATGTGGGTCCATCAAATTCCACTTATAAAGCTAAATTGGTTGCCCCGAAAGGACTTAAAGTAGTTGTTAGCCCTAGCATTTTATCTTTCACATCTATTGGGCAAAAGTTATCGTTTAGCCTCAAGCTTGAAGGGAAACTAGACAGATTAATTTCCTCTGCTTCTTCGTTGTGGGATGATGGTACTTTTCAAGTGAGGAGCCCCATCATTGTCTATATTGCACCATGAAATGGTGGTGCATGTATGAGAGAATAGATTGATCAGCTAGAGCTGAAGGGAAATTATGCAAATTAAAAGATTTGCATATACAATTTACTCTTGTTCTGGAGTAAATTTGCTGGTTTATAATAAAATTATATGCTGTAGCGGCAATGCAAGGATAGTTTGTTTCTTTTTCATATATATATATTTTTTTCTTTAGATTAATATTGGGAAGGGGTAGGGGAATGGAATTAATTTTTGCTTAACAATATATCACTACTAGAATCGCATTGATAAATGACACAATAAATGTGTCACACAAAATAAATAATGACGTATTACATGGCGTCGCCTAGCGTCCTGCGCTAAAACCATAAGACAACAAATGATGCAGTATGAGAGTCGTCTATCTTTGACTTTTTAGTGCAATAATATTGATTTTTAGTGACGCATTATTTAGCGATGCTTCATCACAATGTCACTAAAAATATATTAGCGACTATTTCATAGAGCGTTGTTAAATATATTCATCGCTAATGAGTCACATATTTAGCGATACATTAATAGAGTCACCTATTTAGCGACGCATCGAAGCTTTTAGCGACCCTCTTAGTAATTTGTTAGATTTGATAGTCCACTTATAGCAACGCATTATTTAGCGACGCTGTTAGGGAGAGTTGCTAAAAAAGCTATTAGCGACTTATTTTAAAGCATCGCTAAATATATGAGTCGTTAAAAATAGGCAATTAAAGGTCACCAAATATGTTAGACGACGTTGTTATGCGTTAATGTGTCGCCCCTTCTTTTTTTTAAATTTTGTGAAAAGTGATTAAAATAGTAAAAATATAAAAATAATTAAAATACAAAAAAAATAAAACTAGCTTCATCCAAAATAATTTAAATACAAAAATTTAACATAAATATTTTTTATAACAAATAAATTGTAAACTATTGTATTTTTTCATAACAAATTTAATATTAATTAAACTTCCATGATCATACACTCATTGAGATGGAAGTTAACATCCTCTTGTTGACGATATTACACCCTTATACTGCAGATGGAAAAATTAAAAAAGTTATAAACACTTATGCAAAATAAATAAAATATTAATCATTATTAAATTTGTAATTCAGTAAATGAAAATTTAAAGAATATTACCATCGTTCTTAAAATTTGGCGAGGCGCATTTCTCCTAGTTAAAAGTGGAAAACATATAATGAAGCATATCAAAAAAATAATTAAATGAATAATAATAAATGTTATAAATATTACTTAAAACATAAGTTAATAAATATACGTACCAATTTATTTATAAGATATTGTTTATCCATATACCCTTGCAGTCATTACAAACATAATCACTCTCACATTCATCTTCATTATCATTTTAATCAATACCTAGCAATTATATAATAAATGAATTGTGAGCCATCATAGTATCTCCAAGAACATCTCTTCAACAAAAGTACGATGTTGTGGTGAAATTAAAACAACAGACCATCTCGAATGAAGTTGATCTTTAATATAAAATACTTGTTGAACTTAGCAAAACAATGTCAAGCAATATCACAAACAAAATTTCTACAAAAGCAAGATTAATAAAACCCAACAAACCTAACTTGCAGTTAAAATAAAATTAAAAATTAAAAAAAATAAAAAAAAACCCAACCCACCACATGTCTCCGCCAACCACAAAGAAAAAAGAAACTCACCTAAACGATGGAGACAAAGAAAGAGGAAACCCAGAAAATCACGTAACACAGAGAAATCCAGCTTCTCGACCAATGACAACATAGGCAAATGAAAAATGAAATTCAAAATATCCCACTTTTCAAGTCTCTCTTAGATTGCTTCCAAATCTCATATCTATTAGATAGTGTATTTGATATAGTTTTAAAAAAGAAAAGAGATTCAAAGGCGCGCGTAAAAAATTTAAAATCCGCCAAAAATTTTTTAAAAATGGCAAAAATGCACTTTTTTTCTCAATTTCATTTTTTTTTCTTTGATTAATTTTTTTAGTTTTCATCTACAAATAAAAACTGAAAATATTTTTTAAAAATGCGAAGCAAAATATCAAAGATTACTGTTTATTTTTCTGTTTTTCAAGTACACCTTTATTCTTTATAAAATTTGCATGTCTTTTAAAATTTTTGTTTTTTTTTTAATTGAGAGAACAAGCGACACATTCTCTTCAAGAAGGGTCGCATGTTCTTGAATTTTGGGATCAAGCGACACATTATGGTCGAAAAACATTGCCTGTTCTAATTTTTATATTTTCTTTATAATCTTTAAATAGTTTTTTAATTGTTCATCTACAAATATATTCATGTAGCAATCCAATGAACATAAATTTCATTGATCTAAAAGCAGAAAATAGTTTTTTCAATGCTCTTCTCAGTTATTCATATATATATATATATGTGTGTGTGTGTATAGACGAGACACAAAATATCTCAAGACCTAATTTGAGATAGGGTACCGAATATAGAATTCTAATTCAACAAGCATTTATTGATCAATTTATCTACATAAGTATGTTAAATGAGCTTAACTTTCATGTATTTGTGGTCAATGATAGCTTACTTGTTTTTAAAAATTGAAAGTCTATTAAATTGCTTTTTCTTAAAAAAAAAAAAATTGAAGGAACAGGAGATGCAATTCCATTAAATCCCGTTGCCTATTCTATGTTTTATTATTATTTTTTTAATCTTTAATTAGTTTTGTTGATTGCTCGTCTACAAATTAAAAAAAAAAAGTATATTTGCAAAATTAAAAAAATTACTAAAAACAACTTTCAAATTCAAAAAAAGTTAAAAATTGTTCGAATGAAAAGGCACCGCAGTTGTTGACAAATGCGTCACCTTTTTGTCTATTTGGCGACTCTTTCTTAAAAGAATTTGTCGCCTGAAATTATATTAGCTAGTTCTTATTCTATTATTACATCCAAGTCATTTGGTCTAATGGTGTGATGATTCTTTCAGAGTGTAAGAGGTCCTGGGTTCAATTCTTGACATAATCCTATCTGGTTTTATTTATTTATTTATTTATGGGTTTGTACATGTTTAAATAAAAAAATTTAAAAAAAGAAGAAGAAAAGGTGATGCAGTTGTTGAAAAATGCATCGCCTTTTCATCTATTTGGCAACTCTTTGTTAAAACAATGCATCACCTAAAATGATATTAACTAATTCTTGTTTTATTTATTTATTTATTTATGGGTTTGTACATGTTTAAATAAAAAAATTTAAAAAAAGAAGAAGAAAAGGTGATGCAGTTGTTGAAATATGCATCGCCTTTTCATCTATTTGGCAACTCTTTGTTAAAACAATGCATCACCTAAAATGATATTAACTAATTCTTGTTTTATTATTACACCAAGTTATTTGGTCTGGTGTTGTAGTGATTCCTTGAGAGTGTAAGAGGTTTTGGGTTCAATTTTTGGCATAGCCCTATTTGATTTTATTTTTTTTATGGGTTTGTATATTTGTAAATAAAAAAATTGAAAAAAATAAAAGGCAATGCAGTTGTTGAGATGATTTTGTTTTTTATTCTTTTAATCAATCTAATGTTATTTCAACTTCAAATAACTATTGAAAATATTATAACAACATAACTAAGATGTTTTTTTTTTAATTTTTATTATAAAGATATTGGTAACAGGCGACGCACACGCTTCATTGTGCGTCGCCTTTTTTTTTTTTTTTAATCAATCTAATTTTATTTTAACTTCAAATAACCAGTGAAAATATTTAAGCAACATAACTGAACTGTTTTTTTTTTTTATAATAAAATATAGGTAACAGGCGACCTACAATCTTCTTTATGCGTTGCCTGTTCTCTTTTTTTTTTTGTTTTTTTTAATCAATCTAATTTTATTTCAACTACAAATAACCAGTGAAAATACTAGAACAACATAACTGAGCTGGTTCATTTTTTTATTTTTTATTTTTTAGATTTTGGTAACAATTGTGCGTCGTCGGTTCTCCTTTTTTTTTTTTTAGGTTTTTTTATCAATCTAATTTTATTTTAACTACAAATAACTAGTGAAAATATTAGAGCAACATAACCGAGCTCTTTTTTTTTTAAAAAAAAAAAAAAGATATTGGTAACTGGAGACGCACAATGTGCGTCGCCTATTATGAATTAGAGATGCACAATGTGTGTCGCCTATTATCAAAATCTTAAAAAAAAAAAAAAAAAAAACAATCTCAGTTATGTTACTTTAATATTTTCATTGGTTATTTGTAGTTGAAATAAAATTAGATTGACTAAAAGAACCAAAAAAAAAAAAAAAGAAGGAGAACAGGTGACGCACAATCTTCATTGTGTGTGTCGCCTATTACCAAAATCTAAAAAAAAAAAAAAAAAAAACCAGCTTAGTTATGTTGCTCTAATATTTTCACTGGTTATTTGTAATTAAAATAAAATTAGATTGACTAAAAGAACCAAAAAAAAGAAAAAAGAGAGAACAGGCGATGCATAATCTTTATTGTGCATCGCCTGTTACCAAAATCTTAAAAACAAAATTTAAAAAAAGAGCTTAGTTATGTTGCTCTAATATTTTCACTAGTTATTTGTAGTTGAAATAAAATTAGATTGATTAAAAGAACAAAAAAAAAAAAAAAGAGAATAGATGAAGCATAAAGAAGACTATGGGTTGCTTGTTACCTATATTTAAAAAAAAAAAAAAAAACAGCTCAGTTATGTTCCTTAAATATTTTTATTGGTTATTTGAAGTTGAAATAAAATTATATTGATTAAAAAAAAAGGCGACACACAATGAAGCCTGTGCGTCGCCTGTTACCAATATCTTAAAAAAAAACCAGTTCAGTTATGTTGCTCTAATATTTTCACTGGTTATTTGAAGTTGAAATAACATTATATTTATTAAAAGAACCAAAAAAAAAAAAAAAAAAAAGAACAGGTGAAGCATAAAGAAGACTGTGCATCACCTGTTACCTATATTTTTGTTTTCAAAAAAAAACCAGCTCAATTATGTTGCTAAAATATTTTCACTGATTATTGAAGTTTTAAAGATAATCATATTGATTTAAAAAAATATAGAAAAAAGGAGAACAGGCGACTCGGAATGATTTTTGTACGTCGCCTGTTGCCAATATCTTAAAAAAAAAAAAAAAAAAAAGAATACTATTTAAGAGATTTGCAAGAATAAACTATACATGAAAAATTATATAATTGAACAACAACCTCGTATAATTAAATTTTGTTATTATATAAACATAGATAAGTGGATGGTTAATCATTTTTCATAAGTCTAGCATTTAAACAATACAATTCAGATAAAATATATGCACAATATTAAAAATGAGTCTGTTCAGCTGCACATTCAGCGACTCTTAATGGATGTGTCGCATGTTGTTTTTTGTAACGACCGTTTAACATCAATTGTTTTGGGATGCGTCATATATTTGTTAAATTTTTACTGACTCGTTAACCTTAGAGTCACGGTTTTATTTTTTCAGACCCATTTATTTCGTAGCGTTGCTAAGTGAGTATCGCTAGATATCAATTTTTGCGTAGTGTATCTTATATCATTACCAATTATGATTTAGGATAGTTGGCATCTTTGACTTATACTTGCAGATCTACAAAATTATGTGTGTTCGCAAAATTATGGATTGATGTTTTAATTCATGAATTTTCCTTATTCAACCAAGCAGTCAAAAGATTACAAATATGAAGATGCTACAATAAGGGAACCTCTCTCAACTTCTAGTAGCTGACATTTAATTTACCATGTTTCCTCCTAATTAATTTTAGTTTATGTCATATCTCTTTATTTCTTGAAAGAGTTTGATTTTTATTTTATTGTCTCGTTTTGTTGATTGATGTTTAAAGTCCTGTTTATTTAGATATTAAAATAACTTTTAATTTAATTATTCTCTGCAAATTAATACAGTAAGCATAGTTTAATCAGATTTATTTTTTGCAATACTTATTGTTATTATACTTTATTTAATTCTCTATTTTTATTTATAGTGACAAATCCACACACAAACATAGACAATCCAAATCTGGCGAAAAAATGCCATACAAATACTATCCCGAGTCACATGGATAGAAGCAGATAACGAATAAACAAAATATCTTGGAGGCCAAAATGAAGGCAAAGTTGAATATTTGATTGTGCAACAAAAAAAAAAAAAACAAAACAAAACAAAAAAAAAAACAAAAAAACAAAAGAAACAAAAAAAAACAAAAAACAAAAAAGTGGAAATATTTTATTCATTTACGTATGAAAAAAAAAAAAAACTTGATATATTTTGGATAAATACAAAAGTACCAACAATATCTTGAAGTCTTTTACTAATTTTATGGAGTATTTCATTAAGTAATTCTGAATCTTGGGCATTGAAAGGGCTGGTTGCTTTCTTTGGTTCTGGACGATTTATGTAATTCAGTCTCTTCTGAAATAAAATTCCATGATTTATATCAAAAAGATATTATAGAGTATTTATGATTTATGCAAGTACATCTAACCAATTAATACTAATTGTATTCTACTAGTCTAGCCTTTTTGATAAGCATAATCATCTAAAGAGATACATTAAACTATTAAATTCATTGAATATACGTATTTGAATAAGTCAAATTTATTGCAATTGTAAAATGTTATTGAATGTATTCAATGTATTATATTCTATTAATCTAGTCTATTGTATAAATATTGATAAACTAAATATACTTTATCAAAAAAAAAACATCAATTTTGTAAAAAAAAGAAGAAAAAAAACTAAATATACAATAAACTAATTAAAAAATTGAATTTGTTGTACATATCTATTTGATTAAGTAAAATTAATTGCGATGGTGTCAATTTAATTTGAGTTTAATTTCAAAATAAAAAAGCAAATTATCATGTAAGTTATTCTTTATTGGTTTTAGTTAGAAGTGTTTCTGGAAGCTAGAAAAACTTTTTAAATATTATCTAAACATTTCAAAAAACAGATTTAGAACCTTAAAGAGCCTTAGACAGGAAATGAATATGTTTGTTGCTTATAGAACAAAATATTTATAAAATTGTCCAACGAACAAGCTATTCTATACCATTCCAGGTTAGGCTTGGGCTTGGCAACATTCCATGTTAGGCTTTGGCCACATCAAAATACTCCTATACATTTCTCTTAGCATCTAAAGGCAGAGTCCCTGTCAGTACCATTCCCATATGAAATATAAAAACTTAAATCTGGAAAAAAAGGGTCCAGCCAAAACAAAATAGTGATGAAAAACAATAAAACACTCAACATAAATTTGAGTTGCAATTAATCGGGAAAGTCAAACAAATAGACTAAATTTGATACAAAAATTAAAAACTATACTAACTAATTAAATTTGATACAAAAATTGAAAACTAAATTTGACTGGCAGTGTAGAGATATTTGAAAAAAAAAGAAAAAAAAAAAGAAAGGAAAACTAGAATGGCGGTCCTGCTACCATAATTGTCTCAGTCTAACACAAATGCCGACTTACCATTTGCTAAGTTAGAATGAACCGGATTATTTTAAAATTTAGTGGCCAAACTTAGGATCCGTTTGGTATAGTTGATAAAAATAGAGTTTTAATCTATAAAACTTTATATAATATATCTTCTTGAAAAAGAATTTTTATTAAAAAATTAATAAATATTTGGTTATAAATAAAAAAGCTATATTAAATGCTCATTAAACTGTATTGAATGTTTATTGAATTTTCATATAAGGTAAAAAAAAAAAAATTCTCTAAAACAGTTTAAAAAAATTTATTTTTTGTCAACAAATACTTATTGATTTTTATCAAACAATTTTATTTTTTAATAAAAAAATTTTGACCTTTAAATAGAGCTTTCAAAAAAAAAAAAAAAAAATCCTACCAAGGAGAGGTTTAAAATAATTCGGTCTACTTCAGCATCTGAAACCATAATATTGTCATCCTCCTATACCAAAATATATACATTAGATAAGTCACCTTAAAATGCTAGTCATAAATATCTCTATAAAAATTATCTACTACAAGACAAATAAAAACATAGTGACAAAATAATATATGGTGTTTGCGACTTTGTGCCAACCTTCAAAACCAACATCCGGCACTTTCTTATTCACAATTTCTTTAGAAAAAATTCCACTCCTTTCAAAGTAGCCTCTCGCCCTTCTCTAAAGTTCCACAAATTCTGAGATTATGTACCTCCCATTAGGATTGTATTCCTATATCTCAGCTAAAGCTATTGTCACGGCATCGTACACTTCATCGCCCATTTCCTCCTTGAGATCTTTCAATTTTTCATCCTTATCGACTATAATTCCCTGCACCAGTTGCATTAGCCACATAACTCAAACTACAAAAGACAAAATGGAAGCAACATATCAAAGATCCAGCAGCAAGTACTTCAGAAAGAAAAGTATTGAAAGAAACCCAAATACAATTAAAAAACAAACTATAATTGATAACAACCAAATTGACATTTAAAACTTCAATATAAAACAAAATCATAGAATTCAAATTTTGATCTCAGAAGCAAAAGTTCTAATGTCCTTCTAACTATCACAACAGTGCTAAACTTGACTAGATTAATAAAGGCAGACCTTTATGTAGCATTAGTTCAACCTTGGCAACTTTAAAAGGATACAAGTTCGAGTCCATGAGATATCCCATCCATAGCAAGCACCGCTTTCTAGCTAGAGGTCCTTGTAGAGTTAAGCTTAAGAAACTACAATGTAAAAAGAAAGTATCTGAATTGCCATGAGCAAAATAATTCAGAGATCCTATAAGAACATTTAAAAGACTGGCACGCACAACATTCATATACACATTATAATCATGGAGTTAAACAAAATATCCTTACATTAATGAACTCTTTACGAGCTTCCTGCAGCTCATCATTGTTCTTGCACTGTTTGATAAGTACACTATGGTTCAAAGGTGGTGCATCTTCAGTTGCATCTTTACTTTTTCCACCCAAATCTCCAAAAATTGCATCCTTATTCTTCAAAAGTTCTTCTTTTCCGTAAATTTCATATTCCTTTTCTCTCACGTCTTCTTCCTTTACTCTCAGTTCTTCAATAATTCCATCCATTAATTTCGAAAGTTGTTTTTTATCATATCACTTAAATTATTCAACTCTGTCTTAGCTTCCTGCAGCTCTGCAGTGCTGTCACACAATTTTATAATAAGTCCATTAACAAAATGGTCATCAAATACACCAATACAAAATTCTGATTCTGAGCGAAAAAGAAAAGCTCAGCATTATTAAGATTACCATAATTAATCTGTAACAAACACAGAAAAAAATAGTTCTGATAATGTATTGAACACATTTATTAGTAAGAACTTCAACCTAGCATGTTCATAAGAATTACGACACTAGTAAATACAACTATATATATACATATAAAAGATCCTATAGTCGATGTTCAAATTTATGGACTTAACGAGAAGGTTTTATTTGTTTATTTTGATAAAACTTGACAAAGAGGGTATAATCCAGCTATATGAGACGAACCGCATTTAAATACAAGAGACAAGGGGCGGTCTATGAATATTTGACTTTATCCATATATTATTATCCGAGCATTTTTTGTATTTTTTTTGGCTCTGTTTTTTTTTTTTTTTATAATATTTTTTAATGGACAATTTAAGTAGTACTCTAATATTTATTGTTCCAAAATATTATGCTAATACACCACAAATAAAACAGTTGCCTTGTTCAAATGAAGGAAGTGTTTCATGCTTCATCTTCTAAAACGTTCTACCATCAGATCGAATTGCATGATTGCATAAAGTAATTTTTTGAAATATTTTCATACTACAGGAGTACATGAATATTTTCATATCTACAAGGGTAGGGTACTACTAGAACCAACGGTGACGAATAGAGACAAAAACACAGCTACACAAAGACACAGTACATGATTTCTCTTGACATATTGTTTTCACATAATTTCAAATATCCAGATCCCGAATTTACAGGATTTTTTTTTTTTTTATGAAAACAGGTTTCACATATAAATTCATTAACCAAAAAAAAAAAATGTTGTGGAAAGCAGTAAGAACAAGAAATAAAATCAATGAGACGCACACACGATTTAACGAGGTTCGGCCAAACTATTGCCTACGTCCTCATGCTCAGGTTCTGAGCTTCTACTATTATTAATAAAATGAGGAAAAACAAGAGCTTAACAGGTTCTTCAATGGTGAATCACTCAGAACAACACCCAACCCAACCCGTAAGCCCACATACACCCTCACTCAATCTGTCTTAACCAATTTCATAAAGAAATTGTTCTTACACCTACAGATTATCTTGATGGGTTTGTACAAAACACGAAGAACTAAACTTCCTCTCACAATCACTGAAAAACAAACTCAACCCTTAGCTCTGCAATCTGTAAAACCAGAAGTAAGCATGAAGAAGACGAAGACCGTTATATATATCCAGTATTGCTGTTGCTGATGTGGCAATCCAAATGACGTGGACCAATGATACTTAGCCCTTCATATAACCACCATAACTAATTCACATGGCCTGCACGTGATTCTGTTATCCAAATAAAACCACCATTGAGCCAATACGACACCGTCCTACTTAAATCATTAAATCAGATGGAAAACGCTGTCGTTCTTCTTCTCAAAACTATGTAAATGTATTATATCCAAAATGGCATCGTTTCTTACTTCCTTTATGCACAAGCTTAAACAACAGATGCACATCAGTTCTCAAACTCCTCAACTCTTGAGGATTATTTCTTTACATTTCTCCACCTAATCCTCAAGAGTGTAATTATAGCAGAAACTCTGTGAACCCTCCTTGCAATCTTCCCTTAAATCAACATTAGCCTACCCCAATATTGAGCAAGGTTTTACATGAATTAAACCTGCTCAGGGGTAAAACTTTAGTACCTATATCAATAGGATTAAGTTCTGTAGGTACCTTTTCTAACTTGACTTCCTTCCTTTCCACCATATCCCGTATGAAATGATATTTAATCTGGATATGTTTTGATCTCTCATGAAATACAGGATTCTTAGAAAGATGTATTGCACTTTGACTATCTGAATAGAGTATGACAGCCTTGTGCAACATATTAAGTTCTGACAGTAACCCTTTAATCCATATTGCTTCCTTTGCAGCATCTGTTATTGCCATATATTCTGCTTCTGTAGTAGACAAAGCTGCTATGGCTTGTAAATGTGACTTCCAACTTACACAATTCCCACAAACAGTGAATGCATATGCTGAGATTGACTTTCTCTTGTCTCGATCTCCAGCATAATCTGCATCTGTGTAGCCAAGCAATTCTATTCCATCTTTGCTGCCTTTAAACACCAATCCTTCATTTGCAGTGAGTTTTAAATACCTTAAGAGCCACTTTACTGCATCACAATGACTCCTTCCAGGATTTGACATAAACCTGCTGAGCACACTTACTGCATAAGCCAAATCTGGCCTTGTACTGATCATAAGATACATAACTGAACCTATTGCACTTGAATATGGTACAGTAATCATATCTTCTCTTTCTTGTTCATTACTAGGGCACTATTCCATTGACAACTTGTAATGACCACCTAAGGGCACAGAAACAGGCTTAGCTTCATTCATATTGAACTTGGACAGTATCTTTTGAACATATGAAGTCTGATGAAGTTTCATCTTTTTATTTCTTCTGTCCCTCTCAATTGTCATGCCCAAAATCCTTTTTGCCTTACCAAGCTCCTTCATATCAAACTCTGAACTTAGCAACTTCTTAACTGAATCAATTACTTTTGCATTTGGTCCTGACAACAACATATCATCCACATACAAAAGCAGAAATACAGCATTTGAGCTTGCTGTCTCCTTGAAGTACAAACAACTATCAAAGTTGCTCCTTATAAAACCAGCCTTCACCACAAAGGTATCAAACCTTTTATACCACTGCATTGGTAACTGTTTTAGACCATAGAGAGACTTCTTTAGCATGCATACTAACTCTCCACCCTTTCTAGTCACTTCATATCCCTCTGGTTGTTTCATGTAAATAGTTTCTTCTAAATCCCCATGAAGAAAAGCAGTCTTTACATCCAATTGTTCTAGTTCCCAATCAAAATGTGTAACTAAAGAGAGAATGATTCGAATAGTGGTATATTTGACTACAGGTGAGAAAATTTCATTATAATCCACACCTTCAACCTGGGTAAAACCCTTTGCTACCAACCTTGCCTTGAATCTCACTGGATCTGACTTGGTCAACCCTTCCTTAACTTTATAAATCCATTTACAGTCAACAACTCTTTGTTTTGTAGGCGCCAACACCAGATCCCATGTATGGTTATCATGAAGTGACTGCATTTCCTCATCCATTGCTTGCTTCCATTTTGTTGCTTCTGAAGACTTCATAGCTTCTTTATAATTCTGAGGTTCATTATCAGAAAATTCTTGAAATCTAACTAAAGCATATGCTATAAAATCTGCATAGCTGTATCTCTTATTTGGAATAATCCTCCTTCTGGCTCTATCTCGAGTCAACAGGTATCCTGGTGATGCAACAGTTCTTGAAGGTGAAGAAAGCTGTTGTCCTTGCCTTTCTTCATCTGATTCTGATTCTGAGTGCTCAGGAGTTCCATGGACTTCAGCTTCTGATGATGATTCCTTTGGTGCACTTCCCCCATTGTCTTGAAAATCAATCTCAGGCATCACTAAGTCCATTTGCCTTGACATGTGTTGTGGTTGTTCACTTTCAACACCTGCACTGTTAGTATTCTTGCAAGGCATAATATTTTCATTGAAAATGACATCTCTATTAACAATGACTTTAAAACCATTTCTGTCCTTAACCCACAGCCTATAGCCTTTGACACCTTGAGGATATCCTAGAAAAACACATTTGATGCCTCTAGGTTCAAGCTTACCTTCTGACTGATGTGCATATGCTGCACATCCAAACACTCTCAAATTATCATAATTTGGCAATTTTCCAGACCAGACATACTCAGGTGTTTCAAAATTTAAAGCAGTTGATGGTGACAAATTAACAAGATGCATAGCAGTCATAACTGCTTCACCCCAAAACAACTTTGGCAAGCCTGATGACACTAACATACACCTTACCTTATCGAGCAAGGTCCTATTCATCCTTTCAGCAACACCATTTTGCTGAGGGGTATGCTTAACAGTTCTGTGTCTCACCATTCCTTGAGTCTTACAGAAATTATCAAACTCCCTATTACAGAACTCAAGACCATTATCTGTTCTTAAAGCCTTTACTGTCCTATTTGCTTGTTTTTCAACAAGTAGTTTCCACTCTTTAAACTTATTGAAGACCTCATCTTTGGACTTCAATAAGATGACCCACACTTTCCTAGAATGGTCATCTATGATAGACATAAAGTATCTGTTTCCACTTTGAGTGGAGCCTTTAGCAGGACCCCAAAGATCAGCATGAACATAATCAAGCACAGCTTTAGCTCTATTTGAATTCAAATTAAAACTAAGCCTATGTTGCTTACCTAAAATGCAATTTTCACAAAAATCTAATTTGCTTATCTGATCCTTACCAAAAACTTGTTGCTTATTCAGATAATACATGCCTTTTTCACTTATATGGTCTAATCTATTATGCCATAGCAGAGTTTTATCTGCAGAAGTATGAATTGAAGCATTGCAAGAATTAGACACAGCCTCACCAAGCAAAACATACAAACCATTTTTCTTAATGCCTTTAAAAGCAACAAAAGAGCCTTTTGAAATCCTCATTTTTCCATTCTCAGTTTTAGTGGTATAACCAACCTCATCAAGCATTCCAAGAGAAATTAAATTTCTCCTTAAGCCAGGCACATATCTAACTGAGTTTAGAGTCTTAACAGTACCATCATCTAGTTTAAATTGAACATTACCTATACCAATAACTTTACAGGAATGATCATCACCAAGGAGAACTTGTCCTCCTTCATATTCCTTATAAGACTGAAAAATATCAAGTATAGGACTCATATGGAATGAACACCCTGAGTCTAGGACCCATTCAGTCTTATTTTGTTCAGTGTCAGCCACAAGAACCTCACCAGACTCTTCACTCGAGGTGACAGCAGCAAGATCACTACTCACCTGAGTCTTACTTTTGTCATCTCTCTTCTTCTTGTAGCAAAATCTCATTATATGGCCTTCCCTCTTACAGTAATAACATTTTCGACCTCTAGTTCTAGACTTGGATCTGGAGTGATCTCTACTCTTGGCTCTAAACTCAGAATTACCAAAAGTCCTTGTTTGACTTCTTCCTCAAACATTAAGTCCTTCACCCTTAGACTCAGATTTCATTTCAATGTCCCTAGATTTTAAAGAACTTATCACCATATCTAAGGACAAGAAATCACGGCCATATTGAAATGTCAAGATTAGAGTCTAAATCTTTATTGGTGTCCATCTTAAAGCCAAAGAACTGCTCAAGCAAAAGAATACGATCAGGTAAAGACCTTACCAGATACAGTTGTTCTAGTTTATGCCACATTTCAGAAGTGGTGGTTATATCATCTACCTTTCTCAGCACATTATCTGACAAGTGAAGAATGATCGTACTTAGAGCAATCTCATCCATCTCCAATTTCTTGTCTTCTGAGAGATCTGCAGAGAATGTTCCATCTATGGCTTTTGCTACTTTCATCTGGACAAGAACAGCCTTCATTTTCTTCCTCCAAAGCAGGAAGTCCCCTTTGCCATTGAAAATCTCCACCTCAATCTTTGATGCCATTCTTGATCATATGAAATTACCTGGTTCTTGATAAAGAATCTCCACCAACTTTCCTAACCTTGCTCTGATACCACTTGTTGTGGAAAGCAGTAAGAACAAGAAATAAAATCAATGAGATGCACACACGATTTAACGAGGTTCGGCCAAACTATTGCCTACGTCCTCGTGCTCAGGTTCTGAGCTTCTGCTATTATTAATAAAATGAGGAAAAACAAGAGCTTAACAGGTTCTTCAATGGTGAATCACTCAGAACAACACCCAACCCAACCCCGTAAGCCCACATACACCCTCACTCAATCTGTCTTAACCAATTTCACAAAGAAATTGTTCTTACACCTACAGATTATCTTGATGAGTTTGTACAAAACACGAAGAACTCAACTTCCTCTCACAATCACTGAAAAACAAACTCAACCCTTAGCTCTGCAATCTATAAAACCAAAAGTAAGCATGAAGAAGATGAAAACCGTTATATATATCCAGTATTGTTGTTGCTGATGTGGCAATCCAAATGACGTGGACCAATGATACTTAGCCCTTCATATAACCACCATAACTAATTCACATGGCCTGCACGTGATTCTGTTATCCAAATAAAACCACCATTGAGCCAATACGACACCGTCCTACTTAAATCATTAAACCAGATGCAAAACGCTGTCGTTCTTCTTCTCAAAACTATGTAAATGTATTATATCCAAAACGGCATCGTTTCTTACTTCCTTTATGCACAAGCTTAAACAACAGATGCACATCAGTTCTCAAACTCCTCAACTCTTGAGGATTATTTCTTTACAAAAAAAAAAAAAATGGAACCCTCATGTAGACCTTACAAACACACTCCCAACAACGATGTGTGGAGCAGAAGGGCTTAGTACAATAGAATTTCATACCATGAAACCATAATAAAAGAAAAACGGCAAATGAAAAGTTTATATTTATAATCTGAAAGCTTTTCGTCATCGTTATCATATTTACATGTTCTACGAAACTTCTTTGGCTTCCTCGATTGTAGTACTACCTAAGCTTTGGCTTTGGCTTTGGCTTTGGCATTGGCATTCTCAGCTTCAATTTCACAAGCTTTGACCTTTGCTTCGGCCTTTCCTTTGGCTTTGGCTTTGACATTGCTATCATAAGCTTTGGCCTCTGCTTTGGCTTTGCCTTTGAGTATACATCTGGCTACCAAGGGACCATTAGCTCTGTTTTCAAATGCTTTAACTCTATTTTGTAAGTTGGCTTTTACAAGGCAGAGCTCGTTCACAACGCTCTCAAAAATTGGTGCTCTTTTTAAAGCTTCAATAACATGGTCCTCAATTTTTAGCCTTTGACGTAACACAACAGATCTTGTTCTCAAAACACAATATATATATATATATATATATGCAATATATGTTCCTAGGTAAGAAATTAACTCTAAATTGGAATAAAAATACACCGTACAAAATGGCTAGGAGTACTGAAAGTGAGCCAAGAATGACAATAAACCTCTTTAATTTTTCTTTTTTTTTTAAAAAAAAATTATGGAGAAACCAGAACGAAAAGGCTTCTCAAGAATCGTTTTTTTTTGTCAATCTTTCAAAGGGAAAGTGAGAATACTTCTCGAGGTGCAGTACACCATACAACAGACAAGCATGATTTTACACTGCAATATGCATTGGAAAGTAGGAATACAACATACTATAGATATGCATGATTTGACAAATGCCTGACCTACCCCTTCAAGCGTTTAATGCCACAAATTAATTACTTTTTTGCAAACCTTGCCGACAAAACGTCTTCCTTCAGCTTTGGAAATTGGAAAGACTGAATGGATGGCATTATTGCCACGCCCTTTATTTGCTATGCTCTGCTCTGCCACAGTACTTCTTTTCTTCATTTCCTCTTTTGTCAGTTTCCAGGTGCCGATCGATCAAATCGATCGAATTGAAGTGATGTTTTGCCTGGTTGAATTGAACAGAACATATATATGTATTATATAATTATTTTTAATTTATTTACATGTTTTAGATTATTTAATTAAATTATTAATAATATTAAATTTAAATTATTAAAAAATATTTTAAAATATTCAATCCGACCAAACTGAATCGAATCGATTTGATCCAGTTTGATCTGAATTTCCTTCGTGGTTCAGTTAGGCTCTGATTGCGGAAAAAAAAAAACCGAAACCAAATGCTTTCAATCTTCATATTGATAATAAACTTTTTAATTGTAATTATCAATATTAAATTTTATGATTACTATGATAAATATTAAAATATAGTATTACCAAATCTTATAATTACTGTAATAAATGCTTAAAAATAGTATTATTAAATTTTAAAATTTATTTTTACTAAATTACGAAATTTATTTTAGAGAAAATATGCACAAAAAGTTAAAAAAATCAGATTCATATTTAAATATTTTTTATGTTGTTATAAAAATAAATTTAATTTAATAAATATATGGCTCTTACAAATTTTTTTTATAGTAAGATCTACTATTAAATTTTACCAGTGATACTGTTTTTTATATCAAATGCAATTTCCCTTTTGGAGTAGGAAAATGGTGAACTTATGCCATTTTTAGCATTGTCGTATGCCAAAATGACATGGCATTCAATTGCTCTTAAAGCATTTTTAATAATAAATATTATTTTATCATTAATATTTTTAAAATTGATATGAATCCTTCAAACATAAATATAAATATTAATATCAAATTTTAATATTAGATTTTCATACCTACTAAAAAATAATAATGTCAATTTTTAAATATTATTAATATTGATTAAATCCACTTTTACTGATAAAAAAGTAAAATTATAATAATTTAAATATTAAACGGTCATAAAATCCCACTCTTTTTTATTGTTATCAATTAAAAATTAAAATTCTTATTAATAAATGGCGTAAACCCTACAACTTTATTATATGGGTCCATTGTTAAAATTTATCAAATGCAAATTTAGTGCTCAATTTGGAATGGAAAATGACATTAGCAAAATTTATTACTCTACCGGTGCAGGAAATATGTGCCCCTATAATATAATTTCGCAATGCAAGGTCAACATACCATACTATCGGAGACATAGCAATTTTTAATTGCAATTGTTATTTTGCTAATACATTTTTATATGCTCTCCAATGGTAATCATCGTCAATGTTAAATTTTAACGTTGCATCTCCATTCACATATATAAAATAAATAAATAAATAAATAACATTGATAAAAATGATGGAAAAAAGAATATTGGATTGAATTCCACTTCTTTTTTTTTTAATTTTAACACTTAAAAAAATTAAAAATTATATCATTTAGTAACGTAAATTTCACATATTTCGTTATAATGGAATTCACTATTAAAACATATCAATTGTATTTTTGATATCAAATTTGACTGACAAAAATATAATTGTCATGTTTTATAATACGCCACTAAAAAGCACGTAAAGCACATATATACTATTATTTGACAATACAAAATACATTGTAATTGGATACGCTTTTAGAACTGAGTTGTTCTCCTTAGAGTAAAGCAAATAAAGGGCAAAAGGAGGAAGCTCAAATAAAGGGCGTGGCAATCTGGAGCATTTGAAACACTGGGAAGGCTGAAATGCATTGATGGATGGCGTTATTACCACGCCCTTCGTATTTTTGCTATGTTTAATACGATTATTTTATTTTATTTTATTTTATTTATTTATTTATTTAAGTTTTACAATACTTAATTGTTTTATCTTGTGCAGGTGGAACATTTGCTCTCGATTCTTTGCTATGTCAACATACGAATGTGAAAATTATTCCCATGCCACACCGAACTGATGAAGAGCTAACAACGTATAGCCGAACTACTCTTCATGAACAATCATTATAAGCTGCAAAAACAAAGAGATAGCTGGAGAAGCATGTATCTAGAAATATACCTGGCAATTCGTGTTGGTGGGTCGTGTTCGTGTCAACCCGTTTAATAATCGTGTCAAAAATGCCTAACCCGAACACGACCCATTTATTAATCGTGTCAGGTACCTAAAACACTAACCCGACCTGTTTATAAACAGGTCAACACGACACGACCCGTTTAACACGATTATTTTAACGGGTCGTGTTGACCTATTAACCCGTTAACCTGAAATTGACCTATTAACCCGAAAACTAACCTATTAACCCGTTAACCCGAAAATTAACCTATTAACCCGAAATTTTTTTTTTATTTTTTATTTTTATGTTTTTGTTTTATTAAAGATGTATTTTTTGTTTTTAAAAAATTAGTAATACAAAATTATTTTTATAAAATTTTTAATTTATAATATTTTTTAGTTATTAAATATTATATTAGTGATAAAATATTAAATTAAAATTAAATTTAAATGGGTTGTAATAGGTATATAATCGTGTCGGGTTGAAACTGACACGTTTAATAAATGGGTCGTAACGGGTCAATTTCGAGTTAAATAGGTCAACCCGAAAATGACACGATTAATAATCGTATTAAACGGGTTGACCCAATTATGACCCAAACCCATTTATAATAAACCCAAACTCATTTATTCCGTGTCGTTTTCGAGTCGTGTCGCCGTATCATGATCCAAATTGCCAGGTCTATCTAGAAAGAATGCACTGCTTCTTCTCGTTACTTGTTGGCACTTGTATGGTTATTGGAGATGGTACTCTCATTCCAGCTATGTCAGGTATATGTTTCTTCATCTAGGTCATAGATTCTAAACTAGAAGTCATAGATTCTAAACTATCTGTCATATAGCTTACCTATTTATGTTTTTCATCTGGGTTCCACCATCTAACTAAAAGCTGTTCATGTGCATCTATATATATATATAAAAAATTTTGCTATAGAGAGGACCTCTTCTCACTATAGCAAAATCAGCTGTCAAAGTTTTGAATGTAAGTGCTCTAGCTTTGCTACAATATGATATTCAAGTCATGAAAATGTCACATATGTCAGAGGAAGGAAATTATGATTTCTTGTGTAGTCTTCTTAGAAAAAGGTTAACTGATCACCGAGAACTTTTCATGAAAGCATAATACTTACAGGCGTACTCTGTTTCGCTCTTTCTAATTGAGTCTAAGATTTTGTTTCATTTGCAATGATTTGTGGGGAGGGAAAAAAAAAAAATTTGGACAACATCTTTTTATCTCCATGATCTGAGGATCTAATACTGAAAAGTGCATGTACTTCCTCTATATAGAACCGAAAAATAGAGAATTTTAATAGATTAATAGTATCGTGTAATGAATTAAAACTAAAATCTTAGCTAAAAAATTAGCAATTCTTAACAATTGTTATTTCAATAGCAATATATGTTCAATATAAAATAAAAATTATGTTTATATATATATATATATATGTATATAAATTACCTTCTAATTTAAAATAAAAAAATAATATGACAAATGAGTTGGTGCATCCTTAAAAAAAATTCCAAAGACACTTTTGCTTTGACCCTGAACAAATACACTATAGAAATGACGATTTCCGATACCAAAGAACTTCTTCTCTTATGCTTGTTAGAGAGTGTGTAAACGAACTACGATATTGGCAAATATGCGCATCTTAAAAGTGCGTGTAAAAAACTTAGATTACTCCACCCTATTGAATTAACTTTTTTAGTTTGAAATCCAACTTTCAAATAATATCAAAATCCGTGCCTAAATGAAATCATATATATTCACGAATATTAGTAGTCAAAACTTAATGATGAAAATTTTATGTCAAAAACAATTATTAAAACTTAATGACAAAACCTTTATGTCAAAATGGTGGGACAATAGAGACCTCCATGGGGAAGCCATGCCATTAAGCTCTGGATCGCATAAAATTAAATATTGTAATTTCAACATCAGCTCGTATGACCCATTCACAACTTGTGATGAAACCATCGGATTCTCATTTGGGACCCATGAAAGAAAATTATTCAAGGCGCCTTTTGTCTTTATCGGAATGGGTCCCACATTGATGAAATATCGATAAAACATGTTTAAAGGAGTTTCGTTATCGTCCAAAAAAAGAAAAAAAAAAAAACATTTCTTTAAGGAGTTTGGTGAACGATGACTCACTTGGGATAAAGAATTTGGTGAATAGATAATATTATGTACTCATAGAACACAATATTTTTCCTTTAATTTCTGCTGTAAAACTAATAAACAAAGACCCTCCGATGAAGGACGTTGCGGGAAGGTAAATTCATTTACACCTATTTATTTTTATTTTTATTTTATTTAGTTATTATATTGTTAAAAAAATATTATTAATTTTTTTTAATTTTTTATATATATAGTTAAAAGGTCAAAAAGAAATTAAAACTGTATTTTATAATTTAATAATATTGTAAAAATATAATTTGAACATTTAATTTATTAAAATTAATTAGTAAAATCTAAAATATAATTTGAACATTTAATTTATTAATATTAATTAGTAAAATCTGATAAAATTGACAAATTAGTATGTTTAAATAATTTTAAACTATTAAAAGAAAATAAATGATGATTTTTAAAAAATGTGGGATCTAAGTAAAATAATGATAAAATTAAAAAAATGTAAATAAAATTTTCCATGGTAGGAACTATATATATACATGTTGAAATGCAAATAATATAAGAGACAATTTCATTTACACCTTGATCCTTATAGTTTTATCCTATTTACAGTTATATTTCATATTTTAAAAAATTATCTGTTAGTTTTTATCAATTAAATTTAAATGTTAAAAACTATAATTGTATTTTTACATGATTATTTAATTACAAAACGATAATTTTTAATTTTCTTTTAGTCTTTAACATAGAAAGAGATTAATGATAGTTTTTCAAAATATAAGATTTAAGTGTAATTATGATAAAATTGAAAGTTCTAAACTATATTTATCCAATAATATATTTATTTTCATGATATGGAAAAAAAAAATAAATAAATAAAAATCCAATGAAACAAACTGAAGTGAATGCTGTTAGAAGTGGGGTACTTACGTAGTAGGGAGGAAAATGGCCAAAGCGAGCTTGCTATCAACCATGTGAACACTTTTTGAAAATTATTCAAAGGTTTTAACTTTTGTTTTGTTCAATTTTGTCATTATTCATTTTGTAATATTCCTACTCAAAGAGTCCACTATCCATTTCCTTAATTTGTTTTTACTTAATTCCATGATATGATTATCAAAGTCACAGAAAGGAACGCAATCCCCTTAATTTGGCCTTTGATATTGAAGAAACGGCTCCAAGGTATCCAGTGACATCTATGATTTTAATTTCCATTTGATGTTTGATTTGGATCTCCTTGAAATTTACTTGGATGATTTTGTAATTTGCTGCAAAACCCTTGATTTGGTTTTATGTTGCGTGACTTCTCTGCTTAAAATAGTCAACCAATAAATGACCCTCTGAATTTGAGGGGATACACTAATGCTTACTAACTGACAATAACAGAGAAAATATATAGTACTATACAATATAATTCTGTAAAAATTTTCAATATAGAGTATTGAAAGCGGTTCCAGAATGATTTAAACTCACTTTTATAAGTGTTTGTCTCTTGGGACATTTTTATTTGGTATTAAGAAGAAAATACTCAGGAATTTGAGGAGGAAAATAGCAAGTGTGCTTATATATATACATATGATACAGTAAGTTTTATTATCCTTTCCCATTTGAAAGGAATTCATTTGTATGGTTCTGGTTTCTTATATGCATTCTCAATTTTTGATACACATTTATCTAGTTGTTTTGTAGAAGAGAGTTGCGCACTTTTGGTTCCCTAATTGTATAGCTTCTTTTGTTCTAATTTCTGCAGTGATTGTAAAGGGAAACACCGTTGGATTTCTTTTGTGTCGTTTGATTCCACTTCTCGTGGTCTCCATCTTCAAGCTTTTACGTCCCTCTCTTATTTAATTCACCAAAAAAAAAACTCACATAAAAATAAAAAAATAAAAAATAAAGTAGTTCCTCTGTTTTTGGTATCAAAAGGAAGCTCTCACTCTGTTTCCTTGTAATTATCTGTTCTTTCTGAAGTAGATTTCTTGGCTTGCCATTTAGCCATTCAATTCGATTTTTCTTTTAGTTTTTTTATTTTCTCTTGGTTTCTACCAGCATTCTTTCTTTCTTTTCTTTCCTTTTTTTTTCCCCCTTTTATACTGAAAAGCCAAAAAAAAAAAAAAAAAAGAAGAAGATATACTCGGCTCTAATTGGTCTGTTTGGAACTCAGCCTTTATGAAAACAGACCATTTCAAGAGCGTGGTCTTGAAATGTTGTTGGAGAGCATCAAATATTGGCTTTAAATGGAATTGGATTTACTGGTGTGGATAATATTGTCTATGAATTAGACAAAGCTGGTTTTCCAGGATTAAAGCTCTTTCAGTTGAAAAATAATCGGACGGACCAGTGCTTGATTAACTCGATGGAGCAAAATCATCCTTGCATTGTGTTTGGCAGCTTGGAAATATTGCACCTTAGCCATTTGAAAAATCTCGAGAAGATATGTGATGGAAAACTCGCAAAAGAATCATTTAAAAGATTGAGTCATAGAAGTAGAAAATTGTGACAGATTGAAGAATCTTCTGCCATTCTCCATCAGTAAGCTGGAGGAAATTGAAATAAGAAATTATGGACTCTAGTTTCTCATGAAGAAGGAGACAATAGCAAGGAAGTTATTGGAAATTTTCCTAAATTGTGCTTCTTGAGGTTGATAAAGGTTCCAAGGCTTAAAAGTTTCTTCTCCAAATTGAATAAATTAATAGGTCAGAAAAGGAAAAGCAACCAGTGGATGTAGATTCTGTCATGGCTGTGTTCATTGGGAAGGTATGTATTACACAAGTCTTGATGAATATTCATTATTTTTCTAGTAGTTACTACTTGAAAATTCATTCACATCCCCATCTTAATCTTAATAACAACCTGTATAATCTCAAAAAACATGAACCATCATATTAGTAGGTGTGGTACTGAACCGATAGAGCATGCTCAACAGGGTCATCTAGCCACATGCAAATCATTTGTTCTGATAATAATAAAATGACAATTTCTGCATAGTAATTGAAAGTTGGACAAACATTAGAGGCTAAAAGCTTCTTCAATGGGATATCAGAATATTAACATTTATTTTAGCTAGTAAATATTTACAAACTCTTTCATATTAAGTATAATCAAAATTAAGTCACTTTTATTTTTAGCACAGCTTAAGATTAAGATAGCCGGTGTAACTAAAAAACTTCATGAGAGAGATAATTTCTTCCATAACCTGTATGCGTATAAATCAAGGATATTATAAATAGTTATATTATAAAACAATTATAGAGTTAGTTATATTATACAATTATAAAGTTGTCAAAGAAAAGGTCAACTGATGATATGATTTAAATTAACATAAATTAAGCTGTATCTGCAGTTGGTTTTTCTCTCCATTTTGGAGGAATTGGAGTTGTCCAATTGCAATGATTTAACAAGGATATGGGATGACCAGATTCTACCAAGCTTTACTTCTTCTTTTCTCAACTTAACAAATTTGCTCGTAAAAGACTGCGGTTCTCTGGAATATCTATTTTCATCTGCTATGGCAAGAGTTTTGTACAACTCAGATTCCTTGAGATAGGTGGCTGTGGGGCTATGAAAGAAATAGTTAGAAATAGTGAGAAGATGGATAAGATGTCCATTAACGAACAGGTACAAGGTGGTTTTGTATGTATATATATATATATGTTGTTATGGTCCTTCTTTTTATCGATCTATGCTATGAGTTAAATATTTATTTTAATTCTTTTCTTAGTTCATTATTATTCCTCAATGGCACCGCAGGTTGCATTCCCCAGGTTGCAGTGTGTGACCATTAGAGGCATGAATAAATCGAAGATAATAGCAAATAATGCAGAAGTATTTGGCAAATTGGAAGAGGTAGATGTTCAGGTTCGTAACTGCAACAAGCTAATGAAGATATTTACATCTAGTATGCAGAGAGCACTAGGCAGTCTGAGAAGGTTGGACATAAGTAGTTGTGAAATGGTGGAAGAGATATTCGAAATGCGAACGTTGGACGTCGAGTGTAGAAGAACTTACACAAGACACAATACCCTCTCAGTTGATTTTTTTGAGTTTAAGCTGTTTACGAAAACTGGAATATGTATGGGGCATAGATCCCCGAGGAACTCTTACCTTCACACATCTTGAGGATGTTGCAGTTTTCGACTGTCCAAGTCTGATATCAATATTTCCACTTTCCATTGCCAAAGGTCTTTCCAAACTTCAAAATCTACAAACAACAAATTGTTGAAGCTGTGGGGACTAATGTACAAGTACCGCCTGAGTTTGTTTTCCCTCAATTGGAAGAAAGGAATTTGAACCATTTGGAAAATCTTGGATAACCATCCAGGACTTCACACCTCGAGTTGGCCTTCATTAACAAGTTTAATTGTGTAGAAATGTGAGAAAGCGAAGGTATTGCTTCAGAATTGTCCAGCTTTCAGAAAATCATGTGCTCCATTATAATGATAGTAGTCCAATCCAACAACCGTTAATTTTCACTAAGGTAATGATCTATATCTGATAATTTATTCTTCTCCGTCCTTTATTATAATTTAATTTGTAGCATTCTCTTTGCTTAGTCTAACTGGAAAATAATAATAATAATAATAATAATAACTTATTGTATGATGATGGAAGAAATAATGAGTAAGAACGAAAAAGGTGGATAAGGTGCAATTCACTAAACTAAGTCGCCTCAACCTAAAAAATCTTCCAAACCTCGTCTCCTTCTCGTCTGAAATTTTAGTTGAGTTTCTACTGTTAACTGAATTTCCATTAATGATGAAGATTGCCCTAAGTTTAAGACTTTTGCTTCCAAATTGGAAGAGAAGGATTGCACCACAATCACATCTCTATCCTGACGAGTGACAAGGTGATGAGGAATATATCAATGTTTTTCTTCCTTTTTCACTTGGTCATATATTTCCAAAGAATTCATATTTATATTGGCCTTATATCCTACATATATTCTGAGGCCTAGAGATACTCTGTTTTTTTTTTTTTTACTTCCTATATATTTGCCTTAATTATGTCATCTTTCTTAAATTTTTAAATAAGATCTCTTAAAATTTTTGGTTAATAAAAATGGTTTGACATTATCCAATATTGAACTTACAATTCACTTTTGCATATCTTATTTTATTTTATTTTATTTGTTTTTAAATTATAATTAGAACTTATTTTCTGAGTCCTCAGTTGGGATGAATTAATACACCGCAGGTAGCATTCCCCAGCTTGCAAAATGTAGAAATTAAAGGCTTGGTTGAATTGAAGATGCTATGGCAATTCAAATTCAGTACTGCAGATTCCTTTTCCAAATTGGAAGGTGTGAAATTTTCAAAATTGCAAGAATCTAGTGAAGATATTTCCATCTACCATGCAGATAAGAATCCACAATCCAAAGAGGTTGGAAATAAGTGATTGTGAGATGGTAGAAGAGGTATTTGAGATCTAAATGCCAAACGTTGAAGGAGCTTACAATGTAATACCTTCTGAGTCTGAGTTGATTCATTTGAGTTTAGAAAGTTTATTAAAACTCAAGCATGTGTGGAGCAAAGATCCCCAAAGAACCCTTACCCTCCCACATCTTAAGGAAGTCACAGTTAAGTTTTGTCCATGTTTGGAATCAATTTTTCCACCTTATATTGCAAAAATCTCTTCCATATTGAAAAACTAGATGAATATTGTGGGATACAAGAAATTATTTCTGAAGATCAGGTTGAAGAAGAATTGGAAAGAGAACCACTCGTGAACTGATACAAAATAAAGGAAATTCGGAGTCTTCAAGTCAGTGCCCAACTCCTCTCCAAAGGTTTTTCTTCATTCAACATCTTTACAGAATGATGCCTCAGACTATATAGTTCCACCTTACACGATTTTTCAAATATTCAAAATTACAAATAATAGCAAAATAACGGAAATCCGATAACAAAAAAGGGTTATGATCCAAGGCTTTCTGCAAAAATCTCAACTCTGCCCTGGCATCACAAAACCATTGAGCTAGCGAGGTTTCACACGTTTCCTAGCATTCTGAAGCGTGCCTACCTCTCTTGAAAACTTCTTCCCGTTTTCAATAGCTGCCTCTTTAATACCAGCTTCAAAATGACCCCCTGTTTTCTTAATTTCATTTGTAGCCTTGACTTGGGTCTTTTCCCTTGGGCCTCAATTGTAGCCCACTTACCCATCTGTTCCTGGGTCTGGTTGCTGTCCAAAATCACTGCAGCATTACTAACACTTCCCCCTCCCTAAAAAACGATCTTGTCCTCAAGGTCGGGCACCTTGTACAGCTAACTAAAGGTATGGAGATCCTCTTAAGTTGTATCTTCAAGTGAACTATGAGACCATTGCACCAGAACCTGTTTTTTAGGTTTATTTTGCACCTGTACTATTCAGCCAGCCAATACAGCAATGGGAGTGAGCATCGGCTTGTTAGCATGACTTACTTCTGGAAGAGGATAGAATTGAACAGGAATATCTCCTTTGAAGGGCTTCAGCAAGGATACATGAAAAATTGGGCGTATCTTGCTTCCTGCAGGCAACATCAAGGTGTAAGCCACAGGTCCCACTTGTGCCACGATGGAAAAGGGATCGAAATATCTGTGACAAAGCTTAGAATTGAGACGGTTTGCTACCGTCGACTGGCAATATGGCTGAAGCTTCAATAAAACCCAATCCCTAACCTGAAAATGGAGGTCTAGACGTTTCCTATTAGCGAGTTGTTGCATTCGATTCTGGGCTTGCTACAGGTTCTGTTTCAATTGCTTCAGAATGGAGTCACAGTTCAGCAAATCTTCCTCTACAGCTTGTACGGAAGTGGCACCTCTAACATAGGTGGGAATAGTGCAAGGAAGTCTACCATAAACAGCTTGGAAAGGAGTCATGCCGCTAGCCAAATGGTGACTGGTGTCATAATGACATTCAGCCTAACCAAGAAATTGACTCCACTGCCTAGGATTGTCTGCTGTGAAAGCTCTTAGGTACTGCTCTAAATATTGATTTGTCACTTCTATTTGACCGTCAATTTGAGGATGGTATGATGAACTCATTTTCAATTTGGTTCCCATTAGTTCAAACAGTTTCTTCCAAAATTGGCTTGTGAAAATAGGATCTCGATCTGAAACCAATGTACGTGGCACACCACGTAGGCTTATTACCATATGAGTAAAAAGTGCAACTACCTTAGAAGCTGTGTAATTCACCAGTAAAGCACCGAAGTGGGCATATTTCGTGAGTCGATCTATGACCAAGAGTATGGTAAAGTTTCCTCGCGAATTTGGCAACCCGACAATGAAATCCAAGGTGAGATCTTTCGACACTCGCTCTGGCATCTCAACGGGCTATAGTAGACCTGTAGGGTTGCGATGGAATACTTAATGGTCTGACAGGTAAGGCATTTTCCAACAAAGTCTTTCACATCCTTCTACATTCCCTCCCCAAAATAAATTGGCACTAAACCACAAATAGGTCCGTTCAACTCTAGCGTGACCTCCTATAGGAGTTTCATGAAATTCTTGCAGTAAGAGAGGCTTCAAGTGTGAGTCTTTGCTGATCATTAGCTAATTCTGGTACAAAAAGAGACCGTCCCATATACTATAGTTTGAATCAACCAAGGTGCCATCAAGGAGCCATTGCTGTAACTCTTGGAATTCTGGACATGTCTCATTTTCTTTTCGCAAAGCATCCAAGAAATCATACCTCCCAGCAGAAATGGTTGCAAGGAGTGAACGATCCGAATTTTCATGACGGTGGGACAACGCATCTGTTGTGGAATTCTCTGTGCCAGCCTTATATTCAATTGAGAAGTGGTACCCCAACAATTTCCGAAGGTAGTGTTGCTGTTTCGGAGTTTGGATAACTTGTGTGAGCAGTTCCCGTAAGCTTTTATGATGTGTGCGAATAACAAAGTGCTGTCCTAACAGGTATTGACACCATTTTGCAGCTGCTTCAACCACCACATGTAACTCGCGCAGATAGGTGGGAGAGCCTATTAAATGCAGACCTAGCTTCTTGCTGAAAAAGGCCAAAGGGTGACCATCTTGCATTTGAACCCCTCCTATTCCCACATTTGATGCATCTGTTTCTACTCCAAATGTCTTGGTGAAATCCGGAAGCCTTAAAATAGGAGTTTCGGTTATAACCTTTTTTAGGCGCACAAATGCTTCGATAGCTGTGGCTGTCCAGCTGAAGTTATCCTTTTTAAAAAGTTCGGTGACTGGAGCTACGATGGTCCCATAATGTGCAACGAAACGGCAATAGTACCCTATGAGGCCTAGGAATTCATGTAACTACTTAAGGTTCTGTGGTTGAGGCCAACTGGTCATTGCTTTAATTTTTGTGGGATCTGCCCGGACACCTTCACGTGAGACTAGATGTCCCAGATATTCAATCGTGCTCTGAAAGAATTGGCATTTACTTCCCTTGGCCAAAAAGTGGTTCTCCAAAAGACATTGCAGCACCAACTTCAAATGGTGAACATGATCTGTTTGGCTTTTACTGTAAATAAGTATGTCATTAAAGAAAATGATGACAAACTGATGAAGGAAGGGCTTGAAAATCTGGTTCATGGCTGCTTGAAAGGTGGATAGGGCATTAGACAAACCAAAAGGCCTCATTACAAATTCATAGTGACCCTCATGGGTTCTAAAGGCGGTCTTATGAACATCCCAACGATCCATTCTAATTTGATGATACCCAGATCAGAGGCTGAGTTTAAAAAACACTGCTGCCCCTCCCAATTCATCCAAAAGTTCATCAATAGTTGGAATCGAAAATCGATCTCTGATAGTAATCCCATTAAGTGTCCTGTAGTCCACCCAAAACTGCCAAGAGCCATCTTTCTTCTTCACCAGCAACACTAGAGAGGAGTAAGGACTGTTAATATGTCTGATAAACCCACAGTCGAGCATCTCTTTGACCAAAGTTTTGTCATCTTCCACATACATGAGCATCATTCTATTTTTGTATTTGTGGTTGTTGTGGTACTTTTCATCGCAAGTAAAACATAGGCTCTTCTCCTTCTTTTCCTGAAGTTCTGCCGATGACAAATGTTTAGTCGGCAATTTGGAGTTCCCGAGTTGAGAAGAGCCAGCACGATAGGTAAGAGATGCATCTCGAGGCTCCTGTAATGTTGGTTGGGTTCCAATGGTTGGACCGATCGGAAATTTGGAGTTCCCAAGCTGGAAAGAACTAGATTGATAAGTAATAGATGTATCCCTAGGCTCCTATAATGCTGGTTGGTATCCAATGGAGGAATCAACACTTGTACGACGTGGAGATGACTCTAAGGTGCGATAGCCTTCCAGCTGATGACACCCAAATAGATCTGCATTCTAATCCTCAAACAATTGTGCCTTCACCATAGCATCGGCCAAATCATGGGGACAAACTAACTAAATCTCCCTACGGATATCAGATTTCAAACCCCAGATAAAAAAATTGGGAAACATAGACTCAGATACACCTGTAATTTGAGTCATGAGTCCTTCAAATTCCGCACGGTGCTGAGAAACCTTGCCGTGTTGGACTAATTTAGAGATGCGACCCAACAGATCATCATATATGGAGGCACCAAACTGCTTACGCAACTCGTGAAAGAACATATCCCAGGTTGGTAGAGCTCATCCTTTCTCCATCCACTGGTACCACATTGATGGTTCACTATCCAAATGAAAAGCCACCATTGCTAGTCTCATTGCCGGTTCCACATGATGCAGGGAGAAAATTTTTTGGATCTTATAGATCCAGTTCTCTACATTAGTGCCATCAAACCATGGAACATCCACCTTCAAGGTCTTAAGCAACCAATTGATGTCGGCCAAAGGAATGTCGATTTTTTTTTTCGAGGATTCCCAACCTAGATATTGTCAACCCCAAGACTAGGTGAGCCGGATGTGAACTCCGGTGAAGAGCCCCTATCTTGTCGCATCTGTGACAGATGACTAAGACGCTAGTCAGTGGCCATCATAGCTGCTCCAGTAAGGAAGAAAATTTTGGCGAGCTGTTCTTCGGCGTGTTGTTTGAAGCTTGCCTTCATGGTCTTCATGATTTCTACAATGTCTTCGTTCCTCATGGCATCTCTCAACGAAAGCACCTGTCAGGACCCGCCCAAAATTCCTTCCCCGGAACCCTAGACAAGCCCTGATCCCAGGGAAATACCACCGAACCTTCCAACGGAAAATCCGGCAGCACCTCCCCTAAGGGTAGGACTTACCAAAAATTACCTGCACTGAGAACACACTTCTATTTTCACCCCCTTATTCCTCCCGCAAACTACAAATTGTTTCCACAAATTTACAGCACTTCACAACAATAACAGCCATCCAGTGCATAAATAAATATAAGTGTCCAAATAGTATACAGAGCTTCATGAAGTGCTAATCAACAGAAAATACAACAAAGATGGCAGAAATAATACAACTGAAATGAATGAGTACAAAAGTACTTCTCGAAACACGATAGCGGCAGAGAATTGGTTCGCCCCGGAAGAACGTCTACCACCCCTTGCACCTAAGGGAACGGAACTTAAAAACGTGAGATGCTAATCATCTCAATGAGTGACCCTAGCTACTGAACACTTTTAATAATAATAATAATAATATAACAAATAAGGGAATTGAATTAATACCAACAATTAATAAATAAATAATAATAACAGATGGAATAATAATTTTCCCTCAAAACTCTCACTAATCACTCCGTTGGAAATGTTCCCTTTTTAAAACAATTTCACAAAACCCGATATTCAAACTTCCCGAAAACCAAGGGATCAAACCATTTGATAAACAATAAATAAATAAATACCCCAATATATAATTAAAATGTAATAAATCATAATAAATAAATTTGAACACTTTTGGGGTTTGGAACTTTATCTGAAAATTTACACTTGACGCACCACACCATATACCGGTGATGCCCTCTGATACCCAGCGTCCTGAGCACCGACTGGCAGGGAGATTAAAGAGAGAAACTTGCAAACGGCACTTTGGGGTCCCGACAGTACTGCTGCTAAAACCGTCATCCCGGCCAAGGAGGGGGGCGGCTGTGGCCAATATAAAACTTGCCTGCCCACGGTCCAAATGGCAACTCACGGGAGACATAATACTTGCGCGCTAAACCACATATACATATACCAGAACACCAATACTGTATGAATGCGTCTAAAATAATTATTTAATCAACTGTACCGTTCCTTCCAAAATTACCGTGGAAAATATATTAAATTTTCACACTTACCATCCCACATATTTTCATTTAACAAGCCGGTATGAAACATCGATAACAAATAAAATCATAATTTTTCTCGTAATACGAGGTTCAACAAATAAAATACCTTGGGCATAATTATAAAATTAAACCACCAATTTAAACGAATATTTTCATAAAATATTTAAACCAATTATGCCCAAAAATAATACTTAAAACCACGTATGATTATTACCGAAATATACTTTGCTCATGCATAATAAATAAATTAAATCACAATAAAACCATAATTAAATTGTACCACATGAGCATAATTTAAATACCAATTAAACACCAATTAAACATAATTAATTGCCCTAAATATTTTTAAAGGTGGGTTACTAACCTTAAGCGCGTAAATCAGCTAAGATCTTCCGCAGGATCAACTCCACTACTCGTACGCGCACCTAAAACATCCACAGTACACCAACCAAATATATTAATATTTTAATCGGATAATTCCCAAATGAGTACCTAAGGAGCGAACACAAACGACAACTAAAAGTTACGAGTTATATACCGAATCGAAGCTTGAGTGATGAGGATCACGGATTCGGTCTTACTTTCCGGAGATCGGACCCGAGGTGGTCGGAATCTCCTCGGAAAGCTTTCGGGATTCAACTCCTCAATTCTCCCAAACCGTCGCGAATTGGCAGAAAAGAATGCCAGATTTGGATTCAGGAGGTCGGAATCAGTGGACAGGGACCGACGGTGCAACTGGGTACTCGCCGGAACAGTAACTTCCGGCGAGCCGCCGCAGTCACCTGCAATCGTCGCCGGCGGAGGCGCGTGCGGTGGCCGTTGGCTAAGATTTTTGGTGGTTTTGTAGATCGAGGGGAGAGGATTCCAACGGGACCGGCGGTGAGGCAAACGGAGGCCGGACGGCGGAGAAATCGGGGTTTGAAGATTTTCAGCCACTCGCCGGAAAATGCCCCGATCCCGGCGTGTCGGAGGTCCGATGGCCGTGAAATTTGGTGGGTAGGCCAGACTTGAGGGGTGGTGAGGGGTGGCTGGCGCGTGTGGCCTGAAAATGGCCGGAAACAGGGCAAACGGCGGTGGAGGGAAAAATCGCCGCCGAGCTTCGCCGCCTTGATCCAGACGCGTCCGGCGACCAACGGCCGTGAGATTTTGGGGTTTGGCCGAAAATGGGAAGCCGCTCCCGTCTGGCCGACGCATGTAGCAAAAATTGGCCGGGAAATTGGACCATTCCGGCGGCCGATTGGTTTCTCTCTCTCTCTTTCTCTCTCTTCCCCAGTGTTTTTGCCAAATAAAGGCCACCGTGGTGACACTGTTCATTCACGTACCAATCAGGTGATGACACATGGCGTTACTGTGCACTTAAGCTAGATATAATAAAATATTACGGTATCCGGCGAATTTCAAACGTCCATAACTTTTTAACCAAATGTCCGATTTAAGCGTGCCGCTAGTCTATGAACTCGTATTGACGAGTACTTTACAACCATATAAGATTCAAAACAAAATTACACAACAAGAAAAGTCAACTCCCGGCACCTTTTGGACAGTTTGCACCTCGACTTGTTTTGCCCATAACTTTCAAACCGTAGGTCCGTTTTCGACGTGCTACTAGTCTACGAACTCGGGGCATCATGCACTTCGCCATGGTACCCTGGTCAACTAGAAATTCCAACTGGAACAAAAAGTTAACTTTTGACCCCCCTCGGTCAACGTGCACAGATTCCGGTGTGATTTGGGACGGGGTGTTACAGCACCAATTGATACAAAATAAAGGAAATTCGTACTCTTCGAGTCAGTGCCTAACTCCTCTCTAAAGGTTTTTCTTCATTCAACAACATCTTTATAGAATGTTGCCTCAGTCTATATAGTTCCACCTTACACAATTTTTCAAATATTCAAAATTAGAAATAATAGCAAAATAACAGAAATTAGATAACAAAAAACGATTATGAGCCAAGGCTTTTCGTAAAAATCTCAACTCTGCCCTGGCACCACAGAATCATTGAGCCAGCGAGGTTTCACACATTTCCTAGCATTCTGAAGCTTGCCTGCCTCTCCTGAAAGCTTCTTCCCGTTTTCAATAGTTGCGTCTTTGATACCAGCTTCGAAATGACCCCCTGTTCTCTTAATTTCATCTGTAACCTTGACTTGGGTCTCTTCCTCTTGAGCCTCAATTGTAGCCCACTTACCCATCTGTTCCTGGGCTGGTTGCTGTCCAAAATCACTGCAACATTACTAACATGAACTTATCAATGCTGATTCCTTTTGTAAATTGGAGGTAAAAGTTTATTATTATCGGAATCTAATGAGGATATTTCCATCTAATGTGCACATAGTTCTCCGCAATTTGACAAAGTTGGAAATATTTAGTTGTGAAATGGTACAAGTGGTATTTGAAATCCAAACGTCGAATGGTGAAGAAACACCAAGTGGCATGGTAATACAAACTCAATTGTTTGATTTGGAATTAAGTTGTTTATCAAATCTGAAGTATGTGTGGAGTAATGATCCTCGAGGAGCTCTTACCTTCCCATAACTTAAGAGAGTGACCAAGTCTGACATCCATCTTTCCAGCTTCTGGTCTTTTTCCAACTTCAAGCATTGCATATTTCTGATTGTGGGATAGAATATATTATTGCTAAGGAGGGAGGATTGGAGACGATACCTCCTAAATTCCAATTCCATCAATTGGAGGAAATAAGACTTCAAAACTTGATCAATTTTGTGAATCTCTATCAAGGACTTCATACCTCTAGTTTTCCTTTATTAACAACTTTAATCATGAGCCAGTGTATGAAAGTGAAGATTATTGCTTCTGAGTTCTTCAACTTTCAAGAATTGCATGGCTCCATGTACATGGTAGGTGCTTCAAATTACCAATTATGTAGATTGTGAAAAAATAACATATATCTATTTTATTAATGTTATACAATAAAATATCATGATGTGTAGTTAATCATGAAAACTTGTAGAGATTATATGTATTCTCTTTCGATTACTAAGTAATATATAGTTAATATTGTTTGTAGGATACATTATATGAAAGATTTAAAGGTCGATACTTCAATCGTGAGATAAAATATTAAATAGATGTATTAAAACTACAAGGATTGCCAAACTTGATGCATTTAGTGGTTTGAGAGCTCGCGGGGACATGCTACCTTTCAATATTTTATAATTTTACAAGCTCTGGGTTGTAACATTTTAAAGAACTTAGTCCCATCCTCAGTATCATTTCAAAAATTAGAACAGCTGATAGTCTCTCGGTGCCATGGAATGCTAAATTTAATATTTTCCCAAACTGCCAAAAGCATGAATGGACTACGGAAGATGAGGATAAGTGATTGCCAAAGATTGACGGAAATTATAATTTCAGATCATGATGCAGAAGAAGGTGGTGAAATTGATTTTGCTTAGTTGCAAAATTTCGAACTGGGCTTTTTAGCAAGCCTCACAAACTTCTACTCAGGGAATTACAAGATGGGATTTCCAAATTTGGAAAGTATAGTTTTAGGTGGGTGCTTCGAGATGCAGAGTTTGTTTGTTCATGGTATTATAAGCACCCCAAAACTGAATAAAACATCACTCCAAGACCCACCTTGCAGGTACTGCATTATCGGAAGAGCTAGGAAAAGGTATATAACCACATTTTCCAAATTAATTTCTATAATATATTTTTTATGATTGTTAATTCTCATTGAATCTTCAGAAAACGGGTTAAATTATATTTACTTTCATTATCCCATATATAAATTGAAATGTAGATATAATAATATTATTATTAATGTAGTGTTAAAGATCAATCAATTTGTGAGGATTAATTTTTCTTTTTTAACTAAAGCAAAGACAGAAAATAATAATAATAAACTTGAAACTAATTGTGTTTGCAGTTTGTTTCTTTCCCTGAATTGATGACCTTGGAACTAATCAAATATCATTTCAAGAAGTTATGGCATGATCAGCTTCTACAAAACTGCACTTTCTGTAACTTAACAAAATTGGTTGTATTGCGCCACAGAGATTTTGGAAAAATCTATTTTAACATCTATGGCTTTGAGTTTGAACGACTCTGTTCCTTTGAGATAACAGACTGTAAGAAGATGGAAGAAATAATGAACAGGAATGAAGAGGATGGATAAGATATCGTTCCCTAAACTCAATCATCTTAAGCTCGAAGTGCTTCCGAAACTCGCGACATTCTCCTCATCGATCATCATCGAGTTTCCACTGTTAACTAAACTTTATACTGAAAATTGCCCTGAATTCATAAAGACAAGTCCTGCACCACCGTACCATCTCTCTTCAATAAAAAGGGTGAGATTTTCTAATTAACAGACTGACTCCTCTTGGATGAGCTATAATAATTAACAGCTTTAGTCTCCGAACTTTAATTTGTATAGAGTATACTATACTTAGAAAATTGATTTTTGCAGGTGACATCTTCTAGTCTATGTGAGGATCCAGTTGGTGACCAAGAAAAATGTGTGAAAAAGCTTTCACGTCCAAGTGGATTAAGACTGTATTGACATGCCAAACTTGTTGCATTTGAGGGAGGAGAGCACACAGCCACAAACAGTGTTTTTTGATAAAGAAGTTAGTGTCATCCTCCATATCATTTCAAAATCTGTCAACTTTGAAAGTCAGATAATGCCATGGAATCCCAAGTTTACTAACTTCCCAAAAAGCCCAAGTATGGCACAACTTGGAAAGTTGATTATATGGAATCGCAAAAGAGTGGCAGAAATAAGGGAAAATTTCATTTAGACCCCTTCAGCCTTCAGTTTTGTCTCAATTACAGAAGAAGGGGAGGGGGGGCCGGTTGAAAACTTTGATACTTGATTGCTTACCAGCCTCACAAGCTTCTATTCAGGAAAATATATGTTGGGATTTCCAAAATTGGAAAATGTAACAGTAAGTCGTTGCTTTGAAATGCAAAGTTTCTCGCAACATGGTAAATTAGCAGCCCAAAACTTCATAAAGTAGTTGCAGTAGGTGAAGATCATAAGGAGATTGATGATATGAACACAATCATGGCTTTTAATACCACCATGGATCTTAATACCATCATACCAGAGCCCTGGGAAGCCAACTGATGAAAATAACAATTTGAAGAAAATATTTTATTATGGACAAAACTGATTTCTACTTGCAGCACTTACACCACTCTGTTTCACTTTAATGTTTCTGTACACACGTGACTCACCTTTTGTGATTATTTATACACACTTATATACATCAGTAGATAACTAGTGGTTAAAGACTCCTTATCTAACAAGGATGCTTATCTGGTACTCTATTATAACAACTCTTCTGTGGAAAAGGTACAAACTCGATCTTCATTTCTCCATTTTTTGTAATAATTAAGATTGTTGAATCCGGTCATAATTTACTATATTAGTTTTTTAACATCTTCAAAACTATATTAAATTTAGACTTGGAAAACTTTCTAAATTTACTTTCAGGGAATATGTGTAGTTTGAAAAATATGTAGTTTTGAAGGCGAATATTATACTTTGAAGCAAGATTTACGTGTGTACATACATAATGCTTTCAATCTCAAAATATATACTCAAAACACTTCTCAATCTCAGTTTAGCCCTCTTTTTTATTTGCTCTCTCTATCCAAGATCTCGCTCTCTCAAATTTGTTTTTCGAACAGCCCAACATCTAATGCCAACTGTCTGAATCAATTGCTTCAATGCCAATCGTAAACTATTTTTCGAATAAATTTTAATATGAGTACTTAATTTCAAGCTAATTTCAATATGTTTTACGATCAGGTGGAGATTGACCACTACTTTTTTTATTAAAAAGAATAGGATGTGGGTTTTGAATTGTACAGCTGAAAATAGAGGAAGAATTACTTTAATTTTTATGGAAATCAAATGTCTCTTTTATGTTGTGACCTTTTTGGACAAGTAAAAGAGAAAAAACAGAAAACTATTTCTGTTTCTTTTGAGGCGCTATAAAGTTTTACAATACTTATTGTTTTACCTTGTGCTGGTGGAACATTTGCTTTTTATTCTTTGCTATGTCGACATGCAAATGTGAAAATTATTCCTAACCCACACCGAATTGGAGAAGAGCTGACAATGTATAGACGAACTACTTTTCATGAACAATCATACCCTGAAAAAACAAAGAGATGGCTGGAGAACCATTTATTTAGAAAGAATGCACTGCTCCTTCTTGTCCTTGTTGGCACTTGTATGGTTTTTGTAGATGGTATTCTCTTTCCAGCTACGTCAGGTAGCTTCATCTTGAAGCCATAGATCCTAACTATCTCTGTCATCTAGCTTACCTAATTGTCTTTTTCATCTGGCTTCACTATTTAGCTAAAAGCTGCTCATGTGCATATATATATATATATATAGAATTTTGCTATAGACAGAACCTTCCTTTTAATAGTGTGCGCACTCTAATGCCGGACAACATATCATGCAATATAATTATCATTGGATGCGCACACTCTCTAGAGCAGGACTGTATATGAGAACATGTATCTTTGAAATTTTTTTGAAAAATTCTTCAAAGTTCAAACATGAAGTGATGGAGGTGCAATAACATAGCTCGGCAGCTCGGCATAGCTCGGCAACTCGGCAGCTCGGCAGCAACACAGTAGCTCGGCAACAGCAGCAATACAGCAGCACCAGCAACAACACCAGCAGCAACAATGCAGCACTAGTAGCAACACAGCAGCACCAGCAGTAGCAACAGCAACAGCAAGCTCAAAACAGAAGCAGCTTCATCATGAACAGTAACAGATGCTAAAACAGGGGAGAACAGAGTGCTAAATGAAACCCAATTTAAATCTTGTGGTCATTAGCTTGCATGTGCCAAGGTTCACATGAACCAAATCAAAAACACACCATTTTGATTTTTCTAGAATAATTGTTTAAAATGCACCGTTTTCATTTTTAGATTTATATATGTAATAGTTTGCCATCTTTCAAGTAGACAATTTTATCTTCTTCAACACATGAAATAGCTTGGTGACCAACCTAAGTTTCCAGCAGCATCCTTTGCTGGTTGTTTGTGAATGGTAAATCCATTTTTCTTGTTTAATTGAAAGCTCCTACATCATGAAGTGAAATACCATTATAGATGTGAATTGACCAAATATTAATCTAATTGACAAGCTACTTCATCTGGTAATTGTTATTATTTTTTTCTTTGATTCTTTGACTCTGCTAAAATGTTCTGAGAAAGGCTCCAAATTAAAATAGGTGCTCTCTTCGAATCCAGTTAGTTAAAGGTCCTAAATTAAAACGAAAACACATAAAAATTTAAGATCTAATCATCACAAACCAATTCAATATGATGGACAAAAAACACGAGAAACCCCTACAACACTACTAGAAAGCATGAGCCCTTGTAGACCAACTAATCGATTACCACCGAGACTATGGGACCATCCACGGGGCAAATTTCCGGTGCTCTCGAAATCCCAATAGACTTTTTCATCCATAGACGCACAAAAAACAACAAATTATAATAGAACAAGTTTCAGCCACTTATTAAAAAAGGAAAAAAAAAAAAAAAAAAAAAAAAGAGTTTCCGCCTCTTTATATATATATATATATATATTCACGAAAATTGAACAAACTATCATTATATTGCTTCCATAACATATAATTTTACTATTATGAATGAGAACATAACTCAATTTACTCTAGAACGAGAGCGAATTGTACATAATTTCCCTTCAGCTTATGGTACAACATAGACAACCTATTATGTTGCAACCTATTCTCTCATACATATATGCATCATCAACAGCATTTCATGGGGCAATATAGACAACGATGGGGCTCCTCACTTGGAAAGTGCCATCATCCCACACCAAAGAAGCAGAGGCAATTATTCCATCTATGTTCCCTTTCAGCTTGACGGAAAATGATTCCTTTTCGCCAATAGATGTGAACGATAAAACGCTAGGGCTAACGATTACATTCAGTCCTTTCGGGGCAACCACTTTAGCTTTATAAATGGAATTTGCTGATCCAACATTTGTAACTGTCCTATGAAATACATGAGTGATTGATTGTGAAGGTGGGATTGAAAGAGCAAAGGAAGGATAATTTAGGTCAGTGGCTGATCTACTGCTCCCTTTGTAACACTTGAGTTTATCATTCCCTGTTATAAACTGCAAAATTTCATCATTAGAGTAGCCTCCTCCACACAAAAACTTTACATAGTCAAGCTCATCAGCATCATAAACCAAACCAGGATAAGGAGCCTTGGTGGGGTTTATTAGGCCACCACCATATGCAAATTCGGCTTCAGGGTTGATCTTGGAACTCATGGGCTTAGCTGAAAAAAGATATATATAAAATTTATGAAATATTATTTGGTTAGCCATCAGTTAATAGTATACCCTATAAAGATAACTCACTCATTTTCACCATGTGTGGTCCACAACAAAATTTTAACGATATATCAAGAAACCTACCAGTAGTGATAAGGGAGGATCTGATAGCAGCAGGAGACCACTTAGGATGGAATGATTTGACATATGCAGCCGCAGCAGTAGCATGTGGGCAAGCCATTGATGTTCCTGAAATTATATTATACCCCAATCCTTTAACACCTAATTCTGTACTTGGAGCTATGGGAGACCACGCTGCTAGAATTAGAGATCCAGGGGCCGCTATATCTGGCTATAGGAACATATAAACGAGGTATGCAGAGGTGATTAATTAATTTGCTGAAAATCGATCAGGCAAATCATTAAGCATACATTTGGTAACTTGGTAAACAAAATCTCAGCAACAGCATTCTAAGAACATACTTTGAGAATATTGGGAGTGATTGGATTTGGACCTCTTGATGAAAAGGAGGGTACGTAAGGGGACTGTGTATCAGTAACCTCCTCACTTCTAGATATCGTTGCAACCGGCTTGCTGCATTATTTTACAAATTAAGAAACAGTGAGGATATAATTAGAATTTTTTTTTTTTTTTTTTCAAATTTGTTGGTTTAAATTTTATTTTAATTAAAGAATTTTAATATTATACCTGCTGGTTACAAGATACTTGTAAACTTCACTAGCTTCGTTATGATTAAGGTAAGATCCAGGCAAAGGCAGATTGAAACTTAAATCTCCAAAAACTCTGCCTTTACCTATAAAACCAGCAGCACCAGCCAGAAATGGTCCTTGTCCATCCACATCGCTATCGCAATAAACAATTTTACCCTTCACCAATTTTTTGTCCAACGAGTTTCTGCGGCAAAATCTGCATATTCAAATATTAGTCTCCGTTATGATCTATGTGATTTTTCAGTTAATTAAATCATGTGACGAACATGTGGGTATGGAACATATCATTGTTAAAAAATTATTCAGAGATTTAACAAATATGATATAATTAGAACGAACACCTGTAAGATAAAAAAAAAATCTTATCAACGTGGTACCCGCATATGAAATCCACCCAACCAATTATTAAACTAAGGAAGCCATATGGACAAACTAAACTAAGCTATATGTGGGATCGGCATAAAAAATTCACCTCTGATCCACTGATCATCTTCTAGAGATTTAGAGATTGAGTAATGTTATACGTATTAAAATATTTATCAAATTCATTTATTAAATTATATATGTTAAAATATTATTAATAAATAAATAAAATTAAAAAAATTGAATATTAATAAATTACTTATCACTTAGTAAATAAATTTGATAAATATTTTGCAAAGCCTAATAATATTGCTTAACATAATTAAATGCAAATAATGATTAATTAACTTGTTATTACCTGGAATAAGCCCCACTAACACCGACTTCGCTGTTTGATGCGTCTAAACCATATATTAAGGGAAATGTTTTATTCTTGAGGTCAAATGGGTTTATATGAATACCCTATACATGGTTATAAAAAGAGAACAAGTATTAGTTTCATATCTTGCACACGTATAGTTCATATATGTTTGCTAAATTCAAATGAGTGTGATATATTTTGAACATTATTTAATTAATTCCTAGCTATAGATTGCTTAAGAGAAATATATATATATATATATATATATTTTTTTTTTTTCTTTTTCTTTTTTGGTAAGTACCTCAAAAATCTTGTTGTTACCCAACCGAACCTTGGTCAAAAACTTTCGATTTATAGTGGAAGCAGCAACAGAAAGAAGCCAAGGTGCAAAGCCTGTGAGAGTGGCAGGTTTTGGACCTTCATTACCAGCAGAGGCAGACGTCAGTATTCCTTTTCTCATAGCATGAAAGGATCCAACTGCCAATCCATCCATGAAATAATCTTGAGGCAATGAATGTCCAATAGAAGCCGAGACTATATCAACGCCGTCGGCAATTAAATCATCGTACGCTGCAAGAATGTCAGCATCATCAATGCCGTCAGACCAGCCTACTTTATAGACAGCAATACGAGCTGATGGAACTCCTCCTCTCGCGGTCCCAAACCCAAATCCCAACTGACTTGCTTTTTTCACTATTCCTCCGGCTGCTGTAGATGCTGTGTGTGTCCCATGGCCTTCTGAATCTCTTGGTGATTGTATATCGGTTTCTGAAAATTGTTTATCGGCTTTGTAGTACTTTGCTCCGATAATTTTGCTGTATTATACATACATATATATATATGGTGTAGTTAAATCATATAAACAAATTAATTGACATGGATATCTTCAAACCAATTAATTGTTATTCAATAATGGACACTAAATTGTTTATCCTTTTAAATGTTGATCGTTCACTAATTCATATACCCAGTCTTTTTTTCTTTTTTTCAACAATATAAACAAAATTCTTTACATGAGGATATTTCAACTTTAATAAATTATGGATGCATGTCCCACCACATATGGTGGAATGCATATTCAAAGTTAAAAGTCATGCATACAACAACATATGGTAATGGTGGGACATATACACACTTTAAAGCAAGATATCTTGAATTAACAATTCAAGTTCATATATATATATATATATATATATATATATTCAACTAATAAAATAATAAAATGTTATTATTCAATCTTTATAATTGAAAATAAAGGTGGAGTATGAATGGAATTTACCACGATTTGTTTTTTTGTTAATGTATTGATTTTTCCTTTTTTTTTCCCCCAAAAAAAACAAAAATCTTAGCAAGTTTCAAAACTATGATTAATAGATATAAAAAAAAACAATAGCTTATGAATGGAAATTACCACGATTTGTTTATTTGTTAATGTATTGATTTTTCCTCTTTTTTTCCCAAAAAAAAAAAAGAAAAAAAATCTTAGCAAGTTTCAAAACTATGATTAATAGATATAAAAAAAAAAACAATAGCTTTGTCTTCTTTTGGTAGACTTGGAGGGAGACTGGTTTAAGATGCATGACTAGATTGGATTGGATATTTTAATTATTTTAAATCTAATCCAAATTAATTGTGAAACTTAAAATTAATGAAATTAAATTTAGAATGCAACCCAATTTGTACAATATTGTATCTCAAATGTGCCCACCTTTTTTTTTTTTTTGGGTCAGTTTTATAAGTTACTGGCAGATAGAACTTTAGATGAATTTAATTTTGAAAATCATATATATATATATATCTATAAATATTCCTTCTTGTTTTTTTTTTCCCCTCCAACTTAACATGTTTACGTACTTGTTACAAGTAAAGTTGGACGAGGCATGGCAAGTGCCCTTCCATTTGGAAGGTGGTGGACCCAATCCTTTGTCATCAAAGCTAGCAGATTCTGGCCAAATTCCAGTGTCAAGCACTCCTATGATGACGTCGCTTTCGATTTTGCTTCTCTTGACATACTGTGGAAATCCAATGAAATCCCATGACTTTGTTGTATGGAGCTTCATCTTTCGACTTTGGAACACTGACACTACACCCTTCATTCCTATATATAATTCACAGTTTTAATATTTTCTTTTTCTTGTAAGATCAGGAAGCAAAGTCCTAAAATAATGGCAATAAAAAAAAAATGCGATTAGTTCTAATATAAATTCATAATAATACTATTAGGAAAGATCGGGTCACCCACCAGATATTTTATCTGCTTCTTCCTTTGTGAGCTTGGCAGCAAAACCATTGAAACTCCTTTTGTAGCTATGGAGGAGAGATTCAGCTGGGACAATATCATTGCTGAATTATGTGTATACATGGGAAAAGAAAAAGGTTAATTATTGTCGTTTAGGATTACTTGAATGCTTAACAGTTTTGAATGTCTTACTATACCTTATAGGTTTTTATTGTGAAATGAGAATATATTTATAACAATGATTATATCTATTATATATTAATATAAATTTACATCATTAATGGAGCCGACAATGATCGCACCAATTATGACAACTACATAAGCACTATGACATAAAAGCAAAAAATAAAAATGAAAACTCGCGCGGATAATATTATATAAGTTTTAATTGATGTTAAAGTGCAACCTGCTTATGACCTTTTCCAGCATATTTAGATGAAGAGCAGACGTGGATACTTCCTCCTTTGGCTTGTCACCCATGTACACAACATAAACCTGCATCCACAATTTCCTAAAAAAGAAAATTAATAATTAATTAATAAATCACGTATCTATGTTAGTCAATTCCAGAGAAGGCCACTTTTTACATATATAAAAATTATTTACTGAGCTCCATTTGACAATTTATACTGAAGGTGTTAGCGGTAATACGATTTTTATTGACAGTAATATGATGTTAAATGCTAAAATACAGCCCGCAAAAGCATATCTTAGAGATATTCAACTGATCAAAAGAAAGATGATAAGTTTAATTAAATGATGTGGATATATATATATATATATATTGCCTTCCGGTCATGTGGATCAGCAGATGAGTGATGAGCAATGGCGAGCAGAGTGGAAATGAGACTAAAGAGGAAGAGCCAAGAAATAGCCATTGAAGAAGTAGTGATGATAGATTGGGTATAATTCATGCGTTTGTTGTTTGCTCATAGATATCGTGGATGTCTTACTTATAGCCTAGGAAAGTATGGTACAATAATACCGCGCTCCAAAAAAACTTATGTACGGCGGTCGGCCATGAAAACTTAGATTCCCGTTTGTTCGTTGTTTTCTAATTTTAGTCCTATTCGTATCACGAGAATCACATACTCGATCAATTCAACTTTTATTTTGTCCTCTTGAACCTGTGATCCACTGGGCATTACCCACCCACTTCACCACATGAACTATAGAAGGACGTACGTAGGTTCTAAAGCATTCATTTACACCACACATCTTTGTGCCACTTTGTAATGCAAAATTTAAGGGCACTCAGTATCTTTTCAATCGAATATTTTTCAACCAAATAAAAATCTCCTTCAAGCCAATTCATTGCTGGATCCATCGTAAGCCGGAGAGTGGAAATGGAAGAGAAAGGGAAGATAGAAAAGTGGAAGGATGAGCAAATGTATATCTATCCTATGAAGCACGGAAAATTGTTTTGTACGATATAAATGATGGAAATTATTTTCCCATATTTTGTTTCATAGAAGGAAAAAAAAAAAAAAAAAAAAAAAAGTGGAATGACAAGATTTTAGATATCAAATAACCATATTAACCTTTATTATGTAATTACAATAAAATTTACAAAAATTTTATACTAATAAAAAGAATATTATTAATATGACAATAACCAAATAAAAATATTATTTTTATTTTTTGCCATTAGTTTTTTACTTGCTGTGCTTATGTAATATTTGCATATATATTTTTGTTAAATGAAAGATAATTTCCATTACCAATGTAAAGAAATAGCATCATTTTGAAAGAGCCCAGTAAGGCGTAATGGGCCCTCCTCAGTCCAAATTTTCAAATCATTACAAGTCAATGCAACTTTTGGTATTTCATGTACAATTCTATTGCAAACTCAAGGAATGAAAGAGAGAAATAATATTAAAGAAACCTATAAGTTTTTTTTTATTATTATTATTTTTTACTCACGTTTCTTATTTTTCTTTTTATTCAAAATCTTTTTTTTTTTTTTTTTGGGTTAATTTTGGTCTTCACGTTTCTTTTTGGTACTCATGGAATCCAATTTTTTTTTTTTTTCACCATAATAAATGTAACTTCAAAATAATGAAATTTGCTTTGAATATTCTGGGAATAAAAAATGTTTTTGTTCTAAGGCTCTAAAACCAAAGTTGCCAAATGATTCCTCCTACTATTTCTTTCTTTTACTTTTGAGTGATTGGACTGAACTTTATCTGACATGATGGGTACAAATTATTCTGTCGGCTAATAACGTTTTCATATTTATATTTTTGATAAAAGAACGTCATTTATCATAATAAGGTCATGTGCTAGTCAGGTGATCTAATTGAATTGCAGACACTATGAAATAATAATTTCATGAATTGCATGCTTTCCGAATGATATTAATATATGTATAGTAGACGTTGCATATTTTGGATAGGAGAAATTCGGAAATGAAACTTAATTGTGCATCATAACGAATTTGCAGATATTGCCTCAAAGACTCGTTGGACAGGAAATTGGTGAAGGGTGAATTTGTTTACGATTAGTATCCAAATGGAGAAGGACCGCTTTTGGCTGGTGCCACTGGTTTTATGAGTAAAGCTTTTGGAGGAACAAGTGGCAATCTGACTTTGCCAGGTCTTACCGTACTAATAGTCTAATCCCGACGCTGTTGCAACAATATCGAGAAGTGAGGAGGATACTGATTCCATGGCCCCTTATCTACCTTCCTTTCCATCAAGAGGTCCAAATCCAATCACTCAATATTCTCAAAGTATGTTCTTAGCTTGATTTTGTTACTGATATATTTTCTTATTTACCAATAATGTATATTAATTTGCCTGATTTTAAGCAAATAATTAATCTCCCATGCAATTTCGTTTTTATGTTCCTATAGCCAGATTTAGCAGCCCTGGAGTTAATATTCTAGCAGCGTGGCCTCCAATCACTCCAATTACGGATTTAGGTGCTAAAGGATTACGGTATAATATGATTTCAGGAACATCAATGGCTTGCCCACACGCTACACGTGCGGCTGCATATATCAAATCGTTCCACCCTACATGATCTCCTGCTGCAATCAGATCCTCCCTTATGACTACTGGTAGGTTGAACCCTTTCACCGAGTTTGATATATAAGTGTGGATTGGATTAAACTGAAGAAGACTATTTTAGGAGTATATTAACCAATTTGTTTTAAATTGAGTCCAATTTGAACTAGAGAGGTTTAAAATAATACAGTATAATTCAATTCAATACAATACAATTGTACGTATTAAGTGGTGCTTTTGAATGCAGTCAAAGTTTATTTACTGGCCACACACGTGATGAAAACGGAGGAGTAATTTTTAGGGTGTAGTGTTATTAATTGATAGCTAACCAAATAATATTCCACAAATTTTATATAATAAATATATATATATATATATATTTTGTGCAGATAAACCCTCGAGTTCCAAGATCAACCCTGTTGCCGAATTTGCATACGGTTCTGGCCTGATAAATCCTATTAGGTCTCTTTACCCTGGTTTGGTTTATGATGCTGATGAGCATGACTATGTGAAGTTTTTGTGTGGAGCAGGCTGCAATGATGACAAATTTTACAGCTTATAACAGGGAATCAATAACTCACGTCTTCCAAAGTGAATACTGGTGGATCACGCACTGACATAAATTGTATCACCCACTGACATAAATTATGCTTTTGCTCTTTTAACCACACCTTTAGAATCATTCACTCATGTTTTCGATAGGACAGTTACAAATGTTGGTTCAGCGAATTCCACCTATAAGGCTAAAGTGGTTGCCCCGAAAGGACTTAATGTAGTCGTTAGCCTAGCGTTTTATCTGTCACATCTATTAGGCAAAAGTTATCGTTTACCGTCAAGCTGAAGGGAAACTAGATGGAATAATTGCCTCTGCTCCTTTGTTGTGGGATGAAGATACTTTTCAAGTGAGGAGCCCCATCGTTGCCTATAGTGCACCATGAAATTGTGGTGCATGTATGGGAGAATAGATTGATCATCTCCTAGTTGCTGACATTTGATTTACCATGTTCCCTCCTGATTAATTTTAGTTTACATCATATCTTTTTATTTCTTGACAGATTTTGATTTTATTATACAAATCTATTGTCTTTTTTTTTGTTGATTGATGATTAAAGTCCTATTTATTTACTCATTAAAATAACCTTTAATTTAATTATTCTCTGCAGATTAATGCTGAGTCAGCGTAGTTTATTCAGATTTGTTTTTTGCAATATTTATTGTTATTATGCTTTATTTTATTATACTTTATTTCATTCTCCATTCTTATTTAAAGTGACGTGTCCACACACAAACATAGCCAATCCAAATCTGTTTGGTGTTCGAAAAACTGCCAAACAAATACGATCCCGAGTCACATGGATTGGAGCAGATAACGAATAAATAAATATTCTGAAGGCCAAAACAAAGGCAAAGTGGAATATTTGATTGTGCCCCAAAACAAAAATGGAAATATTAAAAAAAAAATTTGATTTATTTTGGATAAATAAAAAAGTGCCAACAATATCTTAAAATCTTTTGCTAATTTTATGGAGTATTCCGTTAAATAATTCTGAATCTTGGGCATTGAAAGGGCTGAGCTTGTTGCTTTCTTTAGTTCAGGACGATTTATGTAATTCAATCTCTTCTTAAATGAAATTTCATGATTAATTTCAAAAAGATATTATAGAGTATTTATGATTTATGCAAGTACATCTAACCAATTAATAATAATTGTATTCTACTAATCTAGCCTTTCTGATAAGCATTAATCATATTAAACTATTAAATTCATTGAATATACCTATTTGCATAAGTAAAATTTATTGCAATTGTAAAAATTTATTAAATGTATTCAATGTATTGTTATTCTATTAATCTAATCTATTATATAAATATTGATCAACTAAATATACTTCATAAAAAAAATCAACCAAATATTCAATTTCATAAAAAAAGAAGAAAAAAAAACTAAATATTCAATAAACTAATTTAAAAATTGAATTCGTTGTACATATCTATTTGATTAAGTAAAATTAATTGCGATTGTATTAATTTAATTTGAGTTTAATTTCAATGAAAAAAAAAATTATCATATAAGTTACTCTTTACTGGTTTTGATTTTGATTAGAAACGTTTTTAAAAGCTAGAAATACATTTTGCAAATTATCTAAACATTTCAAAAAACATATTTTGAACTTTAAAAAATGCCTTTGGCTTTCCAAAGGGCCTTTAGACAAGAAATGAATATGTTTGTTGCTTACAGATCAAAATATTTATAAAATTGTCCAATGAACAAGCTATTCGCTACCATTCCATGTTAGGCTTGGCAACATTCCATGTCAGGCTTTGGCAACATCAAAATACTCCTACACATTTCTGTTAGGCTTTAGCATCTAAAAGCAAAGTCCCTGCCATTCCTATATGAAATATAAAAATTGAAGTCTAACATCCTTAAAACAAAATAGCGATGAAAAACAATACAACATTCAACATAAATTTGAGTTTGCAATGACTCAGGAAAGTCAAACAAATAAGACTTAATTTGATACAAAAATTAAAAACTAAGTAAGATAACAGTATGAGATCTGACTTTCAGTGTAGAGATATTTTAAAAAGACGAAAACTAGAATGGCAGTCCTGCTACCATAATTGTCTCAGTCTAACATAAATGCCCTTTACCCTTTGCTAACCAAGATTGGATCGGTTATTTTAAAATTCACCGGCCAAACTTAAAATAGTTCGGTCTACTTCAGCATCCCAAATCACAATATTGTCATCCTCCGGTACCAAAATATATCAGATAAGTCAAATCACCTTAAATTGCTACTCATAAAGATCTCTATAAAAGTTATCTACTGCAGGACAAATAAAAACAGGCTGACAAAATAATATATGGTTTTTGTGACTTTATACCAACCTTCAAAACCAACATCCGGCGCTTTCTTATTCACAATTTCTTTAGAAAAAATTCCACTCCTTTCAAAGTAGCCTCTGGCCCTTCTCTAAAGTTCCACAAATTCTGAGATTATGTACCTCCCACTAGGATTGTATTCCTATATATCAGCTAAAGCTATTGTCACTGCATCGTACACTTCATCGCCCATTTCCTCCTTGAGAACTTTCAATTTTTCACCCTTATCGACTATAATTCCCTGCACCAGTTGCATTAGCTACACAACTAAAACTACAAAAGACAAAATGGAAGCAACATATCAAAGATCCAGCAGCAAGTACTTCAGAAAGAAACCCAAATACAATTAAAAAACTAACTATAATTGATAACAACCAAATTTACATTTAAAACTTCAATATAAAACAAAATCATAGAATTCAAATTTTGATCTCAGAAGCAAAAGTTCCAGTGTCCTTCTAACTATCACAACGGTGCTAATTAAACTTGACTAGATTAATAAAGACAGACCTTCATATAGCATTCCTTCAACCTTGGCAACTTCTGCCTCTATCTCATTATACTTTCACTTCAGTGCTTCATAGAATGGTTTGCTGTTGAGTTCTTCCATGCTCTGAACACCAATGTGACCATAACTTGAAATCCATTTCAAACCCAACAAATCAAAAGCTTGGTATGAAATTTATGTCATAGCTAGCTAGAGGTCCTTGTAGAGTTACAATAAGCTTAAGAAATTAAAATGTAAAAGAAAGTATCTGAATTGCCATGAGCACGATTATTCAAAGATCCTACAAGAACATATAAAAGAATGACATGCACAACCTTCACATACATTATAATCATGGAGTTAAGCAAAATATCCTTACATTAATCAACTCTTTACGAGCGTCCTGCAGCTCATCATTGTTCTTGCTCTGTTTGATAACTACACTATGGTTCAAAGCTGGTGCATCTTCAGTTGCATCTTTACTTTTTCAACCTAAATCTCCAATAATTGCATCCTTATTCTTCAAAAGTTCTTCTTTTCGGTAAATTTCATATTCCTTTTCTCCCACCTTTTCTTTTTTTACTCTCAATTCTTCAATAATTCCATCCATTAACTTCGAAAGTTGTTTTTTATCATATCACTTAAATTGATCAACTCTGTCTGAGCTTCCTGCAGCTCTGCAGTTCTGTCACACAATTTTATAATAAGTCCATTAACAAAATGGTCATCAAATACACCAATACAGAATTCTGATTCTGAGAGAAAAAAAAATATTCAGCATTATTAAGATTACCATAATTAATCTGCAACAAATACAGAAAAGAAAAAAGAAAAAAAAAAAAAGCTCTAATAATGTACTGAATGCATTTATTATTAAGAACTTCATCCCAACATGTTCATAAGAATTAAAACACTAGTAAATACAACTATATATATATACATATAAAAGATCCTATAGTGGATGGTTCAAATTTATGAACTTAATGAGAAGGTTTTATTTGTTTATTTTGATAAAACTTGACAAAGAGGTTATAATCAAGCTATACGAGACGAACCGCATTTAAATACATGAGACAAGGGGCAGTCTATAAATATTTGGCTTTATCCATATATTATTATCCGAGTATTTTTTGTATTTTTTTGGCTCTCTTTTTGTTTTTATGGACAATTTAAGTAGTACCTAATATTTAGTATATGGGTATAATGTATTTTAATATCCTTTATTTTCATTGATTTTTATTTAAGAAGCTGTAAAAAAAAAAAAAATTAATATTTAATACCCTCTATTTTCAAATATGTTAAAGCTCTTAACAAATTTCATCTAATATTGGTCACGTGCTATTCACGTGACCAAAAAAATGATTTTTTTTTTTATTTTTTTCCTTTTTATTCTAAATTTTGGAATTATTTTGAGAGAAAAATATTTATAAAACACAAAAAGTAAAACACACAGTTTAATCTTTATTCTCTGCTCCTCCTTCTTCTTTTGTTTTCTTCGTTGAATCTAACTGCCTCAGAATCGTAATCTCTTCTAAGAAAGCAAAAACAATAAAAAAAAAAAAAAGAATTAAAAAAAAAAAAAAGAACTTCCCTTGTTTCCCCACTTGCAAAATGTACCAGCCAAAAAGACCTTCGATTGTTTCCCCCTGCTGCCACATCTTCCTCTCCACACTTCCCACCGAAATCGACAATTGAACTCGATAGATCGCCAACCCCATCACTGTTGACTTCAAGGGCAACGCCTATGTCACCAGTTTAATCGAAAGTCTCATATGGAAAGTGCAAGGAGAAGCTTCCATCTTCTCCCAAGTCACCGATTTATACCTCCCATCGGTGGACTAAAATGCACCGTTCACTCTCTGCGATCGTTTCTTTTTGCTATTAGAGGAATTGATTTGGTTTGAGGTTGGGTTGGACATAGAATTTGTTTTGGATTAAAACGATGCAGTTTGGAGTTTTAAATTTTTTAACTAATTTTTTTTAAAAAATTAATTAAAAAATTGAAAAAAACATAAAAATAAAATAAATTTTGAAGATAATGTGAGTGGCACATATGACTTCTTTTTTCAATAATTTTGTTAAAAGTTATCATATATGGATATATGTAACTTTTAAAAAAATTAAAAATATTATCTATCAAGATTTTTTTAACAGCCCCTTCAATAAAAATTTAAAGAATACTAAAATATATTTTGCCCTTAATATATTATTCTAATACACTGCAAATAAAACAGTTTCCTCGTTCCACTGAAGGAAGCGTTTCATGCTTCATCTTGTAAAGCATTCTACCATTAGATCGAATTGCATGATTGCATAAAGTAATTTATTGAAATATTTTCATACTACAGTAGTACGTGAATATTTCCATATCTCCAAGGCTAGGGTACCACTAAAACTGACGGTGACGAATAGAGACAAAAAGACACGGTACATGTCTCCTCTCGACAGATTTTTTCACATAATTTCAAATATCCTGATCCCAAAATTACAAATACACTACCATCATCAATGTGTGGAGCAGGAGAGCTTAGTACAATAGAATTTCACACCATGAAACCATAGCAAAAGGAAAACGGCAAATGAAAAGTTTATATTTATAATCTGAAAGCTCTTCGTCATTGCTATCATATTCACATGTTCTACAAAACTTCTTTGGCTCCCTCGATTGCGGTACTACTACCTGAGCTTTGGCTTTGGCTTTGACATCGCTATCACAAGCTTTGGCCTTTGCTTTGGCTTTGCCATTGAGTATGCTACCAAGAGACCATTCAGCTCTGTTTTCAAATGCTTTTAACTTTGTTTAGTAAGTTGGCTTTTTCAAGGCAGAGCTTCTATACAACACCCTAAAAAATTGGTGCTCTTTTTAAAGCTTCAAAAACATGGTCCTCAATTTTAAGCCTTTGACATAACAAACCAGATCTTTCCCAAAACATATATATATGGATATATATATATATATATATATATATATATAGGCAATATATGTTCCCAGGTAAGAAATAACTCTAGATTGGAATTAAAATATACTATCAGAATGAGTAGGAATATCGAAAGAGAGCCCAGAATAACAACTGACCTCTTTAAAAATTTTCTTTTTTAATCTTTCTTCTGTTTTTCTATTCTTATGTTTTTCTATTCTTAAATTATGCTTGTTTTAACCGGTAAATATTGATATTGACAAAAATGTTTAGGATATAATTTTATAAAAATACTAATTAAAATATCAATATAATTATAAAAACGATAAACATTTAATTTAAAAAATAAATTTTTATATATAAAATAATTAATATAATATAATAATAATAAAATAATTTATAAATATTATAAATTATTAAAAATAAAAAATACAAAATTTGTTAATATCAAAATATAAAACACTTAACAAATAATAAAATTTCAAATATAATTTATAATACATCATCAATACTAATTTATATTTAAGTTAGTTCTTGATTATTTTGCTTTTGCAGTTACAATGCAATATATCTAATCATATTAAAAACAATAACCCAATTTCTTAAAATCTGAAGCTAATAAAAACTGGATTACTATTCTTTTTGAATTATTAATTTCGCTTTTGTATTAAAAGATGCAACTTTTTTTTATTTTTTAAAAATATGCAACTTAAACACTAAAATTGCTACCTTTCCCAACAGGCCAACAAAAGGATGTTTCAACCTATTCAACCTTCAAGCAATAAAATAAAGCCCGAAATAAAAAGTCTAATGGGTTAATTCAATCTCAAGCCCATATGATATAATTGTTAGATATGAGTCCATATATATATATATATATATATAGACAAATTTTACGGACATTGTATGAGAAGGGCATCCAAAATTATATTTTTTAATAAAAATATTAATGTTAATATGTACAATATATAATAAAACCAATATTTCTATCCAATATTAGATTTGAATACGCCCCACGAACCACATCGTCAGAATCCCATATATATATATATATATATATAACTATGTTTTTTTTTTTTTATTTCTAAAACGCTTCTTTTTTTCTTTTTTTTTATATGTTCACGCATTAATTGAAACGATGAAGCACAGCTGTCACCCAATCTTTCTCTCCACCACCATTTGAAGTTTGTCCCCTCTCTCTCTCTTCCAAGCCTTTTCAAAATCTAAGCAAAGCATAGATCAGACCCAAAACCCTCACTCTCACTTTGCCCAGCTCTCTGTTTTTTTTTTTCCATCGTTAATGGCTTCTCTGAGTGCTCCTAAGCTTCTATCAATTTCCACAAATATCGACGACATATCGAAATATCGACAATATTTCCTAAGCTTTCCATCGGAAAACTGTTATTTTCACAAATATTGACGACAATGTAGACGTTTCCACGACAATCCTGACATATATTTCTTCCCTCTCCTATGGGTGTTGGTGCTCGTCGAAATTCGACATTATCGCCGATATTTTGCTGATATCGGTGACTTTTTCTTCACTGGTTTCAACCTTGCATCATATTCATAATAATTACAAAATTGACTTTATTTCCAAAAAACAAGATAATAGAAAACCGAATTCGAAACGATTCAGCGTTTTCTATGCTGTGATTTTTTACATTTCTAAAGCGCTAGCTAATATTTTCAATTAATATGTATCATGATAAAAATATAAGAGCGAAGTTCAAGATAACACCCACATGAAAAAATAACATATTCTACAGAGGAAATAAAATCAAATAAACTAAGAACACATTGGAAATATGAACACAAAATTTATCTATTGAAAAGATCCAAATATTCTAAAAAACTTTTTTGAATAAGTAAAATAATAATAATAATAATAATAATAAACTAAGGTCCGGGAGCTAATAAGCAAATATCTCTCTACTTACATGTTCCTGATTAATGGCAGGTTATGGAGAAACCAGAATGAAAAAGCTCCTCAAGAACGAAAAAGTGCCACGCCCTTTGTTTGTTTGCTCTGTTCTGCCACAGTAATTTTTATTTTATTTTATTTTATTTATTTATTTACTTTTTTCTAGTTTTACAATACTTACTGTTTTATCTTGTCCAGGTGGAACATTTGCTCTTGATTCCTTGCTATGTCATCATGCGAATGTGAAAATCTTTTCCTAGGCAGCACCCAACTGATGAAGAGCTGACAACGTATAGCCGAACTACTTTTCATGAACAATCATAAGCTGCAAAAACAAAGCGATGGCTGGAGAAGCATGTATCTAGAAAGAATGCACTGCTTCTTCTCGGCCTTGTTGGCACTTGTATGGTTATTGGAGATGGTATTCTCGTTCCAGCTGTTGTGGTTCTCTGACCACTTTAGAGAAGAAATATGAGAAGAAAAATAAAAAGAATTCTATTACTCTTTTAGAAATAGAATACAAAAATAAAAACTTCTCTCGTGGAGGATTCTCACGTGAAACCTCTCTCTACACTGTCAAATTCTCTCTGGAATTGCTCACTCTTCTCTCAAGCTCTCACTGGAACTTAAACACTCTCTCTCTCGAAGTTTACTCTCAATACTCCTCACTTGGGATGATATTGAGCTTGCTATCTTGGCTTGGCTTGCATGTAACGGGATGGAGCCTATTTATAGGCTTACAAATTCGGTTGCATGGCCACAATCTTCAACAGCTTTTGACAGTAGCCCACAATTGTTGAGCAAGTTGGAGTTCGGTGTTAAATGTAGCAATGGCCATTGTCAAAGATGGTGGCTGAGCAGTCTTCACACTGTCGGTATAGTGGTGGTGCAGCTGGACTTCACAATTCTCCCCCTCCAGCCGCATTTAAACTGATGGTCATCTGCCATCCATTCCGGCTATGTCTCTGCATAGCTTCAGCTTCTCTTGAGCAACAACTCTCTTTTGTATGGATCTTCATCAGTTTCAGCAACTGTTAATCTTGAATTTTTACTCAAATCCATGGCACTTTGGTTATCATAATGTATCTTGTAGTCTTCTTGCTTGATGCCCAATTCTGTGAGAAAACGCTTTAACCACAACATTTCCTTATCCGCTTCCGCTGCAGCAATATACTCTGCTTCAGTAGTGGATAAAGCAACACACTTCTGCAATCTTAACTGCCATGACACAACTCCCCCCGCAAAAGTGTAGAGATAACCTGATGTAGACTTTCTATTATCAAGGTCTCCGGCCATATCTGCATCTGTATAGCCTTCTAAGATTGGATCACCTCCCCCGTAGCATAAGCACAGCTTCGATATACCTTTAAGATACCTAAGAATCCATTTGACTGCTTCCCAATGTTTCTTTCCAGGATTTGAAAGAAATCTGCTCACAACAACTACTGCGTGAGTAATGTCTGGTCTGCTACACACCATTGCATACATCAGACTTCCTACTGCTGAAGAATATGGTACTGAAACCATCTCCTCTATCTCTTCTTTGGATGAGGGGCACAATCTCTTGCTCAACTTGAAATGATTTGCAAGTGGAATGCTGACTGGTTTGGCTTTATCCATGTTGAATCTCTTTATCACCCGTTCAACATACTTCTCTTGAGATAGCCATAACCTTCTATTTTTCCTGTCTCGGATTATTTGCATTCCCAAAATTTGTTGAGCTGGTCCTAAGTCTTTCATATCAAAGGACTTAGACAATTCTTTCTTCAGCTGACTAATCTTTATTGCATCTTGTCCAACGATCAATATGTCGTCCACATATAGCAAAAGTGCAATGAAGTTTCCACCTAAAAATTTTTGAATATAAACACACTGGTCTGCTGCAGTCCTTTTATAGCCTTGACTCACCATAAACGAGTCAAACTTCTTGTACCATTGTCTTGGTGCTTGCTTGAGGCCATACAAGCTCTTCTTCAGCTTACATATGAGGTTTTCTTTCCCTGAAACCTCAAATCCTTCTGGCTGCTCCATGTAGATTTCCTCATGTAAATCACCGTGAAGAAATGCTGTCTTCACATCTATCTGTTCAAGCTCTAGGTTTAGACTTGCTACTAAACCAAAAATGACTCAAATTGAAGTCATTTTTACTACTGGTGAAAAAATCTCATCAAAGTCAATTCCTTTCTTCTGAAGAAATCCTTTGACCACCAATCGGGCTTTGTGTTTCACCACCCTTCCGCTGCCATCTTTCTTGAGCTTGAACACCCATTTATTCTTTAGTGCCTTCTTTCCTGTTGGAAGCTCAATCAACTCATAAGTATGATTTTTCTGCAAGGATTCCATCTCATCTTGCATTGCTTGCAGCCACTTTTCCTTCTCTTGATGAGAAACAGCTTCCTAGAAACTCTCTGGCTTTCCCTCTTCAGTAAGCAGAATATACTCAGATTCTGGAAATCTCTTTGATGGAATTCGGCCTCGCTCAGATCTCCGAACTTGTAAACCACTGGTTTCAGGAGGTGTACCATCATCTGACCGCTGTGATGGCCCTGCAACTGCTTGAGAGGATTGAGTCTCCCCCTGCTCAATATCCCCTTCTTCCTCCTGGTCTGCTTCTGGTATATCTTCATGCACCTCATTATCCTCTATGGCTATTTGTGCTAGTGCTGGATTAGGACCAAAATTCTCAGCACTAGAACTACAATTAGGAGACATTTTGGGCTTTTTAATGTCTTCCATTGTCTGGTTTTCATGAAATACTACATCCCTGCTTCTAATAACTTTCTTTGTTTTCGGGTCCCATAACCTGTATCCAAATTCTTCATCTCCATATCCTATAAAGATGCATGGAGTAGATCTTGCATCGAGCTTTTGTTTGAGCTCCTTGGATACATGTACATAAGCTAAACAACCAAACACTCTTAAATGAAAGTAGGAGGGAATCTTACCCGACCACACTTTCTTTGAAATTTCAAAATTCAACGGTACTGACGGTGATCTGTTGATTAAATAGCAGGCGGCACGAACAGCTTCTCCCCAGAATGGCTTTGGCAGCTTAGCCATACTGATCATACTTCTGACCTTTTCCATAATGGTTCGGTTCATTCTTTCGGCTATTCCATTATGTTGTGGGGTGCGACGGACCGTCTTCTCATGTTGAATGCCTTATCTTCTGCAATAGGCATCGAACTCCTTGGAAGTATACTCGCCTCCATTATCTGAGCGGAGACATTTCAACTTCTTTCCTGTTTCACGCTCTACCATGGTATGAAACAATTTGAAGTAATCCAATACCTGGTCCTTTGTCTTCAAGAAATATAGCCATACCTTCCGAGAAGCATCATCAATGAAGGTCAAAAAATACTTGTTGCCACCTAATGATTCCACCTCTATGGGACCACAAACATCAGAGTGCACCAGACTAAGCAACTCTGATCTTCTTGATGCAGAGGGATTGAAGGAGACTCTATGTTGCTTACTAAATAAGCAATGATTACAAGGATCTAGCGTAGCGTCCTTGCAAACAGTGATAAGCTTCTTCCTTGCCAAAGTGGACAATCCTTTTTCACTCATGTGACCGAGTCTCTGGTGCCATAGATTTTGAGATGCCTCTCCTTCTGCAATATTGAGGCTATCTGCACATATCTTCACATGAGTTTTGTACAGCGTTCCACAAATATATCCTCAAGCGATAACTATGGCACCTTTCATCATTTTTCATGTGCCTTTGCTGAAGTAGTTGTCATAGCCTTGCTTGTCTAAGGCTGCTCCCGAAAGTAGATTAAGCCGAAGATCTGGAACATGACGGACATCCTTCAAAGTGATTGTATAACCAACATTCGTTTTTACCTGAATATCACCAGTTCCCATAATCTTTGCAAAACTGGAATTTCCCATCTTTACCGTACCAAAGTCTCCTGCTTTGTACGTTTTGAAGAAATCTCTGTGTGGAGTGACATGGTAGGATGCTGCAGTATCGACTACCCACTCAACATCTTGGGTTGATATATGAAGGCATGTCTCTTCTTCGGTGGAGCAATGCGCCACTTCTCCTGTAACAGTGACTAGTGTCTCTCCATCCTTTTTCGGCTGATTACCTTGGAGCCTTTGCTCTCTCAACAACTTTCTGCAGTTCTTCTTCATGTGACCCTCCAGGCCACAATGATAGCACTTATATGATGATTTTCTGCTGTCTATAGATCTGCCTCTGGTCTTGCTCCTGCCTCTCCCCCTATCTCAACCACCTCGTTGCTGTCTTCCTCTCTCTATGACGAGGGCATGTGACTGATCCATGCCAGTGTCCTTTCTCCTGGCCTCTTCATTAAATAGGGCATCCTTAACCATAGACATAGTAAATTTATCATTCAGGGCCAAATTGCTGAGAGAGACTACCAATGTCTCCTAACTGTCTGGAAGAGAGCTTAGAAGTAGGAGGGCCTGATCCTCATCCCCTAGTTGGTAATCCACAGCAGATAATTGATTTACCAAGCTCTGGAACTCACTGGTATGCTCGGCTACAGAAGTTCCACTCTGTAATTTTAGATTTACCAATCGCTTAAGCAACAGGGCTTTGTTCTGAGCAGTCTTAGCCTGGTACATGTCCTCCAATTTTGTCCAGAGGGCATATGCATCCGTTTCCTTCGCTACATGATGGAAGACACTGTGGTCGATCCATTGCCTGATCTGACCAATTGTTTTCTTGTTTAATTTCTTCCATTCTGCTTCTTTGCTGGGATCAGGGTTTTCTCCTTTAGCTTCTATAGGATCAAATAGATCCTTACAATTGAGGAGATCTTCCATCCGAGGTCTCCAAAGTGTATAATTTGTGGCAGTGAGCTTAACCATAGCTCCCGAAGATGATTCTTCCATTGACATTATGGCTTGACCAAAAATGGAGCTGAATTTAGCAAAACAGAGTTAACCGTTGCATCCGGAACAGCCGAAAATAGTGGACTTGACTCTTCCGGGATCAAAATATAATTACCAGAAATTTTGGGATAAAAATGTAATTTCATAAAAATTTTGGGTCAGGGGTCAATCTGTAATTTCCAACAATTCAGGGGCTGTTCTGTAATTTCAGAAACTTCTGATGACGTGGCAGATTGTGTTGACGTGTCAACACGTGGCAGATGACGTGGTGATGGCGTTGCTGACGACGTGTCGGGTAGCGTGGCAGATGACGTGGCTGAGTGCGCTGACGTGTCTGCTGACGTGGTCGTCTTCAACCTCCAGATGGCGTGTGAGGCGCGCGAGGCGTGTGATCTGCTACAGAAAAGTTCATACGGCGCGTTAGGCTCTGAATTTCTCTCCGACGAACTTGGTTGTTCTCTTCTCGTTGAGTACTTTCACCTGGTATTGTCAAATTAATTATTTGAGCAACTTTTCGAAACACCAACTTGAAGAACAGAGGCTCTGTTTTCTTTAAATTTTGAACCCAAGCTCTCGACCTGGAGCTCTGATACCACTTGTTATGGTTCTCTGACCACTTTAGAGAAGAAATATGAGAAGAAAAATAAAAAGAATTATATTACTCTGTTGGAAATAGAATACAAAAATAAAAACTTCTTTCGTGGAGGATTCTCATGTGGAACCTCTCTCTACACTGTCAAATTCTCTCTGGAATTGCTCACTCTTCTCTCAAGCTCTTTCTGGAACTTAAACACTCTCTCTCTCGGAGTTTACTCTCAATACTCCTCACTTGGGATGATATTGAGCTTGCTCTCTTGGCTTGGCTTGCATGTAACGGGATGGAGCCTATTTATAGGCTTACAAATTTGGTTGCATGGCCACAATCTTCAACAGCTTCTAACAGTAGCCCACAATTGTTGAGCAAGTTGGAGTTCGGTGTTAAATGTAGCAATGCCATTGTCAAAGATGGTGGCTGAGCAGTCTTCACACTGTTGGTGCAGTGGTGGTGCGGCTGGACTTCACACCAGCTATGTCAAGTATATGTTTCTTCATCTTGAAGCCATAGATCCTAAACTATGTGTCATTTAGCTTATCTATTTATCTTTTTCATCCGGCTTTCACTATTTAACTAAAAGCTGTTCATGTGCATTTATATATACATAATTTGCTATACGGAGAACCTCTTCTCTCTATAGCCAAATCAGTGGTCAAAGTTGTGAATGTAAGTGCTCTAGCTTCGCTACAATATAGTATTAAAGTCATGAAAATGTCACACATGTCAGAGGAAGGAAATAAGATTTCTTGTAGTCTTCTTAGGAAAAATTTAACTCATCACTGAGAACTTTTTATGAAAACATAATATTCACAGGCGTACTCTGTTTCGCTCTTTCTAATTGAGTCTAAGATTTTGTATCATTTGCAATGATTTTCGGGAGAGAAAAAAAAAATGTGAACACCTTTTTGTCTCCATGATGTGAGGATTTAATACTGAAAAGTGCATATACTTCCTCTATATTGAACCAAAAAATGAGAATTTTAATTGCCTAATTGTATCATATCAATTAATTAAATAAAATTAAAATGTTAGCTAAGAAATTAGCAATTCTTAGCAATAGTTACTTTCATAGCAATAGGTGTTCACTACAAAATAAGAATTATGTTTATATATATATATATATATAAAAACTATCAATTATGTTTATATATATATATAAACTATCAGTTATGTTTATATATATATATATAAACTATCTCCTAATTTGTAATGAAAAAAAAAATATAATGAATGTTAAAAGTTTATACATCTTTAAAAAGATTTTCAAAGACACTTTTGGTCTGACTATTTAACAAATGCACTACAGAAATGACAATTTCCCATGCCAAAGAACTTCTTCTCTCATTCTTGTTAGAGATTGTGTAAACAAAGTACCATATTGGTAAACATTTGACCTTAAAAGTCTATATAAAAAGCTTAGATTTAGGGGCTCTTTCCAAAAGGCATGAATGTAAATAAAAAATATCTTTTAAATAAGCTTCTGGATTCAGCGGTGTGCATAATTAAAAAGGGCATTTGGCAACAAACCTATGCTTGTTTTGAAAGATTGTCATAAATAACTGAAATGTACTTCATTTATTGGATTTACTTTTTAGTTTGAAACTTCAAACTTTCAAATAATATTAAAGTTTGAATCCAAATAAAGTTATATCTACACATGAATATTAATAGTCCAAACTCAATGATAAAAATTTCATGTCAAAAATAATGATTAAAACTTAATGTCAAAAATTTTATGTCAAAATGGTAGACAATAGAGACCTTCTCAAGGAATCCATGCCATTAAGCTCTGGATCACATAAAATTAAATATTGTAATTTCAACATCAGCTCATATGGCGCATTAGCTTGTGACGAAACCATTGGAGTATCATTTTGGGACCCATGAAAGAAAATCATTCAAGGCGCCTATTGTTTTTATCGGAGTGGGCCCCACTCTGATGAAAAATATCGACAAGGCATGTTTAAAGGAGTTTCGTTATCGTCCAAAAAGAAAAAACATTTGTTTAAGGAGTTTGGTGAATGATTGATGACTCACCTGGGATAAGGAATATGGTGAACAGATAATATTATGTACTCATCAGACACATTATTTTTCCCTTAATTTCTGCTGTAAAACTAATAAACAAAGGCCCTCCCATGAATAAATTCATTTACACCTTTTTTTTATTTTTATTATCATTTTATAATATTTTTGAAAAATTATTATTAATTTTAATTTTATATGTATATTAAAACAGATTTATTTATCAATTTTTATCAGTTTATTTTAATAGTGAAAAAGGCCAAAAAGAAGTTAAAATTGTATTTTATAATTGAATAATATTGTAAAGTATAATTTGGACATTTGATTTATTAAATTACATAGTAAAATCAGATAAAAATTAACAGATTAGTATTTTTTAATAATTTTAAAAATTAAAAAGAGATAAATGATGATTTTTTAAAAGTATGGGGTGTAAATAAAATAATGACAAAGTTTAAAAAAAAAAAAAAAAAAAAAGAGGGTATAAATGAAAATTTTCCTTGTAGGAACTATATATATATTGTAAAGCAAATAATATATAAGAAAATTTCACGAAAAGTTATATTCATAATTTTAAAAGAACTCTATATAATATCTTCTTTACATACTATCATTTAAATGTATAAAAAATATATCTTTTTTTCTACAAATTGCTTACAAATTAAACACTACTCTACAAAAACTATCCACAACATTAGAGACTAATAATTACAAAAATTTCACAAATTTTCTTAGAATATCTTTGGATAATAAAAAGATATATTCATTGGAGTGTTCAGTCTCAAAATTATGAATGTCTCTAAAGATGTTCGGTGGTATTCTTTTAAACACATTTGAGACAGTTTTTTAATATATTTGAATGTTCGTATCTCAAGACGTTCAGTCGCACACTTCTAAATATATTTGAGATGTTTAGTCATATATTTATAAACAAATCTGAAATATTCATATCTAAAAACGTTAGATAGTATAATTCTAGAGATGTTCAATCAAATATTTCTAAATATATTTGAAATATTCAATCTTATATTTCTGAATATAAATATATTTAATTAGTAAATATCCTTAATGATAATTTTAAATGGAAATAAAAATATAAATTTATGTTGAAACTGTATAAAGTTTGTTTGGAAGTGCAACTAGAATTTCTCAAATTTCATTTAGACTCTAATCCTAATAGTTTTATCCTATTTATAGTTATATTCCGCATTTTTTAAAAAATATCTGTCAGCTTTTATAAACTAAATTTAAATATTAGAGACTATAATTGTATTTTCATATTATTATTCAATTATAAAATGATAATCTTTAACCTTCTTTTAATAGTTTTTCAAAAATTTAAAATTTAAATATAATTATTTGAAAGCTCTAGTTGATATTTATCCCATAATATATTTACTTTCATGATATAAACCGAAGTGAATCCTGTTAGTAGTGGGGTACTTACGTAGGAAAATGACCAAAGCCAGCTTGCTATCAACCACTTGAACGCTTTTTCAAAATTATTCAAAGGTTTTAAATTTTGTTTTATTCAATTTTATCATTACTCATTTTGTATATTCCTACTCAAAGAGTCCACTATCCATTTCCTTAATTTGTTTGAGTTACTTAATTCCATGATACAATTATCAAAGTCACAGAAACGAAAGCAATCTCCCTAATTTGGCCTTTGATATTGAAGAAACAGCTCCAAGGTACCCAGTAAGATCTATGATTTTAATTTCCATTTGATGTTTGACTTGGATCTCCTTGCAATTTACTTGGATGATTTTGCGATTTGCTGCAATACCCTTGATTTGTTTTTATGTTGCGTGACTTCTCTGCTTAAAATAGTCAACCAATAAACGACCCTCTGAATTTGAGGAGATACACTAATGCTTATTAATTGATAATATCAGAGAAAATATATAGTACTATACAATATAATTCCGTTAAAATTTTCAATATAGAGTATTGAAGCGGTTCCAGAATGATTTAAACTCACTTTTATAGGTGTTTGTCTCTTGGTACATTTTTATTTGGTATTAAAAAGAAAACACTCAGGAATTTGAGGAGGAAAATAGCAAGTGTGCTTACATATATACATATAATAAAGTAAGTTTTATTGTCCTTTCCCATTTGAAAGGAATTCATTTGTATGGTTCTGGTTTCTTATATGCATTCAATTTTTGATACACATTTATCTCCTTGTTTTGTAGAAGAGAGTTGCGCACTTTTGGTTCCCTAATTGTATAGCTTCTTTTGTTCTAATTTCTGCAGTGATTGTAAAGGGAAACACCGTTGGATTTCTTTTGTGCCGTTTGATTCCACTTCTCGTGGTCTCCATCTTCAAGCTTTTGCGTCCCTCTCTTATTCAATTCACCAACAAAAAACTCACATAAAAATAATAAAAAATAAAAAATAAAGTAGTTCCTCTGTTTTTTGGTATCAAAAGGAAGCTCTCACTCTGTTTCCTTGTAATTATCTCTTCTTTCTGAAGTAGATTTCTTGGCTTGCCATTCTTTTAGTTTTTTTATTTTCTCGTGGTTTCTACCAGCATTCTTTCTTTCTTTTTTTTCTTTTTTTTTTTTTTTTTTCCCTTTTATACTGAAAAGCCAAAAAAAAAAAAAAAAAAAAAAAAAAAAAAAAAAAAAGGATATACTCGGCTCTTGAAGTCCCCATCAATATATATCACAGAAAATTGTATTGCTAGGTATGTTCTTTACTTCCCTTCCTTGCTTTCATATATATATATATATATATATATATTTATTATTGTTATTTCTCTTTATTTTTGTAACCATCTACCATTACACTTTGGAGGTAGAATCTTATTAATAACATATCTTGCAGGTGAATTATATTTAAGGCAAACATGACCAGTACTGCGGCGATCGGTATAGCTGCAATTGCTAAAATAATTACTGGCTACACAGTCGTACCAATTTGCCATCAGCTAGGTTATCTGTTTCAACACAAACGTAACGTAGGCAACCTGACAACAACAATCCAGGATCTGAATCTTGTGGAAAAAAGGATACAGGAATTGGTTGCTTGTGCTACAAGAAATGGTGATGAAATCCATGAAGATACCAAGGAGTGGCTAAAGAAAGTAGATGAAATCACAAAGCAAGCTGAGACGTTTTTAGAAGATGAAATCCATGCAAAGATAGGGTGCTGTAGTGTGAGGGGGTTGTTGTTCCTGAATTTGGTGCCACGGTATCGACTAAGTAAGAAAGCTAACAAGATGAGCATCTCTGCTGTTACAATCAAAGAGGAGGCAAAGTCTGACAACATTTCTTACCGTCCCCATCTCCGAAGTGATTTTACAAATAGAAGTTACATAGAATTTGAATCAAGAAAGGAAATTGTGACTGAAATTATGGCGGCACTTGAAGATGGTAATGTCCGAATGATTGGGGTACATGGCCTTCCTGGTATAGGTAAAACCACACTTGTGAAAGAAATTTCTGCAAGGACGTTAGACAAGAAGCTATTCAGTGATTCTGTTCTGGTCACTGTTTCAAATATTCCAGATGTTGAACAGATTCAAAAAGCAATTGCAGAAAGGCTAGATCTCAAACTCGATAAGGAAACCATACCTGAAAGGGCACTTTTGCTACAAAATAGATTGAAGCTTGAGAAGAAGTTCTTGGTAATTCTAGACGATGTTTGGAATGAACTTAAGCTTGAAGACGTTGGAATAGTTTTCAGAGGTGACGAGAAAGGATGCAAGATATTATTAACCTCCAGATTTGAACGAGTGTTGTCTACTAAAATGGGTGCTGACAAGATATTCCAAGTTGGACTCTTAGAAGAGGCTGAAGCATTGAACTGGTTCAACCATTTAGTGGCTAAATCGGTTGAGAAAGAGTCTGAATTTCTACATTTGGGAACTAAAATTGTTAATGAATGTGCATGTCTTCCAATTGCCATTGAAACAATTGCTGGTACGCTGAAAGATCGTGAATTGCCTTTTTGGAGGACTGCCTGGAGACAACTACAGAGATCTAACCTAGCAGCTATCGATGATGACATGGATAAGAAAGTACACTATCCTATCGAACTATGTTATAATTATTTAGGAGATGAAGAAAGGTTATTACTTTTGCTTTGTGGTTTGCATGAAGAAGATGAAAGCATATCAATAGAGAATTTGATGAGATATGGTGTGGGAAAGGGCATGTTTAAAGATGTTGATACATTGCAAAGTGCAAGAGATACAGTGGAGAGCCTAGTCTTTAAGATAAAAGATCGTTCTTTGTTGTTGGATGGCAACTATCACCGTACTGTAAAATTGCACGATGTCATCCGTGACGTTGTTATCTCAATTGCTAGAAAAAGTTGTATGCACTCTTTTACAAATGCTGCTGAGGTAAATCGGCTTGAAAGGAAAGCTCTTGAAGACTCAAAGGCGATTTCACTGCCTAATGGTTATGTGCCCCAGCTACTTCATGGAGGGTTGGAATATAAACAGCTCGAGTTAATTTGGATGTGGCGAAATAAACCTTCCCAAGTCCCAGATAATTTCTTTGAAAAGACAAAAAAGCTTAGAGTTTTACATCTGTCTTATTATTTACATTTGGAGAAATTACCTTTGTCTTTGAGTTCTCTGGGAGATCTCCGCACATTGCGTTTGCATGGTCATCATCTGGAAGACATAGCTTTAATTGGAGAGCTCAAAAACTTGGAAATTCTTGACCTTTCATCGTCTGATATCAAGGAATTACCAGCAGGAATCAGACAACTTACCCGTTTACGCATGATGGATTTGCATGATTGTACTCAACTTGAATTCATTCAACCCAATGTCTTATCAAATTTGACATCTTTAGAAGAGTTGTATGTGGAAAGGAGTTTCAAGAAATGGGATGAGCTTCAAGGAGTCAACGGGGACAAAAGAAATGTCAGTCTTAATGAGCTAAAACATTTGGATAAACTGACCACTTTACATTTAGAAATAGTTGACGTCAAGGTGCTGCCAAAAGATTTATTCAGTGGGAAAACATTGGAACAATATAAGATTGCTATAGGATGTGAATTGACAAGCCAGCTCATTGAAAATTCTTCAAGATGTTTGGAACTCAGCCTTTATGAAAACAGACCATTTCAAGAGCATGGTCTTGAAATGTTGTTGGAGAGCACTCAAATATTGGCTTTAAATGGAATTGGATTTATTGGTGTGGATAATATTGTCTATGAATTAGACAAAGCTGGTTTTCCAGAATTAAAGCTCTTTCAATTGAAAAATAATCGGATGGTCCACTGCTTGATTAACTCGATGGAGCAAAATCATCCTTGTAGTGTGTTTGGCAGCTTGGAAATATTGCACCTTAGCAATTTGAAAAATCTCGAGAAGATATGTGATGGGGAACTCACAAAAGAATCATTTAAAAGATTGAGAATCATAGAAGTACAAAATTGTGACAGATTGCAGAATCTTCTGCCATTCTCCATCAGCAAGCTGGAGGAAATTGAAATAAGAAATTGCAACATGATGGAGGAGATCATAGTTTCTCATGAAGAAGGAGACAACAGCAAGGAAGTTATTGGAAATTTTCCTAAATTGTGCTTCTTGAGGTTGATAAAGGTTCCAAGGCTTAAAAGTTTCTGCTCCAAATTGAATACAGCTAATACGTCTGAAAAGGGAAAGCAGCCAGTGGATGTAGATCCTGTCATGACTCTGTTCAGTGGGAAGGTATGTATTATGCAAGTCTTGGTGAATATTCATTATTTCCAAGTAATTAGTACTTGAAAATTCATTCACATCCCCATCTTAATCTTAATATCAACCTGTATAATCTCAAAAAACATGGATCATCATATTAGGTGTGATACTGAACTGATCAAGCATGCTCAACAGGGTCATCCAGCCACATGTAAATCATGCGTTCTAAGAATAATAAAATGACAATTTCTGCATAGTGATTGAAAGTTGGACAAACATTAGGAGTTAAAAGCTTCTTCAATGTGATATGAGAATATTAACATTTATTTTGGCTAGTAAATATTTACAAACTCTTTCACATTAAGTATAATCAAAATGAAGTTGCTTTTATTCTTGGCACAGCTTAAGATTAAGATAGCGAGTGTGACTAAGAAATTCATGGGAGGAGATGATTTCTTCCATAGCATGTATGCGTATAAATTAAGGATATTATGCTTATATCTCTTTGTCATCAGTCGGATAAAAGCACAACAATATTAGAGATCCTCACAATTTCACTCCCTCACATGTTTCACTTAATTAAGGTCTCAACTGCACACTAATTTGGCTTTTACCCTCTAGTTATATTGTAAAACAATTATAAAGTTGTCAAAGAAAAGGTCAACTGATGAAATGATTTAAATTAACATTAATTAAACTGTATCTGCAGTTGGTTTTTGTCCCCATTTTGAAGGAATTGGAGTTGTCCAATTGCAATGATTTAACAAGAATATGGGATCATCAGATTCTACCAAGCTGTTCTTCCTCTTTTCTCAACTTAAGAAAATTGCTCGTAAAGGACTGCGGTTCTCTGGAATATCTATTTTCATCTGCTATGGCAACTAGTTTTGTGCAACTTAGATTCCTTGAGATACGTGGTTGTGGGGCTATGAAAGAAATTCTGAGAAATAGTGAAAAGATGGACAAGATGTCGTTTCCCAAGCTAGATTTTCTTCAGATTTATGGTCTTCGACACCTCGAAGCGTTCTCCTCTGAAATTTACATCGACTTTCCAGTTTTAACTACACTTTCCATACGGTACTGCCCTGAATTTACGACTTTCGTTTCCAAGTCTGAAGTTGAAAAGCTGCCTTGTCTATTCAACGAACAGGTACAAGCTGGTTTTTTATGTACATGTTGTTATGGTCCTCCTTTTTATCTATCTATGCTATGATTTAAATATTTATTTTAATTCTTTTCTTAATTCATTTATTATTCCTCAATGGCATCGCAGGTTGCCTTCCCCAGCTTGCAGTCTGTGACCATTAGAGGCATGAATAAATCGAAGATAATAGCAAATAATGCAGACGTATTTGGCAATTTGGAAGAGGTAGAGGTTCGTAACTGCAACAATCTAATGAAGATATTTACATCTAGTATGCAGAGATCACTCAGAAGTCTAAGAAGGTTGGACATAAGTAGTTGCGAAATGGTGGAAGAGGTATTCGAAATCCAAACGTCGAGTGTTGAAGAAATTACACAAGACACAGTACCCTCTCAGTTGATTTCTTTGAGTTTGAGCCGTTTACGAAAACTGGAGTATGTGTGGGGCAAAGATCCTCGAGGAACTCTTACCTTCACACATCTTGAGGATGTTGCAGTTTTCGACTGTCCAAGTCTGAAATCAATATTTCCACTTTCCATTGCCAAAGGTCTTTTGAAACTTCGAAATCTACATCTTTCTCATTGTGGGATACAACAAATTGTTGAAGCTGTGGGGACTAATGCACCAGTACCGCCTGAGTTTGTTTTCCCTCAATTGCAAGAAATGAATTTGACCCATTTGGAAAATCTGGTGTGTTTCTATCCAGGACTGCACACCTCAAGTTGGCCTTCATTGACAAGTCTAATTGTGGAGAAATGTGACAAAGTGAAGGTTTTGGCATCAGAATTGTCCAGCTTTCAAGAAAATCATGTGCTTCATTATCATGATAGTAGTCCAATCCAACAACCGTTAATTTTCACCAAGGTAATGATTTATCTCTGATAATTTATTTTTCTTCTCCTTTTATTATAATTTAATTTGTAGCAATCTCTTTGCTTAGTTAACTAGAAAATGACAATAATAATAACTTACTTTGATCATGTATGCAGTTTGATCCTTTTCCCAATTTAGAGAAGTTGGAACTGTCGAAATGCAATTTGGAGAAGATATGGGATGGCGAGCTTCAGCCAAATTCTCGTTCTTTTCGCAAGCTAACAAGTTTGCACGTGGAATGTTGTGGATTTCTGAAATATCTATTTTCTTCGGCTGAAGCAGCCAATTTTGAACAACTTTGTGCTCTTGAGATAAAAGATTGCATGATGATGGAAGAAATAATGAGTAAGAATGAAAAGGTGGATGAGGTGCAATTCAATAAACTAAGTCGTCTCAACTTAAAAAATCTTCCAAACCTCATCTCATTCTCATCTGAAGTTTTCGTTGAGTTTCCATTGTTAACTGAAATTTCCATTAACAATGAAGATTGCCCTAAGTTTAAGACTTTTGTTTCCAAATTGGAAGGGAAGGATTGAACCACAATGACATCTCTATTCTGACAAGTGACAAGGTGATGAGCAATATATTCAATGTTTTTCTTCCTTTTTCACTTGGTCATATATTTCCAAAGAATTCATATTTATATTGGCCTTATATCCTACATATATTCTGAGGCCTAAATACTCTGTTTTTACTTCCTATATATTTGCCTTAATTATGTCATCTTTCTTATATTTTTAAATAATGATCTTTTAAAATTTTTGGTTAATAAAAATGGTTTGACATTATCCAATATTGAACTTACAATTCACTTTTGCATATCTTATTTTATTTGTTTTAAATTATAATTAGAACTTATTTTCTGAGTCATCAATTGGGATGAATTAATACACCGCAGGTAGTATTCCCCAGCATGCAAAAATGTCGAAATTAAAGGCTTGGTTGAATTGAAGATGACATGGAATACAAACTGCTGATTCCTTTTCCAAATTGGAAGATGTGAAAGTTCAAAATTGCAATAATCTAGTGAGGATATTTCCATCTACCATGCAGAGAAGACTCCACAATATAAAGAGGTTGGAAATAAGTCATTGTGAGATGGTAGAAGAGGTATTTGAAATCCAAATGCCAAAGGTTGAAGGAACTTACAATATAATACCCTCTGAGTCTGAGTTGATTCATTTGAGTTTAGAAAGTTTATTAAAACTCAAGCATGTGAAATGGTACAAGTGGTATCTGAAACCAAACGTCGAATGATGAAGAAACACAAAGTTGCAAAGTAATACCAAAATCTAGATGTAATTTTTCTTTTTTTCTTTTTCTTTTTTTTGGGGTAATATCTATATGTACATATGTAGTTGGGAAAATATGATAAACAGATTACATTAATTTCGCATTTCATAAAGTATTTTTAAAGAATTCTTCAAATATGCAAAAATTTCATAAAGTATTTTTAAAGAATTCTTCAAATATTCAAACATGAATTAAAATACCATAATAGAAGTGAATAGACCAAATATTTAATCTAACTGACAAGCCTACACCTTGTAAACTAATAATTAGTTAAAAATAAGAAAGGTTCCAAATTAGAATAGGTGCTCTCTCTAAAGCTTCAAAATTATGTTTTAACATTTGAATCCCATATATTCAGAGGTCCCAAATAAAGGCTCCAAATTAGACTAGGTGCTCTATCTAAGCTTCAAAATTTTGCCCTAATATTTGAATTTGATACATTTAGAGGTCCCAAATAAAAATGAAAATGCATCAAAGTTAGAGATCTAATCATCATAAACCAATTCAATAGACCTATAAACAGCAATATTTAGAATAGAAAATTGGACTAAAACATATTATAAATCTCCAGTGCAAGCAAATATAAAACTAAAAATAAAAATGAAAATTGAAAGAAGCATTCAATGCTTAGATCTTAATGTAAAGCATTCTGAGACTAGATTTGTAAAACATTCCAAGATTCATCCACTAGATTCGCTTGATTGGATAAAATAACTTTTTAAAAATGTTGTCATATCCCAGTATTTGATATTCAGGGGTGTGTACCACTAGAATTCACGGCAGTGACCCAAAAAGACAGCCACATGACATCACAAAAATATTGTTGTCCTAATTAAAACTGCCTGTACCTCTAACATTATTTCACATGATTTCAAATCTCCTAAATGAAAATTAAAGTTTATCCTTCTTTCTTTTTTTTTTTTTTTTTTTTTTTGGCTTTCAACTCCAACTCAAATAATAACCTTTCCATCATCATTCATCATTATCAATGTCCAATTCATCTGAAGAAAAAATATAACTATACTTACTGTCCCTTCCTTGATTAGAATACCATACGACCCAGGTCCAAGATCAAAAATTTAATAAACAAAGGGATTAATTACATTACACACCTTCAAGGTTTTTTTCAATTACAAAAAAATACCCTGATGTATGTGATAATTGCAAATCAGTCCCTGCCGTTACCACATTAGTGTTAAAGTTGACGAAGAAGGGGCATAATAGTCATTTGACACAACTGTGATCTCTAAAACTTTGCCACTGCCATTCCATATGTCAGATGCTTGGTAAAATCGCAAAACCGAAACCAGCAGTATGTAGAGTAATTTTGGAGGGAAAAAAGGAAGGGATTTCCCTCCATTACTTTGTACACTAATCACATTTTCTTTATTGATGAAAGGAAAATTCTGTGGATTGTTCAAGCATTGGAAATACAGAGGTGATGCAAAATATGCTCTTATTTTAACCTTAATGTGCCACCTTTTTCCCTCCAAAATTACTCTACATACTGATGGGTTCGGTTTTTGCGATTTTACCAAGCATCTAACATATGGTATGGCAGTGGCAGAGTTTTACAGATCACAGTTGTGTCAAATGACTATTATGCCCCTCCTTCATCAACTTTAACACCAATGTGGTAACGACAGGGACTGATTTGCAATTATCACATATATAAGGGTATCTGGTTGTAATTAAAGAAAACTTCGAGAGTGTGCAGTGTAATTAACCCTAAATGAAAAACAAGTATTCTGTTCTTTTGGAATAAACCTTTTGTTTGAACTCCCCCAAATATGCTTCTTAGAAAATTAAAAAAAAAAAAATCTTCAAATACATAACATCAATGAAATATTGACATCAGTTCCATACTCCCAAATCTGTTTTAACACCCTAATGCAAAGCCTACCATTTCTTCACAAGGTTCGGAGTTGGAATCCTGCACCTCTAAAATAAAAAACGTATTTAATGTCTTTAAATTTTATGAATCTATACTTAAACTTTCCCATTGTAGAAAAGCCCACTTCTTTCACCTTTCTTTTTTCCTACCAAAAAAAAAAAAAAAAATCCCACATATCCCTATGTTGCTGTTTGCTAACATGTTCAGGTTTTGTTTTATTATCTAATTAGCTAGATAGGCATTAAATTAAACACGTTAACAAATGGCACCTAATAGTTGTGTTTTAAAAATTCCTTTCCCAGTTACTTTGATTGACCCAAAGTTTTGTAATCTGAAAATTTAAGAAAAGGATTATTAAAAATATTTCTACATGGATAAGTACATATTCTAAAATGTTTCCCAGCCGCGCATTTTCCCAACAAAGCTCCTTAGTTTTCAGAGATAGAAATCCCCATGACATTATGAATCTCAATAACGTACAGAAACATAAATACGAATGCTCTAAAAGATACATCACCGTTGAACAATGTGGCTACTCCTTCAATCTTATTGCAAGTCCTCAAGTTTCCAAGGACTTCAGTACATTCTGCAATCCAAGAATATTTCCAATAAAACAAAAGCATAAACAGGATATCTCTATATTCAAACCAAATGCTGAAAACTCATGATATGTCAGTTCTGTTTAACCAGTAAATTATGTATTTTATTATTTATTTATTTGCATTTAAACATAAAAATGCAACATTTTATCAGTCAATTACCATTTTTATGTGTACAGTTTAAAAGCTGTTTATCAAGTTGACTTAGCGAATATGATTATCTCAATTGGCTAACTATCTATCAGTCCTTTTCCATCTACTAGTTATATAGAAAGTATAACCAAAAAAAAAAAAAAAAAATTAAACACCGAAACTAATGTGGTACTGGATTCCAGTGCTGCAAGCTCAATTTCATACTAGACTACCAAAATCTTGTATATTAAAAGATCTCCTTACGATGCTACTCATTTATGTCACTTCAAATTAATTTATTTACCGAAAAAAGCAAGTGTTATAGATATAGAAAGGAAATACTTTTAGCAAAAAGGAACTACCAACCTTCAAGCCATTTCCATCCGGGCCTTTCTTAGTCGCCATTGCTTCATAAGAAATTCAACTCCTTCTTTCAAAGTAGCCCTTCGTCCTTCACTATAGTTCCACAGTTCTGAGGTTATATACCTCCCGCTTGGATTGTATTCGTTTATCTCAATTAAAGCAGTGGTCACAGCTTTGTATACTTCATCGCCCATTTCCTTCTTCAAACCTTTCAATTTTTCATCTTCATCATTTATAAATCCCTGAAACATTGAAATTGATCAAGGGTAAACCATATCAAATAGAAGCAGAATAACAAGGAGAGAGAAACAGGTATCTTAGAAAGAAATTAAAATACTATAATAAAAAACAATTTAAATTAAGATACTATTAAAAAATTGAGACAGTAAATCCGAATAACTAATAGTAATATGCACGTAGGTACCCATGGAGAACTAAACAAAGTCAAATTCGAAACTTATAAATAGCCTAACCATAATGTTTTGGAAACAGTAGATAAAACCTTTCAATTATGCTGGCCAGATAATGATAAACATGTCAAATGAGATGCATATTTTGATTCCTTCTTCTACTCATAAGGAAAAAGCAAATACTACAGGTTCATGGCCGAATAAAAATAGAACAACCAATGTAAAGCACAGAAATAAGAAGAAAAATAAGAGAACCAGCAGAGTGCTTAAAATAGAAGGCAATTATATAAGTAAAGAACTTCATGCATATTTCATAAGGCATCTTGGTTAGTAGATATTTATGGGGCAGAAGAAGAGAGAGACTGTATCTACATTTACTGCCACCATTGACTGCAATGCAAGTGCCCGTACAATAGCATCTCTTTATAATTTATACATTCATGTACAAGAACCTTTATGTCAGTCACTAAGCAAACACAAGCTTCCTAATATGCTGGTCACAATGATAACAAAGGGATGCAATTTCTACAAAACATATACAAAAAAGCACAAGAAATGCTTATTATGGATAGCCAACACTAGCACTAAGAGAAAAGGCAGACCTTTTCTTTCCCATCAACTACAGTAACTTTAAAAGGATGCCAGTCTGGGTCCTTGAGAAATTCCTCCCATAGTGAGCACAGCTCCGAGGCTTTCTCTTCTGCTTCTTCCTCATGATACTTTTTCTTCATTGCTTCGTAGAATGGTTTACTGTCAAGTTCTCCCATTCTCTTAACACCTATAGTGGCACGACTGGATATTTCATTCAAACCCTGAAAATCAAAAGGCTTAATACTTTCTCTTCCCCCTAGATGCTTGTAGAAAGCATAAGAAGAGCATAATGAATAAGTAACTATCTTGTTTTCCATGATATGTTGACACCATGTGAGTGTGCATAGAAAGACCTAACAGCATTAAATAATTTTCATAAAAAACCAAAAAGTTTACGTATCTTGGACAAATAAAGAAAGAAGAAGATCTCAATTTTAGGAATTTGCTAAATTATCATTTATGAACATTTTGTTACGGGTGGCCTGATAATCTCAAGAATCCTAACATTACAGCAAGTTCCACATCAAGAAATATATAGCTAACAATCATAATTCACCTACTATTCCTTCAAATAAATTTCTTTAGCCCGCTTACATCATCAACTCCTTATAAATACTGTTCATTTACAACCCAAATTGTATAATAGCCAAATATACACATTGAGATTTTGTAAGACCATCTAAAAAGACATGCATCCACCAAATTATAACCAAAAAGCTGTTAATATGCCAGCATCCATATTAAATGAAAATGAAAACTTACATTAATCAATTCTTTACGAGCTTCCTGCAGCTCATCGTTGCTCTTGCGCTCTTTGACAATTAGAGTTTGATTCAGAGCTTCTAAATCTTCAAACTCCCCTTCCTTTTCTCTCAATTCTTTGAGAATTGCCTCCATCTTTTTCAGAACTTCTTCATCACCATCATCCCCCATGTGCCTCATAACATTCAATGTCCCTCTCAGTTGCTCAATTTCCAATTCAAGCGCTTGCTTCGCATCTAGTTTCTTCTCGAGCAGAATTATTTTATTGTGGAGCTCCTCTTTTTGCCTCTGTGTTATATTGGCAGTCATATGGATAAAGTTTGTTTTCTCTTAAATCCAGAAGGAAATATATTAATTACTCTTTAACAGTTTCAAAAAAATTAACAACCTTCTGATCTTCAGCCAGTTTCATTACATTTTCATCAGCCCTTTGTTGCTCCAAAGCAGCCAATTCAAGAGCACTATTTCTTATAGTATTCTGAAAGGGAAAACAAAGTCAATGTAATCACGCGTTAAAACGTCCTAAATCAATAAAAACAACAGAAAATCACCACTGATGCTACCATATCAAAAAAAAACCGAAGTTTAATTTAAAACTTTCTTATGCCAAGTGATGAGTTCCATAAACCAACACAATGCATACAAGCAAAATGAAGGAACATGACTGTTAATGTATGAATTCTAGTTTACAGCAATTATGATGAGTTCCATAAACCAACACAATGCATACAAGCAAAATGAAGGAACATGACTGTTAATGTATGAATTCTAGTTTACAGCAATTAGTTTAGTCATATTCAATAATTTTTGGAATATGTTTAGCACTAATGTTTAAAAAGGAGAAGCAGAAGCTCTTTTTCAATGAGTTATTGACGCTTGAAGAACCCACAAATAGATACATAGATACATATACATAAAATTTATACATGTACATACATATGTATGTTTATACGTATATATGCAGGTATTTTCTGAAAACATTTAAACTCTTTAATACTTGTATAATGTGAAAATCTAACAGACTATGAAGCACAAAGTATCACACCTGCTCAATTTCCTCAGCAAGCCTTTTTGATTCACTTTCGTTCTTTGCCTCACGCTTCTCTAATTCTGTTCCGCGCACCTCAAGCTCCTTCTTTTGAGATTCCAATTGGAACTTAAGTTTTTCATGGTCATTAAAAATCCTCTGAAAGTGATCTCTTGCACTCATCTGAATCTTTTTGATCTCTATAAATGTAAATAACATGGCATAAATTAAGTCAAACAGAAAAATGAAATATAGGAAAATCAAAATGTAGAAATCAAGCGTATTCTAACAAGAATTTTGTAGCTAGACATTTGGATTAACCAAAATATGTAACAGATTGAATTTTCATGTTCTATTTTTTATAAGGAGAAAAATATAAACAGAGCAAACCTTCATTATAAGTCTGAAGAAGCTTGTCCTTTTCTTCCATTAATTTGGTGATGTGGGTTGAACTTTCATTACATTTCTGCTCCATCTCTATCTTTTGCTTGTTCTTTTCCTCAATGATATTATTCAGGTTCATTACAAGTTTATCCTGCTTCCTAGCTTCTTCCTCCATAATCTCAGAAATGGTTCTAAGGTCTCCAATCTTCCGTAGGTGTTCTCCGACTATGTTGGTTAACTTATAGTCATCAGCACGAGCAACCCAACCATAGAGACCAGATTTTTCTTCACTTTCAGCCAACCACTCTTTCCTCCCATGAAGATCAGCCTTATAAGCTCTCTCAAACGAAAGAGCATTATGCAATCCAGGCCAACCTTTGTTGAATTCCACAACAGCAGTTCCCGAATGACCTCGGTAATTCCATAGAGGGTGCACACGTATAGGATTGTACCCTCTCCTTATCAACTCATCTCTCAATTTCGATCCACTTTCTCCAACATATCGCCCATCCTCTGCCAGTCTAGTCGGAATATTAACCACAATCCCTGTCCAAGGCCATACAAACTTCTCATCATGGTCACATTGAATATTAGTATCACCCTCATCCACAGGTTTCTTCGAACCATCCATGGGTTTAGATAGATCTTTGGATTGACCATTCTCTTGCTGTTTCGATGGACCATCTCCAGCAGCAGGAGCTAAATCTTTTTCCAAATACATTTCCAAAGCCAAGTGATTGGCCTTTTCTTTTACACTTCTCTTATCCGAACTGCTATTCCCCACCCCAGTTGCATGTTGCAGGATCTCATTATACAGATAATCCTTCTTTTTCCTCTTTGGGCAATAAGGGCATGCAAAAGTCGTTTCAGAACTTTTCACTTTTTTTCCATTCTTCAGCTCTCCGTAGCATTTTTCTACATACTCGACTTCAATTTCACTTAAAGTTCTTTTCTTTGATGTTTGTTCATTTGAAATTTCCCCCATTAAACTCAGTTAAACAAATCACCTAAAAATTGACCCCCAAAAAATAAATAAATAAATAAATAAAAGGCATATTAAACAGTCAAATTTTAATTTGTAGCACAGATAACAGTGAGATCAGACCCAGTTCCCTCTAATATTTGTCTCAAACTACTGTACAATCATGAAAAATTCTCAATAAAAGAGGATTGTAAATGAAACCCAACATTATAAATGAAAATGCAGCTCTTTTTTCCTTTTTTCTTTTTTTTCTAGCAGAAGTCAGCATTTAACTTTCCAAAGGAAACTACATTCCTCTTTAATCTGCATTACATAGAATTATCCCTAAAATCCATATAAATTATATAAAATAATAATAAAAATCCAAAGTGGAACAAAGAGTCAAATTAGATCAGTGAGATTTGAATGAGATATAATTAATAACAAAAAAAAAATTAAACAGAAAGAAAAATCATGCATAAATTAGAAACAGTTACAGCGAAATGGAAGAATTGGGCAAAATGCAGAGAAAAAACAGAGTAGAATTTTTTTTTTTTTTTTACCTTAAAAAATTTGGAAGTCCCAGCAGAGTCGGATTCTCAGAGACAGAGCTTAGGGGGTTCCGACTCCGACCAGAGGAACAGTGAGGGGAGGTGAGCGCTGTAGTCAAAAGAAGAGGTTATAGAACCGCGCGACCTCGACAAGACAATGAAAGACCAAATTAAAATAAATAAAAAACTCCGAATTGGAGACTGTGCGAGCGAGCCCAGCGAGCCAGCGAGTGTGACTCTGTCTGTGTGAGTTTTGTGTGTCTTCCACTATGAGAGACGGGTTGTGTGCACGCGCATTTTACAGCGCGTGGAGATTGCATTGAAAGCATTAAGATGTCGCTTTTTGCAGAGCTGACTGTTGGGAAAGTCATAACTCATGGAGGAGGGTTGGGGGGTACTTTCGGAGTTAACTGGATTTCCTTCATAACTATTCTTTTAAGAAAACAACAAAGTCCGTGCTGGATGGTTAATTTTTTTTTTTTTTCAATTATTTTTAAAAAAAAAAAACAAAATGCATAGCTCTCTTTTCTTTTCTTTTTTTTTTTTTTTTTTAAGATATTTGTTTTTATTTTTAAATTCTATTAATGTCTTATGCCAAGATGTAATAACAGCTATCAATGTTTTTTGTTTTTTTATTCCTGTTTAATTAAAGTGTTTAGTAAAATTTTGAATAAAAAATAAATTGAACAAATTTAATGGAAAAATGTACTCTTATTTATAAAAAAAAATTTGAAAATTTGGTGTGTTTTTTTTATTAAGGATTCTTTCATTTATTTTTTTTTTTTTCCTTTTTTGCTTCAAAGGATTCTTTTTGTTAAAACAGACTGAAATGTCATTTTCAAAATATATTATGGTTGCATAATCTACTACCCATGATGGAGGAGCCGATATGATAAAATAATAATAATAATAATAATAATAATAAAAGTGCCCATGGCTCATGAGGGTGGTTTTGGAAAAAAAAAAAAAAAGGGAGGAAAAGATCAATTTAGTTTTTTAAGGATAATTTGGTCTTTTAAAAAAAATTGATTCTCTGCATATTTGAAATGATTATGGTGGAGTTATTACCATATTTGTGTAATCATTAAGGTTCTATTTTCATATCTTTCCACCTGGATATTTGATGGTTTTGGATATTTATACTCCTATTTCTCAATCTCTCTTGTATCTCCATTGTTGTTTTGTTTTTGCTGAAAATATTGATATAGATAAAAGTATTGGTTTTGTAAAAATATTAGACAAACTTTTTAAAAAATTATAAATATTAAAATATAAATTTTTACATATAGTAAAATAAAATATAATGATTAAAATAAAATAATAATAAAATAGTTTATAATTTTAAAAATTATTGCATAAAAAAATTAATTATTTATTAGTACTAAAATATAAGTAAATTTGATAAATAATATTAAAATATATAAAATTCTCAAATATAATTCAGTATATATCATCAATACCAAAATAAATTCTTTAGTAATTGAAATTGATGATAATATCTAAATACTTATTAATTATAATAATATGCATTCTAACTCATTGTATTGGAGAAATTTTCAATGTAATTTTAGATATGTCAATTTTTTTTTCTCTATCAATTATAATCATCTATCCAAGTAGAGAGTAATATGGAAAAGTATAACATTCAGTATAACTAATTGAAATTACAGTTAGAATCTCGAAATTTTTATAATGAGAACTAAGGTCATTATATCAAAATCTCATAGCGCAATACTTTTTCATGAATTTCCACTATTTGAATATGGAACATCATAACAACGAAAAGGAATGAAATGGCTATAGCTCCTATATGAACTATTAGGAAGATCATAGCAAAGAAATTGAAACCTAACAAAAGAAGTAAACCTGAAGTGTCGCGAAAGGCTGAAATGGGAAACAAAACGGAATGTACCGAATTTTTAGCAAATGCAACCATTAAACCAGAGACCAAAACAGGGCTTGACAAAACAAAAAGTATCATGGTACATCGTTCTTACTTGAAATGGAACTTTCATGCTAGAGCAAGAACTAGCATGAAAGTCGATCTATTACAACCAGCGTGATTGTTCGTATTTCATTTTCTTCTTCCAAGCCTTAGAAAGCACTCACTAAGTTATTACGGAAAATAAAATATCTTTCGACGTCGAGAATTTTTTATGTGTCCAGGTTGATTAGAGGTTCGGCTTGCTTCTCCCCCACCTTTTAACGTTCTGATAAAATAATGGGAAAGTTTAATTCTTACTAAAGATGGTTGGAAAAAAATAAAATTTTGGTTGTTAAATACCCTTTATTTATTGATAACCTCAATATTATCAATAAATTACAGATATATCCATAAATTACCAGTGGGTGGCTCTATCTCTTTGTTGAACATGGTGGGCGAGAGATGGATATCTAACGGTCAAGTTCACGATGGGAGAGAACACAATGGTTGACTCTGTCTCTCTGTCAAACATGATAGGATGGAGAGAACACGGTGGGTGGCTCTGTCTCTCTGTTGAACATGGTGGGAGGAAGATGGATGTCAAATGATCGGGGCTCATAATAGAAGATGGGTGGGAAAGAAAATCCTATCTCTAATATAGATCATCTATTGCAATCCAATAGTCAGCAAAAAAAAAAAAAAAAAAACATCTTTTTGGTCCGTTTTCTATTCGGTCAAGACCATCCGGACTATAGCCTCTCTCTCTCTATATCTATATACATATATATGATTGGTCATTATACTTATTACCATTTCAATGATTTTTAAAAATGTAAATTGTTAATCCATGTAAACCTAAAATTTTGTACTATCATTTTCTTTTGAGATGGAAAAGATTTAAAACAACAATTTAACAAATAAATAACTAAAAAAATAACAATATATAAAACAAGCAACAACACCTTCAAATAAATTTATATATATATATATATATATCAGGGCCGACTGAAGGCATAGGCCACTAAGACATATGCCTAGGGCCCCCATTTTATTGGGGCCCCCAAAAAATATATTTTCTATATTATATATACATATATATTTACTAAATAAATATTATTATTAATTTATTTTGGAAATATAAGAAGTTGGTTATTGTTAGGATTTTAAATTATCATTAATTGATCATTTATTGCTATAATTATCTTTATCTTTAGAAAAAAACACTAATAAAGTTTAATTGAAATTTTTTATATTTTATTTTCTATAATTAATTAGATTGTAACGGTAAAAAAGAGAGAAAAACACATATTAAATACTCATTCCTGTTTCTGCAGAGTTTATGCATGTTTTTCTCTTGCTAACTTCCTTTATTCTCTTCTCATTCACTCATCTCTTCTCATTCACTCATTTTTCATAGTTGTTTAATCTTTGATACTCAATATATATAATTGCAATTCTAATCCAGAAGGTCCCAAAATTAAAGGTAAACTTGTTGGTTTTTATTTATTTTAATAAATTTACATTCATTCTCCTCATATTATATATGTGTATATATATATATATATTATTTTATATGAATTCATGATGTAGTTATTTACTAATCATTCTTATTGTTCTTATATATATATATATATATATATATAGCTCACGGTTTTGTTCTGTATTTTGTGTTTTTATTTTTTTTATATCTTTTATTCAACTAAATTGATTGAATTTGAATCCTTACATGGTGTTTTTAATTTGGGCCAATTATTCTCCTAGATGCTTATTTTAATTAATCTAAATAAAAGTTAATATTTGTTTGTTCTTTTATTATATTTATGCAGATAACGGTGTCAGATTTTAAAATATCATCAAATTGAAAGTATAAGGCATAAATCAGGTTTTATTGTTTCTTTAATTTTAAGCATTTTAATTTTGATAAAATATTAGGGATCTATATTTTCTATTTTTTGAATATAAATATGTCTGCTAGAAAATATGAGTCTGGATATGCAAAACATATGAAAAAAAGAAAAACAGAAGAATTTATTCAATCTCAAAAAGGAGCACTTAATAGGTTTGTTACTGATACTAAAAATCAAAACTCAGAAAAACCAATTGAAAATTTAAATGAAGAAAATAATTGAATTTTCACTAGAAGATGATACTTTATTAGGAGAAAAAGAAATCTGTCAAGAACTTTCTAATAATCATAAATCTAATTCACCAAATATTAATATTAACGAAGAAGATAATAATAATTTAGAAGAACATGAATTAGTTGATCAAGAAGATAAAAATTTTAATGATATTGATGAAACTATTGTTAAAAATATATATGATCTAGCATAATGGGAAAACATAAATACAAATTTAATATATTTATTAGTTGAAAAAGGTCCAATTAGAGAAACTAATTTATGTTTTCCACATGAAGAAAATTCTAGACACTTTTCTACTATTCATTCCATTTGAAAATTACCAAATGGAGAAAAATATGATAGGAGATGGCTAGTATATTCAAAAGAATTAGATAATTTTGTTGTAAATTATTTAGTCAAAAATCAACTACAATTCAATTAGCAAACGAAGGATGTCAAGATTGGAAAAATCTTAGTGCCAAGCTTAAAAGTCATGAAACAAGTAGTGAATATATTATGAATATGAATATTTGGTTTGATGTTGAAATGAGATTACTTAAAAATAAAACTATTGATCAAAATTTACAAGAAAAGATAAACAAGGAAAAAGAGCATTGGAGGAATGTAATAGTAAGAATTATTGCTGTAGTTAAAAATCTTGCAAAAAATAATTTGGCATTTCGTGGCACAAATGAGAAGATTTATCAAGATAACAATGGTAATTTTTTAAGTTTAATTGAAATGATTGCAGAATTTGATCCTATAATGCAAGAACACCTTAGACGTATTCAAAATGGTGAAATTCATAATCATTACCTTGGTCATAACATACAAAATGAGTTAATAAATATATTAAGATTAGAAATAAAAAATATTATAATTACAAAAATAAAAGAAGCAAAATACTTTTCAGTTATACTTGATTGTACCCCAGATATAAGTCATCAAGAACAAATATCTCTTATATTAAGATGTGTAGGTATTTTAACAAATCTAATCAAAATAGAAGAGTATTTTTTAGAATTTTTAAAAGTGGATGATACATCAGGAAAATGTCTTTTTGATATGCTTATTGGTGTAATAAAAAATTTTGAACTTGATATAAATGATATAAGAGTACAAGGATATGATAATGGGTCTAATATGAAAGGTAAACAACAAAGCGTACAAAAGAAATTGTTAGATATAAATTCTAGAGCTTTTTATACACCATGTGGATGTCATAGTCTTAATTTAGTGCTTTGTGACATGGCTAATTCTTGTCCTAGTGCTATAACATTTTTTAGCGTGACACAACGTATATACTCATTATTTTCTTCTTCTACTAAAAAATGAAAAATTTTACAAGACCATATTTCTAATTTAACTCTTAAACCATTGTCACAAACACGTTGGGAAAGTCGTCTTAAAAGTGTTAAAGCAATAAAATATCAAGCTCCACAAATAAAAGATGCTTTATATCAACTAGCAGAAGCTAGTGATGATCCTAAAACAAAAAGTGAAGCGATTTCTTTGGCAACATATGAGATTAAAAATTTTAAATTTTTATTAGGTATGATATATTGTTTGCAATTAACACCGTTAGTAAATTTTTACAATATAAAGATATGGATATTACCATTGCATTAGATCAGCTAAAAGGTCTTATTTCATTTTTTAATAACTATAGAGAAAATGGGTTCACATCTGCTATAATTTGTGCTAAAGAGATTGCTAATGAAATGAATGTAGAACCAAAATTTCGTGAAAAATGTGTAATTAGAAGAAAAAAAGAATTTGATGAGAATGAAACTAATAAGGTGAGACTTTCACTTAAAGAATCTTTTAAAATTAATTATTTCAATTATATAGTTGATCATGTCATTTCTTCACTTCAAATTAGGTTTGAACAGTTTAAGATATATGAAGATAATTTTGGTTTTTTGTATGATGTAGAAAAATTAAAATTGCTTGGTGATGATTTTCTAAAAGAAAAATGTTTGCATCTTGAAAATTTTTTAAAACATGACATATTATTTAATATTGATGGTTTAGATTTATTTTTAGCACTAAAAATTTTAAAAGAAATAATAAATCCTGAATTAAAAATAACACTTGAGATATTAAACTTTATAAAAAAATTAATTTTTTTTCCTAATACATGGATAGCTTATAAAATACTATTGACAATACCTGTTAGTATAGCTTCAGCAGAAAGAAGTTTTTCAAAATTAAAATTAATAAAATCTTATTTACGCTCAACAATGTCTCAAGAAAAATTAAATAATTTGTCAATTTTATCAATTGAAAAGCATTTATTATCGAAACTTGAATATAAAAATTTAATTAGTAACTTTGCATCTCAAAAAGCTAGAAAACTAGATTTTATATAATTTTTTTTAAAAAAAAAATTAAGGCCCCAAATATTTTTCTCCGCTTAGGGCTTCAAAATTGCTTGAGACGGCCTGATATATATATATATATATATATATATATAATGGATCATTATATTTATTTGCATCATTGAATGCCTTTAAGTGATAAAATTCCGTCCAAATGAGGTGCTCTGTAAAACTTGTGTTACTTTAAATCTTATGTTTTAAAACCATATAAAACTTGCTTGAAATGAAAGAAGATCCAAAACACAAGTTACCAAACAGATAAATTCCACTTTCAAAAATATTTTCTTTCCATCTAACGGCGCAAGTTGAGAATGAAAATTGAATATATGGTATTAATTGATTGGTGGGACATGCTTGAAGATTGGCAAAAGGGAACAAAAGATCCGGCTCCTTTGTCCTTGTGTCTGTCCTACCAATCAATTAATGATACATCATTAAAATTTTTTGAAGGCATTTTTTTTCTTTTTTGCCGTTAACTTCCTCCACCCCAGCTGCTTAATTTTAGACTTGAACCAAAAAACAAAGAGACTGCTTTTCTATCTTCTCTCATCCATTGCAACGGACCCAGTTGCAGCCGCTCACTACTCCACTCTGATCAGTCATGTAGGTCAGTGAGCATCAAATTTGCAGGGGCTGCCCTGTAATTAAGTGTGTGTGTGTGTGTATTTTTTTTTTTTTTTTTTTTTTGTTTTCTTTTGAGTCTAATAATTTGTTTTCCGCGACGTTTCTTTTCTTTGCTCAAGAGTCAGCAACTCTATATATAAAATTGCTTATCCTTGCAATATGAAAACATTTAGATGCAAAAAATAATCGTGAAAGCTCCTGTCATAGCAGGTGATGAAAATTTGATTGGCCTAGCCTCTCGAGTAATAGGTTGTTCAATTTTGCTTTAATTTTTTTTAGTTTACAAAATTTATAAAAAAAAAAATTAACTTTTTGAGCAAAGGTATCAATCGAATAAACGATAGAAAAGCCATAATGTCTCTCTAATCGAGATGATGGAAAATTTAATACAGAGGCCTGTCCCTAAAAAAAATTCTGGATTAGATAATAGGATCTTTTAAGTAGAAAGAAAAAGGGAATTTCAATAAAAGATGGAATAAGTTAATCGAATAAGATAGTTTACATCTTTTTTTTTTTTTTTTTAAATTGTAGATGAGGTGGCACCAATTTATTGGTGGGACAGGCAAAGGGACACGAAAATAGAACAGAGGATCCATTCTTACCTTGTATCCCAAAAATTAAAAAAGAAAAATGGTAATATATACCTTAAACTTATATTTGCAGTCATTATATAGAGCTATGTATGCTTGATATATGATATATTTTCCAAGTAGTTGCAGATGCATATTAATGGATGCACATAAAATTAATAACCATATGTCCATGTCCTTAATTAATTTGCTGAAAAAAAAAAGTTTAATCAATTGCTTCCATTTAATCAGTAAAACAAATAGGAAAAAAAAAATTTGCTCACCAACATAAAATTAAAAAAATCGAAATCAAAATCTTTGAACGTAGGTAGTGGATGGTGGGTAATCCTATTAAAATTAACCTTCCTGTAAGGTTGGGAGAGACCAGGTAATTCTCTGTAAGTGATGGCAACAGAGAGTTGTGAGGTTTTTGCATGGCGGCCAGAATATCCAAAATGCCGATGATTCTTGAGTCGATGCTTGTGGTACAACTCTCTCCAACCTTTTCCCGAAAGACCATAAATCTTGGCCCAATACTTCATGCTCATGCAAACTTTTCACGATCATTGTCGTACACGGTCACGGGGATATTCCTAGTTACACTTTTTCATTATCATTTAATAATGGCTATTGATATGATATGAATGCTAATTGTATATAGTTACAAATAAACATATATATGCAAGGTAGTAAAGAGAAATCCTATATAATACAGTAATATTATATTTACATTGATACGAAGCTAGCAATTATAACTATAATAAGAATTGCTGATTGGGGGATGAATGATTGGTGGGATGTGTTCTATTAGGCTCCAGGCATGCCGTGGCGCAGCATTTTGTGATGGTGAGCCTTGCTTGGTCGTGCTTCACGTCCCTCACCGTAAGCTGTTTCTTGAATGGAATGCTGCACCTTCCTATTTTCCCATGCTGCTTCGATATTTTCTGAGGCCGCGTAACTCTCAATTTCCATTATCATTGACTCTAAAATTATGGAATTATTTATAATTCCATTATTGTTTTTATTATTATGATTACTTGCTTCTTCTTCTCTTTCTTCTTCTTGTGCTACAGCTTTTCTAGGGTTTGGTTGGTTGTTGGACATTAATGTTATTAGTACTATTGATAGTATCTTTGGCAAGAGACTTGGTCCTCAAATCTTGGACAGTTGCTACAGATTTTGGATTCAATTTCTGGTGCTTTTGAGAAGAAAGTACGAGTGTTGCCATGGTGCTCTCTTTGGATTCATAAGAACGTTCCTCTCAACTCCAACTACCCTACTTCCTTTTGACTCCATGTTTACTCTCTTCTCTTTCTTTGAGGGTTTTGGTTTTTATATTATATATATAAATTTCTTTCTTTTTTTATTTAAAAAAAAATAAAAAACGAATAAGGTTACAATTCTAACCTCCTTAGGTTTGTTTTTTTGGGTAATTTTATACTCTTTTGAAGGACACTTTATAAGAGGTTGTATTAATAACAAGTATGTTTTTTTTATTGGATGGTTGTAAGAGTTTACAAATTATTTTTTCTTCTCTTTGTTAAAGGAGAGCCACTCAGGGTTAACTTGTTCTTTTAATCAAATGTGTGAAATCGTTTAACTAGTACAATACATGTCCTGCCTATTAAATATATTTTAATTTATTTATTTATTAGTTTATTTTAATTTGTCTTTATTTTATAATTTCCGTATAAATATATATGTTAACCAATAATATATTAACTAAAAAATTTTCAATACATAATATGTATTAATTTGAAAAATGATATTCTATGCACAGGCAATTAAGTAGAGTCATGTGTTCATTTTATACACATCAATTAACAAGATAACTTACCTTGTTATCTCTTTATCATCATTATTACTATGGTTATTATTATTAATTTGACTTTCCCTTCTCCACCAGTCCACACCTCTCCCTCCAGCTTCTCCCAATCTCCAAGCATACTCACCTCCAGATCCGGGTTGGGTATGTGGAAAACTTGGGATAGATACGATACTTTGAATGGAGTCTCTAAAACAATGCCAATTATACGATGTTATTCTCTCTGGTATTTTCAAATGGAGCTTTGAGCCTTTGACAATGTTTTGATGCTCATCCATTGTCTTTCTCCCAAAAAGAGTATTCTTCTAAAGCATATTATTCCTAGTTCCATGCCAAACAACATATTAGATCTTGCCCGTATTTTGTATATTGGGATAGAGGATTTAATGTAATTAACCCGAAAATTAAATCTCAATGAACATGATTAAGTTATGGAATATTTGGATCCAATTTTGTTTTGCAATCAAGAAGATATCTCCTTTGTAGAGATAAAGCCTCACAGAGGAGAAGAGACTTCATTTGTAGGTAGGGCCAAAAAGAAAGAATAAAAAATTAGAAAATAAAGCATGTAACGGGGTCAGATAATATGAGATTGCTTAGATATCTCATTAATTGACATGTTATAAAAAATGAACACATGACTCAATTTAATTGATTATGTCTACCACATCATTTTCTATGTCAATACAGATTGTGCATCGAAAATTTCATTATGTTAACATATGTCAATTTTTAAAAATATTTACACATATTATTTACTGACTATTTAGTTATTTGTAGTATTATTGAATAGTAAAATTCAATAATGATATAGATTCCAAATTTTTTAACAAATCAATTTATTAAATGATATAATAATTTTTAATTAGTTCGGATGTTATTTATAAATATATTTGAAAAGAAAAAGCATCTTTTTGTAGAGAAAAACACCCTCCATCTTCAAAAAGCTATGTACACTTTTTTTTTTTTTTTTTAAAATATATTTTCTATACACTTAGAATCATCTTTAAACTGATCAAAGATCGATGTGGTAGTAAATATAGAATGTTAAAACATAACCTTGCTCTGGATATTAGAATATATATATATATATATATATATATATATATTTTTGTATATCTACGAAAATAGCATATTTCTAATTTAAAAGAGAAAGTAGAGGTATTCAATCAACTACTTTGAAAAGTGTGAATGTGAAAGCAAACATGCCACTAAACCCAACTTCACTTGCCATATTTGAACTACTTTTATAACCAATTTTAAATTAGAATTAATTATTTACTTGGGACAAATATTATAATCAACTCAAAGTTTAACAATATTAAGGTCTTTTTTAAAAAAAAAATAAAAAAATCTTATTTCTAAATAGATATAATTACTTATTAATAGTAATAAGAATTGATATAAAAACATTAGATGATATGTTTGTTTTTGTAATAATATCAGTATTCTAAAAGACATAAGATGTTGCAAGGCGGCAAAGTCAAGTGTTAAGTCTTATGAGTTTAGGCGAGAAAAGACGTTTCATAATCATATTATTATGTTAATTATTATAAGACTACTAAATAAACAAAATAATTCATATTTTAAATGTTAAACCATATATAAGTCTATATTGCTTTTGTATGTGCAATAAACATGAATTAGCATATAACTAATCATAATAGATTTATGAAAATTCATGTTTTCTAAATTTCCAACAACAAATTAGTTTAAAAAAGAAAAAAACAAGAAAGGAAAAAAAAAATAACAAGAAAAGGAACAAGAGAAAGAGAAAGAAGAAAAATAATAATAATAAGAAGAAGAAATAGAAAGGAAGAAAACAAATACTATGGATTTTTAAGCTTATAATGCTTGGACAAGGGGGATCCATATAGAAAGGAAACTTTTTTTTTTTTTTTTTTTTTTTGGTGTTGGTGTCTATACTCTATATCCTTGTAAAGAGTAAAAAGCAACCAGATAAATAGAAGCTCTCTATTTTTTATTTTTGAAAATATATCTTGCAAGTTGTAAGTTAATGAAAACAGCTGGCAAACTTTTTCTCTTTGGCCCATTTAAACATCAAGAATGTAGATCTCTAAATGAAAAAACTGTGTGGTGTCCACTTTTGCTTAAAAAATATATTATTTTATTTCATTTTTTCTTTTTTTTTATTAAATTTTCTCTCTAATTCCTTAATTTGTATACATTATGTTTTCATTTTTTGTTTAAGCAAAAAACTTAATCTTAAAAAAATTTCTATTTTTTTAACAATATTTTTTATTTTTATTTTTTTAATTCTTATGATTTTTTTTTAATATTTTTTTAAAAAAATTTTGAACAAAAAAACTCACTCTTTTTAGCGTCTAGGCGCGCATTAGGTTATTAATACAACATTGATTATTTTTTTCTAAACTTTGTTACCATGCGATGCGTTATTTAAAAGCATCACGTTAAATGGCGTTTAGTGGCATATTTTCCTGTTTTTGAGAACACTGAATAATATATCTAAATAAAAAAATCAGAACAATAAGTTTTTATTTGAAAGACACAATTATCTTTATCAATAACCCTCCTCAAATGCTTACTAGGCTTAGTTTGATATAGATTTTGAAAGTTCTGGAATTAATTATAAAAAGATTTTAGGCAACTGTGATATTGGATAAAAGTACAATAGAATTGATTATTTGAAAAGTTTGACAATTACATAACAGCTTTTAGAATTATATTATAAGATGATATTTAAAACTTACTTTTTTTTTTAAGTAATTTAGGATAGATAAATTTAAATTTTCAAAATACCCTTAATTAATTAATATAATACCACATTACATTTATCTTTTATCCCATCAAGCAATTTTACTCAAATCAAAACTCTCTAGATAAAAACTCAAATAAAAATTCTAATATAAATCAACCACTTTAATATTTAAATAAATGTATTATATATTATATTTAAATAAATAATATTTTGGTTGTTAAGTATTTTATTTTAAAATTGAGATTTGGACCTCAAAAAAAAAAAATTATATACTTTAAAGTAACACTTTTACGATTTATTATATATGATTTAATTTTAGTATACAAAATATCATCCATAGCTACATATAAATCATTGTTTTTTTCTTATTAAAAAAAAAAAAAAACCTTATGCATATTATATTAGTAACTATAAAATTTACAGCAATTCAATTTAATAAGCTACCAGATACTTATATAGTGTTTTTATTAATATAAATTATCAAATATTTTGCTGATTTTCTTTTTAACACAATAAAAATTAATTCCTTTTTCGGCACACAACTATAACTATTCTCTTAAAATATAAGCATTAAAAAACTATTCTTTTCCCCAATATGGTTTTTTCCCTTGTATTTTCCTAGAAAATTCAAGGGAACCAAAGATTTTGTAACACCCACTAGTTTCTCCTCCATCCCGTTAAATCGATTTTCTTTCCTACCATGATCTTGATGCTTCAATCGCCAATAACTACCATATGAGAGACAGATATGAAAGAGCGTAAGAGGAAGGAGAGAAAAAGGAAAGCAAAGCAACTTATCGGTGGCAAGAAGAGAAGATGGTAGTCGAAAAAAGAAGTTGAGAGAATTGTAGACAGAAATTTAAAAAAAACTCGAATTAGAAATTCCAAAACTTACAAGCTAAAAAAATTTGTAGCTAAACTGTAATAAAAAAACTTGATCTAAAGAACCTAACTCAAGACGATGGTCTCAAATCAATGATAGACTCATCCAAAGGGTTTTAGATCCATTTTTGGGTAAATTGGTGGCTACAGAAGAGAGTGAGATAGAAAGAAAGTCGAAGCCTGATTTGAGAATTCAAAGTTTGACAAAGGTAGTTTTTTATTTAAAAAAAAAAAAAAAAAAAAAAAACTTCAAAAACACTTTCGGATATTTGCCGAATAAGAAAAAAATAAATGTTAGCTTTTTAGAATAAGTGATATATTTAAGCATTCTAAAGCAAGATAAAAATGTTTTATATTAAATACTAAATTAAAAAAAAGAAACAAAAATAAAATATATTATGACTTAAAATAAATCTAATTAAGATTAAGTTAAAAAAACCATAAATAATTATTAATTGAATTCAAATAATAATTAATAAAGACTAGAAGTAACCATAAGTTCTAACGAAACAAACAACACACATTAATGCAATGATAACATGAATTTCTCTATTTCGAGCAAGAAGAAAAAATGTGTATATAAATATATATATATATATATATATTTATATATATATATGCACAATAAAAAAATAATAATAATAATAATAATTCCTAGTTAAGAACCTGCCTTATCCCGGACAAGAATCGAACTTCGTGCGTAGCCAAACAACCCCCCAAAATCGCAATGCCATCTTCAGCTGGGTACCGGTTGTGACCCATTTATTTCAGCAAGGTTCACCGTTTTCTTTTTCTTTTTGCCAATTTGTTTTCTTTTCTGAGCATTGTCACTCTCTCATGTAGTCGTCGAGAAAGATCGGAAATCCTGAAGCCAAAACCCTTAAAATGTTTCCGCAATTCGGTGCCACGGCGGAGACTCTGAGCAAGGCATCCACAATGGTGTTTCGGATCGGTACGGACGCCCACCTCTACGACGATCCTGATGACGTCAACATCGCTCCGCTTCTTGACAGCAAGTTCGATTCCGAGAAGTGCGAAGCTCTCAAACGCTTGCTCGCTCTCATTGCTCAGGGATGCGACGTCTCCAATTTCTTCCCTCAGGTTCTTCTCGCCCTTCGTGATCTTTTTTACGTTTTCCGTCTTTTTTTTTTTTTTTTTTTTTTTTTTTGGTTTGGCTTTGAGATTTTGGTTTTAGGATTCTGAGAAAAAAAGGGAGGAAAAACTAAAATCATTTTCGGATTCAATTGGAATTGTAGGTTGTTAAGAACGTGGCTTCACAATCTTTGGAAGTAAAGAAGCTGGCTTACTTATACCTGTTGCATTATGCTGAAAAGTATGCTATGCTCTACGCTGTAATTTCTAAACCGTTTCTCAATTTTCGATATATTCATTGCTAATGCGAATTATATAAAAATTCAATCTGAATTACAATTCATCTTTCTCAAAAGTTAGATTATTTTTCGAAGCTCAGCTTGTAAATCTTACTTTGTTTAGCTTACTTACAAGAGTTCTGTCTTTGCAATTTAGGCGTCCGAATGAAGCATTGCTATCAATTAATTGTTTTCAGAAGGACTTAGGGGATACAAACCCTTTAGTGAGGGCATGGGCGCTCCGTACAATGGCGGGAATCCGATTACATGTTATTGCACCTATTGTTTTGGTTGCTGTTGGAAAATGTGCTAGAGACCCGTCTGTGTTTGTCCGGAAATGTGCAGCAAATGCTCTTCCCAAGCTGCATGATTTGCGCCAAGAGGAAAACACAGAAACCATTGAAGAGGTTAGTTTCATTTTTATGTTAATAAGTGATGCTCATTGTTATTCTAGATTATGGTGTTTTTGGGTGAAGGAAATAAATTAAAGCTTTGCTGGTTTTAAGAATCTCATAGGCGAGTTATATGGGATAGTAGAATCCATTTAAGTAGAATTGTTATGTTCATTATCCTAGAATAAACTTTTTGGAAGTTTCCCAAACAGTTCTCTTTTCTGAAGCTGACCTCAATGCGGAAAGTGTACATGTCATATAGAAATTTGAAATGTTTCCATCTGTTTTTGCATGGATTGGTGTGTCTACATTCAGCCTCATGTCAAACTATCTCTCATGTGGAGTTCTGTTTCCCAGATAGATGCATTTTAGCTAGAGGCAAATTTGTGTGTCTATATGCATGTAGCTATATGCTTGTGTTATCAAATGTTATTACTTGGCTAAACATATATTGCCAGCGTAATGGTTCGAGCACAACCTTTGTTTCTTTAGGATTACTTTTAACAAATTGTTTTTGACATGCATAAGCATGTGCTTATATTCTATCAAAGTTAATATTTTTGCTATTCGGCATTTTATGGGAAATTTCTATTCCATGGTGGAATAGTGACTTCTTAATGTGGAACATACCAACACAAATCTTCTTCTTCTTCTTCTTCTTCTTCTTCTTCTTCTTGTTGTCTGAGTAATGCCAATTGTTGTTTGATATAAATAAAGGTGTGCTCACCCGCACTGTATAGGTAATATGTATTATCTTTTACTATGCTACAGGTAGTTTCATGTTAAAGTGTACTTTATTTTATGCAGATTGTCGGAATATTGTTAAATGATCATTCACCTGCTGTTGTTGGAGCTGCTGCTGCAGCATTTGCTTCTGTTTGTCCAAATAATCTGTTCATGATTGGAAGAAATTATCAAAGATTGTGCGAGATTCTTCCTGATGTTGAAGAATGGGGTCAAATAATTTTAACTGGTGTTCTTTTGCGCTATGTAATTGCAAGGCATGGGCTTGTAGAAGGATCAATTATGTGTTCTTTGCACTGTAAAGAGAACAGTCAATCTCAAAAGGATGGCTTAGAGTCTAACCCCAAATTTACTTTCCTAGAAGACAATGGTGACTTGGGTTTGTATTACGAGTCTGAAATTGCACATATGGTCTCTCAATGCTATATTGAAGGACCAGATGAATATTTGTCTCGATCAAGTTTATTGAATAAAGGTTCTTATGAATCTAAATCAGAATGTTTCCACTCTGGTGAAAGTAATGAAGATGTGAAGATCCTGCTGCAGTGTACATCTCCATTGTTATGGAGTAATAATAGTGCCGTGGTGTTAGCAGCTGCTGGTGTGCACTGGATTATGGCGCCAATGAAGGATGTTAAAAGGATTGTTAAACCTCTCTTATTTGTCCTAAGATCATCTACTGCCTCAAAATATGTGGTACTTGAGCAATTCCTTAACTTGCAGTTTTCAAATTCCATTGATGTTTGTGTGTGTCTTCATCTGTTCGTATATATCTTGTATAATGTATGACGTTTTGAGTTTTGATACCAATATGACGAGTCTGACATTGCAACTTCCAAAATCTTGTTGTCTTTGAGAATTAATAACATTTAATTGTATATTTATTTATGTGGAATGTGCTTATAAGCACAAACCATGAAGAATATGAGATTTGTGCAAACAATTGTATTACTTTGTTTTTACAACTGTATGATGCTCATTTATGATTCCAAACTTTTTGAAGTTAAGTGAAGGCAAATGTTTTATTATTGTTCAACTTTCAAATGAGGGATCGTACCAGTTTTTAATCTCAGTATTTTGGACATAATTTTAATAGGAAAATGGTCCAAATCATAAATATTGATGCTTACTTTCTAGCCCTCTGTACTTAGTATTTGTTAACTTTAGCTGTTTTTGACTAGTTTTTTCATTTTTGGATCTTGGTCAGCCTGGTAATGCCACAATTCTTTGGTGTATGTAAGGTTCTCCAAAAATCAGCCAAACATTATATAAAATTGATTTAAGATTAGACTCATATGGTTGGCAAATTTCTTGCTGTTATTATTTTATGTATTTTTTTTTTTCTGGCCAATTATACTATTCAAATATTGTTTTGTTATCTTTTTGTGTTTTTCTATCAGTTAGCATTGGTTAAGTTGGTGAGTGTTATTTTGTTGACGTGCATGTCCAGGTCCTCAACAACATTCAAGTGTTTGCCAAAGCAATGCCTTCTCTCTTTGCTCCACACTATGAAGACTTATACATATGCTCTTCAGATTCATATCATATTAAAACTTTGAAGCTGGAGATTTTGGCTTCTATTGCTACAGATTCATCAATCATGTCCATTTTAAAAGAGTTTCAGGTAAGTTCTCCCTGATGCTTTTTCAAATAGGTAGCTGCGCTCTATGAGGAAGTATTAAACCTGGTTGGGCTTCTTCTTCCAGTGTGTACAGGATAGTATATAAATTATTATCTTAGCTTTCTGATTTTTTCTAGTTAGAACATTTTTTAAAACAATACTCTCTGTTGGCATAACGCCTTGATAATTTTGAGAAGAAATGAGGGCCATGTTGGATTACACCATATTATGTAGGATGCACAATTAGAAAATAAATGTATTAATTGACTTTGCTTTCAATGTTATATATTTTTAATGCGTTCAACTTTCAAGTGCATGAAATATGCTGATTTTTCTATTTTTGCTAGGATTATGTTAGAGATCCAGACAGGAGATTTGCTGCTGATACTGTTGCTGCAATTGGTATATGTGTACAACGACTTCCAAAAATGGCAAGCACATGCTTGGAATGGTTATTGGCTTTTACTAGACAGGGTTTGTGACCACCTACATATACAAATCTACCTAAAATTTGGCTAGTCGTTTTTCTGAATTGCATCCACTTTTTGCAGAATGTTTTACTACTGTCAATGGGTCCATGGATGGGGAAGCGGGTGTTTTGATTCAAGCAATAATGTCCATTAAGTCGATTATTAGACAAGATCCACTCAGCCATGAAAAGGTATTCTTATTTTCCAGTTTTTATGATTAAGGTGATGTCATTTATTTCTAATATTCACTTTTCTGTTTATTCTGTCTGAATATTAGATCTTTATAGAACTTTGGAAAAGAGAGACTTTATTTAAGAAGGATGAGGAGAATACATGATATATTTGGATTTTTTTGCAGAAAATTATTGCTCATAGGATGGTTCTGTTCATTATGTTAGTGTAATTTTGTAATGGCTGCACAATTATGCCTCATTTCCTTTTTTCTGTTTGCTGCATGGATGCAATATCAAATTTGAATTACTATATATGCTACTGAGGATTTTGCTTTACATGGATCTAATACTTCTGTTCTCTGTTGTTGAATGTTCATTGTCGAAGCATCTTTGCAGCTGTAGCTATTTGTTTGTATTGATATGATATTCTAGCCTTAGTTCTTAACTCATTAGTTTGGAAGCTTTCCTTGTAAAAATTGTTATGGCAGTGCCTCTCAACCTCAGGCATGGTTATTATGTAAATGATATGTTGAGAATAACATAAGAAGTGAGATCATTCAATTTGGCTCCCATCTATGATTTTGTGAGTAATTTTAGTTGGAATGTTTTAACGTTTACTTTGATTTCATTTTTCTTTTTGCATATAATAACTCTTTCCTGTTCATTTTAAAGGTTATTATCCAGTTGGTTCGTAGTTTGGATTCAATAAAGGTGCCTGCAGCTCGTGCAATGATCATTTGGATGGTGGGAGAGTATGGCTCTTTAGGAGACCAAATTCCAAGGATGTTAACCACAGTACTTAAGTATCTTGCACGGTGCTTCATGTCAGAAGCATTAGAAACAAAGCTTCAGATCCTTAATACTACTGTTAAGGTACTGTAAACCAGCTTACCTCATAATCTTTAAATGGTTTTAGTAAGATTTATAGGATTCATAAAATTATTCTTGTGATATGTAAAATTGGAAAATATATAGGTATATAGTTTGAAATGGTTTCAAATTTGTATATACACGGATATGGATATTGATATCATGCTTTAGCCTCCTTGGTTATTGGAGAAACATGAATATACTGAGTGGTTATTAGTTTGAACTTTGTTTTCCTACAGAATTAATTGCGCAACATCAATAAATTCCTGAATGCAAACAAGTGTCAGTTTTGTGTAATGTTCCTTCACATTGCTCCTTACTTCTTTAGTCTAGGTTTGAATTGCTAATCTCATATAGTTGGGATAAGTTGTAGTGCTACCATATGTAAGTATAACACAAAAGTTTTGTATCATCAATTTCAATTTCTTATATTTCCTATCTAACTATGGCGGTTACTAGTCACTCATTGATTCTGAAGTTTCAAAATGGTATTTTTATAGGTTCTACTGTGTGCAAAAGGAGAGGATCTGTTGGAATTTCAAAGAGTTTTAAGCTATGTGCTTGAATTGGCCAAATATGACTTGAACTATGATGTTCGTGACCGGGCTAGTTTTCTAAAGAAACTTCTGTCATTTCATTTGGATTCTCAAGGTGTGGAGAGAGAGAGAAATTATGTACCCAAAAATAAAGACTTGTCATGTGTACTCATAGAATGCATTTTTGGGCAAAAGACAAAACCAACGCCCCCTGAGCCTTATAACCATAGAATTTATCTTCCTGGATCTTTATCTCAGATTGTTCTCCATGCTGCTCCAGGATATGAACCACTACCGAAGCCTTGTAGTTTGACCTGTGAACTAAGTGCATCAGGGGAGCTTGCCACTAATAGCAATTCGTCTGTGACAGATGATCTGGATACATTATCGGGATCATCAGATAATGAAAGTGCATCTTGTTATAGTTCTCAGCATAGCATTAGGGGTTCAAGTGGCAATGGCAGCGGTGATGTAACAGGTTCTGCAAGTGAAGATGAGGGCAATGCTGATCCTTTAATTCAGATTTCTGAAGTTGCCAATACTTATAAAACGCAAAATAGTGGTTCTCAGTCTGGTGCCGCTGATTTTGGGGAATTACTATCAAATAGAGCTTTAGAGTCATGGTTAGATGAGCAGCCTGGTTTGTCAAGTGTGAATACTTCAGAACCAAGCATAGTCCATAGATCTTCAGCAAGAATTTCTATTGGGGATATTAGAGGCCAAGTTAAACCTAAAAACTATGCACTATTGGATCCTGTAAATGGAAATGGCTTAAAGGTGGATTATTCCTTCTCATCAGAGATCTCAAACATCTCACCTTTACTTGTGTGTATAGAGGTTTCCTTCAAGAACTGTTCGTCGGAACCAATGTCCGATATAACTTTAGTTGATGAAGAATCTAGCAAAGACTTAGATTCTGCAGACCAAGTGACAGCGAGGTGATTCTAAGTTTCACTTTTTAGAAAGATCTAATTTATACTTGTCTATGCAAGTGCTAGTTTTATACTTGACTATGTAAGTGCTAGTTTTTGGGAAGTAGAACTAATTGCAGGACACTCTAGGTGGCTCACGCCTGGATTATTTTGGGCAGTAGAACACTTGATGTTCAGAATATCTTTGATTTTAAAACAAGAAAGAAAAGTCCTGATTAGAAACCTTTATTTTGTACTAACAGATCTTCTGTTTTTCAAATCTTCTTTAATACCTGGTACTGTTCTGTGTTAACGTATCTGAGATGAGATGCAGTCTCATTTATTGCATGTTGCTTCTACAGTAGGGTGTAGTTGATGAAATTTTAATCAAATGGCGAAGTTTAATGCAACACATCAAATCTCAGGGATGCTTGCTTCCATTTCCATTTTTCTTAATGCTCTTGTATTGTCTTCCCCTAATATTGTTTTCTGACTTTTATGTTAACTCTTAATTTGTTAGTGTAGACAGTTAATCTGTGGTGCATAACTGAGATGTCTAGCTTCGAGATGCCACTAATCGTAAAGTCTGTGGTGTCTCCATGATCATGCATGTTCATTGTATCATCTTGGCTTTAATAAGTACTAATTCCTATCATACTTGATACTGCAGCTCAATAACATCACAAGATGATGTGCCCACTGTGGTTCCTATAGAAGATATCATATGTCTGGAACCTGGTCAGACAATGACAAGAATTCTCCAAGTTCGTTTCCATCACCATCTCTTGCCTCTAAAATTGGCCTTATATTGCAATGGCAAGAGGCATCCTGTTAAACTACGGCCTGACATTGGATATTTTGTGAGAGCTTTACCAATGGACCCAGAAACCTTCGTAAATAAGGAATCTCATCTCCCGGGAATGTTTGAATACAAACGGAGGTTAGTGACTAATTTTCTTGTTCATATAGAGGATTCTCTCTCTCTCTCTCTCTCTCTCTCTCACACACACACACACACTTACACAAACAAACAAATAAACAAAGTGTGTGATTGCATGTGCACACCCAAAAATACACAAAGATGCACAGCCACTTTCAATTTTACACCTTCTAAAGCTTAAATCAATCTTGGCTATATCCAGGGAAGAATGTCTTGTGATACTCAACACATTTCATTTAGTACACTGTTTTTCATTAGGCTTCCCACCCTTGCACTATTCAAAACGTGAATTAGACCTTTTCGTTGTTGTAGATTTGTTTTATTTCAAATTGTTAGGCCATATGGTAAACCTTAATTTTGTTGCATGTTGAACTTTATTCTTTTGGCCTATGCTTTTGAACATCATTTGATGAATTTTCTTGTAGCATTGACATTTCATATTTTTCTGAAGTCCATGCTTTCTCTGGGTATTGAAGAGGTTCAGTTTCTGAATTTCTGTCATCTTCATTAAGCTACAAATTAAAACTCTACATGCATGTCAACGCTGTGTCCACTGTGGTGTCGAGGTGCTTCCAGTGTTTATTTGGCTTAGAAATAGAACGACAATCACTGTAATAGTGATATAGAGGTGCTATGTTGTGAATGCACTTTGGTCCAAGCTTCCCTTTCAAACCAGTTAGGCTATATATGGAGTTTGAATTTCATGAGGGAAATAGGATGTAAAGGATTTAGATTCCGTTGTTTGTTTAAAACAAAAGTTTCTATGGAAATATGCAAGGAAATCAATATCTTTTATCTCTTTTTCTTTCCTTACTGAAATCCCAATTCCAAATATAGAGTTGAAGTTTCTTTCAAGGAAAAATTTAAAAAAGAGATGAGCAAAAGTATCAATTTCTATCATAATTATCTCATGTCAAGAAGCAAATTACAAGGTTTCTCAAGGTTTCTCCTGTACAGGTGCATTAATTGCTAATCTTATCATGTATTCACATTACATTATTTATTGAAAGATGACTCCTTTATTTAGTCTACTATAAGACAATTTTCTAATCCATCAATCATGGGTGTCAAATTCTTTTTCCTCCTGTTTTGGTCTTTGTTTGGTATTCTAAAGTGGATGCTCTTGCATAATTTGCAACAGTTGCACCTTCAAGGAACACATTAGGGAGTTAAACAAGGACGAGGGTGAAAGCTTATTAGTGAAAGACAAGTTCCTTGAAATTTGCCGGTGTCTAGCATTGAAGATGCTAAGCAATGCAAATCTCTTTCTTGTATCTGTTGATATGCCAATTGCAGCCAGCCTTGACGATGCGTCAGGTTTGTGTTTACGCTTCAGTGGTGAGATCCTTAGCACCTCAAACCCCTGCTTAATTACTATAACCATCGAAGGTAAATGTTCTGAACCACTGAATGTGTCCGTTAAAGTGAACTGTGAAGAAACTGTATTTGCCTTAAATTTGTTGAACAGGGTTATCAATTTCTTAGCTGAGCCCTCTCTTACCCAGTTGTAGTTGGTAAGAATGGTCAGAGCAAAACCATGTGATTAATTTTGAAGAGAAAATAGGAAAAACACTGCCGACTTCTTTTTCCAAAATGCAATTGTATTTTTTTCCATGCTGAGTTACAAGTTCCTGACCGTCCAGATATCTGTACAGAAACAGAACTTTGTATAAAAGATACGTATTATTCTGAGTATGTATTGAGCATGCCAATTCGTTTTGTTTGGATAGTTCTTTTTGTGATCAGAATGTGTGTTTTGCTTCGAACATATTACAGACAGCTGTTTGTTTCCTCAGAAACGGGACAACTGTAAAACCAAAACTTTGATTTTATAAGCATGTATGGGTATGGTTTAGTTTCCTTCAAATATGATTTGATTGCTGCTTATACTTTCACAAAATGGTTTTTACTGTTTTATTCAGCAATTTTTCTCTTTTCTTTACGCTTCCTTCCTTTGGAAGGACCCGCAAAGCCAGCCTTTGTCTACTATCCCATCAAAAAGAAGGGCAAAATCTAAGGAACTATTTTTCAAGATATTGACTTTTGGTAACGTTTTACTAGAAATATTTTTCTTTACAAATTAAGATATAAATATATATATATATATATATATATTAATACATGTTACTTTGTAAAAATAATCTTTGGAAAATGAAAAGGGTATTTGGTGATGGATGACCCTTGAAACTTTTAATTTAAGTTGTTATCGTTGATGAGTTCATTTTCAGAGTTGTAGCAATAAAAGACAAATATAATTAAATAATTCTAATTAAAATTTATCATATAAGTTGTGCTCTCATTTGTTATTGTTGCTAATAGTAGCAAATATAAAAAATTTGAATAGAAAAAACATTAGTTAGATGTTAGCTATCATCATCATCATTTATTATTATTATTATAATATATAAATTGAAAAAGCAGTTAAGGACGTCCATAATAGATTTGGAAAATACAAGATTTATGAAAATATCTGGGATCCTAATTTTCAAAAAGAATGATATTTGAGGAAGTCTATCAAAATATATACAAGTGATGAAGTGTTATTATTTTTATAAATAATGTTAAACGACCCAAATAAATCTACCCCAAAGTGTCTGAAATTTTTTATCGAAACAATTGTTTATAAGAGATTTAGCCTGTATATCAATATTTTATTAGTTAACATATTAACATAATTTAATTATAAATAAATAAATTTAAATATATATATATATATATAATTAAACATAAGTTAATAAAATATTGATATATGACATTTCGTATGCATTTTTGCAGATGTATTTGATACTATAGCATTATTCAATTTTATTGGTTTATATTTGATTTTTTGTTGTTGTTATTGCTATTGTGAGCTTATATTTTCTCGTATCTATCTTTTTAAAAATTTATTTATATATATTTAGATTATATTAAAATTTCAAAGTAATCCTGATAGACTTTTTGATAGCCTAGCACTAGTCCTTTTGGTAAACCATGATATTTTTAATTCAGAATTATTATTATTATTATTAGTATACAAGCTTAGTTTTCAACATTCTCTCATAACGTGGCTGAGTCCGGTCTGTGAAACCTTCTTATCATTCGCTGTACAATGGTGATATTAACTATAGTTAAAGATATTTTTTTGGTTTCTCACTTACGGTAAACTCTTAACTAAAGAAACCAGGTGGCAAAAAGGGTTAACTAAAAATAGTATGTGCGGCTTTTGTGATGTTCTTGTTGAAGACGAGATTCATATGTTTTTAAATTTTTTTTTTTTTTATGGAAATTATAAATTTATGTCCAAGTTAGCTATGATCACTAACCCTTTGTAACATGGCATATTTTAAAGGTCAATAATGCTTAAAATAATGAAACCAATATGTACCATTTTAGAGAGTTTCCATAGAGGTAGAAGGTGGCGGTGGATAGCAATAAGTCTTAAGATCAATTATACTTGTACATATGGCAGTTCTTCATTACGTCTTTATAGAATTGTAAATAAGTGTAGCAAATAAAGCAATCTCATTGCATAAACATTATTTATAAACCATAAAAGTAGGAATATTTATAGTGAACTAGAAGTTTGTACATTTACAATGCGCATGTAATATTGAGTCCTATATATTAAATCTATATACATTAGGATCCCAACATCATACTGAAATACATTAGGATTCAGTCATCATACTAAAATGGTTATTGTTACGGAATTGGGAGAAAAATAAATAGTAACGGAAACAAAGAAAGCAAAGAACAAACACACAATTAACGTGGAAACCCTTGACGGGAAAAACCACGGGCAGGGAGAAGCAAATCCAATATCGAAAGATTTGTACAAGGTGAGCCAAATTTCGAGATACCCTAAAAAACCCCAATGACAGCCGAACAAAAATACAGATATATATATGGTACAGAAGAAACCCTAAAATTGAACAGGTCCATACCGCGGGGGCGCTGCCCCCGCACCCCCGTCGGGCTCAGTGGTGGGCTACGGTCTCGAGGGTCAATGTTAAATGCAGGTGATTTGCAACTGATCAATGAGGTTTTTGCCATAAACCCTTTTGAATTCATGCAGGAAAGGCTCAGCTTTGGGACACCGGCTGATCCTTCTTTGTCTAATAATGTTGTTTCATTTAGTTCAAGAAATATGCATATTAAGCATTTCAGCAATTCTTCTGACAGCTCATTTGGTCTCTGAATTCCATTTTCGTTATCTTTTTTTCCATGTGGATTTCTACTTCTTCCGCTTGATCTCCTTGATATCTCAGCAATTTCTCCTTTGAAAATATGCAATAAATAAATAATTAGAATTAGCATATTTTGCAACATTGTCTCTCTCTGCTATATATGAACAGAGTAGTAGTATATTTTATTTTTTACCATTGGACCTGTAATTAGAAAACCAACTCTGTATCTCTGATGCAGAACCCATTGATGATCTTCTATCTCCTGCCATTCTCTCTTTCTTCAAAACTTCATAATTCTGTGATCTACATCGTTGTTCACCGACAACTAACGAAGAAGACTGATTTCCTTCTTCACATAGTACTAAATGATTCTGTTTCCATAGCCTCCTTGGTTGTTCCTGCTGTCGCATTTCCCATTCTCTATTCTGTGACCTTTCTTGGTACAACTTCAGTTTCAGTTCTTCAACTTTTCTTTCCAGCCAAAGAATCTCTTCCTCTACCATTGCTAGCTCAGCAAGTAGCATCTGAACCTATAATATAATTTCTACTATAATTTTTGTTTTCTTTGTATTAAAAATACTTATATATATCTATATATATATATATATATATATGTATATAAATATACCTGACGAGGAAGAAACGAGAAAGGAAATGGATGTGATAGCACGGGGCCATTAATTGCACAATGCAAAATGCTGTGGAGCGTTTGTTCCCCATCTAATTCTGCTTGCAATTTCATAACCTGTATATACAAAGGAAGCTAAATTAAGCATTAAAAACTGCAAAATTTTCTCAATCTTCTACATAAATTCAATGTGGGTTCTGAATTTCAACAAGAACCCAGATGGGAAAAATGAATGGGAAAAAAAAAATGTTAATAACCTCATCCTCGAGTGCGAGTCTTCTCTGCTGATTATCACTTCTCTGCATTAGAAACTCTTCGAATTTCATTATGTTTCAGAAAGATAAATGAAGATGACAATAAATTAATAGAAGTAGGAGAGGTGTTAATGAACAGGAGAGACAGAGAAAAAGAGAGAAAGGAATTATTTGGTGGTGGTGGTGGTGGTGGTGCCATTAAAGAGTAGGTAGAAAAGAAGAGGAGGCAATGGAAAGGATGAGAATGAAGGGAAGGATGGGAAAACAAACGAGAAAATGGAAAGGTTGATAGAAATTATTTTGTAATAATTTGAATATGATAATTTGCGGTGGAAAGAATTCAGAAAAAGAGAGAAAGGAATTATTTGGTGGTGGTGGTGGCCATTAAAGAGTAGGTAGAAAAGAAGACGAGGCAATGGAGAGGATGAGAATGAAGGGAAGGATGGGAAAACAAACGAGAAAATGGAAAGGTTGATAGAAATTATTTTGTAATAATTTGAATATGATAGATAATTTGCGGTGGAAAGAATTCTTTTTTCTTTGTAGGGTGTGAATGTGATTGGGCGGTTTCAAAATTTTTCTGATAATTTAGTGGGACTGCATGGTTATCTCATGAATGTCTCTCTGGTTTCCAAGGTTTGCATTAATTTCAAAAGGAGGAATGGAGACGTGAAGCCCATGAATAGTTGAAACTCATGTTCTGAAAAGTAAAAGATGATAAAAATATTTATTTAAAAAAACCCATTAACGCCGTCTGTGGGAATCGAACCCACGACCACACGGTTAAAAGCCGTGCGCTCTACCGGCTGAGCTAAGACGGCCTGCGTCTTTATCTTTCTTTTAAATATTTATATATCTTTATCCAATAACATTATTCTTTCCATTTTTGTTTTTGGTGAATAGGAGAGAGATGTCATCATTTAAAACGGATGTACACGGTGCATTAATTACATACATCAAGGACATTCCTATTACATCTAGAATGACACTCTTTCATCCAAAAAAGAAAAAAAGAAAAAAAAGAAAAAACGACATTCTTCTTTTAATCGAGATACAAGCTTGAGGTCCATATAAAAATTAGAGAAAGTCACCATTTATTGAATATTCTTGAGATTTTTAGAAATCCATAACAGATATCCCAAAGAAGTTCCTAGCTGAGGGGACGAGGGCTTCCTTCATGGGTGATCATTTGCAACTTTGGTTTGAGGAAGTTTGATTAATGGAAAATTCATGTGTCAATAGTGGTATTCCTCAATGAATTCACAAACTTAACAAAGATTCAACAAATTCTTGAGTCTCAATGCTGGTCAATTTATTTATGTGCCCATGTTTCTCCTGCACATGCATGATTTATGAACAAGTGGATGCATGTCAATCACAAATTTGACAATTCATTCTTGTTTTGTTAGTCTGGTTGCTAGGGACCTCCTCAATATGAGAAATTTCTTAACTTATACATTTTTACTTGTGGAAGAATCTAGTAATTAGTTATTTCTAAAATTTTAATGCTCATTTATGTTTTTTCTCTTTCAATTTTTTGAAATTTTTTTACTTTACTTATTTATTATTTATGCGCGTGCTTTAAATAATAGTTAAGTTTTTACAATCTTAAAAGAGCTGCTTACAAAATTAAAAGTAAAAATATAGTTAAAAATTATTTCAAATTATTTATAAAATGATGCTTATCTTGATAAATATTTTATTTCACCCTTATAATTTATTTACATAATAGTCATTTACCATTTATATATTTGATCTTTCAAAAGAATAAGGAAACTAGAAAACCAAAACATAAACGTCAACAAACCTGGACTTAGCACTTGTTTATTTTTTATTATTTTTTGGGAAAGGGGTTAGCAATTGAAGAGAGTTTTTGGAGCATATTCGTGCACCATGGTTTTTTGTTTGGCGAATAGATTCATGCACAAGTTGTTTGTTTTTTTCTTTTTTTCTGTTTTTTGGGTGAATGAGTCATGCACAATGTTGGAACTTGGAAGTACATTATGAGTGAGAGAATGATAATTGACAACTTTTCTTTATTTGTCGACTTAATTATATAATTGTTGAATAATTTCCTAAACCTCTATTAAAATTAGAGATTGAGGGAAAGAATCACATACGTCAAAGTGATGAAATTCCAGGGTAACTCAGGCTGAGGAGGGAAAATAAATGATGTGATATTTGAGAATAAATAAAAAAAATAGATAACTGCACTCTCTATGTATGCTGGCGACTAAAAATATTTAATAAAATAAAATGTTACTTCTTACCCTTCTGAGATCCAGGGGCAACTGGGACAATTTGTCAAAGTTATGGCTCTACATCACGATAAAGCCCAAGCTCATATTTTAAGGAAAAAAATATGCACATGCTAATTATTTTAACATATTTTTTTCGATTACCTAAGTACTCAAGCAATCCATCTCATTGATTCTTCTGTTCATCCTCTTAATTAACCTACTTGTTAGGCTAAATTGTCCCTAAAATAATTTCCCAAATTTTATACGTATATAATAGGTTGACATGAGAATGATTTAATAATTTTTACATTAGATTTTCTATTAATCTTTAAATCATATTAAAAATTAAAATTAACATTTTAAAGAATAATTAAATATAAATTTAATTATTATAATTTTATTTTTAAAAAAATATTTTTTTAAAATTTCAATAATTAATAAATATAATTTTAAATTTTAACTTCAATACAATTCAAAAGCTAAAAAAGAAAATTCTAATATTTTGAGTTGAAGTTGAGTGCATAAATAACTATATATATATATATATATAGATAATATTGGGTTTGGGACCTTGAGAACTTCATTCCATTTTTTGTTTCTTTTTCTTCTTTTTTTTTTTAAAAATGAAAATAATAATAATAATAATAATAATAATTTGGGCCTTAGTAATAAAAATAAGAGTATATATGATTAAACTATTGTTTCCTCAATCTAATGATTGAAGTTTGAGTTCTATACCTTCAACTGTTAGAGAAATAATTAGGTAAATAAATAAATAAAAAATCCTATTTTTAGTCAAAGAGAGCAAAACATTGCTTTAATATTGATTCAACCAACTTGAGATTTTTATTTTTGCATACTCTAATTGATGATCCAACTCATAAACAAACGAAATAAGCATTGCACACTACATTACAACCAATTGACACAAAAAAAACAAAAAATAAAATAAAAAAATAAAAATACATTACAAGGAGTTAATACTTCTACAAATTACCAACTCTCTCTTGACCAAATTTCATGGAATTTCTTTGTTGGGTCTCTGGAATTGGTATTATATATGAAATTTAGCTAAAACCGCTTTGCCTCCATCCTCCAAACTGTCTATCATTAAGATGAACCTCTCCATCCTACAAAATCCAACAATATAAACATAATAAATAAACAACTAAATGAAACAAGAAAACTTTGTTTTTTTATCAGCTGAAATATTTAGAAACCAAACAAAATCCCTTCTTTTAAAATATTGAAAATTGGATTTTTTTTAAAAAATTTTTAATACCTTCCGGGTAAAAATTACACCAACTTCAACCTCTCCAAGATAAGTTAGGTCTTCCCCAACAACACTGTATTTGTTAGGAGGTAATTGGGCTGTTCCACTCTCCACTCCTTGTGCCAATAAATCCTTTATGTATATCCTATCAACATCAATCAATACCCATCAATATTATTTTTCAAACTTCAGAAACCATAAATAATCGTCACATGAATCTTAAACATCAGTTATGTCTTCGTCACATGAATTAAAAATTACTTCAAAGAGATCAAATTTATGTAAAAAGGTAAATATGAATAGTTGCTTACGTAGCCTGGCCAATATAATCATCAGAAGATAAGGTGTCCTTGTCCCAGACTTTGAGGATAATCTTGTAGCCATCGCCTGTCACTGGATACTGTGCATTGAACAAGAATTTCTCGTTCCAAACAGGGTTATCTCCTGCACACCATTTGGAATTTACCCAATGTCATGAATTTTCACTGTATATAAATTGATTTTAAATTCAAAGACGACCTCTCTTTAATTGGTTCCTTGAAAATATTATTCTTTTTGTGTAAAATATTTATTAAGTTTGTTTGGTTTGGTCAACTGATAGACAAAATTTGAGAATATATATTTTCTTTCGATAATACACAATTTGAGTTACTATATGTTTCAATGTACAAGTAGGCCTCTATTTAATATTTTTATATAGAAAGAATGTTAAATACGAAAAATTAAATTGCAATTACTTTTTTAAAAATGCTATTTGGTATTTTTTTTTATTTCTTTGTTTTTGTGAATTAACCGATTAATTATTTTTCCCTTAATTTATTAGCATATGTTCAAATTAAGCATCAAAACACTGGTGTGGGTTGAGAACTAACCTTTGGCCACGGTGCTTTTGTGCTCTTGGCCTTTGTATTGAATCAGAACATAGGGATCGATGTCGCCTAACAGATTATTATTCAACAAATATTCAAAATCTCATACCAAAGAAAAATTAATAAAGTAGGTAGTTGCACATAAATATTAATATATAAGCTACAAAATGGGATTATAAAATTTTCACGGCAATGCAAATTAAAATAATAATTAATCAATCATCTAACTTTTCCGATTGTTTCCTTTCTATTTACCCCCACTTTTTTCAGCAATTAATTTTTCATCTCAAAATATATTTGTTTTATATATTCATACATACATATATATATATACTCAATGAAATTGTCTCTGCTAGCTATATTATTCTCATTTTCTTCTTAGAATTTTAACCGATAATGAATTCGAAATATGTATCTATTGAGGATAGTTTAATTATAATTATAAAATATACCAAGTTAAATAATTAAGAAAAAAGAAAAAGAAAAAAAATGGGAAAGAAACCTCAAAAATCGTTCCCAAAAAAATAAAAAAATTGCTGTGCAAAAGTTCACCACCTTTCCGTTAATGCAGGAGGGTTTGAGACTAATTTATTGATATTAACACTAATAGTAACGGAAAATGAAAGAAAAGCAATCGGAAACCAAGAAAATTTAACGCATATGAATGGGTATTCGGTATAGAGTTTTCCTACCTCAAAAATCATGATTTACATGTCAAATGTAATGCATGCATGATCTTTGAAAACACAAACACACATATGTATACATACATATATATATATATATATATATACACGAAATACTAAAGAAGACAAACAAACTAAAAAAAAAAAAAAGAGAGAAGAAATATATATCATATAAATACCAATGATATCGGTGCCTCCAAGGCCTTTTGCATCAATCAATTCGACTTCCAAAATCCCAGTTGCCATTTTTTTCTGTCTCTGTGTCGCTCTCTTTCTCAGATAAAGAATATTTTCTCAGAACTCGATCAGTTTGAATAAATTTGCAAGAATATTGGTAATGACCTTTTTGGGGTGAGATGGGCATGGTTAACGGTTTATATAGAGGTGTTTTTCAAAGGGCTGTCATGGATCCAGTGACGGGCGGTCAAGATTCCACAAACGACTACCAAATACCAATTCTCGCTTAGACACCTCACAAACTCAGAGCGAGTCTTTTCTCTAATTAAACTAATATTTTTGCGTGTTACATGTTCTATTTATTTATTATTATTTTTTTGTCCCTAGAGTGTTACATGTTTGACCATATTAAAATTTAGGCTGCTATACATCAAATTATTATTATTATGGAGTTGAGACTCTTATGTATAAATGCCTTAGACTTTGTTCGAGGAAAATTTATTAATTAAAAACAAATGATATTAATTAATGAACAAGAAAAAAAAAATTAACCTGTAAAAACCACGTGGTGGTAATTTTTTTTTAATTTAATCGAAAATATCTAAATCGATATATAGGAAAGATAATGTGTCCTTATTTTATAAATGCTTTAGTCTTTGTTCAAGAAAAAATAATTAATTAAAAATAAATATTGTTAATTAATTAACAAGAAAAAAAAATTAACCTGTAAAACCACGTGGTGGTAATTTTTTTTTTTTAATTTAATCGAAAATATCCAAATCGATAAATGGAAAAGATACTGTCTTTGCAAGTTGTTGTGCTCTACCTAAACAGCATATCGACCAATTGGGTAATAAAATATTCACGTTAACGTATTCATATTTAATTCAGCTTTTAAGAGAATCCAATGATGGGTACCTAATTAATGAATATAATTCCAATTATTAATGTTAGGCAGTGATAATTTTATGAATCCAGCTAATATCATATATGTATATATAATATTTATATGAAAAATATTGAGTAGCATGAGCAGTAAACATCATAAAATGGGCTTCTTTCTATTTCCTTTTTTCTTTCTTTTTTTGTTTTGTTTTGTTTTTTGTCTTCTTTTTTTATTTTTTTTTATTTTTTATTTTTAACTTCTGTTTTGGACGATAAACTTCTTTCCCTTTCATTTTCATTAATTTGACTGGTAGTTACAATTTTGTACATGAAAATTTACTTATCCTAACTCGAACAAAATTATATTATGTGTACATATGTGCCAAGCAAGCTCATACGAAAGTGTACAAATGCCAAATTTAATTTTGAAAACTCAACTTTTTTATTAAGTTTAATTAATTTTTAATAGTATTTATGGGAGAAATTAGAATTAAAAAGTAAAGCTAAAGGTACCTATTAATCCACCACAATAAGTATAAAAACGATGTGGCAAAGAGACATATTATTATTTTATTGGTTGAAATTTTAATATATTTAAATATGAATAAATAATTTTTTAAAAAATAAATGTAACTAAATATAAATCATTGATATAATAGCATTTATTAGTTTAATTGATATGTTTAATATTATTCAAAATTGTATATGAGCAATTCAAAATTGTATATGAGCAATATTTACTAACTTATTTAACAAAAAGTCTTTTAACCCCCAAAAAAAAAAAAAAGAAAAAGAAAAAGAAAAAAGAAAGTTTCTACTTCAATTAACATAACATTTTTAGACTTCTTTTCCCTTTCCCAATTAGACAGAGGAGGGATTTGAATTTGAAAAGTTTTTTTTAAATTTAGTTCAAAGTTTATTCAAGAATATGAAAGGCAAAAAGTTTTCAACCATTTTTTGGTATATTCGAATACTGAAAAGATCAAAAGTATGTGCATACACCAAATACACTTAAAATTAAGGAAATGAGTTGAGCTTGAGCTTAGCTTGTCGTAAGATGAAAACCCAAAAAATTTTGAAAGTATTTCATTTCATAATATATGTTTTCATCACTAACTTATTATCATATGCCATTTGTTTTTTTTTTTTTTAATTTTTTATAAAATTAAAAATAACAAATAATATTTATATATTATAACTTTTCTATATATTTAAATTAATAATAAAATATTTATACATATGGAAAAAATGCAAATTCAAACTGATATTGTCTCTTCGAAATTTTTATTTTTTTAAAGGGTTGAAAAGAAATTTAGATTTCAAATAAAGATAGATATAATTTCCATAATATTTATCGAAATTCTGTAATTTTGCAAAAATTATCATGGAAATTTCCATTAAAATATTCACATCAATTCTTAACAATTTAATTAATAAATTTATAATATCCATTGAAAATTTAAAAATTTCTAAATAAATTTGTGAAATTTTTATGAAAATTTTGAAAATATCTATAAAAATTTTCAAATTCTTTTATAAAAAATTCATAAATATTATTGATGTTTAGCAAAGTATTTTACCAAATTAACTTTAGTGATAATTTTTTTTTTCCTTTTAATTATCTTTCAAATATTTAATGATATGAATAAAATGGAGTAAATTAAATTGAATAACCTTCATATGTTTTATTTATTAATAAAGTATATATATACTTGCTATATATTTTGTATAAAATATATTCATTATAGTCTCGTAATTACAAATTTATAGTAGATTATATAAGAATAAAAAATAATAATATGGAAATATAATATTATGTAAATTAGCATTTTGATAGTATTTAAATTAATAACATAAGGCAAATAAAAAAAATGATAGAATATATTATACTAAATATTAAGGATAACTACATTTAATACAAGATTCTTATAGTTGATATATTAATAATTACATAAAAAAATTATCAACGAGATATATTTTTTAATAATTATTTCCTACATTTCAAATCTAAAAATGAGAATGAGGAAAAAAACTAATAATTTTCAACCACCTAAAAATTTCATGAGTATTGAGATGATATTTATGAAATATAATGTAATTGTAATAATTGTTTTATCTTAATTAATAAACAATTTTTTTTTTATCAAATCTATACTTTTTTTGCATATTTTTATTAATAATAATTTATTTATGATCATTACCGTTTACTATCAATTAAATTAATTAAGAAAATATATAATATCTATTCAATGTTTTTGTAATTTTATAATCAATTTGATAATTGATTGATTAAATAAGTTAATTCTAAAGCTTTAACAAAAATTTTCATTTTTTAAAGTAAATTTCTATCTTTTTTATGAGTTTTTATCGATATTCGATATTTTTCGATATATCCATAGAAATTTTTATATTTTAAACTTTTGATATTTCCATAAATATCTAAATTTTGAACATTGGATATAGATTTATTTTAAATTTATCAACCGCACTCTAAATGGTATGATAGTATGGGTTCATTTTAAATTTATTGACCACACTCTAGATAGTATGAGATTTTTTTATTTAGACGTTCTAGAAGATCTAGCATCCTAGGATTACTCAAATTGACGCATGTTTAATCTTAGAATTTTTTCGAACTTTACAATTAAATGTTTTGAAAATGCATTAATTGTTAAAAAAATATCTATTTTATATTTAAACCATCATCGTTCTACACCCAGTTGATGTGGAATTAGACAAGGTGTCTTTTACCACTAAAGTTGGATGCTAGTGCCTTACATCTATCCAAACTTACCTTGACTACATCACATTTGTCCTTTGTTACAATTCACCCCAATCTATTATTTATTAATCTTGTCACTTTTTACATCGCATTCTTCAAGGCTCACAAATCTTACAACAAATCACATTTGTGCGAGCTTTGTTTAATATTCAAGATTGTCTCATTTTTTGGATGAGTCAAGTTCGATCGAGCTTAAACCAAATTGATCAAGAGTCAATCTCAAACGATTTAAGCTATTTATAGCTCTATTTAAAGTAATAAATTATTCTTAAAATATTTCAAATCAAACTTTATTTCCAGTAATTAATTAAATTTCTGAATATTTCAGTTTCCACTCTTCAATTATTGTTTTCCTGAATTCATGAGCTTCACACAAAATATAACTTCTCATTGTACTCATTCCAAAGTGCTTTTGCACTATTCTCTCCGAAATGCTATGGAGTTTCAAGCTTACAAAGCTTGTTTGTCCGTTTACAGTATGATTTATATTCACAACCACCTCTTTAATTATTGCAATAATACAAAATCTGGGTGGCGTTTGGTCTAACATGGCTTATAATTATTAATAGGAAAGTTTTTGAAAGGATTGGACATGGTATGAATAAAGACTTTGTAATTATATATAAAAGATATGAACACGATCTAACATAATAATGGTGCCAGTAAGATATGTATCGTTGTAATATTGTTGGTTTCCTAACTTTTATTTGTTTGAATTAGTATGTTATCCTTTGATAGAAAAAAGAAAGCAAAAAGAAGTGTAAGAGTCTAGGACTAGACCAACAATCACTTATATACAAATCTTCCACAGTTTAGATCTTCAAAAATGAAAAATAAAGGATTCACAAATTCAGTACAAAGCCTCACGTGAAAGTGCTTATTTTGGTACGTTGGAATAGGTGTTTTTTTTTTGGGAGAAGAAGGGGGGGGGCGGGCTGGTGGGGGGGCCGGCCTGTGATGCAGAAGGCCTTTCTGTGATGGATGAAGTGGTGTAAGTAGGATGCTTCAATGCCTCTGAGGAATCCACGTCATATATGACAGAGTTTGGTTGTTGGTTGACACCCATATGAGATTGTGATCTATATGTATCATAGAAAAACCAAGTTTCTCTTTTTTCCTTTTTCTTTTTTTATCCCCTCAAATTGTGATCTGTATGTATCATGGGTGTGTTTGTCAAATTGTGAATCATTCAAGTTGCTGCATTTATCACAGAGAACAAAACAAAGTGGAGATGATTAGAAGAATTAATGAAATGTTTAGGTGAGAATTATTGGTTGCTCAATTTTCTTTCTCTACGTACACTGAAAATATATGATTTAGAGATCAATTTTCCTAAAATTTTTATTTATTTATTTTTTTGGATCCTTTGGGTAACACAGAAAAAAAAAAAAAAAAAAAAAGAGGTTCAGCCAAAAGGAAAATAAAAAGGCCCTTCAGCACGTACGGTTGAGCACCTGAGAAGTGCCTTGTTCAATAAGAAAATTATTAACTACTAAGATTTAACAATGATTAATCTTTATATTGGGATGAATTAAATAAGGGTCCAAGTAGAGCTTAATTCAACCCGTGAAATCGTAGTTCCTGAACCCTTAGAAAATTGCTTTGAGAAACGTTAAAATTTTAAATCATTATACTTTAATACTTTCAATTGTAAGCAGCTTTTCACTGTTTAGCCTTTGCCAAATATATATATATATATATATATATCTATGATTTACCCATCACATTTCTCTATATTTCCCTACCTTCAGTCTCACTACCATACTAATTCAAATATCTGGTATGTGGATATTCAACAAGAATGGTGTTAATTGGCTTGTATCCGACCCCAACATATCCATTATGCATGGTTCAGTGACTTCACTTGGAAGTCGACGAAAAGTCCTAGTGTTCTTGCCATGTAACCAGGTGATAAGCTCGCATGAGGAGCTTGAGCAGCGGCTTTTCGAGCTTGGTTGGAAACGTTACAATGATGGAGGAAATCTGGACCTCATTCAATTCCACCGCTCTGAAGCTTCTCCTTACCTAATTTCACTCCCTAGAAATTATTCCAACCTGAAATTATTCCATATGTATGACGTTGTCGTCAAGAACACATCGTATTTCGAAGTTCGTGATCTTTTCAAATAAGGGTAAGCTTTGTTGTTTCGTGCACTTTTTAAAAACTATCTTCCTTTTGTCTAGTCTCAAGTAAATAAATTGCAATTGGTCAAATAGGTTCAATGCTCTCAAAAAAAAAAAAAAAAAAAAAAACTTATGTTTAATCGTACCATTTCTAGTAGTTCTAATATAGATTAAAGATTTGAATTTAAAATTATTATCTGAAACAACAATGATTTTGTTATTAGACTATCTCTCTATACAATAATAATTTTAGTTTAATTAGATAAGAATATTAAGTTTAATCAAGCAGGTTCAAACTCTTATTCGATGAGAAAAAGAATTATTTGATCATATGGTATGATTAAATTGAGGTTTTTAAGTATTACAATGATGGAACTTAAATAAAAATGTAAATTAAAGATCATTTTTATTTTCAAACTGCTAGAAAAATGCTTGAAAAATGACTATTTTATATTTTATGAAATTATGATCCTCTACTTATTGATGGAAAATGATATAACCTTTAACAGCATACTTTTGGCCGGAATATTTTTCTTTTCGTTTTTCCTTTAAATTTGTAATCTGTGTAAATGGACAAATTCATCGTACTTAGAGGTTAGGCTTACCTAGGAAATGACCTAACCTAACAATTTCGATGGTTCCACGAAAATGCAAAAGTACTTTACAAATAAGCATATCGGTCCTATTTGATAGGCAGGATAAGATTAAGATTGCGATATTAAATAATCATAATCCTGTATTTTGCCACCACTTGACATGATTAAAAAATCTTTGACCTATCAAATAATTCCTTTTATATAGGATAAAGTTTTCCCATGTAAAAGAGGGAGATGAAGTTATCCCATCAAAATTTTTTTTTATTTTTTTATTTTTTAATAATGCTACAAGTACAATTTAATCTACCACTATATTTACCAAAACTACTATTGATTTATATTTAATAATATTTATTTTTTTAAAAATTTATTTGCCAACTTCTAAATTATATTAATATGCTAAATTACTTTTGGTAAATTAGATTGTCTCTAGTATTATTTTTTTATAAATTTCATTTCTTTTTATTTTTTTATTTCCTTTGTTTTTAAATTTTTGTTTCTTCATTTTTTTAATTAGTATCAAATTTTTTTCTTCTTCTTTTTCTCTTTCATTTTCTTATCTTATTCTTTTTTTTTTTTTTAGATTTTTTATCTTCCTTGTTTTTGCTTTTTGTTTTTTTGTTTTTTATCTTTTTTCCTTCCTTTTTTTTTTCTCTCAATTTTCTTATCATGTTCTTTGTTTTCTCATGGCATTAGTTTAAGTTCCACTTCATATTCTTATCTTTTAGTTTCTTTCTTTTTCTATGTTTTTAATTTGCTTTTTTATTTTTGTTTTCCCTATTCTTTTTCTCTTTTTAAACTTTTTTTAAAAAATAATTAAATATATGACTTATCTAATTTTTTTTATTGAACTTAGTTAATTTAAAGCATTTTTTAATTCAAAAAATATATTAGTTATATTCATTTTTCGTTTAAAAAGCAAAAGACTTATATTCATTTTAATAATAATTATATATTAAAAAAAATTTAAATCCTACTCAATTGACACTAAACACAAGACTGGATTACCATTCAATTTCAATCTAATCCTCATTCAAATTTCAATCCATTCATACCCTGTATGCTAAATGTACCCAAGCGAATAAGAACATTAGGATTTACAAGTGTAAATGAGACAAAGGGCTGAGCTGATCATCAAGTGCTCCTGGATCCGCTTAGGGAATTTTAAGTACGAAAATATTATAAAGGATACTTCAGACTCACTCCACCAAAACTTAAAATAAATTATCAAATTAAGACACCTCTAAAATTTATTTTCCTATATCTTATAATTTTAAGATTAACTACTTAATATTAAGAAGGTCAGATGAATAAGTAGATAAAAAGGGCCCAGTTTAAGTACGTCTCTACTAACACATTTTATGCCAGCATAGAACTAAAAACTAGAATTCATAAAAAATTGTCAGAGTTGAAGCACACAACACAATATCATAAAAAACCACTCTATAACAGTTGGTAAACAGAAACAAAAAGATCTTTTTACTTCTTAACATAATTGCACAGGAAGTCTAGAAGCTAACTCATTGCTCAACAATCTGCAAGATGCATAACATCAAATATAGTGCTAAAATATAAGGGCGTTGGTAATTGACAAGCCAAACTTCCATGACCAAATTTAAGTTGGAGGATTCTTGTTGCCCAATAATTCTGGCTAGGCCGAGGTCACAAGTCAGCAGATCTACCATTAGACCCTGCTGGCGATCTTGATGTTCTGCCAGGTGACCTCCAATGCCCACGTACATCCTCAGATTCAAATGCAGATTTCCTACAATAGCATTTTGATGTAAGAACATATAAGTAACAGACAGTAATAATAATAATAACAGCTTTCATTGAGTGCCAACAAGTGGACACTCATGGTGAGCAAGTATCAGAAAATATTGAACAAACATTAATAGCCCAATATCCTCAGAATGAAAATTGGTCCCATCCTTGGATTTGGCCTTTTAGCATCATTTATAACCACTATTTACAACAGCTAGTTTAGAAAATGCATTAACAGAAAAAAGAGACCTGAAGATGAGAAAGGAAACAGAGAAATTACACAGGGAAAGTAAAAAGAATAACTAGATAAAGTGGCAAGAGATTGGATGACATAAAAAACAAGTACATATTACTAAGACAGAGAAAATATATATGGAACCAATGAACCACTCCTTACCTTTAGGTTCAGATGCTGAATAACATAAGTTACTTATTTAACCAAACAAAGAAATAAAATAAGTGGCACATCATTGGTATTGCACACAATGCAGCATACCTAAAATGTTGAGACACTTTCACTTACTTGCCAAACCCATCATTGTTCCGATCTTGCTCAGCATCACGATCATAACCAGGAGAATATGACCTACGATTGTGGTCACCATCTCGCTCTCGTGGAGGACCTCTTGGTGATCTTGGATGGTCTGCATGCCTTCTACCAGGGGAGACAGAATATTCACGACGCTTGAGAGTAGGAGAGATTGACCTGGCAAGGTTAAATAACCAACATGATCACAGATTCAGTAGGCAATGGAAAAAAATGCCATCCCAACATGATTACAGATTCAGACAATAGAAAAAGATGGCATCAGCCAGCCAGTTGTCCTGACAGCTTACCTAGAGCGGTAGCGACTTCTAGAACCCGATGGATAGCGAGGAGAGCGTGATAGAGACAGAGAGCGGGATCGTGAACGTCCTGTGGAATGATGAATAAGTTACTTCTTAGATTCTAACATAAGCCAACTCATACTTGCAATAATACACATGTACAAAAACAATGTCAAGCCATAGACAAAATCAATAACTATACTTTGAGATGAAATAACAGCTACAAGAACATTATCAACCTAAGAAATCCCTAATTTTGAACTTCTTAACTTCTAGCTAACCCAAACTTCTAAGGAACCACTGAAGATTCATCCAACTTTCGTCCCCTTGACGCCCGTGCACAGGCTATAGAATCCCAAATAGAACTCCTTTACCTCTAAACAGCTACCATGATTATTTGGTCTATTAGCACCACAGCATAACAATTGCAGGTGTCACAAGCTGGGTTATAACAATATTACACCATCTCGATAGAAGCCAATAGCAAGAACACTCAATTTAACATAGCAATGTCTGCTGGAAAATGTAGTAAACAAATACAAATCAGGCACTATACATCAACATATCAGACAACGGAAAATATAGTAAATTACACTATACATACAACACTCAAATTAACAGAGCAATGACTGCTGGAAAACATAGTAAATGTATACAAATCAGACACTATACATCAACAAATCTTCGGTGACAAAAGCTTATTGAGTTAATTCAAAACATACTACAAATCAAGATAGCATACACAAACTTTTTTTTTTTTTTTTGGTTTGTTTTTTGGATACAAGGGGTGGGGGGATTCAAACTCAGAACTGTTGTCCAAGAAAGTAGCAGCTTTGCCGCTAGGCTGTCCCCTAGAGAACAGATACTTGTTACTTATATATACATCAAGTAGACCCTAGGATTTTGTGAGAAAGGTAGTAAACACATTGCAACATAGAGCTTCAAATTCATATAGGTACTCTACATTGTGAGAGAGGGAAAGAGGATAAGTTACATTGATTTTGAATGAAACAGAAATAAAACTAATAACCATGGAGTCTCTTCCTAATAGGCAGGCTATCAAAACACACAACTTGTGAACGCAAATACAAAAAATAAGACCCTAAGAAGGTCAACAATGGGTAAAATTCTTATTCCAGGAAGCAATAAGCTTCACAGAGAATCAAAACCTTCAATCCTAACGAAAAATCAGAAACTATACAAATTCTTTTATAAGATTTTAAATATAAGAAACAGAATACCATAATAAGATGATCGTCGTCCTCCATAGCTTGATGGTCCCCTGCAGTAAGTATAACAAACAGTTGGAATTTCTAAATTTATAAAATCAAGCATATAGTTTCTTTATGAAGGAAAGAATTTAAATAGAGAGAAAAGGTGGAACTAAACTACCTAACCCTAGACCTTTGACGCATCTCCTCTGGCCTTTTCCGGGTCTCTGCGGCAACAACCACTGATATCTCCCGTCCTGCAAATATCTGCCCATTCATATGATACTGAGCCTCTGAAGCATCATAGGCATCCACAAACTGCACAAATGCAAATCCTCGAGGTTCCCTGCATTAACGACACAATAAAGCTTCATTTAAAGTAAGTAATCAATATACAAGCAAACATTGATTGTCAGAGAATGGTGAATGATAAAATTTAGCATGGTAAGAATTACCACCACAATGTCACAACTCAGTATACCTTTCTTTAAAAATCTAATATCAGCTCCAGTGCATTCACACAAAAGTGGATGCTGAATTTATGTAAAGCAGATAATATTGAAGCTTAGCGGGCTGACCTTTTCTTTATACAAGTATCATAGGCAATAGGCAACTTCAAAAGATCCAAGTGACTTGAAAACTCTTCACATTCTTGTAATTCTAAGACGCACTTGAAATCAACGTTGCCCCAAACTAAAAAATAAAAAATAAAAAAACCTCCTCATGTAGTCTTCAAATGGTCAAGTATCAATCTCCTTCCTCATCAAACTTCTATTGACTGTGAAATTATATAATTTCTCTTCATAAATGGAACATTCTTCATTTCAACATTACTCTAACACGCTTGGCTACCATTATGTTACGCAATGATAAAGAGTAGGTCTTCATCAAATGTGGGGCTTGGGCTTGTTTTAACTTCAAAGTTCAAACCAACATACCCCCTGACAAACCAGTTCAAAAATTCACTATGAAAAGGAAAAATAAACATTTTGAATACTGTTCAGAAAACACAATTGAAACTTCCCTACTAACATGCTGCAACTATAGATGCCAATAAGAGTGTAGGATTTATATGGTATCTGAAACAACTAGCAATTATCAATCCAATCATTTCAGTTGGATACGTGATTATGAATCACTAATTAAAAGTCAATTCGTCAATATTCATTTGCTAATTCAGAGCTTCTAGCTTTATATGATCCAAGGAGATCTCTAAATATGCATGCAAATCTGGCATAGAGGTCCCTACAAATCTCATGGTCATCTTCAACCCAAGATCACATAGAAAGCAAACTAATCCACATACTTGGCCTGTTGAGGTCCATGAATATTGAGCTCATGAATCATGCAGTGGTAGCAAGTCTAAGAGAAATTCTTTTTACAACAAAGAGATTTTTTTTTTTCTTTTTTTTTTTTTTTTTTTTTGAGAAAAGGATAAGTTGATTAAATTAAAGCTAAAGCAATATCTTACAACATTAAATGACTCCAATTGGTCAATTGAAGGATGTTAGATTGTTCAACAAAATCAACCGTCAAACCCATCCTTCCCAACAAGAAATCAACCATCAAACCTATCCAACCCAACTAGAACATTAAGCTCGCAGGCAAAACTAAGTCTTGCAAAGCCACCTGAACTGAAACTGGCTAGTTAAGCTCTGAAGAAGAGCAAGCTTGATCCAAATTCAATTGAAGTAAGCTCCAAAGAGCCCAAAACTACACTCAGCTTATTAACATCCACACACTCATGAAAAATCACAACCCAGTTATAAAGATTCTAGACAAATGACAAACAGGAAAGTTAAAATATTACACATCCTTAGAAAATAGAGGGTGTTTCTTAGTCAAGCCAACATAATTCACAGCAAACTGTTGGTGATTTCCATGCAAAGGAACTCACCCTGTGTAATAGTCCTTTGGAATGTAGACATCCCTAACAAGCCCAAATCTCTCAAATGGAATCCGCAGTTCTTCTGGTCTACAATCAAGTAGTAAAATAAAACTTAGGTTTAACCAAATAAACAAGTCAAAAAAAAAAGAAATTGAAACAAATAGTCCAATTGGACACAACTGAATAATACATAGGACTGGTGAAAAAAAAAAATATACAAACCTGCAATCAAGAGGAATGTTTCTGACCAAGAGGCTTCCATGAGTCTGCTCCTTGCGCCTTCCATATCCACCACCTCCACCTCCACCTCCACCTCCACCTCCACCATATCCCCTTCTTGGAGGGCTTCTTACTCGACCACCATATCCTCTCCTAGGAGGACTATAGTACTGTGGACTGTACCTCCTCATGGCACCGCCTAAAGAGGATAATTAATTCACATAAATATATCATAGGAATAATTTTTTTATTACCTCAAAAATTCAATTTCTTAACCCAACAAGAAAAATAAAAGCTTTTCCAACCCATTACAAATACAACATACCATAATGAGAGTTAACTTTTTTCTTCATGGAAAAAAAAAAAAAAAAAATCAACTTGCGACCAAAAACCAATACACCAGATGAAATGCTTGGTTGAAAAAACCAAAAAAAAAAAAAAAAATCAACGTTTTTCTTTGACAAAATCCTAAAATTGGGGTGCGTACGATTTTTCTTCACCGTATATGTTAGAACACTATAAGATTATTGGAGAAAAACGAAAAAAAAAAAAATCAAAATTTTAACTTGATTTTATCTTTCTACCAAACAGATATAACGGGCCAAAAATTGATGTTTGTTGACAAGAAAAAAAAAAAGTTATAAAATCTAACAAGGACCAATTTTTTTTAACTAGACCAAGGCAACAAAGAATTCCCAAAACTTGTTTATTATTATTATTATTTTTTTTTTTTGGATTTTTTAATTTCTCTATGATTTTCCCAGCAGTAAAACAGGGAGTTTCATTTTCTGATAGACTGAGAGAGAAAGGAGAGTGGGAAAGATTACCTGTACACGCGCAGCGGTTGCCGACAGAGAGAGAGTGAGACTTAGTTTTGGAGTTTTTGATTTTTACTTATTAGATCTGAAGATTTTGGAGACGACGATGTTTGCTTCGTCTATACATTTGGTCTTTTAAACCCCAACATTAACAACAACTGTTGGGTTAGAGTTCCCTCATGGGCGGGTCGCCCGGATCTTTATAACCCGTTTAATCATTGGGTTTTCATGGGCCGAAGTCCGATATTAGAAAGCGGCCAAATAGCCATAGGGACAAAGGAACAGCTTTATCTGAGTTCGAATGTACTTACCTACATAAAAGTAAAAATAAAAATAAAAATAAAACAATAGGGTTATTTTAAAAGAACAAATGAATCGGATATAGTAAAAAATATGGATAAAGATTTCTGAAAAAAAGGATAATATTATTATTATGCCGTGGCTTTTAAAAAAGAAGATATTATTCCTAAACTGCAACACTCCAAGTTAATAGGCTTTTCTTTTTTAATATTTGATTAAAAGGATTCTGGATCTTTACCAAATAAGTAACTTTGTCATTAAGTTATTCCCAAATGGACAATCAGTAGGCTTTTCATTGAAGAAATTAATCGCCTATTCAAACCTTTATGCAATATTTGTTTACATTAGAGATTTTCCTTTTCTTTTTTCTTTGTTTTTTTTTTAAAAAAAAAAAAAAAAAAGGACAAAATAAATAATAAATAAATCCTTTACATTCTTCTACTTTCTTCGTTTTAATAGTTAGTTTACAAACATAAATCTGTTTTAGTATACAAACGTAAGAAAGTTCAATAGCAATGATATGTTACAAACAAACCTCAATGGCCTATTTTGTAGGAGTAACAATGTATGTTTGTGTCCGTTTATATTACAACACATAGAATCGGTTCTTTAACCATCACAAGGTTCTGCAAACAACTGAAATTTAAATAAAATACATCAAAGTATTATTAATTTATTACTAGACATGGATGCTCCAGTTTAAGAGAATCAAATTCTTTACTCTTAAAGATGATGATAACATATTCGACCAAGCGTGAAGTAAACCCCATGAGCACAGGAGTCGTTTCCTGTACTGTACTTTTGCACTTCCTCTTCACTTCTCCCCTCAAAACCTTATGTATCATTGCCAAACAATGATGACAGCGCCAGGGTGACTGGCATTTCATTAGCACCCTTCACAGATAGGCTTGCAGATCAATCCAACTGGTTCTGTCTCTCCGCACCACTTTTGTTGAACTGCAGGATCCAGCAGAGTATTTAGAGAAGCATGCAACCAAGAAACATTGTGCATCAACATGCAACTGCAATATCTGATTGAGATGGAACATTTTCAGATTCAGAAAGCAAAGGACTCTTCTGGAACTTGTTTCTCAGCTGACCACAAGCTGCATTTGCATCCAGCCCTCTTGTTTGGCGAACACTAACAGTTATTTTACGGGACTCTAAAGCAGCTGCAAAAGCCATTACCTGCAACCATTATGAGACAATATAAATTTCCATGTTTGCAAGTTGCAAGGAAAGTTGGAAAATTAAGGCAGTATTTTTTATAATAAGGGAAAATGGCCCAGAATTGAATACCGCTTTCTTGTATGGACGCTGATACTCAGAGCCTTCTATTGGATTAAAAGGTATAAGATTCACATGATAACCACCACCCCATTCGTGGAGTAGTTCTGCAAGTTCTTTTGCAAGCTCTACGGCATCATTGACTCCAGCTGTCAAAATAAGATAATAGGAGGATTTTTCCTTTAATACATTCAGATTGTTCAACCTTCAATAATCATGTAAGCAACACAGTCAAGGATGGATTTTTGGGGGGGGGGGGGGGGGGGGGGGGGGGGGTGGGGTGGTGTTGGGTGGGGAAAGTTTTATAGTACCTAAAAGTGCATACTCAAAGGAAACCCGTCGACTGGTTTCACGAAAATAATCCCTGCAATCCTTCATAATTGCTTCAAGAGGGTAGGATTTCGCACTTGGCACAATTGTTTCCCTAAGTTTCTGGTTAGGAGCATGGAGACTGATGCACGAAAATGGAAATCATTAATGAGAAAATGCATAAACTGAATAAACTGGTTAGGGCAACCCCCACATAAACTCCATACCTGATCCAAAAAGTTATTGATCCATACATTCTTTTCTTCCTACCTATAATAGCATACCTTACAGCCAATGTTGACTGAAGTTTGTGAGTAGCCAGCTTTTTAATTGTGTTTGGAACTCCCACAGTGGAGATTGTTATCATTCTTTGCCCAATTTGCACATCCTAAAAACCAAAGCAAGTCCCATCACAAATAAACTTCAACTCAAGCTGTTAATATGACGAGTGTAACAACATTTCTAAATGAGGCAAATTGAGCTGAAAAAGAATTCAGCTAAAAATGAGTCTTAAATCAGGCTTACATACACATATATACTTTTGCAACTATCATCTCAGCTTACATATTCATTATTAGAATAGACCAACAGCCATCCATCTCCAACAATTGCATGTCAAGAATTAGATTGAACAATAGACTTGTTGTGGTAAGCTGCTCTTTTTGACTCTGAACAATCCCATACTCATATTGGTGCCCTTTTTTTTTTTTTTTTTTTTTGGTTGGTACTCTATATTAGTCTATTTGTTTGAGGAAAGCTGTTGCGGGAAAAAACCCTATTCTTCCTGTTCATTCTACTCATAAAGCCTAATAAGACGTCAATTACTCGATAGAATGGCCCCAAGCTGCAATATCCATGTACCTTTACATGCTAGAAATTTGGATCAATAATCAATTCATGCCAGACAAGTATGGCAAGAACAACCACAAACTTTGAAGAAAAATTTGCACTAAACATTTGTAGGATATAATATGGTACGATCAACAATTATTGCACCTACCTAACTGAAATAAGTAGGTTATTTTTATAAGAAAATAACATTATGTTCCTTGGGAAAGATCATGCAATTAATTAGTAGGAGTATATTTGCAAGGTGACAAGAAAAAAGGTAACACATAAAATGGTGATAAAGCAGCTAGATGATATGCATGAGATAGTTGTAAATAAACCTTATTCAGGCACCGATGTGCTTCCAGTACTGATTTCAGGTTCAACATTGGCTCACCCATTCCCATGAACACTACATTTGTCACTCTATGCTTGAAGACCTCCTCAATTGCTAAGACCTGGGTACATAACAGATTTTATAATGATTACGTATTTATAAGGCAAACTCAATATTTCTTATTTTAAAATACTCCTAGCTTGTTCCAGAGACAGATCAAGTATTTCCTCATCATAGAAGCATTTAAGGTTGGTTGTCCAAAGTGGGAAATTAAATTAACGAATAAGGATAACATTACATAGCTTGACAGATAACCTAATATTTTAAGCTTATAGGTCAAGTTGGTCCACAAGATGTATAATAAGGTCTAATTGCTTGGAAGCCCTAATCTACTAAATGCTTAACATACTTTAACAAAAAGTGTATAGATCGATTAAAGCATGAAGCAGAAACATCCAAGAAAACCTGAATCATATTGAACTTCAAAGATGAGCATTGAAAAGAAGTAATACAAACCTGTTCCACAATTTCATGCGGGCAAAGGTTTCTTGAAAATCCCCCTTTCCCTGTCGCACAAAATGAGCATCGCAAAGGACAGCCAACCTGATTATGCAAAGTAAAAGACCAACAAATATGTAGTGAAGACAGCAACATGAGAGATATATTGACAATTATTCATGTTCTCAGTGTACAAAATCCAACGTTAAACAGTCTTAAAGAAATGCAGGTTTGGACCTGGCTGATATCATCTCAAAAAATTACCTGTGACGAGACACATGCAGTAAGACGCATTGAACCTTTGTCATCTGGAACTGGTATGCCAACAGTCTCAATCAATCTGTTATCTTCCAACTTTATCAGTAACTGCAAGGTCAGCGATAAGCAAAATTGCATAAGAGACTGACACAACCACAAGGACAGAAAGAGAGTGAAAGATTGAAAGAGATAAATGTGAAATGTCACATAGATAAAATGCTAAGGGAACAATATATAAAGGAAAGACAATTGGTTTAGCAAGTCTTAACCTCACTACCAAAACCCCATACAAGTTAACCATCATTTAGGTAAAGCAACAATATTCACAAGCAGTAATCAGAAAAACTTATACACAAACAATGTATGGCTAACTAAAGCCATTAGTAATCGAACCACACATGTTATTGGAGCCAAATGCTTTAAATTTAATTTTTGTGTTTATCAGTTGGTGGGTTTATGCGTGGTAATTGCCTGTTGCATTACTTACATAGTACAACCATTGTGCCCAATAGTTTGTCATAAATAACTAAAAAGCTCAGTTAGGTGCTTAAATGACCTCCAAACGTGGACATCATGCTAAGCAATAACAAGAAAAACCCACGTTTATGAATTTGGCTCCAGACAATAAAAAATTCCACCAAAATGTCACTTCCAGAAATGCCCAATAACCATATTATAAGGAAATTACCTTAACAGTCCCATCGGCTGCAGTGACAGACTGGTAAACAGGAGATCGCCCAACCCTCCATCCAGCATTCTGAAGCTCATTCCTGAATGCCTGAGGCACTGCCATTTTTTATTTTTTATTTTTTTAAAAATTAGTGAGTTACAATTCTGCAAATGGGTCCAACATATAAGCCACCAAAACATTTATCAAACAATGAAAAGCGATAAAAGAAAGAAAGAAGAAGCACTCACAGTGACTAAAATCCTGAATATCTTTGACCTTTCTTTGGTAAATAAGATGATGCAATTGCTTCCCTCTATATTTTTGCTTTACATATAAAATCGAACAAAAGGAAAAATGAAAAATTTTTAATCTTTTCAATTCAACAAATTTCCAACAACCAAACAGAGCACAAACAATTTCATTTTTTTTTTTCAATTTTATTCTTGGAAAATTGAAAATTCTTACCTGACCAAAGTCGAGGGCGAGCTGTTGAAGGTC